>NC_067138.1:25067341-26478591 GCF_903995435.1 Acomys russatus
GTAGACTTTGACCTTAACAACAGAATCCAATACCTCAGTACAGTTCAATGGCCATAACTGGTGTGTTCAAATTTCGTTTTTTTTTAATTTATTATAAATCATTAAGATTATATCCAGGTTGTTATCTCCTCACTTGTAATATCCCCATTCATTCCGACCCTCCCACCCTCTTTCTCTCTGTTTCCCTCCCCTAGACCTCTGGCAGAAGGGGACCTCCTCACCCATCATATGGCCACAGTTTAACAATTTGCATCCAGATAGCATGCTTCCCCTTCCCTCTGTGTGCCTGTCAGGCCTCCCCACCAAGGGGAAGTGATCAAATTGAGGGCACCAGAGTTCACATCAGAGGCAGTCACCAATCTCCTCACAACCAGGGGGAATGAGCTGCCCATTGGCTAGATCTGAACAGAGCGTCTAGGTTTAGTACATGCATTGTCCTTGGTTGGGACAAAAGTTTGTGCAGGACCCCCTGGGTCCATATCAATCACCAAAACGATCTCCTTGTGGGACTCCTGAACCCTCTGGGTCCTTCCATCCCCCCATTCTTCCATACCACCCTCACCCAGTGTCCAGTGGTTAGTCTCAGCATCTATCACAATCTCTTGCTGGGTGGAGTCTTTCAGAAGACATCTATATTGAGCTAATATCCACTTATAAGTGAGTACATACCCTGAGTGTCTTTTAGGATCTGGGTTACCTCACTCTGGATGATCTTTCCTAGTTCTATCCATTTACATGAAAATGTCAAGACTTCCTTGTTTTAAACAGCTGAGTAGTATTCCATTGTGTAAATGTACCACAGTTTCTTTATCCATTCTTCAGCTGAGGGACATGTAGAACACGAAGAGCTCAGGCTCTAAGTTTAGCAATTAATAAATGGGCCTCATGAAACTGAAAAGCTTCTGTAAGGCAAAAGACACTGTCAACAGAAAAAAAAAAATGACTAGGAGAAGATATTCACCAACCCTACATCTGACAAAGGGCTAATATACAAAACATATAAAGAACTCAAGAAATTAAATAGAACAAAACCAAATAACCCAATTAAGAAATGTAGTTCAGAGCTAAACAGAATTGTCAACAGAGGAATATTGAAATGCTGAGAAAAAAACTAAAGAAATGTTCAATGACCTTAGTCATCAGGGAAATGCAAATCAAAACAATTCTCAGATTCTTCTATCTTATACTCTTTAGAATGACTAAGATAAAAAACTCAAGTTACAGTACATTCTGTCAAGGATGTGGAGAAATAGGAACATTCCCCCATTGCTGGTGGGAGTGCAAACTTGTACAACTGCTTTGGAAATCCATCTGTCACTTCCTCAGAAAATTGGGAATAGTGCTACCTCAAGACCCAGCTATAACACTCGTGGGTGAATACCCAAAATATGTTCCACCATATAAGGACATTTGCTCAACTATGTTCATAGCAGCATTATTTTGTAACAGCCAGAATCTGGAAACAACCTAGGTATGTTCAAATTTCAGTGGTGTCAACTGCCATTGCACAAACGAATGATCTTTCACAGCTAAGCTTGCTCTTTCTTCATCTATTTTTCCTATATACACATGTCTAGGGAAGTTCTTACATGTGGGTGTTTATCTTAAAGTTCTGAACATCTAACCAACAGCCCATGTTAATATGGTCAGGAAGTTCCTCTATATCAGGCTGTTAAAGGTTAGTTGTCCATAATTCCCTTACTGGTCTCTCCTTCATGAGGCTTAGCCCCTATGCCTGTTTTTTCCCCTATGATCAGAAGGAAGAGTAATGTAGAAAGTGGCCAAAAACTTATGGAAGATACCTGTATTGGTCCTGCAAATACCATGGGGAAAATATGTCTTAATTGCATATCAGCTGCCAAATAACACTCTGCGTGGTCGCTTTGGAGAATGTTGGTTGTATGTCTCTCCTGAGTCAAAGTAACAACCACCATTTGTGGCTTCATCCATGGGACTATCATACTCCCTCACTTTGCCACTCATTGACTGCTCAGATCATCCCAACCCTCTGGTGCCACATAGACTGGCTGTGCACTATGGTGCTACAAAGTCAGCAATGAGTAGATCTACCAACAGCAAAGAGAGGTGGCCTTTGTCTCTTCTTCAGGGAAAATTGTTGCTTTTATATCAAGTAGTCAGGTATAGTAACAGATTAAGATCTAATATCTCCAAATGGATCTCCAAAAGTGTTCAGAAACAGTTCAATGCCTTTATCCAGTGGATAATTGACAGCCCAATATGGGATTGGAAACTGCCTTTTTAAAAAAAAAAAAAAAAGTCATCCTTATTTTCCCAATTATACTAATTGCACCCTGTCTTCTAAACTTCTTGAATGGATTTCTTTAACAGCAGATGGGAAAGCTTTCTAAACAGACTTCTAATTGGTTGCTATTACAAGGTTACTAGCCTGTAGCTATGGATCAAGAAGACTGCAACTCCCAATTATACCCTGATGGTGATGGTCAAGTTTAACTCCAGGACATCAATAACCCCAATCAGCAGGAAACAGCCTAATGATAATTGAACACCCTTTCCCAACTCCTGGTTTCTTATTAATAATAAACAAAAAAGGGAAGGACGTAGGGTAAAATGTAGGGTAGCCCACTTCTGGGTAAAAAATATTACCAAATTCCACCAATCCTTCATGCCACACAGTCTCTCAAATCCCAGGACACCCTAGAAAGAATCACTCCTGTAAGAAATCCTACATAAAGTCAACCTTTTATGAAATTTTCTGCTGCTTCTCAACCAAGCAGAGGCAGTCAGCCTCTTGTACCTTTTCCAATAAACCTCTTGTGTAAGCTTTGTTGTGCTGAATAACTTTGTGGTATTCATTGGCTGTCAGCTTCCAGAATATCTTTCCTGTCAGAGCTGCAACACTTGTATTCAGGAAACCTTCCTCCTTGAAGTTGTAAAACATACAGTTAGAGGTTATAAGTACTAAAGAGAAATCTATTCAGATATTTAACCTGCAGGAAATCAAGGAATTTGGGTAATGTCTTCTTTATCAATAAATATAGTACATCAAAGGCAAATCATTCCATGGAAGGCGTGAACAGGTGAACGGGTACTTGCTTGTTTTATAATTTGTGCCTGTCAATTCAAATAGTGTGAGCATATGATGCATAGTCATAAAACATACACAGTTAATTATTTTGTTTCCGGAGATCCGATTGCTTCCCAGACAAGCACATTCTCATGTACACCTCTCTTTGTTGTGTAAACCTTGCTTTACCCAATTTAATACTTATTGGTTAATTTTTTAAAATGTTGAAGTCTGGGCAGAATAGAAATGAGAGGTGAAACTAAGTTCTCTAGGCTTTGGGAGACAGAACGAGTATGGGAAGGGAGAGGAGAGAGAAAGCAGCAGAGTCACCATGGGATGGGAAAGGAAACATGGAAGCACATGGCCCTGAGTTCTCTCTGAGGTCTGGCATGGGGAGGAGCAGCCCATATGAAAATCATAAGCAAGTTTTTATAGAATTATGGATAGATACAAATTATTAGAACAATTGGCACAGGATGTGGGCCTGGGAGGTAAAGATAGTTTATGGGTTTATTATCTGCCCAGCCCCAGGTAAAACAATGCTTATCTAAAATCTAGCAGGTGTCTATATCTTTTATTGATTTGATAGAGGGTTAAATAAAACCATCGTAACAACTGTAGGCTTCTAATAAGAAGCATTATTGGCCATATTTTTATTTACTACAACAAATTGACATGCCTATGTAGTATTTTCTTAATTGTTAATTGGTATAATAGTATTCTGTCAGTCAGGATTCTGCCACAGTGTGCCTTCCTGTGATGTCACTGCTTACTTGCCAGGAGGGTGTGACCCTACCCTGGGCCATATAAAAGACACCCTCCAAGTGACACTCTCTCTCTCTCCCTTTATACTTCTCTCTAACTCTCTACTTCTTCACCGTTCTTTACCTCTCTACCTTTCTCACTACCCCCTCTTACTTTATCTCTCTCCCCTCTCCTCTTCTCTCTCTCTCTCTCTCTCTCTCTCTCTCTCTCTCTCTCTCTCTCTCTCTCTCTCTCTTTCTTGCTCTCACTCTTGGGTACCCCTTCCCCCCTTTTCTTCTCCCCCCATGCTCATCTAATAAACTCTGTATAACATAATATCTGCCTTGTACCTTGTATTCTATCATCAGCCTTAATCTTTAATTTTTATATATAACACTGTCCACTAGGCAGATTTTTTTTCTTAGTCTATAGGAAAGACATCAGAGTATGATCCTGAAAGTAAGTTAGTAAATAGCACTCCTCCGTGCTCTGTGCTTCAGATTTTGCTTCCAGCTTCCTGCATTAAGTTCATCCCCTGGCTTCTCTGGATGATGGACAATCATCCTTAAAATGAAATAAGCTGCAATACAGAGAGAGGAACTGGGAAGAGTAGAAGGAGGAAAAGCTGTAAGAAGGTATATTATTGTAGAGAAGAATCTGTTTTCAATAACAGGGGGAAGAAAGAAGGCTATTGACAATGATGCTGATTAACTCAACTAAAAAAATCTGAGTCCTTTTATTAATAGTGAGACTAAGAGCAGGCTGATGACTCTTAGAAGTCTCTGGGTGCCCAAGCTCAGGGATACAACATTTTTTAAAAGTCAAAACAAAAATTAAATCAATGCTTAAGTCCTGTTTTTAAAAAGGAGGAGTAAGGGCCAAGATAGACCAGTAAAGAGGATTGTGGGCCATGGGAGCTAAATATTTTGTGGTAACAGAATTGATTTGGCTCATACTCCTATTGTTTCTTATCTACATTATCTCTAGTCTTTTGTAATCTCTTTGATAGCTCCTAATTTGTGAGCACAGAAGCAATCAGCCCCTCCTAAAGTGACAAAGTTTTCCCTGGGACAAGAAACCTGATTATAAATCTTCCTGGTTTTGGAGAACTGCTTCTGTGAGACACTACCTGGGCATGGAGTGTGTGGATAGACAACTAACTGGAAGTGCCATGCCTACTGCTGTATCTATCTGATGACTCATTTGTAGCAGTCCTATTTATTCTCCAATTAGGAATGTATTACTCAAGGCAGCAGTCCCTGCAACAACCATTCCTAGCATTAGCGGAACCAGCAGAGGAGCATCCCTCTTATACTGCCAGGGAGACAGCACAAAGAAAAATAGGAGGAGAGCCCGCTCTGGTCCTGAATAAGCATACACTTGGGGGAGTACATGTACAACCATACGTAAAACTGGATTATTATAAAGATGTTTTAAGGTTGTACACTGGGTGAGAATGGTGGTACAAGAAACGAAGTTCCTCTGGCAATGAAATAAGCTTCTGAGTTAAAAGCAACTGTGAGATTAGATTACAAGAGGCAAAACAATGAGGTGGGGCAACTAATGAAGGGGTAATTTGCAGTGAGAAGACCTGAGTTATTTTCTGTCATAACTCCCCATGTAATAGTCTTTTTGGGAAATGGACAAACAGACAAGATGAAGGGCACAGTTTTTGGAATTTTTGTCCCTAACTTGATGTGATAAGAAGGCTGGGCTTTTAAACAAATCTAGCAGTCTTGTTCCAGTTTATGCTGGATATATTCAATGAAGTATAATAATAATAATAATATTAGTAATAATAATAATAATAATAATAATAATAATAATATCAGGTAAGGCAGCAACCTCTTTAGGAATATAGTAAATTAATATAGTCCTAGGGCTTGGCAAATAGGAAACAGCAGCCACAAGAAATTTTGGTTACCTGGAGGAAAAGGTGGCAGGGAAGAGAGAAAGTGATCAGAATCCACCTAGGCTATTGGACCAACCAGGTGAAAAGGCCTCTGATATAGTCAGCTTTGGATAGTTAAACATAACCTACCTGTTGTGGTTAATTTGCCAGTATGGCCTAATAGTGTTTATTATTAGGCATATAATTATTATTACGGCAATATTTTCTAAGCCAGGAGCAATCAACCAAGACACAGACACCTGTTATATTTTAAAATAGCCTTAGTTAACCTAGGGCAGGGCAGATATTAATCCCTTAAACTACTTCCCATAATGGGGAAGGTATCTCATACCTGCCCCAATCCCATGCCATCTGCTTCTAATAATTTCTCTCAAGATATCTCCCATCCATAATCCCAAATACTTGCTAACTATCATCAACTGGGACAAGTCTCCATCCATGCCAGCTATGTGCTTCTCCTCCAACTAACCCATGACACAGCCTCCTTCTTCCTCTCCTCTCCTCTTGTCTCCCTCTTCCTCCCCAGATTTGCTCTGTCTCCCCAAGCCCTGGAACCTTAGCCATACTTATCCCATCCTTGCCCTGCCCAGGTGCGATGGCCTTTTATTGTTGAAACAGGTTAGGCTCGTAGGCAAAGTACAGGTGGGGCACAGACAACAAACAGTAATTAGCATCAAAATTCATCAGACCAACCTCCAGCACCCACATCCATCATGTCCAGTTAAATATATTCTTTTTCCCCAGGTGGACCCAGCAATCCAGTTAAATATAGGGGTTGCTTACTTGAACCTGCACACCGTCACTACTTGTGGGGTTAGGGCAGTTCGCGTGTAGTTCTCCTCCATATAGATAGGTAGTATCTTTCAGGCCTCTGAATAGGTGACAATGTCTACACATATCCTCTTTGTTACACGGCAACTTTGTATCATCTTCTGTTGTCTCTTGAAGGCTCCCACAATCATGTGAGATGCTAAAAGAAATTTCTCCCAAAGCCTGTCAAAAGGTTACTTCCATCCTTGACTGTAGGAAAGTTTCATGAAATTAGTTTTAAGAACAGGCTTCTTGGGCTTTTCACTCCAGTTAGTGTCTTCCAGGATTTTCCAACTGTGGAAAGGAATGAGTATAGGAATAAGAAGAATGTCTAACCATACTAAGTATGTGTGTGTGTGTGTGTGTGTGTGTGTGTGTGTGTGTGTGTGTGTGTGTGTATAAATGTATGTATGTGTATATGCATATGTATATGTATATGTATACATGGAATATATAAATGAACAGGAGTTCTGCTTTTGAGAGAGTCTTAGCCTGAATAAATCTGGTCCATATGAGACTGTCCATTTCCATTCCTGGTCTGGAATAGACTTGGCATGGAAATGATGAATTCAGGCAGAGATCCCATCAAAATGTTAACTGCAGTCAGTGTTGTCAGGATTATAATATAAGGCCCTTTCTTTCTTTCTTGTCTTTCTTTCTTTCTTGTCTTTCTTTCTTTCTTGTCTTTCTTTATTTCTTTTAAAGTATGTGCCTTGTGGTTTATTATTGTTGACAAATCAGAGGGATTTTGTAACTATTATATACTATCTTGCTCATCAAGTCAATCTTCAGTTAGGGAGTTCTCAAAGCCACCTATTCTGCTGGAGGAGATTATGTTGTCTTGGAGAAAAATCAGCAGAAAATTTAGGCATAACCGTGTTGCTGCCTATTATGAGTGATGAAGGCCAGTCCCCCAGGAGACACAAATACCTTTCCTAGCAGTCTCATATAAGAAATTCCTTGTTGCCAAGGGATCTTGACTCTATGAAGAATCAGATTCATAAGTCTGAATTCAGCTTCAAATTTAATGAACTCTCCATGAATTATTAAATCAGTTTCATTGCTTGTATTGTGATATCATTTCCAACTTCAGGGCTTTTTTGTTATTCCTCTTATTGGCACCAACGGAGGTCATCACTGCCAACTGCAGGAAGATTGTAGGCCTTGACTTGCATTACAGGATATGGCTGGCTGTTCCCAAGCTCCGGGCCTATCTGCACCTCTGTCAGCACATCTTTTAGCTCTTTACTTTATGTCTTTATTTTTGTGGAGTTTTAAATTTTTACTTCTAATACACATTCATTTAAAGGTCTTTATTTATATTCCTCTTATTCAATGTGTGTTTTTGCATAAATATTACCAGATATTACCTAGACATAGTTTTCTTTCCTAATACTTTTGGCACATTTCACCTACTGTGAAAATGTTAATTTGTGCCTTTAGGTGTTAGCTTGAATTAACTCCAAAGGCAATCACATCCATTTGATAGTCTAAGTGTAAAGATAAACTGTGGTCTCTTCTTCACCCTGGTTTTCTCTTTTCCCCTTCTTTATTATACTAATAAGACAACCACAAACAATTCCAGATTCAGAAACTGTGCGTTGCCCTGCATTTCCTCCTCTTGCCTTCTATTCACTTCAAGTGCACTATTTTCCTATTTATTACTGAATAAGTAAAGTAAAATTCCCATTCCTTTCTTTTGATTCCCACATTCCGTCATCAAACCAATGAGTCTGTTTTCTCCTAACCTACTCTGACATTTATCCTCATTTCTGCTTCCATTTTATTTCTTTTTTTTTTCCAGAGTGCTATGAGTATCATCATGTTATTGTTTTACGTTCTCATTTAATTTATCCAGCAGCTCTATTTAATCTAGTATGCTAGAAAGCAAAGAGTAAGAAAATGTATAGAGTTTAGTCCCACAAGTACAGCCCTAGCTTGCTTTCCATACACCTGGATTTAAGGCTTATACAACTTGTCAACATGTGGGCTTTTACTGGCTTTTCTTTGTTAGCTGAAACCATTCTGAAAATCATGTTATATAATATGATCCTATTTGAACCCACACCACTGAAGAATGCATTATCAGGGAAACTGTAATGTGGCTTTCCCCAGGAAAGCAAAAAGCAAATAGTATTGCATTCAACTCCAGATAGAACAAGGCAGAAAAAAGGAAAGATTGTGCCCAAATTCAGCTCTGTGAAGCAGTGAGTTTATTGACATGACTTACAGGAGGATGAGTGACTCAAATACAGTTACACCACCAAGAACTCCTCTGGGAAATTTATGTATGGCTAACCTGTTAACCTCTTGAAGGCTATACTCCATCAGCTTTCATCATGATGCAGAAGGCTCATGAACTAGCCCCCTCCTTGTGAGAATGTTAACAGACAACAGATACCCTAAGAGATTCCTGAGGGTAATGATAGCTGATCTGATTCAAGATATCAGTGGGCATGTCCAACCCAGATAGAAACAGCTACACAACAGAAACTAAGAGACTACTAATATAAGGTTTGACTTGTTATTTCTTATGACCTTTAGGGAGATCCTTGGATATATTTATATGAAATTCTTCTCAATTATTTATTTGTTTGTTTGTTTATTCATTCATTTATTTACTTACTTACTTATTTACTTTACATCCCAATTGCATCTCCCCTGCCTTCCTCTCCCCCCAGTCCCTCCCTCTCAACTCCTCTCTCTGTATTCCCTCCTCCATTTCTCCTCAGATATGGGGAGGCCCCTCCTTGGCAGGTCAAGTTGCAGTAAGATAAGTGACGTCTTCTGCTACTGAGGCTAGACAAGGCAGCACAGTTAGCTGAAATGGATCCAAAGGCAGACAACAGAGTCAAAAATACCATCTGCTCCACTTGTTAGAGGACCCACATAAAAACAAAGGTGCACATATTTTACATATGTGTAGGGGGCTAAAATCTGTTTCATACATGCTTTTGGTTGGTAGTTCAGTCTCTGTGAGTCACTGTGGGCCCAGGTTAGTTAATTGTATAGGTTTTCTTGTAGTATCCTTGACCTTGATGGCTCTTTTAATCTTTCTTCTCCTTTTTCCACCAGAGTCCCTGAGCTCTGCTTTAGCAGATAATTAATAATGTCAGGGGCTGACTCTCTCTCTCTTAGGATTGATCTCAAGTTGGGCCAGTCATTGGTTGGTCATTCTCTCAATTTTTTTCCATCTTTATCACTGTACTTCTTGTAGGAAGGACAAATTTTGGGTCAAAGGTTATATGGGTAGATTATGGTCCCCATCCCTTCATTGAAAGCCTTGCCTAGTTACAGGAGGAGGCCATTTCAGGTTTGATTTTCCTTGTTTCCAGGAATCTTAGCTAAGGTTATCCTCATAGATTCCTGGCAGTTTCTCTTGTCCTTGGTTTCTAGCTCATCCCGGAGCTGCCCACCTCCCTGCCAACTTCAGTTCCTTTTCCCAGTTCTCTATTAAGTCTTCTCATCCACTGATTCCTCCTATTCTACTCCCCATCCTTCTTCCACCCAGCTTTCTCCCTCTATCTGTCTGTTTTACTTCCCCTTCTAAATGAGATCCAAGCATCCTGTCTTGGAGCCTCATTCTTACTTAGATTCTTTGGGTTTATGGATTGTAGAATGGTTATGTTGTATTTTATGGCTAATATCCACTTATAAGTGAGGACATATCATGTGTGTCCTTCTGAGTCAGGGTTAGCTCACTCAGAATGATATTTTCAAGTTCCATCCATTTGCTTGAAATTTTCATCATGACCCTGTTTTTAATAGCTGGGTGATATTCAATAGTGTAAATGTACCACTTTTTTTATATCCACTCTTCAGTGAAGGGACATCTAAGTTGTTTCCAGTTTCTGATCATTACAAACAAAGCTGCTATGAACATAGTTAAGCAGTTGTTCTTGTGGTGGGATGGAGCACGTTTTGGGTAATGCCCAGGAGTGGTATAGCTGAGTTTTGAGGTAAAACTACTCCCAAGTTTCTGAGAAACACTGAGATTGATTTACAAAGAGGTAGTACAACTTTACACTCCCACCATCAGTGGAGGAATGTTCACCTTGCTCTACATCCTTGCCAGAATGTCCTGTCAATTGAGTTCTTCATCTTAACCACTCTGATGGCATAAGAGGGATTCTCAGAGTCTTTTTTATTTGTATTTCCCATTAAGTGCTTCTTGGCCATTAGAAATACCTCCATTGAGGATACTCTGTTTAGCTCTGTACCCCCATTTTAATTGGATTATTTGGTTTGCTGGTATTTAATTTCTTGAGTTCTTTATGTATTTTAGATATTAACACTCTGTCACTTGTAGGATTGGTGAAGATCTTCTCCCATTCTGTAGTCTGTTGCATTGTTTTATGACAGTGTCTTTTACCTTGCAGAAGCTTTTCAGTTTCATGAGTTTCCATTTATTAATTGTTGATCTAGTGCCTGAGCTGTTGGTGTCCTCTTCAGGAAGTTGTCTCCAGTGCCAATAGTTCAAAGTTCTGGCCTCCCTTTCTCTCCCATTAGATTTAGTGTATCTGCTTTTATGTTGAGGTATTTGATCCACTTGCACTTGAGCTTTGTGCCTGGTGAAAAATATAGATTTATGTGCACCAAGTTATATCAGCACCATTTGTTGAAGATGCTTTCTTTTTTCTTTTTCTATTGTATGGTTTTGGCTTCTTTGTCAAATATCAAGCATATATCGGTGTCTGTGTTTATTTCTGAGTCTTCAACTTGATTCCACTAAGCCACTGGTCTGTTTCTATGCAAGTAACATGCAGTTTTTAATATTATAGCTCTGTTGTACAGCTTGATATCAAGGATGGTGATACCTAGAGAAGTTCTTCTATACATGATTGTTTTAGGTACCCTGAGTTTTTTGTTTAGTCTTGTTTTTTGTTTGTTTGTTGCTTTTGTTTTGGTTTGGTTTTTTGTTTTGCTTTGGCTTTTGCATATGAAGTTGAGTATTGTTCTTTCATGGTCTGTAAAGAATTGTGTTAGCATTTTGATGGTATTGCACTGAATCTATAGATTGCTTTTGGTAAGATGGCTATTTTACTATGTTAATCTTATTATCCATAAGCTTTGGAGATCTTTCCATCTTCTGATATCTTCTCCACATTCTTTTTTCAAAGACTTGATTAGAGTTGTACCAAGATATATTACATTATTTGTGGCTGTTGTTGAAGTGGTTTCTTTGAAGACTCAGTTGTGTCACATCATGTTTTGCAGAAAGCTGTCTTGTAAGAGAGTAAGGGATGTTCTTCTGGAAGATGTCTTGCATGAGGGCATGTGATATTTTGCTGGAAGCAGACATATGAGAGGACATGAAATGGTTGGAAAGAGTATACAAAGAACCACAGACAGTAGGATGAGACTTTTTGCATTGCTGTACAGTGGAATGCTTCAGTGGTCTTCGCTGGTTTCCCTTCACAGAGAGAAATGTTCCAGGAAACTTCTTGAGGTTTCTGGATTCTGACTGCTTCCATGAGTCGCGCTGATTTGGTGGAGCCTTTCTGGATTATGCCACTACTACAGATTGGTGTTGCTCCTTGCTATTGTCCTGACAATGCAAAGTGAAATTCACTCCAGTAGCTATAACTGAACAGGTCTACTACTCTTTTTTCTTATTAATAAGAAACCTACCTTCCTCTAGTTGGTGGGTTAGAAGTGAGGTTGCAGTGCTTAAGAACCCTAAATAAAGTAGGTTTTTAAAAACTTAAGCCTACAATTGTGAAGCTTCTTTTTTCTCTAATTTATTATTCAGCTGGTGCTAAAGTCCAGCTCCATCACACAGGATAAACTAAGCCAAAACAGCCTCAGCGATGACCAACTGGTGACAGGCATCTCTATATATACCTTAATAACTCTTAATCTTTCAGGCTGATACTCTTGCTATTGGGACCACTTGTCACTGCAAGAAATTCTAAAGGAAAAGAAATGTAACAGAGAATTGAACCCTGAACCTTCAGAGTAAAATTTTGATGCCTTATCATTTTTAAAATTTTTATTTTGTTTAATATTTTTATTAAATATTTTTTATTTTTCACATATACATTTATATAATTACACATATGTACAATAACTACCTAGAGCAAGAAGAACCATGACAAATTCAGGAATAATATAAATGTTACATTCTTAGTGTTTGGGCTATTTGTATTTGCAGCTAAAATTCTGAATGTAAATCAATCTCAATCACATCTTATCATTATCAACTTAAAACATCTATCTAGACATAAAAACATCTTAACCCTTAAACAACTAAGCTTCATTGTAAGACTAAACTACCTGGTCTTTAACCCCATCAGAGACTTGAAAAGGAATAAACTTGATTACCCGAGTACCCCGGGAGTGCAGGTTAGTAGCGTACCAAATAAGAAGATGACAAAGACAGTCTGCTACATGAATAGTCACCCTAAACTCTCCATAATGTTGGAGCATCATCTTCAGTCTTCTGGCCTTATATAGACAACAGACATATTTGTGAGGCAGTAACTATTGAGGACTTGCTTACACTGTCATGACAGAGTTTGGCCATCAACTCTGCCTGAATCCAAGCTTGTCCTTTTTATGGAAGAATTCTGACTATGGTAGAAATGAGGACATTTTGCTCAGTGGCTATTTTGCCACATTTGAAGCCATCTCCATAAGGAGGTTCGTTGATATTCATCATCCTCTTTGAGGTAGGCTGGGTATTGCCAGGAGTTAATCTGTCTCATTTTCAGTGAATCTTTAAATAATAAAGACATTTTTAAATGCCATATTCTCTATGTCTCTGAGAGGTTTTTTGTTTGGTTGGTTGGTTGGTTTGTTTTGTTTTGTTGGTTTTTCAAGATAGGATTTCTCTGTGTAGCCTTGGCTGTCCTGGACTCACTTTGTAGACCAGGCTGGCCTCGAACTCACAAAGATCCGCCTGTCTCTGCCTCCCGAGTGCTGGGATTAAAGGCATGTGCCACCACTGCCAGGCTATCTCTGAGGTTTTTCAAGCCTTATCATTTGAGTTATACAGACTTTCTGGCTTTTACAAACAAACAAACAAAAGCTCTCTAGCTAAAAACTTTTGTTGTTTAAAAGCAGGAGGTCTTACTCAGGTAAGCAGAGTGGCTCTTTTACCTCAGAGCACAAAGGGCAGCAGCCATGACAGGTGTCTGTTGTAAAGAACAAGGGGGTGTAAAAAGGAAAGCCTCAGTTCCTTTTGACTTAATGGCCTGCAGTGAACAGCAGTTTGTTGGAAGCTTAGAGACCTAATTAGGAAGGCCAATAAAATACTCTGGACTGGTACAACCTATTTGGTGTTCTGTAAGCTTCTTTTGTATTTATAGATATCACTTTCTTTTCGTCTGGGAAATTTTCTTCTATGATTTTGTTGAAAAAATTTTCTGGACCTTGGATTGGTGAATCTTTCTCTTTTTCTATTCCTATTATTCTTAGATTTGGACTTTTCAACGTGTCTCAGATTTCTTGGATGTTCTTTGTCAGGAACATTTTTTAGATTTACGGTTTTATTTGACTGATATATCAATTTCTTCAATCACATCTTCCATGCACGAAGTTCTCTTTTCCATCTCTTATATTCTGTTGTGATGCTTGCATCTGTAGTTCCTGTTCTCTTATGTAGGTTTTCCATCTCCCAGATTGCCTAAATTTGTGTTTTCTTTATTGCTTCTATTTCCTTTTTCAGGTCTTGAACAGTTTGATTCATTTCTTTCACTGACTGTATTTTCCTTTGTTTCCTTAAGGATTTATTCATTTCCTCTTTAATGGCTTCTATCTTCTTTATAAGACTGGTATCCAGGTCTTGCTGCAGTAGGATAGCTGGACTATGGTGGTGCCATATTGCTCTGTCTTTTGTTAATTGTCTTCTTATGCTGGTCTTAAGCCACCGGGTTGTCCCTGGTGTTAGCTGGATGCTCCTGATGCTGCCAGGACTGCTTGGGAAGGCAGGCGGAGCCATGGGCAGGAAGATGGAGGTCTGTGAACAGCCAACTTATCATCTCTGTTATCTTCACCCCATAAGGACCTACTGGGCAGGCTCTAACTTTGACATTCCTGTGGCTCAGCAGGTCCCCTGGAGAAGGCAGGCTGAGCTGTGGGTTGGGCAATGGAGTTCAGGAGATAGCCTGCAGCTCACCTCTCATATGAGGTCCTTTCTAAGCAAGTGTCAATATTCTTTTTTTTAACATGGTGATGTACACTTGGTCCTTGGATCAGGACAAATGAGAATCTACCAAGGAGTGAAACAGAAAGGCATTTCACATAAAAGAGTGGACTAAGGTCAGATTTTGTGGGAGAAACTTGTTCAGTGCTTTTAAAAGCGGTACTAAGAAAGGTAGCCTTCCAAACATAATCTCATAGGAGTGAATCCTGCCTTGTAAGGGCTGAAAAGGGGCCAAGGGTGGAAAGTTGGGCCAGTTTTCACCAGTTTTTACAGTTAATTTAGAGAGGGTCAACTTAGTTTGGAACTCTGAGGTCATTAGGCAAAATGGAGCCTCCAGACCACATTTAAGGCCTTACTGACCATTTTCAATATGGATGAAATGCAGATAAGTACACAATATGATCCAGTTGACAGGGATAGCCTGAATCTAGAAATAACCTCATGTAAAAGAATCTTGATCACTATCAGAACAGTCCCCCCTGAGGTCAAATACTACTTATCCTGAGAAGGTCCACAAACACTAAAGGATGTTTAATATTCAACATGAGATGCCTTCATCTCTGCAAAGTTGACCTCCAATTTATTAACAGGGGCTAGTCCCCTCAAATGAACAGAAGGGACTCATTTTGTCCCTTGCCATGGGTTGTCCTGAGTGCAGCAGAGACATTAAGAGGCAGCCTGGGTGATTATCTCTTGGAGATGCAGAGTCTGGCATCTGGAAGATAATAACTCAGTGAGTCTGGTGACTCCCATAGAGATGGGTGGTCTTGTCAGTTGTTGTACCCAAAGGCATCTGAAGGCCATAGAGACAGTGGCCTTGGGATGGACAACATCTACCATTTAGTCAACTTCAATTTTGCCTTCTGGGTATGTCCTTTGCCCTCTTCTTCCTAGACATAGGTGGATTGGGGAGGGAGCTATGGATCACTAAAAAAGCAATGAAAAAGACAAAAAAGGTGCTCCAGGGGGATCTCTCCTGCTGCTTGGAGCTGCTTGATCTGCCCTCCAACTTCTTTAGCTTTCAGGTACATTGGCTGTTTGATAACCATTACAAAGGATAACAGGCCACTTCAAGGAGAGCAAATTTTTCTCTTTGTCTTTTAAGTTTTTCTCCAGAAGTCTTTAGGCTTCTCTCCTTATAAATCATGGCATGAGCTTGAAGAGTAACAAAAAATAATAGCTGCTGTCTGTATACATGTTCACTCTTTTGTCTTCTTCCAAGTGTAGGCCTTGAGTAAGATCAATCAACTCTGTTTGGGGCCAATGTGTCCTGTGGTAAGACCAATCCTTGTATGGTGACCCATTGTGCTGTTATTAATAATATGGCTCTCCTGATTCAGTTGTCAACCAGGCTGTTTACAACAGTAAGCATATTGGCCTTTGCATCAGGAAAAAAGAGTACCCTGGTTGTCTGGGCAAAAGACCTGAAAGAGGTCCAGCACGTCCTCACAGCCATGGCATAGGACCTCAGTGATGTCATCAGATATCAGTTTCACAGAACTGAGACTCTGTCCAGCAGCAAAAGTGAGATGATGATGATCAGGCAAGAGACTCTGATACTGAGTGATAAGGACATTTGGCATCCACCAACAATTTGTATCTCTTAGGGATTGTTTCCACAGCATGGGGAGTCATTCAAGTCAAGTCCTTGCCTAAGGTGAGCTTGTCAGCTTTCCTTATTAGTATAGTGGTTCTGTCTATGGCACAGGATGACCATCTAGTCCAGACACATGAATAAATATTTTAAGGACTATACAAAAGCTTCAGGGTCTGAGTTAAAATATCCTTTGAAATACTCAGAGTCTTCACCCAAAGTGAGGAGGTGGACCCCAGTAGGGCCAAAGATAAGGCTTTGCTTAGAGCCCACTTTATTTCCCCCAAAATTGGCCTCTCTGTTTCAGTCGCTTTCAAAGGCTGGTCTCCTATGTTGGCAGAATAAGGGACCAGGCTATTTTAGCAAGTCAAGGAATCCAGAGCCTGAAGTATCCACCACCCTCAGGAATTTTTATACCTGCTTCCTGATTTAAGGGAGTGGGGTCCTGGAGGATAGCTTCTTTCTAGGCAGAACTCAGGGTTCTCATATCTTATTAGAATTTATGTCCCAGACAGAAGATGTATATTTGGCAGAGATGAGCCTTTTTCTTAGAGACACAATATTGCAATGTGTATGGGAGGTGGAGCAAGTCATCTGTGCCTTTTAAACAGGTGGCAAGTGTCAGCTGCTGCAAGTAAAAAATCATCTACATAGTGGAACAGAGTTGAGTTAAAGTGTAACACTCTAAATCCTGTTAAATCTCTTGTAATGTCTCCCCAAACTGTGTAGAGGAAATTTGGAAACCTTTGGGTTGTCATGTCCAAGTTAGGTGGATGGTCTCATTGGATACTAGATCAATTCGCTAAAAAACAAACATGAACCAGGGGAATGGAGAAGAAAGCATTCTTGAGGTCCAGGCCTATACAGACCTAGTGGTCTGGCAAGTGGTGACTGGGTGAATTGCACAGATTTTGAACAATATTCTGAATGATTTGAGTCAACTTATTTACCACTGGGAGATACTGAATTTGCCCACAACCTGATGTATGTGGACAGGTGGGAAAGGCAAATTCCAAGCCAGTTGGCATACAGTAAGGATGTTAGCTCCCAACAGCCCCTTAACATCCAGAGCAATTCCAAGTCTAACCATTTGGTTCATGAGATATTGGTGGGTCCTTATCAGTGTGACAATAGCAAAGAAGCATACCATTACTGGTGGGTGGTGCACTATCACATGTGGATGCTTTGTTTCACACTATATCTTAGGAAACTGTCATTACAAGTTTGGAGCACGGTCTCTTGGTTCAGATTTGTTTCTGTTATGGAGTTCCTGAACAGAAGGACAGTCAAGATAAGTTCATAGGCAGATAGAAGGAAAATTTTTCTTCCATAAAGAGTAAAGGTGATGGTGATACCTAATTTTCAAAGACAGTCTCTGTCCAGAAGAAGGAAAGGGGAAATCTGGGACCACCATAGAGTTACCTGTTTATGGTCTAAGGTGACATTTATTTCAGTGTGAGGTGATCATCCTTAATAGCTCCTTATACTGGTAGCTTTTTATTGATAACTGTACTTAC
This sequence comes from Acomys russatus, assembly GCF_903995435.1. Lineage (NCBI taxonomy): Eukaryota > Metazoa > Chordata > Mammalia > Rodentia > Muridae > Acomys > Acomys russatus. The sequence continues at coordinate 25,085,111 of NC_067138.1, forward strand.
TGAACTTTTTAAAAACAGAAACTTCTACCCCTGTGTCTACCAAAATCTTAACTAAGTCTCTTCCTAGTGATATAGTGACCAAGAGCTCATGGAGAGCCAAGATAGTTAAGTACTGGCCACTTCATTCTCTCTCTCTCTCTCTCTCTCTCTCTCTCTCTCTCTCTCTCTCTCTCTCTCTCTTTGAGACAAAGTTTCTCTATGTAGCCTTAGCTGTCCTGGACTAGCTTTGTAGACCAGGTCGGCCTTGAACTCACAGAGATCCACCTGCCTCTGCCTCCTGAGTTCTGGGATTAAAAGCATGCGCCACCACTGCCCAACACACTTCATTCTCATGATAGTCAATCAAAATCTACCTAGTGTTTGGGATAATCTCCCCTCCAAATAAGGCCTTCCCTGTCTTTCTTATTCCTGTTTTTATGATTTCTACATTGGACTTGAGCAGTATAAGCAGCGGAGATCTGGGAGTGAGTTAACTGGGAATCAGGCAGCATAATCTTTCCCTACCTGTACATGGCTCAATAAGCAGTCAAGGCAGCTTTCAGTTAAAATGCAGTTAAGATTTCCTGGAAGTCCACAGGACATACCCACCATGGAAGCAGGTGAGCTAGTTTCAAATCCTCACTCTCCCTCCTCTTCTCCAAATCCAAAACCCGAGTTTCATCCCCAGCTCTGTAGCACACCAGTCTCCCCTTCCTCTCTGTCTCCATCTCCAGTAGATCCCATTGACTTTCACATCCAATCTTCCTCCATCTCACCCTTGCCCCAACTCAGTGCTTTATCCCAGGTCCCAAATCCAGCAGGCATTCCCTGGAAACACACAAGCCACTCCTGCCAGGGAAGCAGGTAGCCTAACCAGGGACCTTCATCTCTTCCTTTCTCCTACAAATCAAATTCCCCAGTCTCACCACTAACTCTGTAACAGACCACCTGCTGTAGTTGGTCCTTCCTATCTTCCCCATTCCTAGAAGAGGGTCATGCAGATATTTCTCAACTTTTCCTCTGACTCATCATGGTATTCCAGCCCCCATTTCCAACATGATTTTCCTGGGAATCCACCAGCCAGGCATGCCAGAGAAGGAAGTAGGCCAGCAAAATAGGCAGGCAAGCTTCAAATCTCCATTCTCCCCCCTCTCCTCTATATCCAATCCCCCATCCTCAGCTCTGTAACGGACTATTTATTGTGGCCTCTTTTCACTCTCTGACATCATTCTCAAGAAACTAAGCAGATTTTTGTAAAAGGCCCTGCTTTTCTCCCTACTGTCAATCCCCTTAGACCTACTCCTAGCTCATCCCCATTCCTAAGTGACAGTTCCCTAATACTGAGAAACACATTTTACCCTTCTACCAAGAACTTCAGTGGCCACACGTATCATGATCCCAGAAGAATTCCCTACTAGGCAACATATATCCACTACACACTCCTAAGAACCAAAGAGAGCAACAGACACCAAAGAAAAATACACCCACCCAACAAAGACAAGACCAAACTGTTAGCATGTATTTCTAAGCTGTTTTCTTTCTATTCCTTATGACTCTGCCTCCCTTCACCCCAATTTCTTCTAACACACAAACACCAGGTATGAGAAAAAGAAGGTTAGTGGAGGAAAGGAGCATAGGTCTCTTAGACTACTTCATGCTGGTTAGGGTCATTGGGTTCCTGAGGCAACTCGAACTTTCAGTTCAGTATATCTCCAACTCCCTCCTTCTCCTCCTCCTCCTCCTCCTCCTCCTCCTCCTCCTCCTCCTCCTCCTCCTCTTCTTCTTCTTCTTCTTCTTCTTCTTCTCCTCCTCCTCCTCCTCCTCCTCCTCCTCCTCCTCCTCCTTCTTCCTTTTTCCTTTACTTGTCAAATTACAACAACAGCAACCAGGAGCAGCAGTGGGGAGAAGCAGGTACATTCTTTTTCCTCAGGGTACCCCCTGTCCCTCTCTTGTCCCCACTCTCTGGCATTTATTCCCTCTTGGAGTCCCCAGAATTAAACTATCCACAGCTGTAAAATATAATGCCCCTCTCAGAGCTTACATGAGGCTAATAGTCTACTTCTATGAGCAATCTGAAGCACCTCCATCTTCCACACTTGGGATTAAGACAAAAACATGTGGGGCTTGAGAGATGGCTCACAGGTGAAGAGCACTGACTGCTATTCCAGAGGTCCTGAGTTCAATTCCCAGCAACCACATGGTGGCTCACAACCATCTTATCATGTGATCTGGTGCCCTCTTCTGGTCTGAGCACTGTATGCATAATAAATAAATAAATAAATAAATAAATAAATAAATCTTTTTTTAAAAAGACAAAAACATGTTTATATAACACAAATGACTTTTAAAATAAACCAAAACTCCCATTACATTTCTCCCTTTAGGGTTTCTCTTTAAGATTACTGAAATTTGCTGTTGCTTTCTTAAAAGGAGATTATCAATGAACTATCCTTCATCCACTTAATTATTACTTCTATGAAAACATTATTGTAGAAAAACACAGGCACTGTGACATACAGCAGAAGGTTTTTTTTTTTTAAAACAGAGAGTACAGCTACTGAATGGGATACAGGAAGAACGGGGAAGACCACACATTACCAGGACCACAGAGGCTCCTCCATCCCTTTTCAACCACCCATGTCTTACCCATTATACCTGCCATCCACCTTTTAGTTACTGGTCTCATTCCTACCATCTGCACTCTGATTTCTTCTTCTTCTTTTTTTTTTTTTAACAAATAGAGCTATGTAGTTTTCAGTGTTAGAGCTTTCTAGATTTTTATAGTGATTCATGTGTGTGATTGTATTCTATTTTATTTTATGAATATATGTATTAACTCCTCTTTCATTGTTGGAGACTTGAACACCTCTCCAGTGAAAATCTATAACAATGTGATATTGTCATGAAGAAGGGAATGTGTATGCTTCTACACACACATGCACATGTTTGTCTTGTATGTCTTAGGCTGAGATAAATAAGAAATAAAATATTTTGGATCATTGGACTGGAGTCTGAGAAGTCTTAGCACCAGGCCTTCGTGTGTGTTGTGGACATGGTAAAAGCATTCCTCCACATGGTGGAATGCATCGTGTCATGAGACCAAGAATGTTCAGACTTTTTTTCTTATAAAGCTTTTAACATTAGCAGAATCCCCCATCCTTATGACCATGAATGGCCTAAGTTACTTCCTGAGAGCCTTTACTTCCAAGTACCATATACGTCTGAAGTAAAGAATTTAGAGTCATGTGTAACTTCAATTGGAACTCCTTTGGTGAGGCTTTCAGAGGATGATCTGCATACTGCAGTAGTTTCATAATCAGCCTCCCAAGCTGTTGAGTTCCTTCTGTATTTTCATATTTTGCCTTATTTTAATTTTATTCCTCCTTTTTCTACAATAATTTAAGCTGTCAACTGTCTCATAACAATTCTGTTTCATCTCTAAGATAGATTTTTTTTTTACATTCGCAGCAAAATGTCTGTAACCCTGAGCACGCTAATGTATTGTACAAGCAGGGCATGCTAAAAAGAAACAACAAACATCACTCACACTAAGGCTCAACATTCATAATCACTGAAGGTCTCTGCCTGTATTATTTTTAGTTCATTCAAATGAATATACCCAAATTAGATAAAATGTGCTTGTTTTTTCTTGTGCAGCTGACCAAAGATGCTTAAGAGTTATTTGGTGAGACAATCACCACATGATCTGTCATCAACAGGAATAATGTTGATTAGTGCAAAAGTGTATTTGAAATGCATCAGTCACCATGTTGGGTGACATCTGAGTCTCAATCCATTTGGTACATTTCAGTATACCAAACATGGTTTCTCCATGATGTTGAGGCTGGAAATTCTGTTTTCGAAAGTCTTCCCTTGAAGAAACTCCACCAAAGACAACAAAGCCACTGATAATGCCCACTCTGCATGGGACCATCCAGCACAAGTCTTCAGAATCTCAGTGAAGCCATCAGCCACATACAGCACTCTTCAGGAATATCCTACTGAAAGCACCTAGAACCCAAAACGTGTAAAGGAACAATGCATACTGGCTGTAAAATGTCCAAATGGGAAACCATAGAAAAAGTGTTGGTGTTATCAGTGGGAAGTTATTTGACATGAAGTAAAGGATTAACTTTATTTAACTTAATCACTGTTTCTTTTTAAAAGTTCATTTTTGTTCTTTTTGAGATAGGGCTGTATAAATTTCAGCTTCATCTTGAGTGTTTTATGCTTCTACCTCAACTTTCCAAGTGCTATGTTTGTACCATCACACCTAGCTGGAAAGATCTTGGAAATAAAAAGATGGAAAAAGTCTTTAAGAAAAAGGAATATCTGCATCCCAGAGTGAGGCCTTTTGTTTATAAAACTTTTATTATAAGAGAAGTTCTGGGGGAAAAACCATGAAGAACATAAGAATTACAGAAGGATGTAGTAGAACAAAGGAGTGAGCTCGAACTGCTGTGGATTAGATCCTACATGCAGCCATCCAGGTTAATTGGCCCATGCATTCCTCTCAAGGGTCTTGTTCCTTGAAAATTGAAATGGGAGATCTTCAATTTCGTTCTTTGGAGACTTGGAGTTCTTGGCATATGGGTCTTTCATTTGCTTAGCTAGAGTAATATCAAGTTACTTTATATTATTTGTGGCTATTGTGAAAGGTGATGTTTTCCTACTTTCTTTTTCAGCCCATTTGTCATTTTTATACAGAAGGACTACTGAATTTTTTAAATTGATCTTGTATTCAGACACTTTGTTGAAGGTGTTTTTCAGCTGTAGGAGTTCTCTGGTGGAATTTTGGTCATAACTTATATATACTATCATATCATCTGTGAATAGTGATACTTTGACTTCTTACTTTCCAATTTGTGTGTCTCTGATCTCCTTTAGTTGTTTTTATTGCTCTAGCTATAATGTAAAATACTATATGGAAAAGATATGGAGAGAGTGAGAAGCCTTGTCTTGTGTCTGATTTTAATGGAATTGCTTTGAATTTCCTCTTCTTTTAATTTTATTTTGGCTACAAGCTAGCTGTATATTGTCTTTCTTATGTTTAGGTATGTGACTTGTTTCTGTGATCTCTCTCTCCAAGACTTTTATCATAAAGAGGTGTGGAACTTTTCTCAAAAGCTTTTTCTGCATCTGATGGGATGATCATGTGATTTCTCTTTCTTTCAGTTTGTTTATATGGTGGATTATATTGATAGACTTTCATATGTTAAGCCATCCCTGCATCACTGGTATGAACCTACTTGATCATGGTAGATGATGTATTTGATGTGCTCTGGGATTAAGTTTGTGGTATTCTATTGCATATTTTTCAACAATGTTCATGAGTGAAATTTGTCTGAAATTCTCTTTATTTCTTGAGTCTTTGTGTGGTTTATGTATCATTGTGTCTGTGGCTTCATACAATGAGTTTGGCAATGTCCTCAGTTTATATTTTGTGAAATAGTTTGAGGATTACTGGTATAAGCTCTTTTTAAAAAATCTGATAGAATTCTGTACAAAAACAGTGTGGCCCTGGGCATTTTCAATTGGGAGACTTTTGATGACTGATTATATTTTCTTATAGAAATATTTAATTTGTTTACTTGATCTTCATTTAACTTTGGTAAGTTAAATGTATCAAAACATCATCCATTTCCTTTAGATTATCCAATTTCGTTGAAAACAGGTTTTGAAATACGACCAGTAATTCTTGGAATTTCCTCAATGTCTGTTGCTACATCTCCTTTTCATTTCTTATTGTGTTTATTTGGATACTACCTCTTTTCCTTTTAGTTAGTTTGCCTAGAGGTTTGTCTATCTTGTTGATTTTCAGAAGACAGAAAGATATCTCATCCCATGGATCAGTAGTATTAACATAATAGAAATGACCATCTTACCAAAAGTAATCTATAGATTCAGTGTAATTGCCATCAAAATACAAACACAATTCTTTACAAGCCTTGAAAGAACAATTCTCAACCTCATATGGAAAAACAAATAACACAGAATAGCTAAAACAATCTTACACAACAAAAGAACTTCTGAAGGCATCTCCACCCATGGTTTCAAGCTATATTACAGATCAACAGTAATAAAACAAACTGCATGGTACTGGCCTAAGAACAAACTGATATATCAGTGGAATTAAATAAAAAACCCAGAAGTAAAACCACACACCTATGGACACTTGTTTTTTTTAAACATGCCAAAACCATACAAGATAAAAATGATAACATCTTCAATAAATGGTTTAAACTGGATATATATGTGTGTATATATATATATATATATATATAAAATGATAATAGATCCATATTTATCACCCTGCACAAAACTCAAGTCCAAGTATATCAAAGGTTTCAACATAAAGCTCAAAACACCAAATCTATTAGAGGAGAAAGTGAGGATCAGTCTTGAACTCACTAGCATAGGAGACAACTTACTGAACAGAACAACAACAGCTCAGGCTCTAAGATCAACAATTAGTAAGTGAGACCTTATGAAACTGAAAAGCTTCTATAAGACAGAAGTCACTGTCAGTAAAACAAAATGGCAACCTTAAGACTGAGAAAAGATCTTCACCAATGCTACATCTGACAAATATCCAAAATCTATAAAGAAGTCAAGAAACTAAACACCAGCAAACCAAAAACCCATTTAACATGGGATATAGAGCTAAACAGAGAATGGTTGAGAATGATTTAAAGGGATGGGATAAACATTGAGATGTAACAAGAATAAATTAATTTAAAAAAATAAAATAAAATAAAATTTGAAAAAAAAATAAAAAAATTAAAAAAAGAAATGATCAGCATCATTTGTGATCAGAAACATGCAAACCAAAAGGACTGAGATTCCATCTAATACCATGAGAATAGCTAAGATCAAAAACTCAAATGACAACACATCCTAATTAGGATGTGGAGAAAGGGGAACACTTTTCCATTGGTGGTAGGAGTGCAAATTTATACAAACACTGTGGAAATCAATCTGGAGTCTTCTCAGAAAATTGAGACTATACCACTCCTGATCATATACCCAAAAGATGCTCCACCATACAACAGGGATGTTTGCTCAACTATGTTCATAGTAGCTTTAGTCGTAGTAGCCAGAAACTGGAAACAACCAATATGTCCCTTGACTGAAGGAAAATATGATACATTTATGTAATGGAATACTACTCAACTATTAAAAATAAAGAAATTATGAATTTTTATGCAAATGGATGAAACTTGAAAAGATCATCCTGGGTGAGGTAACACAGATCCAGAAAGACACACATGGAATGTACTCACTTATAAGTGGATATTAGCCATATAGTATAGGATAACAACACAAAAATTCACAGACTCAAGTTAAGTAAGGAGAGAGCAAGGGAAGATGCTTGATTCTCAGAAGGGGGAATAGAATAGACAGTGGAAGTGATTGAAGAGAAGAAAGAAGTTAGGAAAGGGAGTGTGGAGGGAAATGCAAATTAGGATCAGATGTGGGGAGAGTAGGGATGGAAGGACAGAGGGCTTGCAGAGAGAAGAGAAACCATAAGCAGAGTCATATCTCAGACAAGCTGGAGACCTATGACCTATGACAGGGTAGGCTCCTGGGAGGATATGGAAGTGCTTTTAGCTGAGATACCTAGTAGCAGGGGTAATAGAGACGGAAGAGGCTACCCACTAACTAGACAGGACTCCTTGTGACGTGAACACCTACCCACCTACAAAAACTTTGATGCAATATTTATCCTGCCTATGATATAAGCAAGAATAAAGATTGAGGGAATGCTCAACCAGTGCCTGGCCCAACCTGAGACCTACTCCATGAAAGAAATACAACCCCTAACATTACTAACAGCACCCTGGTATTCTTGCAGATGGGGTCCTTGCAGAGCTCTCCGCTAAGAGGCTCCACCCAGCAGCAGATGGATATAGATGTAGAGACTCACAGCCAAACATTAAGGGAAGTGCAGGGAGCCTTGTACAAGAGTTGGAGGAAGGTTAGAAAGGCAAAGAGTGGACAAGAGCTCCACAAGAAGACCAACAGAGACCACTAACCAGGGCTCAGGGGGGCTTTTGGAGACTGATGCTCCAGCCAAGGACCACATATGGACTGGACCTAGACCCTCTACACATGTGTACTCAGTGGATGGCTTGGTCTTCATGTGGGTCCCCTAAGAAGGGGAACAGTGGCTGTCTCTCACATGAACTCTGTTGTGCACTTTTTGAGCACTGGTCCCTGGCAAGGTAGCCATGGAGGAAGAAGTTCTGGGATGGGTTGGTGTGAGAGTCTCCTTTTCTAAGAGATAGGGAATGAGGAAGAGCGAGGAAGAGTAGGATTGTGAGAAGAGGAGAGAGGGGGCTATGATTGGGGTGTAAAGTGAATAAATAAATTACTGTTTTAAACTGCCTTGGGATTTGTATAAAACAACTTTGCCTTTGTAGTTTGTAATACATTTACACACACACACACACACACAATTATTCATTTTACCATAAATACACTATCCCCTACAAATTTACTGTCTTCTCTAATTGCCCATAGATTTAATGAAGAAAGTAGAGCCTGGAGGAGACAAGGCAGAAGAGAGGGAGACGCTGGGCTTTCAGATGCAGAAGGCAGGACTGAATGCTGCTGGGGAAGGAAGACAATGAAAGAAAAGCTCCAGTAATGCAGAAGAAGAAAGATTTGGTAAGACAACCATTGTGGGAAGAATACTGTGCTATTAGTCATTTATAATGCAGCACCTAAAAAAGGATTTCATGCTGTAAAAAAATAGGTGCTGAATAGAGATTCAAGTCCAACAGAACGTGAATGGAAATAATAGTGTTATCAACAAATATATCATCTAAGTGCTTAACATATAATTAGTAATTTGTACTTTTCACAACTAGACTGTGAGAATAGTTGTAGTAATACACTCACTATTTCCTCAGCAGGGGGGAGATGTAGGATAGCGGAATGAGATGTATTTCTATTTTTAAGCTTAGAAATGCAGAACCAAGATCCAGGCTGTGAGGCTGCTTGCTTCTCTATACCCACTGGGACAGTATCTCTCTCTGGCTAGGAATAGAGCATCCACAAGATCTCAGGTGGTGGCCAGGGTACCACTATTCACTGACTGAAACCTGATCCAACAATCTCAGGAGTGAGCCTTTCTCAGGAACAGAGCCTCATGAAAATGCTCAAGGGCAAAGTGCTCAAGAACATAGACCTGAAAAATGAGAAATTCAACCCCCGAAGTCAGCAAGCACCCTGAAAGCGCCTCACAATTACATTAAAGGTTTTTTGTGTTTGAAGATGTAGTATAGCAGCCAGGAGGCCCAAAAGAGAGTAGACGAAAGGAATGAGTAACCAAAATGGTTGGATTATATAAGGAAAGGTAGCTGCGGGAAGGGCAGCCCAGGCCCGCGCCTGCACACACACACACACACACACACACACACACACACACACACACACACAGAGAGAGAGAGAGAGGAGAGGAGGAGAGAGAGAGAGAGAGAGAGAGAGAGAGAGAGAGAGAGAGAGAGAGAGAGAGAGAGAGAGAGAGAGAAAGATGAGATAGATAGATAGATAGATAGATAGATAGATAGATAGATAGATGGATGGATGATGGTAAAAATTAAAAATAATGCAATTTTAAAATGTTTAAATTCACCAGTTTATTCAATAGTGCAGTTTCACCATGATGCAGATGACAACCTGTGTGACCATCCACATGTATTCCACAGTAATTGTAATTGATAAGTACTGATTTTTACATTCAAATAATTCATAAGCAACAGCTTATATTCAGAATTTCCTAAGATATGCATTCCTTGCCTTTAGAATTTGCTTGCCAAGAACCCACTAATTACAGGGATTAATTTATTTCTCACCCTACAAATGTCCTTTAGAATTCTCCATCAATTCTAGGATATCTCAGGGAGTCCAAAAGGTGGTATAGTTCTGCTAGATTTCCAGTTGAATACTCTGAAGAATAACTAACTAATATTTGAATTCACTACTCAACTAATGTAAAAAAGTACACAAAAAGTAGATTTTGATTTTTTTCAGAGAAATATGAAACCCAAAGAGTTCTGTATAAAATGCTTTTTGCCCATAAAATCAGAAGGACAGCAGGTTGCCAAGAAGAGACTTAATACCCTATGAGAATATACAGGGGGAGGTAATCCCACTCAGTCACAGTCATAGGGGAGGGGAATAATGGGAAAATGGGGGGGGGGAATGGGAGGATACAAGGGATGGGATAAACATTGAGATGTAACAAGAATAAGTTAATAAAAAGAAAAAAATTAGACAATAAGTTCTAATTTTTACACCTATTCAAAGAAGTAGGATGTGTTAAGTTTGTTTTGTTTATGTGATGGCTTAGCCCAGGGACATAAGAGAACCTGGCTTTCATTTACTATCCCTTTTGAGCATTGCTAATACAGCAAGCCATTACCTTAGTTTGGTAGGTTGTTGGTAATTGTGACATTTGTTGAAAGTAAATAAATGTGAATAATTATTGAAAGAATTTTACATTTGTTTCATTCATTTCAAAAAAAGATGGATTAGTAGCTATCCCCATGTATAGAAGGTAAACATTATTCTCATTATCATTTCAAACTTCTTTATACTTTGTTTCTCTGATCCATTTACACTTAGAGTTGCAGTTGTTATCTCTATATAGAAGACTTAGAGATTATATCTTCATCCAAAACCTACCTCTCACGTGTCGGTTTATACACTCAGTGACTTTTTAACCATCTTCTAAATGTTTTAAACATATGTCAGACGTCATACTTTTGAAATCCAGTTCTTAGTTTCCTTGGCTGCCCATCATGTAATATGAATAAAATGTGAGAAATTAAAATAAATTAATAAGAATACTACCTACTCCCTAGCAGAATAAAACAGAGTTCATTTTAGTTCAGATTGCCTGCATGGTGTCATCAGAAAATGGTCATTGGTCCACCCCACTTCCACTTGACTTCTGTCATCATCTCTACCTTCCCAGCTCACTGGCCCTCTCTCTGTATCTTACCTTGTCATTCTCTAGCCTACTCTATTCTTTGTGTATCCGTCTTCTTAGTCTAGTGAGTTCCTGTTCCCTTTGAGATCTCAGCTGTGTACCCTCCAGGAAGCCTTCTCTGAATTCCATGTCAAATGCTATGACAAGCTCTTGAAGCATTGTACTGGTGTCATTCTTCATCTGAACAATTACTCAATCCAAATCTTTCTTCCATAAAGAGACTATAGTGTAGTGCATGTGAATATGCTTTTGTTTTGATCCCAAGTGTGTGATGTGAAACATACTTGTGTGAGGGTGTGCAGTGTTTGTTCGCTGGAAACACATGATGTTTGTCCACTAGAAGAGGAACTGCCTCTTGAGAGACCATGGTCTTTGCTAATAGATAAACATCCTAGTATGGACTCTGAGAGCCCAAAACAAGAGGCTCAGCTTTTTGGTTTTGGTATTGTTTCCCATAGTTTGGCTGTTCTTTGCTCCGCTTCGAGATGCTCCTAGAAAGAATCACTCCAGAGAATGCTTCGAAGTTCTGGGCTCTGGCTGCTGCTCCAGATTCTGGCTACTGTGGCTGCAGTCACCTTTGTAGAATTGCTGTTTTGCTGTTTAACAGGTCTTCTGAAATCCTGATGACAAAGAGTGGAATCTTTCCAGCGAACTGGGTCTCAAAAGGTCTACTTCACCTGTTCCCACTAATCTCTTTTCTCTCCTATCTAAGGTAGGTAGGTTGGAAGGGGAGTATACGCATTAAAGAACCCCAAATAAAGCAGGTTTGAAAAAGTTTAAAGCCTACAGTATAGGTCCATAAGAACAGAAGCTGTGTTGGGTTTAAGCAGTTTCCATTTCCATTTCCTAGCACAGGACTTGACAATTGAGCACCTAGCATGCATACAGCTCATCACTAAATGCATGAGCAGCCTACACTGGCCATGACTGTCACTGGGAAGTGAGGCACAGACTTCAGCCCATCCTATGGGACATAACATATGATAGCTTTGAACCATGCTCAAAGCTTTTGCAGTAAATATTGGCTCTAATTCCTATAAACCTATTATATCCCTTTGAGGAAGAATGAGGCCCAGCTGTAACACAATCTGGCTTTTTAATGCCTTTAATGTTTTCTTTTTCTCCTAAAACCTTATATAACCATCAGACATTCATGAACGTGGAGGATAGGAGGCAGATTTTTCCCAGTGTTCTCAAAGACTCCACCTAGTTTTAAAGGAATGACACATGAAAATTGGTATCTTTAACCTAAAAAAAAAAAATGATGACACACACAGTTTCCCTCACATATTAGGCCAACAAAATGGGGACAAAACTCTTTCCAACCCTCTAAAACAGTAACAAGAAAACAGAAGCAATAGAAGAACATTTTCTAAGGTGAAAAGTTGATGGTATTGATTTGGTTTTCAGTGTGAACTCACTGAGCAACATAAAATCAGATTCACTGTTCTGAACTGTCACCTTGGCAACCTCACTCTTACATGACAGCAGAAATTGAGAGAACACTATGTTTATGTGTATCTAACTGCACAATCAAAAAAGAATATAGGTTCAAAGTTCCCAACCAGTTTGGAAAACGTAGCTACTCATTTCTTCAAAAACCTTGAAATCACAAAGAAAAAGGCACCGTGGGAAGAAGGAAATGGCTACAAGTGTGTAAATTGGCAATGTCTCTCTATAGGACAAAACTGAGTACGTCTGAATCTGGAGGATGAAGTTGAAGGTGAAGAAAGACGTCATCAGTCCGGGCATGTGGCACAGGTCTAACAAAAGAGCACTGTGTGGTGACAGCTGCCACCAAGCCCTGCCTGTCACGAGTCATAGCATTTCCTCCTCTGAAGTGCATCATTCTGCGGCTAACTTCCCATGGAAGTCAGATGAGGTTAAAACATGCACTTTTCTGCACAGTTTCGAGTAGGAATGATCTGTGAGACTAACGGAATTATCCATACAATTTAGGAAATAATTAGGCCTCTGCATGGAGCTATTTTTTTAGATACAGCAAAATTTTAAGCTTATTATAATGGAAAAAATGAATTTTCAAATGACATTAGTTTCAAAACAATAGCTTTGTAGTGTCTGATTTATATGCTGTACCAAAAGCAATAAGCATGTATGTTAAAACCCTATTGTGTGAAGCACTATTTTTATCTTTTCAAAGGTTAGAGCCAGTTAAAAATCATGTAAAACATCTCTCTAAAATCAGCTATTTCAATTCTGCATTGGAGAGTAGTTATGAAAAATCCATGTTTTAAAAAATGTTTGGCTGTAGTCTTACTGGGCTGCAGAAGTGTTTCCTTCTTTGATTTTTCAGGCAGTGTCATCACACAGCCCAGGATAGCTCAGAACTCTACACGTCCTGACTTAGCCTCCTAGGACTGCAAATGAGTGGTGTAAACAAATATCCATAGACATTTCTCTTTTTGCCTAAACTAAACGTAAGTCATCTATATAAGTCCAGTCTCTCTTTTCCAACATGAAATGCATTGGATCACTTGACAGCTCTTCTAAAATAACACTACACAACCTCTTAAAGAAGGATTCTCCATCATTCCTGACCACTGGCACACATGAGCCAGAGGCATTGTTAAGCGTCCAGTGGCTCATAGGCCTTTTCATGGATTTACTGACCTCAAAATGTTGACAGTGATAATGCTGAACACCAAGTTAAAGCCTGGTTTACTTCTTTTTATTTTAATTTTATTAATTTATTCAGATTACAACTCAATTGTTATCCCGTCACTTGTATCCTCCAGTTCCTCCCTCCCTCCCGCTTTCACCCTATTCCCTTCCCCTAGGTCTAACTCAGAGGGGGCCCTCCTCCCCCACTATATGGTCATAGGCTATTGCACTAACCAAGCACAATACAAGTAGTAAACATCGAACCCCTACTCTGATCTACCCAATGGATGGGACATTCTCCACAGCTATGTGGAGAGCGGGGACTGAGCCTGGTTTACTTTTTAAGCAGAGTGGAAGAGTGCTGGCAATGGTGTTCCAGGGAGCAGATCTCCTCCCGCTACACATACACAAACACATAAACACACAAACACACACGCACATGTGCAAACCACACATGCACACATGCACACATGCTCACAAACAAAGATGAAAATAATTAGACATATGCCTGGAAAGAAGAGGAAATGACTAATAAAGAAAAGTCAGGAGGGCCTTGTGGAAGACTACAGAACATTTTATATATTAAAAAAAAAAAAAAAATGTCCCAGAAAGACAGGCTAGAACGGATGAAGGGGAAACGGCCATCAATGCATCTTTTGGTCATGGGAGAGTTAGTAAGATGCCTGCTGGCATTTGGCCTCGATGTTCTCCTTGAAGCCAAAGGCATGGTCAACTATAAAGGGGAAGACAGGAATGTGAAATAAGAACAGAGGAACATATTTTATTAATACGCTGTTGGTTCAGCATGCAAGATGAGAAGTGTGCCTCATTTTTCTCCTCATTGTAACTCTGCGGTTCAGTTTTCAGTCATCCCTTACCTGATGTTCTGAGGAAGTCACACTTTTATATCCTCTCTCATCTCAGCAGTTCGCTGCTTCTCAGGTCCCTCTGTTGCTTCTTTCTCTTTTATCTAGCCGCTTGGTGGAACTCCCAGGACTAAATCTAATGTCATCTGGTATCAAGGCTTTGCATACTTTCATATGCCAATAAAAACACACGTTGCATTTCCAGCCTAGGTCTCCGGTGCTTCGCTCACACCAGCTCTGCTTAACACCCTGGCTGTCAGTAGTATCTCCGATATCTCCAGCATACCATGAGCAAACCGGCAAACTCTGGTTATTTAAAGATCACTGTACTCAGCTTAGCTTAGGGCGATTATATTTTATTTAATCAAAAAATACGTACATGGGTGTTGTGCATACATGTATTTCTGTGCACCACATGCGTGCCTGGTGCCAAGAAAGCTCAGAAGATGGTGTCGTACTCCCTAGAACTAGAGTCAAAGACAGATAGTTGTAAGCTGCATATAGGTTCAGGAAATCAAACTTCAGTCCTCTAGAAGAACAGCTAGTGCTGTTAACTGTTGAGATCACTTTAGGCCCAGACAAGAATCTTGATAACATTCACTTCCTTCTCCAGAACCCAATATCAAATGGTCAGTTTCTAAAAGGTACAGAACCTGCATCCATCTAACCTCCTCTGATATGTTACCTTACAGATGTTCCTCTGTCTCTATCATAACTTGCAACACAGCACTCTAGCTACTGCAGTCCTCCTGCCTTGGCCAGACACAGCTGTTGTCAGTATTGCTATTAAGGGGATAGATTTTTTTTAAAGAAAATATTTCCACTAAAAAGTTAGGTCATGAAAAATTCATGCCTGTGGTAACTCCTGGATATAAACTGTGGAGCTCCATATTGTATCATTGTGAATATATTGTTTTATATTTTAAAAGAAATGAATTTTTAATTATATTTACTCCTTCTTGCAAAGCATAGTGACATTGTTTCCATTAAATTTGAAGAATGTCCAATTTTACCCTCAGAAAAGAAGACCTTTCACCACTAATTAAGAAGGAAGCCCAGGCTGGAGAGATGGCTCAGCAGTTAAGAGCAATGACTGCTCTTCTAGAGATCATGAGTTCAATTCCCAGCAACCACATGGTGGCTCACAACCATCTAGAATGTGATCTGATGCCCTCTTCAGCACTGTATACATAATAATAAATAAATAAATCTTTTTTAAAAAGAAGAAGAAAGCCCATAGTTATCCTGCTTGTCATCTGAATGTGGCCCATGTAAACACAACTGACTTTAGAGTGCAGAGAAGACAGCTTTTATGATCCACTCCATCACCCTGATCCACCCTCCAGATAACAATATATAGGGATGTTCAGACTAACAGCCCAGCGTTACTACCCATTCACATTTTTTTGTCTGCCTTCTACCATCTCTAGGTTACTTAGAATATATGTTTAAAGAACAACGGCAAGAAAAAAAATTATCTGTATTTGTTCAATACAATTATGATCTTTTCCCAGAGATATTTAAGCTGATATTGGCGAATCCACACACATAAAGTCATGGATGATACTGTTAATAGTACCTAATTTTGATTTACCAATTTGAGAAGTTAACAGATTTTAAAGGAAGACAATATGGAAGTCAGAATTATCATTTTTCACCCTCTAGTTCAGTGCAGTCATTTTATTTATTTTTTTTTATTTCCAGGGCTTGCTAAGACCAAAATTACTGCTGGTCCCAATGGCACAGCTTAGATCTTCTCCTTTATGCTGCTAAGTCCCAACTAGACCCGCCTCTTGCTCCAGCCACACTGGGCCCAACCCCTCCTCAAACAGGCCAGGCACACCCCTAGCAAGTGACTCTGAGAGGGACATTTCTGCAAGCCCACTGCATCACCTTGAGCCTTTGTTCTAAGGCCAGTGAGCACTCTCTCACTTTCCCTGCCTCTGATTCAGGCACTTCTTGGTATTTTCAACCACAAGATTCCCTGTTTCTGTTCCTGTATTCTTGTATGTCTTTCATATCTTTGCTATTGATCTGCATAATTCCATATAATATGTTTAATTGTTCACTTTATTTACTTTTTATGTGTAAATTTATATGTAAAAGTGGTCGGTTTGCCTACATGTATCTTTGTGTACCACAGGTATACCTGGTGCCCAACGAGGCCACAGAAGGATGCTGAACACCTTGAAAGTGGGATTATAGACAGTTCTTAACTAGTATGCGGGAGCTGGGAATTGAACCTGGGTCCTCTGGGAAAAAAAGCCAGTGCTCTTAACCACTAGAATATCTCCTCAGATCCTAGTATTTCATTGTAATGCATGTCTTTTCAGTGAGAATATGACTCTATCAGATGTAATGATCTTAAATGTTAGTCTAATGATATAGCCTACATTTTAAAGGTGTTCTGGCCTGCATAAGGTTCTCAAGAAAACTCATAGAGAAAATCTGAGAACAAACACTGTCTGCATTGAAGAGCTACTGTAAGATGGCAGACAATGCTAAACACATCCCTAGGATAGAATTCCAGAATGTAGGAGATGGTGTTAACTGCCCATAGGCTGGACCTGCAGTTCCAGGAAAATGTGCTGAAGGATCTCATCACCAGAGTACAGGAGACCAGTGTGCCATAAATCTTTTTGAAGGTGATAGCAAAAATTCTCCAATTAAATCATATGTTTTCCCACTTTATATTTACTGTACCAAGCTTGAAACCTTATATGCATATGTCTTCAACACATAGGTCTTTGGTGAACAATGCAGACATGGACATAAAATAAATAAATTAGATTTGAACGAAAGGAGCAGAACTGAGGAAAAAACATTATCATCACAGGGAGGTAACTCTGATATCTGGAGTGTAATTGAGTTAAAGTTTTGACTTTAAGACTCTAACATTAAAGTATGGAAAGGCAAAAGCAGGTGGCTAAAGGAGAACAGAAACCAGCTGTGGAATACCCTCTCCTTATTCTGAAGAAAACCTTCTTAATGCTGTAAGATCCCTGGATTTAATTTTCTTTCTTATTTTTATTTTCGTTTAATTTAGGGTGTGTGTGTGTGCGTGGACTGGCCTGGTTTTCATGTGGAGGAGAAACTTGTTAGAGGTGGTCCTTAAAGACTAAAAAGCCCTTCCACACTTTGAGAGAAGAATAAGCAGTGGAGATAAGGGAAAATATTCATATGGGGAATAAAGGGAAAGAAAGTGTGAGGTCTTCTGCATGTGTGCAGGATTGAGAAAAGAGCAATTTGAATGGTAGTTATATGATTGCCGATGAATGCTGGAAAGGGTATGAACATGGCTTTTAGAGATTTTGAAAAACAGTTAAGGCTGTGACCCAGAGAATGGGTTTTTATAATTTAGGGTCACAGTCTGGTCAATGGGAAAGAATAAGGAGTGAACCAGCTCTGAGACTCCTTGGTGTTCTATAATAAAGAAAAAATAAGGGTTTGAGATAAGGGTGCAGTAAACTATCCGTGGGAAAATGCAGATGTGGACCCTATACTTTTGCAGCAGCAGGGAGGAGCCATGGCAGAGAAAACTACTCACTCCTGTCATCAGGGTTTATATTACACCTCATTTTTTCATTCTGTGGTGGTTGAAGGTTATAAACTATAATATGAAAATTGCCTAAGTCCTTTCTGATATATGAAAAGCGTTCATGACACTTGATGCAAAGTAGAAATAAAAGGCTGAAAACAATCAATATGGAATAGAACTTTACGAAGATCATAGGGAAAAGATATTTTGTCTAAGATCCTCCCTCCCTGACACTTCTTCCCTTTTAGTTCCATAATGAGGTCCAGCTATGACATCAACTGGGAAAAACTGAGGTGGGACGTGAATTCTGTGGCTGGCTGACTGGTGACCCTTGTAGACTTTCTCTGAGGGCAACCTTCCAAGCCAGAACTGATTGTTAACAGCAATAACTTCCACTGATGGTGGCAAACTGGGGCTAGGACTGATGGCTCTCAGTGGGAGCTTCCACTGATGGTGGCAAGCATCTAAAAAAGAAAGGGAAAGAAAAGAACCGTGCACATGCACACACACACACACAAGACGACAAAGTAAAACAGACTTCAGCAAGCAGGTTTTAACAAGCTGTTTCCTCTTTCTGTTATCTTCTTATTTTCACCCTTATCCTTATTCTTATCTGTTTTCTTCTCCTTCTTTTCCTTCCTCTTCTCCTCCTTTTTATCCTCATCCTTATTCTCCCAAATAATGATATAGCCCAAATAAATCTTTCAAGTAGTACAAACATCACAATGTGTTTACATTCTATTTCTCTGTAGGTATATGATTACAATAGACATATGCAAGAAAATCATGTTCCCCAATACCCTCACATGATCAAATGTTCTACATATTATGGGTAAGGAGCAAACATGAATAATAAGTTATTTCTAAGAACCTACATACATTTGTATATAAGCAACTTGTGACTTACTAACAGAGATAAGCAAGCAAGGGAATTTCTCAGCCAGCTTTTCTTTACTGGAAGGCTGCCGTTACAAAGAAGGAATCAATTATCATAAGAAGTAATCTTATAAAGATCTTAAAAGAATCACAAATCTAAACTCCTGTATAAAAATAATCAGCCATTTCTACTTTAAGTCTTAAAGGTGCTCATCTACTCATTAATATGTTTCATTAAGTCATATCAGGAAGCTGAGGGCAGATAAATAGAATAAGAAAATCAATCATCATTCAGTTGCCAGCCCAGCTTGAAAGAGTCACGTCAGCCAATGCTGCCATGGGCCATTGTTTTTGCTTTGCCAAACTCAAAAAGTCCCTAGCTTTACTAATAAGAGTGTACTTTCTCCTAACTTCAATTGTCCCTAAGATTTCCTGCATCAGGGCCACTAGCAAAAGCATCTTTACCTTACTTTGCTAAACAATCTATTTTTCCCTAAGACTTTCTACGCGAGAACCACTAGCAAAAACATCTTTACCTAACCTCGTTGAACAATCTGTTTTTCCAAATTCTTTCTAAGGTAATGATCACTGTTAACAGTCTACATCTGTAGGTTGTTTTCAGAGATGGTGGTTGAGTCGTTAATCTGCTCCAGCAGCAATGCTTGAAAGAGACCAAGCATTGTTAATGAGTATGGCAATGATACTGCCCAGTGAGGGGCTGGAAGCCCCCTTTGTAGTTCTCACACAGCTCATATATTAAGAGGATTATAAGGACTACAAAGGAAACAGCAGAGCTATGCTCCATAACAGCATGAAGTCCTCAGGACATGTAGTTCTTGGGGTTATGTCTCCCCGAGACACACCCATGATGGGTTTGCTAACCAGTGGGCCACATTCCATGAATTCTAGAACTATTTTGCTGTTCCTCTTGCACAGACCCCTACAGATTAAAAAACAAAACAAAACAAAACAAAAAACAAAAAACCACCATAGTGCAAGGTTTCTTGAGACTGAAGTGAACCACCTATGTTACTGCCAAGAACAAAGGTGTGCCTGATTCCAAATCTAAATCATCTTGTCCTCTTTCACTAGCTGATTGACAGAATCCTGCTAGACACTGGACAGCATACTCTGATGCCACACAGTAACTGAAGTGAACAGACAGTATATCTGGTGACCATCCCCATGGGATCACAGAGCCAGCCTGGAGTGGCAGTATCAATCACCAATCTTCGCTGCCCTTACTCCCTAAGAAAAAATGAGGAAAACCCAGAATGGAAAAGGTAATATTCCCACTCAGGTGAGTACAGAACATTGAGGAAGACATGATTTTTTTAAAAAACACACACGCTCACAAAGGGTTAATATCCCCTTTCCCCAGAAGACTGTTGGTTAGATATCTTTGGATCTCCAACCTATTGTACCACCCTTATCCAGCCACATTACTCACTAAAAAGACATTAGATGAATAAAAAGCCTTGAGAATAAGAATCTGATCTTACATTTTCTTCATGCATCATAATTTTATGGCCTTGTGACAGTGGACAATATTCATCAGGTGAGCTCACTCCTCCTGAGACCATTTCCATAAGTCTCCCAAGGAAAGTGCTGCATATCATAGTTCTACTGAAACACTGAAAGAAAAGCTGTAGAGGATTCCATATAAAGGCACTATAACGCAGAAATGTCAGAGCTCTTGCTGTGTAAAAACGAAAACAAGTTAGATCCACTAGAGAGAAGAAATGCCTGAGAAGAGTAATGGCCACTGTATCAGTTTATGTGAAGAAAATCTAAGGCAAGATGTACTATGAAATGTCTAGAATTCATATGGCACAGAAGCTAAACAAAAAAGACTAAGAATCAAAAGAAGGAAATACTCAAGTGTGTTCATATTATTAACATAACAGGTTGATTTATTAAAGAGAGTGCTATACAAAAAGCATGACAAGAAAATGTGATTCTCAAGAAACTAACTGGAAGGTCCATGGCTATATATATATATATATATATATATATATATATATATATATATATATATATATATATATATATATATTGATGCATTGTTTTAATCAACTTCTAGCATTCTCATGAAAATATAATTAACTTTATATAAGCTTCAGGAAGTTGAGACACATTCTAATGAGCAGGTGCTTAAATGACCTGGATACAAAGAAAAGAATCACAAGTTCTAGTTAAGACACAGATTCTATGAATGAAATGTCAGGTGCATAATCAACTCCTCATCATGCCCAGATATGCTTAAGGTTGAGTTGAAAGTGTCAGATTGGTAAAGACACTTCTGATGGTGGAAAATAACAAGAAAAGGGAAGGCAGCAGGTTAGCATACCTGATGCTAAGCCCATCAGGCATCAGAGCTCCATTACTGAAAGTTATGTTCTAAAGTAAGCTAGGATGAAGGAGGTTGAAAGCAGGAGGTAGTTCTGGGGTTAAAACTAGATAGCTGGAGGACTTTGAGCCAAACTATTAATAAAAAGCACCTTAGTTTGCATTCCAGTGCACCCTTTCTGCCTTCTCCTTATGGTTTCTGAAATGCACAGCATTCTTCTTCAGTGCTGGGCCCCCTAGCACCCTTGAGCACAGAAGACAACTGCAATTCTGCAGAGCTGCACCCCCAGCCCCATGTGTGACTGCCATGTCTGTGATACGCATAAGTAGGTATGAAGAGGAAGGACACAAAATCAATATGTGACTAGATGGTCAATATTTTAAAACTTACCTGCATGAAAATTAGAAAGAACAACACAATATGGACTACTGTAGGGATGCATGTCTCTCCCTTTTTTATTTCAAGTTGCTTTCAGGAACTCAATACTTCTGCTATATACATTGTAAAGGTTATATTTAAGTTTGGTCCAAAAGATTCTTACCAACTTTAAAATTTATGATTCTCAAAATGTTCAGTACTTCAATATACTCTCAGTTGCACCCATAGACCCAAGTTCTTGATCTGGATAATTGCCACTTGTGAATTTACATCCTAGAAAAAAGTGTAAACAGCTTTGACCAAAGCTGCACACAAATGAACACTGTTTCTATGTCCTAACAATGATTTTCTTTTGTGTTTCATTTCTGGACTTAAACCATAGGAAGGTTGTAGGCCTATCAATCATGGATATCCTGTTAATAATACTAAAGAGCACAGGACACCATCAGCTATGGTTGGCAGTTAACAACACTGAGGGACTCATGATCCATCAACTATGGATAGGCAGCTAACAATACTGAATAGCACAGGGCTCCTTCTCTCACAAAGAACTTGTGCACTATTGGAAATCTTGGTTACATCAGCATTGCATTTGAAAGTAAAGGCTTTTATCTCTGCTGTTAACATAGGGGAAAAAACTTAAAACAGACTTTTAATATCTAGAGGCTATTATGATAGGAAAAGATGTAAAAATAGACACTACCTACAGTAAGAAGAACCACGAAACAATCAGGGATTATATAAATGTTGCATTCACTGTGTCTTGGCTATTTGTCTTTGGTTTACTGAATCTTTAGCCATCCTGGTACTTCAAGCAAATATAACAGCTGCTTACATCTGTCTGTTGTCCATATCCACTGAATCCCCAAGGTAGGGTCACACAACTGTGTAAGACCTAGAAGGACTATAACAAGTCTATTGCCCAAATATATTGAGAAGAAAATAGAAAAAGAGAATAGCCTAACACTGGTTATTAATACACTGGCTATCAATACACTGAAGAAAAGTTGCATATGAAGAGGAGCCAAGCTCTCTTTTTATTCCTTTACACCACTGGTGCTACGTGGGAAATTCCTGTCTCATAGTACATACCCAAGTGAAATCCACTTTTTGAGAAAGCATATTTTGATCTGAAAGATCATCATGATATTATCTTAGGAATAGACGCATATAGTAATAGAAACAAAGAAAATAATTAGACCTAAGCCACACTATATTATGAAAAAGCAGTGTGGATCAAGGCAAATGCTGCCTCTTGGCCTCAGTCATGCCTCCCTCATTCTTCAAGACCATGAGGACCTTCAGTGCTAGACGAGCAGAGCTCAGCACCAGCTAAAGTTGGGAGGTGAAAGGTCATTCAAGAAAAAGCTTGAAGATGCAGAAAATTCTGGTCATTAGTTGCAAAGTTCTTATGGGTCAGAGAAGAAGAGAATCCAGATGGGAGACTGCATGAATTAAATGCATTAAAGATTAACTCCAAGTCATCACTAATGCATCAGTGTCTCATCAAAAAAGAAATAAAAGCACTTCCCCTTGAAGTCACTTAATCAAGACTGAGTCCTGATTTTAATTCTCTGTTTCACTTTCCCTGTACCTTCTATCCAGTGTCTATTATGAGAGTCTGACTCTATGTCTGCCTAAAGGGTGCCTTGTGAATCTGCCCCTGTGTCTGTGTCTGTCTCTGTACATCTGTGTGTGGTTTGGTTTGGTTTGGTTTGGTTCGGTTTGGTTTGGTTTTTCTTCTGAGACAGGGTTTTTGGCCTAGCCTTGGTTGTCCTGGACTCACTCTAAAGACCACTCAAACTCACAGAGGTCTGCCTGCCTCTCTGCCTCCCAACCTAGTCTGTAAGTGGTTTTATGTGTTTCTGTATGTTCTGTTTGTATGTGTCAGTCTCTAACAAAGGGCTTTGCTCTGCCTTTGTTTAATAGCACAGAAAGTATCATATGGGGAAGAAATGCTATACATTATAGAAATCCTTAAAACTTTTATAAGAGATTAAGTCACTGACTTGAAGTGACCTACACACAGGACAGAAAGCAAAGGATCTATTAAGGGTCATGAGACTTGTGGTCTAGACCGTTGAACACATACTATATAATGGGAATGTCTCTCTCTTCACTATACTATTTCTGGTATCTCCTAAAGTATAAATCTTCATCACAGAACTAATGTGAAAACTTGAGAAGGTCACATCCACTCTCATATTTGCCCCTCCACCATCTGGCAAACAGCCATCCTGGAAATAAGCATGAGAGACCTTCACAATTCTTCCTCTTAACGAGGGCACCAACCACACTGCTCTTCTCTTCATCAAGCACGTGGGAACCATGGGTGAGGTCTTGTGATGGGCCCAGAGTATGCAGGCAATTTTTCCTCTCATATTTATCTTTGCAGTTTATGTGGCCAAGACTATGAATGTGTGCTTGTAACCTTTCCCTGTCTGACACGTTTTAGCTGCATCCATGCTAGTATAAAGTTATACCTACATTAACAGTAGCTGCCAAATTGGAGATTTACATTAGATGGTAGCTATCACTGGTGGTCTACATGTAATCTAGGACATTTACACCCTACCAGGGACTTGAATGAAACTGTTCTTTATGTTCACAGAACTGTCCACCAAGCACAGGCATGGATAAGACGTGGTAACATGCATGTGATTGTTCTGGGTCCCCACTGTCAATGTGTTCCCTGAGCATCACCATACCCATAGATTTTTTTTCCATATCCAGAATCACAAATACAGGGGGAGGTAATCCCCCTCAGGAACAGTCATAGGGGAGGGGAATAATGGGAAAATGGGGGGGAGGGAAGAATGGGAGGATACAAGGGATGGGATAACCATTGAGATGTAAGAAGAATAAATTAATAAAAAAAAAAAGAGGAGGCACTTAGTCCTGATGCAACTTGATGTGCCAGGGTGGTATAGAGGGAGGGACATATGGGGGAAGTAGGTAGGAGGTGGGACTAGGAGGAAAGGAAGGAGTGGGGTTGTGATTGGGAAGTAAAAATAACAAATAAATAAATAAAGGAGAAAATAGAGAATAAAACTTTGCTTTATGAGAAAGTTGCAGTGGGCCTGGGACGACCTAACTGGTAGGTTTAATATAATCAAAGTACTGTTCTATGATAGTCTAAAAGAATTAATAAAATACTGATTTTTTAATCTTTTAAGCTCTAAAGTCTTACATAGGATGAAAACATTTTGATAATAATTTTCTTCTAGAATGGGTTGAAGAAGAAAAAGTTATGTGTAACAATGAAATATTAGGAAATAAATATGCTTTGTGTTAATTAAAATACTCCTGTGTAATTTCTTTACAATTTTTTATTATATTAACTGCTATAGATTTTTTCACAAATATTCCTAATATAAAAATTGCTAAATGTAAAATTTTTATTAAGGCTATAAGACATGTGAGATGATGGTGATGCATATTTGCCAAAGATTTATATGTTAAATTTCCTTTCATAATGAAAATTAGAGGGACTATAACTCAAACAGTACTATTCTCAATGTGTAATAACAATGATTATTAGTAAGCTTTATGATAATAACAAATATCTTACTTCTTAAAGATAATGTATGCCCATGTTCTCATCTTAAAAAAAAAAAAACAGAAACAAAAAACAAAACAAAACAAAAAACATAGGCTTTTCATGGTTTTTTTCCCCAATTTAAACTCAAGGGGGAAAATAGTAATTTTAAAATCTAGCTGTTAGTGCTTGATCAGCCCCTTTAAAGCCTTTTAAATATAGGGAGGTCAGGCTCTGTATCTTTAAAATCAATTCCTATATGTCTTTAAAAGTACAGACTTTAAAGTAACAATTCTCTAATGCTATGGAGAAAATAGCCAATAGATAATCTAACTTTAAAACTGACGATGGTAGTTATACAAAAAGCTATAAAATCTTAGATTTTTTTTAAAACCTGAATTATTCTGTACAGTTGTGGTATATTTTTATGTACTAACAAATTGGCTTATAATAAGTAAATAGCCACATATATTAAGCTGTTAATTTAATTTCAATTTGTCAAATTCTTTTTACTCCATAACATAACTTGAATTTTAAAACAAGAAACAATGTATATGTAATTCAATGTTCTTAGTTAAGATGTTATTTATTTGAGTTTTGTCTCAATTTGGGTTATACAAGATTGTAAGGTCCTTATTGCTTAGGGGAAACCAAGTGGCTCTCAGGACATGTCTTCTGTTCTAGGAAATCTGATACTCACTGCTCTCATCTGGATTTGATCCTGCTGGGTTATACTGTTCCTGAAATTGAAGACTCAAAACAATGTCTTATTTGGCTTATTTTCATGCCTTTAGTTTTGCTTGATTAACTCATAAGTCTACATTCAGAGCAAATGACTAGGGAAAATAAAAGGAGACATACAAAATGAAAACACATGCTAGGACCTTTGCTGTTGAGCATCCAGCAACAGGGTGGCCTTGGCTCACATCCTGTAGGCTAGTCTAGGCATTGTTTGCCTCCATTTGAGAATTGACAGACCTTGAGATCAAAGGTCCTAAGGGCCTGTTTTTCACTCAAGGCCAGCTGGAGCACTTTAGGGAGAGGCCCACAGCCTGAGCACTATGCCAGATTCCCAGTCTTACTAGAGATCAGCCCCGAGCTGGCAGCAGTGGTGGAACAGGCACCATTGCCTGCAAAAGGCAGCTCTGTCTCTGCTGCTTGATCACCAGATATTGAACAGAGGTCCCACACCCACCCTACCCTAGAAATAAATGGAGTCTCAGATGGTCATTGTGGAAGAATGGCAAGTGGCCCCAGCAAGCCAGCCAGCCTTTATTTAAAAACCTTGAGCACTGGGGAGGAGATTTGAGGGTGAATGCATCTGATTCTCTAGGGCTGATGGTGCCAGGATACTTAATCTACATACAGTGGCACAGTGCCTCCTTTACAGTGAGTAACACAAGAAAGAGAAAACAGTACTTAATTATTCTCTGTGTGAGGGGATGACTTCTAGGTACAATTAAAGGTCATTTTCTAGAGGCTAGGATCTCAGCATAAGGTCGGGGTACTTCAAGGAATTACCTGTCCTTGTTGATCAAGTTCCTTTTCAAGAAAGTGTAGGTTCTGTTATCTTCCCTGAGGGCTATGTACTGCTCCTTACAAGATTCGGGATTACAAGATCAGATGGAATGAGAAACCTGCTAAGAAAAGGGACTCTGCCTTCATAGTCCAACCACAAAATGGCTATCTGGAGAAGTCAGACTTCAACCTTATCCAGCAGGGTCCCACAGACTCTATCCTGCTTTGGCTTCCTTAAGATCTCTGCAATTAAAGGTAAATGCCTTTTAATGAAGGCAGTTTCTAAATGGTTGCTGTAGCAGGGTTTGGATCTTTAACAAATTGCTAATTTAAGTTCATTGCTTAAAAATAAATCACCAGAATCATTAGCTAAAGAAGGGACCACACCCTCAAAAGCCTACAACAAAAGGATGTTGTTTCCTAGGACAAGCATAGTCATAGGTTCCTTGTTTTTTTGTACTTTCTTGGATCAACAGTTGGCATAATGATATTACTGTTTCTTAAATTTTGTGTTTTAATCTTATAAAATTTCTGTCTTTTTTGTCAGCACAGAGAAATCATCTTGAACTGAGATGAAGACTTTCTCCTTTCTGGTTAGCATTCATAGTCCTTGAAGAAGCTATGCAGGCTTCTGAGAGGGAAAGGACATTAATAACTTTACCTAAATGGGAATCCTTTACATTATAAGAGCAGCCTTCCAGGAAAAATGTGCTCACTAGTGCAATAGTGTCACTAGCATTACTGCGATAACCAAATAGTCTCTGGCTGGATATGAGCGCTGATCAACTGGAGAAATTCTATACCTGCTACTGAAAACTTGATCAAGAAACCCATGGTGGAAGAGATAATCCACCCTACAGATAACCGAATACTCTTTATAGATAAATTTACATAAAACTGCCTTCTACATATGTGTATCTAGGCGCAGCCTCAAACAGAAGGCTCTCTGTCCAGTAGAGACTCATGGCTGCACAAGATGCTGAGTGTAACACTTGAGTCCTCAGCTTTAAACAGGACACTTATACTACTCCTTCCAAGGCTCAGAAAACTTTGCATAAAAGTTTATAGAAAGAATGTATAAGCCATGAAATAAAGGATTCAAAGTGCCATTTTCTTTGGAAGAAGCACCCACTGCAGTCATAGACTCATAGCAGCAATAGATGCCTGTACTGGATAAGGGCAAAAACATACCATTCAATGTTCAGCCTTGAATAAAGGGAGGGGAGTTAAGTGAGTTTTGCTGCTGAATTATTTGCTTCTGACAGATTCAGGGGAGAAAGAGGATAACTGCTTTCAGTTGTATAACCACTGTTGACTTCTTCAGGCTCCATCAGATAGCCTCTAACCCAGTGCTTGTGTAGATAGCTTTGGTTAAATTAAATGGATTATAAATAAATAAATAAATAAATAAATAAATAAATAAAACATTCAGATCTTGGAAAGGAATTGATTGGGGTGGAGTAAGAGTTTATAGGGGTGGGAGATAGATAAGAGAGAGAAAAATTGGAACATATACATATATGAAATTGTCTAAGAACAATAATCAATATTTTGAAATTTTTTTGTCTTCTAAGA
Organism: Acomys russatus; assembly: GCF_903995435.1. Taxonomy (NCBI): domain Eukaryota; kingdom Metazoa; phylum Chordata; class Mammalia; order Rodentia; family Muridae; genus Acomys; species Acomys russatus. The sequence continues at coordinate 25,113,350 of NC_067138.1, forward strand.
TATATAATGATTTCAAATTAATAGCCTAATAACATATAGATTAGTCAACTCCTGAAGAAGAAAACCCCAAAGATCTCTCTCCAACCAACAGATGACGTGGAGTGTGAGTCTTATATTCCCTCATAACACAGGGACTACAGCCCTCATATAATGGAGGAAGAACAGAAGATTGCTTGATCATCACCCTTCTGCCTCCCAAAACAATTTTTGAAAACACAGCTCTCAGATGAGACTTGTAGTTGTCACAGGAGAGGATAAAAAAATAATATCATGGCTAACATACTAAAGAACAAGCTGACACTCTTAAGACACAGTCCTTGATCTTCCTCCTAAGTCTATTCATACATTGTTTTATCAATGAGACTAAGAATTTGAAAAAAGAAATCATTATTCCCCGGTAATACATGTACCGTTTAGTTTGTTATTTGAGACACAAATCCTGGACATCAGGATTATGTCACAGAATCCCCAAAGGCTCCCTTGATAATGGTAATGCTTGAAATTCATTCTTATGTAATGCTGACTTTCTGTTTATGCACTCTTTGCTCTCTTGATCTTCTTCTCCACCTGCCTCTTCCCCGCCGCATCATTTTTTGCTCTCCCTCTCTCTCTCCTCTCATGGCCTGGTTTGGTCTGCTGGCCATGTTTAGTCTAGTACTTTCTCTCCTTGCTTTGGACTCTTCCTAATGCCTATTCTTGTGCTTTCCTTTATATCTACAATAAAAACCTTCCTTTCAACCACACCTAGGATCATTCATGCCCTTACCTTATAAACCTGGTGCCAGAACCCCCTTTTATACACCTACATATTTGATTATTTTTCTACTTGCTCAGTCCAGCTAATCAGCTTTTGCTGAAGGCCTCCACAACCCCGCAATTTTGCAAGTATAAGATATCAGTCCATTCTGCCTCCCAAGCTGAAAGGAATGATGAAGCCATCTTTACAAGGAGGGAAATTTCCTTCAGTCTCTCACCATTGGAGGCAAGATCATGATGCAACACTTTACAGGAAAAAAAAATGTAGGCCTGTATGCACTTGGTGACACTCACCTGTAATCTCACCCTGGAGGGTCTAAGAGGAGTAACAGAGGTGTTCAGCAGCATGATAGATAACCCCTCCCCTTCCCCTGCCCCCCCCCCCGATTTTCAAGACCTGACTAAGAAAACAGTCCTTAGATATGTAATCTTGGCACCTTGTCATGTGACTTTTCCAGAGAGATAATGTATTTATATCTGTAAGTCCAGCTTGACAAATCAGTGAGATTGGGGGATTGCTTACAGGAATACAGGTAAAGGGGTATGCGGAATAGCTGTATCACTTATAAAAGTCTCACCCGGCAGTTGAGTGCCAAGTTCAGAAAACTTGCAACATGGAATCCTGCCTTTGGTGATCCTTCAGCCTCCTAAAGACTCTAAACACTCCTTCTCACCAATACAGGATGTGACAGCAGGAACAAGAGGCTTGAATCCTAGGTGAAGATTAGGTCTCCTCTCTTTCTGCTTCTATTAGGGAGTGGTAACAGTGGCAGTAATATGACAATAGCATTAGCGTCACTATACTACTTTGGTCAATTCCTCGCCAAGACAGTAGGCCAGGGGATCCTGTGGCTCATCACAACAGCCTCTGCTCCATGAGAGCAATGGTCATTTAACTCCTCCAACAAACCTCATTGATACATTCACTAGACAGGGATCCAATCCTATCCAAGGCCTCTCTTCCCTGCTCTTAGCTAAATGCTTGAGAATTATGGGACAATCGCCTTCTTTGCCTTTACATTCTGCTCCTTTTTATATTACTTAACACATATGTACTTATATCACACGTGTACTTAGCATGAAATCTGGAAGTCTGATGAAGGTCATTAAGCATTACTCATGTATATTCACAAAATACAGGTCATTTAATAATTGTCACCATTTTGGTGTGTCTTTATTTTGCTTTTTGTTTGGCTTTTGTTTCTTTAGATATAGTTTTTGTTGTTAATTTTTTGAGGCAGTGTCTCACGTTTTATCCCACATTATCCAAGAGCTAACTCTATAGACCAGGATGGCTTCAAACCCACAGCACTGCTGCTACTCCATCTTCCTGAGTATTATGATTCCATGCACACACCATCATGCCTGGCTAAATAAATGTCACCGCTCTATTTCTTTTTCCTCTTGGTACAAATTTTGTAAAATTTTAAAGCTTTCATCCAGTTCAAAGTCTTCATAGAACAAGGACACATAATAGTTTTATAAAGCCTTGTAAATAACTAAAACCACCGGGATGAAAGGTACCATTCAGGGTCATAGCTGAAGCTATAATAAGATGTCTTCTATATAACAGTAAAATAATGAGAAAGATACAGCCTCAAATTGGCCAGTATTTTCTTTATGTTTCTGACTATGAAAAGATTATGGAAGCTTATTTTGAAATGAAGTATGCAATTTTAAGAAATCACATTTTACATGTATACAGGTTTTTTTCTAAGATGAGTAATAGCAAACATGATTTAAATCAAAGGAACACGTTATAATTATTCTACTAAAGTTATATAAACTATGTCAGACACAAAAAAGAGATCTCTTGATAAAATACAGAATGCCACTTTTGATTTAAAAATATAATATAGGGGGAGGTAATCCCCCTCAGGAGCAGTCATAGGGGAGGGGAATAATGGGAAAATGGGGGGGGAGATGGGAGGATACAAGGGATGGGATAAACATTGAGATGTAACAAGAATAAATTAATAAAAATATATATATATAAATTCAATTTTTTTTAAAGTTAATTTTTCCTCTTACCCATATTACTAATAAGCTAGTATTTAAGTCTGGGCCCTGTGACAATCTTGGTTTTGATAGAAATAATTTACAGTCTTTCCAAGAACATACTTTAATTTATATTTCTTCATCAAAAACACAAATGGATTGATACAAAATGTACCATAATAAATAATTCAAATTTTAATGCCTTTTCACTGTACTTTAAATTGACATCCTATCCTCCAGAATGCCAGAATGTTGTTGGATAAAATTAGTTTTAAAATATTAGCATTCATGGGAGAATTCCTTATTATTTTCATTTGCCAGAATAAGATGAAATAGGAGGAAATTACATAACTTGCCTGAAGTTATGCAATCATTTTACCCTGGCCACTGGCTGCATTGTGATTCATTCCTTAGCAGTAAAGTCTGCCAGAGCCATTTAACTGTTTCCTGAAACTAGGGCTTGATAAAGCTATAACTGCGAATTAAGGAGATGCTTAGTGCCCTAAAAGAGTTAAAATGTCTTTAAGGTACTATTTCAATACCAAAGCTTCACAAAGCAAAGAATTACATACTGTCAAAGCCCTGGTATCTCCTGTTATCACTTCCTCTTCATCATGAATCCCAGATGGTAATGTTTCAATAATCTAGCCTCTATTTTGGCCAAGCCAATCTGACTCTATTTTCTTTGAAGACAAACATCTTTTAAAAGAATGAATAAAACAACAGAGACTTCAGTTTGCTGTGAATTTTTATTAATTCTCATCGGTGATGGCCATATTGGCTTTCCTTTAGTGTAGATGTCAGGGACCCATTCAGAGAGAATGTAATCCAGCAATGCTGGGTGAGATAGCCACTGTTATTTTTCACAAATTTCATAGGTGATTATTACGTAAACCTACAGAAGAAAAAAATTCTTATTTATAAAATTAAAAACTGATTCCACTTCTCATCTCAATTTGCTAAACTACATCAAAGAACTTTCTAAAGAATACAAAATCATTCAGCATTTAATGTGCTTTTCTCTTTTTTACTAAATATTTTACATATACATTTATATTATTAAACTTATATAAAATAAACTACCTACAGCAAGAAGAACCACAAAACAATCAGGAGTTATATTAATGTTACATTTCATAATGTTTTGGCTATTTGTATTTGGCAGTCTTGAAAAAAACATCTTTCCTATCTTGGTGCATCTAAAATTCTGAATGTAAATCAATAAAACCCCATCAGAGACTTGAGAAGAAGTAAAAGTAATTACTTGAGTATAGAAGGAGCGTAGGTTAGCAGCTTCCTAAGTGAGAAGATGAGAGAGAAAATTTGCTGCCTGAAAAGTTACCCAAAATTCTCTATAACTTTGGCGCATCATCTTCAGCCTTCTGGCCCAATATATCTGACAGACATATTTGTGAGGCAGGAGCTATTGAGGACTTGCTTACCCTGTCTTGGCACAATTTGGCCATCAAGTCTGTCTGCATCCAAGATTGCCCATTTTTAGGGAGAATTCTGTCTATGGTATAAATGAGGAAAATTTACCCAGTGGCTGGTTTGCCACATTTGAAGCCATCTCCACAAGGAGGTTCTTTGATATTAATCATATTCTTGGAGATAGTCTGGGTGCTGCCAGGAGAAAACCTGTCTTATTGTCAATGAATCTTTAAAATAATAAAACATTTTTACATGCCATATTCTATAGGTCTTTAGGTCTCTAAACCCTTTAGATACCTTCTCTATTTTACATTATCTTTCTATAGGGTCATATCTATCTGTTACACCTATGATGTATTCTTATGATAAAAATAGACTAATAATTGATATGACTATGATTTCATCAACTAACAATTAACTTGTATAACTTACTTATCCTAAGCAACTTGCAATAGCACTTTCAACGTTTTGGAAGTAAACCTTGTATTATAATTGAGTTTTATGGGTATAATAACACATATTAGAGTAAATATATATAATATGTGAAGAATAATCTTAAACTTGAATTCTATACCAATGTATCTAAAATTAAACTTATTTTGCATCTATATACGAAATTCTATACCAGTGAATTAAAAATAACCTTCTGAATAGAAATTAAGACATTAAGTTGAGTAGATTCACTAATCTACTTTTTGTGCTATCATCCCTACATATTTATATAGTTCCCCTTGTTTCTTTTCAACCTCTATCACCAAATCTAAGAATGAAAGAGAAGGGAAAGGAGAGACATCCTTGAGTCCAACCTTGTTTTCTCTCTAAATAAGACCAATTATAACTTATAACTAACTCGAATGAAAATAAACATTTATCACCAAAAACCTACCCAATCCCCCATAAGGGAAATGGGACGTTGTTCTCCTAAGGTTTCTTCCAGCTGATTTGGGAAGCATAATGTCTTGGTAGGGGCCCAAATAAAGTTGAAGAAAGTGGTTAAACAAGCTAGGAATAGCATTTGTGGTCCAGTTTCTAAATGTTGAGAAATTCCAGGCTTAATTAGAGTCCTGGATAGGACAGTCTGAAATGATGGACCAAATTGGATTGGAAGCTTTCTTTGAAGGTGTCCTGAGAGCTATCCTGTTCTGATGAGGAACAGAAACTGAAGCATTTGGTACTGGAACATGAAGGATGCAAGATGTCAGTGTCCAACATGCTGAGAGGAATGAATCCTGTCAGGTTTGATCCAGTGTCAGTGTCCAGATCATTTGTTCTGAAAACATATAATTTCTCACAAGAATTATACAGTCCTAAGATTATAAATGTATGAGGTGTGTGTGATGCACAGAACAATTAAGGCTTTTATTGTGACCAAACAAATATGAACCCATCAAGTTAAATATTTACAATAAATCTCAAATCAACCACAAAACCTATCCCCATCTATTTTATATAGAACTGACTATGTCTGACTTGTGGTATGTAATGTCTGTTCTAATCCTTTCCCAAGGCAGGTATGTCTTAAAATAGCGTTGAAAAAATAAAATCTATTTTAAAAGCTTTGTATGGTACATCAAAGATGAGTAATAATACTATTCAATGTATAATTGTTTTTATATGTTTTACCAAGGAGCGATTTTACATGAATTTGTTCTTTTTCCTTCCTGGTAATAAACAGGCATTTTGTTAAGTTCTGTCTTCCATCAATGACATACTAACGGCTATGTTTTTAGGATATCCAAACTAACACACAATGGGAAAAAGTTGTTTTTGTTCTCAATGCTACTTGAAATTTTACAAAAACTCCCATACATATTTGGGGTTTTGATAATTGTTGAGTCTAACAGATTGCTTTTGTTTAATATATTCCATTATTCAATTTATTCTCATGTAATATCAAAGTCACCCTTCAAACATACCTTCTGGAGGATCTTCTTGCATCTCAGTATTCTTCTTCTCTGGTAGGGTATTTTTCTCTTATTTTCATCATAGACTTCGTTAGCTTGCCGGTTCTTCTTAACAGCACATGGCATTTGTAATATAGAATGAATAATGTTTTCTATGTTATTGTTACCCTACAAAAGGACTCAGCTCCTCATTGTTACTTGGCCTCTGTTTGCCTCTGAAACCACATAGTATATACTACTGATATTCCAGCCAAATTCTGTCACTTTCTATTCCCAGTAAACCCAACACCTATGAGAAACAAGATCTATGCCCAAGAAACATTCATAATAGGGCAACATTTAACTTGTTCAAATAAAGCATCGCAATAAGGCATCTAAACTGTTTTAAACAGTGGCGTAGTGTGCATGTTTTGGTTGGCAAGCAAAGGTCTTTAATTGAATACTAAGATATTCTTGGCTGAAGTTACCAAAGGAAATGTGACTGTTATCTTTATTACATCCTTTAAAATGTAATTAGAGATAGTGACATGAGAAAGATATTAGTGGTATAAAAATAGCATGTATCTTAGCATAAATGGCATCATCTCTTTAGAACGCATAGCAGTGAGAAAGAAGGTAACTAACAGTGAGTCTGACAGAGACACAAACAATGAGCTAAATAGGAGATGTATTGTGGCAAAAAAAATCCAGTTTCATCTGTAAGTTTTTGTTATGAGGGAGGGCTATAGTAGGGACAAAGTGGAAAGAAGGAAAAACTAAATACTGACAGAAAAGATAAAAAGAGATGAGAAATTGAAGATGATTATTAGATCTTACTCAGAATTTTTCAAAATAAAACTGGAAATTCTGGAATAAGAAGTACATTTAAACTTATTAAAATATAAATGTTGAAAAAACATTTGACTCTTTTTCCTTTGGAAAAAAGCCTATGTATATGAGAAGGAGAAAAAAAAGCAAAAGTGGTCCTTAGAAAACTCATTAAGTAGAAGAAAGCGGAAAGGAAAGGATGGACAGGGAATAAAGTGGTGGACAGGGAATGAATATGTAAGGAGAGGAGAGGACATTATGTAGAATGCAGTAAAGACATCTTCTTGCTAAATTGATTGGTATTTCCTCATTGCAAATGCAGGCACTTTAGCTATTTTGTTTCTCTTATCCAGAAATGGAATGACCACCAGAAGTGGCACCTTCCATCTAAGTTTCATCATAAGAAAACACAGGTTCAATGATGATTTGAAATGTGTCTTTGTAAAAGGCATTCTGCTCTATTGGAGAGACACAGTACCAGTGAAGTACTCTTCTCCAATATGCTTCCAGGTATTTTACACAAGAAATAAAGCCAATTAAGATTTATTTATGTAAGAAATGCATTTAAGCATATTCCTACATATGACAGAAAGTGGTGATATAACTTCAAGGTTGGGTATTTTCTTCTTTTTTATAATGGTGGTTTTGATATTGATGACTGTTAGCTTTCACAAGATGAAGATGCTTTCTATACAACCAAGTAGTTTGCTATCTGACTGGCTCTAACATTGTTCTATGTGTCTTATGATTTTGAGGAAGTTAGTTATATAGTAAGTTTTGATAGATAAAACAAGGAGTATTAACCTCAAAATAAAATGTAATGGAAGAATTAAATTATACAAAGCCCAAAGCCCATTGCAGCTCCATTAACCACACACATAAAAATGGAACCTGGTATCGAGGAAACTTAGTTGACATCTGTTTTTCAACTTTATATCAGTGGTCAAATTTCTGTAAATGTCCTGCCTATACATGTTAAGGCACTCAGCTTTGCCTCCTCCATTCTGTAAAATCAGGTCCCTCAAGCCTAGAGAAAGACCTGAGCAACCAAAAAATTCTAATTCATCCAAAGTTAAACTAAACAAGGGTATTTTGTTTTCAACTCATTAAAGAACATAAATAAAGAAATCCCCTGTTATATTCGGAATAAAAATGGTGCTGAAAAAGGAAGGGACTTGGAGGAAAGAAAGCAGGGAGCTACACTCAGGATGTAAAGTGAATATATAAATTAAAAATAAAATTTTAAAAAATACTTAAAACAGAAAACTGATAAAAAAATAAAGCATATAATATGTGTGTAATAATATTAGGCAAAAAAATCTTATCTTTGAGGAGAATCATAGTGTAGAACTCAGAAACATTTTTTAAGCTAGCTGGCAAGGTACAGACTACAGGATCAATGACTTGGTTCTTACTCTGAAAGATTACAATCATTAGAAACTACATTTTAAAAGTTAACCTCTTGAATTTCTTTGAGCTTTTTGACTGCTCATGACAACTTCTAACAGGGCATCAACATGGAGTCAAGAATAGCACATAAATACATATCATGCTTTGCTCATGATGGCACTATTAGCTCAAAAAGATGTCTCCAATAAGCATGATTTTTTTCTATAAATTCCTGTCTTTAAAAGGTATCTTTTGATCAGTCTGATCAAATGATATATCAGTTTGATATATCAGCAAAATATTTCTTTTCCTTTTTGTTTGTACCTAGTTTACAGGGCAAGAAATCCTCAAATTCTATTCTAATTCTCTCATATAGTAGACCCAACTTTATATGAAATTGCTCTTGAGAGTTTTCTAGCCCAGTACTGCAGTCTGAAGCTCTGACATCTAAGAGCAAGTTGAGGGCAACAATACAAGCACTCTGAACCAAGAAAGAAAGATGTGTGAGTGCTGGGCCTACACTTACCTGTTGAAATACATATGTAGTGGACTGTGTTCCTCCCAAAGAAAACACACACACACACACACACACACACACACACACACACACCAAAAAAAAAAAAAACCTCTAAAGCAAACACTGCTTTTAGCTCCCAAAACTTGTTATTTAAAACAAAAGCAGATTTTTATATTCTCCCCATCTATCACTTTCTTCACAATAGAAAAATGCAGGAGATGTCTATGAAATCAAGTCTTCATTCTGTCTCATCTGTCATGAATTTAATGACATAAGCATTGTGGTAAAATTATGCATTGTTTTAAGCGGTTGGGTTTTATGTTATATAAATTAACCTTTGATAATTCTGTTTGTTAAAAATGTGGTAGATCAATTTTAAAAATTTCAAATAATACAGAAAAGTGCAAAATTCCAACTACTCAGTAATTTCATCCCTCCTGCCCCTCACCATGTATCATTTTGTTACCACCTAAGTCTTCTGCTTTTCTCTATATATTGTATACACTCAACAATATGGATCGAACCTAGTCGAAAATACCTCTCCATGATCAACACATATTTCTAAATAGGAACAGTTTAACATGCAGGAAATCAAGACCATGTTTAAAGACCAGCTTAATATTGGACACCAAAAATCAAAAGAATGTTATTAGAAATGCAAGTATTTCTCTACCATAAAATTTATTACCAATTCAGTTTTGTTATTTGACAAAATAACTTACCAAAGTAGAATTATTTATTTCATTTCACTATAATTTGCTGTAGGAATTCTCCCAGTAAATTTGTATTGACATCAAGTCCTGGCCTTGAGGCTTGGAGGCCATTCTTTGGGTTAACAGTGCCACCTGTAGGGCAGAAAGGGCCTCATGGTGTGAGAAAGAGCAGAATAAACCATCCCCAAGGCCCACCAAGCTGCCAAATCTTTTGGTGTTTATTTCATTTGTAAGAAGCTATTCAACCCTACTAATTCAACACTGTCTAAAATTTTATATAACATATGGTAGTTTCAGTTACAGAAATACCCAGGGGGCAAGTGGAAAGAAGTGACCACAAAGTCAAGGAAATGAACCATCTGGCAACTACACACTTAGGATATCTAAATGTTTCTCCATCCAGCTCCTCTTGACTCATGTCTTTCTGTCATGAAATACACTCACCTTTCTCCTGTCAGTCAAGCTCCTCATTTCCATATAAGTCAGAACTCCCACTTTTCATGTTCTTCCCAATATAAGACAGTTAACGGCACTTACTCTTTAATTTGTCTTTGAAGATGTTGGTGCTAATGGTCCCTGGACTCTCATTAGTCCCCTGCTTCCCACAAGCATGGTTGCTGATGACTTTCTGATGTATCTTCCCTCTTCAAATCTGTATTTCTAGCTGACTACCAGACACCGCCTACTGGGTGTCCTCCAATCCAGCCTGAAAGAAGCAGCCTTCTCCAACACACTTGGAGGTTCCCATTAAGGAATGACTTTGCTGTTCACTTGGGCAGCCAGTGCACACTGCTGATGTCCTCATCCACCTTCTTTTTTCTAATTTCTTGTTGCCTTCCCCAGGATCACACAGTTCAACTGTGCTTCCTTTGTTTTTTTCTCACTTCCAATGTCCCCATAGGTCAGAAATTCCATGCTGTGTCTCTGCTGCCATGAGTACCTGCTCCTTCACTAATCTCACCTGTCTGGAAGTTAAATCATATTTAATGATGTCTCCTAAATATGGATCTCCAAGTTGAATGTTAACTTAGAGTTTAGCACTGGGTACCACCTGCCTCACTGTAGCCGCCATTAACTTCTGACAGCTTCTTTACATCTTAACATCTCTGAATTCCTATTGTCTCCCCTGGTTACACTTGCTTCCCCCCGCCCCCCCGCATATTTTCGGATGGTAATGTCTTCTAGGTCACCTACTACTGGCATCTGGGCAGTCTAGCTATTGTGAAAGGCTGTCATTTGCTTGATAGGACATTTTAGCAGTGCCATTTGCCTCATCTCCTAAGACATACAAAGTATCCTCCCTATCAGAGCTGTACAATAAAAGGTTCCCAGGCATTATAAAATGGCTCTCAGAGGGCAATTATCTCCCATCAAGGTCCACTCACCTTATCCATGAACTTGGTTCCACAGCGTGTTGTGGCAGTTCTTCAGAATCTTCTGTCTGTTTTTCTGTCACCATACATCCTAATAGAGACATCTCTATCTCCCACACATCCTTGCCTGTATTCTTCTTCCCCTTTCACCAGTGTATTGGTTTGATAAAGCTAGAATGAGCCTCTTATCTTTATCCCCTTATTAAGAATGGGGGAAGAGTTTCTCCAGCTTATGTGGGCTGCCAACTGTGCTTCAGATGTTTGCCTTGCTATCCCCTGTATAATAACATTACTTCACTGGTTCCTGTTTCTCCCTTGCTTATTAAACACAGCACATCTACTGAGTTCCTACGTCACAGCCATTGCACTTGACCCACTCTGACAGTGTTGTGCCTGAGTCTCCCTCCTCTTCTTCATAGAGGCCTGTGAAGGCTCTTCTTCATCCCGTGTGTTGCTTATGTATCCTCACACATTTAGGACAATAGCTCCACAAATATGTCCCTGCTGTTCCACACACTGATGCATATAGTTGCTTTCTACTCTCAGAAAGCAAGCAGCCCAATACCTGTGTTTTCTTCAATATTCACTAATTGACTGATAGTGCCTGGAATAGACCCAGCATGGGTTAAAAGTTCAGTAAGTATTTTGAATTTACATAAGAATAAATTAATTCACAAATGAATTTTAATCAAAAGAATATAGAAATAAGAAAAGTGACAGATGGCCAGAGGTTTTGAACCTTAAAGCAACTCCTCGTTCTCTGAACCAATAGAATGAGATCTGCTAAAACCACTAAGTCCATGTAAGTGCCATCTATCCAGCAAAGGTCACAGTAAGGGGCTTAGACACAATACCATAGTCACTGTGCTATTTACTCAAGACACCCAGACCACTGTAGGTATCCCCAGAGCTTTGTTTGTCTGGATGTAACATGTACTCATGACTAGTGACTGCTAAATCTTCAAAGTCAGGCTTTCCATAAGTAGATAACTGTCTATTAGCCATCAGCTCCTAGGGACGATAGTACGAGCAGCTGTAGATAACAGCAATGAGTAACACATGAAATCAGCAGACATGAGAAGGGTCCTGAGCCAGATGATAGGCCAGGTAAGAGCTCTGAACAGTGAGAAAAGTGTGAAGAAATTCTCTTTCAGGTTGGTAGAAGAATGGGTCAAGAGACACCAAGAGGTAAGTTTTCTGTGGCTTCCTTCAAAGCATAAACCAACTTACACAGCCCCATGGGCAAAGTAAAGTTCAGTCAGATAAAGATGACATGGGCAAGATCTTGTAGGAAACACACAATTTCAAGCACAAAACACTTGCCAAAGTTTAGTAATAAAGAAATGGGGACGATTCTTGAGAAGTGGAACTCTGATATTCTGCAGAATTAATCCTAAAGTAATAATGAGTGTTTGTGGTCCTGTTCAGCATCTCATCTCCTCCATTACTACTCCTGAGCTTTCCAGAATTGACTCCAGCCCTGAGTGAGGAGATAGAACTCAGAGTGAAAATGGGTCTCTAGAACATTCTAATCTCTATAAACAACACAGCAGCAGTGAACCTCTGACATCCAGGCCAGATCAGTCAGGCTCAGCTTCCAACTCTTGGAACTTTCCTGACATTCAGGACTGGTTGTTGTTGTTGTTGTTGTTGTTGTTGTTGTTGTTGTTTGCATTTTGTTTGTGTTAGAATATCATACATGAGGTCCAGTATACACAACAGTTCCACCATGCAGTCTTCTTCAACTTCTTTTATGTTGCCCTACTCCCTCTCAAATTCACAGAGAAAGAGAGAGAGAGAGAGAGAGAGAGACAGAGAGAGAGAGAGAGAGAGAGAGTCTATTTAGTGTTATTTTAGTCTCAGACTCCAAAACACGCAAAATTTGTTTTTATTCCACACTGTTTATATTTCTCCACTTGGGCTCATTAAGAAAAACAGAAACTCTGGTCATCCCTAAACACATATGAAAGTAAAACTAGTACTAAGAATATAGAATCCAGAAATCAAGAGAAGCCTGGGGTATTGCATGTCACCATTTAGATTACCCCCTTGTGTACCTATAGTACATAGTACACAAAACTGTTTATATTTCAATAATTGGAGGGAACTACTGCTCTCCCAACAGTTAAAATAATAATAATAATAAAGACTTACAGAATGTTTAACAGATAGCACACTGTGACTGTGGTAGAGGGAAATAAACATTGAGCCTTGTTGTTTCTGAGTTCTGGGTCTCTATGAGACTGTCACTGTATAATGCTGTGGAAATGGGCAGCCTTGGCTCTTTCAGCCATGTTCTGCATTGTCACTCTGATGGACGCTCAAGTAGTAATAACAAATGCTGCTTGTTTGCAGAGTCCCTTGTGAAAATGTGCAAAGTCACCCTGAAAGACCTGTCAAGAGCTCTAGATCAGGCCAGCTTATCTCTGCATCTTGCACCTTGTACAGATTTGGCCCTAAGGCTTCAGTTATTAAGGAAAAATCTATAGCAAAAATTTACAAAGTATAAAACTCAGACAAGAAAAAAAATACATTTTAGGTATTCATGAAAAATGTTCCCAATTTGTGCTCATTAAGAAAAACAGGAAAAATCCCACAGCCTAACACCAAACATTAAGTGGAAAAGAGCTCAGCTTGGAGGCCTCCATCAGGTCTCTTTCCTAGGAGCTGCAGGAACCCCACAGAAGAGGAGGAGGAAATGTGGGATTCATAGGGGTCTAGGATGCCAGGAAAGCAGGGTCAGCATCAGGGTCCATGTGGGCTCTTTTTTTTTTTTTTTTTTTTTTTAATTAATTTATTCTTGTTACATCTCAATGTTTATTCCATCCCTTGTATCCTCCCATTCCTCCCACCCCCATTTTCCCATTATTCCCCTCCCCTATGACTGTTCCTGAGGGGGATTACGTCCCCCTATATATTCTCATAGGGTATCAAGTCTCTTCTTGGCTACTTGCTGTCCTTCCTCTGAGTGCCACCAGGTCTCCCCCTCCAGGGGACATGGTCAAATGTGAGGCACCAGAGTACGTGAGAAAGTCGTATCACTTACCAGGAAACTGGGACAGAGGGGAAGGCATCCTATTGGGACTCTAAATGAGAGACGCATGGGAGAACAGCAAAATAAAAGGATACAAAGGGTCCTAGAAATCTACAAGTAGAACAATATGATAGGCAGATTTGGGCCCAGGGGTCCCGCTCAAACTAAGGCACCAGCCAAGGACAATACAGGAGGTAAACTTTAAACCCCTTCCCAGATCTAGCCAATGGTCAGAATATTCTCCACAGTTGAGTGGAGAGTGTGATACGACTTTCCCATGTGGGCTCTTGGGGGCTCACAGAGACTGAAGCAGCATCCACAGAACCTGCATGGGTCTATATGAGACCCTCTACATATAAGTTATGGCTGCTGGTGTGGTGTTTTGAGGGGACTCCTGACAGTGTGGGAGTGAAGGTGTCTCTAATTTTGGGGGAGATCCTTTTCCTCCCACTTGGTTGTGTCATCAAGTCCGGATATAAAAATTTGTGCCTGATCATATGATATCTTGTTTACCCTATTGATGTCCCTGGAACACCTGCTGTTTTCTCAGTGGCGGTGTGGATCTGGAGGATAGGAAGGTGTTGGGGGGCACTGGAAGGGGTCGAGGGAGGGGAAGCTGAAGTCAAGATGTGTGGTATGAGAGAAGGATAAAATAAAATAAAATGAATTCTGTAAACTACTGCTAAGAATCTAGAACCCAGAAATTGAGAGATGCCTGGGGTGGCGTCTTTCTCCATTGAGATGGCCACTTTTGTGTAAGTCAGTTTGTGTTCTCTATCACTTGAAAGAGAACATGTGATGCCTATTCACAAAGCAAATAAGTAGATCACTCACTTGATGAAATGCTGGCTCAAAAATAATATGGTTTCATAGTGAGAAAATGTGAGCTTTTTAAAAAAAAAAATGGGAATAAAGAAGTGTAGGGAAACCCAAAGAAGAAAGGTTCATAGACACCGTGAAAAAGACAATACAGAGCATAGAAGGAATGGAAATGCCTAGAAAATGTTGCCAAAGAGGTTGACAAAAATCCCGAAGTCTTTTTACAAAAGAAGAATGTATTCATTCGTTAACCTTTTTCACTCTTCTTCTTTGAAAAATCTAACCCGGTTTTGTATCTGACTATTTGCTACAATGCCGGACAGTATGCTATCTTCCATGCAGCCACATCAAGAATCAACACATGCATGTGAAGCGATGCTAACACACAGAAACTCTGCTGGCCCAGGAAAGCACACAAAGGGGATAGCATTTCATGATTTTAATTAGGAAGCTGTGGGCTTATATGTGCTTAAAAACACTATTTTTGTCGAATTGTATGTGCTTATTTGGCTCTTACCCAACAGAGCTTTTATGCCACATTGAGATAAACCTGAAATAATAGGTCTTATAAATTATGGGAATGGTTCTTCTGAGAGGCCATAGACAGAAATGGAAGCATAAATCCCCAGAAAGACCCAGATAACATTGCTAGGAGATGTAAAATCTGTAAGTTAGTGGAGATGATTACTAATGCTGGCTGTACATCAGAGCTCTTGGGATCTTATTAAGAACTGCCACCGCCGTCATCCACTTCCTAAAATCCTGGCCATTGGTGATAGTGGCAAACACGCTAGCTCTGTTAATTCTGGGAGATGCTAATAGGCTGCCATGTGTTGCAGTCTCTGGCTGGGCACACCAATGTGCAAGTTGTCCCTAATCTGTTACCTACCCTCTTAAAACACAAGCCTGGAGTGGACCTTCAGGGTAAAACACACAGAGATTACTTGGCAGCAGTAGCTGCTTGTAGAATCATCTTAAAATATTCAGAGCTATAAATCCATATCTCCTGTGGAGCCATTTTCAAAACAGCAGTGCTTACAGTTGGGCCAGGACATGAGTATCATCTGGTCTCAGCCAATCATCAGCACTATGAGCAAGCATCAAAACATAGAAGAGGGAGTGACTCAGTTCCACCCCCACTGGCAGGTGTGGGGCTAAGCCTTTACACAAGAAACTTTGCAGTGTTTTAAAGGATATCAGAGCATTCCTAACTCTAGCATGTACTCCTATTAAAAAGCAGACAGGGGTTAGTTGGGATTAGTCTGCCTCATTCATATTAGACCTTTCACTCTATCTAAAAAAAGATTTCAATAAGGTTAGATTCCTACGTAATGTTGGAAAGAATTTAAAAAGTCACTTCTATCTGACACAACATATCCCATAGTAAGATATTCTCTAAAATAAACAATAGAGAATATTAAATCACTTTCTTATTAAATGAATCTGGAACTTATCACACAGCCATTGAAAGGGGGTTAAATAATGTTAGACCAAAACTGTTCTTAGAAAAGTGGTTAACAGTGGACTCTACTTGATTAGGACAGAGGATCAAGCTGTAAGCTTTCAAGACCACAGCACTCTACTTTCCAGGTTGTAGAGGAATTTTAATCAGGCAACATGGCTGCTCTTATCACATCTGAAAACCTTTTAAGTCTGTGTGATCTGGTTGGAAATGCAGACATGCCCTTAGTGCACACGATTAATCCCTAACAATGAAGGTAAGGTTAGTTTGTAGAAGGAAGCACACATGTTTGAAAGTAATGTTTAATTGAGGGGCAAAGTAACAAATCAGAGAAATATTTGACAGAATGAGTCAGAGATAGAATATGTCCAATTATTACAAGAACAGAGAGGAAAGATCCCCCTGAAGAGAGCAGTGCAGAGAGAAAGAGGAAGAGAGGAGGCAGTTTCACCAGGAAAGTTTTACAGAAACAGGTTGACAAGAAAACAAGCTAGACACAGGTGAAGACAGAACAAGCCAGAGAAGGGGAAGGAACCAAAAGTTTAAAACAGATTGCAAAAGTTAGTATAAGGCCAAGCAGAGCAATTTAGTCATAAGCCAAGAAAGCCAGATTGAATCAGTCAGCTTGAAGAGGAGTTTGAGCCAGAGCAACTGAGTTAAACCAACCAGCCAGAGTTCAGAAAGAGCTAGAAGGAGCTTATTCAGCAGTAAGTATCAGAGGCTGAAAACATTCTGGGCCTAGATAAGATTTTGAGGAGTCTAGAAGCTTTCAGGTCTAGGCCTAGTTTAGCACAGGGCAGTAGTAAGCCTCTGAAACAATTAAATCAGACAAATAAAAGATACTTTTAAGCCTGGTGCCTAATTACATCTGGCAAATAAAAGCAAAGCAACTTTTACACCAGGTCCTTCAGCTCCCAGGCAAGGTGACTGCCTAGGATAAACAGAAGGCTGCCTCTTGACACTATGTGCTGTGATTTTTTTACCAAACTCTGGCTAGTATTCCTAGTTCAATATAATTAATCCATTACATTCTATCTACTCTTAATATGTTTATAATGTAATCAACAAAAGAAGTTCCAACAAATTTTTGAATAAATTAAAATTAAGGATTTCTGATTTTGTGGTATCTGATTTTTAAGACAGAGTGTAAACTACTATAAGAAGCTTTAGCAATGATAAACAAACAGAAATACCAGAAAATTGATGGAAATATCAAAAGAATGATAACGAGATATTTAACTTTCTTTGGGTAAGTCAGTTCTATTGAGATATAATTTATATATAATATTTATCAATATTTAAGTATAAATTATTTGTTATCAAAGTTTGCATATGTATCAACATAAGCAACTGTAGTATGCAATGTTCTCATGATCTTAAATAATGCTTTTACAACATTTGCAGTCAATTATCTCCCCAGCTTTGAGCCCAGGATACCACAGACCATCTCTCTTTTACAATGATTTTGTCTTCCCTGTTGTTTTGTACAAATGTGATCCAACAGCATGGAAAACAGCTTGTCTGGCTCCTCTTGTTAAGCCATGTATTTGAAACTTATTCATGCTCAGCAGCTGTTTGAATTTCTTTCACATTGATTGTTAAGCAGCATCCCATCACATAAGCATGTCCCAGCTCTTTGTCCACTCATCAGTTGATGACTACAGCTTGGCTATAGCCAGTTAGCAATTATCATGCACAAAATTGCTATAATTATTTGAGGAGTTTTTATTTCTTTGAGGTGAAATCTCTAAAAGCAGAGCTCTTCTTTTCTATAATGTTTAACTTACAAAAAGAAAAAAGATGATCTAAACCATTTTCGAATGGATGAATGGATGATGTAACTTGAACTTCTACCAAAAAATAAAAAATAAAAAAAATAAAAAGGAATGTGAGTGAGATACAGAGATACACAGTTGCTCTGAAGAGTAATTTCCTTGACACTTGGCCTGTTCAGTGTCTTTAGTGTTCTAGGAAGTTCATGTTGGTGAGTCATTATGGGCAATGGTGTCCTCTAGTCTCAGCCAGTGACCATCACTATGAACAAACAACAAGCCATAGATGAGTGAAGGACTCAGCTCCACCCAACTGTCATGTGCACTGAGCAAGCCAATAATCCGAACTCTTCCATGGCCTCTGCATCAGCTTCTGCCTCCAGATTCCCACCTGGTTTGAGCTTCTGCCTTGGCTTTCCACAGCCCACTGTGACTTGAAATGTGTAAGCCAAATAAATCCTTTTCTCTCCACATTGCTTTTCATCGTGGTGTTTACTGTGGAAATAGTCATCCTAATTAAGACAGACACCTATGAATCATATCAATGACTAGTATTGCACAATAACCCTAAGGGTACAGTAGTAGGATGCACCCTTTGGCATAAACCAAAAGTTCTCTAATTAGACTTAAGACCTATTAGATAAGAAAGAAACTATTGGCTAGATCTGGGAAGGGGTTTAAAGTTTACCTCCTGTATTGTCCTTGGCTGGTGCCTTAGTTTGAGCGGGACCCCTGGGCCCAAATCTGCCTATCATATTGTTCTACTTGTAGATTTCTAGGACCCTCTGTATCCTTTTATTTTGCTGTTCTCCCATGCGTCTCTCATTTAGAGTCCCAATAGGATGCCTTCCCCTCTGTCCCAGTTTCCTGGTAAGTGAAGGCTTTTGTGGGACATGCCCCGGAGGTAAACTTTAAACCCCTTCCCAGATCTAGCCAATGGTCAGAATATTCTCCACAGTTGAGTGGAGAGTGTGATACGACTTTCTCACGTACTCTGGTGCCTCACATTTGACCATGTCCCCTGGAGGGGGAGACCTGGTGGCACTCAGAGGAAGGACAGCAAGTAGCCAAGAAAATACTTGATACCCTATGAGAATATACAGGGGGACGTAATCCCCCTCAGGAACAGTCATAGGGGAGGGGAATAATGGGAAAATAGGGGGGGGAGGAATGGGAGGATACAAGGGATGGGATAAACATTGAGATGTAACAAGAATAAATTAAAAAAAAAAAGAAAGAAACTATATCTGGTACTGAAAACATAGACAACTACTCAGTGTTAATGAAGTTAAAGATGCAATCAAAATGCTGACTTATAGACCTCAGCCCCAGTGGATCCAAAACACTCCCACACCTAAGGCTCAAGAATATTTCAGGAGAGGCAGAAAAATCAAAACAGCCAGAGGATTGATGATATTCTACACACATTAAGTCTCACTAACAGGACTGCCTAAATATAAGATGAAAAAGGATGACTCCAGTAGGCATACCAAAATAGGTGAAAGCCCCACAAGTCCTCAAAGCAGGATGTGTGTGTGTGTGTGTGTGTGTGTGTGTGTGTGTGTGTGTGTGTGTGTGTAATTACTAAAAAAATAAGAGTCATGAATTTGAAAGCAAACAAAAACCAGAAGAAGTATATTGGGAGAAGGAAAGGAAAGGAGAAATGTAATTATAATCTCAAAATAAATAAATAGCAAATTTCTGCTCAAAGTAGAAACCACTGTCTTGGTTGCTTTTCTATGGCTATGGAGAGACATCATTGTCAAGGCAACTTATAGAGGAAAATATTTGTTGAGGTTCAGAGTTTAGTATCCATGATTATCATTATTGGGTGCATGGCAGCAGACAGATGGGCATGGTACTGCAGTAATAGCTAAGTGTTTACATCTGACCTCAAGCAAGAGGCAGAGAAAAGAGAGCTAACTGGAAATGGCATTAGTTTTTTCAAACTTCACACCCTATCCCCACTGACACACTTCCTCCAATAAGGCCTCACCTCCTAATTCTTCCTAAACAGTTCTACCAATGAGGGATCAAGCATTCAAATGCATGAGCCTATGGAAGTTGTTCTCATTGAAACCACCACAACTTAAATCTGAATAGCATACTACTCAAATTTTAAGTTCATCTATGCTTTGCTTTTTTGGCTGCAGATGAGTATATTCTTTAGCCTATAATTAATTGCCCCATACAAAAAATCAAAAGCACACATAGAAATGAAATAAAATGTCCACTGTTGGGCTTGGTGTTTTTTAGTAAAATGTTTAATGTGCATTCACTGAATTTATAGAAATGTACATGAGCACAAAAGAAACAAATCTAGATATTTGTATTATTACTGCAAACTGGAAAACGATATTGGACTTTCTTTCTGCCTATTTTTCTTTGTTTCTTAAGTAATCATGTTTTATTTCTGAAAAGAAATAGATTTTCATATAAAAAGAGAGGAATGGAGGCATAGTCAGGGAATACTAAACCAAAGCAAGATGGAAAGCCAGCAGGGCAACCTCTAAATCCTATAATTCCATGTCTAATATCAAAAGGTTTAGATGGCTCTGCCCTTCAGCTTTGTTGCCTGCAACATACTTCTCTCTGTTGGGCTGTTTCTACTCTCTGTGTGCAGTTCTTATGGGAGCTAACATTATATTCTAAGTTTGAATTATTATGCTTAAGAGATCTATAAAACAAAAAAATGCCTCCAACCGGTAATCCCTACTTGACCAAAGACAGATAACATTCTGGAATGCTGAGGGCTGCTTTTAATATAAGATAACAAGCCATGTGTTTTCTCTTCTGAAAACAAAGGTGGTGGTATCAACTACACAGGAGGTGCTTGATCACACATAGGTGGGAGGTATGTAGGCAGGAAGTGTAACAGCATATATACTTGGCCTTGATTGGACAAAGGTGGGAGTGTGTATCCTTGTGAAAATTTAGAGCCACACTCTGGGAATCTGCATATGCACCTGTGCAGTATCCATGGTCCTGACCAATATTAAATATAGCTTGCTTAAAGTTTGGCTCAAAAAATGTATTACTGGTCTTTTTCTTGCCTGGTGGTACTAACATTCTTGGCTCTAGCATGTCCAATATCTTGGGTCTCCAGAACATTCCAGGTTTCACTTTCATGGGTTCAAAAATGGCCTTTCAGGGTCTGCATTCAGGGACTCTTCTGTCCCTAAGCCTAACATCAGAAGCTCTCTGTAACCACTGAAGAAGATTTAATGACCCATTTACTAGTGTCTCTCATGACACTAAAGCCAGCACCATGTGGATGACAATGACAAATTTGGCTGCCAACTTGGGGTAAACCCTGCCATTATTTGTAGCAGGTGGGTGTCTTGCTGATATTTGTTTGTTTGTACTACTTTTCCCATATTTTTTCTTCTATTTAAAATAGATTATTTTTTCATACAATATATCTTGATTATAATTTCATTTCCCTCTACTCCTCTCAGTTCCTTACCTCTTCTTCTCTCATCCAGATCAACTCCCTTTTTGTTGGTCACTAGAAAAGAGCAGTTATTTCTGATAAATAACAACCAGACATGACAAAATAAAATATAATAAGAAAAAAACAGAAACTATCTCATTTAGGCTAGACAAGGCAACCCAACAGAAGGAAAAGTGCCCTACGAGCAGAGAGAGACTCACTCCTGCATACACTCAGGAGTTCCATTGCTTTTTCAGAGTAGAAAACTTCTCAAGTTTTTTTTTTCAGACATTAGAAGCTTTCCTAGGTGAGGCCTTGCCCCTCAGGGAATTCCTCCTTTATTCCAGTGGGCATCAGGCCTTTCTTCTTAATCATTTTATCTTTTCTAGCACATGTCTTGGCTTCAGCATGAAATCATTCATGGTTTTATTTCCTCTTAAAACTATTTATCTTATGTTTTCCCCCTACTTGTTCTTTTTCACTGTAGACTTGTATAAAAGTGATTGCTAATAACAGCATAATAGATTCAATATTAGGCTGTTTTGAAATCTCCTTCACCAAAGAAATTAGTCTATTACTTTTGAATTTATTCACAGGCACATTTGGCATCTTGCTTTTTTTATTATATTAGGTTTTTATTAATATATATGTGTGGTAACTTCAATAAGAATGGCCTCAGAAGCTCATATATTTGAATGTTTGGCCACCAGGGAGAGGCATTATTTGAGAGGGATTAAGAGATAAGGTCTTGTTGGATTAGATGTGGCCTTGTTGTAAAAAGTATGTTGCCAGGGGTGGGTTTTGAGTTTTCAAAAGCCCATTCTATGCTCAGAGTCACTTCCTTCCTACTGCCTGTATGTCTGGATCTAGAACTCTCAACTACTTCTCACAGCACCATATCTGCTTTTTCATGCCCCATACTTTGATGATAATGGACTAAACCTATGAAACTGTAAGCAAGCCCCAGTTAAATTATTTCCATTATAAGAATTGCCTTGGTTATGGTTTCTCTCCAGAGCAAAATAACACTGCCTATGACACTGTGTAACAAGTGACCACAAACTCAGTTGAGTTATTTGAAACAATACACATTTATTCTCTGAGTTTCTATAGATTATGACTGCTGCACTGTCAGGCAAAATAACCTTCTGTGAGTCTTACAAAATCAGTGGTTAAGGTAAAAGTTATTCTTAAACTTTTATCAAGAGACTGGGAAAATATGTTCTCAAGACTCAAGTTATTGGCAGAATGTATTCCTTCTTCCTTTAAGACTAAAGCTTCCCTTAACCATGTGGCCTTCATCATGAGGCAACAGGCATTCACTGTTGGAGAGACTTTCTAGTGGGGTTGACTTCAAGTTGAGCAGAAAGCTCTAGGGATGCAGTGTTTTGTGAGTTATAATCTTTCCTAGGGTGGGGGTCTTGATATTATATCAATCTTAAAGTTATGTATATTCCAGCAAGTAGCCCTTTACTCATTTTTCTGTAAGTAGCATAAATAAACTTGGTTCACCCACCTAGACTAGAGTGGAGCTGTTCCTTTGGTCTGTCACTAGGAACCTTAGTTAGAATGACATCATTTAATCACACATTTCAAAGAACTGAATAGTGTTGTCATCTGTTCAGTTCAGTGCAGGCTTCATGGCAGATGAGAGCATAGTGACTGGTCTAAGTTCAGAAAGGGATTCAGGAGATGTCCCACTCACTTACAAAAGTCCATTCAAGGAAGAATTAATCAACTTGTAAAGCTTGAACTTTAAGCCACATTAATTTATCTGTGAAGATAGAACTCCCATAACTTCATTGCCAATTCTTTAAAGGCCCTACTACCTACACACTGTGATGCTAAAGACAAGAATTGCAACACAGAACACTCTAGAAGAAGGATAATATTCAAGCCAAGTAGTAGGACACTAAAACCTTATTTTGCACTGAGATTGTTAGAGAGAAGAAATATCTCTTGCATATTTGTTCATAAAATCTAACAATTGCTAAGCAAGAAAACCCTTGCCTAAAGGTAGAATGAGAACAAACTACAAATCCTCTTACAATGTAATAAACCAGGAATAAAAAACAAACTTGTAAAAAGAGCAAATAGGATAAATTGAATGTAGTTCTTATGCTCTTGGATCAATAAGAGAGTGAAAACCAAAATTTAAAAAAACTCACAAAAATAATGACTAGTGTTTTCTAAGAAAAATATTCATAAGTCCAAACTAAAGAAGAACTGTTGATCAGCAGTGAAAGAAAGTGAGTTAAGTCCAAGGGATCCATTATAGTAGGGAAAATAACAAAAACTCACACACAAGTTCCTCTTCTAAGGACAGGCATTTCAAATTAGAAAACTGATCAAGCCTGCATGAAGTATTCCCTAATGTGTTCAGAAATAAGGCCCTCTTGAGACCATGTCAAGGTTCTAAGACACAGGTTGAAGAAACTTCCTTGAGGATAAACACACAGGGAAGAAATACAAAGTACCTGAGGGAAAGTAAAGCAATGAATCAGACAGTGACACCTTTAAATACCAGGAGACTAACACAAAGGGAATTCCAGAGTAGACATTAGATAGGAATTAAAGAAAAAAAGAAAAAAAAAGAACAAAAGACTAGTTAAAACTCTTAGGAATGATGGATATACTAACAGAAGTTTAAAGTTCAAGAAAAGAAAGCTTATTTAATAGAAAGTTAATGATTAACTTATAATGTGATGAACGTAGACTTCCAGGAGGGAAAAGAAAATGGTGGCAATAATTAAAGAATAATGCTAATACTGTCTCATGATCCAAGCTTAAATGCCTGATTGCATCGCTTGTGCATCTTACTTGCCCCCTACATGCCTCCCATATGTGTGTTGTCTGATGAGATTCCCACTTGCAGATATATTGCTGGGAGATGGCCAGGAAGCAGCCACATTTTTGCCAAAATATCAGAGGGAACTATCTCTACTCCAGTTGCTAATATAGTTCCACAGTCTTCATTGATCTCTGCACTGTCTTCTAGGCATCTCCTAGAACAGCCCATTATGCCCCGCTTACAGCATTCAACTATGTTTCTAGTCTAAAATCCCAAAGCCTTCAGCATTCCTTTAAAAATTGTATGGTCAGTTCCTTAACAGCAATAGTCCACACTATGGTACCAATTTCTGTATGAATTACTTTTCTGTTGCTGTAATAAAACACTATGAACAAGGTAATTATAAACTAAAGTGTTTAAGGTCTTGGGGGGCTAATGTCTATGATGGCAGAAGGAAAGCATGGCAGCAGTAATAGTTAAAAGATCACATCTGAAAACCTCAAAGAGGAAGCAGAAAGCACGCTGGGGATGATAGGAGGCTTTTGAAGTCTCAAAACCTCACTCTATGACACACCTTCTCCATGGCGACACCACAATATCCTTGCCTAACACGTTTACCAACTGGAGACCTAGTATCCAAACACATGGCCCTATGGGTACCATTCTCATTTAAACCGTCGCAAAGTAGAAAATATAATTCCAATTCATCATTGAATTTTAACATATATATTCAAGTTTTACATTATAGCTAGTTGGAAGGCTATCAATTACTCACTAAAAGAGTTTACTGAATCTGCACAGTATGCAACCCACATGTCTATTTCTGGGAACAGTTTTATTTCCATTGACCTATGTATCCATTCTCATGCCAGTACTACTGCTGTAAATTTTGAAGATCCAAAGTATCTTGAAATTAAAGACTAAAATTCTTCCATCTAATTTTTTGGCTCTTTAAAATTTTGATTTTTAAATTAGTATAGAAACTAATGCACAATATGTATTTTAAAAGTGATTTCTTAAACACTTGTATTCGTGTGCTCGCTTCGGCAGCACATATACTAAAATTGGAACGATACAGAGAAGATTAGCATGGCCCCTGCGCAAGGATGACACGCAAATTCGTGAAGCGTTCCATATTTTTAGAACATGGAAACAGCCTAAGTGTCCCTCAGTAGAAGAGTGGATAAAGAAACTGTGGTACATATACACTATGGAATACTACTCAGCTATTAAAAACAAGGAATTCCCGAAATTTGTGGATAAATGGATTGAGCTAGAAATGATCATAATGAGTGAGTTAACCCAGAAGCAGAAAGAATCAAATGGTATATACTCACTTATATCTGCATACTAGCCCAAGGGGCATGTCCCACGAAAGCCTTCACTTACCAGGAAACTGGGACAGAGGGGAAGGCATCCTATTGGGACTCTAAATGAGAGACGCATGGGAGAACAGCAAAATAAAAGGATACAGAGGGTCCTAGAAATCTACAAGTAGAACAATATGATAGGCAGATTTGGGCCCAGGGGTCCCGCTCAAACTAAGGCACCAGCCAAGGACAATACAGGAGGTAAACTTTAAACCCTTCCCAGATCTAGCCAATGGTCAGAATATTCTCCACAGTTGAGTGAGAGTGTGATACGACTTTCTCACATACTCTGGTGCCTCACATTTGACCATGTCCCCTGGAGGGGAGACCTGGTGGCACTCAGAGGAAGGACAGCAAGTAGTCAGAAGAGACTTGATACCCTATGAGAATATATAGGGGGACGTAATCCCCCTCAGGAACAGTCATAGGGGAGGGGAATAATGGGAAAATGGGGGGGGAGGAATGGGAGGATACAAGGGATGGGATAAACATTGAGATGTAACAAGAATAAATTAAAAAAAAAAAAATAAAAAAAAAATAAAAAAAAAAATTAAAAAAAAAAAAAAAAAAAAAAAAACACTTGTATTCGTGTAGATATGTGTTCACTATAGAAAGAGGGATGCTTCTACTTCACCATATCTCCCTCCAAAACCTTGAAGTTTTTGTTGCATTTATACTGAAGCCATGAACCTGTTTAGAATTGTGTGATTTATTGTATTTATCTTAAAATTTTTTTTGCAATCTCTGCATTCAAACTGGCAGTGATGGCAGGATGGAGGAGAAGTCTGTATGGCTTTGACAATTCCACACGTCAAAAGACAGATTAGTATATGAAGAAGTGAGCTGCTACTATCACAGATATCTAATACTGCAAAAGGCAAGCCCAGAGATTACCTCATATGTCCCTTCCCTTTCACGTTCTGCTATCCAAGGCCTGAAAACATCTCCCATAACATATACTTTGCCCTCTATTTTTTATAACTGTCAATTTGTTTTGGAAATGGGTATTTTTCTGTCAATGTGAATCTTAGAAAACTGTTTGCAAATGAACAGCTAATCCCATTGGTGCCTAAGCAGTGGTAGTCATGTGTAGCTAGGCAACCACAGCAGTCTGCCAAAGGGATGTCTGGGCCAGGCTGCAACCTCAAGGTAAGCAGCACTGAATGCAGGAGTGGGTACTCTTGCCCTGTTAGCCTCTTCAGTCACAGCTTTTATTCGCTTTAGATCTTTGTGGCAGTAAAGATGAGCAGGACTTCCCATGGGTGCCAACTAGAGCTGATGCTACATATGCACATAAAACACTAGGCCAGCATCTATCAAAGACGCACAGAATGAGATTCTTCCTGTTATAAAGGATGTCGGTGTTCACATAGCACACTCCAGACGCAACAGCAATCTCAGCCAATTGCAAAGAAATGGCCAATCTCTCTGCACAATCATTCTTTGTCATTGACAGGAGTTGTTCCTTGAGATGGTTTAAAGTGATTTGCAGTGACAGATCCTGTTTTCAAGGTCCATAATCTCTTCTAGGCTTACAAACTTGAAATCTGAGTAGGAAAGGTTGGCCTTAGTAACCATTGCTGTTTAAAGATGCAAGAATAGAATGGAATCCCACTGAGCTCATTACATACTCCATATTGGCCAGTTTAATCGATATCACTTTTTTAACCCAGAGGCTTAAATGGAGAAGCAGTGATGTATGCATGTAAAAACAATGTGGCTCTCTGGGTGGAAACATAGACCAGATTAAATTTGTCTTTATATATACAAAGGTTATTACCAAAGTGCCCTATCCTGTCTCGCACTGTTTATTTTTGATCCAGTCTGGGGAACAAGCTGTTTTTTGTAACTGTCTACATTTTTAACCACTATTACTTGAGATTCAAATACTGTTTTGTTTCTTGTAATCAAGAACTTGTGAATAAACTTTATGAATAAGAAAAAAATTGAAAACCATCTCAGAAGGAATCTACCAGAAAAGGTTAAAAAGCAGGACACAAAATCAATACAGAAAAGCTGCTGGCCTTCCTGTATACAAATGACAAACTTAACTAGAGAAAAATCAAGAAAATACTGTTAAATAAATATATCTTAATAAATTTTACCAACTAATTGAAATATGTGTACAATTGAAGACACCAGAAGATGCGAGGACTTCCCATGCTCCTAGATTGATAGAATTAATATTATGAAAGTGGTTACCTTACCAAAAGCAGAATACAGATTCAACAAAATCACCTTCAAAATCTTAATGCAGTTATTCACAGAAATTTAAAAAGTTTTAAATTCCAAATGGAAATTCAAAAGATTCATGAGGGCCAAAACAACCCTGAATAATAAAAAAACTGCAGGAAGTACCACCACGCTAGATTTCAAGCAATGCTAAGAACATGTGGTAATAAAAATGGCACAAAACTTGCATTAAAACAGACACATTGATCAGTGGGCTATATCTCAGTATGCCCATAGTTCTACAGCCACCCAGGAGCCAGCAATACACAGTGGAGAAAAGAGGGCATTTTTAACAAACGATGCTCATCAAAGCAGGTAAGACACGTGTAGAAGAATGAAACTAGAGATTTACCTCTAGCCCTGCACATAACTCCAGATGACGCAAAGACCTCAAGGTAAGGTGCAGCACCATAAGTATGACTCCAATAGTTAGAGTATTAAGACAAGAAATTAATAAATGGGACCTCATGGAATCAAAAAGTTTCTGTGCAGCAAAAGTGCCATCATCAGAGATAAGATGTAGCCCACAAAATGGGGAAAAAACTCATTACCAGCTATATATCTGATATAGCGTTAGGGTCTAGTGTATAAAAAGAGCTAAAAACAAACAAACAAAAACCAAAGCATCAGGAAACAATTCAATCAAGAAACAGGCTATAGATCTGAAGAGAGCTAAACTTTAGAAAAAGTTTACAGTATAAGTAATTTCTTTTTATAAGAAAAATTTTGATCAGTTTTTTTTAGTGTACATTCTTGAGATTGTTATATTAAAATAAAATGTTAAATTAAAAAAAGAAAAAGTCATGATAAAACCTACTTTTGATGTGTGTGTGCTGTGTGTGTGTGTGTGTGTGTGTGTGTGTGTGTGTGTGTGTGTGTGTGTGAAATATAGTTACATTATAATAGGACAACAATGGCCCTAAGAGACACCAGAGGCTAATAAATAAAATCCCCAGTGCTAAGAGTGGGAGTTTTGGAGTTGTTGACATAGACCTCCAAACATTATAGGCTATAACCACTGTTGTTGCTTATTTTCCATAACTTGAGAGAGAAACTCTCTTGCTGAAGATTCCACATACGTGAGACATATAAAATTCAGAAATCAAGCTGGCAATTCTTGATAAATTCATCCGTACTCTCTAACCTTTATGGTACTGAAATGTGCCTTCCATGCTACTGAATGAAAAGAGTAATCACACTCTTACTAAGTTGTGTACAATGCCAGCAGCAGCAACAGCTGGCCTGGCAAGGCATCCCCACTAGTGCAGTAGTGGCAGAAGTGCCATGAGAGTCATCAGTCACTTTTTTTTATTATATTTAAGTTTCACTCCACTAGTTGAAACATATTAATAGCCAAGAACCTGTGACTAGATATATTATAACCCATAGGGAAAAATATACTACAATTACTCCGCGAAATTGACATTGTATATACGGATGAATGGATCTCCCAACTCTGTTCAGAGAAGCTTCTACTTGAAGTGGATGGTGAGTAACAAAAAGACCTTCAGCTGGTGAATGTTCAAGGAATGAAAGACTCCATCATGTTCAGCCCCAAAGGGGCTAGCTGTATCTACTCCTACTTCTCAAGGCTCACAGACTAATGTGGAAGGAGAGTAGAAGGCAAAAGCAGCAGGAGTTACTTCAAGTGCATTGTGTTCCCCTGATTGTGCGTGGGCATGACTTTGTGCCCCTGTGTTAAACACTGACATTCAATTGATAAGACATGCTTATTCTTGTTGATTTTAGATCATATCTGTAGAACCCAATCTGGTCAGTGTACCCTGAATCTAGGATTTTTGCCTCCTGCCTTGCTTGCATGTTTTCTCAGATACTATCGATAGTATGTGCTAAACAATTGTGTTTAAATTGCTCTGTCCCTAGAAAGCTCTGGGAAAGGGTTGTTCTGCTAATATTTGGGTTTTTTTGTTTGTTTGTTTGTTTTTCCTATACTAAATATGTACATACTTTTAATTATAATTATTTGCTAAATAATACATTTTACATTTACATTCTAACACTATAACATTTATCCAAGATTTACATTGTTAGAGTCTGATGAAGAACACCTGGAATTTCAGCAAAGGAGAGGCTGACTTAGGGAGATCATGATTTCAAGTCCAACTTGGGCCCAAACCACAAACAAGTAAAATAGTCACAGATAAAATAGGTGGGAAAATGTACATAGATTATGCACAAATAGTATGTCAGTTTATATGAGGACCTGAGCATCAGTGGATTTGTGTATTTGAGTTTACACTTAGTTATTGTCAGATATTGTCAATAATCTAGAGATTATTTATAGTAACTGCCTTGTATACTGAAAAAAATATCTGCTATCTATGTATGTCTACACACTTATGGTCACTTGATTTTTGACAAAGAAGCCAAATACATTCAATGGAAAACGGATAGCTTCTTCAACAAATGGTGCTGGTCTAACTGGAGATCTATGTGTAAAAAAAATGCAACTGGACCCATATTTGTCACCTTGCACAAAACTCAAATCCAAGTGGATCAAAGACCTCAACATAAAACCAGAGACACTAAGTCACTTAGAAGAAAAAGTGGAAAAGAGCCTGGATCATATTGGCACAAGAGACAACTTCCTGAACAGAACACCAACAGCCCAGGCCTTAAGGTCAACCATTAATAAATGGGACCTCATGAGGCTGAGAAGCTTCTGTAAGGTAGGAGACACTGTCAAGAGAACAAAGCCACAGCCTACAGACTGGGAGAAGATCTTAACCATCCCTACATCTGACAGAGGTCTAATATCCAAAATATATAAAGAACTCAAGAAATTAAACACCACCAAACCAAATAACACAATTGAGAAATGGGCCTCAGAACTAAACGGAGAATTCTCAACAGAGGAATATCAAATGGCTGAGAAACACTTAAAGAAATGCTCAACCTCCTTAGTCATCAGGGAAATGCAAATCAAAACAACTCTGAAATTCCATCTTACACCCATCAGAATGGATAAGATCAAAAATTCAAGCAACACCACATGCTGGCGAGGATGTGGAGAGAGAGGAACACTCCTTCATTGCTGGTGGGAATGCAAACTAGTACAGCCACTTTGGAAATCTATCTGGGGCTATCTCAGAAAACTGGGAATAGGGCTTCCTCAAGACCCAGCTATTCCACTCCTTGGAATATACCCAGAAGATGCTCCAGCACACAACAAGAAAATTTGCTCAACCATGTTCATAGCAGCCTTATTCATAATAGCCAGAACATGGAAACAGCCTAAGTGTCCCTCAGTAGAAGAATAGATAAAGAAACTGTGGTACATTTACACTATGGAATACTACTCAGCTATTAAAAACAAGGAATTCTCAAAATTTGTGGACAAATGGATTGAACTAGAAATGATCATAATGAGTGAGTTAACCCAGAAGCAGAAAGAATCAAATGGTATATACTCACTTATATCTGCATACTAGCCCAAGGGGCATGTCCCACGAAAGCCTTCCCTTACCAGGAAACTGGGACAGAGGGGAGGACATCCTATTGGGGCTCTAGATGAGAGAAGCATGGGAGAATGGCAAAGTAGAAGGATCCAGAGGGTCCTAGAAACCTTCAAGAAGAACATTATGATAGGCAGATTTGGGCCCAGGGGTCCTGCTCAAACTATGGCACCAGCCAAGGACAATACAGGCCACAAACTTCAAACTCCTACCCAGATCTAGCCAATGGACAGGACATTCTCCACAGTTGAGTGGAGAGTGGGGACTGCCTTTCACACAAACTCTGGTGCCTCATATTTGACCACGTCCACTGGATGGGGAGATCTGGTGGCACTCAGAGGAAGGATAGCAGGCTACCAAGAAGAGACTTGATACCCTATGAGCATATGAAGGGGGAGGAAATCCCCCTCAGTCACAGTCATAGGGGAGGGGAGTAAGAGGAAAATGGGAGGGAGGGAGGGAGGAATGGGAGGATACAAGGGATGGGATAACCATTGAGATGTAATATGAATAAATTAATAAAAATATACTCTTGAGAGACTTGGAAATTTTTGGATGTCCATCGCATTCATTTTCCTACTCCAACATCTGACAAAGCTGTCCTGAAACCATGGTAAATGATTTCAGTGAGTCAGAATTTTGTTAAAGTACACATGAAAGTCATATTGTTTGTGTGTTGTGAACTGAAATTTTATAATCATCCTCACACACACACACACACACACACACACACACAAATTTGTTGTGTTAAGGTCGTAACTCCTAACTTAAAGGTTAGAGTTTGGAAATGAGGCCTCTCAGAGATAATGAGTGTGTGATTCAATCACAAGTCTGGGCCCTTGTGGTGAGATTGATGTCTACACAAACAGAAAGTGACACAACTGTTCTCTACGATGTAAACACAGGATGGAGAAGACATCTGTAAAACAGAAAGTGGCTCCCATCAAAATCCAGATCTGGCCACACCTTGGGTTTGGTCTCCCCAACTTCTAAAACTATGAGAAATCAATGTTGCTTAAACCTCTAAGCCCGTGGTAAACTTTTTATACCAATCATAACTGAAAAAGACATTGTAGGCCCTATATAATACTAAAAAACTTCTTTTAATGGCCAAATCTTACCAAAATCACCTCTATTCATATCCTTATCTCCCTGACTTCTCCCTCTAGACAATATTATAAAGAAGGAAGTGCCTGCATGTTGAGGCATCCACATATATAGAGTAAATCTCTCCTTTCTTGGAGATTTCTCTAACAGTAGACCTAAAACCCAAGTTCTTCTCTTTGTCTTTTTACCACGTCTGACCTTTGGTTACTTGAGATCTCCTCAGTAACATGAGTGATTCACACAGCTTGTGTAACCACATGTACGTTCCTGGATCTTTAAAAGAGTAACAAAATGAATAAACCTGAAATACTCTCATGGAAGCCTTTTAGACAAACGCTAAGGAAGGCTTAGCCACACATTGTGTCTTATCCTGAACTTCTGCATTGTAAGAGTGTTCTTCCGAGGCCAGGGAGATGGCTCAGTGGGTGAAGACTCTTGCTGCCAAGCCAGAATCACTTGAGTGTCAGCCTCAGAACCTGCATAATGGAGGGAGAGAATTAAGACCTGTACATTTTATCCGATCTCTACACATGAATTTTGGCATGCATAATCCCATGCATACACACAGACCCACACACACACACATGAAGAATATAAGCAAATTAAAGTTTTATTCTGCTTCCTACAGCTTTAATTCCCTAAAAATTATAATTAGACATCTGAAAAAATTAAGACAAGATGCTGCTATAAAACCTTTAAATTTTAATCTTGTATATAGATATTAGTACACTCAAAATATGAGTTTTCAGGCATTTACAGGAAGTTATAGATTAAATAAAGAGCTAAATTTAGAAGGACTTTTAAAATAAATTGGGCAGATCATAAAAAGTCAAAGAAATTAAGTTAGTAATATTTTATGTCATTTAGATAGCATCAAGGAATACAACATTTAAAGTTAGCTGTTTTAAAGGATGTTACACAGAAAATAATACTGAAACACTATGAACAAAACAATAATAAGTAATGTAATGAGAAGTGATTTGTATATATTATTCTTAGCTCTCTATGCCAGACTGACAAATCCCTATTTTTATCCTCCTCTTAAAGGCAATAAACAAGTCCCACTAATTCAACATGATCAAAGCACATATATACTCACAGAGACTGAAGCAGCATGCAAAAGCCTACACAAGTCTGTACCAGGTTCTCTAAGTATATTTTATGGCTTCCAGTTTAGTGTTGTTATGGGATTGCTGAATGTGTAATAAAGTGGGTCTCTGTTTCTTGTGTCTTCTCTTGGGATCCTTTCCTTCTGTTAGTTTGTTTTGCACAATTACAATGTGTTAGTTTTCTGTTATCTTATAGTTCATTATGTTAAATTTTATTTTATTTTAGTATTATCCCTTAGATGCCTGTTAGTTTTCTAATGAGAGAAAATGAGTGAATCCAAATGGTCAGGGAGGTGGGGAGGAACTGGAGTCATAGAAGGAGGAAAAATTATAAGTCAGGATACATTATATGAGAAAAAAATCTATCTTTAACAGAAGGATAAAATGACAAAATAAAGTAAAGTTTGGAATTTTAAAGTGAGATGTCTGGTGGTAAGTGCCCTACTGTTTCACTGAGATTAAAAAAAAAGTCTGATTCTCAGAGCTCATTATCAGCATCATTGCTTTGTCTCCACAACCATGGAAGATGGTAGCATAAGGATTTTATATTCAAGATATGAAGCAATATTTAATGGTTTTACCCAGGTATGGAAAACTGCACTCATATAACCAATATGCTATTTATGAAACACATCACCGGAAAAGTAAGAGAAGCCCGAGGAGAAGGGAAATGGAAATTATAAGATTATTTATTGAAGAAAAAGACTCAGTTAAAAATAATAGCCGTTGTGTATAGTAACACTTCCAGCCAAGAGTTCTGTTAGGACCATGGTTGCCAATATGCTCTTCACTGAGAAAGGGAAGGAGGGAGGGAGGGAAGAAGGGAGGGAGGGAAGGACGGAGGGAGGGAGGGAGTAATCTCACTGGCAAAGGGGAAGTGTGACAATTGCATCTTGGAATAAAGATGGAGACCTCAGATGAAGATGTACAGCAGAAAGCACCATGGTTAACACAGGAGTTTCTAAGCTAGTTTCTAAGAGCATAGCAAATTGTCCTGTCCTGAGGGAAGCACTAAGGGGCACTCTGTCATTTGCAAAGAAAGCCTACTTTGATCAGTTAACATATTTTATAACATAAATGAACATTTTGACCTCCCAAGAAAAAGAAATCCAAATAACTTTAAGCATGTTTATCATAGAAATGACTGCAAACTGATATTTAAAGTTAAGAAAACACATTTGTAGGACTGGAGAGAGGCATAGTTTGATAAATGGACCCAAGCTTAGATTCTTTGCATTCACAAAAACGGTGGTATTGTTGTGTATATCCACTTGCCATTAGTGAGGGGAAAATCTCTTCACATGTCTGATTATAATTCATATTATAGACATGCATAGCCTCCTTAGTAAAGTCTGGCTTGCATGGTACCAGAAAGTATTATGTGATCCACCAAGGGAAAGGGACAATTAATAGTCCTATCCAACTGTTACATCTATGAGCCACCAGAATAACCAACATGAAGAGACATCCATAAAGGTAAAGTAACTGGCAATCACATGTCAGTGGTAACCAATGACTGCCAAGTTGGACCTATGGCCCAATCAATGACAGGGAAATCATGTCAGAGTCAAGAAACCTGGAAAGAGAGGAAAGGCTATGCAGACAAATTAGGTTAGAAAAAGTGACTATGATAGTTTCAGTGAGATGTCTCTCATTGTCTCAGGCATTTGCATAGTTGATCTGCAGTCGGTAACACCATCTGATGAGGCATTAAGAAGTGTGACCTTGTTGAATGAGTTATGTAACGGGAAGTAGATTTTTAGAGTTTAAAGACACAAGCCATTTCAAGTTCACGCTCATTGTCCTGTTTATCGTTCAAGATGTGAGCTCCCAGTTTCCTGTTCCAGCCTCCATGCCTTCACCCAACCATTACAAACTGTAGCCCTCTAGAATCAAAACCTCAAGGAATCTCTTTCATCTCTAATGTTCCTTGTCCATGGTGTTTTATTACAACAATAGAAAAAGTGAGGGATAATGAGGATTAAATCCAATGTGCCAATGCAGGGATAAAGGAAAGCTAAGTGATACTATTATGGGCTGGACAACTGACTAATACAGGAAAGGGAGACAGGAGGAAGCCAATCATGAGCATATAAATTATGACATGATTATGAATATGTCATCATTTCCCAAACTAACAAGCATGTTTGAACAGATACAAACATTGTCACTTCATTGTGCTGTCTGAAGTTGGTGTAGGAATATTGAGAGCAAGGGGTGTGTGGATTTGAAAGCATGAGAACAAGCCAAGATATAAATAAATATCTGAGTCCTAGCAGCATCCAGATGACACTATGGACATGGACGCTTTCAACAGAGAGAGGAGCAAAGTACAGGAAACAGCTGTGGATGCACAAAAATCTAAGGAGGTAAACCGAGAAGTCAAACCAGGAATGCTAAAGGGATCAAACATGTGGTTGGACCAGAGGGGACCTTGAGGCATATCTAAATATGGGATGTATCGAAAGACTTAGTTAGCATTATAGGTGAACGTTCAGTGGAGTGTGGTAGGCGTGAAAGCTGGAGGAGGGTAGATAGAAGTAAATAAGAGTAAAATGCTACAAAAAGGCAGATATTGTCATGAAAACTCTCCCTCTTTGACCCTTTTCAAACTGCAGCTGAATCCCTCACTATGTTCCATTCAAACCCTCATATTTCATCATTCAAAGATGCTTTCCCTCACCCAAATGTAACAGAGAAATCTTACCTTTTTCTCAGATCCCCTCCATGGAAAGATAAACTAAAGTATTCCCTTTAGCAAGTCTAACCAGTCTCTACTACCCCTGATGTCTCTGCAAAAGACCATAGCCTCTCCATGTTTGCTCCCCTTCCACACACATTGTAAGTATACCCTGCTAGGTAACGCTGGGCAGAGCTGTTTGTGACTGTACCTGTCTCCAGTTTTTATACTATGAGGAGATTGCAGAGATGATGATGGGTTTATCCGTTCCTGATACACCACCTTTTCTAGAAAGATAATTTGCCACTTCACCCAAAACATTCTACCTCCAGTGCTTTAATCGAAATTTCGCATGAGGCTTGATCAGCCAAATGGCATACTACAAACATGACATAGGATATGCTTAAAACACTCATCTCTTCCTCCATTAGAAACTGGTTCACTGTGGGAACTAGCATGAGTGAGCTGATGTTAAACAAACAGGAGACGATCTTATCTGTGTCTCTGCAATTATCAGATGTGTGAACGTATACAGTGCTGTTATGGGCCACATGATCCATCAGCACAAACTAGAACTTTTTATCCATCCATGAAATGACATAAAATGGTAACTCTTTTTTGTTATAAACCATTATTTTCTGCATCTGTTTGTTATACAGTCAAGGGGAACACAGGAAAAAAACAAAAACACTACATGAAAATGTCATTTATTTTGTAAAACTGCCATTAAAATTCAGGCTTGGAATAGCCAGATATGGAAGAAAGTATGTCTTAAGGGTATATTGCTGAACAATAGATTCTCCAATGGCACCTACTAGTCAATTCTTCAAAAACTGGGGTGGAAGTATTCTTTTATCTACATGTTGCAAAGGAAATGAGACATATTTCAAAACATTGCACAGACTGTAGAGAGAAGACACAGCTGCTGCAGCACCTTGAGCCATTACTTCTACAAGGTGAGAACGCTCCAGGGAGAGCATTCAGGGATGGGTGAGAATGCTCAAGGGAGAGCATTCAGGGATGGAGGAAGGCAGCAAGCAGCTTCCCCATGAAGAACAAATGACACTTACGAAATGGGGGCCTCCAGTAGAACAGAATCACAGATCTGAGCGTTAAATAACGTCTTCTCTAAATATCAGCAAATGGTGCCCAACCTATGGCAACCATGCACAGAAATGCTGCTGTTTTGCTGCTAGGATAATTTTTCTTTTTATTTCTTTTTTTTTTTTCCCAAATTTTATTTTATTTTAATTAATTTATTCTTGTTACATCTCAATGTTTATCCCATCCCTTGTATCCTCCCATTCCTCCCCCCCCCCTTTTTTCCCATTATTCCCCTCCCCTATGACTGTTCCTGAGGGGGATTACCTCCTCCTGTATATTCTCATAGGGTTAGGGATAATTTTTCAAATGCATTCAATTATCACTCTTTATAAATAACAAGATCATTATCATGGCAGTGCCAAGTTTTTCTGAATACATAAATATCATTTGGAATTTATCATTAGATGAGCTCAGCTAGTTAAAAATAATAAATAACAAGAATATTGTTCTTAGTAATAGCCACTCTGCCAAAACAAAAGAATAGAACATTTTGCTCTCAATTCAATGTATCTTAGCTTTGAAATTCAGCTGACCTTGCATGAACCACAGCTCTTAAGGACATTCTGAGGCAATTGTACTGTTTCTTGTGAATCTGAAAACATTTGTTCCAAAACACTTCTATTTGTTTTCACCCAAGGGAATTGGCACTCCATTTTGAACTCAAATGATTAGAATTACACATGATTTTAAAAATGATTTTTCTCAGAAAAAGAATATACTAAGCTTTGTGTTTGGTAGACCAAAATTCAGTGATATGTTTAATCTGATCGAAATTGAGTTCTAAGTATGAAAGCACTATAACCACTCTATGCCACACACACACACACGAGTGCCTTGTAAACAGGCACACTATAAATAGTTGATGAACAAATGACTTATTTTTTATAGAAATGTACAGGTATGTATATTATAAGAGAATGTCATCTTCTTTTGATAATTACCTCAGGGTAATTGAGAGTCTTTCTCAATCAAATAATAAGCATTTAATGAGTATTCTGTTCTGGTTTTGTCTGACCAAATTTGAGAGGAAGCTATTGTTTTGAGATGCTGGTTCTACATATGGGGTAATGAGCATGAATAGGGCCTGTCTCTAGCCCCCCCCCACACACACTCACAGACTCCAGGAAAAACCTCAAAAAATAAACGAGGTAATAAGGAAAAGACAGAGAGAAGGAAGACGTGTAGAGGTTCTGCAGGGCGTCTCATCAAATCTGAGATTACAAGGAAATATCCAAAAGAAAGGAGTGATTAGCAACAAGTACTGGTGATGAGAGCCAAGGATAAAGAACAAATATAGATCAAAGAATCATGTGTGTGTCAGATGACAATTTGAGTTACTTGCTGTCTGTCAACTTCTCTGCACCAGAGGCCATATCTGCTTGGCTGTCACTGGCTATGTGGAAAACGCATTACATAGGTGACAGGGATCCACCACCTGCTGCATTTTGCAATGTATATAAAATAATCTCACTTCTGTACATGGTGTGTCTCTAGGAATAAAGAGAGTTTATCTTTTCCTTGGCCAAGGAATTGCATTATGTTTTTGCTGACTACTGTCTTTATTGTTTCCTATAGTAAACACACTGTACATATAGTCGATCAATGTGTAGGCATCACCAAATACTCCTGTGATCCAAAGATAATTTTCAAGCAATAACTCTAATTTTACTATACTTCTTCTTTGAATAATGATATTAGTATGTCGATCTCATCTTCAGCATTATGGACAAAGTCAAAGAACTCTTAGTTTACTTTTTGTCTGTTTATTAACTTGCTTTCCTATAAAGGATTTGTTTTGGTTTTTTGTTTGTTTGTTTGTTGTTTTGTTTGTTGGGAGTGGTAGCTCTTTTATTGACATAAAAGGCCACAAAGCAGGACTGAGATGAAACTGGAGAGAAAGCTGAGATCTTTCACTAGCAAGAAGTAGACTTTTCTTGTACTACACACAAGCTGGAAACATGGTTAGTAGTGTGTAAAATACTGGAAGCTATGAGGGAATACATCTTTACATTATAATAGATCCATTGTGAATGATCGGGGCAACGAATAGAATGGACTGATGCCAACTAGGAACTGAAATCATAAATGGAATAATGGAACCAGCTAGAGGAGGTCTTGTGGTTCAGGCTGGATTCTCTCAGTTCAACACAGAGACTAATAGGATCGTGGCCTGTGCCATAATGAGAATCTGTGCCTCAAAAACATTCCAGAGATATGGAAATCCCATCAAAGGGAGGAGTTGGGGCATCACATTGTCTTGAACTTAAGTGAAATACTTCCTGAATCCACAAATGAGTCTATTTGTATAACAAATATAACTCACCATGTTAAAATATGTTTACACTGAGAAGAAATTAAACTCAGGCCTCCTACTTGCTGTGCAAGGTACTCAGTTCCATTCCCCGCTTCCTTTAACATCTTTTAAAAAGAAAGATGCATCACATTCACCCCTAAGCAGGAACTGATCCCAAGCAGCTTATGCCTTCTCCCTCCATCATAAGTTCACTGGCTCCCAACCTTCCACTGCTTCAACACACTCAAGTCAAAGCACACAGTCCTTGAAAACATTCATTCATTCCTCCCATGTACGAATGCACAACAATGGTTAGTAATCATATTTTGAGCTAATTCTC
Organism: Acomys russatus; assembly: GCF_903995435.1. Taxonomy (NCBI): domain Eukaryota; kingdom Metazoa; phylum Chordata; class Mammalia; order Rodentia; family Muridae; genus Acomys; species Acomys russatus. Next base: position 25,153,260 of record NC_067138.1, read on the forward strand.
CAGAATGTGTTGCTTACTCAGATCATTAATTTTCCTAATTATTATGTGTTCACTGGCAGGGAAAGGTCTCAGAGGATTGAACCACTGGCATAAAGTCTCTTTTGGATTTAGGGAATATTTAACAATTATAGATTAATGTGAAATGCTGGATGAATACTTTTGTTTTATTTTTGCCAAAATGGATTTTTTATGTTAAGAATTGGAGGGGAAAAAGTGTATATGTGTGTGTGTGTGTGTGTGTGTGTGTGTGTGTGTATTTATATATATATACATACATACATATATATACATATATATATATATTCAAATGAACAATTCAGATGTACATTCTGCTAAAATCCACAGTGAGACATACTCACTCTGAGCTGTGTATAAATGGCAAAAGTACATAATAGGACAGTAAAGAAAAACTTCGGTTAAAAGAGAAAGTCAATTTTCTCAGCAGAGGAATATCAAATGGCTGAGAAACACTTAAAGAAATGCTCAACATCTTTAGTCATCAGAGAAATGCAAAGCAAAATGTCTCTGAGATTCCATCTTACACCCATTAGAATGGCTAAGATCAAAAATTTAAGTAATACCACATGCTAGTGAGGATGTGGAGAAAGAGGAACTGTCCTCCATTGCTGGTGGGAATGCAAACTTGTATAACCACTTTGGAAATCTATCTGGCACTTTCTCAGAAAAATGGAATTAGGGCTTCCTCAAGACCCAGCCATTCCACTCCTTGGAATATACCCAGAAAATGCTTCACCACACAACAAAGACATATGCTCAACCATGTTCATAGCAGCCTTATTCATAATAATCAGAACTTGGAAACAGCCCAAATGTCCCTCAGTTGAAGAATGGATAAAGAAACTGTGGTACATTTACACTATGGAATACTACTCAGCTATTAAAAACAAGAAAATTCAGAAATTTGTGGACAAATGGATGGGAATAGAAATTATCATACTGAGTCAGTTAACCCAGAAGCAGAAAGACTCACAGGGTATATACTCACTTATAATTGGGCACTAGCCCAAAAGGCATGTCCCACAAAAGTCTTCATTTATCAGGAGATTGGGATAGATGTGAGGACATCCCCCTAAGACTCTAGGTAAGAGAAATAGAGGAGAAAGGGAAATAGAAGGATCCAGAAGTTCGTAGAAACCTACAAGAGGAGCATTGTGATGGGTGGATCAGGGTCCAGGGGGTCTGCTCAAACTATTATAAGTAGTAAACATCAAATCTCTACTCTGATCTAGCCAATGGACAGGACATTCTCCACAGTTAGGTGGAAAGCAGGGACTGACTCTGTTATGAAGTCTGGTGCTCCATATTTGACCACCTCCCCTTGGTGGGGAGGCCTGGTGGCACTCAAAGAAAGAATAAGTAGGCTACCCAGATGAGACTTGATATCCTATGACCATATAGTGGGGCAGGAGGTCCCCCTCGGTCATAGACCTAGGGGAGGGGAATAGGGTGAAAGAGGGAGGGAGGAACAGAAGGATACAAGTGATGGGATAACAACTGAATTGTAATCTGAATAAATTAATTTTTTAAAAAAGCAAAAGAGAAAGTCACATAGGGGGCACTAGAGTTCATGCCAGAGGCAGTCCCTGCTCTCCACACAATTGTGGAGAATGTGCTGTCCATTGGCTAGATCTGAATAGGGGCTCTAGGTTTGCTGCATGCATTGTCCTTGATTGGTACAGTAATTTGTGCAGATGGTGGCGAGGCCTGTGGGCACTCAGAGGAAGGATAAGCAGCCTATCAGGATGAGGCCAGACAGGCTGTGATCATATGGGGTGGGGGGAGGTCCCCTTCTGTCACACACCCAGGGGAGGGAAATAGGGTGAAAGAGGGAGGTAGGGAGGGAAGAGCAGGAAGACACAAGTGAGGGGATAACAATTGAGATGTAATCTGAGTAAATTATTTTAAAATGAGAGAGAAAGTCAAAAATAACCCTTCAGCACCATAAGCCACTGCTAGTTTTTCTCAAAATTCACCAGTGGGACAAAAATTCAAGTCCTTCAAAACAGTTCTTGGAATCCTTCTGACTTAATGTTGGTCAAGACGTTAAACAAACAAGCAGTATTCCAAAATGTAAACCTGATTCTGCAGAGTAACAGCTCAGCTTAAATGCGGTGTTTCACACAGTCAAAACATATTTGCTGGTACAACTCAATAAAATAAGAAATTTAGAATTTTCTACTGCAAAAATATATACTAAAACATAAAACTTTTCATACTTAAGATTTGTTTACTAAACTACCACCAAAATTTCATGGAAAGAACATTAGCACCTCAGGGAAAAAATTACTGTTTTCCAAAAGCCTATCATTTAAAAGAAAATGTATCTGTACAGTAACACTAACAAAGAGGTAAGTTTCTCGGCAAACAGATGAAGAATATTGAATGCGGCAGCTTAAGTATCCTTCTTGGATAGTAAATATTACTGGTATTGGCAGAAAATGGGCGCCTTTGTGTATTTGTTCAATGGTCAAAAACAGAGTCAATTACACCATAAAATGCAAGAACTATACAGTTCTATCAAATGGTCTCAAAATGTATTTTGAAAACTCCTGCAAGAAAAATAACAGGTGGTAGTAACAAATTGGATCTGAACAGTAAAATGAATCACAGATAAATCACCTCTGTGTAACTTGAAGAGCATTAGAGAGAGCACTGTGCTAAGCGGAACGTAATTTTTTTTCCAGATAAAGACACCTGACACTTATTTCCATTTTAAATTATTAGGACATATCTAAATGCATTGGAAAATATGTGCTAGCTGTGTTGCCACACATATTCCTAATAACTTCAAGAAAACACCTACAGCTTTAAAGTAGCTATTATCGGGATTCAAGGCCAAATAATTCAATTTTAGGTGGGTTGTAGAATACTTATCTTGTCCTTTTGATGACTGGCAGAATAGAAAAAGTATTTTGTCCAATGTAGCAGGCATTGTTATAGCCATTATACATGATATCAAAGAAACTAGCTCTCTATCTCACCTGTTTCTAGGCTGCACCAATAGGCCTTTTAGCATCTCTTCATGACATCCAAACAAAGTCACCAAAGTCACTCCTCAGCAATTCTGACTTCCAAGGCTCACTGGAAAGGCAGAGAAATCTACTGACAGCTGATGTAAGAGTGGGTACTCACTGTAGAATATCAGTTTGCATGGCTACTTCAGTGTAGGTCAATAAGCCAAGTAACTTTACAGTATATTGTATGTACAAGAAATGTTTGAGTCATCAGTAAACAACATGGATAGTTTACACAGAGATAGTACCACACAGAGAAATTTTCTAATTTGTCATTTGGTTACTGTCTCTGTAAAATTTCACTATATTGTTCAGAATGAAAGCATCCACTTCTTTTAGATCCCCAAATCCTACCAGAAAAAAATATTTTTTCTTGAAGAATGATTGAGTCTGCATCCTTGGTCCATTCAATACACAAACCAATGTATGTTGAACCAAAGTATATGGATATGTAGATGACTCACTCACACTGGCTCTGATGTCTGGGTTTGTGTATATAGACTCTCTCTGCCTCCTAATCTCAGTGAACCATATAACACAGGAAGCAGTTTGAGTGGCTGTTTTCCTAAGTCTCCCAGGCGTGATACCAAGGGAAGATGGCTTAATTAACATGTTTTATACAAAGAATTTTCTCAGCAATTTATGTTTTATGATCTTCTAAAACCACAATTGACAAAGGAAAAAATTGTCCATGTCACAGTTAACCTTTTGTCACAATGCAGAATAGTAATCACTATGCAATCAACCCTAATTTTCTTTAGTATACTCAGTGCTTGAAGACTTTGTTTTTATGTATTCTTCTCCAGTATGCAAATTATGATAAAATAATATACACTCATAAACTTGCACTGAGTTTTCTTTATATCCTTTCTTCTTAAACGTTTCATTTATTATAATTTATTCACATTACACTGTGATTGTAATCCCCTTGCTCTTATGTTAATGCCTGGCTGCTGCTCTGAAGAGGTCCAGGGTAGGGTCTCTGGTGCTGGATGCTGATGCCCTTCCAGTTCGCTTCATCTCTCCGGTAGCCAGAGCTGATGGCTCAGGCAACTGATCAGGATTGAAAGAGGGAAGAAGAAAAAGAGCCCAAGGTTTCCTCTCTCAGGACTGGCTGTACTGCTGCCTGCCGAGGAGGAGAATTTAAACTGACCACAATTTTCCTATGGCTGAGGTTGTAAAAGCTGCTTTACCCAGAAGCAGCAAGGGGGTCGTAAAAGGAGGCTCTTTGATCTGTAGATAGGCCTCTTTGCGAGATCTCCAATAAGTTAATGTAAACTTAGGCTTATTAGCTGTAGAAGGCTGATGGCTCTGAGTCTGCTAACTTATTTGTGAATCTACAGAGAAATAAGAAATAAGAGACAGAAAATAAACCACTCATACACATACATTCAAAGGTGGATGAAATTAGGCATCTCGGCTTCAACTTAAGTCAGGTTTCCCAATCTCAACACACACATTTAAAAGAAAAGGCTCAAGAGAAAAGGTGGATGAAGTCAGACATCTTAACTTCAACTGAAGTTAAGCTTCCCAATTTCAGCCCTGTTTATTGTAGATGACCATACTTACACTGCTGAGAAAAGGGTATTAATTCATAGTCAAAAAAAGACAGTCATGAAAACAGATGAATTCTAAAATACAACAGGTTATATGTTTTAAATCTAAACATTTCTTATCTACGTATCCATTACATAAGTTCACAGTGAGTTCAGAATGACAAGGCCTAACAATTACAGGAATATACAAAGACTTCTCAATTAGCACTGACCAGACTACACATTACCCAGCTATCAGGACAATAATTTTATGTCTTTCATTCTAAGAAACAGCGTAAATTCAGACATCTCTAGGTAGCTTTATTCCAACTTAGGTTAATGGAAAGTTTAAACAAACTTGCCTATATTTATAGTGAAATACCAGGATTCGTGGTGCCAAATGGAGTGGAGGGTTATCTGAAGCCACAAATCAGCTACAAGGCTATCCTTGTAGTATCTGGAGGTCCACAAAGGTATTTATCGTAGCCGTAAACTAACTTTAACTTTTAAAACTATTTTAATCAAATCAGGAATTCCATAGTCAGGGTTTAATTCATCTGAATAACAAACAGTGCGTCTTCAACAAATCCTATAGGAAGTTTGCTCAATCACAGCTGGTCAATACCCAGAAAATAACAATTCACACTGATGTCAGATGTTTTTACTTTTTGGTTTTTGAGACAGGGTTTCTCTGTGTAATCTTGGGTGTCCTGTACTCACTTTGTAGACCAAGCCGCCTTAGATTCACATTGATCCACCTGCCTCTGCCTCCCTGGGTACTGGGATGAAAGGCATGTGCCACTGTGCCCAGATCTAATGCCGGATTTTAGAGAGATGCAACAAAGCACAACTGACAGGGTAGTCAGAGGTTGGAAGCAATTCTGGGCTACCTCATGATACAGACCTTGCAAATACTGGATCACCTCCAGAGATCTCTCATGCCTACTGTACTTCCCCAAATCAATGGCTTCTGACAGCATGTCACAGGCTGGAAGCAGTTTGGGGGTGCATCATGGTACAAGACCTTGCAAATATCAGATCACTTCCTGCACAGCCCACATGCCTAGAGAACTCCCTTAACAGGGTGGTTCTTGGAACTCTTATCTTCCAGGATCCACCCTCCCTCCCTCTTCTGTTCTATTCTCCTCCCCTAGACCGCTGACGAGGGTGAGCAAGACTTCCTCCCACATTGTCTAGCTACAGCCTATCAGGATTTAACAAAATAGCCTGCGTCTCCTTCTGTGTGCCCATAAGGCAGTCCTGCCAAGGGGCACCAGAGTGCATGTCAGATGCTCAGTGGCAATACCCGCAACACACACACATACACACACACACACACACACACACACACACACACACACACACACACACACGTGGAGAATTAGCTTTCCATCAGCTACTTCTGAACAGGGGGTCTAGGTTCTCTGCATGCATTATCCTTAGTTGGTACTTCAGTATGTGCAGAGCCACCCCACCCCCATAGTCCAGATCTTCTGGCCTTAATGGTTTCCTTTGGAGCTCCTGACCCCTCCAGGTCCTTCCATCCTCTGAGTCTTCTATACAACTCTTAGTGTTCCACCCAGTGTCCAACTTTGAGTCTCAGTATCTGACTAGATACTGACTAGAGTCTCTCAGGAGATCTATGTTGGGCTCATATCCACTTTAAGTGTGTATATACCATAAGTGTCTTTCTGGGCCCAAGTTACCTCACTCAGCATGATCTTTTCCAGTTCCATCCATTTGCCAGCACATTTCAAGATTTCTTGGTTTTAATAGCTGAATAGTATTCCATTGTGTAAATGTAAACACAGTTTCTTTACCCACTCTTCACTTGAGGGACATCGAGGTTGATTCCAAATTCTAGCTATTAAAAATAAAGCTATTATGAACATAGTTGAGCAAATGTCCCTGTTGTGTGACGGATCATTTTTCAGATATATTCCAAGGAGTGGAATAGGATATAACTGGGTTTTGAAGTAACTCTATTTCCAACTTTCTGAGAAAGCACCATATTGATTTCCAAAGTGGATGTATAAAAATTTGCATTCTCACCAACAATGGAGAAGTATTCCTCTTTTCCCAAATCCTCACCAGGATGTGCTGTCACTTGAGTATTTTTATCTTAGCCATTCAGATAGATGTAAGATGGAATCTCAGAGTAATTTTGATTTGCATTTCCCTAATGACTAAGGATATTGAACATTTTTTAAGTGTTTCTCAGATATTTGATGTTCCTCTGCTGAGAATTCTTTGTTGAGCTCTGTGCCCCATTTTTAATTAGATTATTTGATTTGGTAATGTTTAATTCCTGGAGTTTTCATATATTTTGGATATTAGCCCCTTGTTGGATATAGGGTTGGTGAAGATCTTTTCCCAGATTGTAGACTGTTGCTTTGTTCTATTGACAGTGTACTTTGCCCAACAAAAACTTTTCGGTTTCATGAGGTCCCATTTATAATTTGTTATCTTAGAGCCTTAGCTATTGGTGTTCTGTTCAGAAAGTTGTTTCCTATGCCAATGAGCTCAAGGCTCTTCCCCACATTTTCTTCTAACATATTTAGTATGTCTGGTTTTATGTTGCTATCTTTAATCCATTTAGACTTGAGTTTTGTGCAGCATAATAAATATGGATCTATTTGCATTTCTCTACATGTAGACATCTGGTTAGACCAGCACCATTTCTTGAAGATGCTATCTTTTATCCATTGTATGGATTTGGCTTCTTTGTCAAAAATCAAATGTCCATAGGAATGTCAGTTTATTTATAGGTCTTTGATTAATTTCCATTGATCCTCCATTCTGTTTCTATGCCAGTATCAAGCTGTTTTTATTTCTGTTGCTCTATAGTACAGCTTGAAATGATGGATGCAGATTCCTCCAGAAGGTTTTTTGTTGTAAGGCTTGTCCTAGCTATTCTGGATTTTTTGTTATTTCACAGGAATCTGAGAATTGATCTTTCAAGGTCTGTAAAAAAAAATATGTAGGTATTTTGATAGGGATTGCACTGAATCTGTAGATTGTTTTCAATAAGATCGCCATTTTTACTATGTTGATTCTCCTGATCCACTAGCATGGGAAGTCTTTCAATCTTCTAATATTCAATTTTTTCTTCAGAGACTTGAAATTTTTTTCATATAAATCTTTTATTTGCTTGGTTAGAGTTACTTTATGCCATTTCTGGCTGTTGTGAAGAGTTTAGTTTCCTTAATTTTATTCTCAGTTTGCTGGTCATTTGTACTCAGGAGGGCCAATGACATTTTGAGTTGATTTTTTTAATCAGCCACTGCTGAAGGCATTTATCAGCTGTAGGAGTTCCTTGGGAGAATGTTGGGGGTCACTTATATATACTATAATATCATCTGTGAATAGTAGATACTTTAACTTCTTCCTTCTCAATTGTATTCCCTTGATCTCCCTTAGATGCCTTATTGTTCTAGCTAGGACTTCAAGTATTATATTAAAAACAAACAGAGAGCATGGACAGCCTGTCATGTCCCTGATTGTAGTGGAGTTGATTTAAGTTTCTATCCATTTAGTTTGATGTTAGCTATTGGCTTGCTGTATATTGCCTTTATTATGTTGAGGCATGTGCCTTGTATCCCTGATCTCTCCAAGACTTTTAACATGAATGAGTGTTGGATTTTGTCAAATGCTTTTTTCAGCATCTTGTTTTTTTCTTTCAGTTTGTTTATATCAGGGATTACACTGATGGCTTTCCATGTATTGAACCATGGCTTCATGCCTGGGATGAAGCCTACTTGGTCGTGGTAGTTGATATTTTTGATGTGTTCTTTGATTGGTCTTGCAAGTATTTTATTGACTATTTTTGCATCAATGTTCATAAGAGAAATTGGTCTGAAATTCTCTTTCTTTGTTGAGTTGAGTCTTTGTGTGGCTTAGGTGTCATGGTGACTGTGAATTCATCTAATGAGTTTTGTAGTGATCCTTCTGTTTCTATTTTGTGGAATAATTTGAGGAGTATTGGTATTAGTTCCTCTTTGAACTTCTTGTAGAATTTTGGACTGAATCCATCTGACCCTGGAATTTTTTTTTGGGGGGGGGGAGACTTTTTATGACTGCTTCCATTTCCTTAGGAGATATAGGGCTATTTACTTTGTTTATACAATATTTATTCAACTTTGGTATGTGGAATTTATCAATAAAAATGTAAAAAAGGAAAGAAAGAAAATGTCCATATCATTTAGATTTTCAAATTTTGTGGAATATATCCTTTTGAAATAAGACCTGACAATTCTTTGGATTTCCTCTTTGCCTGTAATTATGCCTCCCTTTTCATTTCTGATTTTACTGATTTGGATACACTCCCTTTGTCTTCTAGTTAGTTTGACTAAGGGTTTGTTTATATTGTTGATATTCTCGAAGAACCAGTTCTTGGTCTCATTGATTCTTTGAATCATTTTCTTTGTTTCTAATTTATTGATTTCATCCCTGAGTTTGATAATTTTCAACTGTCCACTCTTCCTGGTTGTGTCTGCTTCTATTTTTTTTTTCTAGTGCTATTATGTATTCCCTTAAGTTGCTTTATGAGATTTCTTCAATTTATTTATGAAGGCACTTAGTACTATGAATTTTCCTCATATCATGGCTTTCATTGTGTTTCATAGATTTGGGTATGTTGTGCCTTCGTTTTAATTGAATTCTAGGAAGTTTTTAATTTTTTCTTTATTTCATCGCTGACCCAGTTGTCATTGAGTAGAGCATTGTTCAGTTTCTCTATTTGTGTAGGCTTGTTGTTATTTCTGTCATTGAAATTCAGCTTTAGTCCACGGTGGTCTTATAAGATACAAGGTAATATTTCTATTTTCTTTTACCTATTGAGGCTTGCTTTGTGACCAACTATATTGTCATTTTGGAGAAGGTTGTGTGAGGTGCTAAGAAGAAGGTGTATTATTTTGTGTTTGGTGAAAAGTTCTATGGATCTCTATTCAGACCATTTGATTCATGACCTCTGTTAGCTTCATTAATTCTCTATTAGTTTCTGCCTTGAGAATCTGTCCACTGGTGAGAGTGAGGTATTAAAGTCTGCCACTACTAATGTGTTTGTATTGATGTGTGATATATGTGTTAAAAGTGTTTCTTTTACAAATGCGGGTGCCTTGTATTTGAGGCATAAGTGTTAAGTATTGTAATGTCATCTTGGTGGGTTTTTCCTTTGATGAGAAGGAAGTATCCTCCCCCATCTTTCTTGATTAATTTTGGTTTAAATTGTATCTTACTACATATTAGAATGAATACTCTAGCTTTCTTCTTGGGTCCTTTTTTTTTGTTGTTGTTGTTGTTTTGTTTTAACATTTTTCAAGCCTTTTACTCTCAGGTAATGTTTATCTTTGTTGCTGAGGTGTGTTTTTTGGATACAGCATAATGTTAGATCCTGTTTCCACAGCCGTCCTGTTAGTCTATTTCTTTTTATTGGAGAATTGAGGCCATTGACGTTGAGAGATATCGTGACCAATGTTTTTAGTGCCTTTTATCGTGGAGTTGGAGGTGATAGTGTGTAGCTGTGCTTGTTTTCATTTGGTTTAGATGTGAAATTATCTATAACCTGTGTTTTCTTTGGTGTAGTTGACCTTATTGGGATGGAGTTTTACTTGTAGTAGCCTCAGTAGGGCTGTGTTGGTGCATAGATATTATTTAAATTTGGTTTTGTCTTTGAATATCTTGTTTTCTCTGTCTATGGTGATTGAAAGTTTTGCTGGATATAGTAGTCTGGGTTGGTACCTGTGGTCTCGTAGTTCCTGTATGACATCAGCCCAGACCCTTAGGGCTTTCATGGTCTCTGTTGAAAAGTCAGATGTGATTATAATGGGTCTCCCTTTATATATTACTTGGCCTCTTTCCCTTGCTGTTTTACTATCCATTCCTTCTTCTTTAGATTTAGTGTTTTGATTCTTATGTTGCAGGAGGAATTTCTTTTCTGGTCTAGTCTATTTGATGTATTGTAAGTCTTTTGTGTCATGTGTTTTTCTGTTTTAATATTTTCTTTGATAGATGTATCGGTTTCTTTAGTTGTATCTTCAACAACTGAGATTTTCTCCTTTCTCCACCTAGTGGAGCCATGCTGTCCTGGTTTTTGTTGATTGTGTTCTTCACTCTTCCTTTGGCCATCTGCTGTGCGGGCTCTTGTTTTCAAAGCTGTCAGTTGAGAGTGTGAGTCCCTTGAGAAGGCAGATTCTTGGTTTACATTTCCAGCAGACCTGGAACTTAGATTCATTTGAGCTCTGCCAACTAGGATCTGGGATTCAGCAGGGTTCCACTGACTTCTTTGTCTCCTCAGAGGGATCAGCAGCAGAGTAGAATAGTGGCCTGGAGTCCAGAACACTGCACCTGCGATCCAGATGCTGTTCTTAAGGATGCCCTATATGGAGAATGCAGAACACTCACAGTTTCTGGCTCCAGGACCAGGGAATGGCTACAAACTCCCAGTTTGACTCCTTCTGTCTGAGAAGCACCAAATTCAGTGTTTTGGATCCAGTAGCCTGTTCGTTCACTCATTGGTTTCATGCATCCGATCCTCTGCACCTTGTGGGTGCTGGCAAATATGTGAAGAGTGTGTGGTGTTGCTACCAGTTCCTGATTCCCAGTCCCAGGCCTGTACTTCTGGCTGGGGAGGTGGGGGGGCAGGGGGACTGGTTCTTATCTTCCCCAACTCCTGGGTTGCACTGTTCAGTCTGAGAAGGCCCCAAGTCCATGTTTTGGATCCAGCAGCCTGTTCACTCACATGTTTTGCTATGCCCATTCTTTGTTCTCCAGGAGGCCTGCACTCAGCTCCAGTATTCGGAATGGTGCAAATTGCTCAAAGTTTGTGACTCTGGAACACAGGGGATGTCCACCTCAATGGAGGGAAGGGGTGCTGTTTTTTAACCTCCCCAATTCCTGGGTTGTTCCCTTCAGTTCGTTTCCCAGTCTCTGATCCTCTACTCCCTAAACACGGTACACACTGAATGCTGCCATCTGGGAATGCCTTTATATTGTTTCTTTATTAATTAATTGTTAATTGAGGAAGAGTCTTGTTGTGCAGTCCAGGCTGACCTCAATGCCATGCCTTCAATTCTATCTCTAGGTGTCTTCATATGTTAAGCATTGTAATTTCTAAGAATATAAACCACCTGAAGTATGAGCTCTGGTCATTCAGCTCATGGATATTCTAGTAAATGCTTTTATTATTTAAGAAGACAGTCCATTAAAGTGGTTCCCAGTTGCACGTGTTTCCTATCACAAGCACACACTCTGTCTTGCTTTGCTTGAAGTAGAATGATTCCCTGCAGAATATCTTTCTTAGAGTTTCAATGAATAGCCTCTTTTCCTACCAATGTTCTGGCTAAGTGACTACAGAAACTATCATTTACTTTAAATTTGTTTTCTTTTTTGTACAGAAAATGCACACTTGAGCAATATAAGTTTATAGAGACACTGGCCATAACGCAGCATTCTATAACCTTCCACCAAGTGAGCATAAGCTTGTGATTGTGCTTAGTATCTTAAAATTGCTTGAGGTGGGATAGAGAAAGCAGCACACAAAACACCCAACAAGAAAAACATTGCAATTTTATTGAGGAAATAAAAGAAAATAATTCCTGAAGACAGGAGCTATGATTGCCCTAGTAATCAAACCCTGGTAGAAACTGGGAAACTGCAGAACACCAATATCTCACCTTATTAGCTCTATCAATTTGCTGAAACACAAGCTTACCTATAACACATATGCAAACATGTATATACACACATATATATACACTTACATACACTCTCCATATTTTGGGCCTATACTAATGTATATTGTGTGGTAGGAAATATTTTTGTAAAAATAAATAAGTCATTATTAAGATGTCCTCTGAGAGACTCCACCCAGTGGGGGACTGGGACAGATACAAGGACTCAAGGCTGGACTCTGTGCAGAGTGCTAAGAGTTGTAGAGAAAAGTGGGGTATGGAAGGTCCAGGACAGAGCAGGAGCTCCACAGAGAGACCATCAAAGTCTGTGGATCTGAACACAGGGGTCTGCACAAACTAATACACCAGTCAAGGACAATGCCAAGAACCAAGACTTCATGTTCAGATGTAACCGAAGGACTGCTGATCCTCCATATTGGTGGGGGTGGGGGGGACTGCTGATGAACCTCTGACATGCATTCTGGTACCCACTGACCCTTGGAAAGACGTCCTAGTGGACACACAGAGGAAGAGGATGCAGGTTATTCTGATGAGACCTAATAGGCTGTCACCAGACCGTTGAGGTAGGAGGACCCATCCATCAGAGATCTAGGCTAGACAAATAGGAAAAAGAGAGAGGGAGGGAAGGTGGGTTGGGAAGATAAGAGGGAGGGGATAAAAATGGGCATATAATTTAAATAAATAATAAGAAAGTGTAAAAAGAAGTGTAAAAGTGTTTAAATAGCTATAGAATCCTATAAATACAAATAAAAAAATAAAGTAAATAGGGACAAAACCAAATAGAGGTGATCGCCACTTGCCTTATCCACAAAGAACCTAAAAGACAGTTGTGCAGCTGGAAATCAGCAAGAAAGACATTGAAACCTTGTAAGAGTCAGACTCTAGGAATAGCAGCATACTAAGAGAAACAAAATACCCTGATTTCTACCACTATATTTCTGCTGTGGTGGAGGGAAGTATTACCCACTTGCCAAACAAGGACAAAAGAGTGAGTTCCAGAAAAATCCATCCCTGTGCATGCTGGAAGTCCAGTAACTGCAAAGTGTCACTGTTCTCACAGGTTTTCAGCCTTATTGAATAAGCAACCTCATATCTGTATAGTAGCCTGGCACTGAAAAGAGTTCTGCATGTCTTCCCAAAGGCACTTGGCATACTCTTACCAGAATTATCTCAAAAGGAGAGCTACGTCCAAATTCCTGTAATTTTCCTATCTCTAAGACCCCACAGGTATTTCATGAAACTGTCTATGCTCATAGTTGCCTCCTGAATCCAACTTGATCTAACAGAGTGATTGTAAAGTAAACCTGGCAGGTATCCTGAGGCATAAACGGCAAGAAAACAGAGGGTGCCACCATAAAGAACAGGAGATCCAATGTTTGTCCTCTGAAAGCAAGGTTGTGGCCAGCTTCACGAGAACTTGAAGAACTTGAAGAACTAAAGGCAAACACCCAAAATTTCCATACAACTCCATCCTGTATTGTACTTAGTTGATTGCTAATGACAGAGCAAGGAAGAAACACTTTGTTTCCTACTCCTGTTCTACCCATAAGGTTATGCTGAGGAAGTTCTGGAAAACTACAAGTAGAAGTGCATCCACAGATGCACATGAATGATGAAACAACTGAAACTGGGTTCATCATCAACCACATTCCTGTTCCAATACAGAAATCAAGAAAGTACCAGAGGGAATTAGCACAGTTCTTGCTCCCAGCCTACCCACCAAAGCACTAGAGAAAGAAAAATGCCCAGAGACAGCCATCACTCAGTACCTTGTGTGATTCCTACATGTACTACTTTCAAGTCTGGATTTTAGTGTCACAGAGCAGGTGCTATAGTTCCACCATGGCCTTTTCCAAGATCAGAAGACAAGTACCTAAGCCACTTACCACTTCTGAGGCTGCTGGTACCAAAGCGCCCATGTAACAACATACTAAGCTTCAAAAGCACTTGAGAAGATCTTCATCACTAAACAGAGGCCAGTACTCAGCAGCTATTTGGTAGCATGTTCTATGTATGTCTGGATTTCTGTTTTCTTTTATTTTCCAATATTGGGAATTTGACCTGTAGCCTTATGCTTGCCAACCAAGCACATTCCTACTGAGCTAGTTAGCCTCCTCATTAGCTCCAAATTCTTAACTCTTTCTATATCGTACCTTCCTCAACTGCTAGAGTGATTCAACTCTTAGATAACTCACAGAGACCGTAACTTTTTCTAAACCATCTATGGTACACACTATGCCCAGAATCAATCACTAACAAAGAAATTCTAGGGGAAAAATGTATTAGAATTCATAGCTAAAATCAAAGATAACACTGTGTAATAACAAACTTCTTAAGAAACATTTTTAAGAAAGAATTTTTTATTAAGAAAGCCATCCCATAAAAGAGTTAGAGAATCTTGGTGCCATATATATAGAAAAATATCAAAAGGCAAAATCCCTTATGTCAGAATATAAGAAATGTGAAAAAACAAGGAAGTAAGATGCTTTCAAAGAATATAACACTCAGAAAAACTATTAGTAAGAATATAATACTTCACAAAATTTTAAAGGAATGATAATACAGAGCTGAGTGAGAAGCGAGACTAGAGTTAAATGGTAAAACTAAAATTAGACAAAGAAAAACATGAATGAGAAATTCAGCAAAATGGGGATTTTAAATAAGAATTATATATAAATCTTGGAAATGAAGAGATCAGTAAGTCAAACAAAACATATAATTAAAAACTACTATAACAGAATAGATCAAGCAGCAGGAAACTCTCTGAACTTGAACATAGGTGTTATGAAATGCTTCATTCCTATAGAAAGAGTTAAGAAGAATGAACAGAGTATTAAAAATCTATGGGACATCTTTAAGTGATCAAACATTGCATATTTGGAGTAGCCCAAGGTAAAGGAAAAGAACCCAATGGCATAAAAAGTATATAAAGAAATAGCCAAATAAAATGCCCCAAATGTGAGAAAGATATATATTTTTTCATACGCACGATGCTGACTGAACTCTAAATAAATATCTCAAAATTAATAGTTAATATGAAAAATCTTGAAAACATCCACACAATAGTATAGTGTACTTATATTATCAAAACTGAAAATCAAAGGAAAGCTATAGGATTTGTAAGAAAATATACCAAGTCACATTTAAAATTAACCCTCTGGGAATAACTACAGATATCACAGTAGAACCTAGAGACCAAAAAGGGAATGGAATCATTTATTCTAAGTTTTTGACAATCCTAACTAAAAACCAAGAACATTATACCACCATGGCTAGGCTTCAGAAATAAAGAAGAATTAAAGACACTCTAAGCCATGTGCAAACTGAGGAGTTTATGACAAGTCTTACAAGAGATGCATAAGGCAGTCTTCCGTCTGAAGTAAAAATAAGGCAGATGCCACCATGAAAGCATAAACCCTACAAGCAGAGTAGATACACAAAAGGGGATGTCAGAAATCATAAGCACAGTAGATCATCAAAGTGGGCAGATGAACCCAGAAGGATAAAAAGGACATAAATTATTAAAAGCAATTATAATAATAAAAATCAATATAATAAGGTGAATAAACTCTTTGCTAATAATCACAGTTCTCCAGTTGAAGGATTTAGACTGGCTAAAGGAGGAAAAAAGAAATGTACCATCCATAAGAAACTTGCCTCACTGAAAAGAAATACCCAGACTGGAAACGGAATGATGTAATTCTATCCCAAGAAAATCACATCTGCACTGACCAAGAATACTTGCACTTGCTCTTGACAAAAAGACATTAAGACAAAAGCTATAAGAAGAAACAGAGTAGGATGATATATGATGATGAAACAAGTTCAACAGGAGAGGGCAAGGATTACAAATCTACATGTGTATAATAATGGAGCACTCAATTTTACAAAACAAATACTATTTGATATAAAGAGAAAACAATAACACACATAAAGAGACAATAATGGGGCAATACAGCACTCTACTTTCATAAGCAGATCAAAATCAAGACAAAATCAACAAAGAAACATGAGAATTAAACTACACTACATATTGAGAGACTTACAAATAGGTCTGGTAGCAAAGGCCTGTAAACTTGAGAGGCTGGAGCAGGCACACTGCCAGGTGAAACATGACACCCTGGACAAGTCCATGCAAGTTAGTGAGACCTGCTATTAAAATTAAAAATAAAAAAGAGCACTGAAGATACAGCTCAGTTATTGATTGAGTTCTTGGCTAGCATACATAAGACCACAGGTTCAATCCCAAGTACTGGACAATAACAAGCAAACAAAGGAAAGCCCAGACATGGATAAAGAATGTTCCACCAAATAACTGTAGAATATGCATTATCTTCATCAGGACATATAAACTGTCTCTAGAGTAGGCTGTATATTAGTCTTTTTAAAATGCCAATTAGCCAAGGTATCAAAATAGCATAGTATTACCATCAAAATGGAGGAGCAGGACAGGATTAAAAACTCATTATATGAGTCTATGTCTACAGTCAACTTATTCAAGATAAAGTCATCCATACATGCAGAGGGATAAAAACAGTCTTGTCAATAAACATTGCTAAAGAAGCAGGATGTAAGCCTGAAATCTCACCCTGTGTGTAAACAACTAAAGATTACTGAAATCTGAACCATACTCCTAAGGCTCAGAAATTATTGAGCAAATACCTCAAGACATTGGCATAGACAATAATTTTCTGATTACAATCACCAAAAGCACAATAAACAAAAAACAATGTTGATCAATGGGATCTTCATGAAACTAAATGTTCTTCACCTCAAGGAAATAATCACTTGTATAGAACAACACCACAAGGAATGAAAGGAAATATTTGTCAACTGCTCAGCTAACAGAAACAAAAAGTTCTAAAAATTCAGCAACAACAAAAAGAAACCAAGTTAGTTCAATTAAACACAGGCAGATTCTCTGAATAGACATTTTTCAAAAGAAGAAATAGAAATAGTAAATCTATGAAAACAAATTCGACATCATTAACCCTCAGAATCATGAAGTTATAACTCCACCTGCCCCAGTGAGAAGGGCCACTGTTGTCATGAAACAAAAACAACCAATGCTGATGAGGGTATGAGAAAATATCTTACACATGTCTGTAGGAATGTAAATTAGTCACACACTATGGAAATCAATCTTGAGGTACCTTAAACTATAAATAGATCTACCAAATAACCTAGATATCGCATGTCTGAGCAAATATCCAAAGGAAATAAAATCAACAACAAAATCAACACAATTCACAATCCACTTTCCTAAACCATAATACATGAGAAAAGAAAATGTGTTGTGGTTTGTGTGTGTGTGTGTGTGTGTGTGTGTGTGTGTGTGTGTGTGTGTATGTGTGTGATGTTAAGCCATGAACTGTATATCTGTCATTTACAGAAAAATTCATGAAACTAGATGGCATTATACTAAGTGAAATAAGCCAAACAGAAAAATATAAGTACTGAATTTTCTTCCATAGCAATGTCTAAAAGGCCAAGCTGAATGAGACCAATTGCACTAGGGCTGAGGTAGACAAAAAGGAGGTTGGATGTGATCAGTACATCCATGGAAATATCATAATGAACCCTGGAAATGCAAACAATACGAGTTAATTAAAATTTAAAAATAAATAAAACTTTGTTACCCAGTGAGTTTCCTTGCATCTCACATAAAATGTCAACCTGAGGTAATGACAAGATTTACCTGAATGTCTACATTCAAAGGCAAAAGGGAAGTTTGCTGTTGGCTTGTTTACTCATTGGCTTCGGAACTGCCATCAACATTGATCCATCTCTTCTTGGCATGAGCATGTTTACTTCTCGGTTGGCAGCTCTGTACAAACAGGGCTCTGCTACCTGAAACTTAAAGGTTGGTGCACTTCAACTCCATGAGGACAGAAGTAAAAAGGTGGCAGCTTTCAACACGCACACACCGTGATTCAGGAATTACCTGCGTAGTTACCAAATGACAGATGTGAGGCCCAGGTCGGCACTGAGTATCTGGATGAGTTGGTGTTGTCAGAGTCTCCCTTATTAAAAACACCACAGGCATCATTTACGCTCAGAAGACATAGAAAGGAAAAAGGTATAGAGATTAGCGAGGCAGAAAAGGAAGAAAAAAATCAGGCTGTTAAGGCAGAACTCTTTATTTAGATTTTACCCTTAAAAATTACAATAGGTCTGAAAGCTTTTTTGGCCTCTACCCAAGGCTCAGGGAATATTGCAGAAGGTGAGGCGAAAATATTGTAAGATCCAGAGGATAAGGCAGTCTGTTGTTGTGAGACTTTGTCTCCTGGCAACATCAGAAGCTACACCCACATAGTCTTGCCAACATGACCACCTAAACATGAGTAAAGGCGATCGACACGAGAAAGTGGAAAACTGAAAGCCTACAAGGCCTCAACCCTACAGAAAGAACTGCTGCAACTCTCCCTGTCAGGGAAGAGCATACCAATTGATTATATAATATTAAGTGCTCAGCCCTGAACATATACATACAAGAAACACTATACAGACTAAGCAGATTATATTTAGAAATATCTATGTATATATGTATACACATAGATATATTATGTATATGTGTATATATGCATGCAGCAACAATTAGTGAAAAATATAAGCTATGAATTGGGAAAAGCAAGGAGAGTTACATGTGAGAAAGGGTGAAATGATGTAATTATAGCATAATCGTAAAAAAGACGTAATTTTAAAATTTGTGATAGTTTTAGACTAGATGTTTTGGAATGGAATAAAACATAAAGAATTTATCATGAGTTTTTCCTCACACATTTTATGCAAATATTTCAGATTTCTGTGTGAACTGTCTGGGAGGGACAATAGCCCCAGCAGAAAGATTACCCTTGTCTCCTCTTTTAACTCTAGGACTTCAGAATTTCAGTGATCTCAAATAAAGAAATGTTATTTATTCTGAAAACTTATTCTAACAACCATTTGTATCTTTCTTTGTAAGTAACTGAACTGCCCTTTTCCTCAGCTTTCCACCTAATTGCTTACTTTATTGTTATAAAGAATTTTTATGCACAAAAAATGTGTCTGCTTACAAATACTATCAGTTTTCTTTATTTCTGAAAACAAAGACATTTTAAGGTTTTTTAAATTGTGGTTTATACATATATAAATGTTTCTATGAATGCATGAACATATGAGTTTAGGTACCCATGGAGACCAGAAGAAGGTATTCAGCTTCCTGGACCCAGAATTGCAAGCTGCTGTGAGCTGCCTTATGTGGGTGCTAAGACCCAAGCTCAGGGTCCCTGGAAGATCAGGAAGTCCTCTTAACCACTAAGTCATCTCTCCATCCCCAGGTACACTTACAATTTGCTTGTGCAGTCTGCGGAGATAAATAACAGGAATCAGGAGGAGCTAGGAGGGAGGGAGGCATTGAGTGAACATCAACATACAATGCTTACGTGTATGAAAATGTTCTCATGTAATATAACACCGTGTGCAATATATAAAATATCAAAACTTTAAATTTTTTTAATTTTTTTAAAATTAATTTATTCTTCTTACATCTCAATGGTTATCCCATCCCTTGTATCCTCCCATTCTTCTCTCCCTCCCGTTTTCCCCTTATTCCCCTCCCCTATGACTGTGACTGAGGGGGATTTCCTCCCCCTGTATATGCTCATAGGGTATCAAGTCTCTTCTTGGTAACCTGCTGTTCTTCCTCTGAGTGCCACCAGGTCTCCCTCTCCAGGGGACATGGTCAAATGTGAGGCACCAGAGTATGTGAGAAAGTCATATCCCACTCTCCACTCAACTGTGGAGAATGTTCTGACCATTGCCTAGATCTGGGTAGGGGCTTAAAGTTTACTGCCTGTATTGTCCTTGGCTGGTGCCTTAGTTTGAGCAGGACCCCTGGGCCCAAATCTGCCTATCATAATGTTCTACTTGTAGGTTTCTAGGACCCTCTGGATCCTTCTACTTTGCTATTCTCCCATGCGTCTCTCATTTAGAGTCCCAATAGAATGTCCTCCCCTCTGTCCCAGTTTCCTGGTAAGTGAAGGCTTTCGTGGGACATGCCCCTTGGGCTAGTATGCAGATATAAGTGAGTATATACCATTTGATTCTTTCTGCTTCTGGGTCAACTCACTTATTATGATCATTTCTAGTTAAATCCATTTATCCACAAATTTTGAGAATTCCTTGTTTTTAATAGCTGAGTAGTATTCCATAGTGTATATGTACCACAGTTTCTTTATCCATTCTTCTACTGAGGGACACTTAGGCTGTTTCCATGTTCTGGCTATTATGAATAAGGCTGCTATGAACATGGTTGAGCAAAGTTTCTTGTTGTGTGCTGGAGCATCTTCTGGGTATATTCCAAGGAGTGGAATAGTTGGGTCTTGAGGAAGCCCTATTCCCATTTTTCTGAGATAGCACCAGATAGATTTCCAAAGTGGCTGTACTAGTTTGCATTCCCACCAGCAATGAAGGAGTGTTCCTCTCTCCCCACATCCTCGCCAGCTTGTGGTGTCACTTGAATTTTTGATCTTATCCATTCTGATGGGTGTAAGATGAAATCTCAGAGTTGTTTTGATTTGCATTTCCCTGATGACTAAGGAGGTTGAGCATTTCTTTAAGTGTTTCTCAGCCATTTGATATTCCTCTGTTGAGAATTCTCTGTTTAGTTCTGAGGCCCATTTCTTAATTGGGTTATTTGCTTTGGTGGTGTTTAATTTCTTGAGTTCTTTATATATTTTGGATATTAGACCTTTGTCAGATGTAGGGTTGGTGAAGATCTTTTCCCAGTCTGTAGGCTGTCGCTTTGTTCTCTTGACAGTGTCTCCAGCCTTACAGAAGCTTCTCAGCCTCATGAGGTCCCATTTATTAATGGTTGACATTAAGGCCTGGGCCGTTGGTGTTCTGTTCAGGAAGTTGTCTCCTGTGCCAATATGTTCCAGGCTCTTCCCCACTTTTTCTTCTAAGTGACTTAGTGTCTCTGGTTTTATGTTGAGGTCTTTAATCCACTTGGATTTGAGTTTTGTGCAAGGTGACAAATATGGGTCCAGTTGCATTTTTTTACACATAGACCTCCAGTTAGACCAGCACCATTTGTTGAAGATGCTATCCTTTTTCCATTGAATGGATTTGGCTTCTTTGTCAAAAATCAAGTGACCATATGTATGTGGATTCATATCTGGGTCTTTGATTTGATTCCACTGATCAACCAGCCTGTTGCTGTGACAGTACCATGCTGTTTTAATTACTATTGCTTTATAGTACAGTTTGAGATCAGGTATGGAGATTCCTCCGGAGCACCTTTTATTGTACAAGATTGTTTTAGCTTCTGGGTTTTTTGTTTTTCCATATGAAGTTCAGAGTTGAACTTTTAATGTCTTTAAAACATACAGGGATTCTAATTTCTGTTCTTCTGTTTAACATGGAAAGCCTGTGGAAGCCAGAAAATGAGGACTAGAACACTGAGGGACAATTGCCTTAAGGAAGAGGAAATTGGACAGTATAGGTGAAAGGAAAGTAGAGAGGGGCATGTGGAGGATGAGCCTTAAGTTGGGAAGGCTTTAGGAGGATTGGGATTTGAGGATTTAAGAAAGAATTAACCATGTTTTTCAAAAGCCATATGGAAGCCTAGTATCTTGTTTCCCATATAGAAAATACAAACAGAGATTGAAGGACCCTCCCCGCGGGCATCCATGGCTAAGCAGTGCTGTTTCTAGGTGTGGTAGGTCACTACATAGGATAGGAATCCCAGTCATGGGTGTGGACTAATCCACTTGACTTTGTCTGAGAAATTACAGAGGCTCCTTAAACAATACAGCCTCCTCTTGATTTCTCACCTAATCCACGTACAATGCTATTACAGAAAACATCGCATAGTGTGATACAAACATGCAGAGAAAAGTACTGGAACCTGTTGGGTGGCTTTCAAAGTACTGGAAAGTGTAATGCAGGCCACTGAAACAGAAAAGGCACTTATGGTCTTACCCTTGTGTGCACCCTGTGAACCACAGAGCCAACCTGTCTGCAACCATGGACTCGTGACTGATTATGTGCACTGTTCCTGTCCAAGACTGGTTCTTTCAAAGTCAGTCCTGGAATGGGCAAAGGATTAGGGCCATATCCTAGGTTCCTGAACTTTTATCTATTGATAGATGCTGGGAGAAGAAGAATCACTGTTTCCAGTTATGTACCCACTGCAGACTGCTTTAAGCAGCACAGATGGCCCTTGTTAAACTCAGTGGGTCCCAACATAAAGTGAATAGATAAAAGCATGAGAAAGAGACTTGTAGGGAAGAAATGGGGTGGAAGGGGGTGGTAGGAATGTGGGAGAATGTAAGGGTTCACAGTGGTCAATATGAATTATATGCATGTGAAAATTATCAATGAGAAAATTTATGTATGTGTATTTGCATGCATATGTGCATGTATATGTGCAGGAATATATATATATATTGTGTATATGTGTGTTTATATGTGTGAGGTATGCATGTGTATTGTATTTATGTTATGCATGTGGTATGTGTATGTTTATGCATATGTGTGTGGTATTATGCATGTATGTAGACATGTATGATATGTATGTGTGTGTGGTATGAATGTGTATGATATGTACACTGTGTATCTGTGGGGTACGCATGTGTTTATATGTGCATCTTGGCTATGGTATATATGTATGTATGTGTTTGGTCTGCATGTATGTGTGTGTACATTTACAGAAGCTACCATTTCAGCTCCCAAAGCACAGAGAAGAGGTTTCACCCTCTGAGCATGCAAAATGCACCTATACCCACACATGAATTGCATTTACTAGAATTGGAATGATGTCATTTCAATATTACACAAACAATTCTGCTAAGTATAGAAAGAAAACAGACACATGCACATGGAAAATGTAAGTGCTTAAGAATTCCAAAGTAGCTACTTAATTCTGGGTAAGTGTCTTCCCATGTGTGACTGTCATGTCTCAATCCATGTAGATTTCTCAGCTAGTGCAGATGCTTCTGGTTTTACTATCAGGCTACATTTGTACAATCTCTTCATAATATGAAAGTATTTTGAGTCAGAGCATTTCCTTCATCTAACAGTTTAGAAGACTCATATCAGCCAATCGTAGTACAGACTGACACCAAGCCTTTAATATAAGACAACCATATGATTGCCTATTTGACTTGGGGCTGGAGATATGTGGTGTCACCACCCATCATTTGAGTATTATAAAACATACTGCTAGTCTCCATGAAGATCAGAATTCAGAATACAAATTCTACTGCCTATATATGGCTCTCATACCAATGTAAATTAAAACCCTTTAGGTCATGCTATTATATGACAGAGAATACCTGCATGTTTGTATGTTCTTTGTTTTCTATATTTTTGGCTAATGTCACGTAGCATGAAAACATTCTTTCTAGGACATAATTGTGATGGGTATGATTATATCTCAGTGGCTCTCCACCTGTAGATGGTGCCTCCTTTAGGGATCAAATGACCATCAGAAAATACAGATATTTACATTACTACTGATAACAATAGCAAATTACAGTTATGAAATAACAATAAAAATAATTTTATGGTTGAAGTCACAAAAACATGAGGAATAATATTAAAAGGTTGAGAAACACTTATATCTGCTCATCAAAGATATCTTTTCATCATATATATATATATATATATATATATATATATATATATAACAAAATCAAATCTATATTGGGTGTATCAGGGTGTGAAGTTAGCAAATTTTCACCATTAACTTTATAAAATTGCTAAATTATTAGGATATCCTCCCCTTTCTTTTCTAGTCTCTCCTCTCCTCATTAACCCACACTGTTTTCCCCAGATACCTTCAATTCCACTTTCATGTTAATTGTCTATATACGATTCTATATATCTATATGAAATCTAAGATCCAGAAATGAAAGAAAACAAGTGATATAATTTCTAATCTTTTAGTAACAACATTAATCAAGTAAACATTTATTTTACTTGATTTATTTTAATAACTTTTATCTAACTCAATGTATCAAAATAACTTATCTTAATGTATTTCACTATAAAAACTATAACCATCTATATGGTCTTATCTTCAGAAATATTTGTAGTCAATATGCATGGCACATGTATAAATTCATCACCAATTCATCTCTTTCATCTATGTGCTCAAGTAGCACATGCAAAAAATATGTGGCTGCATATTACATTTTGTAGTTCTTTTACTTATAGATACCCACAGCTCAAAGAAAATCTATGTCCTTTCAAATGTTTCCCAGATAGCAAAATGGCTCAGCAAGATGTACCTGCCATGAAAACTTGAATTCCATCCCAATTCAGAATCTCATTCTCTGAATTTTATGTGCCACGGTAGGAGGAGAGGACAGATATCCACAAGTCATTCACTGACCTCCATATGTGCTGTTCCAGAACTCTGCAGATGTCTGGACTCCCAATCTACTGCAGAGCCCTTGCCAGACTCCATAATGGGTAAGCAGCTCATCATTAACAGTCATGCCCGGAGGCCTGGATATGAGAAATATGATACACAAACATCAGAAAATGAGCACTTGAATTAGCCAATCTCCAAGGCACTGAACACGTGGATGCCCCATCAAAATGTACAGAATTACCGGTGAGACTGCCAAGGTTAGCCAAGACTTCAGAGATGAGATGGGAACAGGACACAAGGGCATATCTCCTGCTGAGAGCTATGGCCAGTGGAGCCTTCAGCAAAAGTCAGATGATTCTCCATTGGTTAAAAGTGGCAGCTATTCCTGTTTTCTTCTGTCACTGGTTAGGATTCGGCTGTTCTGAAGCCACTAGCAAGCAAGAGACTTCCTTTCAGGAAGGGTTCATGGACTAAAGTCTGAACTGTGTGTGAGTGGTGTTAGGGATATGGAATAGGCACACTGTCTCTTTATGCTTACGTTCCACTGACATGCAGTGTAGCTAATGTGGAAGAAAGAGGGGAGATGAAAGTTGCACAAAGGGCAGGAGACACAGCATGGACAGTGTGAGACAGGAAGCAAGAAGTGCCATTTGTAACTTTTCCTACTGAAAGAGGGGAGAGAAGGAAGAGAAGGGCGGGGTGAGAGGGAATGTAAGTTCTTCATGTCAAAGCGGCTACATTTTGTGGCCTATAGTGATTATCCTCTTGGGACTCCTTTGGTTGACTTTCACATTGCAAGCAGGTTTCCTGTGTTATAATTCCTTTAAATATTAGCAGGAAAAATAAAAATAGTATTATATGATATGACACACAATGAGAAGCATTTCTCTACTTCAAATCTCTTTTCTGTGTAACTCTTTTGGGTTTTTTTTCCTACATAATATTTTTATTGATTATTTTAGAATTACACATCATGCACCCCAATCCACTCATTTCCCAGTCCTTCCATGTCTGCTGCCACCCTTAAAATCAATCCCCACCCCTGCAAAAACTAAAAACTAAAAGCTACAGTTGCTGAGGTGCCCCATGGAGTCATTCCAATAAATTTCCCCCCGGCTCCCGCCTAATTGTAATAAGATGAAACTGTAATCCTTGGAGGTTTCTGGACCTAGCTGTTTCTTGTTCTAATGAACTCACCTTTAAGGATTTAATGATTCAGTACAGATGTATAATACTTCAAAAGACAAATGCCATTTTTCTCATGTCAGTTTTCATTTTATTGGTTACTACATTTACTCAAAGAATAGCAATCACTACATAATTACAACAGTGATTATCTGAGCAGTCTTTGTGTTTGTTTGCTTGTTTGTTGCATTTTCCTTTATTATAATTTATTTATTTTACATGCCAGTTACCCTTCAGTTGTATATTCCTGTTCCAACACTCCATCCCTCTTCTTCCCTATTCCCCTTTCTAGACCTCTGATGGGGAGGCCCTCCTCCCCCACCATCTGACTACAGCCTATCAGGTCCTATTGGGATAGCCTGCATCCTCTTCCTCTGTGTGCCAGCATGGTCTCCGTGCCAAAGGGAGGTGACCAAATCAACTAAAAAAAATAAATAAATAAACAGTAGCCTTTCTATATGCAAATGACAAATGGGCTGAAAAAAATTAGGAAAACTACATCCTTTACAATAGCCACAAATAGTATAAAGTATCTTGGTGTAACTCTAACCAAGCAAGTGAAAGACTTGTATGAGAAAAAAAAAAAAAAGAACTTCAAGTCTCTGAAGAAAGAAATTGAAGAAAATATCAGAAGATGGAAAGATCTCCCATGCTCATGGATAGGAAGACAACATAGTAAAAATGGGCATCTTACCAAAAGTAATCTTCAATGCAGTCCCTGTCAAAATACCTACACAATTCTTTACTAACCTTAAAAGGTCAATTCTCAACACCATATGGAAAAACAAAAAAACCCAGAATAGCTAAGTCAATCCTGCAAAACAAAAGTTCTTCTGGAGGAATCTCCATCCCTGATCTTAAGCTGTACTATAGACAAACCAGAATAAAATAAAAAGTAAAATAAATTAGAAAAGCAGCATGGTACTGGCATATAAATAGGCTGGTTAGCCAGGTGTAGTGGAGAACTTTTTAGTCCCAGCACTTAGGAGACAGAGGCAGGTGGATCGCTGTAAGTTCAAGGCCAGCCTGGTATACAAAGCAAGTCCAGAACAGCTACAACTACACAGAGAAACCCTGTCTCCCAAAAACAAACAAATCAAAACACAAAAACAAACAACAAAAAGAAAATAGTCTGGTTGATCAATGGAATCAAATTGAAGACCCAGAAATAAACCTACACACCTATGGACACTTTGTATTTGACAAAGAAGCCAAACCATATGATGGGGAAAAAGATAGCACCTTCAACAAATGGTGTTAGTCTAACTGGATGTCCACATGTAGAAAAATGCAAATAGATTCATATTTATCATCCTGCACAAAACTGAAGTCCAAGTGGATTAAAGACCTCAATATAAAAACAGACACACTAAATATGTTAGTACAAAAAGTGAGGAAGAGTCTTGAACTCATTGACTCAGGAGACAACTTCCTGAACAGAACACCAACAGCTCAGGCTCTAAGATCAACAATTAATAAATGGGACCTCATGAAACTAAAAGGCTTCTATAAGGAAAGGACTCTGTCAATAGAACAAAGCAACAGCCTACAGTCTGGGAAAAGATCTTCACCAACACTACATCTACCAAAAGCCTAATATGCAAAATACATGAAGAACTCAAAAAATTAAACATCACCAAATTAAATTACCTAATTAAAAAACGGGGCACAGAGCTAAACGAAGAATTCTCAACAAGGGAATATCGAATGCTGTTACACTTAAAGAAATGCTCAATGCCCTTAGTTATCAGAGAAATGCAAATCAAAATGACTTCATTCTTTTTTTTTTTTTGGCTTTGCATTTTTTTTTAATTCTTGTTACATCTCAATGTTTATCCCATCCCTTGTATCCTCCCATTCTTCCCTCTCTCCCATTTTTCCATTATTCCCCTCCCCTATGACTGTAATCCTAGCAGAATGGCTAAGATCAAAACTGGTGAGGCTGTGGCGAGAGGGGAACATTCTTCCATTGGTAGTGGGAGTGCAAATTTGTATACAACCACATTGGAAATCAATCTGGTGCTTTCTCAGAAACTTGGGAATAGTACTACTGCAAGACCCAGCTATACTACTCCTGGGCATATACCTGAAAGATGCTTCACCGTACAACAAGGACATTTGTTCAACTATGTTCATAGCAGAATCTGGAGACAAATGCCATTTTATTGCAAGAAGTGCTAGTTAAAACCTTCAGATTGTGTGGTAAAATCCTGAGTAAATATTAATATGAAACATATTTGGGATTTTGAACTTTGCTAATATTTTAAAAGCAATACTAACAATTAATTTTCCTTCCCCAGATGATTTGGAGCTATACTATGTCTTTAAAAGTAGAAAGTTAGAAGGAAGTCCAAGATGGTTATTTCTAGAGGCTGAGGTGAGTGGTAAAATGTTACCTGGAGCATTGTTCCCCTTGGGAAGATATACAAGGAAGCCCAGTAGATGACAGTGTCCAATAGATCAATATTAGCTTCAATACTACTGACACTTGAAGCCAAGGAACCCATGCAGGAGGGGTGCTATCTGGTTGTTGGAGGGTTAGCAGCACTATTGGCCTGTCCCACTAGCTGATGGAGTTCCTCTCCCTGCTGTGGTAGAGTTTCTGTTCCCTACGGGCCTTAGAGAAGCTGCCTTGACTGGCGACCACTGACCTAAGTCTAGTTGACAAGTTGTACTTTTCACCTTCCCAGCCTTAGTTCTCAAATTTCAGTGAGAGGTCTTAAAACCATTTTTAAATTAAATTATGACTACATTATTTTACTCCTTCTCATTCCTCCCTCTACCACCATTTTGGAAAGATCATCTGTGGTGCCCTCTTGCAAACAGTCATCCCAACTAGTGCTAATAACTGTTTATATTCTCTCAGGAAGAGGCAGGGATCACCATAAGACACTCACTTAAGTAACCAGATACTCAATACCATCTGAAACATGCAGCTATGTCTTCATTGCATGTAGCCTCGGGGAGAGACTAAAATATATAGGCCTCAGAAGACTATGTGAGGGCCTTAACCTATGTGGCTCCGGGGAAGCCTTCATTTCTGCCAGGTAAATCTCTTCATGTGCCCCAGGTTGAGGGAGGAGTGCCCATACCCTGTAAGTGTCCTCTCACCTATACTTGTTAAAGAAGCCCAATAACCTCATTGGTTCCCCAGGAATGAGCTTTGGCAGAATTGAACCTCTGCTGTTGAGACCTTAGGAGAAAGTAATTTAGCTTTCATCTTCCCCTGGCAAAGAATTTTAGCAACATCCTCCAACCCGTCTTCTGTGCTCCCTTGAGCTCTCTCAAATTCATAGACTCTATTTATTTAATTGCTGATATATACATATATTAATAAATGATATTCTTAACTAAAGGTAACATATAACACATGTAAAGAAAGTTTTGCCGTTGTGGAAGTCTATCATCTTAACTCTCACAGAATAAATGTTAGAACTGATTAGAGAGTATGAAAGTAATGAGAAATGGGAAACAACTAGCACAAGTCATGTCAACATAGTGGCAGAGGTAACTGGAGTGGGTAGGAAACACAATACAAAGGATAAACATACACAGAAAGAGGAGGGACGGTGGATAGATGAACCAGGAACGAGAATAACATGAACAGTTCAAGAAAAAGAGAGTAAGAGTTTTGTTTGCAGCTCCTGTGGGTGGGTGTCCCTTGGATAGTGGGTCTTTCTGATATTTTAAGTTGTTTCTCATGGAACTGGGGGATCTCTCAACTTATTAAATGCACAAAGAGTGTCCTTTGTCATCAGTATGTTACAGCCATCACAGTCGCAGGATTTTTGATCCTTGAAGGGAAAGGGCCTTCTGCCTCATTAGCATGTGCCACTCTCCAAAGGCCACTTGTAACTCATTTGTCAGCATTTGCCCAAAAAGTAAGTAGTAAAGTAGCCTGTCTAGCCTTTAATTATGTCTTGGCATTTTTAATACTCAGTTATCACTTGAAAATGAGAATGCAAGTCTTATCCAAAGGTTTTGTCCCTTGAGTTGGTCGCCCTGAAGAAAGACACAACAATTGGCCCTGATGCCAAGGACCCCCACAACACAATCCAGCTCCATGCTCGTTTGTCCCATCCCCTCCCCATCATAAACCATTAGGCACAAACTAGATTCGGTCGTACATTTGATAAACATGATTTTTACATTTCCTACTCATTAGACATGATAGCCATCCCTGTGATCACATGGATTCCACTTCTCAATTTTTTTGGTTTCTTTTTGTCTTCTACATACTTAATTTTTATGTTTATTTTTGAGATTGCATTTTAATTACACTTCTCTCTTCTCTTTCCTCCTTACCAATCTTCTATAAATAGCTCCCTTCTCACCTTTAAATTCACAGCTTCTTTTCTTTCATCATTTCATGCATATATGTATTCATATATACGTATATTTCCCAAATATAATCTGTTGGGATTCCTTTTAAAAGATTTTATTTTTTTATTCGTATGTTTGTCTATGTGAGTATGCACATGTGTGCAGGTGCCCACAGAGGCCAGAAGAGGATGTCAGATCTTCTGGAGCTTGAATTGCAGTTGATGAGAATTACCTAATGTGGACTCCAGGAAACAAACATAGTTCACTAAGGGAATAGAAAGGATTATTAACCACTGAGATATTTCTCCAGCCCCCGGGTTTCCTTTTTAACAAATTAATGAAAAGGGTTTATTTACAATATCAATCTTTTAAATTGAATTTGAAGTTAAAAAATTTAAAATACTTGCTGGGGTCATTTAATGGTATTCAGCCCCCAGGATTTCCAATTATTTATAGATGCACATCTTTTTTTCCTTGAATTCTGAACTATTTCTGGGAAACATTTAATAAAGTACTATTTCAGGTGTTGCTAACAGAGTCTAATTTTCTTTTGCTATTTAAGAAAGTAATGTCAATTTGGTGACTTAACAGCAATCCTTCATGCTCTGCTTTCATGCATCTAGTGTGCAGGCACAGCCCTCCTAGACTCTCAGCTATGTCTCTATAGGCTGAAATGACTCGCCCAGAACTCAAGCACATCTTCCAAACTCACTCTGGTTGTTCTTGGAATTCAAAGCCCTGCAGGGGAAAGGCGCTCATTTACAATGTCCTCTTTCCCCTTGGGCAGTTCACAGCAATCTGCTTTTCATCTAGGCAACAATGAGAGTGCCTGCTATTGATAGATCCTTTAAAGAGTCCTTCTGCCAGGCCCAAAAGGAAAAATCTCCCTTCAGGGGAACTCAAACTGATTCAAGAAGACCACCATGAAGGGAGAAAAATCCCCCACCTTTGCCACTATAGTGTGAGCTGTCACACAAGTACTTATGCTTATGTCATTACATATAGTGTGAGTGATACATGAATGTAATTGTGCACTACTGGGGGATCTTACCAAAATTTGTCCTATCACACTAAGTTTGAAAGATAATAGAGAAAATATACATTATTTGACTTTATTCATCCATCCATTAAAATGACTGAGGTAACTATTTGTGGTAGTATTTTGTATGATATCATTTAATATACATATTGATTACCTTTGCAACACTTTAACAAAACACCTGGCAAGAACAACTTAGTAAGAAGGATTTATTTGGACTCCTTGTCTCAATGGGTGGGCCCGGCTACTTGGCTCCATGAATTTAGGTAGAATATAATGTTGGCGAGATAATGGGGCAGAGGAATGTCTTTGTTCAGTGGCCAAGCAGGAAGCAAAAGGAAGTAAGATGGCATCACTAAGCTGTCTTTCTCTCCTCCATGCCCCCACCACCACCCTATTACTCTTTCTGAAAACTCAACCTATTGGAGGTGCCACTCACATTCAAAGTGGATCTTCCCTGGTTAGTTAATCCTCTCTCTAGATGTAAAGAACTCAGACAAACACCAGGAGACACTGGGTTAGTCATCCCAATCCCTCAACAATCAGAATACACAGTAGCAAAGGTGGACACAGACACAGTGAGACTCTTATAGCCCCAAACACTGAAACACATTCAGAGAAGTTCAACCACCCAGCACACATAAAATACAGAAGCTAGAAAAGAGCATTGTTCAGAGTGACATCCAGGCTTGGAGTTGGAACACTCTATGGGAGTGCTGACCCCTTCTTGGTGTCTGGGAAGAAATTTAATGCAACATGGGGGGAAAATGCACTGAGACACTTCGTAGGCCATTATTTTGGCCAACAAGTTTGAATGTAAATACATGCAGGAATATTCTATCACAGTTAGCTCCATAATAATTCAACAGATAGGAGTTCCAAGATGGCGGCGCCTATCACGCGCTGTATCTGATCTACCACACGGAGACCATGGACCAGACTGGGAGCCACAGACTGCAAGAACTAGAGAACACTACATGAGTGGGGTCCCGCACAGTGCAGACCACAGGTGAGCCTGACCCGGGGTCAAACAACAGCCCATGGAGGACCTGAACCCACTCCCCAGACGCTGGAAAGGAACCCACATGTGGACTACAGCCAGCCTCTATAGCCCAAACACAGTGTGTGGGGCAGTGGAACACCAGAGCTCCTGGCCTGGGCAAGTCTCAGGGAACAGGTGAAATTGTCCTTGGACACCCCAGCTGCCGCACACTAGTCCACGGGGAGCTCCAGAGGCCACCCGGAAGCCCAGGTGGTGGTGAACACAGTGCCCAGCCACAGAGCGTGCTGTATGGGTGGGTCCAGGCTGGAGCCAGGCAGCTAGCCTCAGTGGACTGAGTCTGCAAGATTGGGCTAATAGAAGCTGGCCCAGCAGTCCCCATGGCCCGGCAGGGTCCCCCACACATGTGGGAGAGGCTGGACAGCCTTCTGGAGTCTTGAAGGGGATCTGAATTGTGGCCACAACTCAGTGAAAATGAACAGCAAAAGGTCTACTATCTAGACTGGGTTCACTATCTAGACAGGTATCCTAGACAGGAACCTGACTACAGGCCACAGCAGTTTGGGCCTGGACAATTAGGCAAATAAAGCCCGGCCCAGCCAGTTCCCAGGGCCTGGCAGGGTCTTCAATGCTCTTGGGAGAAGCTGGACAACCCTGAGGGGTGTGGACGGGGTCTGAACTGTGACCACAACTCAGTGGGACAGAACCACCACAGTCCTGCTGTCTGAACAGGTCTGGGTGAGAATCTTTCTACCCAACACAGCAGTCCATGCCTGCACAATTGGGCAGTTAAAACCTGGCCGGGCCATTCCCCATGGTCCAGTAGGGTCTCCCACATGCTTGGGAGAGGCTGGATTGCCCCGATGGGTCAGGTCAGAAAATTAAACAGTGGCCCCCAACACAGCAGGTCTGAATCCCCTCAGTAGCATGAACAGTATCAGGCAGAAGCCTACCTCTGTTGACCCAGTCAGGAGCTTAAGGTGCAGAGCAAAGTCTCCTAGAGCATAAACCAGGTCACCTGCCAGTTCCAGGGAAGAACCCCCTGATCCCTACAGGCAAGGGCACATAACCTATAATCAGTCACCAACTATCCACTCTCAACGACCAGTGAAGGACACCAGAAGCTACCATCCAACATCAGAGATAGCAAGAGGACTAAAGAACAGCGTAAGAATAAGAATACAAACAACAAAAAGCTGCAGATCCCAGCTATCCCAAAGAAAGCAATCCTAAGAACCCAAACACAATCAAAATACAAGAAAACTATTTCAGTTCCTTAGTAATGAAGAGATAATGGAGGAAACAAATAAAATCCATAGTCAAATGCAGGAAGATGCAGCCAAATAGGTAGAAGACATAAAAGAGGCCTATAGAGAGGCACTAGGAAAAGTTCAGGAAAATACAAACAAACAGATGAAGGAAATAAATACAACATATTAAGATCTGAAGACCAAAATGGAAACAGTGATAAAGGTACAGACAGAAGAAAAATAGGAATGAGAGACCTTAGAGAAGAAAGTAAGCAACACAGATGTGAGCTTCTCTAACAGAATCCAAGAAATGGAGGAGTGAATCTCAGAACTAGAAGATACAATCATAGAACTCTAAGCAACCATCAAAGAAAATGCTAAATCTGAAAAAGCCCTGACACAAAATATTCAAGAAATCAAGGACACCATGAAAAGACAAAACCTGAGAATAATAATCATTGAGGAGAGAGAAGACACCTGACTCGAAGGCCCAGAAAATATCTTCAACAAAATCATAGAAGAAAATTTCCCCAATTTAAAGGAGCTGCATATAAGCATACAAGAGGCCTACAGAACACCAAATAGAATAGACCAGAAAAGAAAATCTTCCCAACACATAATAATAAACCCACAAAATATCCGGAAGAAATAAAAAATATTAAAAACAGCAAGAGAAAAAGGCAGAGTAACATACAATGGCAGACCTATCAAAATTACACCCAACTTCTCAGCAGAGACCATAAAAGCCAGAAAGGCCTGGACAGAGGTCCTGCAAATCTTAAGAGACCACAGATGCCAGGCCAGACTACTATATCCAGAAAAACTATAAATAAGCATTGACATAGAAAACAAAATATTCCATGACAAAAAAAATTCAAACAGTTCCTTTCCACAAATCGGCTTTATAGAAGTTACTAGGAGAACTCCACCCCAAAGGGACAAGCCAAAACTACACAGGAAATAGATAACTACACCATCACAAAAACACAACCACACACACACTCTCTACTGGAAGCAACATCAAAAATTAAAGGACTTAACAGTCACTGGTCATTAATATCTCTCAACTTCAGTGGTATCAATTCTCCAATAAAAAGGCACAGACTAACTGAATGGATGCATAAACAAGATCCAACATTCTTCTGCATTCAAGAAACATATCTCACCCACAAGGACAGACATTACCTCAGGGTAAAAGGCTGGAAAAAATTTTCCAAGAAAATGGTCACAAGAAGCAAGCTGGTGTAGCCTTTTTAATATCTAATAAAATAGACTTTCAACCAAAATTAATCAAAAGGTATAAGGAAGGACACTTCATACTCATCAAAGGTAAAATCAACCAAGATGACATCACAGTTCTGAACATCTATGCTACAAATACAAGGGTACCCACATTTGTAAAAGAACTATTAACAGCTTAATAGCTTAAACCACACATCGATTCCTATATATTAATAGTGGGAGACTTCAACACCCAACTTTCACTGAAGGATAGGTCATTGAAACAGAAACTAAGCATTATTTCATATTTTAGGTATCCACAAACTCAAATGGGACTTGCACAAGCAGATGAATGTGCAAGAACAAACAAAAATCATGACTCAGATAAGGAAATTAACAGTGAATGAAGGCAGTAGGTATCATCCCAATATGCCTCCATGAGAGAAATACATCTGAGCTGAACGTCTTAGAGGAGATGCTGTTGCATTAAAATTTCTTCCAACTTCACATTCTCTCCTGTACCAAACCATAAAACTTCCTGCAAAACAGGTATCTTCCCTGAACCAACATGAGATAATTCCTGTCACCAGTCACTGCAAAGCTGATTCTTCAGGAGAAGTGTACAAGCTGACTAAACAGCCCCTGTGCTGTCAATTTTATGTCAACTTGACCTGAGCTTGAGACATATCTGGAAAGAGGGGAAAGTTTAAAGAGAAAATGACTCCATATGATTAGCCTGTAGGCGAGTCTACGATGTCACTTCTTGATTGGTGATCTAAGTAGCAGGGCCCAGCCCACTGTGGATGATGCCACCCATGGGCAGGTGGTCCTGGGTTATATAAAAAGGCAGACTGAGAAAGTCATGAGGAACAAGACACTTAACACCACTCCTCCATAGTCTCTATATCCGTTCCTGCCTCCAGGTTCCTGTTCTGCCCTGAGTTCCTGCCCTGTCCTCCTTTGGATGATAGGCTATGATGTGGAACCTATAAGCTGAAAGAACCATTCCTCCCTCCCCAGGCTGCTTTTGGTCATGGTGTTTTATAATAGCAACCCTAGGACAGCCCCTGCTAGACATAAGCCCTATATCATCTCTTAGAATGTGTAGTCTGTAGTCCAGACCATTTTGTTCCATCATTTTTTTTATTACATGAGTCTTCATTCAAAAAGCATAAAAGCTTTCTGCTTTGGCCATTTCTTTCCAGTCTTCACCCTCTTGTGAAGGGTTATATTTTTCTCCTGTTAATCAGTTATTAATGTCTAGACACAGTGGAAAATCCAAATTAAGAACTAAGAGGGGTAGAGGTGATGTGTGAAACCCCTATACAAGTATTCATCCATTTTTAAACTGTACTAAATTTTACACTAATGTAAAAAAGAATTACATGTGGGTATGAAAAAATACCTAGTGATTTGTTTTTTGTTTTTTGTTTTTTTAATTCCACTGACAATGGCAAAAGAATTTCAAAGGTTCTTTCACTTTTCTTTGGTCTTGTGAAAAACACATATAGATTCAGATACACACATTCACACTCATGTACACACATTGTAAGCAGTTTGCCTACTAAGTGGCATTCAGACAGGAAGGTATGCTAATAGATAAAAATCCTCTTTTGAAGAAAGCCTGCCTTCACAGATGCTTTTCTGGCTTCCCAGCTGCAGCTTCCTGTTGAGAGATTGTGCAACAAAAAAAAAACGATCTTCGGAGCCCCAGGTGCAACCACTCTGTAGCAGTTGCCAGTTATCTGGGCCCTCCACAGAGCTGCACAGCAGCAGGGCTAAAGCTAATGGCAGAAGCAGGGGCAGAGGCAATCAACAAAGAAAATAACAGGGTGGAAATAAGAAGCCTATTTGCCCCCAAGAAAGGAGGCCTTACAGCCAGGTGCTAGCACATGTGCAGAAGCAGCAAGAAAATCTAAAATTTTGGGTGATAGCTGGCTGTGTAAGAACAGGGTATATAGCTGTTATCACTGAAACAGATGCCCACAAATCTACAATATTTATTTGGAAAACCACCCCCCCCCTTTTTTTAAACAAGTATGCTGCATAGCAATCTCCAGATATACCCAGCTGATAATCTTGCTGCAGTTGTTTATCAGTTCACGGTGATATCGGTCCAGATGGCATCTCCAGAGGATTCACATTCTGAGAGGATGTCCCACTGAAGGCCTCCTCTACAGATAGGCAGATCTGGAGATGGGTGCTGTGAGGATCTGCTGTCACTGCTGCTGGTGGGCAACAGCACCTCACACAGTTCCAGGAGAATGTAAGGATTGAACCAGGTTCCCTGCGCTCACTCAGCCTCCTGTTTCAAGCCCAGATGCAAAACTAACTTGCTAACCCATATGGAAAGAAAAACAATATTTCAACCTAAGCAATTGTTCTGATGATTCACACTACTGAGACTTGAGTTTTAATGAATGCTCAGAAGAGGCTAGGGGCTCTTCTTTGAAGAATTTCACAATTCCTAGTATGCAACGCCCTTTACACCGCAGCTGCAAAGTGTTGCTGGTTTTTTGTATATTTCCAGAAGTATTTCTAGGCCTGAAAACACAGTTTTGGCACTATGGTGTGTAACACGGGTCAGGGTTATTTGAAACAAAGTGAAGGGAACGAAAATTTGGACAAAATGAAGACATTACAGTGGAGATTTTGGAGAAGTTAAAGCTGAGAACAAGATGACTGCACCATGCTCATCAGATGTCCCCAAGGAATTATTAGCACAAGGATTCACCAATACTGCTAATGTGCTGGAAGGTAAAAACAAACAAAAAAACAAACAAAACGCAGTGATATATGAAATAAGGAAATGTCCAGATTTACTGTACACAAAATTGTGGCCTGTTTCCATCGCAGAGAGTGGCTAGATAACACATGACATTTTCTGATAACTTCTTTCTCATTTCTGTTTTCTTAGAATTCTAGACATTAAAAACACTGGGTAAGTGCTGCTATTTACAAATTCCTAGGCAGACTTTACCTTGCTCAGCTGCGCATCCTCCCTGCTGGCTTGCATTCATAAGCAGAAGCTTCTCTGCTGGAGAAAGGTCATCAGTGGTGTTACCAGCCAGTGGACCATGCACACTACACAACTGAACTTCAGTTTGCCCACTGAGGAGGTAGTAGCTTTAGTGCTCAGAGTTAACTATCTACTGAGTTCTCCGCCCCAAATGACTTGTTTAATTTGTTTTTATAATGCTTTTTGAGAATTTCATATAGTGTATTTTGACTATACCTATGCCGTTCCTCCTTCCAAATCCTTTCCCACTTCCCTGACAATCCAAACTCACGTTCTCCCTTTTTAATTTTTTACTATACCCACTGAGTCTGGATTGTGTTGGCTGACTATTCCTGTGCATGGACCTTGTCCTGGGGAATGATTGATAAACCAGGTGTCCCCAATATTAAAGAAACCTAATCTTCCCTCTCCCAGAAACAAATCAAATGCCAGAAGTTCCTCACTTAAGGGTACTATGTGCCCGCCTCCCCTCCTCCATGCTTAGATTTCAATCGTCTTGGACCGTGTGCAGGACTTACGCCATTATAACACTGTGTTTATATGTGCCTCTGGCCTGTTTTATTTGGGAAACTTATTTTTTGACATATTTCCACTTCTTCCACATAGGCCTTTGAGCATTGAAGGGAGGGATGGGATATAGATATCTCACCCAGTGCTGAGCACTCTGTAGTCTCTTTTCTGCTGCATATTGACCAATTGTGATCTCTCAGCCAATTGCCATCCACTGCAAGAAGCGTCTCAGATTATGGCCAAGCAATGCACTGATCTATTGTATATCAGTAAGTCATTAAGGACTCATTTCACTGTGGTAAAGCCCACTATATATCTAGCCACAAATTCTTCATCTTGTTGATAGTGTCAGGTATGTGTTCCATGGACAAGGCTTCCCTTATCAGATAAAAAAAAAAAAGTTGGTTATTCATAGAACATTGCTGTTACTATTTCACCCGTAGGTATGTCTTGTAAGTGGAACATTTATATCAACCCACATCTTGACCGAAGGCTTGGAGAACATTGTAGAAGGAGCAGAATGAATGTAAAATCTAGAAGATGGGCAGGAGTACCCAGCAGCAATGTTTGCCTGTGCTAGATGAAGCCAATCAACATTCCAGCATAGATGTTAGAGACCCTCATGAGGATCCATGCCTAGCTTAGGAGCTATCGAAAGCTGATGGCTGCTTGAAGAGAGAGACTCATTTTTTCTTGGAAGGTGTGGTTTTGGGCTCAGATGGATGACTCCAGACCCATGCAAATTGGACTTTTTGGTGTGTGTGTGTGTGTGTGTGTGTGTGTGTGTGTGTGTGTGTGTGTGTGTGTGTGAATAATTTTTACTAATTTATTCAGATTACAACTCAATTATTATCCCATCACTTGTATCCTCCCGTCCCTCCTTCCCTCCTACCTGCATGCTATTCCCCTCCCCTAGGTCCATGACCGAGGGGGGAATCTCCTCCCCCACTTTATAGTCACAGGCTATCAAGTCTCATCTTGGTAGCCTGCCTATTCTTTCTTTGAGTGCCACCAGGGCTCCCCACCAAGGGGAGGTCTTAATTGGACTTTTAGAAAAGAAAAATAACATTAAGGCAAGAGGGGCAATGTATTGGGTGGGGTAGGAAATGGATTTAGGTCTGATCAAGATACATTGTATTTAACAAGTAAGAATGCATAGAACAATGCTGGGCAGAGGTGGCACATGCCTTTAATCCCAGCACTAGGGAGACAGAGGCAAGTGGATCTCTGTAAGTTCAAGGTTAGCCTGGTCTACATAGCAAGTTCTAGGACTGCCAGGGATACACAGAGAAACCCTGTCTCAGAAAAAAGCAAACAAACAAAAAAATTAAACAACTCTTAGAAATAAAAGGAGTCTTTTTCCCACAACTGAATAAATTCTCAGGACAATAGCTCTCACACCCTGAGTTTTTCACCTTTCTGCATTGGAAGCATCTGTGAATTCTTGTGCCAACATTTCCTCAGGGATATCTGACAAGTACGGTGCAGGCATCCTGCCCTCAGATGTGACTTTCTCTTCAGTGACAAACTTTATCCAAAATCTCCATTAAAATGCAACTTTGAATAGTGTAAAGCATTAGAACAATTACTTATGGCATGGTATTGTTGGTCAGCTGCAAAATAAAGGTAAATTATATTACTGAATAACAATATACTTTAACTTTCAAGAGTTCAGCAACAGACTAATTCACAAACTGAAATATATTACTAACACAGAGAGAAACAAAGCACTTTTATATATTATTAACTATCTTTTAAATTTTGATATATATACAAAGTATATTTTTATTCAAATGGATTATGTAAACATTATTCACATTTTCTCTACTCCCGTGAATAAAGATGTGTTGTAAATTTCCACATGCCATAAGAATAATTCTAATTTGTAGGTTGTGTATGGCATTTTATTGTATAACATTAAATATAAGTGTATTGTACATTAGGAAAATGGAATTAAGTGATATTTCAATAAACATTTAAATGTATTTTATTAATTACATACCCCTGTTGGCATAACTAAAATCCTGTTAAAATATGACAAGTTCACAGAAAAATAACAGCACAACAGCAGAAATTGAGACTTGGAATGATATGACAGACAGAATTCTAAGATGCCATCCAAGGATTCATCCTATAAGAAAGGGGTTAAATGCAATGAAATACCTACAGTTCTGATACATCATATATATATAATCTATTTTACAAATGTCATTAGACATTTTCTGGGTTATCCTGATTTAAAGGTTGAGATTACTTTATCCCGCTAGCCAAAGAAGCAATCAAAGACTCAAAATATAAGAAGGCCCTAGTAAGTTTTGGTTAGCCTCCAAGATGTAGGGGACCACCTCCCATGCCCAGTGATAAACAGAGCGGCCAAGAACCAGACTGAACACCAGCTAGCAAAAGATGGGAGCCTTAATTGTACAACTTCCAGAACTAGGTCCTACTACAACCTGGCAAACCTTAGAGATGAAAGCTTCCCAGGGGCCTCCATGTGAAAGACCAGCCATGGAAACCCCAGCAAATGCCTAAAAGATCTGGCCCATGGAGCTGCAGCCTCATACCTGGACTTTGCAATAGTCCACTACACACATTGGATCTGCTTTGCTAAAATAAAAACATATACAGAGAAATATTTTATGTACTTTCAAACTGTACAAATGCCTGTCAATGTGGTCATAATAATCTACCTACTAATTGTTGTTAATGTTACAAATCATCTGAAACAATGGAAAACTTTCATAAAAAGTGACCATTCAGCAATAAGCATAAAAACCATGAACGGCCAAATGAAAACACTGTGGTAGAAACAGCCACAAATGGGGGCTCTCAGATGAGGCTTTAGCACTGACTCCTGCAGAAAGGTCAGGACAGCCTGTCCAGGACTTGGCTTTTTCTCCAAGAGAATTTGAGGTTTGTCTTAGCCACAGTTAATATTTCTATGATGGAACACCATGACCAAAAGCAACTTGGGGAGAAAAGGGTTTATTTTTGCTTGCATTTCCACATTATAGTCCTTTATTGAAGGAAGTCAGGACAGGAACTCAAGCAGGGCAGGAATCTTGTGGCAGGAGTTGATGCAAAAACCATGGAGGTGTATTACTGACAGGTCTACTCAGCCTGCTTTCTTATAGAACCCAGGATCACCAGCCAAGAGATGGCACCATCCACAATGGACGGGGGCCTTCCCATCAGTCACTGATTTCTTTTTTAAATGCCTTACAGACAGATCTTATGGAGGCATCTTCTCAATTGAGGTCCCTTCCTTTCAGAAGATTGTAGCTTATGTCATGTTGACATCAAACTAGCTAGCACACGGTTGTAAATTATACTTAATCATTGATAACAAATTCAAGTCTTTGTTCTTTTAAGTGCCCAGCTGGGCCCCTCTGCCACTGTCTCCCTTGATTTATTATCCAACACTGCATATGTCAAGATCAACCCAACCTCAGTCAGAA
This sequence comes from Acomys russatus, assembly GCF_903995435.1. Classification (NCBI taxonomy): domain Eukaryota; kingdom Metazoa; phylum Chordata; class Mammalia; order Rodentia; family Muridae; genus Acomys; species Acomys russatus. Next base: position 25,194,887 of record NC_067138.1, read on the forward strand.
AGGGCACACAGAGGAAGACAGTATCCTAGGAACACAAAGGGATTTCTGCCTGTCCATTACATAACTGTGTCCAGCCTGCTCTACTCTGTGTAATGCTTCAAGGGTTTCTTTAATAAGAAATAGAAGATGTCCTACTCTTCTTGCCCTGAACATTCAGTGCAGCTTTTTCTTTCTTTCTTTCTTTCTTTCTTTCTTTCTTTCTTTCTTTTTTTTTTTTTTTTTTTTTTTACATAAAGCCATATTACATAACCCATTCGCACCCTGAACATACTCTCTAGCCAGTAAGATTAAGAATCTCTTCCAGTCCACATCAGGGAGTCACTCCCCAGGGCAGAGAGAGGAACAGTGAGTTTGCTTCTTTCTTCTGGATGTTCAGCTCCACCACCAACCTTCCCTGTTGTCATCTCACTGTGCAGTGCCTCAGTTTTCCACAAGAACACTAGTGTTATAAGGGATGGTGAAAAAGATTAACTACACAAAAGGTTTACAACTTTGCAGTGTTTCATCAGTCCTGTATGGTCTTCTTGCATCCCATAGGGGAATGTTCTCTTGTTACCACAGGTTGTTTTTCTTGCATCTCAAAGGGGTGTGTGTGTGTGTGTGTGTTTGCATGTGTGTGTGTGTGTGTGTCTATGTGTCTCTGTGTGTCTGTGTGTGCTTGTGTATACCTGTGCATGTGATAGGCAGGTAATCAGTATCAGCAGCATGTTATCTGCCTCATGCCATTTTAGAAGGTACCAGTGGGACCCTACATAGCACTTAGTGGAGCTCACCAGGGACTCCTAAGAGCTTTTTTAAAAGGACAAACTGCTCAATCTCAATATCTCTCTCTCTCTCTCTCTCTCTCTCTCTCTCTCTCTCTCTCTCTCTCTCTCTCTCTCTCTCTCTCTCTCTCTCTGCCCCCCCATCTCAGACGCATACATGCACACAAGCGCGCGCACACACACACACACACACATGTACATATACAGTTGGGCCCCTCTCTCACATGCAGTGTCAATTTGACTCCTTTCCCATTTTAGAAAAAGGATGTCAGAATCAACGCAGTCCAGAATTTTACTGAAGTCTGGAACTTCAACTGAGAAAGCACATGGGATAACTCCCTTCCTTGTCTGAATGCTGTCAGCTCCATGAACATAATAAAGTCTTTGGATATTTGCTAACACCAAGCAATTGAACAGCAGGTCTATGTAGCAGTTGAGCTTCTCAAACCCTTGGCTCTCCCTTGTAAGCAAGTGCCTTGGTCAGTGAAAACAGAATTTGATCTGATCAAAAACACAGGGGAAAATACACTAAGGGAAATACGCATAAGGAAAAAGCCAGCTACTTTGCATTTCCTCCCATTTTTTACCACAAGGTAGGCTGCTCTGCATTAACACTGTTGCCTATGAAAATACTGTTCTGCACCAGCACCAGCACAGCATCATGGTCACAGCCATTCCACAACGCACCCCGGACGATGCATACTCAGTGTTATTTTCCTTACTTGTTGTTGTTGTTTTGTTTGTTTTTTCCTTCAGTACTGGAAAGGAACCAGGGCTGTGCACATATTAGTCAGGCACTGGGCCACACAGCTATGCTTCCAGCCTCCAAAAGAGTACATGCTACAACTGACCAGGAGACAATCATAAAACACATGAAAAGTGCCATTACTAGGCCTAGTGCATCTCATGTGTTTCAGATAAATACACATCCTCCTTTTTTTATACTGTACTCACTGCTATTAAAATAAAAATCCTACCTGGGGAGTAAATGCTCTAGGGCTCCCAGTCTGAAAGTCAGAGTTAAATTGCTATTTCAAACATAATCTAAAATTAGTTGTAATAAAGCAGTTATTTATATTAAATTATCATCATGGTTCATCTATCACTGGGCTGAGGTCTTATTAATAAGACTTTAAATCATAATTTTAAAAATCAAATGATGAATAACTGAGTCTTGAGTTTTTAGTCATCTTAATATTTTATAATTATTATGAAAAATTATCTATCATGTCCAAGACATTCATAAATAGAAGGGGATTATGAAAATAAGATTTTTCAGAAATCTGTAAACTTCATGGATGCTACCCAAGAATCAGGTACTTGGTAAGAAAAGTGTATTGATTCTGGAGTCTGAGTGACAAAGTCTACCTATTGTACTTAGCATAAGACACCTCATGTTTATTTCTTCTAGTAATGTCTGCTTTATAAAAATTTCTAGAAAAGACTAAAACAAATAATTATCTTACACCCATGGGAGAACAATAAGCATAGTGTTGAAACTATGATCCTCATAAATCATAGTAGCCTTGGACTTCCAAATACCATTTCTATCAATACCTTTAAAAATAAGTACAACATAACTAATCTTTTTAAATTTTTAATTTATTATAATTTATTCATATTACATCCTACATGTTATCCCTTCGCTCTTATCTTGCCCTTTCCACCCTCCCTCCTTCTTCCACCCTATTCCCCTTCCCTAGACCTCTGAAAGAAGGTGACCTCCTCCCCAACCATATGATGTGACCACAGGCTATCAGGTCTCATCAGGATAGCCGGCTTCCCCTCTCTCTATGTACTCACAAGGCCTCTCCACCAAAGGGATGTGATTAAATCAAGGGCACCAGAGTTCATGTCAGAAGCACTCCCCACTCCCCTCACAACCATGGAGAATGAGCTGTTTATTTGTTATATCTGAACAGGAGGTCTAGGTTTATTGTATGCAATGTCCTTGGTTGTGCAACAGTTTGCGCAGGCCCCCTGGGTCCAGATCCACTGGCCTTGATGGTCTCCTTGTGGAGCTCCTGAACCCTCTGGGTCTTTCCATCCCCCCATTCTTCCATACCACTTTCATCATTCCATCCAAGCTAATCCAAGAACAAGTCACACTGCACTGGGAACTTTACAACCTCTGCATAAACAACTTAAATTACAAATCATTTCAAAACACATGATAACTTCTTCCTGAATTAAAAATCTACATACACATACTTGCAAAATGTCAATGTCCCAACTTTGTGCTGTGGCCTGGAAAGGGAATAGCAAGCAAAATGTAATTATATCAGCCCAGAGTAATGCATTGTGGGAATTGGTTACAGAAAAGTTTCAGTTATTGAGCCAGGAAGATCAGGGTGTCTAGACACAGTCACACTACAAAAAGAAAGTTTTTTAAAGGAAAACAGACCATATCAGTACAGAAAAGATTTCCAAGTAAAAGCAAAATAATTGCCTCTCTTTAAAATATTTATTTAATATATTTTTGTTCTGTGAGGAAGGAAGCTGTGGCCTGGAGTTCTAGTGCCCTTTCATCTTTTAATCAGAATTACTAAAGAGCTCCTCAAAGACTTTAAGTTTTTCCTTGAAAATCCTGTGGTCTTTGAGCCTTCCGAAAATAATGAGCAAATTAGGATTTCATTGCACTGCACCTCCAAAGGTCTTGAGAGCCAAATGCCAGTCACAGAGTAACTCCCTCTGATTTAATTTTATATACTAATAATATAATGATCTTCACCTTCAATTCACCAAACTAATGAAAAAATAAACTATCAAAATGTACCTCATCATAGACAGCAACCAAAATGAACACTGACACACAGGACTGGCCACTGTTGCCATACCACGTAGAGCCATACTAATCTATCTGTAGCTCCATACCTGTACGAATTCATAAACCACCTTCTACAGACAGGAAATTCAAGTTCTCCTAATATAGCATCTATGTCCTACCAAATAACTTTCTCAAACTTCTGTCAAGAATGAAAAACTGTGTGGTCGGCTAGCAGACTCCTGCTTGGATGATTGGCAATGGGCCTTTCCTCCTGTTTCAGAAGCATCCTTCACAGAACCATAGCTTTCTGCATATTTTCTTTTGATAACTTTTACAAGTGCCCATGCCTTGCTTAAGGCTTCTGAGCAGAGCTCCCATATCTCTACCTTTTGTTTTGCCTTGATAGCACCTGACAAACGTCGATGCCATCATGTTGACAAGCATTCAAAAAGTTGGTGGCAAAGTGTGTAAGTATAATATTGCTTCTTCAAAATTGCTCATTGTGTACGTAAGGGGGAGTTCTGTTCAGGCAAAAGTTCAAATTTTTAAACCTATGCTCTTAGTAAAGAGGAAGTATAGCTTCATATACAAGCCATTAAGTTTATCATTTTAAACCAAAAAGACTGCTTGTATGCTAAAAATGTTACATGGTAAACAGTGTCAGAAATAGTCAAGGCTGTCATCAGCTAGACTGGGCCAACTGAATAACTTGTTCTCTATGTACACCCTATAGTAAAGTCCCATTAATTAGGGCTCATACAACAAGTATCTTGTCAACCCCAAGAACCCAAGAGGCCGACGCATCTTACCTACAACAGACAAACCTAAGCTCTGGGACACAGATACGTGGGTCATCTATGAATGCATATATATTTCATAGCTTTTGTTTTACCTCTTCTATAAGTTGCAACAATGCTAAAGGAAAAGGAGACCTATATTAAGAATTTCTACCAATCTAATTCTGGTTTTAAAAAAAGTGTAAATATTTTTTTCATTTTGCATTATATCTTCTGTTATTTAAGATTTATTTGTATTTATGTGCCTGTGTTTGTATATGTCATATGTGTGTAGGTTCCTGTGGAGGCCAGAAAAGGGCATTGAATCCCATGGAGATGATATCACAGAAGCCACGAGCTGACCACCTTAAGTTCTGGGAACCAAACTCTGGTCCTCTGGAAGAACAACAAGACTATTATCAGCTGAGCCAGCTCTAAAGCCCTTTATGTCTTTTTCTCATGAAAAATGTTCAGACTCAGACACAAGTTTTATAGGCCAAAGATCTAGCAGTCATGTATACCAAATTCTTATTTTTCTCATAATAGTGATTAATAATTGTTTTAGTTAAGGATTCTATTGCCATGATAAAACAAAATGACCAAAAATTACTTGGGGAAGAAAAGGTTTATTTTAGCTTATAACTCTGACATTGCTGAGGAAAGTCAGGGCAAACACCTGGAGGTAGAAGCTGAAGGAGAGGCCTTGTAGGAGTGCTACTAACTGGATTATTTCTTGTAGCTACTCAATCTGTTTTCTTATAGCACCCAAGATGACTAGGCAGGGCATCATCCACAGTGAACAGGGTCTACCTAGGCTACTTTCCAGTCAAGAAAATTAACATTGGCTTTCTAATAGGCCAGTATGGTGAAGGCATTTTCTCTATTAAAGTTCCTTCTTCAAAATTGCTCTGTTTTCTGTCATGTTGACATAACCTACCCAGTACAGAAAACTTACAAGAACACATTCAATGATGTATTTCATATTGCCTGCTCTTGAGTTTAGCACTACTAAACCTGTTCTTCTACACACGCCTAATTTACTCAACTTCCCTTACCATCTTCCCCACCAACAATAATTCAAAACTAATCTCCCAGCAACTAAAACCCAAATATATACTTGAATAGAAATGTTTAGATTTTTAGTTATAAATGGCATGTTTTCATGAGAAAATTAAACATGAATCATAAAATGGTAAACTGACAATATATAAAAGACTTTTAACATTCTAAATTTCTTCTTGATTTTTTATCAATGGCTCAGGATTAAAATAAATACTATTAATATAAATACTACCAGGTCTCCAGTGATGACCAAATTAAAAGAATAAATCTTAGAATAACCTCAGACATTTCAGCAAATAATTCAAATCTCAGGACAACATGGAATGATAGATTTCAAGTATTTGGAGTACATAAATTTCAAAAAGATTACTACACTCAGCAAAGCTATCATTTTATACTGTTATTGAAAAATGAATTCTTCTCTCATACAGTAATTGCAATGAGAGATCTGGAGTCATCCACCTGAGCCCACAGCCCCACCTTCCAAGAAAAATGAGTCTCCCTCTTCAAGCAGTCATCAACTTTCCCCTCCCTCCAGCTTCCCCAAAATTTTCCATTCTCTCTCTCTCTCTCTCTCTCTCTCTCTCTCTCTCTCTCTCTCTCTCTCTCTCTCTCCCCCTCTCTCTCTCTCTCTCTGTGTGTGTGTGTGTGTGTGTGTGTGTGTGTGTGTGTGTGTGTGTGTTTTCTCTTCAGAAAAGATCAGGCTTCCAAGAGAAAACAGAAAAACAGGAAAGAACAGGATACAATAAGACAAGGGAAAATCCCTGATATCAAGGCAGCACATGTTAACTCATAAGGAAGAAAAGAGACTCAAGAGCAGGCAAAAAGGTTACACCTACTCCCACTCTTAGGAGTCTCATCTTTTAAAACAAATGAAGAAAACTGTATTTCGCTACAGATGCTAAACAAATCTAAAGAATTTTGTGGCCACCAGCCAACACTGGAAATAAAATTTAGAAAAATGTTACACACAATAAGAAGAAAGGAAATCTCAATAATTACACTACAAGAAAGAATAAAATTTATGAGAATAATGGAAAATCAAAGAATAACTTGGAAAAAATCAAACATGCCAGACTCAGTAAACATTAAGCAATATGAATAGGATAAAAAAAAATAGCATGCAATAATCTTACCAACAAAGTAAATAGTAAGAAAATCATGGGAATTAGCAAAAGCCATTCAATCATATCACTAACTGTAAATAGTCCAGTTTTTAAAAAGGAGAATTATCTAGGCATTATAATGCAAGAATTTGAGAGGCTGAACCATGAGAATTATCATAATTCAGGCTGATGAGGGATATAGATCATAGTTATATCTTCAAAATATAAAAGACTATATCTCAGTAAAATTGGTGACTACAAACTGCCTCTATGTGAACCTAATTAAGAAGTTTTATTCCTACCTAGCTGTAAATTCTATAGATCAAAGCCATGACCAGACCAGTGATATATCTACAATGGTACAAGAGTGGCACTATTTACCCCCTTGGGGATTGTCTTAGTTGCTTTTCTATTTTTTGTGAAGAGTCACCATAAACAAGTCAATTGATAAAAAGAAAGCATTTCGTTTGTGGATTGCTTTTATGGCTTGCTTATGGTTTCAGAGGGTAGACGCATGACCATCATGTCACGGAGCATGGCAGCATGCAGGTATGGCACCAGAGCAGTAACAAAGACCTTACATGAGAAACCAGCCACTAGACACACACAAAGACAAAGACAAGTGAAATTACGTGGGACTTTGTAATCTAAAAGCCTAGCCTCAGCGACACGCCTCCTCTAAAACGCCCATGCCTTCCCCGACAAGCCCATAACTTGTAACCCTTCTCTAAAAGTTCTATCAGCTGTGGACTAAGCTTTCAAACATATGTGCCTATGCGGCCCAATAGCCAGTTAATTAGATTTCAGGTCCATCCAGTAGTAGAGTATGACTGATTCTGTAAATGTAGCCAACTGTCCATAACTGAAGAGGTCACAGACCCTAGAAGAGAACCCACCATTCCCACTTTCCTAAACTAAATACGCTTCTAACTGTATTCCAAATACCTCTCCTTTACCCACATATAAGTTTAGCTCTCACTCCTCATCAAAAAACTCTTCATTTTAAAACAGATGGAGACTATTACAGATTTATTTAACAACAATAGTTAAAGGATACATCACTAAGTTGGAGGGGGATGGGAGGGATGGGAGGTTTAGAGAGTGATGGGAGAGATGTAGGTGCAATGTTCAAGTTTAACATTCTAAATAAATTCTTAAAAGACCCTGTTGCAAAGGCAAAAAGGTATTAAAACTTTCACAAAGAAAGGTAACAGACTGGCTGAGAAGTGTCAAAGAAAAGATAAGCAATTTAATAAAGAGATATCAAAATGAGTACAGCGTTAGCTTTAGGAATAGGGAGTGGGGGAGGGGAAGCAGAAAACATGCCTAAAAGGCAAGCCAGACAGCACTTGCTAGTCCTCCACTGACGACAATACCACAACCCCTACATATGTCCAATGCATCCGCAGATGGAATGAGACAAAAAGCTCATTTGTTTCTGCAAGAAGCCAACCTTTTGCTTCAGAGATTCTTTGTTGTTTTTCACAGTGCCACTTTCATTAATTTCTGATCTGTTCTTAACTATGTCTTATCATCTAGTGATTTTTGGATTGGGCATGTTGTAGCTTTGCTAAGTCTATGAGGTACATTGTTAAGTTACTTATTTGACATTATTCTGATGTCTTCTTTTTTTTTTTTTTTTCTTTTAATGTAGGCACACATAGCTATAAAATCCTCTCCTAAGACTACTTCTACTTATCTCAGAGATTTTGACATACTGTGTGTGGATTTTCACTAATTCCTAGGAATTGTTTTCAGTTGTTTTATTATTATTATTATTATTTCTTTCAGGAATTTGTACGTAAATTGCAGTTTCTCTTGCTCTTGGTGTCTATTTTTATTCCATTGCTGCCAGATAAAAAAAGAAATTAGTCCAGTTTTTCTTTTTCTCCAGAATCTCCTTATATATATGATCTAGTTTAGACAAAGTTCCATGGGCTCTTGAGAAGAATATGTTTTCTGCAGTCTTTATATGTAATGTTCTGTAGGTGTACTTAAAACCATTTAATCTGTGGTGTCATTTAACTCAGGCGTTATGTGTTTATATTTTCTTAGGATGATCTGTTTGCTGGTGAATGTGGGATAGAAGTTGCACAGTATTATTGCTTGTGGCCTAGATTATTCTCTGAATTAGTGTGGAGAAGTGTTCATTATGTCTTCTGGCTTATTTTGGTTTAAATATATATTTTTCCAGATATTAGAATAATAATACCTACTTGCTTCCTATTTCCTTTTGTTTAGAATATTGTTTCCATCATTTTGACTTAAGGTTTCCTCTCTTTTTGATGATGCCTTTTTTGAAGTTAATAAAACAATGGATACTATTTTTAAATCAAATCAGCTATTGTGTACTTTTTTATGCAAAACTGTGATCCTTAAGGTTCAGATGTATTATTATGAAAAGAAATCTTAATTCCTGACACTTTGTTATTTCTTATTTCTCCTTTGATTAACTATCGCCAGTGTATGGCAATCAAGTGTGCGATTCTACTCTTCATGTTGGTGGGGGGGGGGCATTGCCATAGCTCTCCTGAACAAAGCAGGCTATTGTTGTTGCTTTTGATTACAAACCAGAACTAGATGCTAAGACCCTATTACTAAAGCCATCCTACATTTGGATCTCAAGTCTTGGAGGAACCACGGTGGTAATAACTTGGAAAATTCTTCCCTACTGGTTAGAATTGATAGAGCTGGATGGTGTTAAACAGGATCCTGAGGAAGAAAACTACTTATCATCTTACCTACCTGGAAATTGTATGATCTACAACAATGACTATCCTGGCAAGATATGCCAGCTCACTGGTAGAATGATGCCCATTACACAGAACAAAAGTCTAGACTGATATGGTAAACCTAGCCCAAAATCCATTATGATGGAGGTGACAGACCCTACAGGAGAACCTATTATTGTTATTGTACCAAGTAGAGATAGTTTCTAACTGTTTTCTAAATATGTATTGCTATAACCATGGAACGGTGCTGCTCCAAAAGCTTTGTTTTGAAACAGATGGCAGTTAATACAAAGACCCACAACTGATCAAAGTTCAAAGGATGAGTAGCTATAGAGTGTAACTATTACATCTCTGTGTGGCTTAGGAAATACTATGAAAAAGGGGGAGAAGGAGGGATCCAAGATGGCGGCGAGCAGTGTGGACCGCATTTGGAGGCTCCAGTGAACAATTCAGGGAATTGCACAGATTTCTGAGCCAGGAACACCGAGGTCCGAACATCACGGCAGCGGGAGTGCTCCACGGTTCGGAGGGACCAGGGTGCAGAGGTCCTGCGTGCCCCTGCAAACGGGAGGAGCATGGTTTTTCTCTGATCGGAGCGGCAGCGGGAGAGGCAGCAGCACCAGTGGCACCAGCAGCGGCGGCTGAGGTTTGCAGCTCATAGCCTTCCGGTGGAGACGATTGGTGTGGTGGCTGGTGGGAGTTGCTGCGGGAGAGGGAGCTCGGGGCAGGATTTGGGTCGCGTGGAGCCTTTGGACCCAGACTGGACTCGGCGGACAGTTCGGCCCCAGAGTCCCGGGTACTGGCCCGGCCCAGCAAGCAATTCTGCCCAAGGCACTAACTCAGCGTGGCCACAGCTCCCCTGCTGTGGCGCAGGCTTAGTTGAGCACGCAGCTCCACACTAGGCAGCACTTCAGCTCAGCGGCAGCTCCCCTGCGGTGACACAGTCTGGGCAGAGCACTTGTTCCACCACTGGCGCTAACTCGGAGCAGCCGCAGTTCTCCTGCTGTGGCGCAGGCTGGACAGAGCTCTCGGTTCCACCAGCTCTAAGACTCTGGTTGGACACAGTGTGCAGTTTGAATCCAGAATTCCTGGCTGAGATTGGTGGTCAGATCGGGCCCTGAGTCAATAACTGACCACAGCACTCACTTTGAGCCAAAAGGCCCTAGTGGAGCTTGGTGCGTAGTCCCAGCCCAAAAATTCTGGATGGACCCGGTGTGCATTTTGGGCCCAAAATCCGTAGCTGAGCTTGGCAGATGGTTCAGGCCCTGAGAATCTAGCTGAGTTCAGCCCGTGGTTTGGTCCCAGGGCTCCTGGCTGGACTTGGCAGGGAACACAGAGGCTGTGGGTACCTTGGCCTGACCCAACGCTCATTCAGAGACCCAGAACAATTGCAGGATCCACAGCAGAGAGGGGCTGAGGATCACTGGCTGTGAGAGACCAGAACAACAGGGCTAACCTCCTAACATCCACACCAGTGAAGCTTTGAGCTCGCAGCCTAGGGAAATCATGAGAAAACAAGTGAATCTATCGTCAGACACCCTCCATTCAACTCTGGAAGCTACCCAACAAAAACAAAGACGGCAAGATGTCTAAAGGACAACGAAAAAGCATACGCAAAAAACCCCAAAACAACATGGCGTCTCCAGTTTCCAGCTATCCCAAAGAAAACAACCCAGAGATCTCAAATACAACGGAAATACAAGAAAATGACCTCAAATACTTAGTAATGAGGATGATAATGGAGGAAACAAATAAAATTCGTAATCAAATGCAGGAAGACGCAGACAAACAGGTGAGAGACATAAAAGAAGCACATAGAGTGGAACTGGAAAAATTGCAGGAAAATGCAAACAACCAGATGAAAGAAATAACTAAAACGGTTCAAGCTCTGAAGACCTATAAAGAGGCAATGGAAGAAACTCAGGAATATACAAAAAATCAGATGAAAGAAATCAAAAATCAGTTCAAGATCTGAAAATGAAAATGGATTCAATGATAAACACACAGACAGAAGAAAAACGAGAACGTGAGACCTCAGAGAAGAAGGCGAGCAACACAGAGGTGAGCTTTTCTAACAGAATCCAAGAGATGGAAGAACGAATCTCAGGGCTAGAAGATACAATCACAGATATTGAATCAACCATTAAAGAAAATGCCAAATCTGGAAAACTCCTGACACAAAACATCCAAGAAATTAAGGACACCATGAAAAGAAGAAATCTGCGGATAATAGGCATTGAAGAAAGAGAAGACATCAGACTCCAGGGCCCAGAAACTATTCTCAACAAAATCATAGAAGAAAATTTCCCCAATCTAAAGAAAGAGATGCCTATAAACATACAAGAGGCCTACAGAACACCAAATAGAATTGACCAGAAAAGAAAAACTGCCCGCCACATAATAATCAAAACACAAAACATGCAGAACAAAGAAAAAATATTAAAAGCTGCAAGGGAAAAGGGCCAAATAACATTTAATGGTAAACCTATCAGAATTACACCCGACTTCTCAGCAGAGACCATAAAAGCCAGAAGGGCCTGGACAGAGATCCTGCAAACCCTAAGAGAACACAGATGCCAGGCCAGACTACTTTACCCAGCAAAATTATCAATAACCATTGATGGAGAAAACAAAATATTCCATGACAAAAACAAATTCAAACAGTACCTATCCACAAACCCAGCTTTACAGAAGGTACTAGAAGGAAAACTCCATCCCAAAGGGTCAAGCTACAACCAAAACTACCCAGGAAAATAGATAACTATCCCATGGCAAAAACACAACTACACAAACGCTCGACTGGAAACAACATCAAAATTAAGACTCTTAACAGTCACTGGTCATTAATATCTCTCAACATCAGTGGCCTCAATTCTCCAATAAAAAGACACAGACTAACTGAATGGGTACATGAACAAGATCCAACATTCTTCTGCATCCAAGAAACACATCTCACCCATAATGAAAGGCATTACCTCAGGGTAAAAGGTTGGAAAAAAATATTCCAAGCAAATGGTCACAAGAAGCAAGCAGGTGTAGCCATTTTAGTATCGAACAAAATAGACTTTCAACCAAAATTAATCAAAAGGGATGAGGAAGGACACTTCATACTCATCAAAGGTAAAGTCAACCAAGATGACATCACAATTCTGAACATCTATGCTCCCAATACAAGGGCACCCACATTTGTAAAAGATCTCCTAAAAAAGCTTAAACCACACATCGATCCCCACACAATAATAGTGGGAGACTTCAACACCCCACTCTCACTGAAGGATAAGTCATTGAAACAGAAACTAAGCCGGGAAATAACATCATTAACCAATGCCATGGGTCAAATGGATCTAACAGATATCTATAGAACCTTTCACCCAAACAAGAAAGAATACACCTTCTTCTCTGCACCCCATGGAACCTTCTCCAAAATTGATCACATCGTATGTCACAAAGCAAGCCTCAATAGATACAAGAGGATTAAAATAATACCTTGTATCCTATCAGATGCTCTTAGGCTGCAATTCAACAACAACAGAAATAACAAAAAGCCTACACGTACGTGGAAACTAAACAACTCTCTGCTAAATGACACCTGGGTCAGGGAAGAAATAAAGAAAGAAATCAAGGAGTTTCTGAAATTCAATGAAAATGAAGAAACAACATACCCAAATTTGTGGGATACATTGAAAGCAGTGCTAAGAGGAAAATTCATAGCACTAAGTGCCTTTAAAAAGAAATTGGAAACATCGCACATAAGCATCTTAACAACACAACTGGAAGCCCTAGAAAAAAAAGAAGCAGAAACACCCAAGAGGAGTAGACGCCTGGAAATAATCAAACTCAGGGCTGAAATTAACAAATTAGAAACTAAGAAAACAGTCCAAAGAATCAACAAAACCAAAAGCTGGTTCTTTGAGAAAATCAACAAGATAGACAGACCATTAGCCAAACTAACTAAAAGGCAGAGAGACAGTATTGAAATCAACAAATCAGAAATGAAAAGGGAGACATAACAACAGACACTGAAGAAATTCAAAGAATCATAAGATCCTACTTTGAAGGCATATATGCCACAAAATTTGAAAATCTAAGGGAGATGGACGATTTTCTTGAACAATTTCACTTGCCAAAGTTGAATGAAGAACAGATAAACAAGCTAAATAGTCCCATTTCCCCTACAGAAATAGAAGCAATCATCGATGGTCTCCCAACCAAAAAAAGCCCAGGGCCAGATGGTTTCAGTGCAGAATTCTACCAGACCTTTAAGGGCGAGCTAATACCGATACTCTTCAAGCTACTCCAAAAGATAGAAATGGATGGAAAATTACCAAATTCATTCTATGAGGCCATAGTCTCATTGATACCTAAACCTCACAAAGACTCAACAAAGAAAGAGAATTTCAGACCAATTTCTCTTATGAACATAGATGCAAAAATACTAAATAAAATACTTGCAAAACGAATACAGGAGCACATCAAAGATATCATTCATCATGACCAAGTAGGCTTCATTCCAGGCATGCAGGGATGGTTTAATATACGGAAATCCATCAATGTAATCCACCATATAAACAAACTGAAAATAAAAAACCACATGATCATCTCCTTGGATGCAGAGAAAGCATTTGATAAAATTCAACACCCATTCATGTTTAAAGTTTTAGAGAGATCGGGGATACAAGGCACTTTCCTCAACATAAGAAAGGCTATATACAGCAAGCCAATAGCCAAAATCAAAGTAAATGGTGAGATACTCAAGGAAATTCCTCTCAAATCGGGAACAAGGCAAGGCTGCCCACTCTCTCCATATCTCTTCAATATAGTACTCGAAGTTCTAGCCAGAGCAATAAGACAACAAAAGGAGATCAAGGGTATCCAAATGGGAAAGGAGGGAGTCAAATTATCCCTATTTGCAGATGATATGATAGTGTACATAAGTGACCCTCAAAACTCCACCAGAGAACTCCTAAAGCTGATAAACACCTTCAGCAAATTGGCGGGATACAAAATTAACTCAAAAAGTCTGTAGCCTTCCTATACACAAAAGACAAGCTTGCAGAGGAAGAAATTAGGAAAACCACACCCTTCACATTAGCCACAAGCAATATAAAATATCTAGGAGTTACCCTAACTAAGCAAGTGAAGGACTTGTATGAAAAAAATTTCAAAACTCTGAAGAAAGAGATTGAAGATGACCTGAGAAGATGGCATGATCTTCCTTGCTCATGGATCGGGAGAATTAACATAGTAAAAATGGCCATCCTACCAAAAGCAATCTACAGATTCAATGCAATCCCTATCAAAATAACTACACAATTTTTTAAAGACATTGAAAGTTCAATTCTGAACTTCATATGGAAAAACAAAAAACCCAGAATAGCTAAAACAATCTTGTACAATAAAAGGTGCTCCGGAGGAATCTCCATACCTGATCTCAAAGTGTACTATAAAGCAATAGTAATTAAAACAGCATGGTACTGGCACAGCAACAGGCTGGTTGATCAGTGGAATCGAATCGAAGACCCAGATATGAATCCACACACATATGGTCACTTGATTTTTGACAAAGAAGCCAAATCCATTCAATGGAAAAAGGATAGCATCTTCAACAAATGGTGCTGGTCTAACTGGAGGTCTATGTGTAAAAAAATGAAACTGGACCCATATTTGTCACCTTGCACAAAACTCAAATCCAAGTGGATTAAAGACCTCAACATAAAACCAGAGACACTAAGCCACTTAGAAGAAAAAGTGGGAAAGAGCCTGGAACATATTGGCACAGGAGACAACTTCCTGAACAGAACCAACGGCCCAGGCCTTAATGTCAACCATTAATAAACGGGACCTCATGAGGCTGAGAGGCTTCTGTAAGGCAGGAGACACTGTCAAGAGAACAAAGCGACAGCCTACAGACTGGGAAAAAATCTTCACCAACCCTACATCTGACAAAGGTCTAATATCCAAAATATATAAAGAACTCAAGAAATTAAACACCACCAAACCGAATAACCCAATGGAAAAATGGGGCTTGGAACTAAACAGAGAATTCTCAACAGAGGAGTATCAAATGGCTGAGAAACACTTAAAGAAATGCTCAACCTCCTTAGTCATCAGGGAAATGCAAATCAAAACAACTCTGAGATTCCATCTTACACCCATCAGAATGGCTAAGATCAAAACTCAAGCGACACCACATGCTGGCGAGGATGTGGGGAGAGAGGAACACTCCTTCATTGCTGGTGGGAATGCAAACTAGTACAGCCACTTTGGAAATCTATCTGGTGCTATCTCAGAAAAATGGGAATAGGGCTTCCTCAAGACCCAGCTATTCCACTCCTTGGAATATACCCAGAAGATGCTCCAGCACACAACAAGAAACTTTGCTCAACCATGTTCATAGCAGCCTTATTCATAATAGCCAGAACATGGAAACAGCCTAAGTGTCCATCAGTAGAAGAGTGGATAAAGAAACTGTGGTACATATACACTATGGAATACTACTCAGCTATTAAAAACAAGGAATTCCCGAAATTTGTGGATAAATGGATTGAGCTAGAAATGATCATAATGAGTGAGTTAACCCAGAAGCAGAAAGAATCAAATGGTATATACTCACTTATATCTGCATACTAGCCCAAGGGGCATGTCCCACAAAAGCCTTCACTTACCAGGAAACTGGGACAGAGGGGAAGGCATCCTATTGGGACTCTAAATGAGAGACGCATGGGAG
Source organism: Acomys russatus (assembly GCF_903995435.1). Lineage (NCBI taxonomy): Eukaryota > Metazoa > Chordata > Mammalia > Rodentia > Muridae > Acomys > Acomys russatus. The sequence goes on from NC_067138.1 coordinate 25,210,821, forward strand.
AACAGCAAAATAAAAGGATCCAGAGGGTCCTAGAAATCTACAAGTAGAACAATATGATAGGCAGATTTGGGCCCAGGGGTCCTGCTCAAACTAAGGCACCAGCCAAGGACAATACAGGAGGTAAACTTTAAACCCCTTCCCAGATCTAGCCAATGGTCAGAATATTCTCCACAGTTGAGTGGAGAGTGTGATACGACTTTCTCACGTACTCTGGTGCCTCACATTTGACCATGTCCCCTGGAGGGGGAGACCTGGTGGCACTCAGAGGAAGGACAGCAAGTAGCCAAGAAGAGACTTGATACCCTATGAGAATATATAGGGGGATGTAATCCCCCTCAGGAACAGTCATAGGGGAGGGGAATAATGGGAAAATGGGGGGGGGAGGAATGGGAGGATACAAGGGGTGGGATAAACATTGAGATGTAACAAGAATAAATTAATAAAAAAAATAATGTTAAAAAAAAGAAGAAGAAGAAGAAAAAAGGGGAGGAAAGAATATAATAGCCAGAAATTAGGGAGGGATATTAAGAAGCATTGTCTTCTGGATAGATCAAGGCCACTGAACTCACAATGGCTGCAGTTACATGCACAAGAACTACACAAATTGGACAGGAAATATGAAGCCACACCCATAGCTGAGAAGCTTTGGCAGTTGAAGCCTGCTGGGTTAAAAAAAAAAAAAAAGTCAGTTCTTTTTAGAGAAGTAGTCCCCATCAACATTTTCATGTCCCATTGAATAGCATTATACCCATACACATAAGAACAACAAAAATTGTAATTGGTGGGGTAGGAAAAGAGTAAAGACAGAAGGGATGAGAGTCTGGGGAAAAGTAGGGAGAAAATGGTGGGGTTGATAGGCTCAAAACATATTGCATATATGTATGATATTCTCAAAAAGTAAATAAATATTTTAACAAAGGTAAGTTTGTTAAGGTAAGTTACTACGGATATAAGTAGAAATAAAATAGGTAGACTAAGACAAGTTTTAGTATTGAGATGATTCATAAAAAATATAGAGAGGATGTATTAGAAAATAGAAAGGGCAACAAAGGTGGGAGATGGGATGGTTCCAGTTCATTGTAGAATGAAAAGACAGAGATAAAGAAATGTAATCATAGTATATAAAGTAATCCCCACCCACAATAGGCTCAGATATGACAAGTCCCAAATTAGGACAATCTTTGAAAGTATCATCCATGGAATAAAGAGGTAGACCAGTATATTTGCAGGATAATATGTTCATCTCAGCTTTTGCTCTATTTGTCTTCTCATTTTAGTACCATTATGTCTTATTTAATATTCTACTGCTATGAAGAGATGTGATGACCACAGAAACTCTCATCATGGTGAGGAGCATGGTAACACATAGGTAGACATGGTGCCAGAGAAGTAGCTGAGACTTCTATATCTGGATCGATTGCAACAGGAAGAGAGATAGCCACATGGCCTGAATTGGGCTTTTGAAGTTCAAAGCCCACCCAGTGACACACTCCCCCCAACAAGAAGACCACACCTCCTAATCCCTCCCAAGTAGTACCATTCCCTGATGACTGAGCATTCAAACACATGAACCTATGGGAGGCATTCTTAGTCAAACCACTGCACATTTCTAGTTTAATGGTCTCTCTGTATTCTTACTTGATTCAATTTGAATGACAAATGTTTCCCACAATCTTAGGTACTCAAATATTTGGTCCCTGGTTGATGGTACTGTTTGGGGAGGTTTAGCCTTAGAGGAAGGGAAATACTTTTCACTGGAGGCAGGCTTTGGGTGTTTAAAGTCTTACACCATTTCCAGTTCATTCTCGCTGTTTCATGCTTGTGGTTAAAGACTTAAGTGCTCATCCTCCATACTCCAGCCTCTCATGCCTTCTATTTGCTGCCATGGCTCCCCACCATGATGGAAGGAACTCTTCTTCAGCAACTCTTCCTTCTGTAAGTTTCCTTGGTCATGGTGTTTTATCGCAACAACAGAAAATTAAATAACCCTGAGCCTCACTCAAGAGAGTTCGTGCATTCTTGGTCATCTATTCAATACCGTCCCTGATATGACCTTTATTTTTAATTGTCCGGTTGACTAATTTCCCGTATGCCCAGATAACTAGTTAAATACTGTTTTTACGGCCCACTTCTGTGCCAGGCACTGAACTGGGCATTCGCATCACCTACTAATCCTCAGAACATTCCAGGGAAGGTCCAACCTCCTGGGTCACGAGTGAGCTGAAGGACTGCCCCTTGCAGTTTTATGACCTCAAGTCTGTGGACCACATGAAGGTCTGTCCCCGGGTCACAGCAGTGCTGGCCGGCTCTGAAAACCATTCCTGAATCTAGGTAGAGACCATGTGCTTGGTGCTCCCCCAAAACATGGGAAACCCAAGAAGCAAAAACTAGAAGAGAAGACAGGACATGGACCAGGCCCCGGTCCAGGATGACCTAAGTCCAAAAACGTTCAGCCCAAGATCCAGGAATATGAATTCACTGATGACCCAATTGATGTGCCTCAGATCCCCGAGAAGGATGCTCCCAACATGTTCTGGGCCTCTGTGGAGCTGTTTTGCCGACATCACCAGTGAGGAGGTACAAACACTAGAGGTGCTCCTGAAGCCTCCTGAAAATGAAGCAGAACATCATAGGATCCCCCTCACTGAGCAAACACTTCTCCCAGAACTGAGCACAAGAAGATCTGCTAGAGAAGCGAAAGGACAAGGCTCGAGCAGCAGCTGTGGCTGGCAAGAAGAAAGACATCATGGGAGCGCTGATTGAACCGGACACAAAAGATGTGGCTGCCTTGCTGAAGGAGTCTGAGGCCCAGCATGAGCAGCGAGAAGATGGGTGTCCCTTTGGTGCCCTACTTCAGGCCGCGGTAGAGGAAAATCTCATTTCCCCTATGGAGGACACTCCTATTCCTAACATGTCTGGGAAAGAATTGGGAGCTGATGGAGCCAGCACCTCTCCCTGAAATCAGAACAAGCCCTTCAGTGTGCTATGTACCAAGTCCTTGGAGAGCCTCATCAAGGAGGAACTGATTGCCCAGGGCCTGCTGGAATCTAAGGACAGACCTGCTGAAGACTCGAAGATAATGTCCTTGATGAACTGTGCAAAACGCAAGCTGAGCTGAAGGCACTCAGTGCACCAGGAAGCATGACCTCCTTGATTGACAAAGGAGGGGGTGAGCTGCCAGGAGCTGAGGCAGCAGGTCCACAGGGCCGACAGTGAGGTCATGGATGCCTTCCACAAGATCCTGGCTGCCTGGCAGAAGAAGCACAACCCTACAAAAAAGGAAAAGGACCAGTCTGAAAGATGCGGAAGGAGTAGGAGGGCATCCTGAAGCTCCTAGTCAGGTAGCCTCACCTGCTGCTGGCCATCTCCTTGGCCTTTTAAGCCTTGGCCAGAGGCTGCACATGACATTATAACAGTCTCAGGCCATCCTTTTTTCCTCTTCCCATCTCCTCAACGTTTCTCCCTCGAGGACTTCTTCCTTATAGTTTTGTAAAGTGCAAACTTAAGAATAAAGAGACTGCTGTGTTTTATTTTGCTTTGCTTTTAAAATTACAAAGAAAATACTATTTCTAGGTACATTTTGAAACTGTTTTGGAAGAAACTAGCATTTTAGTTGGTGAATTAAGTAACTTAGAAGGCTCTACCAGTGTGGGAGTATTATCCAATCTGTTGAGAATGGAGCAAAACGCAGATGAATGTATAGTCTGCATTCTATTCTTTGTTCTCTCCCTCCTGAGTCTCTGACTCCTTTCGATACATAGATTAAAATCTGGACCATGAGCCTTCCGGATCTCAACCTTTGTAAGATACTACTTATTATTATATGTCTCCGGTTTATAGAAAGCAGTCCATAGGACTTCAGTTCTTATATAGGCCTATTATTTCATGTATCTACATACGTCTCTTGTTGGTTCTCAGTCCCTGGAAACTCTTGAGTGAGTCATATGGGGTCACATTCAGCAACACAGATAAGTCATCACTGTGATCTAGGGAGCTGAGCTTTCTACACCCTGAGCGTTTGAGGATACCCTAGGCTATTATTTTTCCCATTATTGGGGATTGATTCTAAAGCCTCAGGAATGCTAGGAAAGTGCTCTGGCAGGGAACGCACACACACAAAAATCCTCATCCCATTTTTCTATTTTTAAATGTCTCACTAAGTTGCCTAGACTGGCCTCTGTAGCTCTGAAAGGTCTAGAATTTGAAATTCTTCAGTTTAAGCCTCCCACATAGTTGGAATTGTAGGTTTGTGCCACCAGTCCCATCTCTGTCTCTTCTGATATGTAAAATATGCTTCAGCATTAGGGTCTCCACCATCACATTACATCTCAGATTATTAGTCTGCTTCTATTTGGTAAAACTTTTTATTCAGTACCATGTTATTTTTACCTCTGCTGTTTGTAGCATAATTTTTAGATTAAGATTAGATTATACCACCAGAATTGTCAATTCTGCTTAGGATTGGTTTTACTTTTTGTGGTCTTTTGTGGGTTTGTGTGTGTGTGTGTGTGTGTGTGTGTGTGTGTGTGTGTGTGTGTGTGAACTTCATTACCATCCTTTGAAGTCTATGAAGAATGCCATTGTGGTTTTGACAGAGATTGCATTAAATTGGAATAGTCTGAGCAGCATTGTCACAATACTACTTCTGGATATCCATAAGCCAGAAATATCTAGTCATGATTGTAGTGAGCAGAGCAGCAGACAGAAAGGCAAGGTACAGAAGTAGGAGCTTAGAGTTCACATGTTGATCCACAAGTCTGAAAACAGAAGAGGGATAGTTGAGCACTAGCCCATAAGACACTTCCCATGAAAGTCTTCGCTTACCCTGAGAGTGGGATAGATGTGAGGAGATGGGGAAATAGAAGGACCCAAAGGGTCCTAGAAACCTACAAGAATAACATCATGATGGGTGTATCGAGGCCCAGGGGGGTCTGCTCAAAGTATTGCACTAATCAAGGATAAAACAAGTAGTAAACATCCAACCCCTACTCTGATCTAGCCAATGGACAGGACATTCTCCACAGTTATGTGGAGAGCAGGGACTGACTCTGACATGATCGCTGGTGCTCATATTTCACCACCTCCCCTTGGTGGGGAGGCCCGATGGTACTCAAATAAGCAGGCTACCAAGATGAGACTTAATAGCCTATGACCATATAGTGGAGGAGGAGGTCCCCCTCAGTCATAGACCTAGGGGAGGTGAGTAGGGTGAAAGCGGGAGGAATAGGAGGATACAAATGATGGGATAACAATTGAGTTGTAATCTAAATAAATTAATAAAATTTAAATAAATAAATAAATAAACACAAAAAATAAAGAAGTTATGTCATCTTATTTCTCAGCCCCCCCCCAAAAAAAAACAGAAAAAAAAAGAAAAGAGAAGAGAGACACTGGTGTCAAACTAAAGTCCAGGAATGGAGTTGTGTGAAAAGTCTGAGTCCTTATGAGAACTCTCCAAGAAAACAAGATAAGAAAGAATCTTGTGACCTCAGTTTCTTTAAAACATGGAATTATTCTTGGATGTGTTTTCACATTCTTTCCAGGTGTAGCAGGTAGGAATGAGTTTACCTCAGATTACTCATTATTGCTCTATGTTGTTATTTGATTAAAGGTCAAAACTGTCCTTTATATGCCTCTATTTTTAAAAAGAAATGTTTTGCTACATGTACCTTGTCCTTATGACTTTACATAGCCTGAACTCATGAGAAGTTTATTCACACGACCTGTCTTAACCATCAAAGTATAAATTCCCTGAGGCTCTGAATAAAGTTGCTACTGCATGAGCCTTTATTCCACCTTGTTTTTCTGCTCCAGTCTCGCAGGTCCTATAACCTCTAGAGCAGTGACAACTTGGAATGGCATGAGCTTTTTATATCTCAAAACCCATACCGGTAGTAGAACTCCTCTGACAAAGCCACACCCATTCCCAAACAGTTCTACCCACTGAGGATCAAGTGCTCAAACATACAAGCCTAAGGAAGCCATCCTTGTTTAAACCAGTACAAACAGAAAACACATCATGATATTGGCATAAGCAAAAACTTTCTGAATATGATTCCTGACACTTAGAAAATAAGGATAATTGACAAGTAAGATATCAAGCAATTAAAAAGCTTTCTTTAAAGAAAACAATTAAGTGCAAAGACATCACACAGAATAGACTAGATATTTTATAGATATATGTCTAGAAAATAACTAATAGCTAGCCTAAGTGAAGAACTCAAATAAACTCAAACAAAAAAACCCTAAATAACTACAAGCGAAACAACTCAGTCCATAAGTAGGTTACCTAGATGTATAGATAGTTCTCAAGTGCAGAAATGCAAGTGCCCAGTAAACATATAAAAATATTCAACCACTGTAGCAATCAGAAAAATGCAAATTAAAAAGTATACTTTGAGTCAATCTCATTCACTGAGAATGGTAGTCATTAAAAAAGAAAATAATAAATGTTGGGAAAGTGTGGACAAAAGGAACTCTTTCAGTACTGCAGATAATCCAGCCAGTAAGGGCCATGGTACGAAGATTTCTAAAACAAATAGATTTACCATATGACTCAGAGATATTGTAGAGAATGCAACTACAGCTCTCCAACTCAGCATTTCACAGAAATGCTTGCACTCCATGATACTGTTTTACTATTCGTTTTTGCTACATTATGAAGCCCACCTGGGTGTCCATCAACATAGCAATGATGGAGAAATATACATAATGAAAATTTTCATCTGTTTAGAAAAAGTTAATTGTTTTCAGGAAAATGCAACTCAATATAATCATATTAGGTGATTGAGCCAGTCTCAGAAAGAAAACGCATGCAGCATGTTTTCTTTCATTTGTGGTTCCTAGATTTAATATGCATACAGAAAGTTATATGTACAGATATGACATGAATATAGATGTGAAACTAGCTAGGGGACTAATAGGACTAACAGAGGAGAAAGGTAAAAAGGAAAAGGAGGAGGGTATCATCAGAATTTGTTCAGTGCACGTTATGCACCTGAATGAAAATGCTGTGATGTAACCAAGTGCTAATGAATATGTACCAGTGAAAATATTAGAAAGAGAATAGAAAAATGTATAAAACAAAAAAGATATGGAAATGAATGTAGATGTGGAGAAAGGAGATAAGAATGAATATAAAGGCAAGCATTGTGGCACATAATGCTAATGCCAGCACTCTGCAAGACAGAGGTAGGTGGATTTCTGAGAGTTAGAGGCCAACCTGGTTTACATGGTAGTGAGTCCAGGACAGCCAAGGCTACACAGAGAAACCCTGTCGAAAGAAAGGAAGGAAGGAAGGAAGGAAGGAAGAAAGAAAGAAAGAAAGGAAGGAAGAAAGAAAGATATGAACTGATAGACCATGCAGTTGATAAAAGTCCCACAATCTGATCTGATATGGAGAAAGTTACAGGTTATCAAATCAGTGAGTGATAAAAATCATAACTTTGATGTTTTGTGTATTAAACTCAAAATGCCTATTAGATGTTGTATAGTTAAATAAAGTCAAGATTAAAAGAAGAAATAAAGCTTGGACTGGTGGACCATGCCTTTATCCTGACATTTGGGAGGCAGAGATAGGTGGCTTTCTGTGAGTTCAAGGCCAACCTGTTCTAGAAAGCCAGTTTCAAACAGCAAGGAAGAGCTACATATCAAGACCATTGAGAGAGGGGGGGGGGGGGAGAAATAATAATGAACAATACATCTGGGGTCATGGTGTTTGAAACCAATGCATTGTATATGCTCAGAAGTAAGTGAAGATAAGGAGGACGTAGAGCTGGACACAATGCATTTAGTTGCTACACCTAAAAGGCAGAGAGAAAAAAGAAATTCAGGAAGAAAAAAGAGAATTAAATCCAGCATTTGGGAGAAAGGTAAAGAGAAACTAAGCTTGTGAGAACAAACTGTGCCCCTGTCATGTTCAGATTCTGCAACCCTGAAGCCAAATGAATTGCATTTGGAGATAGGGCTTTAAAGTCTGCTCCAGGCCAGCCCTACAACCAGTCAGTGAACAGATAATCTTTTCCACTGTTTTCCATGTCTGTTGGAAAGCATTAGAAGTTCTATATTTTTATGAGATAGGAAAATGTTGCAATCATCTGACAAATGAAAAAGTAAAAATTCCCCCAATGACAAAGAAACAAAGACTGAAGTGTCAAGGGAGAAGATTGAAGAAAGATCTGTAATATGAACTCTTACAGTTTCTGAGACCGTGACACAAGCCAGCCATCTGTGATGGGTTCTAGACTCCTCTGCTGAAAGACAAGCATCATAGAGTTCTTCCTAGAGCCCATTAAATCAACAACAGAAGAATTCACAATAAATCATGATCCCATGATGTTGGTTTTACTTATTTTCATTATTATTTATTTTTACTATGAGACAGTACTACATACAAGAAGGGATTGGACAATATAAGCTCTTTTTTCACCTTTTGGGGGGCTTTTTTGAATATTAAGGGAAGCACTATTAAAGTAATATATAATTCCTGGAAATTATGATGTATTATTATGCTTAATATAACATCTCCTTTCATAGTATTTACTTCAAAAGACATTCAGTATAGCTTTTTCATGCATTGCCTTTCCTCCAGCATGTCAAGTTAGGGTGTCTTTAGGTGGAACAATTGTTATTATAATATCATTAGACTGTGCTTTCTACCATTCACGATGACTAATTCTAAGCTTTTCTTCTTCTAAAGCAGACTGAATAATGATCACCTAAAATATTAAGTCCTGGTTCCTGGAACCTCCAAGTATTATCTGAAAATAAAAGGCATCTTTAGGAACATGGTTACATTGAAATCTAGAAGAGGAAGATGACCCTGAGTGAGTTCTAAGTCCAGCACAGTATCTTTATAAGAGAGAGGACATAAACATAATGTTGGGGGCCCTGCAAAGCTCACAGCTGATGGGCACATGATCCAATCAAGTTGAAGGATAAAATTTGAGTAAGTACCATCTTTACAGGTACTGGGTCAAAATTTCCAGAGTCTATCCATGTGGTTTATTCTTTTTACATATTTAAAAATAGTAAAACTTTGGAGAAATGTTTCCATGTGACAATTTTCACAATAACACTTTAGGCATAACTATATAGAAACTCCCTAGCAAGATAGCAAAGCAGCTATGATCTTTATGGTAAGAATGAGTTCCTTTGGCTAATAAATCATGACCAGAGAAAGAACCTAAGGAAGGGGAATTGTAATAAAAATAAGGAAAGATTCTATTGGTGAAGGATGCAAAGTACATAGGCCCTCTCTCATAAAGATGTATTCTATTCACTGAGAGATTCAGGATTAGGACCTAAACAATGGCCAGTATTTGGGGAGGATTCAGGAAGGCTGACTCCATAGAATAACAAAAAGTTCAGTAGGTCAAACAACATTCACTCCATCCTTCTGGGTGAAAAGTCATCATTCATTTCCTTCCATTGAAGAACATGTTTGCCACATGTTTGCCAAGCCTGGTTCTTCCAATGCTTTTGTTAAGCTGAGCCTCCTAAAACAGAAGAGAAGCAATTTGAAGACAGGTGGAGCAGACACTGGATTAATGTCCAATAATGTTCACATTCACCAAGGAACACAAGTTGCTAATTAGTAATACTTCTTGTCCAGGACAGAATCCCAAGCTCCAGCTTTACAGAACAGCACAGAATAGTGTCCTGAGAAGGTAATCACCCAGTCTGGTAACAGTTTGCAGCAGCCCTAGAAAACAAGTATGTCTTCCTAGGATTCACTACCGTGTAACAAGTGACAGTTTGCTTAACTATTGCCTAAATGACAAGAATGGGGATGATTCTTTTATTACTGACCAAGAAACAAATACCACTCACCCAAAAAAGCTAGAATTGACACACTAACATGAGTCAGTGATTCCAGAAGCTACCATTCTTTATGATTACAGGCATACTGTTGCAGTGGCTTAAATTTGCTCCTTCTAAAAACTTTTACTGTGCTTAAAAAAATAAATAAAACCATATTTAATACCATAATAAAAGTTTCAAAGGAGAAATGATTCCAAACACTTGTACACTTTGATATGAATAAGCTCCTCCTACATGTATACTTTATTTCTTTTGTTTTTTTACTACCTGGGATGAGTAAGTAATGAGACAAAGAGTATTAATGTAGCCTTGATCTTCTCATCCTCAACATGTGAAGGATGTTTAACATTTTTTTAAAAGTAACATTTCTACATGGAAGAATAATCTTGCAGAAAAAGATATTGCTTTAGCTGAAAACTGTAATGAAAATTGCTCAAACAAGTCACCTCAAATAAAATCCTAACATCTGAGGTATCCAGACAGCATCTGGTATTGCTATAGTCAACATTTTTTCCTGAATCTGAGAACCACCAACTAAGCTAGAAAGAGAATCAGCTGCCAGTCAGCCAAAAACATGTGTCTGATATGGAACTCAAAACCTTTCCAATTAATATGTCATATTTTAGCAAAGAATTTTAACAAATTTTCTTATAACTTCTTTCTGTTGTGACATCATTCTTCTCTTCGAAAATACATAAACTGTTTTGTAAATGGGTAATGAGAAAATAAGATAAGGTAAAATAAAATAAAGCATAATAAAGTAAGATAACACAAAATCTAACACATCAAATTAGACAAAACAAACAAATGGGTGGAAAAGACCCAAAAAAGGGGCACAAGAAACAGAGACCCACTTATTTGCACATGCAAAGTTTGGGTTTCAGGCCCAGGACAAGGAGATGAGGTGCATATTTTATATAGCAAACATACCTAGCCTCCCAGGTCTCCTAGCATCCCTTCCCTACCCAAGGCAGGAGCTTCCCCTCCCCCTTCACTATATAATCCAGACATTTTGGTACACCTCCCTTCTCTTCCTTCTCTCTCTCTCTCTCTCTCTCTCTCTCTCTCTCTCTCTCTCTCTCTCTCTCTCTCCCCCTTTTTCTCTCTCTCTCTCCCTCCCCCCTCCCCCGACAGCCTAGAGCTTCTTCCAAATAAACATGCATTTATATAATTTACCTTGTCTTGCACTAGCTCATATTGCTTCAAGGTTTATCAGCAGAAATCCCATAAAACCCTAAACTAGAAGCCAAAATATATACACAGATATGTAGGAAAACCCATGCAAGTCCTGTGCATGCAGCTTCAGTCTCCGTGAGTTCGTACAAGTTTTGATCATGTTGATTTAGTGGGTTTTATTGTCTTAGTGTCCTCCATCCTCTCTGACTCCTATACCATTTCTACCTCTTCTCTTGGGTTCCCTGTTCCCTGAGAGGAGGAATTTGCTGAGGACATCCTAGCTAATGCTGAGTGTTCTACAGTCTCTCAGTCTCTCACTCTCTACATCATATTCATCTGTGGGTCTCTGTATTTGTTCCCTTCTGCTGCCGGAGGAAGCTTCTCTGATGATGTCTGATGAAGGCATTAATATGTGAGAATAGTAGAATGGCATTGAGTCATTTTACTGTTTTGTTGTTGTTGTTTTGTTTTGTTTTGTTTTTAATATAAATAGTATATAGTTAAACCTTAAATACTAAGGCAATAAGGCTTCAGGTTCTTGGCCACTTAGGAAGCGTCAACTATGGGTTCCATCTCATGGAGTAGACTGCAAGTCAAATCAGGTGTCAGTTGGTGATTCCCATAAGTTTTGGACAACCATAACCTTAGCATATGTTGTAGGAAGGGCATCATTGTATATCATAGTGTTTGTGATGGGCTAGTGTTTATGCTTCTTTTGGTAGTATACAGAATACATTTTTGTACCAAAGATACTAGAACATGTGGGTGAAGGATTGATTTAGACATCAGCACAACTTCCCCATGTTCAGTGAATTGGGTAGGTGGTGTCTTCAGCAATTGGGCCTTGTGATCAGTTTGTGGAGAGCAATCTATGTGTGGAAGGTACCCAAAGTTTTTATGGCCATCAGGAAAATTGTCAGGTGAGGTAAGAATGAAACTCAGTTCAGCCTAACTTAGGCAGCCTGTGCTGGACGAAGACCTTGGGAGTCTGACATCAGCTTGTTATTTTTGCCATAACTGCAGATAGCACAATTTTGGAAAAATTTTTTCAGGTAGCAATTAACTCAGCTCCATGACTACAACAAAGGTTAGGACATGTTTACATTGAAGCTCTTTTCAAAATATGTATGGGGTCATTCATAAGATAGGTTCTTGTTGCTATAGAAACAATCCTCAAGATAAGGAGCTAGGAAGAATGACTGAGGTAAAGATAGTCCCTCTGGGAATTAAGATTTGGCCTGGTCCTAAGATAACATAGAAGGAATGAACTTCTTCCAAAGCTATCTTACTACACTTTGTTGGAGGTACAATGTTTATTCATGTACATGCACACATGGAGATTAATTGACGTTGGAAAATTTCCTCAGCACTGAGAAGCAATGAGTGAGTGAGCTTGTGTCACTTAGTACCAAAGCTACTACAGGGGGTGTTGTAAAGTGCAATTGAAAACTCTCACAAGCATGAGTTTTATGGCCTAAAAGTAAAACTCAAGGATTTAGGAGAAATGGGTCTGGGATAAACAACATATAAAACATCTGTCTGATGAGCCAGACTATGTTGTAAACTACCTCTGGGTTGTAAACTACATCACTCCTGGCATTCCAGGAGGAGAACAGGTTAAACATCTCATCCTTTTGAAAGATTCCTGTGAGTTTCATATTCCCGGCTTCTCTAGCACTTTTCTGTGTGCACAAGGACATGTTACCTTCTATATTTCACAATTTCTAAGTTTAAAATGGCCATAATAGAAGCCATGGTTTCCTTGATTCTATTTGTAGTCTAATATTAATTATGTACAAGCATAAGATGACTATAAGAATAGCTAACAATGACCAAAGAAAGGAAAAAAAAATCTTAGCCACAATGGCGATTCAAAGGTCACTTGAGAAATTCTACCTATCTCTTTGTATTAATCATTAATTTGACGACCAATAGTATCAGAATTCTGATACATTTAGAGCAACACATGCCAGGAAATTGTTGCTAACCAAGATCATGCTTGAGCAACAAATAATCTATGGTTGCTCTATTGTGTAAAACTGTGGTCTTCAATTCACCAATCCCTAGGTTGATTTCTACCAATATTTTTGTGGTAGGAATAGTAATTTTTCTAATCATGCAGACCATTTTGAGACTTCTCTTTGTACTCCAGTAACTATCCCTTGGATAGACAGTCAAGGGCCATAGTGGCTGCAACCATTATAGGATCCAATAAATGTAAGTAATCATCACAATTTTCAAGAACTCTCCTAATTCTATTATTCAGCTGAAAAGACTTACTGAATAAAATGGGGTTGATATGTTTAATACTACATAAACTTTCATAACCACAAGAAGGGCAGTATATGTAGTATTTTCACAACAGGAGGGTCCATCTCAAAAGTAGTGTTTACCAGAGGGAAGGGCATGATTCAAAATGGAATTGCACTAAGGAGGGATATAACTCATTTCAAAGTATAACAATGATAAAAAAAAAAAAAAAAAAAAAAAAAAAAAAACAGCATTGACAGGACTATCAGGGAAATCCCAAAGGACATGGGTGCCAGTGTGTTCTATATTGTTCCCCTGTTGATTGTGCATGCAGGAAATTCCACTAGTCTACTCCCAAGGATCTAGCAACTGCTTAGGTCATCACTTGGCCACCACCAGCCACCAGTTGTGCCAAGTGTATGTGGCCTGATAAAGGACCCTATCCTCCTGTCATCCAGATCTCCATATCTCTCTCTCTCTCTCTCTCTCTCTCTCTCTCTCTCTCTCTCTCTCTCTCTCTCTCTCTCTCTCTCTCTCTCTCTGTGTGTGTGTGTGTGTGTGTGTGTGTGTGTGTGTGTGTGTGTGTGTGCGTCCTCATTGTCCTCTTAGGGCACCCCCTCTCTTGCCTCTTCTTCTTCTTCTGCCCTCATGGCTCTCTCTCTGCCTCTACCCCTTCCCCAGGTCCTTATTCCTCTCCCCTTCCACAGTAAACCTCTTTTACACCAGATCTGTTATACTGCATAATTTCTCAGGGGTATACCTTAGCATGGACCCGCCTAGGGTGTTCTCCCCACTGCACTATATTTCATAACACTGGTGCCGTGACCTGGAGGAGGGGGTGCTCTCCTGCTATCTATCCACACTGGGACCCCACCTACCTGCAGGTCTGCAACAGATCTGCTTTCTGGTCCACCAGTTACTAGGCACTCTATCCCACACCTACAATTGGTGAGTTCACACTCTAATTTGGCTTAAATGCTTCTCTGAGTCTGAACATTTCCCTGGATGAGGCTTCATGTTTTTCAAGCACGGGTCTTGCCCTCTTGGCTCTGTCAAAAACCCTGGAACCAGGTGAACAGTGTCTGCTTAGCATTAGCCCTGGACCCTGTACACAGGATGACAACTTACTGGACAGCTTGTGTCTTCTCAGCTCAATCTCCCCTGGGTCCCTGGAATGTCTTGGACCAAGGCCTGAGACTCCTCACCATAAGAATTGTGTTGTGGGTACAGCTGGCTTCTAAACTTTTCAAATCTGGCCTCGATATAGCACCCAAGTGATGGGTGTGGCACATGAAAAAAAAAACTCGTTTCTTTATTCCTTTTTCCTCACTCCAGGCCCTATTTGTTTCTGTCTGGTCTCCCTCCCTACACTGCTCTAAATGTCAGCCTGTAAGTTTGCAACAACTGGGTGTCAAAATGAATAGGAGCACAAGCTGCAATATCTGCAAACCACCCTGGAGGTACATACAGATCATTTGTCTATGAATTTGATTCTGAATTCTACACTCTGCCATTCCTCCAGATGGATCTGACTTTCAGGGTGCCCATATGGAATGTGTGCTCTTCCTGTGCTATGACTTTCTACACCCAGCCTATGCAAAGCTAAGTTCTCGCTCATTCTCTCCTCCGTACCCACTCTCCCTCCGTCCCTCCCTCCCTCCCTCCCTTCCTCTCTTCCTTCATGGACTCAAATTTTATCTCAAATTGGCACACCTGATTTTTAAATTCTCACTTGCAAGGATAAGTGATTCCCAAGTATTTTCTATCTAAGCTCACTGTGCTCTGTGCTGTTGGAGGGCCCTGCTGTTTGAGGTTGCATCCTCCATGTCCTGATAGCCTTCCCGAGCTCGGCGGCATTAGATGAAGGACTTTCTTTGCCCAACATGGCCTCCTATCCACTGCCTGACCTCATCTGGAGAAAGTCTTTAGGCAAATATGCCTCTTCCCATAGCTGGATATGACCTTGGGCATAGTTTCCTGCTAGCACTCCAGCCCCTGCCCCTGTAGGTTAATTGAGTACTGCACTATGTTCCCGTTAATATGATAAGACTGTGCTGCCAAATGCAAATAAAGCATCCCTGCAATTATCACCCTCAATAAATTATGTACAGCTATCCCATGAACCCTTCTACCCACTCCTCAAGGACCATATAGCCTTTGTTCACCCCGAGTAAAGCTGAGATATCTAGCTGAAGTGGCTCCAGAGGTTGTTCTCTCATACTTCCGAGCCATCTGAATCTCCAGTTCATTGCTTCTGCTCTCCTTTTCCTGAGAACCAGTGGCCAGTGGCCCCAGGGATGAGGGAGAACCACACTGTGCTTAAGGTTCCACTTCCCCACTCCAGAAAATCTTTACTTACCAAGAAAGTGGGTCAGAGGAGAGGACATCCTATTGAGACTTTAGGTGAGAGTAGCATGGAAGAATGGGGAAATAGTAGGATCCACAGGGTCCTGGAAACCTACAAGAAGAACTTTATGACAGGCAGATCTGGGTCCTGGGGTCCTCTTCAAACTAAGGCACCAGCCAAGGAGAATATAGGCAGTAAGCTTCGATCCCCTACCAAGACCTAGCCGACGAACAGGATATTCTCCACCGTTGAGTGGAGAGTGAGATCTGACTCTCACACGAACTCTGGTGCCCCTTTTCTGACCACGTCCCCTGGATGGGGAGACCTGGTGGCACTCAGAGGAAGGATAGCAAGTTACCAAGAAGAGACTTGATATTCTAAGAGCATATATAGGGGGAGGAGGTCTCCCTCAATCTCAGACATAAGGGAGGGGAGAAGGGGAAAAGTGGGAGGGAGGGAAGAATGGGAGGAAACAGGGGAAGGGCTAACAATCGAGATGTAATATGAATAAATTAATAAAATTAATTTAAAAAAAAATTTTGTCTCTGATTTTTTGGCCTCTGTTCTTAAAAAAAAAAGAAAGAAAGAAAGAAAGAAAAACTTCAGATTATGCTGTCAACTCTTATCAAAGGATTTATAATCACTCATTTGGATTTTATTTAAAATCTGTATAATTTGCAACAATATTTGGCTTTTAATTTATAACAAAGGGCTTATAATTAAAATCTATGCATAGATATGTGTGTAGGTAACTCAAATTTAACTCTATAAATGTGTGCTGCTTGGTCTGCACTTCCTGCTTGCTCAGGTAAAATTTATCCTATTTAGGTCCCTGATGGGTTTGAAGACTAGACTACAGAAAGATTTATGAGATTAATAATGGAAACGAAGGTTTCAGATGCCTTCTCAGTCCTCTTCATGTGTAGAAGTCAGACTTCAGGCCTCACTGGCCTAGAGCTTTCACTGCTAGGTCTATATATAGTCTACCTTGTTACCAGGCTCAGAAAACAGGTTTCAAAATAACCTTTTACTATTCTTTTATGTAAAGAAACTCCCTTTACAGTGACTGCCTCTAGTAATAAAACACCTGCGTCTCATGGTGACTAATTGGATAGGAAAAGAGTATAAAGTTTATATGGTCTAGAATAGAGAAGCTTAACTTATGGGGATCTAAGAAAGTGTTTTAGGATCTAAGAAGATGTTTTATGGTTGGGAAATGCAAGTTATGCAGATTGAAAGACATGAAAGTTTAAATGCTGATAAGAAAGTGATTTAAAGCATACAAAAGAAATTAAAAAAACAGCTCATATTTCTTCCCCTTACTATGCTGCTGTTGTATTAAGACTTGAAAGTTCAGGGTTTTAACAGTAGTCGAGGGGGATAAGCTGTTAGTCTAACTCTGGTAAAGCCTTCCACTACATGATCTGATATTATCATAGCCGCAAGATCAAAATTGTAAATTTCCATTGGTTGCCTTCTAAGTAGAGACTTAAAAGTGCTTCTCACTGTGGTAAATTTATATACATCCAGTCTTCTGGATAGAGGCAAGAAGCCCTTTTTTTTTTTCACAGTTTGTAGTCATACTGAAAATCAAGATCAAGTGAGCTCTTGTTCCTTCTTTTCCACAGAAGATCTCTACCTTCTGTGAGCCCACCTTAAAGAGTGTTCATACTTTTAACTCAAAATATTTCCCAAGCCTGAATTATGACAAAAAGATATGAGTCTATTGCCATTTCTACAATGTGAGTTTCAGTACAAATTACAAGTAATGACGATGCTAACATGTCTGAAACTTAGCTCTTTTTTTTTTTAACTTAAAAAAGATTCTTGAATTATTCAGGGAATTGACTTGAATCTGCCTGTCAAAGGTCAAAGGGACACCAGATGAGTACCACTGTCATTCAACTAACCTTCCTCCCCTATTCCTTGTTCCATAGGGTGGGATCTCTCCTCCTTTCCCTGGTTTTGAGACATCCCTCACCCAACCACCAGGACCATGGGCCTAAAAGTTTCAAATATGCATCCCCCAATTTTTTCTTCTCCAGTTGGGAAGAGTGACTTGATAGAAATGGTGGCAGCAATCTATGCTGACACACTGGTAAATGGCAAAAGCTCACGGATTCCAAAGCCTGCTGTGACGCCACAGTTTTACAGCCCTTTGGTTAAGCTGCTATGCTAACAGCAGAGGGTGCAAGCAAACACTTGCACCTGGTTGGTTAGCAGCTGCAACCGCAGGTTCTTGGCTGCTCTGTGGTGGTCATCAGCTCACAGCAGTGAAGGGCCAGCAGTTAGCATTAAAATACATGGCACCAGACCAACCCCCAACAAAACTATTTTTTTAATTTACTCCTATTTTTAAATTTAATCCATGTTTGTTTATATTGTTTCTTTAAATTTTTTTGTTATGTTGTACAAAAACATAGATTTTGAAAATAAAGTTTTAGTAGCTATAAATATAAAGAAGTCTGGGTGGGTTGTGGGCTGGCATTATCTGAAAAGCCTGAAATGAGAATGACAAGATAAAATTTCTTATTTTTTCTAACATTGCAAGCACACCATTGGATGGATGTGTAATTTACCAAAACCAAATTATATTTGTACTTACTCTAGTTATAAACATAATTTTAAGTACATTAAATAGTTTGATCATTTAAAAAGTGACTGACCATTAACTTGCATGATGTTGGCAAAGACGTAAGTGGCTAGACATTCATCTCTAAGTTGGTTTCTGTTAACCTAAGTATACCTTCATAACTTTAGAAATTTATTTTCATGTAACAACCCATCCTCACTCAAAATATCTTGAGGGCTTGTTGTTTCCTCCATAGTCCAAAAGAAGATATAGTATTAAACAGAAGGGCTCAGTAGGACTACATTTTAAGCATTCATGATTTTACACCACATGACCACTTTAATCAAGATAGTGTTGAAGTTACAGGGCGCATGTACTCCTTCACCTTAGTAAAGATGGCTGCCAGTCACATGATTACTTTCACCTTGATGGGGCACTAGCCAAGATGTATGTAAGCCTTGTGGCTATCATTTTTAAAAAGTCTATATAATAAGCTATGATGTAGCAGACCTAGTTTTTAAAACAGGAGCTGAAATATATTTACATATATATTACATATAATATATCATTTAAATTACCTGCATATTGATTTAATTATAAGCCTTTTATTATGTTTTAAGCTAAGCTTTTCTTACAGATTTTTAAAATCATAATGAATGAATTTATTAATACTGAGATGAAGAGCTTATATAAAACAGAGAGGTATTCTATCTTTCTTATGCTAATTTATACATGAGGTGAGTCAAAAAAAATTCAATGGCTGAAAAATACCTAAAAATATGATTGATTATAGCAAGTTTAAAGTTTAAGCTGCTATATTTTATACAATAAGGATTATATTTGCATGTCAGTTATTGGAACAATAATTTCTGAAGGCTCCATATTAGTAGGGGATTATTTCTATGAGAAACCATTTAGCAGAAGCATTACTTAATAAGCTAGTAACCCACTCTACTGTGGACGATTTTTTTTATATATAATTTAGCTGAGATTTCAGAAAACAACTTAAAGAGCAGAATCAAATTCTTACTAGGCAGATAAGAGTATGTATTCAATTGACTTAGTTGAAAATTATAGATTTTTTTCTCTTTTACATGTACATTTATATTATTCCACATATGTACAATAAACTCTCTATACCAAGAAGAACCATGACACAATCAGGAATTACATAAATGTTACAGTCTTAGTGTTTTGGCTATTTGTATTTGACAGCCTTGAAGAAAACATCTTTTCGGAGTGTAAATCAATCTCCATCATCTCTTGTTATCAATTTAAAATATCTACCTAAATCTTGTCTTTTTAATTTACCATGAAACTAAAGTATTCATTTAAGAATTAGTTATGGGCCCAGGGGTCCCGCTCAAACTAAGGCACCAGCCAAGGACAATACAGGAGGTAAACTTTAAACCCCTTCTTAGATCTAGCCAATGGTCAGAATATTCTCCACAGTTGAGTGGAGAGTGTGATACGACTTTCTCACGTACTCTGGTGCCTCACATTTGACCATGTCCCCTGGAGGGGGAGACCTGGTGGCACTCAGAGGAAGGACAGCAAGTAGCCAAGAAGAGACTTGATACCCTATGAGAATATATAGGGGGACGTAATCCCCCTCAGGAACAGTCATAGGGGAGGGGAATAATGGGAAAATGGGGGAGGGGAGGAATGGGAGGATACAAGGGATGGGATAAACATTGAGATGTAACAAGAATAAATTAATAAAAAAAAAGAAAAAAAAAAGAATTAGTTATATGGGCAGAGGAGAACACTTTCCATATAATGGATGAGTAATACCTCTGAAAATTCAAACAACATTGGCATAGTGCTTTATGGCCTGGTTTAATTGTTTCTATACTAGAAGTTAGGTTTGTTTTAATATTTTTTTTCTCCCATGATAGAATCATTAATTTTGAATTAGCTAGTCTACTAGGGAAAACCAAAAAACAATTAAACAAAAATCAACAACTAAAATTAAGACAGTTAAGCTGGCTCATGCTGTGGTGGCAGAGCCCTACCCATCATTCCTTGTTACTCTGGTGTTGTAGCTCTGCTCTGCCAGATCCCATTGGCTGAAAAAGCCACCAGCTGCTTGTAACAGGAGTGCTCTAAGTTTCAGTCAGGTGGCACTGCACAGGCAAGAACAAGAGCTCTGAAATGGCTCTGTGATCACTGGGAAGTCTAAGTGGGGTGAGGTCCACCTTGCCAGCCCTGCTAAGACCTGCCAAGAAAGATGTGTCTGGCAGAAAATTCTAAATAGCTGTTTTTCTTGGTTTCTAGTTAAAGTTCTTTATATATTTTGGATATTAGCCCTCTATAAGACAAATAGTTGGTTAAAAAAAAAAAAGAAGAAAAGAAAAAGAAAAAGAAAATCTCTTCTCAACCTGTAGGCTGCCACTTTGTCCAAATTATGGTATCCTTTGTCATAAAGGAGCTTTTCATTTTCATGAGGTTCCATTTTGATCTTCATTTCCATATTAATTATGTTCTGATCAGAAAGTCGATGAGCTCAAGACAGTTTTCTACTTTCTCTTCTATCAGATTCAGTTTATCTGCTTTTATGTAAAGATTTTTGAACCATTTGAAGCTTAAAATTGTGCAGGGTGATAAGTATGGATCTATTTACATTTCTATACGCAGACATCCAATATGACCAGCACCATTTTTCAAAGACACTGTCATTTTTTCCTGTGTGTATTTCTGTCTTCTTTATCAAAAGTTCAGTGTTGTGTAAAGTTATTTCTGGCACTTTAATTTGACTTCATTGATCACTGTGTCTGTTCGGTGGCCAATATCATGCTGTTTTTATTTCTATAATTCTGCAGTACAACTTGAGATCAGTAATAGTGATACCTCTATCAGTACGTTTATTGTCCAGGAATGTTTTAGATATTTTGGTTTTTCTTTTTTTCAAATGGTGTTGAACATGTTCTTTTAAGTTCCATGAAGATTGTGTTGGAATTTTGATGGAGATTGAATTGAATCTTGAGATTGCTTTTGGTAGGATGGCCGTTTTTACTAAGGATATTGACTTCAGGAAAATTACCATTATTGAATGTTTTGCAGATGAAGTTGTCTTAGGATGATAAAACCCCAGACCATGACCTTTGAGTTCTTCCCACTGAAGTGGACTTTTATTTCATTTTGCTTTGTTTTCATATTTTTTATCTTATCAGATTTTGACATTTATTTTTGCATCATATTTTTGTGTGTTTATTTGAGAAGGAGAGAGAGAGAGAGGACATTAAGATTACATTGGATGGGTAGGGAGATGGGGAGTATCTGGAAAGAGTTAGAGAAGAAAAACAGAATCAAAACGTATTGTATAAAAAGTTTAAGCGACAAAATAAGTAGTTAAAAATGAAAATATGAGTATATTCTTTTCCAACTCAGTGTAGGGAAAGTGTTTTGAATTATGGTTCTAAAGCTTGGTGCAAAAAATAGAGAAAGTTATGTGTGTGTGCATGTACAGGTTCATGTAAGTATGTGGGTGTGTGCATGTGTTAGCATATGTGTGTTATTATATGTTTGTATATGTGTGTTTGTGTGTGCATCTATAAGTGTGTATATATCTGTGCATGTGTGTGTACATGAGTGAGTGTATGCATATGTGTGTGCATGCACATGGATGTGTGTGCAAAAGTAATTATATATAAAATCTCAGCATCATTATAAGGACTAAACTACAGAAAATTAGAGGCCCTCATGTATGACTAGTGATGCTATAAATTGTACTATTTTGGGAAGTTTGATATGTTGACTCTTATTCTAATAATCACTCTTAAAATTTATCTTCAAATTCTATTAGGCAAATTGTACAAGCTAATTTAGTATTTTACTAATGTATGATTTAGAAACTAATGCATATTTAGAAAAAATGTGAAATCTTAATGCCATCCATGCCAACAACAGAACGCATTATTGTATGGTCTCACAGTAGAGGACACAAACATGTTTTCTATAAAGATGATAGTGAACCATATGTGGATGACTTCTAGAAGTTGCTATTAATGACAAAAGTTGATATAAATCAGTTTTTTTCTCCAGAAAGTGAATCTGATGATTGGAGAAACATCTTCCAAACAATCACACAGATGATGAAGCTAAAGTTATTTAGCAGTTATCCCTACAATATAGTTGCTGACAGGGTAGGGAAGGCCAGCATGGAGATGCAACATATCTTCTTATAGACCTTTAACTTTGAAGCATATCCATATGGGAGTAACACCTCAGTATGTACAGAAGATTGGCTCCAGAACCTTGTCCAAAAGAAATCTGAAGGTGTCCCAGCACCTTTCATAAAATGGCATTGTGTTTAAATAAAACATGTGTTGACACCATCTTGAAAAAGAACATGTGTAAGTCCTCCTAGAGTCTTTAAGTCATTTAAAGAAATAACTTATAATAATGAATCCTTCATAAATACCATGCAAATGGGTGTGAAATTGTACTGTTTAGGGGCAATTTCCACCACAAATGGTTTGTGTATGTGCAGCACAGGTACAGTAGTGTCCTTAATACTGTGATACATGCTTGGTGGATACACAGGAATAAATTTCATGGATATGAATGCTGTGTATCACAAAAGATGAAAGGAAAATCCTAAAAATCAATGTAAATGGCAGTAGTCTACCTGGATAACAAATAGACTCGCTCAAAGGGGAAAATGTACCGGAGTAACTTATGCACAGCACATCAACTTAATCACTTGACATAAAAGGTAAGACTCACATAGTTGTCTTGAACATCACTAAAAATATTTGTTGTGGTATCATATTAAAGTAAATAGTCCTGAAACAACTGAGTGTTCCACAGAACAGTCCTTTGGTCAACATATTCTTGCTGTTGAAACAAATGTTCTCACTATAGAGGGAGTGTTTTAAGCACAAGATGGGGAAAATTGTAGAAGTGTATAATATTGGTATATACAAGTGTACACAAGAAGTATCATTATAAGCTCATGATTACGTGTGTGCTTATGTGTATGTGTTTAATAGTCCAGATCTGAATTTCTAAATATTATTCCTCATTAAAAACCCTATAGCAAGTCCTTGAGCTGAATTGTCCTGGTGCTTCTGAGATTCAGCAACAAATTACATCTCAAAATACAAACACCACAAAACAAAACCACAGACCCCATCGCAAGTTCTGGGTGTAATACCAAAATACAAATTGTTCCTAAGAAAACCCTCTGTTTATAATATGAGAGCAATGTGACTTGTGCTTGTTTTAAAACTGGGAAAGAGTGAAGGAATGTCAGTATATCTTGGTAAAGGAGAGAGAGAGAGAGAGAGAGAGAGAGAGAGAGAGAGAGAGAGAGAGAGAGAGAGAGAGAGAGAGAGAGAGAGCTCCAGGCCCACCGTGTATGTTCTTCTTGGTTTTGTTTTGCATTATGCTATGGTGTGGGGTCATGTGCTCAAAGATGGCACATTATTCTTCCATGAAATTCTTTACTTTGATATACTTTAACCATACTTCCTTTTGTTGTTAATTATAAATTAGAGAAATTTCTTGGCTTCACTGGGCTAGATTAACATAAGCACACTACAGTCTCACATTACAACAGAGACATAATGAAGATAAAACATGTGTATTTGGTCATCAAGTATTTGGAAAGAATGTCGGTGAGAAAGCTCAGATAGGTCTGGAGTTAACAAGCTTGGCCTGGCTGACAAGCAGATGGGAAGTCTGAAAAGTGCCCTGACAAGATTAGAAATAACAATAGTGCAGATGCACCCTGTGGAAGGGCACTTAACAGGGCTAATGTGAATGCATTCTGAAACATTTTAAGTGTCACAAGCCACACTCTCGCCACCTATCATTTCTCTCTCAATGTCCTTCTCATTTATTTTGCAGAATGGGGCATAGTTTTTAAATTATCTAAGGATCCAAGGTGGCCTTTTTTTATTGACTGCCCCTAAGATCAAGCTATACCCCTAAGATCAAAAAGTCTACTTTACACCAAAGTCAACTGCTTTTGGATCTGAACACAAAGCCAACACCTCTAAAGAGAAAAGATAACAGACATCTAGCAAGTGAATAAAATGAATGGTTTCAAACGTTACAAGCTTGTTATCAGTTCTTGGCCACAAAATTGCTACTCTTCTAAATCATTTTCTCAGTTTTGTGATAGCACAGATCCAAAGACCCAGAGGTGTCCTTTCAGACTATGAACAGAAAGCCACACATGGTTACTCTATTTCTATGGAATTCTGCCTAGGGGCCATAGACAAGTTATTTAACTTTACTTTTAATGTCTTCCCTATGTGAACAAACAGACTACAAACAGAAGCTAGGTAAACAGGAGCATCTCTCAAGCCCAGAAGGTATGGAAAGCAGTTCTAGAGAGAAGCAAGCAAATGCTGCTTGCAGGAGGCCTGGTGGGGTTTCATTTCTCTGCCTTCCTTTATTCTCAAAATGACTTTCGGGATAAGCTGTGAGCCAGTTACCTAGCTGGAGACTTTAGAATCCCACAGATTAGCTGTGCACACTCATTTATTCAGATTCTTTAGTTTCTTGGAGGCACCTCTGAAATCTCCCTTATGCTACTAAACCTCAAGTCTCCAGGAACACAAAATGAGAAGCAAAGATATGAAAACCCCTCATCCTGCCATCACCATCAAAGCCTGGAAGCTAAGTCTTCTTCTAACTAAACGTGGAACCAAAAAAGGACTAAACTCAACTGGAAGCAAGTAATGTGCAGCATGCAGGAAGCATTAAGTAGACACATTGCTCCATTAGAGCACCTGGTGTCCTGTGGGGGGTGAGGGGTACCAGAACTTCACAGGTAACAGTTAAAGCATTCCCTTCATTTTGTACTGTGCAATATCAAGTCATGCCAGGATGTGAACAAATAGCTAACACTCTGCACTCAAAACCATCCATTCATGTCAGAAGCATGAAGCCTTAAGCTGTCATTGTGATTAGTTAATATGAGCTGAATTAATAACAGCATAGAAAAGAAATGAAACAATATTTGGAAATATGAGGCCAAGGGGACCCATGCCAGAGAACCAGCCACTGAGAGCTCAGAAAAAGCTAGAAAGGTTTGGAAATGGTTTTCATCTCATCCCCTCAATTGAGAAAATAAAACATTTGTGCTTTTTAAAAGTAGCTTTTTATTAATACTTGAAGAATTTTTACAGTGTATTTTGGTCATACTCACCTCCTACTTTCCCCCTCTAACTGCTCCTGGGTACAATCCCACATTTCTACCCCACTGCAACTTGATTCCCTCTTTCTTCATTTTCTAATTACTCATAGAATCCAATTTGTGCTGCCATGTACTTCCGGGTTTGTGGTTACTCTTGAAAAACTGAATCCCCATCCCCAACAAGTCATCAGCTATCAATAGCTCCTCAGTTATGGATGATATTTTAAGTCCCTCCCTATTCCATGCTAGAACATTCACTGGATTTATCCTGTCCAGGTCTTGATCAGGCAAACCACAGCTACTTACAGTTTGTGAGTGCAACAAGCCTGTCGTATCCAGAAATCAATGTTTTACTCTGATACCCCCTGACCTTCTTATTGTCTTTCGGTCCCATATTCTGTGATGGTCTTTGAGTCTTGGCTGGTTGAGTGTGTGGTGATATAGACATCCCATGTGTGGCTGAACACTCCATGAACACTTAGATCATTTGTGAGTTTTTACACTAACTACTGTCCACATGAAGATTGAGAGCGTCACTAATCTATGGGTAGAGAGATATGAAGTTAGACAGCGACTTTATCCTATGTTCATTTAGCAGAATATTAATAGCAGGTTCACCCCTGGAATTCATGAGCTCCTTAACCATCTGTTCTTGGCCAGGTTTATAGTGCCAGGCAAGTGGGACTGTATTTCTTCCAAAGCCACAGGCCTTAAAGCATAGATTGCATTGTTCAAATAAAATTCTGTAAATCATGTGACTTATTTCCTGACCCTGGACCTATGAACTGCCACTCCCTTAAAGTAGATGCTTGACATGCAGAGTTCCAGGCAGAGTTATGTCTCTCACACAACCATTAGTCTGAATAATAGTCCCAAGCAATATTCCAACAAAACAAGGAGGAAACACATATAAAAAAGATTTTTAAACAGTCCTTATTTTAGGCTTTGGACCGTTCCTAATCCAGAAATACCAATGAAGAAACAACTCATGCTTTGGTGCACAGTTTACATGTTGTACATGGTCTATTTTACTCCACAAATTGTGTGAAAGCTAATGGTGGATAAAGCAAATATTTGCCTCAGTAGCAACCTGAATGTGGCTCTCTGACAGGGACATACCTCCCATACAGAAACAAGGACCAATATACAGTATACACATACAAGCATGCAAGTTAAGCATTACAGCATGGTCTGGTGCTTTGTATTTAATTAAGTGATTTCCTCCCAAGATTACTACTGTTATAGGAGCAAATGCTCATGTATATGAAAATGATATTGTGAAACCTTGTCTTCAAATTATTCCTGATTGTTCAATAAATGCCCACACCTGGGCAGGGCAGAGGTAAGGTAGGCAGAGCCAACATTCACAGGCTTGGAGGACAGGAGGATCACAGGAGGAGGACAGAAGGAGGAAGAACAGGAGAGGAGAAGAAGATAAAGAGAGTCACCATGGCACAGTGTACAGAGGAATCATGTGGCTGGAAGGAGCCTAATTCTGAGGATCGGTGATAAAGAGAAGTAGCCCAAAGGAAATAAAATGTACGAGTATTTATGGGAATTGCGGATGGGAAGTAGCCCAGATAGGAAAATTAAAGCAAGTGGCAGGGGATGTGGGGCTGGGAAGTAAAGATAGCTCAGGGAGTTAGTTGTACCCAATTCCAGTGTATAGGCATATTAAGATTTAACAGCTGTCTGTGTCTTTTATTGATATGATAGCAGGTTAAATAATAACCACCATAATAATTATAAATATTTATAGTAGATACCAATAACAAATTTTACACAATTAATAATACATAAAATACTGTATTAAAAGTTTAAATCATTTAAAATTGTGTATGAGTAGGGGCTGGAGAGATAGTTCAATGGTTGAGAGTACAAACTCCATTCCCAGCACCCATGTAAGAAAGCCCACAACCACCTATAACCCCAGCTGCAAAGATTATACATTCTCTTCTCATTTCCTTGGGCACCACACACACGGCATAGACACATAATAGCCATTAATATAAATGAAACTAAGAATAAAATTGTATATGGTTAGCAAGGCTTTAGCTTGTTTTTATTAAGTGTTTTCTGTGTCATTCTTTGTCAAAGTTGAAGGTCTATTTCTTTACTCATAACTCATTTTTGTATGCCTGTTCATGAGCCTGCAGACATTGTTCACATTTTCTACCTTTGCAATATTATTTAAAACCTACTATAATAAGTACGCATGCGTGTCTCTTGATTTGGATGGAGAAATGGTTATCTGAGGTAAATATTTAAACTGAGATTGCTAGGTGATCCTGTGCAGATCTGTTTAGTTTTACAGAAGGTTCTGAGTACATTTCCAACTTGATGCAAACTATTAGTAATATAATTAACTGATAACAACATATAATGAGGCTGAAATAATTGCTAAACTATACACTTAAATTTGTCATTAAATTGAGTTGAAAGCAGTGAGTTAGGTGTGCTTATTATCAGGAATGTTTTCTTGTCTCTTTTCACAACCATTCAAAAATAAGTTCTCTGTGTTTTAAGTGGTGTTTCAGGTAGGGAAGACTTCATGGTCCCAAGGATGGCTCAGAGGACAGCTCCCCTCAGCTCTGGTACACTCAAGGAAGTTTTCTTCAAGAAGCAAAGTTATATTCAGACCCAAAGACATTCTCAAGCAGTTTCCAAAAGATAGACACATTCAGCTGTATTTAAAGAAACATAGTAAACTGTGACCTGCCACATAGATTTTTAAGTACTTTATAAACTTATAAGTACTTTTAAGTTCTTTATAAATTGTAACTCTTGGGGAAAGACAACTTTTGCCACTTTAGTTCATACACTTCGTGACATTAAGGATACTTTGTAATTTGTAATCTAGAATAAGTTCAGTATGTCTTGCATCATTACCTAAAAAATTTGATAGTTTAAACTATCCACCAAATGTTCACTAATTGTAGATCATCCTGATTTCTGTGTACATTTTATGCCAGAATACAATTTCTTGCATCATATTCAAAATTGATCATTGGCAGTTCATCTGGTTTAAAGCTTATAAGCTTAGAGGAGAAATATGTTTCATTATGGTATTTTTCAAATAAATTTTCTTTTTGTTCTTTCTCACTTCGCACTTCTTCAACATCCTCACCCTCTCACTGTGTCCCCAACTCTGAGTAGTTTCCTTTTGGCTTTTATTTCACATGTGACCTTTGCTCTCTGTCACTCTTTCTTAGCACTTATTATGATCTCCAATCTAGTTCCAGTCTCTATCCATTCTCTGTATGGTCAAGAAAACAAGTGTTAGCAAGAATGTGGGGAAAGAAGAATGCTTATCCACTGCTGCGGGGAGTGTTCAACTGGTACAACTGTTGTGACTTTGAATCCACTGAAAAGACCAAAGAATTAGACTCGATTCAAATTTAGACTAAATTAATCTACTCTTATTCTAAGGGAAGACAGCAGCCTTGAAGCCAAACAGCATGTTGTGCTGAATGAAGATAAAGAAACAGTTTATTAGGTGGTACATTACAACCATCAAAGGTGTACATTACAATTATCTTTATGATATAATAACTACATAATATAATATAATTCATAGCCAGGCAAGAAAATCATTTTACTCCCATCAGTTGTTATTCTTTCCTGTCATATAGTAATAAAAATACCACTTCATCTGAGTCCTACAGCAATAAGTGAGTTTACAAAAGCAGAAAGCAGGAACATCATTATTTTATTGTTATCTTACCAGCAGGGCATTAGGATTTCACAGGCATTCCAGGGCAAAGGCTAACAGCTCTTAAGGAATGTGTGGTACCATATTAAATTTCTTTAGCCATCACAGGAGAGTTATGTGTAAATTATTACACATGTCTGAGCACTTTGTGAAAATGTCATTAATTGACCGAGATAGAGCAGGCAATAACACAGCGATATCAGGTTAGGGCTGGCTGTCACGTCCCTTTACAACTCTTACAGAAATCATTATGAAAGCTCACCCCAAGTTAAAAATAAATTAATATACAACTCAGGTATACTGTTCTGAGGCATATTTCCCAGGGAATCTAACCTGGTTCAGAGATACTTGTGTATCTATGGTCATTGCTACTCTATTCACGCTATCCAGGAGATAGGACCAAATGAGATGCCCATCAACAGATCATTAAAATGTGACACACAATGAAATTTTACTCAGCTATTAACAAAACCTAAAATTATAAAACTGTCAGGAAAATAGATGGGCTTGAAAGTATTTTACTCTCATGGTCAGGGTGGTCACTGCTGTGATGAACACCATGATCCAAAGCAAGTTGGGGAGGAGAGGCTTTGTTTGACTCATGCTTACCACCTCACAGTTCATCACTCACAGAAATCGGGAGAGGAGCTTGAACCAGGTAGGAACGTGAAGCCAGGAGCTGATGGAGAGGTCATGAAGGATTCCTGCAGATCATAAGCTATTACTGTAACAGGCCATACCATGTTATTTCTGGAAGGATTGTGGGAAAACTTTGGAAATCTGGGCGGGAGAAGCCATTGAGTATTCAAAGCTTGGATAGTCTTTCTTTGCGAGCTTGGGATATGTGAATGTTGAAAGCGATACAGACAACAGAGACCTGGCTTGTAAAGTTCCAGAAGAAGTTAGAGAGTCACTAAAAATCTCTATCAGGGCTGTTGGTTATTTTAAGTTGTGAATCATTAGTTCCAGTTAACAGGCACTAAAGAATCAGCTGTAGTTAACATGAAAGAACTGAAATCTTTGCATTTATGTGGAGAATTGATGCTGGTAAGTGGAACTAAGAAAGTAGCAGTGGGTAAGAAGAGACCAGCATCACTGGGGTGAATTCTTCTGGGAAGTGTTACCTCAAGGGCAGCACACAGAAGCTCCATCCATAAGCAGCCAAAATTGGTAATGTGTGAAGGTCACCTAGGTGGTACTCATTTTGAAGGTATAAAAGGGTCATGGAAAGGAGTTGAGGTTTGTCACTATGAGAGGCCAGGATAGGCCACTGACCTCAGCATTTTGGAGTTGCCAGTACCATGGGACAACCACCAAGAACAGCAGCAGTGGTGGAGTGGAGCTTATAAGACAAGCTATTTGTGTTGCAGAAGGTGGAGGCAGAAAATTGACCCAAGCCATTTGAAGGATCCCAGAAGAGCTTCAGTGAATCCCACATACGGGACATTGAATTGTTTATACTGTTGAAGTTTTGTTTTGCTTTGCATTGCTTTCATTGTGATATGTCCAAGTTCTTCCCTACTGGATTAAGAAAGTATTTACCCCTCAGGAACAGTCATAGGTGAGGGGAATAAGGGGAAAATGGGAGGGAGGGAAGAATGGGAGGATACAAGGGATGGGATAACCATTGAGATGTAACAAGAATAAATAAATAAATAAATAAATAAATAAATAAAAAGAAAGCATTTACCTTAATTTTGGTTTTTAAAGGATCCCAAAGTTGAGGGACACTGAATTTTTAAAAAATATTTTGGATTTTTAAAGACTTGATATTTTAAAGAGATCGGATATGTTTGAATTTTTGAGGACTGTGGGACTTTTAACGTTATTTATGGTTTATATTGTGATATTAGTATTGACATGCCATCTTGGGGATAAATGAAAAGAAAAAATTGTAAATAAAGAGTGGTGTGCTTATGTATCAAGTTAACAAGTGGTAGGTTGTACTGTCTACTATCATCTGAAAAGAGGAAACCTCAATTGAGAAAATGACTCCATAAGATTGGGTGGTAGACAAACCTGTAGGGTGTTTTCTCAGTAGTGGCTGGCATGGGAGGTCCAACTATTATAAGTGAGGCCACTCCTGGATGGTAGTCCTGGTTTCTATAAAAAAGGAAGCTGAGATAACCACAGGAAGTAAGGCAGAAAGCAGCACTCCACCACGGCCTCTGCACTAGATCCTGCCTCCACATTCCTGCTCTGTTTGACTTCCTGCCTTCAATTGCTCTTCATGATGATGGTGGAACTTGGGTGAAATAAACACTGTCTTCTCAAGTTGCTCTTGGTCATTGTGTTTCATCGTACCAATAGTAATCCTAACTAAGACATATACTAAATGAAGTGGTGGTTTATTCAAATTTTGACATTCTCATAAAATTTCTCTTATCTAACACTATCTTTTTTATTATTTTCATAGCTAGATTATGCTGCATTTTGCATTTTCAGGGTTTTCCAAAGCTATATTATTGAGAATTTGATGCCCATGATGCTATTGAGATATTGTGAAACTTTTAGGAGGTGGGACCTAGTGTAAAGTGATTTAGCAATTAGGGCTATGTCTGCAAGCATACTTGGAACCTGACCCCTTCCTCTCTCTCTGCTTCCTGACTATCATGAGGTGAACAGCCATCATGTACACATACCTCACACTGTCCCAAAGCAATCATGGACTGAAAAGATGAATAAAAAATATACAAAATAAGAACTTTCTCTCATAAACAGTTACTTTGGAATGTTTTTGTCACAGCAATAGAAAGCTGACTAGTTCAGTGAAAAGTGAACTGCTATGCAAACTCCACAATTACTCTCATTGCTGTAAGCTATGATAGTGTTGACAACAAATAAGCACTTCTACTTAATTTTAACTCCATCCATTGCTTGTTGGAACTGAGTCCAGAAGCAGATCCAGCCACTGAATGGGGATAAAAGATGGCCATGTAGATCTTCCTTAGAATGGCATCTATCTGTTAGCTGTCTGTTTGTGTCCTCTGCTCAGGTTGATAAGGCTGGGAGCAAGATGTTTAATGATTTTTATAACAGAAACTTATAATGGACATTTTCTAACCAATAACAAATAGTTTTTATCTTGAAATCTTTACAGGAAAGTCTTCCAGAAGAGTCCCCTTTACAGATAGGAGAAGCAGAATCATTGGTACAAGCAATATATAGTAGTGTCTGTTCAGGAATTAGATGCAGTCCCTTAGCAAGCAGATCCATCATGCCCATTATTGATCCTCCAGAGGGATACATGGGCTGACACTTGTAAGTGTGCAGACATAGCCATTTAAGACCTGTACAGACACAGAGGCATAGGCCTTGCATAGGTCCTGAGGTTTGCAGCATGTTTTGTAAATGCTAAAAATTAAGACACATTTCCTATTAGCACAGCCATTTAAAATATGAGGAAAATGCAATTGTATCTAGCTATCCCATTGACAAGTCCATTGCTTAGTTCACTTTCGAGCTCATGAAATGATGAGTATTATATGCACAATGCTGTCCACATCATTTAGAGGATGGCTGTCAGCCCCTGAACACTGCTATCCTCAGGACATTGGAGACCCAGTGCACAAAAAGATTAATGAAATGTCTAAAGTTCAGCAAGTTTTCAGAAGGTGACAACCAGGCCCACCCAGTGAAGACTATTGAGTACAGCACTCCTACTAATGTCTAAGGCTGAACAGTCTCTAGGCAGGTAGGGAGTGGATGCTGACCCCTCTAGTGAAGAATCTGGCATTCATAGAGGGAAACCTATGCGATCAAGGCCCCAGCATCCATCTTACCAAGTCTGTCTGCTGACATGCTAATTATTTTCTTATAACAGAAATATATTCCTTCATGCAAAAAGCCAACCTTCATGAGGATAGATCAATGAGATATATTCATGAGCCAAAAGCATTCCTGATGAAGACTGGGTGTGATTAACTCCCAGTGATTAGCAATAATGAAAGCACACAGCTGCCAAATAATAAAAACGGTTTCCTCCTTCCCTGGGTTCTGCAAAACATTCAGGAAGCAAGGTGACTCCCACCAACTGAGCTACCACTTTATTGGTAAAGAATTGTACATTCCTGCTATATGCATGGCTGTCTTAAGCCCCAGACAGAACAGCTCTGCTCCCTCCACCAAGCCCTGGCAACCATTCTCCCTTAGTGGAGCATCCTTTCCCTTAGCCACTCTCTGGTTATGTGGCAACCCAATCTACAGTTTTGGATATTGTCACTCTGTGTCTACCCTGGCAGCATCTCTCTACATCTCTTCCCATTGCTCCAACACAAGAGTCCTCTTATCTTTCAATTTATCAGCTGGATTAGTACAGAAAGACGGAATGTGGCTTGCAGGACTGAGACAGGGCTTTTGGAGCTCTGGTTCTCAACCTACGGGTCACAACCCCTCTGAGGACTGAATGACCCTTTCACAGGGGTTGCCTAAGACCATCACACCATCAGAAATACATTATGATTACAGTTATGAAGTAGCAACACAAATAATTTCATGGGTTGGGGTCACCACGACATGAGAGACTATATTAAAAGGTTGCAACATTAGAAAGGTTTAGAACCATGGTGGACTGTACCAAGACCTTAGCACAACTAATGCCATAATGGAAGTAACATTTAGGGCTTGGAAGCCAGCACATAGGTAGCAACACCTGGCAGAATGGGAACTGAGACCTAATCCATACTTCTGGAAAAGTCCCTAAATGTAGTAACCTTGCCTTTTGATTTCTGTAGCTCTGCTCTGGTTAACTGTTCTTGCTAATTGAGGTGTGCCAACTAAGAATGTGATTTTGTACTTAAAAGCTCACCCCTGAACAAGGTTTGGGACTGCACTTGGGTCCCAGATACTCAACGTAGTTGCCAGCAGGATAATAAAGACTTTCTATTGGCTTGAACCCATATCTGAGTGGTCTTCTCTGGTGGATACCCCACAACAGGAGTATGTGTATATTGTGAGTCTCACCTGATTCCCCATCATGTTCACAGCTGGAAATGTCCATGGGCTTTGTCAACGAAACTCCAGTGCATTTCCTGCCAACCATGTACCACCACCAGAGCCTAAGTCCAGCTGACCACACACCACACAGCCAGGGCCTGAGTCCTGCCAAATATGCACCATAAAGCCAGAGCCTGAGGCTCTGGTGCTGCTCATCTGCCCAGAAGAAACGTCAAGTGAGGTTTAATATTGTGTCACTTAGGAAAGGACACAATATTCATGGTACTTAGACTTGATGAAATCCAGGCTCAGTATTTTATCCAGGCATTATGCCAATGTAGTTAACACTTAAATCACTGCCTTCCAGTAAAGTCCATAGTCTTCTGCACTGGACAATATCTTATCCAATCTGTTGAAGACATTGAGAGAAAATGACAGAAGCCCCAAAGAATAAGGAAATCTGTTCCCAGTCTGGCCTTGGTCATGAGCTACATGACAAACTCTATGGATCTAGACTACTGGCCCACTGTGCAATTATCAGACTTCCTAGACCTAAAATCAGGGGAACCAATTCCTTAGAATCTTCTACACAAACACACACACACACACACACACACACACACACACACACACACACCTGAGTTACAGTTTTCTGAAAAAAAAAAAAAAACAGAAATCTTGCTGAGGCTATTATTCACAAATGCCATTGAATCTACTTCTTTTTTCTTCTTTGGTTCATATTTGATACTTCTGTATATAACTTCAGCAATAGCTAAACTGCTTACACAAAATGAAATGCTATAATGACTCATATACAATACAAAACAACTTTGTTACGGGCCTCCCACCAAGCTTCTTCACTTTGCTCCTCAATGAAACTCCCAATCCAGAAGCACTCTTTAGCTTAAATATGGATTGTAACCCCCTCTTCAGCATGTGGAAGAGAGCACTGAGGCTTTCCTGGAGGGCTTGTTCATAAAAATCATCACATCAGGAAATCAGCAACCTCATGAGCCTTAAACATAGCACTACCAAATGTGACTAGAATGTTAAAACTGGAAGATAGCAATGCAACACACATATACAAAAGGCAAAGGGTTTGCTTGTTTCTAACGTCCTAGAGGATTTTGTTCCTACCTAGAATAGGAGCTACTCATATAACACTCTGTCTTTACATATGAGTGAAGAGGGAATGGAAAAGAAGACAGGATAAAAACTGGTATAAACTCACACACTCATCCCAGCAAGTGCTCAGAGCAGGTGTTAACATGTCAGTTTGGAGAGCTGAAAATAAGGTCTAGAGCATGCCATTCCACCTCAAATGACCAAGGAGAGCAACTCCAACCCCAAATCCCAGGAATCTGCTTGCAAAGCAGACATCAGCTGGACATCCAGCTAATATGCAGACCTGAGGTCCCAGTGCCTGCCAAGCACTCTCACCTCAGTCAGCACCACAAGACAGACATGTGAGGCATGTGGGCCAGCACATTACTCTAAATGGAATCCCTACAATTTGTAGGCAGAAGATAAAGTATTTCGAGTCAAATGCCTTTCTTTCAAGGATGACCTCATTAAGACTCACCCTCTGTACTAAGGCAGGTAGTGGGAGTGTTAACCTCACATGTTAAATCAGTGCTGGCACACTGTGCAGCTTAGTGTCAGGTACATGAGGCATCTGGGTGTGTATGTAGCAGCAATACTGCCTAAAAGCAGCACTGTTCCTGCGTGAGAAACTCCCACACTGCCACACTGACAACACAGGTCTTTCCCACCCTCTCATTGTCTACAGATCTTATCCTTCCAGCAGGTATCAATAAAAAGTAACTGTCTCCTCCCAGTCAGAGAAATAATTCCTTGGGAGATGAGGTGGCCTAAATTAACTGTCTTGTGAGAGTAGTGCTTCTTCTTCCACCAGTTCCCACCATAGGAAGTTTTTACAGATTGTGTCTAAGGACATGATCAATGTGATGCTACAGCAAGCTAGAGAAAGAAAAGCTTGCAGGGGAATGTTTTGTGCATCACTTTTTCTTTCTTTGTCTAGTGTGTGTGTGCACGTGTGTGTGTGTGTGTGTGTGTGTGTGTGTATGTGTGTGTGTTTATGGATCCATATGTGAATACTACATAAGCATTTGTGGCCACAGGTTGATGTCAGGACTTATCTTCTTTCGTTTATCCACATTGATCAATGATGTGGAATCTCCTAGTCAAACTCAGAGCTCATGACTATGGATAGTCTTGCTAGCCAGCTCTTCAGTGAACCCTCTCTCTCTTGCTTCCAAGGCTGGTGTTACAAGCCGGCCACCATACCCACATGGTTTCTGAGCATCTTTGGTTTTGAAATTTGAATGGTAAACATAGCCGATGCAGGAATTCCTCCACACAGTCTTTTCCTATAGATCTACAATTACTCTACTTTAACTTAGAACACAGGGTAAAATTTATATCACATGCAATTATCCATATTGTGGGCACTAGGTGAAAACCTACTACTGTTGTTTTGCTAAATGTGAATATGTTATAAAATTATCTTCTATAATATCTATGTTAATAGCCAGCCATGGTCAAAGAACTTTCTTATTGCAATGGGCAACAGTCAATGCAGAGACTCATAATTGGTCAAAATCCTAATAATTAGTTTCTGAGTTCTCAACTCTCAGCTCTAAACAAGACATCTATATCTACTTCCTCCCCAAGGCTCAGGGAATGTCAGTAAAATGGAGTAGAAATAATGTAAGAGATGGAGGATACGAAGGAGTGCTGTGACTTGCAGAGCATGATTAGGCCATTGAATTCATGAACTCAAACCAGTGATGGATCCCTGCACAAGACTAAGCCTGTCAACATTCCAGCATGCATTACCCAGCCCTAGCTGAGGAACAATAGGTAGTTAATGGCTGCTGACAATGTGTCAACTTTCTGCAGTGGTGAAGCCACCGGCAAATTGTTCACAATTCAGTGAATAGCCCTATGTCTATCCACATGCAATCAAGCCTGATTAAACTCCAGTATGTTAGGACATTCTCCATATCCATTTCCTTATTCTATACTAATGTCATTACTGGTCTCATGAGATAGGGAGCACAGAGAGAAATGAGAGTCAATAGCAGACCTGGATTGAGTGGGACCGGAAGACAAAGGGCTTACAGAGATAAAGAGAAACCTTGGTCAGGGGCTTCTCTCAGACAAGCTGGAGACCTATGACAGGGTAGGCTCCAGGGAGGATGTGAGGGCGACTATAGCTGAGACTCCTAATAGCAGGGGTCATCAAGACTGAAGAGGACACCCTCTAACTAGACACAACTCCCAGTGGAAGGAGGGGAACCCCAACCCACCCACAGAAACTTTGAGCCAGGACTTGCCTGCCTATAAGATGTGCAGGGACAGGGATGGAATGGAGATTGAGGAAATATCCAGTCAGTACCAGGCCCAACCTGAGAACCCCTCCATGAGAGATACTCTGCTATACTTATGGATGGGAGCCTAGCATGGCTGCCTTCTGTGTGGCCCCAGCCAGCAGCTGATGGAAGAGCATGTGAAGACCCACTGCTAAATATGGGGTAGAACACGAGGAGTCTTGAGGAAGAGTAGGGGGACGGATGGAGGACACAAAGGGGACAAGAGCTCCATAGGAGAATCAAAAGACTCATCTAACCAGGACCCCGGGGAGCCTGTAGAGACTGGGGCTCCAACCAGGGAACATGCATGGATTAGACCTGCACACGTGAGCCAATGGGCAGCTCCATCATCATGTGGTTACCCTAGTGAGGGAAGTGAGGACTAGCCCTGACAGACAGACTCTGCTGTCTGCTTTTTTGTCTCTTTCCCCTGGCACTGCTGCCTCACTGGGCCACAGGGGAAGAGGATGCCCCAGTCCTGATATGACTTGCTATGCTGGGGTGGTAGGTGTTCGATTCTCTGGGGAGTAGGGGAAGGGAAGGGGAGAAAAGAGAGGAAGTTTGGGAACAGAGTGAGAGGAGGGAGGGGGGAGGAAAAAGAGAGGGAAGGTGGGACCAGGGTGAGAGGAGGGAGGGGGCTATGACCAGCATATAAAGTGAATAATTAATAAAACATTCAAGTAACAATAATATCTTCTTTTTAAAAATACATTGTTAATTTGAGTGCTATGTGAGGTAAAGATTTTAAACCTTTTTTTTAATCATTGTCCAAATGTATCTAGAAATATAGCTTGTTCAGAAACTATATAAACTTCCAAATGTTTTGGTATATAAGTCATTAGTAAACTTTTGTTGACAAATAATGAATGGATAGTTTTATGGATGAGTTGAGGCACAGGTGGGTTTTGCCAAAAAGAAAATACATATTAATTTATTAATTATTATTTAAAAATAAATGACACAGTAGCTTGAATCATGCAGCCACTCAGAAACTATATGGTAAATAAATTAATAAATTCATAAATAATAATGAGTGAATGCATAAAGATATCAATTTATTTTTCTCTCAGGCCTACTAAACACCAATCCTTACAACGATATGCAAGAAGAAAATTTGTCTTTCATAAATTTTAGTTTAATTATCAAAACGAGGAGACATGTCCTAGAAAACTTCATGAAAGTAGCCATGAGCTGTGAATGTAGTCCATCTGATTGCAGTTCTCCAAATGAAGACCTCCATCTTTGATTTGAGTAACTTTCCATTAGGGCACATGATTGCTTATTTCTCATGGCCAGAGAAGATAGCACACTCTGTCAAAGAGATTTCTTTTTGCAGATGGTATGTTTTACCAAGAGCAGGAGAGCACCGTCCAGGCCTCTGCAGTCTCTAGTCAGCAGCTTTCTTGTGTGGCATGATGACAGGTATTTGTAGCCTTTTGCTGGGCTCTGGAAGCATTGCTAGATAGGAGGTCAGGCTTTTTTTTTTTTTTTTCAAATAATTTATTCAGATTACATCTCAATTGTTATCTCCTCACTTGAATCTTTCCGTTCCTCCCTCCCTCCATTTTTCACCCTATTCCCCTCCTTAGACCTGTGATAGGAGGGGACCTGCTCTCCCACCATATGATCACAGCCTATCAGGTCTTATCTGGGTAGCCTACTTAGCCTTCCTCTGAGTGTCACCACATCCCCCCTTGAAGGGTAAGTGGTCAAATAGGGAGTACCAGAGTTCATGTCATAATCAATTCCCACTCTCCTCACAAATGTGGGGAATGTGCTATCCATTGGCTAGATCTGAATAGGAGGTCTAGGTTTACTGCATGCATTGTCCTTGGTTGGTACAGAAGTTTGTGCAGGCCACCCTGGATCCAGATTCGTCAGATATGGTGGTCTTCTTGTAGGGTTCCTGGACCATCTA
Source organism: Acomys russatus (assembly GCF_903995435.1). Classification (NCBI taxonomy): domain Eukaryota; kingdom Metazoa; phylum Chordata; class Mammalia; order Rodentia; family Muridae; genus Acomys; species Acomys russatus. Next base: position 25,250,098 of record NC_067138.1, read on the forward strand.
CTTCTTTCTATCTCCCCTTTCTCCCATACCACTCTCAGCTGGAGTCCCAATAACAAGTCCCAGCATCTGTCCTAATCCTCTGCTGAGTGAAGAATCTCAGAGGACATCCATGTTGGGCTAGTATCCAATTATAAGTGAGTGTATATCACATGTATCATTCTGGGTCTGGGTTAACTCACTCAGGATGGCCATTTCTAGTTCCATCCATTTGCCTGCAAGTTGTGAGATTTCCTTGGCTTTAATAGCTGAGTAGTATTCCATAGTGTAAATGTACCACAGTTTCTTTGTCCATTCTTTGACTGAGGGACATCTAGGTTGTTTCCAGATTCTGGCTATTATGAATAAGGCTGCTATGAACATAGTTGAGAAAATGTCTTTGTAGTGTGGTGGAACATCTTTTGGATCTTGAGGTAGCCCTAGTTCTCAATTTTCTGAGAAAGCGCCAGATTGATTTCCAAAGTAGTTGTACAAATTTGCACTCCCGCCAGCAATGCATGGGTGTTATCCTTCTTCCATATCCTTACCAGCATGTGTTGTCACCTGAGTTTTTTATCTTAGACATTCTGATGGGTGTGAGATGGAATCTCAGAGTCATTTTGATTTGCATTTCTCTGATCACTAAGTGACACAGTCTCTGATCACTAAGAATATTGAGCATCTCTTTAAGTGTTTTTCAGCTAGTCAATATTCTTCTGTTGAGAATTCTCTGTTTAGCTCTGAACCCCATTTTTTAATTGGGTTATTTGGTTTGGTGGTGTTCTTGGGTTCTGTATATATTTTGGATATTAGTCCTTTGTTACATGTATGGTTGGTGAAGATCTTTTCCCAGTCTGTAGGCTGCCACCTTGTTCTATTGACAGTGTCTTCTGCCTTACAGAAGCTTCTCAGCCTCATGAGGGACCATTTATTAACTGCTGATTGGACATCAGTTCTTAATGTGCATCCTTTAGTCCAGATTTTCAGGAGTACCTTCAATGTTAAATTTAGGATATATGTATAGACAGGAATGAACAACACAAGTAGACATAGAGTACATTGCTGATTTAATTAGACAAGGACTGAGATATAACTGCCAAAACCAAAATGCCAAAGTAGAATAAATTAAATTTAGCTTAGCTTTCCTGAACATCACGCATCATCCAAAACAGACACACTAAGCCAGTGGGCTGTATCTTTTATCCATCCTCACCCAAAGCAGCATGATGCCTCAATATATTCTTAGACACAGACTACATTGTATCTGATCATGTCTTCTCAATTCAACAAACGCATGAAGACTTCGTTAGTTGACAGAACTATACCTCTATTTTCATACTTGCCACCTTTAAGCTGTTCACTGCTGACAGAGTACAATGCAGTAAAAAGAGCACTGAAATACAGGTTAAGATCTATCCTTAAGTAGCAGCCTGGCACTGGTAAATCCCTTAAACCATTTGCCTCTTAAACTGTCCCCATCATGGGAGAGAAGACCAGTGACTAGCCTGTCTGAGTGGTGTGCTCAGGAAAGATAGCAATTAAGTATAATGTCACCATCTGTCTGTATAATTATAATTATTGACCTAACATAAATATATTAGCAATATAGTTTTCATTGCAAAAATTAAGAATGCTATATTCTCCACAGTTGAGTGGAGAGTGTGATATGACTTTCTCACGTACTCTGGTGCCTCACATTTGACCATGCCCCTGGAGGGGGAGACCTGGTGGCACTCAGAGGAAGGACAGCAGGTTGCCAAGAAGAGACTTGATACCCTATGAGAATATACAGGGGGAGGTAATCCCCCTCAGGAACAGTCATAGGGGAGGGGAATAATGGGAAAATGGGGGGGGGGGGTGAGGGAGGAATGGGAGGATACAAGGGATGGGATAAACATTGAGATGTAACAAGAATAAATTAATAAAAAAATTAAGAATGCTGCATTCTTTGATTATTCTCCATTATTACTAATTATTCTGTGGCCATCATCAGATAATTCGAAGTAAAGCAACAGTAAAAAAAAAAATAGAGAGAGAGTTTTGAAAATCACTCTTAGGTGCAAAAATGTGTAATAAAAGACATGTAATGATTATTTATGTACTCAGTCAAGAAATAATCACTATCTGCCTGGCTTCATACAGTCTAGACTTCACTGTATGTTTTTATTTTGAAGACATACCAGGTGAAATCAGATTCCACTGCAATTAAATAACTACAACCAAACATCTTCTGAAAAGATAAACAGTAGAGAAAGTGGTGCTGAAAGGGTCAACTGTTTCCAAATAATTTATCTGCATATCAGATGAAAGCCCATGAAAATGTATGGGAATGTAAAAAGATGTACCAGACAGGAGTTGAACATCAACTAGAAATTGATGGCAAAATTGTGTTTCTTAATAAGGTAAAAAAAATCAACCAGTTGAAACTGATTCATAACTGATACAAATATTATAACTCATGGACTCAGGTAACAAAGCAACATTCCATAGGTCTGTTTCATTTTTAAGTTTCATGGTCTTTCCATTTAAACTCTTTTTAAGGTTATATCTAATAAACATACGAAATAAAAGATTTCCACATGACTTTTTCAGAATTTTATGTTTTATCCTTCCTTCTTCCCTTTCTTCTTGTTTATCTTTCCAACATTCGTTGCTTAGAATGTTCCACCTCCAGTATTTCCCTCTCCACTTTCAGGTCTAACATGTTCTTCTATCCTCTTCCCTTAAGACAGTTCCTACTCTCTCTCTCTCTCTCTCTCTCTCTCTCTCTCTCTCTCTCTCTCTCCCTCTTTTCCTCCCTCCCTCTTTCTCTCGCCCCTCCTTCCCTCCTCTGCTTCCTTCCCTACCTCTAATGACTTTTTTCTGTATTACAAATTGCTGGATTTTGCTAGCCTGTGAAAATAAGCACTCTAAATAAGTGTAGCTCAACCAGAGAGGACATGAGACATTTGTGTTTCTGAGATACTTCACTTTGTATAATACATTATAAAAAAAAGTTTTAATTAACTCAAGCTTGATCTGGACGTGTGGCTCAATGTAGAAAATGTTTGTCTGACTAAATGAGAACCTAAGTTTGGATCCCCAGTGTTAAATTTCAGGGTGTAGAATAAAGTAACAAAAGGCAGGAAAGAGACCAGAGTCTGACCTCAACAGATGATACTGTGCTTATTAGCGCACATAGTAAAGGGCAGTCTGTTTGCTGCAGGAATGGAGGATCTGAAAATGGAGAGAGTTGGTCAAGGCTTTTATAGGGTTGGACAGGAACTTATGGGAATTTGATACAGCAATGGCGGTCGGGGTACAATCAGTTTACAATAGTATTCTCTTCCTGGGGTATTTTTTTTCTGGCAGGGCAGTGTTATTTTTAGGAACTTCTTGCCACAGCAAAGGGGATGGGGTCAACTGATAGCAGTTAGGCAATGACAGCAAAAGCAAAACAAAACAAAAACAAAAAACACCGAAGATGGCAACCGACTGAGGATGACATCTGCTAACAACTTCTGGCATCCGCATGCACATACACATATACACACATCTACAGAAAGGAGTGTACACACACATACACACACACACACACACACACACACACACACACACACTGAGTATAGCAGTAGAAAAGTTTTTTCAAGAAGAAATTAATTGAATTTGAATCTGAAAAATGTAAAAGAATCACTTGGAAAAGGTTGTGAACATATATATTTTAAACTTACAAATAAATTTACCATGATTTAACATAGTTTAACCAAAAATTAATTATTAAGGCCCAGGCTACTCATTAACAGTATCTGGGAATCTTAGTTAATGTAGTATGCACAGCAAAGGTGATTTTAGGTCTTACAAAGACACCAGCAGATGTTTGTTCAGAAGCTTGCCAATAGCTGCAGATGGATATAGTGAAAGGAAGTTTCCAAAGTTCTTCAAGAATCTTGAAATCTGAGGCCTCATTTCTGTCTAGCTCAAGTCCTTATTGTTGACATGGATAATAGGAAATAAATAAATGCTATCTAGCGTGGAGGACATGGGTCCGCATGGCAGGTGTGGGTCCAGGACTCGAAAGACGAAGTCTTCAGTGCATTCTGAGGAGAAGTGTGTTTCAGAGCTACACAGAAATGTTCACCCCTGAGAGCGGCCTGATTGGGAGGAAACACTTAGCACTATGTATTAGAAATACCTGAGCCGAGATCATCCAAAATGACATCGATGGCATGCTTTGTCTGATCCACAGAACAACAGTGACTGCACAGTCACCAAAGGACCATACTGAGAGCTCCAAAACGCAGTGCTGTGTTTCCCAGAAAAAAGGAAAACCTGTCATGTGGATCGTCCTTGCCCTCCCATGGCGGGACCATGGAACCAGGATCCAGTGAGCTCTCAGGGACACAGTACTGCCACTGCTGCTACCACCACTGCTTTCGGGTTGCAGCCACCATTGCTTTTTGGATCCAGGCTGGGACAGTGCGGGCAAGGAAGATGTCGTTCAAGGAGTGGGTGCTGTTCGAGTCAAGCCGGAGCAAGGACTGCACCACCCACACACACCACAGCCTCACAGACCTCTTCTCACGGCCTATGCTCAGTGCCAAGAGCTGGATTGTGCAGAGGTGGATACAGGGGGCAGCACTGAGGCAGGGCCCCATGGCGGATGGAGCATGTGATGCAACCAGAGACTAGGGCGTGAATCAACAGAGCCACAATTTCCCTGGGATAAGAAGCTGAGCTGGGCCAATATCAATGGTTTCTGTGAGCTACTCAATGAAGACTTTGAGGGGCCTCCACTTGCCACCTCCTTGGTGGCCTACAAGATCCAGTACCCACAGGAGTAGGAAGCCATCCATGCCTTGACAGCCAGCAACAATCTGACGAACTGAATGGGAGCAGGAGAGCTGGCCCTGAGGACATGGAAGCAGGAGAGCCAACCCTGAGGGCATAAGAACACGGGAGCTGGCCCTGAGGACATAAGAACAGGAGAGTTGGCCCTGCCTTGAGGACATAGGACCTGGAGAGCCGGCCCTGACCTGAGGACACAGAAGCTTAAAAGCAGGCCCTTCCCTGAGGACACAGAGCAGGTGAACTGGCCCTGCCCTGAAGACACTAGAGCAGGAGAGCCAGCCTAGCCATGATAAAAGCTGGCCCTGCCACAATGACATGGGAGCAGGAGAGTGGGCCCTGCCCTGAGGACACAGAACACAGGAGCAGGTGAGCCAGCCTTGTCCTAATGACAGGGAGTGGGAGAGCAGGCCATGCCCTCGGGACAAGAAGCAGGATTGCTGGCCCTGCCATGATGACATGGGAGCGAGAGAGGGGGCACTACCCTTAGGGCAAGGGAGTGGGCCCAGATCCAGGGCTCTGAGTGGACCTCACCCCAACATCTACCCCATGTACGACCTGCTGGAACACATGAAGGGGCCAGACCTGCAGATTCAAAGATTAAGAATCTCCTTGACACATGGCAACAACAGGATATCCGACAGCAGTCCCAGTCAGGATCCAATAATGATAGTGTAGGCCTCAAACCAGACCCATGACTCACAGCAATGAACATTTGAAAGTAAACATATGTGGACAAAAGGCTGTATGGTGTGATACACTGCAGCTTCTGTGACAAGATTTTTTGCTTGCCTGTTTGTTTTACTTTACTGGGGAGAGGAGAGGGATTTTGAGGCATGATATGTAAATCATAGACTTTCAATAAAAGAAAAAAAAAAAGAAAAGAAAAGAAATGCTATCTTTACAAATAGCCTGAAGCTTTGCAGGAAAAGTCATCAGTTCCCTTTCAAAGCATACTCTAAATGGTCCATGCAACAATGAGTATTAAATATAAGAGGAAAGATATTTCTAGTGCAAATAATTAATTGTAAAAGTCTGGGACAACAAAAATCAGTTTAGGATGTTACTTTAATTCTTTGTGTGATAGGGACTCTATATGATGTACACTGTGTGGTTTTAATGACCTGAAGTGCAAAGCTGGTATTAACAAATATTAGTCAATACAAAATTAGTAAGATACTATTTTCATTATTAGGTTACAGAAAAGCATGTATCAGTTTCGGAAATCATATCCCTGATTTGATCTGAAATACTCAGATGTCAAATCAAATACTATGTTCAATCACAACACGCAACTGAAATGGACATACCAAGAAAATTAAATTCAGAAAAAATACTCAGAAGTCAAAAGGCAAAGAATCAGACAATGGGAGTTTTGGCTCTGACTATTGTGAGTAGCCACACAGAAACTGCTTGAAAAAAAAAGTTAGGATTTTGACATAATAGTGCCTGGTAAGATATTGTTAGCTGTAGAAAAGTAAAACTTGTTCTTCTAATAAATCAAAAGTTTCTTCAGATTCTGCTTTGAGAGTAATGGATGGTGGGCTTGGAAGTTCATACTTTACAGATATTTTATAATAGAAGTCCCCTTGGCAGTTAGCCTATGCTGGGATAAAGATAGATAGCACACCTGTTGGTTTGGGATTGGAAGTAAGTCAAGCATTTTTCTGTGTTAAGGATATTTAGTTGCAAGCTATGTTGATATAACAATCATATAAACATGGTGTCTTAAAGCCCAGGGAAATTTATGATTAATCTTTCTTTAGTATTATTTAAGAAATAATAATCAGATCATGCTGACCATTGCTTGGAAATTGATTGATTTTTGCTATATGTTTACTGTGTTATACAGAACTCTTTGTATTTTTTGTTAGATTTTTTTCTTGCTCTGTTGCTTTTAAATGCTCTATTGATTATAAAACATGAAAAAAATAAGATAATCTGTAATGAAAAATTGAACTTCACTTTAAATTAAGTACTGGGTTGACCCAAAGAGAAATAGAAACAGAAGAAGAAAAATAAAGTTCTCCTGAGCTAAAGACCTTTCAGTTTTGTACTAAAATTTATGCCTGGGCCTCACTATTTCTTTTCCCTTCTGTTCCTCAATCTCTTCTCAACAATTAGTTCCTTTAACTAATTGTTCAAAAACAGTTGATCTCTCTGGCCAGCTGTTCCCTGCCTGCTCAATTTTCCCTACTGTGGAACCACCAAGACTTTCTCTTCTCTGGTCCCAAAGCTGTTTTACTGGACTTCACCCAGAAACTATTTATAGCTCCTCACAGAGATGTGGTAATCCAAGGTCTCACATTTCTATTCATACTTAAAAGTGGATCTGGGTGTTAATCACCATCTGATGCAGATAGGAGCTTCTCTGACAAGAGTAGTAAGCTGCACTGATCTATGATAATAGGGATAAGACATTGTGGTTCAGTTTAATACTATGTTCATTTAACAAAATAACAGCCAAAGGTTTCCCAGTGAGGACTGTGACCTACACAGCCACAAGTTCTTGGCCCCAGTAATGATGCCAAGTATGGCTTCCATCTTATGGAGAGGACCCTAAATCCAGTCATAAAATAGTTGGTTTCTCCTATAACATTCATGTTACTATTGCAACATTGGCCAATATTTCTAGGCTCATTTTTATTGCAACTCAAAGAGTTCACAGCTAGATAAGATTGAGAATTACATTTCTTCTCCTGTATTGTGCATATCACCTTCCAGCTCTATGAAAATTAGTATTGATGACACTTCTAAGGCTGGAACATCTTGATTTCATTATATTTTATGACAAGTATGTGGTCTTCAGTGATAAGGTCTTCATATTAATCTCTGGTGGATAACAAAGAGAAGTGGCAATATCATAAAATATTTGAAGTTCTGTGGGACCCCACTGGCTATTTTGTTAGCTGTAGTGCCTAGCAGGAGTATTATTGTCCTGCTACAGGATAAATCCACTTAACTATCACTAAGGGCCATATGGAAAAGTCATATGAAAACTTACTAATATAAAAATCTTCCTAAAATATACACATATGTCATTCCTTAATTACACAGATATCTGAAGGCTGAGGAAGGAGATTCTGTTCTTTTGGAAGGCAAATGTGAATCCATATTGGACGGTGGTATAAACGTTGAAGGGTTTAAAAACCCAATTACAGGGAGCATAGGGAAAGTCTCATAAAATTAGTAGAGCCAAGTGAGGAAAGGCACTTGAGAAATCATGTTGGAAGAAGTGTGGACTAATAAATTCTTCTCCCAAGATTTTTTTTCTAAATTCCTGAAGAGAAGAAAGAGTAAATCCATGGTGGAGCCCAAAGATCTCAGTTCTACTCTAAATTATGGTACACTGCATCCCAATTAACACTCCCACTTTCTCCACCCAAAAGAACTTGGCCTAACTTTCCACTCTACCTCTGACTTCTTGGCAATTATGTTCATCTGGCATCTCCAGAAGAGTCAACTTGTACCCAAAACTGGGAAGCAATTACTGTGAAGAAAGCCCTAGTGGCCACCTGTAAAAGGCAGGCATGATACCAGAATAAACTATGAGAAAGGTAAGAGTCAAGAAATCCAACTGATCCAGATATTAAGATTAAATGGATAAAAATTGGTTTTTAGCAAGAATAATAGTTGAGAAAAATGCAAGGCTTTTCTGACATTTGATAAATAGACTCATAGATGAGGCACAGACAAGAAAGATCACACTTATTAATAAAAATAATCATCTAGGGATGTACGTTTGTTCAACATGTGAAGTGCAGTACATAAACAGACTTGAGGACAGGAACCACAGGCTTATCTCAATCAATAAAGAACAAGCATCCTACATGATGCGAGTCCTGAAAGAATGAAGAATTGAAGGAGCATAGATCAGCATAACCTATAACTTGCATTACACGCAAAAGGGGGTGGAAGGATTACTGAAAGTGTTTATCTAAAACCTAAACTATTCTCCACTCTGATTCAATATAGAGCTCAAATTCTTAGCTATATCAATATGACAAAAATTAGAATTTCAAGGGAGAAAAATTAAAAGAGGTATGAAATTATTCCTAATTGCACTTGACATCGTCCTACTTCTAACTACTACACCAGACAACTCTTAGAGATGATAACTTTCAGCAAAGTAACAGGATAACAAAATTAGTGCAAAATCCGTTTACATTCTTAAAACAAACTTTCTGAGAAAAAAAAATCATGGAAAAATTTTTATTCCTAATAGCTTATAAAACAGCAGTCAAGAATAAATCTAATGAATGAGGTGAAAGATTTCTACAATGAAAACTTTTTAACAATGAGGAAAGAAAGTCAATAATACACAAGAAGATAAAAAAGTCCTCCCATATTGATTGATAAGCAGAATTGCTATTATGATAAAAGCTTAGATTACCAAAGGCAGTCTAGAGATTCAATGGAATCTTCCTCAAAACAAAAACAATAGCCTTCACAGAAGAATCATAAAATTCATACTGAAACAAAAGATTCCATTTAGTGGTTGCAGTACTTCAGAAAGACCAAGGTTGGGGGTATCATAATCTTTTTATCTTAAGTTAAATTACACAGCCATAATGCAGTACATAAACAGACTTGAGGACAGGAACCACAGGCTTATCTCAATCAATAAAGAACATGCATCCAGCAAAATTCAACATCCTACATGATGAGAGTCCTGAAAAAATGAAGAATTGAAGGAGCATAGATCAGCATAACCTATAACTTGCATTACACGCAAAAGGGGGTTTGAAATCTAGTTTCCCAGATTACCACATGTAAAAGAATGAATCTAGATCCCTATCTCTTACCCTTCATAAAAGATAAATTCAAAGTTATCAAAGATTTTAATATAAGAACTTAACATTTGAAACTGCTAGAGGAAGACAAGTAAAACACTTAAATATATAAGCAGAGCTTTTCTTTTTCTAAAAGTAAAGCAAGAAATAATCATATAACTGACAAATGGAATTACATAAAGTTAAGAAGCTTCTGCATAGCAAAGGTAACCATTGAACTACCATCAAGCAAACTCAGGGCAGCAAATGCTAGCAAGCGTGTGAAAATGCACTGTAACCTGATATAGCCACTATAAAAATCAGTATGAAGATTCTTTAGTAAGTAAAAACACAATAAATAATGAACAATTCAGCTGTACTGCTCTTGGGAATATACCCAAATGACTCAGTATCCTATTAGAAACACTTGCACATGCAGACTTATTTCTGTTCTATTAACAATAACTAGGAACTTATAACTTCATCAACAAATGAATGAATACAGATAATATGGAACATATGCACATGAACAGTAATGAGAAAAATAGATTCATGGCATGTGTACAAAAATGTCTGGAACTGGAGATCATTTTGATAAGTGAATTAAATCAGAGACAAACACCATGACTTCTCCCATACATGAAATCTATATTTAAATTTCCAAGTGCATTCATATGTATAAATACGCATGTAAAATGATCATCATAGAAATAGAAAGGAAATCATGAGAGGGGAGGAAAAGCAGGGGCTGAGAATAAAGTTGAGGTTAGTGAAATACAAATGGCACAAAAGCAGAAGTGAACTATTCACAGAGAAGAAAGAGACAAGCAGAAGGGCAGAGGAGGGGTAGGAAAAAACAACATTGGAGAGGAGTAAATAAGGGCAAAGGATGTACATATGTATGCATATGTAAAATGACATGATGAACATGCTTCATAATAGCCTCTTTTAATATAAAGTATCATGGAGTAACTCTAACCAAGCAAATGAAAAACGTATATGACAAAAACTTGACATTTTTAAAACAGAAAAGAAGATACCAGAAGATTGAAAGATCTTCAATGCTTGTAAATCAGAAGAATTAACATAGTAAAAATGGTCGTTTTGTCAAAAGCAATCTATGGATTTAATGCAGTTTTCATCAAAATTCCAACACAATTCTTTGCAGACTTTGAAAGGACAAGTCTTGTCTTCATATAGAAAAATCTAACCACCATTCTTGATTTTAAGTAATACGACAGAGCTGTAGTAGTAAAAACTGCATAGTACTGGAATAAAAATAGTTTGAGGAGTGCATTTGGATTGAAGACCCAGACATGAATTCACACACCTATGGACACCTTAGTTTTTATATAAAAACCTAGAAATACACACTAGAAAAAATACAGAATCTTCAACAAGTGATGCTGGTCTAAGCGGATGTCTGCATCTGCATCTGGAGAAGAATGCAAATAGATCCATATTTATCAACCTGCAAAAAAACTCAAGTCCAAATGGATTAAAGACCTCAACATAAAATCAATCACACTGAACCTGATAGAAGAGATAGTAGGGAATACCCTTGAACACATTAGCAAAAGACACCACTTCCTGAAAAGGGCACCAATAAAACAGGCACTAAAATTGACACTTAATAAATGGGACTTCATGAAATGGAAAATCTTCTGTAAGGCAATGGAAAGTCAGTAGCATAAAGAATGGGAAAAGATTTTTACAACTCCAAATCAGATAAGGCTCTAATATTTAAAATATATAAAGGACTTAAGAAATAGATAACAATAAAAGAAACAATCCAATTTTTAAAAATGGGGCATAGATCTAAATAGAATTATCAACAGGGGTGTCTCAAATGGCTGAGAAACACAAAGAAAAGAAATACCCAGTATCCTTAACAAATCAAAACTACATTGAGATTCCTTCTTACACCTGTCAGAATAGCTAAGATCAATAACAGAAGTGGCAGATCATACTGTGGAGGATGTGGAAGAAAAGGAATGTTTTCCCATTGCTGGTGGAAGTGCAAAAGTGGCAATTAATCTACCTCAAGACTATTTTTGGACATATATACTTTATTCATAATAGCCAGAAATAGGAAATAACCAAGATGTCTCTCAACAGAAGGATAGGTAAGGAAAATATGGTACATTTATACAATGAAGTATTTATTACTCAGCTGTTAAAAAAAATGACATCATGATATTTGCACTCAAATGGATGCAACTAGAAAAATTATCCTCAGTGAGCTAACCCAGACCCAGAAAGACAAATGTGATGGATGTAACTGTTAAATAAATGATAGTCAAGCTAAACTCCGCAGATCCAAAGAGCTTTAGTGAAAAGGAGGGCTCTAGGGAGGGACATTTGGTCATCTCTGGAAAGACAAAATAAAATAAGTTTTGTGGGCAGACTAGGGACCAGTGGGGATGGAAGTGGGAAGCATATGGTGGGGGAGGTGGAGGGAGAGAGTGAGGAGAGAGACAGCTGGAAGCAGAGCGCACCAGCGGGTGGTGTGAAAATCTAGTGAAGTGGACTCTTCCTGGAATCTATCAGGGTGACTCCACTAACCATGCCTAACAATAAAAATACAGGGTCTGAAGTGGCCATCTTTTGTAGCCAGGCAAGGCTTCCAGTGGTGCAAATGGATTACATTTGGTTGAGTTTGAGGGATCCCCATGGAGATCCCTAAACTACCCAGGTTGGTGCTAGAACAGAAGCCATTCTCGGTCCTCATTGCTGAGGACAACATCCACATAGTTTATGGTATTAGAGAGGATGACGTGGTACCCGAATGGAGACTTTACCCCTACTTTCTAGTCTCTTCGGCTCGGGAAGGTACACTGCAGGATATGGGAAGGAGAAACCCAGACATTAACTCAACCACAATACCTTCGACTGACAGCCTGTCTAGCCTGGTGCAGAACTTGTCGGAAATGACTGAACATTGTCTAGTTTAATTTGAGGCCCATTAGCTACTTGACCTGAGTGAATAGGAACTGGAGATTGAATGTCCTGCAGACCTAGGGTAAAACCAAATATAACCGGCAACAACAACAAAAACAAAACAAAACAAAAAACACTAGAACGATTCCTATTATATTCATAGATCAGTGCTCGTCAACCCAGAGGCTTCCTTTGGCAGCAGATTGGAATGAATGTGGGAACTCACAGCCAGATTATGCAGAAAGAAAACCTAAATTGGAGGTCCCCATTGGGTCCCTCTCCTCAGAGATCCATGAACCCCACAGAAGAGAAAGAGGAAATATTGTAGGAGCCAGAGGATATGGAAGACACCACGAGAACATGGCCCACTGAATCAACTAACAGGGCTCACATGGGCTCATTCTGAGCGGCAAGCATGGGACCTGCAGGGATCTGTACCAGTCCTCCATATATAAGTTATGGATGATACCTTGGTGTTTTCATGAGACTCTTAATAGTGGGAGCAGAAAGATCTCTTGACTCTTTTGCGTGATCTTGAGTCTTTTTTTCTCCTATTAGGTTGCTTTGTCCAGCCTTGATATGGGGACATTTGCCTTACTTTTATCATATCTTGTTTTGTTCTGTTTGGCTATTGTTTCTTGGAAGCCTTTTATTTTCTAAATAGGAAAGAGATTGGGGGTGTGTCTGGGGAAGACGGTAGGTGGAAAGATTGGAGAGAGTGGAAATTGGGGTCGGGATGTATTGTATGAGACAAGAATCTATTTTCAATAAAGATAAAGAGAAAATTCAGTGATGTGTCAGCTAGCATGGTCATCTACTGCCTAGCCTGGCCCCATCTGACGTTGGGTCCTGGCTCCTAATCCATATCACTCCTACAGGTATCCAGTGAGACAGACCCTGTACATTTCCACACACTACATCTACAGTGGATAGCATGGGGCCTGACTGTGACAACCACTTGGTTGTCAGCTAAGGGAACCAAGGAAGACTCCAAGATTTCTGACTTGGCAAGTGGTTAGAGGGATATAGAAGAAAAATCAAATTTAAGGAAGAAAGGAAATGGATTTAGCCTGTGGTATTTTTATTCTGAGGGAAAGAGATGTGATTAGGCTATAGGCACAATGGCACTGGAAGTTATGAATACTAAGGTACACTAAGGGAGCAATAACAGAAATGGTCACAGGATAGAACCTGGGAAACACGATATCCCTTTTAAAGTCTGTTAAGACTCACATGAGAGCAGGAAGCATATTCTACAAGAGGACCTCAGCCTAGGGTCCTGCCATCAGTTCCTGAGTGCTCCTCATAGGCTGGAATTCTGCGTGCAACAAGGAAACATGCTAATGGCAACTCACATCCCCATAACAATGGCATGAATAAGAAATCTCCCCCACCATAATCTTGAGTATTTGAACACCTATTTTATCAGAATAAAAGCAAGAAAGTAAAAATGAAAGTGCCATGGTGAATTCCATTATTTTGCATGCTAACTTAAAAATATTTTAAGACAATTAGAAAAGATGTGCTTTTATGAAACAGCTATCTATTACATTGTTAAGACAGGTCCTGAACTTGTGAGCTCTGGTGAATGCTGCTTTAGTCTCCAAAAGCAACCAACTACCAGGTAGCACTCATGCCAGCTAGATTTTTTTAAAGTATAAAGCATATTCACTCTACCAATGTATGTTTCATGTCCTCTGTGTGCCTTGGCAACATTCTAAGTTATGAAGAAACATGATATTTGAAGACAAAGCCATATCTTGAGATGCAGACCAGGTAAGTGATTATTTATAAGAAATTTGGTGAGCCAGACATATTGGCATAAGCCTGTCACCCCAGAACTCAAGGATGGAGAGGCAAGTGGATCTCAGTGAGTTCAAACCCAGCCTGTTCCACAAAGTGAGTCCAGGACAACCAAGGTTACACAGAGAAATATTGTCTTGATAAACCATAAAAAGAAAGGAAAAGAAATGGGTGAATGGAATGGCATGATAATCGAGACATTGCATGCTTCCTATTCTGCAGTGTTGACATCTGGTTAATTTCCACCCTTTATTTAGAAATCTGTCTTAGGGAAGACAGCACATCCTTGATCTGGATTCTAGAAACAAACTACACACAGAAGTATCAGATATAGTGTTGGAAGCAGGCATCCAGATGTTCTGCTTTTGAGTATTATATCACCATACAATTAATAGAAATCTACAACACTTCTACTTAACTGAAATGGGAGGAATATGGGTGCTAACTCAGGATTGGAGAAATTCAACTGCAAATATTGGCATAAAATTATCAGTTTGTGGTATGCAATAAATTTCACTTACTACCCTTAGTATCATTACTCTGTGCATCCACATATACCCACTTCATCTATTTAGCATGTCCATTTCTGCGAAGGCAGAGCTGGAAATTTGGCTCTGCAGAAGTCTTTAACTTCTGGAGGGACATTTAGCATGCAGTTTTGGCCTACACACACTGTGATAGAGTCCAAAGCCTGGTCTGGCCTTAGTGCCCAGTGGCAGCCCTTTCATGAATATGCATCACATCTAGGATCTCAGCCAAGCCTCAGGTATTCATCTGAGTGGCACAACTTCACCAGAGTCACAATGCCTAAGAAAAGGACAAGCTGTCCCTGTTCATATGCTTGTAGCATTCTCCTGGCACATAGCCACAAAAATAAAATCACTCCATTTAATTTCTAGTTACCACTCCTTGGAATTTCTATATGAATAATATACTATAATACTCATAGGCTGCCTCTATTCCCATCACTCATTTTAATGTATGCTTGAAAAACCTTTACTTTATCAGTTTTGGTCAGATTGGATGATTTCTCTTCTGGTTGATCAGATAAAGCATCAACATCTCCAAAGTAATGATTGGGAATTAACCCTATATTTCCACTCCACACACATGGGAAAGCAGTATGCTAACAGGAATAGCTTCCCCAAAGGGCATGCAAGTGTCATGCATTGTACATGCTGTGTGTGCCTGAGTAAAGGCTCTTAGCAGGTGGCTCAGTAATGGTTTCATCAAAAGTGCAGAACACTAGAGATAGTTCTTTGGTGATGGTTTTATTGTTGTTTTTGCTTGACTCATTTTTGAATTTTCACAGGTTTTGTGGGTGGCTTGCTCACCATGGCTTGCTCACCCTGCCAGCCCAGGGGCAGCCCTACGCAGAGTAGACTGGATCTCCCCATACCACCTTCCCTATAGCCCAATCTTATGGAGGCTTCTGCTCAACTGAGGCTTCCTCCTCTCAGATGACAGTAGCTTGTGTCAAGGCTGACATAAGACAGCCAGTAGAGAAAGAAATTATTAATTATATTTTATTTAAACATAAAAAATTTTGAGTCCTCGAGAATCTCAGATTTTGGGACTTCTTATTGCTAACACCTTGCTAAAGGTAGAAAAACTCAGTGCATTTCTAGTAAAAAGCAGAACAAGGCTGTCCACTCTCTCCCTCTCCCCTGTTTGTTCAACACAGCACTTGAAGTCCTAGCTGTAAAAGAGATTCCAGGGACATAAAAAAAGAAATGAAGAAATCAAAGTATCCTTACTTGCCAATTATAATACACTATATGTATAGAACCCTAAAGACTCCATCAAAAATCTCCTACACCTAATGAACTCAATCAGCAAAGCAGCAGAATACAAAACTGACACACAAAATCATTAGCTTTGTGCAAGATTGTTTAGTGGCACTGGCAGTTCTTCCAGAGGACCTAGTTGTGATTCCTAGCACCCACATGGTCACTCACAGCCATTTATAATGCCGGTTTCAGGCAACTCAATGCTCTTTGTGGTCTCTAAGGGCACTGCACACATGTAGTATATAGATTTTTATACAGAAAAACATGTAGACATAAAAAATAAATGTTCTTTAAGAGCCCAGTAGCCTTCTGTGGTGGTTTGACTAGGAATGGCCTTCATAGATTCATGTGTTTGAATGCTTGGCCATAGAAAGTGGCATTAAAAAGTGTGGCCTTGCTGAAGGAAATACATTACTGTAAAGGCAGGCTTTGAGGTCATATATACTCAAGCTATGCCCAGTGTGGCACACAGTCTCCTCTGTTGGGTTTTTTTTTTAATCAAGATGTAGAACTCTTGACTCCTCCAGCACCATGTCTGTCTGCATGCTGACATGCTTCTTTGCCATAAACTAACCTCTGAAACTAAAAGGCACCTCCAGTTAAATGTTTTCTGTTTTAAGAGTTGTCATGGTCATGGTGTCTCTTCACAACAATGATACCCTAAGATACCTTCCCATAGACAAATAACAAACATAATGAGAAAGAAATCAAGGGGGAAATTCCATTCACAATAGCCTCAAAAAGAAAACATATATAGGAATAAATCTAAGCAAGGAAAGTGTATAATCAGAGTTCTATAGAAAAACAAAACTGATAGAATGTGTGTGTATGTGTGTGTGTGTGCGTGCACATGTGTGTTTTAAAGGGGATGTTAGATTAGTTTTAGAAGTTGTTGTTTACCTAGTCTAACAATATATGTCAACAATGAAAAAACCAAGGATTGGATAGTTGTTCATCTCACAAGGCAGAGTAAGTAGGCTCTAATACCAGCAAACGGATGCCTCAGTGTCAGGATAGATGAACTTGCCAGTGAGAGTCAGGGCAAGCGGGGCGGGTGGGGGGGGGAAGCAAAAGCTTCATTCTTCCATGTCCTTTTATGTAGGCTGTCACAAGAAAGTGTGCCACAGATTTAGTGTGGGTCTTCCCACCTTCAATGATATAGCAATAAAAATCCCTCAGAGGCTTGCCCAGCTGCTTGGGTTTTACAAATGTAGTCAAGTTGACAACCAAGATTAGCCATCAAAGAAAGTAGAGAATTATTGAATGAAAATTTTAGGGCATTGAAAAAATGTAAGGCAATATTAGAAGATGAAAACAGGAATTTTGGACTCTATATCCTGCTATATAGATATAAAAAGAAATAACAAAAATGAAACTGGTTTTATGAAAATTGTTTAACCATTCTCAAAAGAATGGTGACATTTTACTGAGGCATACTACTGACTTAGCCCAGATTTGGATTTTAAAATCTCTAACAGAGAGCACTCACTAAGACTCACCAACACAAACTATGTCTCCATAGGATTCATAGACAACACTCTTAACTTCATTCTAAACAGCTGGTGGTAAATAAGATATTCTGTCAGCCTCTGTGAAATGATGGAGAAATAATAGAGGAAACCACATCATGCTAAGCTCACTGATAGTAAAAATAAGTTCTTTATTGTTTCCCTTGAAAAAAATCAAACTACATTGCATTTATCAGCAGCTTGAAGAGATAACTACAAATGTGGAGCAAATAGTGCCACTCTGAAGAAAACAGCTGTTCAATCAGAGGTCAGTATCTATAAGTTATCTTGACTTAAGGCACTTAAATGGGAAAATGTCTTAGTTATAAAATAAAGTAGAAATCTTCACAAAACCATGTTATGGAAGTCGCTAGAAGTGAAGACAAATGCAGACAAATTAACGGTGTGTGGAGTCACACACTTAGAGGTAGAGATTCAAAGGAAGCTTCTCAGATCTCTACAAAATAGCATAATTGAAACCACTCTTGTAGCTATGGTCTCCACTGAATTACAACAGGAATGTAAAAGTAGTCATATGTAGAATCAAAACAGCTAAATAATCTAAAAATCAAAGCATACTTAAGGCCATTGCATACCATTCGCATATCCCCACTATTGAGACAAGCACCTGAGATTATCAATTTATGAAGACAAAAGTTTCAATTCATAGATGATTGATCCCACTTTGAGGCCAATAGTAAAACAGAACATCTTGTCAGGCAGTATAGTGAAACAAATCCTTTTTTTTATGGCTAGAAAACAAAACAAACAACAACAAAAGAAAGACAAAATACAGACCAGGCTCCCACAATCCCCTTCAAGGACAGATTCCAAATAACTGAAAATCCCCCATGTGACCCCATGCCTTAATGGCCCCAGCAAATGATAACAATGTCACAGGCTGAGGATCAAACTTCACCCCAGGGACTCTAAGGAACATTCCAAATGAAAACTGCAGCCCGGGTCCTACCACTGTGAATTTTATAAAGAATGGTGCCCTAACAATGACATCTAAGACCTTCCTAAGTCAGTTATGTGTGTTGTGTTATATGACTGGAGGGGCTTGTCTAGTGAGCATGAACATCATGTGGTATTGTTTGCTCTTGATAATTATCATTTGCTCTCCATGTGGATCTTCCAGAGAGGAGAGAGAGAGAGAGAGAGAGAGAGAGAGAGACAGAGACAGAGACAGAGAGACAGAGAGACAGAGAGAGTCATACCATGCAGATGCTAACCTGTTTTGTTTTTTGTTTTTTGGTTTTTTGGTTTTGTTTTTTTTTTTTGGTTTTTTGAGACAGGGTTTCTCTGTGTAGCTTTGCCCATCCTGGACTCACTTTGTAGACCAGGCTGGCCTCGAACTCACAGCGATCCGCCTGCCTCTGCCTCTCGAGTGCTGGGATTATAGGCGTGCGCCACCACGCCTGGCGCTAACCTGTTTTAATGTGTGTTCCTACAACATCTTCTGTATAGGAATTTTGAGGGATAAATGTAGTAAACAAATGAGTAAATAAACAGAATTGTCTTGTCTCAAGTGACACATACATACATGCTGGAGAAACACTCATACATATAAGAGAAAAATAAATAAATACCCTTTTTAAATGCAGATTTTCTATCTTCCTAAATGTCCATTCTGACAATTTGAAGAATTTCACTTTCATGCCTACTCCTAACCATTGTTGCTTCCTCTGGGATGAATAGCAAGACAAGGCAAAATCTCCAGATTCAGGACTCTGAACAGTGAGAGGCTGCTGTCTCTCAGCTAGGAAGGGGCCCTCATCAGTACCACACCATGCTTATCTCCAGGGCTGTAAGAAAGGCATCTGTCACTTAGCCACCTGTTGCGGTCATTGCCATGACAATCCTCACTGAGACTGGAGTTCGACAAAGAGGTTCTCCTAGTCAGGGCAGAAAACAGGAACCTAGTCCTCAGTAGACAGTGCCTAGGGCTCCAGACCTTCTCTGTGTCAAATACACTTACACACACACACACACACACGCACACACACACACACACACACACACGCACACACACGCACGCACACGCGCGCGTGCGCACACTCAACTTTGGAACATGTTTTCCTGGTTATATTGTTAGTTCAATGCAAAATTCAACAAAAATAGGTACATGCATGAGAGGAGACAGAGCTGAAAGAAGCCCTCCAGATTCTCACTTTAATACAGTCTGAACTGAATACAAAATAAGAAGGTCATTAACCTCTGTCAGAAAATACACATCAAAATGTGAAAAGCATATCTGTGTTATGTGGATATAATAATAAATTTGAATACAATGTATAACAAAAATGTTCACTATCCCCCGAGTTTCTTTGTTAGCTACTTTTTTAGTTCTCCAATAAAATACAAGGACCAATGTGAGTGACAGAAGAAACAGTGTAGTTTGGACTTTCAGTTCCAGAGCTTTAGAGTCCGTAGTAGTGGCGACAGTGGGCAGCAGACACAGAAGCTGAAGGTGGAGGCTAAGAGTTCACATCTTGAACTTCAGGAAACAGCACTAATTGGGAGAAGTTTGTGGATTTTGAAGCCACAAAGGCCTGTCCTTAATGACACATGTCTTCTAGGAAGACCATACCCCTAATTCTCTCAAAGCACTACCAATTACTGGGGACAAAGTATTCAAATGTCTGAGACTTACAGAAGATATATCTTCAAACCACTACATCCCGCTCCTTAGCCTCCATAGTCTCATGACCACACCATAATGCAAATAGTACCAACTTCTATCTTAGTTAGATTTTCTGTTGCCTTGTGACCAAGGCAACTTATCAAAGAAAAGGTTTATTTGGCTTACAATCTCCTAGGGGGAAATAGTATATGATGGCAGAGCAAAAGTCGCAGGCAATGGGCAGCTGGAGCAGCAGGTGAAAGTCCACATCTCAAACCACAACAAGAAGCATAAAAAGCAATGGAAACATGTGGCTATTGAACCCTCAAAATCCAAAGCTCATCTCCAGTGGCATAATTTCTCCAACATGGCGACACTGCCTAAATCTCTCCATACACTGTCACCAACTGAAAATTAAGTATTTATATGCCCCAAAATATGGGGAGGGAGCATCCCACTTCAACCACCAGATCATCTAAGAGCATTGGGACGTGGTTTGAATTTATTCAATGGCTAGCATTTAGCTATCTTTGATTCTAGTTGCATCTTTGATTTTGAATTAAGATGTAGCAGAGCACCTCAGCTCTTTTGCGTGGAGAAGGGATTAGACATTTAGACAGCTGAGATTTGTTTTGATGGAATTAGAGAAATTTAGTGGAAAAGAGAGTCATCACTAATGTAAATCAATGATGTTGGTATCTATTTAATTACCACCCTGTTGAGCATGCTGTGCAATATATGATTGCAGCAGTGACACTAATTGCTTTAATTAGGCACTGAGGACTAATATTGGAGAGGATTACTTAGTGCTGGCAGTGCAGCATAGGGAAAGTCTATTGATGGTTTGGCCTGAAAGCTAAGCACTGGAATTTCTCTCTTATCTTCCTCTAAAACAGGAAGAAATTAATAACAATTGAGTAGTGCATTAGCTTTTGTCTGGAAAGGTAGTTTCTACAAATTATTCAAAACAATATTGGAAGAGCTACTGAATGTGAAAGAGAAAGTTCAAAGTTTTCATAAATTATAAAATAAAGGGAAAACTCAGTCTGGAAAAGGGGCCCAGGAATATGTAATATGGGATTTATCTCTGCCAGATATTATGATATATGTTCAGATATAAAAAAAACAGAACAGTCTCTAAATCTGATTAAGATTAAAATAGTGTATGTGAAATACTGATAACAAAATTGTCAATGGCCATGCATATATCTTAGCTAATCTTAGAATATGCTTTCTTGATTATATTTGTAATCATGTAGTCTTTAAGAAAAAAATTGATGTTAAATATTAGAATTTTTCCTGTAGAGGACTATGGTAGTTTGAAGGAGATGTCTCCCATAATTCTCAGGAATTTAAATACTTGGTCCTGAGTTGTTGATACATCTGGGGAGGTGCTGCTGAAAGAAGTGTGCCGCCAAGGTAGGCCTTTGTGGTTTCAAAAACCATATGCTATTCCATTATCTCTCCCTGTTTTCTGCTTGTGGTTCAAGACGTTAGCTCTCAACTCTCAGCTCTAGCCACGCTGCCAGTTGCCTGATGTTCCTTCCATTATGGACTCTAACACAAGATAAACTCTTCTATAAATTGTATTGGTCATGGTCTTTTTTTTCTTTTTTTATTAAAATTTTTTACATATACATTTATATTATTACACATATATACAATAAACTACCTACATCAAGAAATACCATGACACAATCAAGAATTATATAAATGTTACATTCTTAGTGTTTTGGCTACTTGTATTTGACAGCCTTGGAGACAACATCTTTCCTATTGTGGCGAGCGTAAAATTCTGAATATAAATCAATATCTCTCATATCTCATCTCTATTGACTTAAAACATCTATCTAGAGCTAAGAATATCTTAACCCCTAAACAACTGACTTTAATTGTAAAACTAAACTATTTGGTCTTCAACCCCATCAGAGACTTGAGAAGGAATAAACTTGATTACCTGAGCATACAGGGAGAGCAGGTTAGTACTTTTCCAAATGAGAAGATGACAGAGACAGTTTGCTACCTGAGCAGTCACCCAAAACTATAACCTTGGAGCACTATCTTCAACCTTCTGGCCCAATATTTCTGACAGACATATTTGTGAGGCAGGAGTTTTTGAGGACTTGCTTACCCTGTCTTGGCAGAGTTTGACCGTCGACTCTGCCAGCATCCAAGCTTGCCCATTTTTAGGCAGAATTCTGTCTGTGGCAGAAATGAGGACATTTTGCTTATTACAGTAGTAGAATATTTTTCTAATATATAATTTGGTACAAGGAAGTAAGGTGTTGTGGGAAAAGACTGATCATTTTGTTTGTTTTTTCTTGTTTTGTTTTGAGAAATGTGGAAGAATTTGGAATTTTAGATTATAATAGTTGTTAAAAGGTATAAGCAGAACTTAATGTGCCACTGGTAGGTGCTTTAAAGACAGTGATGGCAGCAATATGGACTATTGACTCCTGGCTCAAGACGTTTCAGAGGGAATCAATATTACTAACTGGGCTAGTGGGGGCTATTGTGACATTTGTAATAAGAAAAAAAGAAAAATGTGTCTGATATCTGTCTGTGTCCTAAGAACTAACCTGAGAATAAATTTTAAAGTAATGAGTAAATTTCTTTGGTGGAGGAGAATTCAAGGCATAATTGACTTCATATGAGATTATTAGTAACCATTCTTAAACAGATTTATAGTGAAAAATAGGAGGATCGGAATGTAATATAAAATGTACAGTTCAGAGAAGCAATGGACACTAGAATCTTAATGTTACATCCAAGACTAGTGCTGGAAGAAAGGCAATAATTAAAGGAGGCTTAAATAAAAGAGATTAGTTTCACTAAGGAGGGGTCAAGCATGTTTTAAAAATAAGACTCTTTCCAGGTAAGTTTCCAACTTATAACAACATATGACCCAAGGAATTTTCTCCTCTTAGAAAAAAAAAAAAAAACAAAAGCTGCTGCAAGTGTGATTCAAATGGGTCAAGGTACATGGCAATATTTTACCGTAGAAATGATGTGTATGGACATTAATTTCAGCTTTATGGTTATTATCTGTAGGACATCAAACGACTTAGCTTCGCTTACCTCAATTTCTCCATCTATCAAGAATTATATGGGTGATAGGAAGGTTATAGACAATGACTGAACTTCAAGAATCACTGTGATCTGTACTGTTTCCAGCACCGTACTTAGGTATGAAAGTTTAAGGCTCCATATTCAGTTATTAATAAGTTTATCCTATAATCCAGAAATATGTGGAAAAGCAGCCAAAAGAAAAAAACTTCCACCTATTATTTCCTGAGTGGGTTACAATCTCCTAGAGAGATACAACACACTGCAGTCTATGAAGTCTATCTTGTTTAGTATTTCATTCCCCTCATCATACGTCCTCAATTGATGTTATTCATTCACACAAACGTTTTTCTCATCCTGTACAACCAGTGTTAATTGAACACAATACAGTTAATAAAATACAGAGCAGCAGGTGGGCTATGCCTGAGGCAGCTGAGCCTGTGGCATTAGTTATTAATCTTTCAGATCTTCAGGAACTTCTTCTAATTCTCCATACCATCTAAGTTACTTAAATTGAATACATTAATCAAACTTACTCTACACAAGTATAATTTAATAGCACAACAAAGATTCTTCAATTTGAAGCTCTTCATATCAAAGAAGATAGTGAGGATTCCCACTAACTGTGAACTGAATGCAGCCAAAAGTAATTGTTTGGGATATTCCCCACATAGTTATATGTACAAACAAAAACCTTTCCAGGCTTTATTATGCTTTAAATTTTTGTGCTTTTGAAAAGAGCTGATAATTACAAAATGTCAAACTACATTCAAAGGAGAGCACAAAAAAATGCCAGCCTTTGGCACAGAGTGGAGGAAGCCCACAGTAAAAACCAAGAGCAGTAGTAGGTGGCAAGAGGCAGTAAGCCCCCATCCCCAGTGTTCACGCAAAGCTACAACTCTTCTACGCAGTGAAGCCCAATGACACCACAGGTAGACTGTGCATTACTTGGGTGCATGGTAACAATGTGCTTGACATCATATTTTACCCAGCAGTAGAGTTTCTTCCAGTTAAAAAAATTCTTGGTTTGTACCAGTTTTAGGATGGCAGGTACCAGACTAGCTTTGTAGTTTTTCAAAATACTGTCATAAAGCAGATAGATGTACTGCAGGACTTCAGTGATGCTGCACTCAAGCCACAGAGTATCACTGAGTTCTGGCTGGATCTGTAGATCAGCCAAACTCCAAATGGCATCACGGGTTGGGGCAGCATGCCTCACCCAAATTTTTCCCAACAGTGTACATGTTGTCTTAAAACTTTCTGAAAACATCGTCATCACTTAACTAGCAATCCTTAATCTGAAAGTTCAGTTCCTTTTCTCTGAGAATATGATTTCATGCTTCAAGGAAGACTTGGAACTTCCTCTTACCATGTTCTATAAAATCATAGTAAGTGGGATGTGGCAGAAGAAGTAGAAGACATCAATATTGATTTTTAACAGCCACCTGCAAGCCATTCCAAGGCTTAATGTTCATTATTCTGCCTGAAGTACCAAGAAGAGACAGAAATGCTCTGATTTGGCATGTGTACGTGGCCAAAGGACTGCTTGGGATGACACCCAAACTACTCGTGTTAAATTAGATTGCATAGTAGGCATATGCTTCAGTGCCTTATTAGTGAAGTTGGTTTCCATAGTGATGCACTCTTTTAGTGAATAAATGTTATTGGATTCTCCAAGCTAATGCTTTTACTACATACAGCAAGCCTTAGAAATCACATATCCACCAGATGGGAAAGCCTATCTTTGTAGAGAGTTCAAATGTGTCATTTGGACCACTGTGGAGCACAGCAGGCATAGATGAAGTTGTGGAGATTATAGACACTGATGAAAGACAGAATAAGAGATTGTCATACCAGATGTGTCCTCTGCTCATCTTCCCAAGGAACCTACAACCACCACTTGCATGGAGAAAAACTGTGGTCCATTCCCTGGAGTATCCAGGTCAAGGTTTATATGATCCCTTTGAAACAGGATGACACATGCTGGTGTTGGCTCTTTCCAGTGGTGAGGCCAGTAGGCCTTGTCACCAACATCATAGCTGTATGATTAATTGGCAAGTGATTGTGGTAGAACCCATGGCTCATCACTCTGGTGATTGTTCAGTATTGGTGGTGTTAGCTTTCAAATCATAAAGAGACAAAAGGCAGGAAAGAAACAGTGTTTGATTTCAACAGATGTGGTGGTGTTTATTAGCACATAGAGCAAGGGCAGTCTCTCTTCCAAAGGAATGGTCACTACTATACCTCCGCTAGTAGAAAGAGAGACCAGCAGGTGGGAGTTATCCAATCCAATCCCCTGATATTGTGACTGAGGTTGCTTATGAATGAAGGACATTCATGGGGCCCAGGAGACCTTCAAAGTGTTCACACAGTGTTACCTTCAGAGTCTCACTATTTCCTATGGCCAGGACTTTGCTTTGTTATTCTTTCTACATTCTGTAATATGCTTTCATTAAATAGACAACAATGGCACTTATCTCTGAGTGTTTTAAAGATTAGTAAAGTAGTCAAAAGACATAGAAGTGTACAAGAAGGAATGAGGATGAGAAGGCAATCTACACAAGGTACAAGGGATAGGTACAACTATAAAATTCCTGGAAGTATTATGGTCCAAGACTTGATTGATACTTGAAAAGGTTATTTGTAAAAACCTACAACATCTTTAGTTTCTGCACTCAGAAGACAGAAGCAGGCAGAGCTCTGTGAGTTCAAGGCTACCCTTATCTACATAGTAAATAAATGAGTTCAAGGCCAACAGAATTTTATACTGACTCAAGTAATATTCTATAACAGTGTGTATTTATAAATATGAAAGAATCACACATCTTCTTGGATGCTTCAGACATTGGTAGATATTCATAGTCTACCTTTCCCATTTTGCCTATCCTCTGTACACTACAGTAAAGAGGAGTGCCATATAGCATTGGCATAGAAAGGTTAAGATCCTTGAAGGATGAGCTACATTGGTGTGTAACCCATTATCCCAGTAGCCTTTCATGGTAGACCACCAGAAGCTTGGAAGGCAGGATGCTTTGGCAAAACCCTGAGCAAATCGTTCTAATAGGGTTTTAATCTCAGGCATGTAAAGGGACAGAAAGTTAATATATCATTATATAAAGGCAATTTCTGGCTATGTATAAAGCATTATAAGGGCTATAATCCATCATTAGCCTTCACTTGTGTTGATAGCACCAAAGTCTTCTTAGAGGCATTTCTACACAAGTGAACAAGAATGAGGTGAAGGCACAATCAAGTGTCTCAACCAACTCATGCTAATATTCGACATCAAAAGATAATTGATAGTAATAGGAGTAGTCATTTCATGAACATTGACATGCAGAATTGAGCTAAAGACAACAATGTACTATTGCTCATTTATGGTACAACTGTATTGGTGCTGAGCTAATTGGAAGAAAAAATAGATTACTTGAACAACAACAGCTTAAGTGCAGGAGGTATACTACATGGGTCAAAAAACTACTTTTATAAGCAATATTATTGTTGTAAAAGAAAGAAAGAAAGAAAGAAAGAAAGAAAAGCCACTAGTGCCAGAGGTAGGCTACCTACCTTGAGGTCCCATTAACCACAAAAGTATTGTTACTGGTTCCACACCAGAGCTATATGCTTCATCTATTGCTGAAGATGGTAAATATTTTAGTTCAAGGACATGGAGAAATAAAGCTGGGACTGAGCTGGAAGTTTCCTCCTTACTTTAATTATAGCTGAAATGCTATGGAGGCTGGAGGAATTGTATGAGGAGAAATTGTAACTAATATTCCTGTTCAGCTATGGACCCTTCACATACCAGAACAAAATATCAAGAAGAATATACATGCTTATAGAATGGTGGCTCAACTATCTGGGGGATGATCACAACTTTCCAATTGAATTTATGTGATGATCTACAAAAGGGAGTTCACATCTTGTGACAGGACCAAAGCAAACAAAACAAACTAACCAACCAAGCAAAAAACAGAAAAAAACAAACAAACAAACAAGAACAAGAACAACAAAAGTCTCTGGGCTTATAAGCCCCAGTGAGTAACCCAATACTATTACTTTATTGCACAGAAGCAATCTGCCTGTCAAAATGCATTCTAAACACTGTTACTGTCAGCCTCAACTAATCACAGAAAAAAATTTTCTTTTACCATGAATGGTGTACAGCAAAGGTCCTGAGAATAAGCTCTAAGCCTCAGAAAATACTGAAGTAGAGGAGTTGGGAAAGAATGTAAAAATGTAAGAGGTAAATAGAGGTAAATGGTCCCCACATACCTAGAAACTGAAAATTGAGAGATTATAGAAAGCCCATCATCAACCTATTTTTAATTAAAATATAGTATATTATTGTTTTATTATATGTATATGTAATTTCTTTTTTCCCCTTCCTACCTTCAACTTTTTATATGCACTCCCATCATTGCTCTTTTTCAAGTTTGTGCCCTCTATTTCTTTAATTACATGTGCATGTGTGTATGTATGTGTATAAAACTATAGTATATTAATCATATCATATATCATACTGGGAGCTTTCTCAGAATTGTTGAGCTGCCTGCAGGTTGTGCAGAGAATACCAGGCTGGCCGGTCATGTCATCATCTATGTTTGGGAGGGCTTTTAGGTGATGTGGCTGCAGCTGAGTTTTTCTTGCACCTGTAAGTAACCTCTCAGCCATACACTTGTTAGTAGCCCCAATAAAAACTCATTCATTCACACAGTGTGCATTTGGTGCTATCATTACCTTAAGACTGTCATGAGTTACATATCTGGACTAAGAAGATACCAGTGTGCTGTTGCCTCCCAGGAAATGTCTTTCACACAACGAGGGTATGAAGATGTTAACAATTTTTGTGAATAAGAGTAAAGTTTCTCACTCAGTTTGAGGTAACGACTCAAGCTCCTATAACAGTATGTAAAAGCCCTTATTGTTAGCTATGCATGTTTTCATTTAAGATCTTTAGACTTTTGTTTTATGTTTGCCAATGTGAAAATTTTTAAATAGTTTCTCATTGCTTTAACTTGAATTTCTCTAATTTTAGTGAGAAAATGGAAAGCTTTCATAGTTTATTGAATATTAATATAATCTTATGTAAAATGTATTTGTATTGTGATCTCCCCTCTGTTCTTATTATTGATTTATCATACATTCACATACACACACATACACACACTCTCTTTTGTATACCCATTCAAGCAGTGTTTGACCTACTGTAAAACAAATAACCTGCATAAATATAATTGCATCCGAATTAATGGCTTATAATATTCAACTAATTCATGTATTCACTAAATTAATAAATATGTCTAAAGGGCTCACTCTGTGCTAGTCTCCTGTAATAACACATGTAACTATATGACAAACAAAATATTTCTTTCAAAATTCAGAGGTATAGCTTTGGTAGCACAGCTTGTACACTGTCCAACCAGATCCAGCCATTTATCCAATTTATATACTTTCTTGGGTACTATTGAACTAGAATTATTCATTTCTTTCCAACAAAAAATAGTTAATCTATTCAAACAAAAAAATATAAAAATAAAAAATTTAAACATGCAGAAAGAATATGTAGAAACTGCAGATGTCATGACAAAACCAAATATATTAATTTCAAGTATAAATGAAGAAGAATAATTGCAAGTCAGTGGCATTCATGAGCTCTTCAACAAGATCCTAAGAGAAAATATCCCCCAAATGAAGGAAAACACACTTATACAGATACAAATAGCACATAAAACACCAATTAGATAGGACCAAGAAAGAAGTTCTATATGGCATATTACAGTTAAAATTAAATACACAGAACAAAAAGGCAGTATTGAAAGCTTTCAAGAAAAACCCATCAAAGGAAACAGATGACTTCTATTTTGAATAGCTGTCCCTGACACTCTCCAGGGAAGTCTGGGAGAACTGGTATTGATGGCATAGGTTTAGGAGATCTGTCAGGCAGATCAACTCACCCATCACCTAGGTCCAGTTCCAAGACTTTGAGGATGCCCACCCCAAATATCCATCTATTAACTGCTGTAGCATGTGAAGTGGCCAGTCCTTCAGAACTAAAGCTGCAGGATCATCATGACATAGAGAAACAACAGGATATCTGAGAGGACTCCAGGTGGGGATGCAGTACTGAAAGTGTAGCAGAGGCTTGCTGGCCTGGCCCATCTAGGACATAGCAAACAGGCAGAGCTGAGTCTGGTATCAGGCATAACCCACATTAGCTGCCATCCTGAGAAGGACTGTGGGACACCCAAGCAGCTTTGTGCTTGGCTCTCTCTTTGCCTGCCTACTCCTTACCAGCCTGGCTAATCTGGGACCCAGAGAACTAACAAGCAAATATGAGTCAGCCCAGGCCACAAACCACATCAGCTGCTATTCTGAAGAGGCCTGTGGGACACCCAAACAGCTTTGGGCTTGAATCTCTCTCCCCACAGCTTACCAGGCTAACACATTTGGGTCACAGAAAAGTGAACCACCAGAGGTGAGTCAGGTACCAGAATCAACCAACATTATCCACCATATCAAACAGGCCTGAGGGGCACCCAAGCATCTTGGAGCTCTCTCAGCCTGCTCCTCTCCTGGCTGACTGAACTGGGACACAGAGAAGACAGGATATCTAAGCAGGGTACAAAGATTCAACACCCATTGTCCACCATCCTGAGGAGGCCTCTGGGGGAGCCCTAGCGAACAGCCTTTGGCTTGGAGCTGTCTTTGCCTGCTTCTGAAATGCCTGGCCCATGTGGGACACAGACAGTGATACAACTGGAGGAAAATCCAAGCCTGCTCACACCAGAGACAATCGGACGGCTAGAGTACATCACAATAACACAAGCAACAAAACCTCAGAGCCATATGACACCATTGGAAAACAGTGATTGTTGCTGAGTAAGCCATGGTGATACTAACACCCACAAAGCACAAGAAGAAGAGTTTTAACTTGAGATGATGAAAATGATAGTAATATTGAAGGAAGAAAATTAATAAAGTAATACAGAAATATACATTCAAACAGATAAAGGAATTGAATAAATCCTATAAAGAATTACATGAAAATTCAATCAAACAGGAGAAAAAAATGAATAAAACTATTCAAGACCTTAACAAGGAAATTACAAGCAACAAAGAAAACACAATCTGAGGCAACCTTAGAGTTGAAAACCTAGAGAAGAGAAGAGGAACTTCAGACACAAGGAACACCAATAGAATACAAGAGATCGAAGAGGGAACCTCAAGTGTAAAAGATAAGGTTGAAGTTATCAAAACATCAGTAAAGGAAAATGTTAAAACTAAAAACTTCCTGACACAAACCACCCAAGAAATCTAGGACATTATAAAAAGAACTAACATATGAATAAAATGAATAAAAGAAGGAGAAGACTCCAAGCTCCATGGGCCAAAAAACATTTTCAACAAAAATCATAGAAGAAAGCTTTCCCATCCTAAAACAGCAACAACAACAAAAAACAAACAAACAAACAAACAAAAAGCAAAATAGAAATGCCCCAAAACACACAAGGAGCCTACAGAACTCCTCATAGACTGGATCAGGAAATAAAATCCTCCCAATACATAATAATCAAAACACTAAGTGTACAGGACAAAGACAGAATATTAAAAGCTGCAAGAGAAACAGCCCAAGTCACATATAAAGGCAAACCTATCAGAATGACAACTGACTTCTCAATAGAGATTATGAAAGTCAGAGGGCCTGGATAAATTTAATACAGACACAAAGAGACCACAGATGCCAACCCAAATTATTATACCCAGAAAAACTTTCAATCACCATAGATGGACAAAACAAAATATTCCATGACAAAACCAAGTTTAAACATTACCTAGTCACAAACCCAGCCCCACAGAAGACACTAGAAAGAAAACTCTAATATAAAGAGACTAACTACACCCAGAAAAATACAAGAAGTAAGTAACCCCACATCACAAAACCAAAAGAAATACACACACACAGACAGACACACAGACACACACACACACACACACACACACACACACACACACACACACACACTACCACCACCAATATAAAACAGAACAAAACAAAAAACAGGAACTAACAACCACTGGTCATTAATATCTCTCAACATCAATGGCCTCAACTTCCCAAAAAAAAAGACATGGGCTAATACAATGTTTGTAAAAATCGGACCCATCATTCTACTGCATACAAGAAACACACTTCAGCAATACAGATGACATTACTCCAGAGTAAAGGGCTGGAAAATGTATTCTAAGCAAATGGACCCAAGAAGCAATCTGGAGTAGGCAATGTAGTATCTAATAAAATAGACTTTCAACAAAAATTGATGAAAGAGATCACGAAGGACACTTCATATGCATCAAAGGAACGTACACCCATAGGACATCTCAGTCCTGAGCACCTATGCCCCAATGCAGGAGCACTCACATTCATAAAAGAAACATCACTAAACCTTAAGTCACACATTGAACCCCACACAATAATAGTGGCAGACTTCATCACTGCACTTTTATCAATAGATATATTATCAAGACAGAAGCTAAGTGAAGAAATAATGAAGCTGATAGAAATCATGGATCAAATAGACCTAACAGTTATCTACATAGCATTTCACCCAAACACAAAAGAACATACTTCTTTGGAGCACCTCATGGAACTTTCTACAAAATTGACCATAAAATTGATCACAACGCAAACATCAATAGAAGATCAAAATAACCCCTTGCAGAAATAGAAGGATCCAGAGGGTCCTAGAAACTTACAAGAAGAACATCATGATGTTGCCATGTCCCTTTGTTGGGGAGGCCCAATGGCACTCGGAGGAAGGATAGCAGACTACCAAAAAGAGACTTGATACCCTAGCACCATATTCATGGGGAGGAGGTCCCCCTCGGTCACAGTCATAGGGAAAGGGGATTGGGGTGAAAGTGGGAGGGAGGGAGAAATGGGAGGATGCATGGGATGGGATATAAAATGAGATGTAATATGAATTATTTTATTTTTCAATAAAAATGTGTTTAAAAAAAAAAGAACATCATGATGAGTGGATCTGGGCCCAGGGCTTCTGCTCAAACTACTGCACCAGCCAAGAACAATACATGCAATAAACATCAAACCCCTACTCTGATCTACCCAATGGACAGTACATTCTCCACAGTTGAATAGAGAGTGGGGACTGACTCTGACACAAACTCTGGTGGTGCCCCATATTCAATCACTTTTCCTGGGTGGAGAAGCCTGGTGGCACTCAGAGAAAGGATATGCAGGCTACCAAGATGACACTTGATAGTCTATGATCCTATAGTGGGGGAGGAGGTCCTCCTTGGTCACAGACATAAGGGAGAGGAATAGAGTGAAAGCAAGAGGGAGGGAGGAATGGGAGGATACAAGGGATGGGATAACAATTGAGATGTAATCTGAATAAATTAATTAAATAAATTTAAAAATAACCCCTTGCATATTATCAGATCACCATGGATTA
The DNA here is from genome assembly GCF_903995435.1 of Acomys russatus. Classification (NCBI taxonomy): domain Eukaryota; kingdom Metazoa; phylum Chordata; class Mammalia; order Rodentia; family Muridae; genus Acomys; species Acomys russatus. Next base: position 25,282,879 of record NC_067138.1, read on the forward strand.
AAACTGGAACTCAACAACAACAGAAACAACAGAAAGTCTACAAACTGAACAACTCCCTACTCAGTGACCTCTGGGTCAGGGATGAAATTAAAATTAAAAAATTAAAGACATCATAGAATTCAATGAAAATGAAGGCACTTCATACCAAAATGTATGGGACACAATGAAAGTAGTGCTAAGAGGAAAGTTCATAGAACTAAGCACTTTCATAAAGAAATTGGAGAGACCCCATACTAACAACTTAACAGCACACATGAAAGCTCTAAAATGAAGCAGACATATTCAAGAGTAGATGGCTAGAAATCATGAAACTCATGGCTGAAATCAATAAAGTAAAACAAAGAAAATAATTCAAAGACTGAAAGGAACCAAGAGCTAGCTCTTCAAAGAAGAGCTAATGCCAATTCTCTTCAAATTATTCCACAAAATAGAAATAGAAGGAACATTACAAAACTCATTCTATGAGGCCACAGTCACCCTGATACATATAGCACACAAAGACCTACCAAAGAAACAACATTTCAGACCAATATACTCAATAAAATACTTGCAAACCAAATGCAAGATTACATCAAAAATATCATTCACCATCACCAAGTAAGCTTCATCCCAAAAATGCAAGAGTGGTTCAATGTGCAGAAATCCATCAATGTAATTCATCATATAAACAAACTGAAAGAAAAAAGCCATATGGTCATCTCCTTAGATGCTGAAAAAGCATCAGACAAGATCCAACACCCATTCCTGTTAAAAGTGTTGGAGAGATTGGGGATACAAGTCACATACCTAAACATAGTAAAGGCAATATACAGGAAGCTGATAGCCAACATAAAACTAAATAGATGGAAACTTCAATCAATTCCACTGAAACCAGAGAGAAGACAAGGGTCTCTGCTCTCTCTGTATCTCTTGAATATAGTACTTGAAATCCTTGCTAAAGCCATAAGACAATTAAAAGAGATGAAGGGGATACAAATTGGAAAGGAAGAAGTCAAATATCATGATTTGCAGACAATATCATAATATACATAAATGACCCCAAGAATTCTACCAAGGAACTCTTACAGCTGATAAGCACTTTCAACAATGTTGCTGCATAACAAATCAACTCAAAAAAATCAGTAGCTCTCATTTATCTGAAAGACAATAAGGCTGAGAAAGAAATTAGGAAACAATATCCTTCATAATGGCCACAAAAAAAAAAAACATAATTGCAATAAACATTTGCAAGTGAAGATGTTTGGGCAAAAGATTATACTTTGTGAAAAGCATACAGTGAAAAGACACAACTTCCATTATGAGATTGGTGCATGGGTGGGGCATTGCATATTGTAAAGGCAGACGTGGAGGGACAAGGAGGTGAATGGGCATGAGGTGCTAGATATGAAATTCACAAAGAATAAAAGAAATACAATTTTAAAGTAAGAAGAACATGGAACAATGTACTCCTATTTCTAAAAAAACCACAAATAGTTTCTTGGTGTAACTCTAACCAACCAAGTGAAAGACCTGTATAAAAAAAAATAATAATAAAAAAAAAAAAAAAAAAAAAAAAAAAAAAAACTTAAAAGTCTCTGAAGAATGAAATTGAAAAAGATATCAGAAAATGGAAAGGTGTTCCATGTTCATGGATCAGAAGGAGTAACATAGTAAAAATGATCATTTTACCAAAATCACTCTGCAGATTCAATATGATTCCCATCCAAATGCCAACACAATTCTTTACAGAACTTGAAAGAACAATTCCCAACTTTATATGGAAAAACATAAAACACTGAATAGCTAAGACAATCCCATAAAATCAAAGATCTTCTTGAAGTATCTCCATGCCTGATCTCAAGCTGTACTATAGAGCAACAATAATAAATATTGCTTGGTACTGGCATAGAAACAGTTAGATGGATCAATGGAATCTAATCAAAGATCCAGAAATAAACCCACACATCAATGTACACTGGATTTTTTACAAAGAAACCAAAGCCATACAATGGAAAAAGTGATAGCATCTTCAACAAATGGGGCTGGTCTAACTGGATGGCTACATGTAGAAAAAATGAAAATAAATCTTTATTTATCACCCTGAAAAAAACTAAAATCCAAGTGGATTGAATATCTCAACATAAAATCAGACACACTAAATCTGTTAGAAGAAAAATTGAGGAAGAGTGTTTAACTCATTGGCACAAAAGACAACTTCCTGAACAGAACACCAATAACTCAGGCTCTAAGATCAACAATTAATAAATGGGACCCCATTAAATGAAAATCTTCTGTAAGGCAAAGGACACCATCAATAAAACAAAATGACAGCCTACAGACTGGCAAAAGATCTTTACCAACCCTACATCTTACTGAGGGCTAATGTATAAAATATATAAAGAACTCAGGAAATTAAACACCACCAAAGTAAATAATCCAATTAAAAAATTAGGTACATAACTAAACAGAGAATTCTCAACAGAGTAATATCAAATGGTTGAGAAGCACTTAAAGAAATAATGTTCTTAGCCATCGAGAAAATGCAAATCAAAAGGACTCTGAGAGTCCAACTTAGACCTACCAGAACTGGTAAGATCAAAATCTCAACTGACAGCACATGTTGACAAGGATGTGGAGAAAGGGAAACTCTCCTACTTTGTTGGTGGGAGTGCAAACTAGTACAACCACTTTGGAAATCACTGTGGCACATTCTCAGAAAATTGGGAAGAGCGCAACTTCAAGATCCAGCCATACCACTCCTGGCCATATACTCGAAAGTTGCTCCACCACATAGCAAAGACATTTGCTCAACTATGTTCACAGCAGCTTTATTTGTAATAGTCATAATCTGGAAACAACCTAGATGTCCCTCAATCAAGAGTAAATTTACAAAACTGTGGTGCACTTACACAATGGAATACTTCACAGCTTTTAAAAACAAGGATATCTTGAAATTTGCAGGCAAATGGATGGAACTAGAAATGATCATCCTGAGTGAGGTAACCCATACCCAGAAAGACACACATGGTATTACTCACTTATAAGAAGATATTAGCCAAATAATACAGGGTACCAAGTACAATACACAGACCTAGAGTAACTAGATAACAAGGAGGACCCTAAGGATAATGTTTAACTCTCGTTCGGAAGGACAAATAGAATGGTCGCTCAAAGCAGTTGAAGAAAAGGAACATGAAGCAAGACTACCACAGAGGTCCTCTGAAAGACTCCACCCTACAGGGGACTCAAGCAGATGCTGAGACACATACCCAAATATGAGGATGTATGCCATGGAGTCCATGAAAGAGTTGGTGGATAAAAGATCCTGGAGGGGTCAGGAGCTCCACAAGGAGACCAATGTCACAAACATATCCAGGCAGAGGAGGGAGTTGCTGCAGAGACTGATGCACCAACCCAGAACCATGCCTGGGAATGATCTAGACTCTGCACAGATGTAGCAGAAAGACAGCACAGAGTCTTTGTGGGTCCCATAATACGGGTAGTAGGAAATACTTCTGACATGAACTCTGCCCCTCCCCGACATGTTGATCACTTCCCACTGGTGGCACAGCCTTGCTAGGCCACAGAGGAAGATGATACAGGCAGCGCAGATAAGTCTTGATAGGCTGAGGTCAGATGTTAGGGGACAAGGGCTTCCTTTCCAAGGAGTAAGGGAGAGAAGGAAGGGGTATGAGGGTGGGAGGGTAGGGCCAGGAGGCAATTACACAATCAAGGTGTAAAGTGAAAAAATTAAAAAGAAATAAGCAAATAATTTTTAAATGAAAATGTAACAGAAGCCAGAGGCCTTGAACCAGACCAATGACTAATTGCAATAAACATTTGCAAGTGAAGATGTTTGGGCAAAAGGTTATACTTTGTGATATACAGTGAAGAGACACAACTTCCATTATGAGATTGGTGCATGGGTGGGGCATTGCATATGTTAAAGACAGACATGGAGGGACAAGGAGGTAAATGGGGTGCTAGATGTGAAATTCACAAAAAATAAAAGAACTGCAAGTTTAAGGTAAGAAGAACACAGAACAATGTACTCCTATTTCTAAAAAAAAAAAAAAAAAAAAAACCACACAATTAGTTTTTTAATTAATTACTTTATTTATTGACTTTATATCCCAATTGTAGACCCCACTCCTCCTAGGCTCACCCTTCTGTCCCCTCCAGGAAGACCCAGAATGAAGTGTCCTTCTTATTTCTTCTGATTAATTGTAATTAACTATAGCCTCATTTATTAATTTTCTAGAGTCTCTTAGCTTTGATAATTCCTCTCTTGGGTCTAAAATATTTCTTTCAGCATTCTCTGTAGGTTGGTTTGAAACACATTGATTCTTCTATCCTGTTGATACCATAGAAAGTGTTTCTTCCTCCTTTAACTATGGAGGACAGTTTTTCTGGATAAAGTAGTCTGGGTTAACATTTGTGATCTTTATCCTATAAGATATGGCTAAAGTCCACTTATAAGTAAATACATAACATGTGTGTCTTTCTGGGTCTTCCTGGAGGGGACAGAAGGGTGAGCCTAGGAGATATCAGCAACATAAAAAAAAATCTATAACTAACAAAGAGATGGAAACACCAATAAAAAGCCTTACAGGAAGAAAAGGCTCAGGTTGAAATGCATTCAAAGCAAATGCCTACTAAATTTTCAAGGAAAAACTAATGCTTGAATTATTCAATCAAAGAAACAGAAAAAAAATTCCCACAAAAATTTTACTTTGACGTAAAAACCAGATTTAGACACAACAACAACAAAAAGAAAAATACAGGTTAACACCGTCGATGAACAAAACACGCAAAAATCCTCAATAAAATACTTTCAGACAGAACACAGGCACAAATCATAAAGATCATTGTCGTTCTTAAGAAAGAAAATCCCAAATGTTCAATTTTATTCATAAAGACTCAGGAGCCAGATGCTGGGATGAAATCTTGCTAGCTGAGAGAAAGCGCCCAACTGATCCTGCTCAGCTGACATCCCAGGAGTGAAAACCTTTCTGCTCTGCTCACATCTTAGAAGAAAGAAGCCAAAACCTCTTCTTCTCTACACTGTTTTAAATACACTTCAACTCAATGCCCTTCCTTTTGTTTACTCCCTGTCAGTTGGTTTCTTGCTCCACCTCTTGACATGGGATTAACTTTATTTAACCCTGTGTACAGAAAGCTCTTGAATTAAAGGTGTGTGCTAGGGATGAGCCACACCATAACCACTTGTTTACAATAAACAGGAAATTCTTGGATTGAAGGTATGTGCTAGGGCTGCGCCATGCCAAACAAGAAACAGGTTATTATAGTTCACAATCTCAGGGCTCTCAATGGGATCTAATATCCTGCAATAGATCATCTTCTATAATCAAGTTGGCTTTACCCCAGAGATACAAGAATGACTCAACAGGTCACTACATTTGATCAATCATATAAAAGAATTCAAAGACAAAAATAATATGATTATCTCAATAACTAAAGAAAAGACCTTTGAGAAAACCCAACAAACCTTCATGGTAAAAGTCCTGGAGATAACAGAACCAAAACAAAAAACAAAAACAAAAAACCCCATAAACATAATAAAGGGTATATATGTGAAACTCATGACCAACATTATCTAAAACAGAGAAGAATTTAAATAAATACCAATAAAATATCAAGTCAGGAATGAGTCAAGTCTGTCGCAATCCTATTGCTTTTAAATATTTTAAATATTTTGAAACACTAGCCACAACAAGACAAGAGAAGAAAATTAAAGAGATACAAACATGATGAGAATTTAAGTTGTCCCTATTTGCAGAGGATATATTGTTATACATCCAAGATAGTCCAAAAGTTATGTCACAATTTTTTAAATTATCAACATTTTTAAACAATGTGTCAGGTTACAAAATCAACGGACAATGATTAGTAGTGATCCTATGTACCAATAACAAGGATGATCAGAGAGAGATGATTGAAACATCTCCATTAACAGTAGTCTCAAAAACAATAAAATATCTATGATTAACCTAATCATAGAAGTGAAAGACCTCTGCAACGAAAACCTTATATCTCCGATGTAAGTGACTCAAGAAGACACTAGAAAGAAGGTGGAAAGGTTTCCCATGGGTCATGGATCAGTTGGATTAATATTATGAAAATGATCATCCTAACAAAAGCAAGTTATAGATGTAATGCAACTTCAGTAAAATTGCCCATGACGTTCTTTGCAGAAGTAGAACAACTATTCTAAAATTTATGTGTAACCACAGAAGACCCCAGAGAGCTTAAACAATACTAAGCCAAAAGAGCAATGCTACAGTGATTGATTCCAACCCGTACATCGAGTTGCATTGGGTAACTGTAATAGAGACTAGTAAAAACAGCAGGTTACAGACATTTAGATATATGAAACAAAGTAGCCAACCCAAACAGCAGTGCATGAGATAATGCCACCGTATTTGGCAAACATGCTAAAAAATAAAACACACACTGAAAAAATAAAGCATCTTCAACAAATAGTTCTTGGTAAACTGTGTGTTTCTATATAGAATAGTGAAATTAACCTGTATCTCTCAGCCTGCACAAAATTGACTCCAAAAGGATCAGAGGCCTCAATGTGAAACCCAAAACATTAAATTTTTAGAAGAAAATATGAGGCAAACAATTGATTACTGGGACCTTATTAAACTAGAAGATTTCTACACAGCAAGGGAAACTTTAACCAAGTTAAGAGTCAGAAAGGATCTTGGCCAGGCATCTGGTAGAAAAATAAATATCGAAAATAATTAAAGATCTCAAAAGCAGAGTTAAGCAAACAAATAGTCATGGTGTTGGGGGGGAGGGGTTCAAGTGATTTTAATTATTGAATCACACAACTTCTAATATACAAATAAAAAAGATTTTGTGTAGTCTGAAAATTATTTCCTTTTAATCACACCATAGAGAAATAAAAAATATCACTTCATACTTGATGCTTTAAAAGATATACTTTGAGAAATCATTAATTTAAACCAAAAAGTAATTTCTTTTTTTTTTTTTAAGTTGGGTTGGAAAGAGATTATTCTGCTTGCACTTCCATGTAGCTATTCATCACCAAAGGAATTCAGGGCAGGAACTCACACAGGGCAGAAACCTGAATGCAGGAGCTGATTCAAAGCCATGGAGTGGTGCTGCTTACTGCCTTGCTCTCCCTGGCTTGTGCAGTCCACTTTCTTTCTTTTTTCTTTTATTAAATGTTTTTAAAATTTTTTACATATACATATATGTTATTACACATATATACAATAAACTACCTATAGCAAGAACCATGAAACAATCAGGGACTATATACATGTTGCGTCCTTAGTGTTTTGGCTATTTGCATTTGGCAGCCTTAATGAAAACATCTTTCCTATCTTGGTGCCTCTAAAATTACGAATGTAAATATCTATCCTACCTTATCATTATCAACTTATCACATCTATCAAGACTGAAACACATCTTAAGCCCTAAACAACTAAACTTAATTGTAAAACTAAGTTATCTGGTCTTCAACTGCATCAGAAACTTGAGAAGGAATACAGTTGATTACCTGAGTATACTGGGAGTTCAAGTTAGTAGCTTTCTAAATGAGAAGATGACAGAGACAGTTTGGACCAGAAGGCTGAAGATGATGCTCCAATGTTATAAAAAGTCATTTCTTGATTTTACTTTTTAAATTTTAGTTTTAAAATTTTATATTACCAAAGCAACCATATAACTTTCAGGTGCCCCTTGAAACTTGCATGGTAAATTTTCATTTTAAATATTATTAGATCAACACTGTCAATACCCACGAACTTCCTTTTCCTGAAAAATTCATATTCTATTGTATATTATTATCATAGTTTGCCCTTTCCCAACACTTTCCAGGTCTTCCTAAGCTCCTTAGACATCCAACTACATGGATTTCCCCCCCAAAACAAAAAAAGCAAACAAACAAAATTGAACAAGAACTTTTTAAATGAAAACACACACACAAGAAACACAGACAGACAGACAGACAGACACACACACACACACACACACGCGCGAGCGCGCACAGCTATAAAAACACAAAATCAGAAACCACAATATATAAACAAAAGACCAGTAAGACAAAAAAAAAAGGAAAAATAAGGCAATATTTTGCAGTCTGGGTTACATTATGAGGGATGAGTTTTTCTAGCTCATTCTATTTACCTATAAATTTCCTACTTTCATTTTTATCTGCTGAATAATATTCTACCATGAATATGTATCAATTTTTTTGTTATATTCACTCATCTATTGACAAATATAGGTTATTTTCAGTTTTTGACTATTGCAAATATAGCAGCAACAAATGAAGTTAACAAGTGTCTCTATAATAGGATGTAGAGTCTTTCACGTATATCCCTGAGAGTGGTATAACTGGATCATAAGGTAGACCTTTTCCACCTTCCTAAGGAACCACCATCCTGATTTTGGCAGTAACTGTACAGTTCTGGACTGACACCAGAAAAGAATAGATGTTCCCCTTTCCACACGTCCTTAACAGTAGAATTTGACATTTGTTTTACTGATCTTGGCCACTCTGACAGGTATAACATGACCTCTCAAAGTAGCTTAGATTTGCATTACCCTGATGATTAAGGATGTTGAAAAATGCTTTAGATATTTCCCAGACATTTGTGTTTCATATCTATGAAGTCTGTGCTCAATTCTGTACCCCATTATAACTGGGTTATTGTTTTCCTGATGTCCAGGGTTTTGTTTTGTTTTGTTTTTTTAATTTTAGTTTTTTATATATTTTATATACTAACCCTCTATCAGATGTGTGACTGCTAAATATTTTTTTCCTACTGTAGCCTGCCACTTTGTCAGAATGATTGTGTCTTTTGCCATACAGAGGTGTTTCAGTTTCACGAAGTCCTATTTACGAATTGTTGGCCTTGGTGCCTGTGATACTGGTGTTTTGTTAAGAATGTCATTTCCCGTGCCAATGAGTTCAAGGTTATTTCTTATTTTTTTTCTCCTATCAGATTTGGGATATATAGTATTTAAGTTGAGGCCTTTGATCCACTTAGGATTGTAGGGAGATAAATGAGGGCCTATTTGCATTCTTCAACATGTATCTTTCCAGTCTGAGCAGCACCATTTGTTAAAGATGCTGTCTTTCTCCAGTGTGTATTTCTGGTTTCTTATCAAAAACCAGGTATCTGTAGACATATGGACTTAGTTCTGAGTGTTTGATTCCATTGATCAACATGTCTATTTTCTGCCATGACCATGCTGTTTATTATTAGTAGTATTAGTATTAGTATGTATTACACTGTAGAAGAACTTGAAATACCTCCAGCAGTTCTTTTATTATCCAGTATTGTTTTTAGCTATCTTGGGTTTTGCATATGTGTGTGTGTGTGTCTGTGTGTCTGTGTGTGTGTGTGTGTGTGTGTGTGTGTGTGTGTGTTTCCATATGAAGTTGGAAAATGTCTTTTCAACTTTAGTGGAAAACTGCAGAAAGTTTTATGAGGATTGCATTGAATCTGTAAATTGCTTTTCTTATGGTGGCAATTTTTACATCACTAATATTTCCAATCTATGAGATTAGAAGATCTTTTCATTTACTGATGTAAACTTCAATTTTCTTCAATATTTTAAAGTTTGTATTATACAAGTGCTTCTTTTAAAAGTCTTTTATTTACTTTGTTAGAAGTATAACAAGACTTCTTTTGAGACTATTGTGAAAGGAATTATTTCCTGCCTTCAGGTTCAGTCAGTTTGCTATTTGTAAGGAAACTACTGACGTGTGTGTGTGTGTGTGTGTGTGTGTGTGTGTGTGTGTGTGTGTGTATGCCAATTTTCTATCCAGCTCATTTGCTGAAGGTGTTTTTCACCTGTAGGAGTTCCTAAGGGTCTTTTATAAATAAAAACATATCATTTACAAATAAAGACATTTTGGCTTCTTCCTTTCCTGATACCCTTCAGTGGTCTTACTGCTCTAGCTAGGAGTTCAAGTACTGTACTGAATTGGTCTGGAGAGAATGAACATCCTTACATGGTTCTTGACTTTACTGGAAGTGCTCTGAGCTTGTCTCTCTCAGGTTGACTGTGACTGTGGGCTTTCTGTAAATTGAATGTATTATGTTGAGGTATGTCCTTTATATCCCTGATTTCTCCAGGGTTTTTATTTTGGGGACATGTTGGATTTTTTCAAAGGCCTTTTCTGCATCTAAAGAGACGATAGTGCAGTTTTGTCCTTCAGTTTGTTTACCTTTGACTATTCACATATGTTGAGCCATCCCTGCATCTCTGAGATGAAAGTAGCTTAATCAGGGTAAATAATCTTTTTCATGTGTTCTTGGACTTGGTCTCCAACTCTTATAAAGAAAAACTTTTAATTGGAGCTCACTTACACTTTCAGAGGTTTAGACCATTATTATCATGGTGAAAAGTACATGCAGGCAGACATGGTACTGGAGAAGGAGCTGAGAGTTCTACAAATATGGCACAATAGCAGTAAAGGCCCATTAAGGGAAAACTAGTTCCTTCTGGTAAGGAGGATGAGATCTCTGGCTTGCATGAAGATTTAACATTCCTATTTGTTCGAAACATAATGAGTTTGAGTTAATCCAATTAGGAAGGTCAATCCCTAGACATGGGACCATCCCACAGGAAAGCAGCACTACCTCAAAGAAGGAAGGTTTAACTGAAACCATGCTAAGCAGATAGGTGAAATAATTATCCCATTAATGAAATTATATACTTTTTTCTTCCCAGAATTCCTGGCACCATTACAGACTTTACAAACTATTATGAGGTTTACTGGATCTGTTTATTTTTTCTCCTGTCGCTCTCTGTCTCTCTGTCTCTCTGCCTCTGTCTCTGCCTCTCTGTCTCTCTCTGTCTCTGTCTCTGTCTCTGTCTCTCTCTCTCTCTCTCTCTCTCTCTCTCTCTCTCTCTCTCTCTCTCTCTCTCTCTCTCTCTCTCTCTCTCTCTCTCTCTCTCTCTCTCTCTCTCTCTCAACTCTCAGGAAATGGAGGAGGATACTAGCTAGGAACTAATTATTTTAATTACTCTGGCCTTTCTTGTTTTTTTCCTGAAGCCTCCTCCCTGCCATGTGGCTGGCTCCCATCCTGCCTTAACTCAAATAAGCTGACTACTTTTGCTTCACTTCTCAGTATTCCTTCTATGAAGAACTTTTAAGATTTATAGTTTGCTTTCCCTGGATTGTTTGTTTTTTCTTTTAAACTGTACTAATATTATCTTCTAGCTAATAAATAAATATATACAAATTTTTCAGATAAAGCAGAAAAATGAGAAAATTTCACAGAAGGATTACAAGAAAATATTCCAAAGACAGGATATCACAGAACCAGAACCACTGGTGTGTGCCTGAACCTCGGCCATTTCTCACCCCTTTCTAAGATGAATATGGAACACATATCACAGTGGTATAAAAACCTGACCAACACTGCCTGTCCTGGAAGAAGTCCTTTCTATCTATAAATATGCTTTATCACAATGAAACCAATAAGCCTGATGACAAAAGAAAGAAATAGGCATAGCCAGGTGCAAATCTTCCTACCATTAGTGTGTACAGGCAACACAGTTAATACACTATGTCTAGTGACAGCACTAAAAGCCTCAGTGTGTAGAGAACTTGGCATGTCCCAAAGCACCACAAAACTTCTGTATTTGAATATAACATCTCTTTCCAACAATATTGAAGTAGATATTACTGGACAACTAGTTTGTATATGTTTATTGTGGTTACTATTATTTTTTTAGTGTTTAAGTTTTATTATGGGTAAGCAAACATCATGAGAACCAGTTACTCTAACATAGTTTTAAGTGCATAATTCAGTGTTGCTAACAATCCTTACAAGATTGCAGGAAGCATCTCTAGGTCTTGTTCATCTTGTATCACTGATGTATGAAAAGCAACTTAAGTTGGCTGTCACCCTGGCAGTTGTGAACAGATCTTCAGTGAGAATGGAAGCATTATTTTTCTATTCACAGAGAAGCAAATACACCAATTTATATTCTGATTCACAGGAGACAATTTTTAATTTTTCCAAGTCTTCATCATGCCTGTTGTGTTTGGGGATTTTTTGTTGTTGTTTCCTTGTTGCTGAGGGACACACTGAATGATGAAAGACAATGTTGCACTGTGGATTTGAGCAAACAAATCAATTTTAAAATGTAAAAAATATTCAAATAGACATTTATCCAAAGGTGCAATGATGGTTACTGTTCATTGTCAGCTGGACATGGGCCTCTGAGCATGCTCATGAGGATTGTCTTGATTGTGTTCATTTAGATAGGAATACTCATGCAAGGTATGCAACCGTCCCCTGCTTAGGATCCTGAACTATAAGAGTGGAGGAAGGAACGTGAGCAGCAGCAGCAGCAGCAGTAGCTTTCATCACTCTCTGATCCTGATTGTGGATATGGTGGGAGCAGCTGGTTTCCACTCCTGCTGCCTTGACTTCCCATCCATTACAGATCATGGCCATAGTAAACCTTTCTCCTTAGATTGATTTTTCTGAGGGCATTTTATCAAAGCAATCTGGAAAGAAACTAAGACAATGGCCAAAAACAGTAAATAAATGTACTCAACAACATGAACCACTGTGCAAATGAGGTACAACTGGTTTGGGTTGTGGTTTGTTTGGTTGGTTGGTTTTGGTTTTGGATAAAAACAGAGAAGGTGGGGAGTTATGTACCCAAGGATGTATCTATTCACTGCTAAGCTGATATTTCACCCTAGCTGACTAACTACATCTATCACAATTTTAATCACTACCCTAAAACCTAGTAAAGAGGTAAACCTACTAAAGTCATGTAAACTCATTTTTTTAAATGTTAGTTGTGCCCACTTACTAAGTGACCAAGAAAAATTATTTATTTCCTTTTCTCCAAATATCGGCAGTCATTTGATCCATGATGACATTTCAGTCAGCCACACATTCAAAAATAGAGTCACAGATTATAACACAAATGAAAATCTCTACTGCTTCAGAGTATAGTGGAATTCATCCTTCCTGGGTTCAAGCTTTCAATGGTATCAACAATATTATCTTTGACAACACTTTTCACTGTGCCTTTTCTAGGTTTAATTTGTAAACACAGATGCTTGCTTTTGTGTTACAATTTCTCAGTAAGGTGACATGCTTGCATCTTTGTAGCCTAGAGAGCAATGAGTGGTGCTGTCTAGCCTAGGTAATTTAGATCATGTATCATCCAGGCTCAGAGAAGTACAGTGTGATGTTTGCACACTGAGGAAATTGAATACTAACATACTTCCCAGAATGCATCATCCCCATTGTTATACAATACATGAGTATAAACCTCTACCATTGACTTCCTGTGGTATACCACCATTCACGAAGAACTAAAAATGCCAAAATATGAACTACCTTGTTCAGTCTATAATGATCTCTATAAAGGCTAACTGAATTGGGCTCCTAATTGGGTTTATAAATGCTGGTCATAGCTCAGTGACCTAGGGAAATCAGAGTGCTTCCCTATGACCAGTCTTTCCCCAGTACTTTCTGTACCCCACATTCAGTGCAGTAGGATACCTGTGTCTTACTGCTGTGGCTGCTCAACTGTGGAGTGGTGTGGTTTCTGCTGATGTCTGAATCAACAAAAGTTGCAGTCAGAACCCAGAGCAGAAACTTCCATCTTGGGATCCAGGCAGTCATTCATCAATGTCAGAAACAAAATCCCATGTGAGTGCCTGCTTAAAAACACTGCATTCCCATCTGGCTAGAACTTAATGAACAAAGGAAAGCTGGGATTTAATGAAGCAATTTCCTTTTGGTGATTTTTTTCTTGACAGGTATACCTTGGGGCCATAGCAGTTCTGGCTGTATTGCTGTGCCTTCCAAAAAAGCCAAAATCCTAAAACAAATGTATTCAAGTGCATAAAGAACAACTGTTCTTGCTTTTTCAATGAAACGGGTTTGACTTTCAAGGAGACAAAGTAGTTACACTAATGTGTAGCTATTTTACTCTTGATTGTTTGCATTTTTGCAAACTGATGACTGCCAAATAAAACTAAATAAATGAAAGCCAAACATACTTAGCTGGGAAACATCTTGGGAAAAATAAGTCAGTTCAGAATCCTTCAGGACAATGATGTAAGAACTTTGAATCTAGGCCATGATGTTTTTAGATGTGTGTGTGTGTGTGTGTGTGTGTGTGTGTGTGTGTGTGTGTGTGTGTGTGTGTGATTCCTATTATTTAAAAAATGAATAGTTATAGAAGAAAGTAAGAGAACCATAAAAGGAAAACACTGGCAGAGTGGAAGCATGTGAAGACGGGCATCAGCTGGTTTTGAATGTATCAGCAAAGTATAAGCAGCTCCCCAAGGCTCTCTTGTTATTCGTGGTGAATAAAGGCAAAATGGCTTAGGCAATATTTTAATTGACAGCCTGATATTTGTAAATCTGGCTAACTTTTTTCTTCTATATTAATCAGTAATGTGACTTTGCCTCCTGTTTTGGATAAAAACTACTCCCATAGGCTCATGTGTTTAAATGCTTAGTTACCAGAGAGTTGAACTGTTTGAAAGGATTATGAGTTGTGGCTGTGCTAGTTGTGGTGGCACATGCTGGTAGGATTTGCTGAAGAAGGGGGAAGCAGGAAGAGCATGAGTTTAGGGTCATCATGGGCTACACCTACATGTTAAAAAAAGAGTTTGGGCCTTGTTGGAAGAGGTATAGCCTTGTTAGTAGGGGTATGTCACTATGAGTGGACTTCGAGGTTTCAAAAAGCCCAAACCAGGTCTACTGTCTCTATGCCTGTGGACCAGGCTGTAGTTACCAACTCCTTATCTTGTGCCATGTATGCCTGCAACCATGCTTCCTGCCGTGATAACAACAGACTAATGGAGACTGTAAGCAAGGCCCAATTAAACGCTTTCCTTTATAATAGTTGCAATGCTCTTGATGTCTCTTCACAATAGAACAGGGACTAAGACAGCTCCCAATCACAAAATCTAAGTTGGGTTCAAGTGGCCAAGGAATGACTGGTGTCCTACAAGAAGTCCAGGGCATCAGTCACGCCAGCTGATCTAAACTGCTACTTTCTCCATGCATACCTGTGGTCTTCATAGTCGCCATGATGAAAATGATTTTTATTTATTTATTCACTTACTTGCTACCAGGCTTAAGACAGTGAAAATTCACTAACTGAACAAATCTCTCCCATTTTAAAAGATGCCTTGGTGCCTGGTTTCCTGTGACTTCTGGTGATAATGCCCTTCCTCTGCAACACAACCTGAGGAAAAGAAGCTGATATGGGCAATTGCTTGGAATTGTGATTCCAGGAATCAGAGCTAAGAATTGATAAGAGCTGGGCCATTAAAAGGCCTGTCCCAGGGTCTGTCCCCAGCCAGTGTCAGCACATGAACCACAGGAGAATTTGCAGGGAGTGCGTTACATACAGTCTCTGTGCACCTGAAGGAGGTGAGATCAAGATTCTACCCTTTGGCTCCCAAGCCCAATTAATTACCACTTCTCCAGGTTAACACTTGAAGAGGCACAGGAAATGCTAGCCTGAGACATAGCACCTAGTATACTGAATATTTAAAGCTGAAGGGAGCATGAAGGTCTGGCACCTTCCTCAGTATACTGCCCTCCCTGAAGCAGGCCCTAGCACCTGGAACATCATCTACCTCTTCCCTTTGGAAGCAGGCCATAAACTTTACCTAGGCTTCTCCTGAGACTCACAAAACCCTCAGGAGTCCTGTACCTAAAAGAAAGGAACAAAAGTGTAGATGCCAGGAAAGGCTGCAGCAACTGGACTAAGTCCAGTCTGTGTTGATGCAATGGTCATAGACAAGAGATTTATCTCTGAGGTTATGGAGGGGGAGAAGCCTAGAACCAAAGTGCTACCTAAGGTGAGGGCCCTCCCTGCTGCATCATCCCACAGTAGAAGGCAGAAGGACAAGACAGCATCAGAGAAAGACAGACAGACAGACAGACAGACAGACAGACAGAGAAAGACAGAGACAGAAGAAAGAAGCTGAACTCAACAACTTGCTCTTATGGTAGCATTAATTTACCACTTAAAGGTCCTGCTGCTCAACACTGTTGCGCTGGGAGGTTAGTATTCCAATACATGGACTTTGAATTTAGGTTTTGAAGCCCAGACCACCTCACCTCCAATTTATAACCATTAGAAAATGCCTCTTTGCACTATAATCAGACCCCACCCCTGCTTAATATTGCAGGCCTCTTAACCATGAGCCTTGCAATGTATTAACAAAGGGATTACTCTGTTTTCTTTGCATGTGCCACATATCTGGGTTGACCTGCTCACCTATGTCACAGAATATAAGTTCCACAGGAGGAAGTGACAGTGCCATCTAGGTATAAGCACAAGCTGCCAGGTTGTGCCAATACTCAGAGCTGAGAGGGGCACTGAACTAGACCTGCAATGGAACAACAGAGAGAGAGAACACAGGAGCACTTCAGTTTGGCAAAGGTGGCGCAACCTGAAGGACTCTTTTGGAAAGTTATGGGAGAGTGGAAACTGAGTAGTCACAGCAATCTGTCCTGGAGTTTCTGCCAGTTACATCGGGGGAGAGGGAGAAATCTCCAAAATTAGTGACCAAGAGGAAAGGGAAGATCACATAGGATGCCTTTTCTCTTACGCTGTTATCTGTGATGTAAATGAGCTAGACAGCCTTGGCATTATTGCCACAACTCTCTAAATCCATGTGCTGAGCGAGAGAGAGCAGAATGCCATCACCAGATCTTTTTTTTCTTTTTCTTTTTCTTTTTTTTTTATTAATTTATTCTTGTTACATCTCAATGTTTATCCCATCCCTTGTATCCTCCCATTCCTCCCCCCTCCCATTTTCCCATTAGTCCCCTCCCCTATGACTGTTCCTGAGGGGGATTACCTCCCCCTATATATTCTCATAGGGTATCAAGTCTCTTCTTGGCTACCTGCTGTCCTTCCTCTGAGTGCCACCAGGTCTCCCCCTCCAGGGGACATGGTCAAATGTGAGGCACCATAGTACGTGAGAAAGTCATATCACACTCTCCACTCAACTGTGGAGAATATTCTGACCATTGGCTAGATCAGGGAAGGGGTTTAAAGTTTACCTCCTGTATTGTCCTTGGCTGGTGCCTTAGTTTGAGCGGGACCCCTGGGCCCAAATCTGCCTATCATATTGTTCTACTTGTAGATTTCTAGGACCCTCTGTATCCTTTTATTTTGCTATTCTCCCATGCGTCTCTCATTTAGAGTCCCAATAGGATGCCTTCCCCTCTGTCCCATTTCCTGGTAAGTGAAGGCTTTCGTGGGACATGCCCCTTGGGCTAGTATGCAGATTTAAGTGAGTATATACCATTTGATTCTTTCTGCTTCTGGGTTAACTCACTCATTATAACCATTTCTAGCTCAATCCATTTGTCCACAAAATTCGGGAATTCATTGTTTTTAATAGCTGAGTAGTATTCCATAGTGTATATGTACCACAGTTTCTTTATCCACTCTTCTACTGAGGGACACTTAGGCTGTTTCCATGTTCTGGCTATTATGAATAAGGCTGCTATGAACATGGTTGAGCAAAGTTTCTTGGTGTGTGCTGGAGCATCTTCTGGGTATATTCCAAGGAGTGGAATAGCTGGGTCTTGAGGAAGCCCTATTCCCATTTTTCTGAGATAGCACCAGATTGAGCTGCTTTTAGGATAAATGGCCGAGGAAGAAGGAGTGAGAGTGTTAAGTGGCTGATACCCAGGACAAGAAGCAAAGTCCTAGAATCACAAACCAACTACAAGGCCAAAGCCTCAAACAACCTCATGAGTACAGAAGAAGAGAGTGCCTGCATGGGGACAAGGAGCTATGAGGGAGGAGCTAGGTACCATGCAGGGCATGTCCTTAGCACTGTATCCAGAAACAAGGTTCCTCATGTGGGTGATGGAGTTGAAGGAGTGTGCTGACACCGTGCCTAGTGATGTAGGTCTGTTATGTCAGCACTAGGAGGCAGGGGCAGGAGAATTGAATCTGAAACTGCTATGGGCCTATAGAGGCCTCATCTCAGAAAGGAAACAGGATCTCTGAATATTACCTTTATGCAGTGGAGTCTGCACAAAAGATGGAGACGCTATCTGGAACTCAACAGCACAATGTGCAGGTCCTTTCTTTATCTTAATTTAATTTTCTCTTATATTTATGCATTTATTTATTTTCCATACTGAGGATTCACCCCAGGGCCTTTCACACTCTAGGCAAGTGTTCTAGCACTGAACTACAATCACTTGACCTCAGCTTTTTTTTTTTTTAATGTCTTCAAAAATCTAACAAGAGAGAATCAAGTTAAACCGATGCTAGCTAAATTTAATAGCTTACCTTTTCCAAGGATTTCATGTATTGCCCTAAATGCACCCACCCATTCTTCCCTAGTTACCAATCATGTTTGCTTCACTTACAAATTCTAATACAATCCTGTTACGACATGATGTTTCTTATGTGGTGTAAGATTCGAGGTCTTTCATTGCAGCAAGTCACGAGAACCCACAAACTAGAGAGCTGTACTTCTTTGTAAATGTTTTCTATATATTGTATACTTGCTCCAATGCTTCTCTGGAGCTGTAACTTTAAATGCAGGGCTCTTTAATTCTCTGGACCTTGAACTTGCCATGCCCCGAAGAAATCCTTCATTCGCACTTGAGAGAATATACATGAAAAAGCAAATTTTTCTTGTAAACCAATTTGTATGCATGAACTACTTTGTGTCTGAACTACTTTTTAATGGGCTATGTTTAATACTCAGTAAATTTTTATGATACTCTGAAAATGTCTTTGTAAGTATGAGATTTTCTTTCATATTACTATTCAATATTTTCTTGTCCTTCCTCTCAGCTCTTATTTGCAGAGCAGGTATTATTTACAAACTAGACTACCAAGGGATGCTGATAATGAGATTTATGCAAATCTCATGTGGTTAAATATTCATGTATTGAAACTGTGCATAAGACATGTTATTATTAACTCAATGTTTACTATAAATATTGTATACCTTAGGAGTAGATGCATAAATCTTTCTTATATCTTTCTACTATTTATAGATGAATTCTCATTTAAAAATTCCTAAATTCGCTTGCCAGTGGTGTCACCTGCTTTTAATCCCAGCACTCAGGAGGCAGAAGCAGGCTGATCTCTGAGATTGACACCAGCCTGGTCTACAGAGAGAGTTCCAGGACAGTCAGGGCTACACAGAAAAACATTGTCTCAAAGCAAAACTCTTAAATTCAAGAGAAATCAACTTAATTACCAACTACAGAAAAGTGCATATTCTTTTTATTTTTCAACTGGTTATTTGGTGCAACATTGAAGACTCAAAAACAGCAGAGAAAGACAAAACTATAAACAGGGCAGATTCTTCCATTGTGCTGTGTCTCTTGCTGCCAGCTTCCCACTGGTCCTGTGGACTCTCCAAAACAAGATAAAGAAACTGTTCATTTCTTCTGAACACAACAAAAAGTGTTCTGCAACCTCACATAGAAACTCATGCTTCCTGTATCTTCCATTGCTGCCCCAGGACATTGAAGCTGGGAAGGAAGCCTGGGGTGACAGGCAAAAAAAACCCTGAAAGGTCTCAGGCCACAAAGCTTGCAATAAAACAGGAATAAGGGCAGGGTCAGATTTGTTGTTCTAGAAATTTTACTTCTGCCAGTAACTAGAAGAGATTGGAATTAAAAACACATGGTCTCAGAGAGTCAAGTTCAAATCCCTTGGAAATGCAAAAAAAAAAAAAAAAAAAAAAAAGCCGTTCCTGGACACATTACAGCAAGATGTGAATACAGCAGTAGTGACATGGTGATTTAATGTTGAGTTAAATGGGACAAGTGTAAAAGAGACAAAGAAGCAGGGAAGACTAATTGGGATGGTCCTTTCATGGACTGCTGCTGTCGCCATGTGTGTGGGAGCTGCTGTGTGCAGAGTCCCAATGTCCTCTCCTACAGACCAAGGCCCACATGTCATTTGCTATGTCAGTTAGCAAATGAGAGCACATGTCATTGAAGAAGGCATGGGAATCACCAGCCTCAGAAGGAGGGCATTGTAAAGTACCTTTTATCTCACAGATGTAACAGTCATCTCCAAAGCTGACTGCTAACCTAGGCCTAGCTTGGAAGCTTCTAGCCTCCATACAATTTAATCTAGGCCTAGAATATTTTCAGCTGCTGAGACTGACTGATGAATAAACTCACCCTTTCTACCTCTTTCTGAACGATGGCTACTTGCCTTAACTCAATTGTTCTGGCTCAAACTCCTCTCCAAACTGATTGATTCAATCTGGCTTCTTTCTTTTCTGGCTCTTTGCTCTGTGGCTTCAAGCTAACACTAGCAATCTGTCCTAATCTTCTGGCTCCTTCTCCTTCTCTGAATTATTCTATTTTTACCTGTGTCTAGCTTGTTCCCTGCACAATCTGTCTCGGTCTCAGTAAAACTGCCCCAGAATTCTACAAACTCAAGTCTAGGGCACTGCCTCTCAACTGACTGGCTCAACTGAACTGCCTGAACAGAATTCAGAGATCTGCATCCCTCTGTCTCCCAAGTGCTGGGATTAAAGGCGTGCACCACCATGACAGTACCAAAGCTTTTCTTTAACTGAAGCTTTCTCTATACCAGGCTGGCCTTGAACTCAGAGATTTTCTTGCCTCAGTCTCCTGGGATTAAAGGTGTGCCTATAGCCAGCCAGAGTAGCCATGTTTCTGATTTAAAATTTTTCTACAGGGTGTTCTCAACAGAACCTGAAACTGTAATGAACCTCTTGGAATCATACCACTGCCTCTGAGCTAGTAGCATATTTCAGACAAGAAAGTGGTGTGGTCACTTCTTGCACAGTCTACAGCAATATCTAGAGGTGAATGACAAAACTCAAGATGGTTCACCTCAGCTGTGCAGAAGATGTCTTGGACCAGAAGATACTAGAAAAAATTTTGCCTAAACCCTCATCAGCCTTTTTCATCAATGTAGTTCCCTGTCCCTATCCTCTCTGTGAGTGTTGTCAGCTCTGCCCTTCTCTCCAACAGGTCAAATGAAAGTCACATTTGATTCACCCTCTGCAGCTCTCTTCTAGGAGCCCTTCTCAACTCTTGAGGAGCTAGGCTTCTCTAACCCTGACAGGATCTGTCTGTAGTCTTTACACACTTGAACTCTGTCTAGCACTAATTCCTGAGAATTTGGCTCTTTTTACAGCAAGACCTCAATTACTTCTCAGTTTATGTTGGTACTATATGAGAACCTCAGCATAAATTACAATGTCCTAAATCAAAATGGCATGGGTGAGGCCACAGAGATGACTCATACTAAAAATACAAATTGCCCTTACAGAGGACCTAAGCTTGGCTCCTATTACCCATAACAGCCAGCTCACAATCACCTGGAACTCTCATACAGATGGATCTAATGCTGTCTTCTGACCTCTTCAGACACCTGCACTTATGTGTGCCCACACACAGATTCACATACACACAGACACATAAATAAAAATAATACAATAAATATTTTGAAACTATATGTAATATACCTAGTATATTGAATGTAACAGCTTAGCCATCTACTCCAAATGGGCTAAGGCTCCTACTTCCTGGCAGCAAACCTAGAGAATATTGGACAACAGGCCATTAAGATCAAGAAAACAGCAAAAATATCATCTCCAAATATGACAGTTACTGAAGATACTTCATTCTTGTGCCATCCCCAATCTCAAGTCCTAAGTCGAAGTGTTATGTCAGGGACTAAAAACAAACCTTTAAAAAACTGTTCTCTACCCCCTGAAACTCACAGCAATCTCTTGAAAGCATCAGACCTTCATGAACTCTGATAAATCAGCAGCAGCAGCATCATATGCTATGCACCAGGCTCATTAATAGGCCACACAAACAAGATAGTTGCCATATTAGGCAAATGAGCTATTCAATTTTCTCTGTGGTAAAAAGAGTAGGGTTAGAAACAAAAGCTGTGTTCTTACCACAAATATTTATGCAGAAGACATCTTAAGTCAGCTAATAGAATGCCCTAATTGTGTTTGTAAATTTGTATTTCTAAGTCAACTTATTTTATTGTTATTTGATACTCTTAGCTACTGTAAAAGTAGTGCTTCTAGAATATAAGGTTTCCAAGAATACTACACAAGGCAGTGTTCCCGTCTCTTCCTGAGAGCACTGCCCTTGGCACTACTTCACTGAACAAGGAGAACATTTCCAAGCTCAGGCTCTGGACACTGTCAGGTGACAGTACTGCCTGGTCCTCCCTAGTATGGACTATGAGTCCTGAGATGACAAAGAACATTCTATCTGGGAACAGAGCCCAGATTTATTTAATATTATACTCTCTAACTTCTTTGCTTTATGTATGTATGGAGAGTAAATAATCAAATACAACTAGCCAGCAGGCTATTATAAAAGCACAAATAAAATGCAATTCCTAGCTGATTACATGGGCTTTCATCCATCCAAATGTACTTTATTAGATTTAAATTATACTATTGAGCATTTAAACAACTCTGTACTTAAGATGAGTCTGTAATTAATTACACAGCATTGATATAATAACTACATCTCTGGTTATTGGTTTTGAATATAAAGGAAAAACCATCAAGATTATCTTGAATCTCTTGGAATTCAACCATTGATTTTTTAGGCCTAAAAACTATAGAAATAAATGGGTTTGATATATCATGTGTATCCCACTGTAGCTCTAGGTCTACCAAGTTCAACTATATGTCTATTTTTCCTACTGAGGGTACTTCAGGCCAATATGGCTGAGTCTCATTACTTCTGTAGCCTCACAAAGAAGAAATAGCTCTCCTCACCTATGTATCCAAAATCTTGTGTTGGGTACATTAACACACTGTCTCTCTTATTTTTGTTGCTTTATAGAGCTATAACAAAAATACTGAGAACCTAGTACTGCATAAGAAATAGAGGTTTATTTACCTCATATCTCTGGAGACTCAAGATCATGGTTCTAGCATATGGCCATCTCCAAAATCATATGGGAAGAACAAGAAAGTGAGTCAAGATGCTCACAGGAGAAAGGAAGGCAGTCTTACACACTCTGAGAATTCCTCAGACTGAGAATGCACCTTCTCAAATAAAGAATTCGTCCTTCTCTAACATTCACTCACCTCCCATCAGACACAACTTTTTAAAGTTTCTCCAGACACTCACAGGGCACTATGAACCAAGCTTATAGCACATAAACCTTTGAAGGACAATCCATATTCAACTGTAGGGAGTGTTTCTATGTCCCACTCACAGCCGCGACATTTTAGAAGTGTTCTGACCCAATCAAAACATAATGCAGGTAAATGTCCCCTGTATCTCCCCAGCTCCCTCTCCTCTTCCACCTCTCTTTGAGTTCAAGGAACCACATGCAGACTCAAGCTGCTCACTGTTCTTCTCCTCATCCCTGATCCTGCTCACCCCAAAATCCAGGCTGTAAACTCATGGATTGTCAGCAGCTCACCCCTCAAGGTTTCACTTAAAATAAGCAAACCATGGCATTATTTATAAAGCCTGTGAATCTAATCTGATATATTCCGGAATTTTTGTTACACTGAGCTGTTAAAGGAAATTAGGATTTTGAAACTAAAATAGATTATGTTGAAAACATTGGTTTGACTCACTCTCATTGTACACTGTTCCTACTTGATATAAGTAACAAGGGAGTGTTGAGTTTTCAGAACCATGAAATACTTCATGATTCTAGGAAGAATTTTTTGGTATTTTTCTGTAGTTCACATAGAATTTTCATCCTTGGCTAAACTTCCTCCTGCTCAAAAATATCAAGTACCTCTTTTAACTAGTCCTTTAAGAGAGAAGTTTTTTCTAATATCCCACAGATGCAAGCATTAGAAGATTGGTAATAAAAAAAAAAAAAAAAAAAAAAGAAGAAGATTGGTAACAACCCATCCAACTGTGCTGATTACACAGCTACTTCTTTACTTCCTAAACATGCAGAACAAATATTTTCATAGTGTTCATATTCATCTAGGTGGCATATTGTAACCTAGAAAAGGTTTAAAGCATACGTGTGTGTGTGTGTGTGTGTTATAAGCAAGTACTAAAGCATTTTACATAAAGAACTTAAACATTGCAAAGTTTAAGAACTGGGAGGGATTCTGAAATTAACCTGTACAATATTTTCTACTATATTTTTCTTTTTTATATTTTTTTTCTTTTCTAAAAAAATATATCTGTACCCCCATGATGCCAGTGTCTCCAGAAGCCAGAAAAGAATGTCATATCCTTTGGAACTGGAGTTATAGAGAGTTGAGAGGTAGACCCTGAACCCAATTCCTCTGGAAAATCAGCCAGCTCTTTACTATTGAGCCACTCTATAACCCAAGTGGTATGTTTTCATGAGGCCCTTGGAAAAGGAATAGAATGTTGCCAGATTTATACACAGCATAGAACAGGTGACAACTAGTTATGAAAGAAAATAAAGAGGAAAAGCATAGGACTCCTAAGGGTGAGTTATGCAAAAATATTATCATAGAAGTGTTTTCAATAGAGAGACAGTTATTTAAAATAAAATTTGCTGTCCAAGCAAGGGCCTTTTCCAACATTCACTTAAGTCTCAAGATAGAAATGCTCACCATGATGGCATCTGCAATCTCAGCATTTGAGAGCTTGACTCAGGAGGATTGATGTGAGATGAAGTATGCTTGGTCTCCAGCATAAGACTTTCTTTCAAAACAAACAAACACAAAAGAAGTATGAAGACTCCACATATTTCACTCATAAACAGAGAAATCAAGGTAGTGTTAGGCACGCTACTACAGGAGAAAGGTGGCTATCAATCTCACCCAACTGTGAACCCTGTGAACTACAATAATGACCTACCTGGCAAGAATCCTGCTGATGTAATATTGTCACCAATATTACACGAGTACCCAATTTCTGCCTGTATAGATAGCCCACCCAAAAAAGGGTAACCCATACTTGGCACTGCTCATTAGGCCATAACTCCTAGCTGTTAAATCAAGGGTTCTAGGAGAAAACCTATGGGCATAGCATTATAATCACTCCTAATGACTTACTGCTATAGTCACAAGTCAGTGCAGCTCTCAACTCTTTTTAGAAGAGTTTCTTCCTGCAGAAGAGTTTCTGTGGTGATTAACACTGAAACCTAGAGTTGGTCAATATGCCGAGAATAAGAAGCTTTGGAATATTCATTCCTAAACGGGGCATTTATATCACACCCTTCCTCTCAAGGCTCAGGATCTTTGAAGAAGAGAGGATATAAAGATTTTAAGAGCCAGAAGTATTGAATGACTTCAAGAAAACAGTGTCTCCTATACACCACTGAGGTAGATGCACATATGAATTCACAGAAGTTGTGACACTATGAACAATACCCTCACAAGTTCAAGCCAGATAAAATTTCAGTATGGTGGCACTCAGAGGAAGGATAGCGGGCTACCAAGAAGAGACCTGATACCCTATGAGCATATACAGGGGGAGGAAGTCCCCCTCAGTCAAAGTCATAGAGTAGGGGAGTAGGGGAAAATGGGAGGGAGGGAGGAATGGGAGGATACAAGGGATGGGATAACCATTGAGATGTAATAGGAATAAATTAATAAAATAAAATTTTAAAAAGAAAGAAAATTAAAATATGAAATTTGAAGAACTAAAAAAAAAATTCAGTATTGAGGTTTAGGCAGTGGGCATGTGGTCACACCATTAACTGAGAAGAAATTGGCACCTGACAGCTTCTGGGAAAAGCAGAGTCACTTTTCTTTAATGGTGTGACCTCTGGAATATTGGTCATACACCAGGATAGGCTTCTCACCCAAGCAAAGTTGGCCAACAAAAACTGGGTTCAATTGGCTTAAGAGAGAATGAATATATGAAGATGAAAGGTAGGGAAGTAGCAGTGAATCTGAAAGGAGTTAGTGAATATGATCAAAATACATTTTATGGAATTTTCAACAAATTAATAAAAATAGTGTTTAAAATGTCCTCTGAAAGACTCCATCCAGCAAGGGATCCAGAAAGATGCTGGGACTCATGGTCAGACTCTGGGCAAAGCACTGAGAGTTGTATGGAAGAGTGGGGGGATGGAAGGTCCCAAAGGGTTCATGAGCCCCCAGACCATCAAGGACAGTGGATCTGAGATCAAGGGGCCTGCAACAAACTGTTATACCAACCAAGGACAATGCATGCAGTAAAGCTAGACCCCCTGTTTATATAGAGCCAATGCATGACTAATTCTGCATGGTTGTGAGGGCAGCAGGGACTGCCTCTGACAGGAACTCTAGTGCCCCTGATTTGATCACTTCCCCTTCATGAGGAGGCCCAGCAGGCACACAGAGAAAGGGGATGCAGTCTATCCAGATGAGACCTGATAGGCTGTGGTCATATGGGGGGGCGAGGTCCCCTTCTGTCAGAGGTCTAGGCAAAGGGAAGATACAAGCAAGAAGATAACAAGCAAGATGCAATCTGAATAAATTCAAATAAAAATAAAGTATCCAAATCTAAACACAGGATATAGCTTAGCATAGTGCCATAGCTCCAAGCTGAGTACTCAAAAGGTGGAAGCAGAAATATCATGAGTTCATTCTCCTACTCAGCCATACAGTGACTTCAAGGCCAGACTTGGCAACATGAGATTATCTCAAAAAACAAACAATACTGTAATCTGATATGGATATCAGAATATCCATAAAAATGGATATAAGAATTATTTATACAATAACAAAACTCAGAGGCATCTAAGATGATCTTCAATACATAAAAAAATGTAATATTTACATAGAAAGATGCTATCAGACCTTAAAAAGACACAAAAGAAACTTAAATGTGCATTATTAAGTGAAAGAAGACAAACTGAAAAGGCTCTATACTGTAAGTCCAACTACATTACACTCTGGAAAATGTAAAAGACACAGTAAGACCAATAGTGTCTACAGCTAAGGGAAAATAAAATATGGGTAAGTAGAGAGCAAATGATTTATGAAGCAGAGTCCTATCAGTACAAGAAGGGTAGTGGGCATATGCCATCACCTGATGCTCCAAATCTACAGAACATAAAACACCAAGAATGGAGCCTAATTAAAACTTGGAATTTCAGTAGTACATCTGTTCCATTCTTAACAAATGGACTCCCACAGAAGGATAGTGAGGAGGGAGACATGCAAACTCTGTACTTCCCACTCAATTTTGAACATTTATTTAGATCCAGTTTTATTGAATGATTTTCCTGAATTTTATTTTTCCTATTGTGTGTCACAGACATGAAGCCTTAATTATAGTACATTTTGTGACTTTTTGCTTTATTTTCATAGTCAGAATTTAAATTATAATCTTTTGTCCTCCAAGTGATGCAGAAAAACCTCCTATGCAGTCTATGACAACCTTACTGTGTTTTAGATTAAAAGAACTGAGAGGCTGTGGACAGTGGACACTAGTGCAAATGTTTATTATTTTTAAAAAAAATCAAAGGGCTCCGAAGTGTGACTCCAGAGTTTGCTCTGTGTTCACTACAAATTCTCAAATACCTACTGATTCCATTCAGAGGAGTTTGTCCACTCCAATGATGTTCTAATGTCCCTCGTTTGTTTTGTTCTGTACTGATGCCTGACATAGAGAAGTTGATCAATAATTTTGACTCTAGATTCCAGAACAACTGCTTCTTTAAAAAAATCATATTGGTGGCTGAGGAGATGGCTCAGCACTCTTAAGAACACTTGCTCTTACAGAGGACCCAGGTTTAGTGTCCAGCAATCACATGGCAGCTAACAACTATCCATAACTCCAGTTCTAAGGAACTCATCTCCCTCTTCTTGCCATTGGGGGCATTTCAGACACATAATACACATACATAAATGCAGGTGCAGGCAAAACACCTATACACTCAAAAAAAAAAAAAGCAGACATTGAACTATATGGCTCAACTATATCGTTCCTGGACATATATTCAAAGGACTTGCATTTGAATGAATGATAAAGTCTTCCATAGGTCATACATTTGAGTGTTTCGTTCTCAGTAGAACCAATGAGAAGGATTAGGAGGCTTTGGGGTTTCAAAAGCCCAATCTAGGATCTCTCTCTCTCTCTCTCTCTCTCTCTCTCTCTCTCTCTCTCTCTCTCTCTCTCTCTCTCTCTTTCTGCCCACTGCCTACAGATTAGGATGTAAAACTCTCAAGTACTGCTCCAGTGCCATGACTGTCTGCTTCTCACCTTGATGATCATGGACTAACCCTCTAAAACTATAAGCAAATCCCCAATTAAATGTTTTTTATATGAGTTGATTTGGCCATGGTATCTTCAAAACAATAGAACAGTGACTGAAACAGGACTTGGTACCAGGAACTAGGGCACTAGTGTTACAGGCCTGACCATGACATGGTTTAGGGAAATATGGAAGATTTGGGGATTTGGGATTAATAAAGTAGTTGAATGCTGTAAGTGGGGCTCAATGGACATCATAGTAGGAGCATGTTAGACAGTAGTGCTGGAAACTATGTGGATTATGGCCCAGCTCAAAGGGTTTTAGAAGAGGAAAGCATTAGCATCTGTCATAGAAACCGTTCTTGTAATAATTTGGCAGAGTGTGGTTGCTTTCTTCCCTAGTCCAAAAAAATCTGCCTGAGTATAAATTGGAGAATTTTGGATTGATATTATTGGGAGATATTTCATAACAGCCTAGGATTAACCACTCTGTCCTGTGGTTACAAGTGGTCACTCTTATGATAGACCTATAAGTGAAAACAAGCAAGCAG
Organism: Acomys russatus; assembly: GCF_903995435.1. NCBI lineage: Eukaryota > Metazoa > Chordata > Mammalia > Rodentia > Muridae > Acomys > Acomys russatus. The sequence goes on from NC_067138.1 coordinate 25,311,581, forward strand.
AGAAAAGAGAAATACAAAATGTGTATGCAGGTTGAAGAGAAAAAGAGAACCAGGATATGTAATGTAGGCACCAAGTTTTGTATTTCAATAGATGGAAAGTTTAAAGAAATAAAAAGCTTAAGTGAGTTTAGTTCAAGGAAGGGGCCAGGATTTTGCCCCAGCAAGCAGAAGAACTTGTCAGCTTCTACCACATAGTTCTAGATTTAGAGTCAAGAAGGAGACAGAAAAGGAGTTGTTGACATTTTCTCTATTTTTAATTAACACCGCTGAGGTCAGATGTATGACAGGAATGTCCATCATGGAGGCCCTGAGAGCCATCGCTTGACTTTATGAGAGTGAAACCCAGATTACACTAGAGACCCCAAGATGCTGGAGATGCCAGAGCCCATGAACTACCTCCGAAGGAGAGCTGCAGGCATAATGTGGTACCAACCTTGGAGAAAGGTGTGATTATAGTCAGCAAAGCTAGAAAGACAAAAAGAATCTAATAAACCTGTAATACTTGATACAGAATTTTGGAATTTGTCCTGATAGTTTTTGGGCTTGGTTTGGTCTAGTATTTTCTTACTATGGTCCCTTTCATCCCCTTTAGAATGGTAATGTGTATTCTGTTCCATTGTATGTTGGAAGTACAAAATCTGCTTTTTTATTTTTCATTTACCAGGGGGTACAATTACGAGATTGTCTTAAATCTCAGAAAAGACTTTGTATTTTTAAACAGTGCTGAGATTGTTTTAAAGAAAAACTATGAGTCTTTGGGCACTTGAAGGTGAGCTGAATAGACTCATATTGAGCAAAGTAGAGATGAGAGGGGTGCAGGGCTTGAATTAGGGAAAGTTAACCAAAATGAAGAGTGCATGTAAAGCCATATAGAAATTGAAATATAACAACAACAACAACAGCAACAAAAGAATCAGAAACAAGATAACCTGTATGGCTGAAAACTATTGCTCCTAGAAGCAGTGAGTTATAGACAAAAATCCACATGCCAAGAATAAGATGCTTCTATGTGAGTTACTGGTCAGGGTGACCCCAGAGTCCTCCAAAATGTCACAAGTTCTGGCCCCTGCACTTTGTTGCCCACCAGAACTAGATAATAAGAGCATACTGCTAAAAATACCACAAATGTTAGTCACAAGAATGAAGAAATCAAATTAAGCTAGAATATTTTCCTCTGTTCTCTGGTTTTCATATTCCTTGATAGAAGATAAGGCAACAAATGTATCAGAACTGTGACCCCACAAACTACAACACCAACCTTTCAAACTACTTTAAATCAATTACAAATAATAAGAATTAAAATAGAAGTAGAGAACATATTTTAAAGTATGCAATTCTTCTAATAGTGTAAATTCCTTCTGGTGTATGGCCTAGATAAATTGGAATTTTATTTGTGCAAACTGATGGAGGTACCTTCATTGTGAGTCTAGGTGGTGGGTAAGTAATTTCTAACTCTTCAGATATGTGTAGCTCATCAACATCAACATGTACATCAGTATGATAATCATCTTAGAGGAAGACATATGGTATAGACAATAAAACTCAGCGTTACCATAGCAGTTACAAACAAGGACTTTTTTCCTAAGTAAAAGGTGAAAAGAAATGATAAAAATATCTGGTGTTAGGGGTCCCGCTCAAACTAAGGCACCAGCCAAGGACAATACAGGAGGTAAACTTTAAACCCCTCCCAGATCTAGCCAATGGTCAGAATATTCTCCACAGTTGAGTGGAGAGTGTGATACAACTTTCTCACGTACTCTGGTGTCTCACATTTGACCATGTGCCCTGGAGGGGGAGACCTGGTGGCACTCAGAGGAAGGACAGCAGGTAGCCAAGAAGAGACTTGATACCCTATGAGAATATATAGGGGGAGGTAATCCCCCTCAGGAACAGTCATAGGGGAGGGGAATAATGGGAAAATGGGGGGGGGGAGGAATGGGAGGATACAAGGGATGGGATAAACATTGAGATGTAACAAGAATAAATTAATAAAAAAAAAAAAAGAAAAAAAAATCTGGTGTTTTCTAGATTGGCACCAAATACATCCAACAGAAATATTGTGTTCTACTTGTCCTTTAAAACTTCCAGTGGGAATCTTTTCTTTCCTTTCACTGACACCCCCGATGAGTCACAAAGATCTTCTCCAACTTTCCTCCCCCAAACTCATCCTGTTATCCAAGCATCCAATGGCAGCAGAAATTCTCTGAAAACACACCAAATGAGAAGGCCAGGGAAACTCGTAAGCTAACAGAAAATCTTTTTACCACTCCTTCCTCTTCTCCAAATCCAATCCCAAGTCTCTTTCTGAGTTCTACAACAGAACACTTACTATAGCCTTCCTTCCCCAAGCACAACTCTACTATGGATCACACAAACCTACTCCTTCTAGCCTCCCTCTTGGGACTCATTACTTTATCACAGACCAAAACTCCACCCAACACCCCCTCCTAACCCACAAGTCACTCTTACCAGGCAACCAGGAAGACTGATTGCATATCTTCGTCCTTCTTGCCCTCTGTTCTGCAGACCCAAACCCACAAAAACGAAAAACACCTATTGCAGCCATTCCTAGGCCCCTGCACCCATCTCCTGTAGATCATACAGATCTTCCCCTACTAAATAGCCTCCTCTAACAAGTTGGTATTTTTCCCAGACTCTAACTCCACCTAGAACCCTCTAACAACAAGCCACTCCTGTCAGTAAATTAGGTAGGCTTAACGGAGATCTTCTTATCTTCTTCTGCTCCTCCATATCAAATTTCCCAGTCTCATCCTCATCACTATAGCAGACCTGCTGAGATGACCTCTCTTACCTGTCTGCCAGCAGTCTAAAGAGATTAAATAAGCGGGGAGATCCAAGATGGCAGCGAGCAGTGTGGACCGCGTTTGGAGGCTCCAGTGAACAATTCAGGGAATTGCACAGATTTCTGAGCCAGGAACACCGAGGTCCGAACATCACGGCAGCGGGAGTGCTCCAGGGTTCGGAGGAACCAGGGTGCGGAGGACCTGCGTGCCCCTGCACACGGGAGGATCGTGGTTTTTCTCTGATCGGAGCGGCAGCGGCACCAGCAGCGGCGGCTGAGGTTTGCAGCTCATAGCCTTCCGGTGGAGGCGATTGGTGTGGTGGCTGGTGGGAATTGCTGCGGGAGAGGGGACTCGGGGCAGGATTTGGGTCGCGTGGAGCCTTTGGACCCAGACTGGACTCGGCGGACAGTTCGGCCCCAGAGTCCCGGGTACTGGCCCGGCCCAGCAAGCAATTCTGCCCGAGGCACTAACTCAGCGTGGCCACAGCTCCCCTGCTGTGGCGCAGGCTCAGTTGAGCTCGCAGCTCCACACTAGGCACTACCTCAGCTCAGCGGCAGCTCCCCTGCGGTGACACAGGCTGGGCGGAGCACTTGTTCCACCACTGGCGCTAACTCAGAGCAGGCGCAGTTCTCCTGCTGTGGCGCAGGCTTGGTGACATGCTCAGTTCCATCCTAGGCACCACCTCAGCTCAGCGGCAGCTCTCCTGCCGTGACACAGTCTGGGCGGAGCACTTGGTTTCACCACAGGCGCTAACTCAGAGCAGCCACAGTTCTCCTGCTGTGGTGCAGGCTGGACAGAGCTCTCAGTTCCACCAGCTCTAAGACTCTGGTTGGACACAGTGTGCAGTTTGAATCCAGAATTCCTGGCTGAGATTGGTGGTCAGTTCGGGCCCTGAGTCAATAACTGACCACAGCACGCACTTTGGGCCAAAAGGCCCTAGCGGAGCTTGGTGCGTAGTCCCAGCCCAAAAATTCTGTCTGGACCCTGTGTGCATTTTGGGCCCAAAATCCCTAGCTGAGCTTGGCAGACGGTTCAGGCCCTGAGAATCTAGCTGAGTTCTGCCCGTGGTTCGGTCCCAGTGCTCCTGGCTGGACTTGGCAGGGAACACAGAGGCTGTGGATACCTTGGCCTGACCCAACGCTCATTCAGAGACCCAGAACAATTGCAGGATCCACAGCAGAGGGGGGCTGAGGATCACTGGCTGTGAGAGACCAGAACAACAGGGATAACCTCCTAACATCCACACCAGTGAAGCTTTGAGCTCGCAGCTTAGGGAAATCGTGAGAAAACAAGTGAATCTATCGTCAGACACCCTCCATTCAACTCTGGAAGCTACCCAACAAAAACAAAGACGGCAAGATGTCTAAAGGACAACGAAAAAGCATACGCAAAAAAACCCAAAACAACATGGCGTCTCCAGTTTCCAGCTATCCCAAAGAAAACCACCCAGAGATCTCAAATACAACGGATATACAAGAAAATGACCTCAAATCCTTAGTAATGAGGATGATAATGGAGGAAACCAATAAAATTCGTAATCAAATGCAGGAAGATGCAGACAAACAGGTGAGAGACATAAAAGAAGCACATAGAGTGGAACTGGAAAAATTGCAGGAAAATGCAAACAACCAGATGAAAGAAATAAATAAACGGTTCATGCTCTGAGGACCTATAAAGAGGCAATGGAAGAAACTCAGGAATATACAAAAAATCAGATGAAAGAAATCAAAAAATCAGTTCAAGATCTGAAAATGAAAAAGGATTCAATGATAAACACACAGACAGAAGAAAAACGAGAACGTGAGACCTCAGAGAAGAAGGCGAGCAACACAGAGGTGAGCTTTTCTAACAGAATCCAAGAGATGGAAGAACGAATCTCAGGGCTAGAAGATACAATCACAGATATTGAATCAACCATTAAAAAAAATGCCAAATTTGGAAAACTCCTGACACAAAACATCCAAGAAATTAAGGACACCATGAAAAGAAGAAATCTGAGGATAATAGGCATTGAAGAAAGAGAAGACATCAGACTCCAGGGCCCAGAAACTATTCTCAACAAAATCATAGAAGAAAATTTCCCCAATCTAAAGAAAGAGATGCCTATAAACATACAAGAGGCCTACAGAACGCCAAATAGAATTGACCAGAAAAGAAAAACTGCCCGCCACATAATAATCAAAACACAAAACATGCAGAACAAAGAAAAAATATTAAAAGCTGCAAGGGAAAAGGGCCAAATAACATTTAATGGTAAACCTATCAGAATTACACCCGACTTCTCAGCAGAGACCATAAAAGCCAGAAGGGCCTGGACAGAGATCCTGCAAACCCTAAGAGAACACAGATGCCAGGCCAGACTACTTTACCCAGCAAAATTATCAATAACCATTGATGGAGAAAACAAAATATTCCATGACAAAAACAAATTCAAACAGTACCTACCCACAAACCCAGCTTTACAGAAGGTACTAGAAGGAAAACTCCATCCCAAAGGGACAAGCTACAACCAAAACTACCCAGGAAATAGATAACTATCCCATGGCAAAAACACAACTACACAAATGCTCGACTGGAAACAACATCAAAATTAAGACTCTTAACAGTCACTGGTCATTAATATCTCTCAACATCAATGGCCTCAATTCTCCAATAAAAAGACACAGACTAACTGAATGGGTACATAAACAAGATCCAACATTCTTCTGCATCCAAGAAACACATCTCACCCATAATGAAAGGGATTACCTCAGGGTAAAAGGTTGGAAAAAAAATATTCCAAGCAAATGGTCACAAGAAGCAAGCAGGCTTTAGTATCCATTTTAGTATCCATTTAGTATCCATTTTAGTATCGAACAAAATAGACTTTCAACCAAAATTAATCAAAAGGGATGAGGAGGGACACTTCATACTCATCAAAGGTAAAGTCAACCAAGATGACATCACAATTCTGAACATCTATGCTCCCAATACAAGGGCACCCACATTTGTAAAAGATCTCCTAAAAAAGCTTAAACCACACATCGATCCCCACACAATAATAGTGGGAGACTTCAACACCCCACTCTCACTGAAGGATAAGTCATTGAAACAGAAACTAAGCCGAGAAATAACATCATTAACCAATGCCATGGGTCAAATGGATCTAACAGATATCTATAGAACCTTTCACCCAAACAAGAAAGAATACACCTTCTTCTCTGCACCCCATGGAACCTTCTCCAAAATTGATCACATCGTAGGTCACAAAGCAAGCCTCAATAGATACAAGAGGATTGAAATAATACCTTGAATCCTATCAGATCACCATGCTCTTAGGCTGCAATTCAACAACAACAGAAATAACAAAAAGCCTACACGTACGTGGAAACTAAACAACTCTCTGCTAAATGACACCTGGGTCAGGGAAGAAATAAAGAAAGAAATCAAGGAGTTTCTGAAATTCAATGAAAATGAAGAAACAACATACCCAAATTTGGGGGATACATTGAAAGCAGTGCTAAGAGGAAAATTCATAGCACTAAGTGTCTTTAAAAAGAAATTGGAAACATCGCACATAAGCATCTTAACAACACAACTGGAAGCTCTAGAAAAAAAAGAAGCAGAAACACCCAAGAGGAGTAGACGCCTGGAAATAATCAAACTCAGGGCTGAAATTAACAAATTAGAAACTAAGAAAACAGTCCAAAGAATCAACAAAACCAAAAGCTGGTTCTTTGAGAAAATCAACAAGATAGACAGACCATTAGCCAAACTAACTAAAAGGCAGAGAGACAGTACTGAAATCAACAAAATCAGAAATGAAAAGGGAGACATAACAACAGACACTGAAGAAATTCAAAGAATCATAAGATCCTACTTTGAAGGCATATACGCCACAAAATTTGAAAATCTAAGGGAGATGGACGATTTTCTTGATCAAGTTCACTTGCCAAAGTTGAATGAAGAACAGATAAACAAGTTAAATAGTCCCATTTCCCCTACAGAAATAGAAGCAATCATCGATGGTCTCCCAACCAAAAAAAGCCCAGGGCTAGATGGTTTCAGTGCAGAATTCTACCAGACCTTTAAGGGCGAGCTAATACCGATACTCTTCAAGCTACTCCAAAAGATAGAAATGGATGGAAAATTACCAAATTCATTCTATGAGGCCATAGTCTCATTGATACCTAAACCTCACAAAGACTCAACAAAGAAAGAGAATTTCAGACCAATTTCTCTTATGAACATAGATGCAAAAATACTAAATAAAATACTTGCAAAACGAATACAGGAGCACATCAAAGATATCATTCATCATGACCAAGTAGGCTTCATTCCAGGCATGCAGGGATGGTTTAATATACGGAAATCCATCAATGTAATCCACCATATAAACAAACTGAAAATAAAAAACCACATGATCATCTCCTTGGATGCAGAGAAAGCATTTGATAAAATTCAACACCCATTCATGTTTAAAGTTTTAGAGAGATCGGGGATACAAGGCACTTTCCTCAACATAATAAAGGCTATATACAGCAAGCCAATAGCCAAAATCAAAGTAAATGGTGAGATACTCAAGGAAATTCCTCTCAAATCGGGAACAAGGCAAGGCTGCCCACTCTCTCCATATCTCTTCAACATAGTACTCGAAGTTCTAGCTAGAGCAATAAGACAACAAAAGGAGATCAAGGGTATCCAAATGGGAAAGGAGGAAGTCAAATTATCCCTCTTTGCAGATGATATGATAGTGTACATAAGTGACCCTCAAAACTGCACCAGAGAACTCCTAAAGCTGATAAACACCTTCAGCAAATTGGCTGGATACAAAATTAACTCAAAAAAGTCTGTAGCCTTCCTATACACAAATGACAAGCTTGCAGAGGAAGAAATTAGGAAAACCACACCCTTCACATTAGCCACAAGCAATATAAAATATCTAGGAGTTACCCTAACTAAGCAAGTGAAGGACTTGTATGAAAAAAATTTCAAAACTCTGAAGAAAGAGATTGAAGATGACCTGAGAAGATGGTATGATCTTCCTTGCTCATGGATCGGGAGAATTAACATAGTAAAAATGGCCATCCTACCAAAAGCAATCTACAGATTCAATGCAATCCCTATCAAAATAACTACACAATTTTTTAAAGACATTGAAAGTTCAATTCTGAACTTCATATGGAAAAACAAAAAACCCAGAATAGCTAAAACAATCTTGTACAATAAAAGGTGCTCCGGAGGGATCTCCATACCTGATCTCAAACTGTACTATAAAGCAATAGTAATTAAAACAGCATGGTACTGGCACAGCAACAGGCTGGTTGATCAGTGGAATCGAATCGAAGACCCAGAGATGAATCCACACACATATGGTCACTTGATTTTTGACAAAGAAGCCAAATCCATTCAAGGGAAAAAGGATAGTATCTTCAACAAATGGTGCTGGTCTAACTAGAGGTCTATGTGTAAAAAAATGAAACTGGACCCATATTTGTCACCTTGCAAAAAACTCAAATCCAAGTGGATTAAAGACCTCAACATAAAACCAGAGACACTAAGCCACTTAGAGGAAAAAGTGGGAAAGAGCCTGGAACATATTGGCACAGGAGACAACTTCCTGAACAGAACACCAACGGCCCAGGCCTTAATGTCAACCATTAATAAATGGGACCTCATGAGGCTGAGAAGCTTCTGTAAGGCAGGAGACACTGTCAAGAGAACAAAGCGACAGCCTACAGACTGGGAAAAAATCTTCACCAACCCTACATCTGACAAAGGTCTAATATCCAAAATATATAAAGAACTCAAGAAATTAAACACCACCAAACCGAATAACCCAATTGAGAAATGGGGCTTGGATCTAAACAGAGAATTCTCAACAGAGGAGTATCAAATGGCTGAGAAACACTTAAAGAAATGCTCAACCTCCTTAGTCATCAGGGAAATGCAAATCAAAACTACTCTGAGATTCCATCTTACACCCATCAGAATGGCTAAGATCAAAAATTCAAGCGACACCACATGCTGGCGAGGATGTGGGGAGAGAGGAACACTCCTTCATTGCTGGTGGGAATGCAAACTAGTACAGCCACTTTGGAAATCTATCTGGTGCTATCTCAGAAAAATGGGAATAGGGCTTCCTCAAGACCCAGCTATTCCACTCCTTGGAATATACCCAGAAGATGCTCCAGCACACAACAAGAAACTTTGCTCAACCATGTTCATAGCAGCCTTATTCATAATAGCCAGAACATGGAAACAGCCTAAGTGTCCCTCAGTAGAAGAGTGGATAAAGAAACTGTGGTACATATACACTATGGAATACTACTCAGCTATTAAAAACAAGGAATTCCCGAAATTTGTGGATAAATGGATTGAGCTAGAAATGATCATAATGAGTGAGTTAACCCAGAAGCAGAAAGAATCAAATGGTATATACTCACTTATATCTGCATACTAGCCCAAGGGGCATGTCCCACAAAAGCCTTCACTTACCAGGAAACTGGGACAGAGGGGAAGGCATCCTATTGGGACTCTAAATGAAAGACGCATGGGAGAACAGCAAAATAAAAGGATCCAGAGGGTCCTAGAAATCTACAAGTAGAACAATATGATAGGCAGATTTGGGCCCAGGGGTCCCGCTCAAACTAAGGCACCAGCCAAGGACAATACAGGAGGTAAACTTTAAACCCCTTCCCAGATCTAGCCAATGGTCAGAATAATCTCCACAGTTGAGTGGAGAGTGTGATATGACTTTCTCACGTACTCTGGTGCCTCACATTTGACCATGTGCCCTGGAGGGGGAGACCTGGTGGCACTCAGAGGAAGGACAGCAAGTAGCCAAGAAGAGACTTGATACCCTATGAGAATATATAGGGGGACGTAATCCCCCTCAAGAACAGTCATAGGGGAGGGGAATAATGGGAAAATGGGGGGTGGGGGAGGAATGGGAGGATACAAGGGATGGGATAAACATTGAGATATGACAAGAATAAATTAATAAAAAAATGCAAAAAAAAAGAGATTAAATAAGCATATCTTGGTTATATACTCTGCTCTTCTCACTCTTGTGAACCCCCTCAGACATTGCATCCTCATTCCTAAATGCCAGTTTCCAATATCCAGAAGCAGGTTTTAACTGGAACCCCCAGTGGCCATACCTATTGAGTCTCCAGAGAATTTGCTGTCAAACAGGACACAGTCATCACCTTCTCTTAAATTCCAGAAAGAAAACTGAAACAAAAGAACAAAAACCACAAACAACTGAGACAAAATTAGAAATCAGCACCTAGATCTATAACTGTTCCAAACCCAGATGGCTAGATCCCATCATGAAAATGCAAACAATAACAGCCAGAAAAATATATCTCCACTAGAATCTAACCACCTTACAACAGCAGGCCTGAATGTTCCATCACCACTGAAGGACAAGAAAATGACCGTAAAACCACCTGTAAAAAGATGGTAACAGTCCATAGACAGAATCTCCAGTGTACTGCATAGAAGTATCTCCTGCCAATAAAAACCTGATGCTACTACAATAGCAAAGTATAAGGATCCAGAGGGTCCTAGAAACCTACAAGTAGAACATTATGATAGGCAGATTTGGCCCCAGGGGTCCTGCTCAAACTAAGGCACCAGCCAAGGACAATACAGGCGGTAAACTTTAAACCCCTACCCAGATCTTGCCAATGGACAGGATATTCTCCACAGTTGAGTGGAGAGTGGGGTATGACTTTCACACGTACTCTGGTGCCTCATATTTGACCATGTCCCCTGGAGGGGGAGATCTGGTGGCACTCAGAGGAAGGACAGCAGGTTGCCAAGAAGAGACTTGATACCCTATGAGCATATACAGGGGGAGGAAATCACCCTCAGGAACAGTCATAGGGGAGGGGAATAAGGGGAAAATGGGAGGGAGGGAAGAATGGGAGGATACAAGGGATGGGATAACCATTGAGATGTAACAAGAATAAATTAATAAAAAATTTTTGAAAACCTGATGCTATGTTATCTGAATCAGGAAATAGTGGATTGGAGTTCCTGCAGAAACAGATGAACTCTGGGGTAGAGTGAGAGGAAAGAATATTAGCCCTGGGATTCTGAGGAAGACAGATGCAAGAAACTTAGGAGAGGTAACCGGCAATGTGGCACACAAAGAATAGAATAAACAGGTAATTTACATTATGGGATAGTCAGGTAATGAGACAAAGTTAATAGACTTGGCATTTATTTATTAAATAATATAGTCTCAAAGGTGTTATTATGACAACTGGGGCAAGGGAGGAAAACATGAGGTTACACTCCTTCAGGAGAAAATTAATAAATCCTTTAAAGAAATCCAAGGAAACAAAAACAAACAGTGGGATGAAATGAATAGATTCCTTGAAGGAATCTATGAAAAGATAAACAGTAGAAGAAAATAGATAAAATTATTCAAGATTGGATAAAGGAAATGGTATCGCTTATAAAAGTTCAAGCTGAGGGAACTCTGAAAATTAAAAATTTTAGAAATTTGAATGGGGACTACACAGAAAGCTTCACCAGCAGAATATAAGAGATAGAAGAGAGAATCTCAGACATTGAAGGGATGAAGAAAAATATTGATACATAAGTCAAAGAAAATCTTTAATCTAAAAACTTTCTGACACAAAGCATCCAGGAAATTTGAGACACCATGAAAAGACCAAATATAAGAATAATAGAAAAAGAGAATGTAGAAGAAACAGAAATCAAAGACATATAAAATATGTTCAACAAAATCAATTTTATAATCTAAAGAAAATGTGTATAAATGCACAAGAAGCATACAGAACACTAAATAGATTGGAGCAGAAAAGGCAGTCCCCTCAGCACATGATAATCAAAATGTTAAATGTACAGCACAAAGGAAAAATATTAAAAAGCTACAAAGGAACGGGACCAAGTAACCTATAAGGGTAAACCTATTAGAATTACATTTGACTTCTCTTTTTGTTTGTTTGTTTGGTTGGTTGGTTGGTTGGTTGGTTAGCTTTTTAGGACAGGATTTCTCTGTGTAGCCTTGGCTGTCCTAAACTCAGTTTGTAGAGGAGATTTTAAAAGCCATAAGGGCATGGGAAGATGTGCTGCACTCTAAGAAATGACAGATGCAATCTCAGACTACTATACACAGCAAAAATCTTAATCACTGGGGCTGGAGAGATGGATCAGAGGCTAAGAGCATTGACTGCTCTTCCAAAGGTCCTGAGTTCAATTCCCAGCACCACATGGTGGCTCATGACCATCTATAATGAGATCTGGTGCTCTCTTCTGGCAGGCAGGCACACATGCAGGTAGAACATTGTATACATAATAAAAAATTAAATCTTTTTTTTTAATCTAAATCACCATAGACGGAGAAAATAGAATATTCCATGATAAAGCCAAATGTAAGCAATATCTATCTACAAATCCAGTCCTGCTGAAGGTACTAGAAGAAAAACTCTAAAGTTGAGGAGATGAACTATAATCATGAAAACACAGGAAACAAATTATCTCAGACCAGCAAAATTCAAACACTATAAGTATACATAACAATAGCAATAAAATAACAGAAGTCAACAATCATCTCTGATTTATATGCCTCAATGTCAACAGTCTTAATTTCCCAATAAAAAGACAGAAACTAATAGTATGAATACAAAAACAGGACCCATTTTTCTCCTCCATTCAAGAAACAAAATTTGATATCACTTTAGGGCAAAAGGTTGGAACATGATATTGTTTTTTCTTTTTACTGAAAAATAAAATCATTCATATTACATTTCAATTGCTATCCCATCCCGTGCATCCTCTGATTCCTCCTTCCCTCCCACTTTCACCCCTTTCCCCTTCCCTATGACTGTGACTGAGGGGAACCTCCTCCCCCTGAATATGATGCTAGAGTATCAAGTCTTTTCTTGGTAGTCTGTTATCCTTCCTCTGAGTGCCATTGGGCCTCCCCATCAAGGGGACATGGCCAAATAAGAGGCACCAGAGTTCTTGTGGAAGTAGGTCCCCAGTCTCCACTTAACTGTGGAGAATATTCTGTCCCTTGGCTAGGTCTGGATAGGGGTTGATGTTGACTGCACATATTGTCCTTGGTTGGTGCCATAGATCGTGCAGAACCCCTGGGCCCAGATCTGCCCATCATAGTGTTCTTCTTGTAGGTTTCTAGGGCCCTCTGGATCCATCTATTTCCCTATCTCCTATATTTCTCCCACCTTAGGGTGTCCTCACCACTATCGCATTTTCCTTGTAAGTAAAGACTTTCATGAGACATACCCCTTGTCCTAGTGTCCAGATATAAGTGAGTATATACTATTTGAGTCTCTCTGCTTCTGGGTTAGCTCACTCATTATAATCATTTCTAGTTCAATCCATTGGTCCACAAATTTCAGGAATTCCTTGTTTTTAATAGCTGAATAGTATTCCATAGTGTAAATGTACCACAGTTTTTTTATCCATTCTTCTACTGAGGGACATTTAGGCTGTTTCCATGTTCTGGCTATTATGAACAAGGGTGCTATGAACATGTTTGAGCATATGTCCCTGTTGTATGCTGGAGCATCTTCTGGGTATATTCCAAGGAGTGGAATAGCTGGGTCTTGAGGAAGCCCTATTCCCAGTTTCCTGAGATAGCACCAGATAGCTTTCCAAAGTGGCTGCACTAGACTGCATTCCCACCAGCAATGAAGGAGTGTTCTTCTTTCTTCACAAGGAATATGATATTGTAAGCAAATGAACCTAAGAAGCAAGGTGGCATATTCACTTTAATATCTAATAAGAGAGACTTCAAGTCAAAACTAATCAGAAGAGATAGTCATCAAATAAAAACCCCAGTAGAGTGACATTTTAATTCTAACATCGATGCCTTAAATACAAGGGTACCCAAATTTATAAAAGAGAAAGAGCTACAGCTTAAATCACAAATTGCCCCTCACAGACTGATGATGGAAGACGTAAGTACCCTATTCTCAGCAATAGACTAGCCATCCATACAAAAACTAAAAAGAGAAATGCTCAAGCTAACAGATCTTATAAACCAAATGGACCCCACAGATATATATAAAACATTTCACCCAAACACAAATATATCTTTCTCTGAACATCATGGAACTTTCTTCAAAACTGACAACATATTCAAACACAAAGCAAGTCTCAGTAGATAAAAGAAAATTGATATAACTCCCTGAATCCTATCAGATCTCCATAGATTAAAGTACTAGAGGTGGATATCAAAAACAGAAACAACAGAAAGCTTTTGTAACTGAGTGGCTCTTTACTGAATGAAAAATTGGACAAGACAGAAATAATGAAAGAAACATAAACTTTCTATAAGTCAATAAAAATGAATACACAGCATCTCAACACATGTGGGACATAATGAAAGTGATTCTAAGTAACAAGTTGACACCATGAATTGCATACATTAAAAAAAATATCGAAGCCAGGCATGGTGGTGCATGCCTTTAATCCCAGCACTGGGGAGGCAGAGGCACGTGGATCGCTGTGAGTTCGAGGCCAGCCTGGTCTACAAAATGAATCTAGGACAGCCAAGGCTACACAGGGAAACTAGGTCTCAAAAAAATCTATCTAGACCTAAAAACAGCTTAACCCCTAAACAACTAAGCTTAATTTTAATGCTAAACTGTCTGGGTGTTTAGTGGTTAAGATGTTTTTAGGTCTAGATAGATGTTTTAAGTTGATAATGATAAGATATGATAGATATTGATTTACATTCAGAATTTTAGACTCACCAATATAAGAAAGATGTTTAATTCAAGGCTACAAAGTATAAATAGCCAAAACCTATGACATATATAAGTCCTAATTGTTTCACCATTCTTCTTGCTATAGGTAATTTATTGCATATATGTGTAATATATAAATGTATATGTAAAAATGTTTAATAAAAATTGTAATAAACTTTTATTAAAAACTGGAGATATTTCATAATAGTAATTTAACAACACAGGCAAAAGTTCTAGAACAAAATGAAAACATCACACCTAAGAAAAATAGACAGCAAGAAATAACCATACTCAGGGCTGAAATTAATAAAATAGGAGCAAAGAGAACAATACAAAGAATCAATATAACAAAGAATTTGTTGTTTGATAAAATCAACAAGAACAATAAGCCATTAAAAAGCAAAGTGAGAATATCTAAATTAACACAATCAGAAATGAAAATGGGGATAAAACAAGAGTCAAGGAGGAAATCCAGAGAATCCTAAGGACATACTTTAGGAACCTATACTCCATCAAATTGGAAAATATAAAAGAAATGGGTAATTTTCCTGATACATACCACTTACCACAATTAAATCAAAGTCAGATAAACAATGTAAACACTTATAACCTCTTGTGAAGTACAAGCAGTCACTGAAAGTGTCTCAACAATAAAGCTAATGGTCTTTGATTGTGTTAATGTACCTCAATTTTTTTGTCCATAAATGAGGGACAACTAGATTGTTTTCTGATTCTGGCTATTACAAATAAAGCTGCTACAAACACAGTTGAGAAAATGTCCTTGTTGTATGTTGGAATATCTTCCAGGTATATGCCCAAGAGTAGTATAGCTCAGACTTGAGGTTGCACTATTACCAATTTTCTGAGAAAGCAAAAGATTGATTTCCAAAGTGGTTGTACAAGTTTGCACTCCCACCAGCAATGGAAGAGTGTTCCCCTTTCTCCACATCCTCACCAGCATGTACTATCACTTGAGTTTTTTATCTTAACCATTCTGACAGGTATAATATGGAATTTGCCTGTCCTCATGAAATTTGTAGGCAAATGGAAAGAACTAAAAAAGATCATCCTGAGTGAGGTAACCCAGACTCAGAAAGACACTCATGGTATATTCTCACAAGTGGATAGTAGTTCAACATAGATGACCTCTGAAAGACTCTACCCAGGATGGATCACAGCAGATGCTAAGACCCACAGCCAAATGCTGGGCAGAGCAGTGAGAGTCCTATGGGAGAGCAGTGAGATAGAAGAACCCAGAAGAGACAGGAGCTCTACAAGAAGACCATCAAAGCCAACAAACCTGGACCCAGGGAGGCCTGAACAAACTGATACATCAACCAAGGACAGTGTAAGGAGAGAACATAGACTCTCTGTTCAGATGTAGCCAATGGACCTCATTCTCCATGTTGATCCCCTAGTAAGGGGAGAAGGAACTACCTCTGACATGGACTCTGGTGCCTGTGATTTGGTCACTTCCCCTTGGCAGGGTGGCCTTAATAGGGCCACAAAAGAAGATGATGCAGGCTATCCTAATGAGATGTGAAAAGCTGGGGTCAGATGGTAAGGGAGGAGGATGCCTCCTCCTGTCAGAGGTCTAGAAGAGAGGAACAGGGGGAAGAGGGAGGGAGGGTAGGAATGGAAGGATACAGTGAAGTGGTAACAATTTTGATGTAATGTAGATACATTAGAAAAATATTTTTAAAACATATTTTAAAAAGTAAAAGCTCATGGTCTGTTTGCTTTAATGTGTAATTCTGCCAGATTTTTCAAAAAGTTCATACTAATACTCCTCAAGTTATATCACAAAAGAAACAGAAGGAACATTGTCCAAGTCATTCTATGTTGCTACATACTTGGCCAATATCCAAACCACATAAAGACCCAGCCAAAAAATAAAGTATACTGACCAAGTTCCCTTATGAACAAAGATACACAAATACTCAATAAAATACTTGCAATCTGAATCTTAGAGCACATGAAAGGTAGCACTTACCATAATCACAGAGGCTTCAGTCCATGGATGGTTCAGGACATGAAAATCAGTAAGTGTAATCTGCCATCTAAACAAACTAAAAAAGGAAAAAACATGACCATCTAATACTTGCAGAAAATGCCTTTGACAAAAATCTAACATGCCTTCATGATAAAAGTCCTGGATAAATTTGGGGTGCAAAGAACATACCTAAGCAAATACAGACAGTTAGAACAAGCCTATAACTAACACTAAATTTAACAACTCAAAGAAATTCCGGGCGTGGTGGCGCACGCCTTTAATCCCAGCACTCGGGAGGCAGAGGCAGGCGGGTCGCTGTGAGTTTGAGGCCAGCCTGGTCTACAAAGTGAGTCCAGGATGGCCAAGGCTACACAGAGAAACTCTGTCTCAAAAAATAAATAAATAAATAAATAAATAAATAAATAAATAAAAAGAAGAAGAAAAAGAAATTCCACTAAAATCAGGTACAAGACAAGGTTATTCACTCTCTCAATATTCATTCAATGTAGCACTTGAAGTTTTATCTATAACAATAAGACAACTGAAAATTAAGAGGATACAAACTAAAAAAGTATTTTTATTTGCAGACAAAATAATGGTATATATAAGTGACACTAAAAATTCTACCAGAAAACTTCTACCTGTGGCAAATACTTTGGCTGAGGTAGCTGGATGCAAAAAATAACTCATGAAAATCAGTAGCCTTACTATATACAAAAGACAAAACAACATCTTTCACAATAGCCATAAACAATATAAAGTGCCTTAGAGTAACTCTAACCAAACAAATAAAAGACTTGTATGAATAAAAAACTGGAGACAAAGACACAAATCCAAACGCATATGGACACTTGACTTTTAATAAAAGAACCAGAAATACACAGTGGGAAAAAAAAACATCTTCAACAAATGCTATTAGTCAAATTAGATGTCTACACATAGAAGAATACAAATATGTCCCTGCACAAAACTCAACTATAGGCTCTCTCTGTGTGTCACTTCTTCAGCTTCTTTCCCTCTCTCTATTCCCATAGGGTGTCTCCTCTCCTCTTCTCTCTCTCTCTCCTCTCCTTCCTTATACAGCAAATCTCATGCCAAACAGAAAAACAAAAATTCAACTACAAATGTGTCAAGGACCTCAACATAAAATCAAATACACTGAAACTTATAGAAGCGAAAGTGAGGAATAGTCTGGAACTCATTGGCACAGAAAAAGATATTCTGAACAGAACACCATTAGCACAGGAACTAAGATTAACAATTAATAAATGGGATCTTGTGAAACTAAAAAGCTTCTATAAGGCAAGGAAGAGTGTCATTAGCACAAAGTGGCAGCCTACCAAATGGGAAAAGATGTCTATCAATTTCACATCTAATACAAGACTAATATCCAAAATATGTAAAGAACTCAAGAATCTAGAAATAAAAAAACAAGTAATTCAAATAAAAATAGGGTACTGATCTAAGCAGCATTCTCAGTAAAGGAATCTCAAATGGCTAAGAAATTCTTAACATCATGAGCCATCAGGAAAATACAAATCAAAACTCTTTGGGATTCCATATTAGTCAGAATGGCTAAGATCAATAGCACAAGTGACAGCTCATGCTGGCAAGGGAACATTGGGATCAAAGTGTGGTTTAACCTTCCTTGATGTTTATTTTACATATACGGGAACCCTTGTATTTGGAACATATATGTTCAGAATTGAGATGTCATTGTGATGGGATTTTCCTTTGATGAATATGAAGTGTCTTTCCTCATCTCTTTTGATTAATTTTGGTTGAAAATCTATTTCATTAGATATTAGAATGGCTGCTCCAGATTGCTTCTTGCGACTGTTTGCTTGGAAAAGCATTTCCCAGCTCTTTACTCTCAGATAATGTCTATCTTTGTGGTTGAAGTATGTTTCTTTTATGCAGCAGAATAACGGATTCTGTTTTTACATCTATTCTGTTAGTCTGTGCCTTTTTATTGGAGAATTGAGTCCATTGCTGTTGAGAGTTATTAATGACCAATGACTGTTGGTTGTGTATGTGTATTTGTGTGATTGTCTACTTTGGATTTTGCTATAGTGAAGTTATTTATATTCTGTGTTATTTTGGGGGCATGGAGGGGTGTTCCTCCTCAGGTGGAAGTTTTACTTCTAATATCTTCTGTAGGGCTGGATTTGTAGAAAGATATTGTTTAAATTTAATTCATTTCGTGTAAAATCTTGTTTTTTCCATCTATGGTGATTGAAAGTTTTGTTGTCATCTGGACTGGTACCTGTGGTCTCTTAGGGTTTGCAAGATGTCTTCCCAGACCCTTCTGGCTTTTTTGGTCTTTGCTAAGAAGTCAAGTATTATTCTGATAGGTTTGCTATTATATAATATTTGGCTCCTTCCCCTTTGCAGCTTTTAATTTTTTTCTTTGTTCTGTACATTTAGTGTTTTGATTATCACATGGCTGAAGGATTTTCTCTTCTGGTATAATCTATTTGGTGGTATGTAGGCCGCTTGTATGCTTAGGCATCTCTTTCTTAAGATTGGGAAATTTTTCTTCTATAATTATGTTGAAAATATTTTCTGGTACTTGGAGCAAAGAATCTTCTCTTTCTTCTATTTATTCTTAAGTTTCGTCTTTGCATGGTGTCCTTGACTTTTTGGATGTTTTCTGTCAGGAACTTTTTACATTTAACATTTTCTTTGAAAAATGTGTCGATTTCTTCTATTGTGTCTTCTACATCTGAGATTCTTTCCTCTGTGTCTTGTATTCTGTTGATGATGCTTACCTCTGTAGTTCCTGTGTTTTTCCTAAGATATCACTCTCAAGATCTCTGCACTTTGTGCTTTCTTTATTATTTCTATTTCCATCTTCAGCTCTTGAACCATTTTATTGATTTCCTTCACCTGTTTGTTTGTATTTTCCTGTAATTCTTTGAGTGATTTCTCTCTCTAAAGGCCTCAAACTGTTTGCCTGTTCCTTCTTGTATTTCTTTAAGGATTTTATTCACTTTCTCCATTATCGTTTTCATAAACATAGATTTAGTGTGATTTCTTGTATTTCAGTTGTGTTAGGGGGTCCAGGACTGCTTACAGTAGGATAATCAGTTTCTGACAATGCAATACTGCTCTGTTGTTTTTACTGCTGCTGCTGTTGTTATTGTTGTTGTTTGTGATTTTTATACTGTCCTTTAGCCACCTGGTTGTCTATGGCTTTGGCTGGTACATCCTGTTGCCTGCTAGAGTTCTACTGGGTAGGGAAAGAGACCTCGATAGGAAGCTGGATGTTCCTACAGGTGCCCTCCTCAGATTGCTCAGAATTGTCTCGGGCTGCTGTGTAGTTCTCAGGGACTTGTCTGTGGCTGTCCTTGAATGTATGATCTTGGGGACCAAGTGGATTCCTCAGAAACCCAGGGACACTCCTATTGCCAAGGGAAGTCCCAAGAGTCATCTGCTCCACTACTGTAATTCTTGTTCCAAAGTTACTGAGGTCCAGCTGTCCAGAAACTGCTCAGACACTGTGTTCAGAAACTGTGTTCCATAAATGCAGCCATTTTGGAGAAGACACTGCCTGTGCACAGTCAGCACTGCCATCTTTGAAAACATGTGTCTTTGCATGAACATTTTATATTGGATATTACTTCTTTTTGGTAAAGTGCTAAATGTTTTGTGTTCTTCAGTTTTGTTTGAATTACTGTAAATATACATGTGTACTTTCCCCTGTGATTTCTGTCTTTGTTGTTGTTTTAGTTTTCATAATCCTCTTCCTGAAGCTTTTCAGTGCTTCCATTGTAAACAATTCCCTCCCACAATTGTTCGCTCTAGTTTGCTTTGCATTGTTGTGACCAAAAGCAACCTGGGGTAGGATAGAAAGGTTGGGTCTTTAGTTTCCACCTTAGAGCTCATCACTCAGAGAAGTCACAGAAGAAACTCCAAGAAATGAAATGGAGGCCATGGTGGAATGTTGATTACTGGCTTGCTCTCTGTGGCTCTCTTAGGTGGCTTTCTTGTACAACCCAGAAACACCTGGCCAAGGATCGCGCCACTCACGATAGATTCAGCCTTCCAACATCAATCATTAATCAAGAATTTGCCATGAGAGGCTTGCCTACAGGCCAATCTGATGAAGTCAATTCCTTAATTGAGACATTTTCTTCCTAGATATGTCTAGATTTATTTCAGTTGGCAAAACCAACCAGATGAATTGATCCCTTCAACTGAGTACACGAATATGCCACTATGAAACTTTCCTTTCTTATTTGTCTCCAAATATGTTAATATTAATATAATGATATAAAAGTTACTTTAAAATCCCCATACTCTAAGTTTTTCAACACTTTAAAATTCCAGTGTTTCTTTAAAAGTTCAGTCTCTTAACTAGGGGCCCCAGTAAAATAAAAAATAAGTTATATGTTTCTTATTCTAAGAGGAAAAAACTCAAGCACATTTATAATAAGATCAAGCAAAACCAAACTCCAACAACAAGGATAACTCAGTATCTGGTGTCTCATACTCCCTCACCATCTTCTGGGCTCCAAAAGGCTTGGGCAAGTCCACTTCAGCTCCACCTCTGCAACCTACACAGCTTGCCTTGTAGGCTCAGACCAGAACACTGCAGACTTCCTGCTGTTGCTAGGAGTTATCCCCAGTACTGCCACCTCCAATATGTTAGGGTATTTACTACAATTGATGTTGCACCCTCACCAATAGCCTCCTGGACTCTCTTCAGAGACTTCAAAACCCTATCACATGATGCCAAACCTCAGCTTCTTTCCACACCTTCTGTACATGTTTATAGATTTTATTTCACCAAAGCTGGTACCAAGGTGGAGAGTCTTACACACTACCAATTGAGGTGCCAGTTTGAGACATAGCCTTGGACCATTCAAAGCTGTGTGCTGACCCTCTGAGGAAATACTTCCCAGAACACTTCAGCTGATGATGATGGCTCCTTAATAATAGCTAATTTTCCAACCATGGCTAATGAGTTTGAATTGTCCCAGAAAAGCAACAATTTCACTCTAGCGGTGCTAATCTCTTGGTAATAACAACTGATTCTTCAGCCTCAGCTGATCAGAGTCATAGACTCTTAATTCAAAATATAACAGAAATGACCTTAAATGAGGGTTTTATTTCTATATCTGTGATTAAAAAAACATGATCAAAAGCAAAACTTGAAATGAAGAGGTCTATTTGTCTTCCACACACTAATCACAATTGGCAACTGAGGTAAGTCAGGGCAAGAACTCAAGCAGAAGCAGGAACCATGGAGGAATGCTGCTTACTGTCTTGCTCCCCCATGGCTTGCTCAGCCTTTTTGATACAAGTCAGGACCTCCTGCCTAGGGTATTGCACAACCCACAATGGGTTAGCCCCTTCCACATGAATCATAAGTAATGAAAATGCCCCCAAAGACTTTCGTCAGGCCAATCTGATAGAGGCAGTTCCTTAATTAAGGTTTCCTCTTTCTAAATATGTCTAGGTTTATGTGAAGTTAACAAAAACTAACTGGCAAACTGGTCTTTACTAATAAATATGTGACAATAGTTACAAGTATATATTATCTTTGAACTTTAAGGGTATGTTCCTAGAAGTTAGCTTTTCATTCAATGGAAAATGAAGCAGCTAATCTTCCTATTCTGATAGCATCCTGATTGTAAAATGAGGAGTGGCCTCACAGCCAGCTTCTATAAGACAGCAGTACTCCCAGCTCTATTCACATAAGTAACTTATTCTGGGAAAGGAATATTTATCATTGTCCCACAGCTGCACCACTGCATTTGCAGCTTTTGACATAGAAATATGAAGGTTTGTATCATTTGTTTTCACTATATTGATCAAGAGTTCAGTGTATACAACTAAATAATAACAGACAGAAAGATCTTCCAAAAAATAATGGTATGTACTTAGGAGTGACAAAGCATTCCTGTGGGAATATGAATGCTGTGCTGCCTAGTTTTATGTCAAATTGACACAAGCTAGAGTCATCAGAGACTAAAGATTCTCAAATGATACAATGCTTCCATCTGGTTGGGCTATAGGCAAAGCTATAAGGCATTTTCTTAAATAGTAACTTGTGCAGGAAAACTCAGTGCATTGCCAGTGTGGCCCCCACTGGGCTGGTAGTCCTGGATTCTGTAAGATAGCAGGTTGAGTAAGCCATGTAGAGCAATCCAATAAGCTGTACCCTCCATGGCCTCTGCATCAGCTCCTCCTTCCAGGTTCCTTTCCTGCTTGAGTTCCTGCTTTTGATGATGAACTGTTATATGGAACTGTGCATAAAACAGATCCTATCCTCCACACATTGCTTCTGGGCATCATGTTTCACCATGCCAATAGTAACCCTAACAAAGGCAGAAGTAGAGGAAACTGGATTGAAGGGAGCTGAAACAAGGCAAGGGTTTTATTGGCAGATAAAAAAAAAAGATTTTAACAGTCCATCACCTTAAGCATTTGACTACTTCACAAAGATGTTCAAAATCTGTTATATGAAACTCTTAAAATCAACAAAAGGACTTTATATTACTTTGGATACAACCTTCAGAGGTCAGTGCCAGCTAAATAAAGGAGGTTCAAGGAATGGGTATGGCTTCTGATAATAATATCTTGTCTGGATTGTCTCAGTCTCAAAGAATGAGCAGATAAGCACTGCTGCAGAGAACCATTCACACTGAAGCAGAGGCATGTGCAGAATGAGAAAAAAACCTGTTTTGATGCTTCTGGTGTCCTCAAGAAAGGACACAACAGGCTCTCTCGTTGTAACTTCGCCTCTTTTTTTTTTTTTTTTTTTTTTTTTTTTTTTTTTTTGTAATTCAAGCATTTATATTTATTAGAAAATCAAAAGAATTTATTCTGTAAAATATATTCTAAACGACATAGTAAGCAAAGAACAAAATAAACTCTATTGTATCTAAAGTATATTGTATGTGGAAGCGAAAAATTGATTAAATTGACAATGAAAATAAATGCAATGAACAAAATCAGTAAACCCAAATTGTGGACTTTTGAGAAAAGATCAATACAATTGTGAAACTTCCAGGAAATATAATGCAACTTATTAATTTGGGAATGACACAAGGTTACAACTGAAGATAGTGCAAGGCTAAACAGATATTGTAAAATATTAATATTAAACCACTCTATGCACCAGCAGAAATTATCCCAGGTAAAAAAAAAAAAGTGTCATTGGTCTTACAAATATCACATAAATCAATTTCCTTGTATAAAATATTTTAATATAGGAAAAGGTAGGAATATTAGGATTCTGCTTCAGTCAGAATCTCTCTGACTGCTCTCTCTCTCTCTTCTTCTTCTTACTGCTCTTACCTCTCTCTTCCTCTTCCTCTTCCTCTTCTTCT
This sequence comes from Acomys russatus, assembly GCF_903995435.1. Taxonomy (NCBI): domain Eukaryota; kingdom Metazoa; phylum Chordata; class Mammalia; order Rodentia; family Muridae; genus Acomys; species Acomys russatus. Next base: position 25,335,453 of record NC_067138.1, read on the forward strand.
TCCTCTTCCTCTGTCTCTAACTCTATCTCTGTCTCTCTCTTTCTGGGGTACACCTGCCCCCTTTTCTTCTCTCCCCATGCTCATTTAATAAACTCCTCTATGACATAATAAAACATTTTTATTAATTATTTATTTACTTTACATTCTGATTGTAGATCCATCCCTTCTCTCCTTCCAATCCCACCCTCCATCCTCCCTCCCTTCTCCCCTATTCCTCTGAAAAGTGTAGTCCCTCTAACCACCCACCCCAGCTCATCAGGACTGAGCTTATCCTTTTCCCTTGTGGTATGGCAAGGCAGTCTATTAGGGGGGTTATGGAAAAGCAGGCACCACAGTCCACAACATAGACAGCCCCAGGTTCACTTAGTAGTGGACCCCTTAGCGATGAAGCCTAAGATGCCCATCAGTTACGTCTATGTAGAGGACAAAGTTCCTTGGTTTGTGCTTCAACCCCCACAGGCCACTCTGGGTCCTGGACAGTTGGCTCTGTTGGTCTTCTTGTGGAGCTCCTGTCACCTCTAAATCCTTTTATATTTCTGCCTACCTATCCACTGACCCTCCAACTAGGCTTCACCCAATGTTTGACCTTGAGCCTCAGAATCTGTTTCGAACAGCTGCTGGGTGAAGCCTTTCAGAGGATAGGCTTTTTTCTGCCAGCACAGCAGACCATCTTTAAGTGTAATAGGTTGACTCTTCCATCATGTCTGTCTTGGGTTTGGACAGGAATTGGTTATACATTTCCTCAAGCTCTACTCTACCTATTCTATCTTGCCTGTGCATGTCTTAAAGGCAGGGCAGGATTTGTTGAAAATATTTTCTTGTCTTTGGAGCATGGAATCTTCTTTTTCTTCTCTTCCTGATATTTTTAGGTTTTGTTTTGTTTTGTTTTCATTGTGTCCTTGATTTCCTGGAGGTTTTATGTTAGGAGTCTTTTGCAGGTGTATCAATTTCTTCCATTGTATCTATGTGTAAGATTCTTTGCTTGATTTCTTGCATTCTGTTGGTGATGTGTACCTCTTTGGTTCCTGTTCTCTTCTCCAAGTGTTCCATCTCTAGGTTTTCTTGGTTTCTGTTTTCTTTATTGATTCTATTTCCACTTTCAGGTCTTGAACTATTTTATTCACTTCCTTCACCCGTTTGATTGCATTTTCCTGTATTTCTTTGACAGATTTATTCTTTTGCTCTTTAAATGCATCTAGCAACTCCATAAGCATAGATTTAAGGCCATTTTCCTGTGTTCGTCTGCATATACTGTCCAGTGTTTTGGGGAGGTCTGGTGGAGCCATATTGCCCTGTTTTTGTTGTTGTTGTTGTTGTTGTTGTTGTTGTTGTTGTTGGTTGTATTATAATGTTTGCCTTTCACCATCTGGCTGTCCATAGCATTGACTGTTTGTTCCTAGAACCTGTTTGCTTTCTCATGCCTTTGTGATACAATGAGGTTCTGCCAGTCTCCTCATGATAGCTAATAGTACTGTACCAGGCTGGAACTGCAAGCAACTGGATACTGGATTTTTTCTCAGAATGTCAAGAAAAGTACAAAGAACCCTAAATGGGTACTGACATTTTGGAATCAGATGCCCAGTTGAAGCAGAGTAACCTGGGATTTGCCATCTTGGAGCTGGGATGCTTCTATCATCCAGCAAATATCCACAAGGAGAAGAGAAGAACAGTAGACTGGAGGTTAGGATGCTATCCACGGTACCCAGGTACTGTCTTAAAGAAAGTAAGAGAAATCCTAGGTTTGTTGCTGGCCCAAGTGACAACTACAGGAGGCCTAGAACAGTGTCTTCGGCTCCCTGGATGTCCCATCTCTTATGGGTAACTTCGCCTCTTACTTGGTGAAGTTAGAACAAGAGAAACTTTATTTTACTATCAGGAACTTTCTCAGACATTCATTAATAGGGATTATAGTCATGCATTATGTACAAAGACAAGAAAATTTAAACATCTTCACAAATGTAAAAATTAAATGTAAAAAAGTTCTGAGTATTTGGGGTAGTGCTGGGATCAGGAACAGAGCTTTAGGTATACTCACCTCTTGTGACACCACTGAGATACTTCTATTCTGCTTCTTTTCTTTAAAATTTAAACAATTAAAATAAATTCAAATGCCGCTATAATCAATATCAATACTTAAATCAAATTTCTTGAAATTAAGCTGAAGCTCTAACAAAGGTCTAATATCCAAAATATATAAATAATTCAAGAAATTAAATACCAAACCAAATAACCCAATTGAGAAATGGGGCTCAGAACTAAACAGACAATTCTCAACAGAGGAATATCAAATGGCTAAGAAACACTTAAAGAAATGCTCAGCATCGTTAGTCATCAGAGAAATGCAAATCAAAATGACACTGAGATTCCATCTTACACCCATCAGAATGGCTAAAATCCAAAACTCAAGTGACACCACATGCTGGCGAGGATGTAGAGAAAAAGGAACACTCCTTCATTGCTGGTGGGAGTGCAAACCACTACAACCACTTTGGAAATCTATCTGACGCTTTCTCAAAAAAATAGGAATAGGGCTTCCTCAAGACCCAGCTATTCCACTCCTTGGAATATACCCAGAAAATGCTCTACCACACAACAGGGACATATGCTCAGCCATGTTCATAGCTGCCTTATTCATAATAGCCAGAACATGGAAACAGCCTAAATGTCCCTCAGTAGAAGAATGGATAAAGAAACTGTGGTACATTTACACTATGGAATACTATTCAGCTATTAAAAACAAGGAATTCCTGAAATTGGTGGACAAATGGATTGAACTAGAAATTATCATAATGAGTGAGTTCACCCAGAAGCAAAAAGAGTCAAATGGTATATACTCACTTATATCAAGACACTAGCCCAAGGGCATGTCCCATGAAAGTCTTCACTTACCAGGAAAGTGGGTCAGAGAGGAGAACATCCTATTGGAACTTTAGGTGAGAGGAGCATGGGAGAATGGGGAAATAGAAGGATCCAGAGGGCCCTGGAAACCTACAAGAAGAACATTATGATGGACGCATCCGGGCCAAGGGGTCCTTCTCAAACTATGGCACCAGCAAAGGACAATATAGGCAGTAAACTTCGAACACCTACCCACAAATAGCCAATGGACAGGACATTCTCCACTGTTGAGTGGAGAGTAGGGTCTGACATTCATACGAACTCTGGTGCCCCATTTTTTTACCACATCCCCTTGGTGAGGAGGCCTGGTAGCACTCAGAGGAAGGATAACAGGTCTCCAAGAAAAGACTTGATACCCTATGAGCATATACAGAGGGAGGAGGCCCCTCTCAGTCACAGTCATAGGGGAGGGGAGTAGGGGGAAAGCAGGAGGGAGGGAGGATGGGAGGATACAAGGGATGGGCTAACAATAGAGACATAATATGAATAAATTAATAAAACATTTTTTAAAAAGAAATTAAGCTGAAGCCTTTTATTCACTATAAAATGAATCTAATCTTGTTGGCATTGTCATGACAACAAATCTTCTCATGACTACACATTCAGGATTCATCTGGTTACCAGCAAATAGAATGTACATGCCCAGCCTTCGGGGTTCAACTAAAACTCGGGAGGAAGTTCACCTGTGGAAAATGCAAAACACAAAGAAGGAGAGCAAGTCTGATTGTACAAACTCTCAAACTTTATTAGTCAGGCAGCAGCTTTTATAAGTCAGAAGGCAGGGAAGCATACTGCTATAACAATGCAATTGCAAGCCTTTCTCAAAACATAGGGAATTCGTTTTTGTGTTGAGGATCCAAGATGGCGGCGAGCAGTGTGGACCGCGTTTGGAGGCTCCAGTGAACAATTCAGGGAATTGCACAGATTTCTGAGCCAGGAACACCGAGGTCCGAACATCACGGCAGCAGGAGTGCTCCACGGTTCGGAGGGACCAGGGTGCGGAGGACCTGTGTGCCCCTGCTCACGGGAGGAGTGTGGTTTTTCTCTGATCGGAGCGGCAGCGGCAGAGGCAGCAGCACCAGCGGCACCAGCAGCGGCGGCTGAGGTTTGCAGCTCATAGCCTTCCGGTGGAGGCGATTGGTGTGGTGGCTGGTGGGAATTGCTGCGGGAGAGGGGACTCGGGGCAGGATTTGGGTCGCATGGAGCCTTTGGACCCAGACTGGACTCGGCGGACAGTTCGGCCCCAGAGTCCCGGGTATTGGCCCGGCCCAGCAAGCAATTCTGCCTGAGGCACTAACTCAGTGTGGCCATAGCTCCCCTGCTGTGGCGCAGGCTTAGTTGAGCACGCTGCTCCACACTAGGCACCACCTCAGCTCAGCGGCAGCTCCCCTGCAGTGACACAGTCTGGGCGGAGCACTTGGTTTCACCACAGGCGCTAACTCAGAGCAGCTGCAGTTCTCCTGCTGTGGCGCAGGCTTGGTGACGTGCTCGGTTCCATCCTAGGCACCACCTCAGCTCAGCGGCAGCTCCCCTGCGGTGACACAGTCCGGGCAGAGCACTTGTTCCACCACTGGCGCTAACTCAGAGCAGCCGCAGTTCTCCTGCTGTGGCGCAGGCTTGGTGACGTGCTCGGTTCCATCCTAGGCACCACCTCAGCTCAGCGGCAGCTCCCCTGTGGTGACACAGTCCGGGCTGAGCACTTGTTCCACCATTGGTGCTAACTCAGAGCAGCCGCAGTTCTCCTGCTGTGGCGCAGGCTTGGTGACATGCTCAGTTCCATCCTAGGCACCACCTCAGCTCAGCGGCAGCTCCACTGCAGTGACACAGTCTGGGCGGAGCACTTGTTCCACCACTGGCGCTAACTCAGAGCAGCCGCAGTTCTCCTGCTGTGGCACAGGCTGGACAGAGCTCTCGGTTACACCAGCTCTAAGACTCTGGTTGGACACAGTGTGCAGTTTGAATCCAGAATTCCTGGCTGAGATTGGTGGTCAGTTCGGGCCCTGAGTCAATAACTGACCACAGCACGCACTTTGGGCCAAAAGGCCCTAGTGGAGCTTGGTGCGTAGTCCCAGCCCAAAAATTCTGGCTGGACCCTGTGTGCATTTTGGGCCCAAAATCCCTAGCTGAGCTTGGCAGACGGTTCAGGCCCTGAGAATCTAGCTGAGTTCTGCCCGTGGTTCGGTCCCAGTGCTCCTGGCTGGACTTGGCAGGGAACACAGAAGGCTGTGGATACCTTGCCTGACCCAACGCTCATTCAGAGACCCAGAACAATTGCAGGATCCACAGCAGAGGGGGACTGAGGATCACTGGCTGTGAGAGACCAGAACAACAGGGATAACCTCCTAACATCCACACCAGTGAAGCTTTGAGCTCGCAGCCTAGGGAAATCGTAAGAAAACAAGTGAATCTATCGTCAGACACCCTCCATTCAACTCTGGAAGCTACCCAACAAAAACAAAGACGGCAAGATGTCTAAAGGACAACGAAAAAGCATACGCAAAAAACCCCAAAACAACATGGCGTCTCCAGTTTCCAGCTATCCCAAAGAAAACCACCCAGAGAACTCAAATACAACGGAAATACAAGAAAATGACCTCAAATCCTTAGTAATGAGGATGATAATGGAGGAAACAAATAAAATTTGTAATCAAATGCAGGAAGACGCAGACAAACAGGTGAGAGACATAAAAGAAGCACATAGAGTGGAACTGGAAAAATTGCAGGAAAATGCAAACAACCAGATGAAAGAAATAAGTAAAACGGTTCAAGGTCTGAAGACCTATAAAGAGGCAATGGAAGAAACTCAGGAATATACAAAAAATCAGATGAAAGAAATCAAAAAATCAGTTCAAGATCTGAAAATGAAAATGGATTCAATGATAAACACACAGACAGAAGAAAAACGAGAACGTGAGACCTCAGAGAAGAAGGCGAGCAACACAGAGGTGAGCTTTTCTAACAGAATCCAAGAGATGGAAGAACGAATCTCAGGGCTAGAAGATACAATCACAGATATTGAATCAACCATTAAAGAAAATGCCAAATCTGGAAAACTCCTGACACAAAACATCCAAGAAATTAAGGACACCATGAAAAGAAGAAATCTGAGGATAATAGGCATTGAAGAAAGAGAAGACATCAGACTCCAGGGCCCAGAAACTATTCTCAACAAAATCATAGAAGAAAATTTCCCCAATCTAAAGAAAGAGATGCCTATAAATATACAAGAGGCCTACAGAACACCAAATAGAATTGACCAGAAAAGAAAAACTGCCCGCCACATAATAATCAAAACACAAAACATGCAGAACAAAGAAAAAATATTAAAAGCTGCAAGGGAAAAGGGCCAAATAACATTTAATGGTAAACCTATCAGAATTACACCTGACTTCTCAGCAGAGACCATAAAAGCCAGAAGGGCCTGGACAGAGATCCTGCAAACCCTAAGAGAACACAGATGCCAGGCCAGACTACTTTACCCAGCAAAATTATCAATAACCATTGATGGAGAAAACAAAATATTCCATGACAAAAACAAATTCAAACAGTACCTATCCACAAACCCAGCTTTACAGAAGGTACTAGAAGGAAAACTCCATCCCAAAGGGTCAAGCTACAACCAAAACTACCCAGGAAATAGATAACTATCCCATGGCAAAAGCACAACTACACAAACGCTCGACTGGAACCAACATCAAAATTAAGACTCTGAACAGTCACTGGTCATTAATATCTCTCAACATCAATGGTCTCAATTCTCCAATAAAAAGACACAGACTAACTGAATGGGTGCATAAACAAGATCCAACATTCTTCTGCATTCAAGAAACACATCTCACACATAATGATAGGCATTACCTCAGGGTAAAAGGTTGGAAAAAAATATTCCAAGCAAATGGTCACAAGAAGCAAGCAGGCGTAGCCATTTTAGTATCGAACAAAATAGACTTTCAACCAAAATTAATCAAAAGGGATGAGGAAGGACACTTCATACTCATCAAAAGTAAAGTCAACCAAGATGACATCACAATTCTGAACATCTATGCTCCCAATACAAGGGCACCCACATTTGTAAAAGATCTCCTAAAAAAGCTTAAACCACACATCGATCCCCACACAATAATAGTGGGAGACTTCAACACCCCACTCTCACTGAAGGATAAGTCATTGAAACAGAAACTAAGCCGAGAAATAACATCATTAACCAATGCCATGGGTCAAATGGATCTAACAGATATCTATAGAACCTTTCACCCAAACAAGAAAGAATACACCTTCTTCTCTGCACCCCATGGAACCTTCTCCAAAATTGATCACATCGTAGGTCACAAAGCAAGCCTCAACAGATACAAGAGGATTGAAATAATACCTTGAATCCTATCAGATCACCATGCTCTTAGGCTGCAATTCAACAACAACAGAAATAACAAAAAGCCTACACGTACGTGGAAACTAAACAACTCTCTGCTAAATGACACCTGGGTCAGGGAAGAAATAAAGAAAGAAATCAAGGAGTTTCTGAAATTCAATGAAAATGAAGAAACAACATACCCAAATTTGGGGGATACATTGAAAGCAGTGCTAAGAGGAAAATTCATAGCACTAAGTGCCTTTAAAAAGAAATTGGAAACATCGCACATAAGCATCTTAACAACACAACTGGAAGCTCTAGAAAAAAAAAGAAGCAGAAACACCCAAGAGGAGTAGACGCCTGGAAATAATCAAACTCAGGGCTGAAATTAACAAATTAGAAACTAAGAAAACAGTCCAAAGAATCAACAAAACCAAAAGCTGGTTCTTTGAGAAAATCAACAAGATAGACAGACCATTAGCCAAACTAACTAAAAGGCAGAGAGACAGTACTGAAATCAACAAAATCAGAAATGAAAAGGGAGACATAACAACAGACACTGAAGAAATTCAAAGAATCATAAGATCCTACTTTGAAGGCATATACGCCACAAAATTTGAAAATCTAAGGGAAATGGACGATTTTCTTGATCAAGTTCACTTGCCAAAGTTGAATGAAGAACAGATAAACAAGTTAAATAGTCCCATTTCCCCTACAGAAATAGAAGCAATCATCGATGGTCTCCCAACCAAAAAAAGCCCAGGGCCAGATGGTTTCAGTGCAGAATTCTACCAGACCTTTAAGGGCGAGCTAATACCGATACTCTTTAAGCTACTGCAAAAGATAGAAATGGATGGAAAATTACCAAATTCATTCTATGAGGCCATAGTCTCATTGATACCTAAACCTCACAAAGACTCAACAAAGAAAGAGAATTTCAGACCAATTTCTCTTATGAACATAGATGCAAAAATACTAAATAAAATACTTGCAAAACGAATACAGGAGCACATCAAAGATATCATTCATCATGACCAAGTAGGCTTCATTCCAGGCATGCAGGGATGGTTTAATATACGGAAATCCATCAATGTAATCCACCATATAAACAAACTGAAAATAAAAAACCACATGATCATCTCCTTGGATGCAGAGAAAGCATTTGATAAAATTCAACACCCATTCATGTTTAAAGTTTTAGAGAGATCGGGGATACAAGGCACTTTCCTCAACATAATAAAGGCTATATACAGCAAGCCAATAGCCAAAATCAAAGTAAATGGTGAGATACTCAAGGAAATTCCTCTCAAATCGGGAACAAGGCAAGGCTGCCCACTCTCTCCATATCTCTTCAATATAGTACTCGAAGTTCTAGCCAGAGCAATAAGACAACAAAAGGAGATCAAGGGTATCCAAATGGGAAAGGAGGAAGTCAAATTATCCCTCTTTGCAGATGATATGATAGTGTACATAAGTGACCCTCAAAACTCCACCAGAGAACTCCTAAAGCTGATAAACACCTTCAGCAAATTGGCTGGATACAAAATTAACTCAAAAAAGTCTGTAGCCTTCCTATACACAAATGACAAGCTTGCAGAGGAAGAAATTAGGAAAACCACACCCTTCACATTAGCCACAAGCAATATAAAATATCTAGGAGTTACCCTAACTAAGCAAGTGAAGGACTTGTATGAAAAAAATTTCAAAACTCTGAAGAAAGAGATTGAAGATGACCTGAGAAGATGGCGTGATCTTCCTTGCTCATGGATCGGGAGAATTAACATAGTAAAAATGGCCATCCTACCAAAAGCAATCTACAGATTCAATGCAATCCCCAAGGAATTCCCGAAATTTGTGGATAAATGGATTGAGCTAGAAATGATCATAATGAGTGAGTTAACCCAGAAGCAGAAAGAATCAAATGGTATATACTCACTTATATCTGCATACTAGCCCAAGGGGCATGTCCCACGAAAGCCTTCACTTACCAGGAAACTGGGACAGAGGGGAAGGCATCCTATTGGGACTCTAAATGAGAGACGCATGGGAGAATAGCAAAATAAAAGGATCCAGAGGGTCCTAGAAATCTACAAGTAGAACAATATGATAGGCAGATTTGGGCCCAGGGGTCCCGCTCAAACTAAGGCACCAGCCAAGGACAATACAGGAGGTAAACTTTAAACCCCTTCCCAGATCTAGCCAATGGTCAGAATATTCTCCACAGTTGAGTGGAGAGTGTGATACGACTTTCTCACATACTCTGGTGCCTCACATTTGACCATGTCCCCTGGAGGGGGAGACCTGGTGGCACTCAGAGGAAGGACAGCAAGTAGCCAAGAAGAGACTTGATACCCTATGAGACTATATAGGGGGACGTAATCCCCCTCAGGAACAGTCATAGGGGAGGGGAATAATGGGAAAATGGGGGGGGGAGGAATGGGAGGATACAAGGGATGGGATAAACATTGAGATGTAACAAGAATAAATTAATAAAAAAAAAAAAATAAAAAATAAAAAAAACAAAAACAAAATAACTACACAATTTTTTTAAGACATTGAAAGTTCAATTCTGAACTTCATATGGAAAAACAAAAAACCCAGAATAGCTAAAACAATCTTGTACAATAAAAGATGCTCCGGAGGAATCTCCATACCTGATCTCAAACTGTACTATAAAGCAATAGTACTTAAAACAGCATGGTACTGGCACAGCAACAGGCTGGTTGATCAGTGGAATCGAGTCGAAGACCCAGATATGAATCCACACACATATGGTCACTTGATTTTTGACAAAGAAGCCAAATCCATTCAATGGAAAAAGGATAGCATCTTCAACAAATGGTGCTGGTCTAACTGGAGGTCTATGTGTAAAAAAATGAAACTGGACCCATATTTGTCACCTTGCAAAAAACTCAAATCCAAGTGGATTAAAGACCTCAACATAAAACCAGAGACACTAAGCCACTTAGAGGAAAAAGTGGGAAAGAGCCTGGAACATATTGGCACAGGAGACAACTTCCTGAACAGAACACCAACGGCCCAGGCCTTAATGTCAACCATTAATAAATGGGACCTCATGAGGCTGAGAAGCTTCTGTAAGGCAGGAGACACTGTCAAGAGAACAAAGCGACAGCCTACAGACTGGGAAAAAATCTTCACCAACCCTACATCTGACAAAGGTCTAATATCCAAAATATATAAAGAACTCAAGAAATTAAACACCACCAAACCGAATAACCCAATTGAGAAATGGGGCTTGGAACTAAACAGAGAATTCTCAACAGAGGAGTATCAAATGGCTGAGAAACACTTAAAGAAATGCTCAACCTCCTTAGTCATCAGGGAAATGCAAATCAAAACAACTCTGAGATTCCATCTTACACCCATCAGAATGGCTAAGATCAAAAATTCAAGCGACACCACATGCTGGCGAGGATGTGGGGAGAGAGGAACACTCCTTCATTGCTGGTGGGAATGCAAACTAGTACAGCCACTTTGGAAATCTATCTGGTGCTATCTCAGAGAAATGGGAATAGGGCTTCCTCAAGACCCAGCTATTCCACTCCTTGGAATATACCCAGAAGATGCTCCAGTACACAAGAAAATTTGCTCAACCATGTTCATAGCAGCCTTATTCATAATAGCCAGAACATGGAAACAGCCTAAGTGTCCCTCAGTAGAAGAGTGGATAAAGAAACTGTGGTACATATACACTATGGAATACTACTCAGCTATTAAAAACAAGGAATTCCCGAAATTTGTGGATAAATGGATTGAGCTAGAAATGATCATAATGAGTGAGTTAACCCAGAAGCAGAAAGAATCAAATGGTATATACTCACTTATATCTGCATACTAGCCCAAGGGGCATGTCCCACGAAAGCCTTCACTTACCAGGAAACTGGGACAGAGGGGAAGGCATCCTATTGGGACTCTAAATGAGAGACGCATGGGAGAACAGCAAAATAAAAGGATCCAGAGGGTCCTAGAAATCTACAAGTAGAACAATATGATAGGCAGATTTGGGCCCAGGGGTCCCGCTCAAACTAAGGCACCAGCCAAGGACAATACAGGAGGTAAACTCTAAACCCCTTCCCAGATCTAGCCAATGGTCAGAATATTCTCCACAGTTGAGTGGAGAGTGTGATACGACTTTCTCACGTACTCTGGTGCCTCACATTTGACCATGTCCCCTGGAGGGGGAGACCTGGTGGCACTCAGAGGAAGGACATCAAGTAGCCAAGAAGAGACTTGATACCCTATGAGAATATATAGGGGGACGTAATCCCCCTCAAGAACAGTCATAGGGGAGGGGAATAATGGGAAAATGGGCGGGGGGAGGAATGGGAGGATACAAGGGATGGGATAAACATTGAGATGTAACAAGAATAAATTAATAAAAAAAAAAGAAAGAAAAGAAAAAAAAAGACCAACTATAAAAAAAAAAAAAGATCTTTTGTGTTTCTGTATACGTGTTAGGATTTTTAAAAGATTTCTGTGAATTTTAACATCATTGTCTTATTATCTAATATGAATTTTGCTTTGTGGAAATAAAAATATATTAATCCTGAAAAAAAAAAAAACATAGGGAATTCCAGGCACAGTAATAATGTCCTGCCACACAGGGTATCTGGCTCCATCTTTGTCTAGTCTAACTGCTAATCCATAACAGGGTTGCTCCATCTCTATCTGTCTTTAGTCTAACTGCTGACGCACAACAGGGTCAGCTAGTTTCTGGTGAAAGGCAAGATCTAGGAAAAACAGAGACTTAAAGGTGCAGACTCTGACAAGATGGCTGAACATTGGCCATATGGCCTATTGCCCCCAACATGTACAGTACATTTCAAACATACTGTGGCTAAGTGTCCTGTGCCACATGTGCATGCATATATGGTGAATCATAGGAGAAAATTTCTCTAAAGTTCCTTAGCCAACATAGGCATTTGTAGCAAACTTCATGCTGATATATCAAGTCCTTCCATTGCTGCCTTCTTATTCTGTAGGCATCAGTCCAGAAATGAAAAGAATCAAGTAAACCAGATCTTCTGGAAAATACTACATGTTGAGAGCTGGGATGGAAGTTCCCAACTTAGTTGCATTTTGTTTTCATTTATCACTATTTCCATGGAACAAATCTGTCCTAAATTCCTAGTGTCATCATGGGCATAATCCACACATACTAGCAGAATTTGGGAAAACAACACTTTTACTTTAAGGTCTAAGAACAAAGAGAAAGCATGACCACAAATTCAAGAAGCCAAGGGAAACATGTCACACTGAACACAGGAATCGAGGGAAATAGGCATCCGTCAGGGTTTCTTGTTGATGTTGCTGTTATTGTTGGCTGCATGAGGGAGAAATCTCATCTACTTAAGTGCTCTCCTCTAGGGCACAAAGCTCCAAATTGCATAGCTATTCTTTCTCTTTGCCTAAATGCCATTTTTCCCCGACTCATACTTGAAAGTTTACCTTGGGAGCTTGTTCTAATGAGTGCTTTCTCACTCTGTGGGTGCCAGTACAAATGCCACTCTCTCACACAGACTGGACTTGCATGCTTCTCAATGAGCTCATCCTCCACAGTTTGATATCATTGTATCACCATACTATACTTGGATTGTGTGTCTCAGAATCTATACAATCTCATTCTCCTTTGATATCCATGTATTTGTCTTGACTGTAAATCCACAGAGAAAAGCCGTGGAGTACACAGACCAGCACAAAGCATGCATCCCATGATACTGGAAGCAAGGAGACTAGAAAATTCTCCTCAAGCAAGAGTTATTAGCAGATCAGTTTTACATTTAAAAATACTTCTTGATATGGCTATTCACTAGTTTGTCATATTTTAATAACAATTATGCTGCAGAGGACTAAGAGAAAAAAAGAAAAATAATAACAGCACAAAATTATATTGTTCTGATAATTATATTGGTAATTATAGTGCCCTATATGTCAAATGTTCCAATCCCCTACAGTTTCCTAGACAGATGTCTAGGTATGGCATTCAATCTGAGTTTCTACTTCCGGCTGTGAAATGCCATGCTTGGCGATATATAAATTAGCTAGGGCACTTGTACATGGAGGTTTGAATCACTCTAAGTAAAGCCTGCCAAGTCCAATCATCCCAATCAGATGTCACTGCCTAAAATCTATCTTAGACTACACACACATCTCAAATGTCTCACAAATTTGAAGCTCTTTTTCTCCAGAAAAGAATCAAATCTCAAATTTCTTAAAGTAGTTTACAACTACCAATCTATTCTGTACAAGCAAAACTATACTAAAAGACATTATTTTTAAAGATGTATTTATTTATTAAGTAAACAGTGTTTTGCATGCATGGCAGAAGAGGGCACCAGATCTCATCATAGATGGCTGTGACCCACCATATGGTTGCTGGGAATTGAACTCAGGACCTTTGGAAGAGCAGGTAGTGCTCTTAACCTCTGAGCCATCTCTCCAGCTTTAAAACATTATTTTTAAAATCCATCAAAAACCAATTCTTTATCAGTACTCTCTTGCCTGTGACAGTATAAATATACACAATCATCTCTCTCACTTCACATTCAGCAGATAAAGCAACTAACTGCATATTAGAAATATCCAGAAAAGTTAAAAAAATATGTATTGCTTTTATCATCATTCTCTAAGTAATATAGGATCTAATTGTATTTGCATTACATCAAGGACAATAAGTCTGTAGAGATGTTTAATTCTGCAAGATGATGCATACAGGTTATATCAAACATCATACAACTTTTAAGGATCAAGAATCTTTGCATTGGAGTATCTGTAGGGCTCCTTAAACCAATCCTTGTAATGGTACAAGTAAGAACTGATTTTTTTTAAGTTTGATTTTTTTAACTCCACACTCTAGCCAGTGATTTAGTCTAATGAAATGATAGACCATCAAAGAAGAGTAAGAAACATAGTGTAGGTCAAAGTCGGCCTGGCTTGCTGAGCGTGTAAAAAAGGAAGCTCTGATGAAAGTGAGTGGCAGGGTTCTCTTCTAAACACTCACAATGATTACATCATGCCTTACAGCAAACTTGTCAAATGAACTCCTCCTTTAGAAATTTGTTACAGGCTATGAGACAAATGCACACTGACTTACCCATATTTCTGAGCGGAAACTGCTATATGAAAAAGTGTGTGGGTTTTTAATTCTGTGTAGCACTCAAGTATTTTAATGAAAATTGGGTCAGTTTCATGTGACTCGCATGCTGCTGATAAGGCATTTTTCTCTTTTACACAATGAATCTCGAGTGTTGAAAACGTCAGCATTTAATACTTGTGATAATTTTTATCAATGGAGTGGATGAGCATGAGATCAGAGCCATGCCTTGGGGTTGGCACAGTTTCTATATCCTAGTAATATTTGGGTACTTCAGCTCACTACAATCTCCTGTTCTCAAACTATCAACTGTTGCTTTGTATAAAGTCATTGGAACTTTTCAGAAGTCCTACCTGTGCTGGGTGGGAGACACCACTAGTTATCAACAAACAACAGAGTACTAGCAGATCTCCAGACACTGCTGAGAATGTTTTATAAAGAACATACTCTTTTTTTGTATTTTATAATTTTTTATTGTGAATATGTATTGTCTGTGCCAAAGCAATTTAAAACAAATGACAAAGAGCCAGATATAAATGTAATGAGTTACCTGCTTCCAAAGATTCAGTGTGATGAACAATTTTTTTCTTTTGAGACAGGATTTCTCTATGTAGCCCTGGCTGTCCTAGATCAGGCTGGCCTCAAACTCAGAGATCTGCTGCCTAGTGTCCCCATGGACCAGCTACGATGAACAATTTATTACTAAAATGGTTTGTTCTGTGGCGGATAAGAACAAAGGAGTAAACACTATGAATAAGCCTCCATGTAGTTGGGGAGTGGTGGGACACGCTTTTAATCCCAGCACTCAGGAGGCAGAGGCAAGTGGATCGCTATGAGTTCAAGGCCAGCCTGGTCTACAAAGTGAGTCCAGGACAGCCAGGGGTCCAGAGAGAAACGCTGTCTTGAAGGGGGGAAAATCCTCCATGTTATGTCATAAGAATAAATACAATCACTGGGCAGCTATTAAAATATTATTTTTTACATTTCTGAGTATAAAATGAAAATAACATTGGCTAAAGAAAAGGCATCTAATAATCAATAAATCAAATAATCATTCTCAAACTGAATGACTTAGCCAAATAAAAAATGACAAAAGCATTTACAAGTAACTCTTTTATAACAACTGTAAATTATTTAACAGATCATTTCAATGGAACAGCATTTTATCTTTAACAGTTCACTTAACCATTAGCAAAATACCACATCAAAACTATATTAAGGCACTAAAATAAATACAAAATATTATATTGTCAACGTATGGAAATCTGAAGTGTATTGAATGAGTTGTGATAAAGTAAGATTATTTTAGCTTTGATAGTGCATAGTAATCTAGCTAGCAAATTAGGATGTCTACAATCAGATATGAGTTAATCTCATCTGTAAGGTAAGACAACTGACTGATGACAATTTGAAAGCAACGACTTAAGTCAAACTGTACCCCAGTCCTGACATGTTTACTTACTTCAAGTTTTGTTTTCTTGGCAATTTATTCTTCCACAGTCAACTATGGAAGGAGTCTATAGTATAGTATAGTACAGTATAGTATAGTATAGTAAGGAGTCTATACATCAGCAACTCCTGAATTTACAACTTCTGAATTTTCAAGTAAAAGCTTTATCAAATGATTATCTTTAAGGAAACCTTTAAGAACATTATTTACACTAACAAACATTTTCACAGTTTAAAAAAAAGCAAGTTATTGCTGAAGACCATTCTTCCTGTTAGAGCATCTCCCTGGCATGTCCTCTAATGGACGTCCAAGAAAACCCCACTGTGGCTTCTGTTAATTAGAAATGGGAAAATCCACAAAGGAGTCTTTTTTGTAGATACATGAGAAACATTCTTGAGAGAGGCTCCTCACAAAGATCAGAGAACCATTTATGAATCATAGCTATGCAAATAGGTTTCATGATAGGCTTATGTGAGAGATTCCCTTAGAGATCCCTGAACATTGTACCAATCAACAGTTCTTGCCTATATCTGAAAGATAAAACCACAGATTTTACTATCCTCTTTTTTTCTGTTGTTTTGTTTTGTTTTGTTTTGTTTTTTGAGAAAGCGTTTCCCTGCGTAGCCCTGGCTGTCCTGGACTCACTTTGTAGACCAGGCTGGCCTCAAACTCACAGCGATCCACCTGCCTCTGCCTCCCAAGTGCCTTGTACTAAAGGCATGCGCCACCATGCCTGGCTTTATCCTCTTTTTTCAGAAGTATGTAATTATTTGTTTTGGTCAAGAGGGCTCTGATACTATTATGTAAAGATTATTGACAAATATTTAATTTTCTATTATTTACGTGTCAATTTCCTAGGTAAAGGGCAAAATGAAACTGTTCTCCTTTGTCCTCTATTCCACACTGCCCACCTAAAATATATAGTCTAGCATGTAGAAGGGTAGGGAAGAGAGCATCTTTAAAATAAGGCTGCAGAAGAAAGCTAAACCAGAACATCTACCTATGTACATAGGTTGCCTCTTGTTATTCCTGAGTCTTACCTAAAACCTCATAATTCCCAGCCCTGTCCCATCTGCGGATGGGAGGCAAGGAACAGGTTACATCATGAGTAGTTCAGCTTAAGGAGGGAGAGCCTGAGGAAAATTGGGAAGAGGACAAAGCTGAGATGTAGAGGCTGCATTTGGGTGGAGCTGTCCACTGTGGTGAGGGATACAGAACAGACTCAGACCTAGTACAGAATTCCTGCAGTTACTAAATACCTATGAATCACTCAAGGTTCCAAATGGAGCTGGCCCCCACCTCAGACAGTGAACCATGCTTGTGGTAGGTGGAAAGAGTAGATTTGGTTGTTTTGATTTAATGGAGTCTCCTTTTGTAGCCCAAGCTGGCCTTTGGTAATCCTCCTGCCTCAGCCTCCCAGGTTATATGATTATATATGTGAGCTATCATGTTTGACCAGGTATTAGCCCTTTGGGAGGGACTCCTAAGTGACCTTTTGTCAAAATGTCTTTCCTGATCATATAATGATAGATGCTTCTTTTTCATTCTCAAATGAAAAGTGCTGTTCTGGGCGTAGTGGTGCACACCTTTAGTCCCAGCACTCAGGAGACAGAGGCAAAAGGATCTTCGTGAGTTCGAGACCAGCCTGATCTAAAAAGTGAGTCAGGAAGTCAGAGCTACACAGAGCCCTGTCCCTGTCCCCTGTCTCAAAAAACAAACAACAACAACAAAAAAAGATATGTGATAGTGCAATATAGTGAATGTAGAAACAGGTGAGAATCATTTATCGTCATTAAGTAAGACACAACATTTTAGGAAAAAAGGAAATACAATGCCACCTTTCTCAATAAATCTTCTCATGCTTTGTAAATTATTATTATTTAGTTTAAATTTTAAAAATTTAACATGTATGGTATTTTGCCTGCAGGTAAGTCTATGTAGCACTTGAGTGTAGTGCTCACAGAGCTCTGAAGAGGGAGTTGGATCCCTTGGAGCAGGAGCTTCAGATGGTTGTGAGCTGCCATGTGGGTGCTGGAAACTGAGGCTGGATCCACAGCAAGAGCAGCCAGTGCTCGTGACTGCTGAGCCATCGCTCTAGGAGTGAATGTTGTTATTGTTAAGCGACAGGGTTTTTCCTATGTTGCTTAGGCTGAGCTAAACTCCTGGGCTCAAGTGACCCTCCACTCAGCTTGGTGTGATGTAGAGCTACAGGGCATGTGCCCCTCTAGCCAGTTTCGAAGCTACTATTTTTAAATGAATAAATATTTGAAAAATTTGAGGGTTTGTGTGTGTGGTGCTGGGGTCAATTGAACCTAGGGCCTCTTATATGCTTGGCAAATACTCTACCACTGAACTACATTCCCAGCCTATAAGATTACATATAGAAGGTATAGAAAAGTGTGTAGGCAGATTAATACTGACATTATACTAAGCTACACAATTTTATTCCTAAAAGACTATACATCTTGGATACTGTTACCAAATGAATATTTGAATATCTCTTGCCATCACAGAGTGAAAACTGAGAAACTCTGAAGATGAGGCATAGGAAATATAATAATTCCATTGATGCTTTTAACATACCACGTGTAATATTTTAATGTATTGCTATTTTAAAACTGAGATAGCTCACACTTATACAATATCTGCTGTTGGAAATAATGTTTGAATGATGATGCTGTGAATGCTCTGCTAATTTAGATCACATTAAGATTAAAGATACAGCTATTTAATATATCTTATCTGCTAACTAGTATTTGAAAATGGGTATATTTTTTTTTCTGAGTAGCCTTTTGAGAAAAGTATGCAGGTTGTGGCTTCCAGCCATATGTACTCTCCTAACTTGTGATTATTAGAACCCCCATCTTAAGGAATTAAGTAGTGCTCAAAGCACAAATTCAGTCACATTGACTTCTGTCTCCCACTTCGGGATGTCCACTTCCAACCATCATTTCACTCAGCCTCTCGAAATCAAAACTATCAGAGTTTTCTAAAAGGTTCGGCAGTTTTCTGGAGTCTCTGAATGATTACAGCATTCTGCAAATCTACTTCCTCCAATGTGAGAGTCTCATCCAGAAATCTGAGGAAAGGAAGAGCTGTTGCCAGGGCAAATGGAGGGCTTCTCTGGGATCCCTGGTATTTTTCAATGAAGTCTTTGATGTGGCTCACCCTATGAGAAACACTAAATCTTTGGACGGTCCTTTCCCCATTGGCTAACCAGAGCTGGATCCTGGTAATGGGCTCCAAATTGTTCAGTGAGACAGCAGACAACGTGCTTTGGTTGTCAACCTCGATACTCTTTGCTTTAGAAACGATTTTTGGTGTAGCACTTCCTAGTCTGTGGCCCTGTCCTGAGAAGAGCTGGAACAGAGGTTTAGTGTAGCACTTCCTAGTCTGCGGCCCTGTCCTGAGAAGAGCTGGAACAGAGGTTTAGTGTAGCACTTCCTAGTCTGTGGCCCTGTCCTGAGAAGGGCTGGAACACAGGTTTAGTGTAGCACTTCCTAGTATGCGGCCCTGCCCTGAGAAGAGCTGGAACACAGGTTTTGCAGACACACATACCTATTTTTCTTATCTTCAACTTTAACATCCACCTCCTCTTTATCAAAAACTCCCCGTAATTCTGAAGGTAACTCCCACTTTTTGATGGAGTTCAGAAACTGCTGACTTGCACCATCAGAGTAACTTCTAAAATCTTCGTTGACAGTGAATCCATTTTTCCACAATTTTATATTTGTATCTACCTGTTTCTTCTGTTTAGTGGGGGACGAGCGTTTGCCACCAACCTTCTCTACTTCCTCAAAAAGGCTATGAGCAAAATATTCACAGTCCTTTTGTTGAATATCAATGAGGGGCTGATTGTCAGGAGGTCTTGTTTCACAAACCCATTGTTCTTTTATACTGTCAAGATTATCTACTTCTTTCATTCTCTTTCTGCTACTCATTCTCTTTCTGCTACTAGGCCCTGTGGCCTAGTCCTCCCTCTCCTAGGAAGGGCGAGCATTGCAGCCTCCGCTGGGCCTAAGCTGCTCAGCCCAGGGGTGCCTGGAGACCCTCTCAGGACCAGCAGCCAGCTGCTGAGGTCTGACCTACCTGACAGGCACTGGGGACAGCCACAGATGAGGCTCAGAGGAGTGTGCCTGGCTGATGGGCCGAAGAACATGCTCTTAAACACATACACATATTGTTAGTGAAGAGCTAAGAGTAAAAGTCAATTGACTTCTTCATGGGATAGTTAAAGCCCAAGTTTCTAAATGTGCCTTTTTTTTTTTTTTTTAAGGAATAGATTAAATTTATTTTTTTTTTATTTTTCTTTAAGTAATTTATTCAGATTACACCTCAATTGTTATCCCCTTACTTGTATCTTCCCATTCCCCCCTCCATCCCTCTTTCACCCTATTCCCTTCCCTTAGGTCTGTGACAGAAGGGCACCTCCTCCCCCACCATATGATCACAGCCTATCAGGTCTCATCTTGGTAGCCTGCTTACCCTTCCTCTGCCTTTGCATCTGCAGTCTGTATCTCTACTGTGCCTGAATTGTTGTCATCTACCTCAATGCATTCACGATTTATTGGCTGAAGAAAAGAAATTACAAAACGCTTATAGTAAAATATTATGCCTATTACAGAAAATGTCACCTAATCCAAATACATCTTATGCTACATTAAAATGACATCTTCTACACTTAACAGTCATGATATATTGATTCATGTACACTTCTAATTATTGTTAATTCCTTGGAAGCTTTGGCACGTTGGTGTACTCCACAAAGCAAGTAGGGGATGGAGGATATTAAAGTAGAGGAGTAACAAAGGACAGGGAAACTTAAAGTAAAGCAGCTCTGAATGAAGATGATGAGCAACTTCAGCTCTGCTCTTAAGAGTTCACTGTCTAGATTTTGGTTGTGCCTTGACTACCTAGCAAGAAACCAAACTCCTCCTTGTGCCTCTCTCTCCCTTTGGTACCCATAAGCTCTAGATCCCACAATACTAAAGACCCGTAAGCCCACCTACTTTGCACAGATTTATAGCTGGGATACCTACCTGTGCTTCTCTTCATAACCCATCTTCATCCTAACCTACCCACAGTTGTTTGCCAAGGACCACAACCTCCTCTGAGACTTTCTCACTGGTTGGGGATCACAAATCCTCAATTTGCTCCTTCAAGGGACTCTCCAGCCATACACTTGACTGGGAGACCCAGACCACTTCCACCCTTCAAGACCCAGCAGAGCTGTACTAGTTGCCTTGCTGGGACACTTCCATCGACTTTAGACCCATAACAAATCCAAACTTCCAGATAAAACGTGTTCCAAGCTGCTTGACTAAGGTGCAGAAGGCATCAGTCTGTGACTAATAAACAGAAGACCTGGGAAAGAGACTGGAGTCACAAATATTAGAAAAATAAAGAAAACCAGCATCCCAATGATGCTAATTAGTCCCCTACTGAACATTATAAACATGATTGCTGGGCTGGAGAGATGGCTCAGAGGTTAAGAGCACCGTCTGCTTTTCCAGAGGTCCTGAGTTCAATTCCCAGCAACCACATGGTGGCTCACAACCATCTATACCCTCTAAAGCCTTCTTCCGGTGGATAGGTGTACATGCAGATAAAGCACTCATATACATAAAATAAATAAAATCTTTAAAAAAAAAACATGATTGCTAAATGATAACATGAAAGAAAGGAAAGATTCAGCCAACAAACAACTCCAAGTGTGTATATACCAATAAAGAAATAAAAAGCGACATTAAAAAACATAAATGATGCTTTATCCAAAACATACAAATCTCATAGCAATGGTGCCTATTGAAAATGACATGGAACAACTATCAGACAAAGAATTCTAAGCAATGATTATAACAGTAGTCAAAAAAGACAACAATAAAGTGATGAATGAAAGAAGAAAGTCAACTCAAGACATGGAAATAAAATTTGAATTTTTAATAAACTTTAAACTAAAATGATGCTACAGGTGAAAATTTAATTAAGCCAATTAAAAACTTCAGTGGAAAGTCTCACCAACAGCATAGATCATGTTAAAAGCAGAGGGTGAGTGATGTGAGGGAAGACAAAGTAGAGGAGCTGGATCACTCAACAGGAAGCAATAGTGTAACACACACACATGTGTGTGTGTGTGTGTGTGTGTGTGTATTTGGGAACACCATGAAAAGACTTAACCTCTGAATGATGGATCTATAAAAAAGCTAAGAATATTAAGGCAAACACATAGAAAATATTTTCAGTGAAATCAGAGAAAAATAATTTCTCAGACCTAGAGAGGAAGACGTCCATCCCTGTACAAGAGGCCAGCAGAACACCAAATAGGCATTCCAGAAAAGAAATTTTCATTGAAAAATTACAGTCAAGCCATCAAAAGTACAGAATAAAGAAAGTGTATTAAAAGCTTCAAGAGAGAAAGATCAAGTCACTTACAAAGGCAAGCCTAATATAAAAACACTAAATTACTTGACAGAACCTTTATAGCCTTAAAGGTCTGGGAAAATGTATGCTAAATCCTGAAAATTATCAACACAAATATACCCAGCAAAACCAATATAATAAAAATAAAGAAGAAATATTTTTTCATAGAAAAATCAGATCAAAGAATTTACAACTAACAAAACCAAGTTTAAAAATACTAGAAGGAATACTTCAATATTAAGAGAAGGAAGAATGCATTCAACATGTCACAAGGAAAAACAAACAACAAACAATACCACAAAAAAAGACATCAAAAGAGAGCTGAGAAAACACCACAAAATCTGCAAACTGACAGGTGTTGATACATCCTTCAACAATAACACTGAATGTTTATGGTCTCAAATCCTCAAATAAAGACACAGACTAACTGATTGAATTAGAAAAGAGAACTCAGTTTTTGACACCTGCAATAAACATACATCACCATCAGCGATAAACATCACCTTAGGGTAAAAAGATAGGAAAGGTATTCCAAGCAAACAGAACTTAAAAAAAATCCAGTGTAGCTATTCAAACAGGTGACAAAACAGACATCGAAGCAAAACTAGGTAGAAAAGGTAAGAAGGGACACTTTAACTCATTAAAAGAAAAATCCACCAAAAGGATATGCACCAAACACAGGGGTATACAATTTCATAAAAGAAACATTGTTATATCTAAAACAGAGGTTCAGTCCAATATGACAAGAGTGGGTAACCTCAACAGCCCGTTTCTTACCAATATACAGGTCATCTAGAGAAAAACCAAACAGAGAAACTCTTGTGTCAAAATGACATAAAGAATCAAATGGACCAAATAGATATCTACAGAACAGAACATTCCACACAAACACTAAGAAATATGCATTCTTCTCAGCAGCCCTTGGTGGTTTCTTTTTTAAAAAATACTAGGACATAAAATAAGTCCAGAAAATATTTTTTCAATTAAAATAATACCCTGACTGCAATGGAATAAAGCTGCACACATCAGCAACAGAAACTTAAAAAAGTACACAAACTCGTGGAAACTGAGCAACACACTAATGAATGATAAATGGATCAAAGAATAAATCAAAGAGAATTTTTTTAAAAATTATAGTTAAGTCTATATAAAAGTACAACACGACAAAACCAACAGTATGCAATGAAGGCAGTCCTAAACAGATTGTTTACAGTGCTTGAATCCAAACATTTGCAATATCTGTGTGCTGAACACGAACAAAGTTTTCTTGTCATTATCCTTGTCCCTGATGTTCTAAGTTGCCTAGAGATCATTTAGAGTATATGGGAGGCTGTGCACAGGTTACATACAAACAGTGTAGCGTTTTATGTGACATCGGTGGCTTTTATTACTCCAGGGAGAGTAGTCCAGGACTCCTCTAAATATTCACATTTACTATGCTTCACTCATATAAAACACATTGATGCTCTAGAACCTTCAAAGATAAAATGCAGCCTCTATGAAAAGAATGTGATAATGTCTCTTGATGTAAAGAGGATTAGAGATGGCATAATAATAATAAGATCCAGGCAAACTCACCTGTTTGAAAACAAGAATAGCTAGCGTTTGATTATACAAGGTGCCTCTGATATTGTGCTAAGCCATTTAAATAGATTCTATTCAAATTTTGCAAGAGTGAGGAGAGTACAGTGGTCCCTTCATCCATAGAGTCCAACAGCCAGTACATACCTGAAATCACAAAGTACCAAACTCTGTATTCTTTGTTCTTCTTTACATAAGATTGAATTTGTAAGTTAGGCACAGTAAGAGATTACCAACAAAATATAATTAGAAAAACCATAACAATGCGAGTGTGGCCTTAGTCAATTGTGTTTTATTTTAAACAAGTTCTTTGACTTTCTCAAAACAAATTTTATGCTGTCTTGCCTTCTTCCTGATCTGCAATGTCTGTGTGATAAGGTGGGTGGGGGTGGCATTTAGTTTCAGCATTAGGCTACTGTTCAGGGTTTCCATGGACATAATCTTTAAGGTACTGCAGAAGCCAGCTGGTAACTGGGAGGTAACAGTTACTAAATCACAGTGAAGTCTGCTGTTTTGATGCAGCTATACTGAAGAAAGTCCAGGCTACTCAGACTCACATGCAACTAAAACTTTGGCATTTGATATCTAGACTTTTCAGTGACTTAGGACATCAGCAGACCATAGGTAACTGAAGGTGTATTGGAGAAGACACGGCTGAATATGTTGGCTCTCATTTCCATATTCAAAGTAGATGGTGGCAATGCATGAAATTTTTCATTCCAGCCTTGAATCTGGCTCCAGAACTTCTGCATGAATTCTACAATCTCGGGCACCCTACAACTGCCCCATGCATTGGCCAAGGAGATACAGATATGGGAATCTGGGGGTGCCACTCCCCCACCATCATGGAAAAAATGTCAACTCAGCCTATATCAGTCCCCCCTACAGGACCAATACACAACTTCGCTGAAGGCAAGGGAAGGGCATCATAGAAATGAAGTGAGAAACAGCCTCTCAGAATAGACTCATCTTGGGGAGAAGAGAGCTGCATCCTAGCCTTTCCATCACTATTTTTCAAGGGCTTTGCTTAGTTTTCTACCTCAGGAAGCAAGAACTTCTATATAGCATGATCTTCACACTGAAATTCCTTAAAATTTATGTGGCCAAACGAGTTTGGTACAGCTTTAGTTCTTTACCTATTTTTATCTGCCTATTATTAACCTCAACATCCTACTAAGAAACAGTTTTTAAACATTCATATTGGAAAAGGCCTTCTGGGAAGCACATACAATGCACACCACTGTCAGTAGGGATCCATTTCCATGACTACTGAGTAGCCCATTGTCCTTACTCTCCATTGTTCCACTGTGTTAGATCTTTCCACACAATATATACAAGAAAAGAAGAAAGGAGGGGGGAGCTTCTCAGGTAGGGGATGGTAGTTAAATGCAAAAGTAGGTAGTAGGAAGCAAAAGAGGATTATCAGAATACAAGTGATCTGATAAAGAAAATGGAAAGGGAAGTCTTTATAGAATGGGTAGGGAAGTAAACACTGCAGAAAGAGACGGGTTGACAAAATCACAATAAGGCCACAAGGATCATACAATTAACTATTTGCCAAAAATCATATTATACATAACTACATATTAATATGCATATACAGAGCTGGGCCTTTAATCCCAGCACTCAGAAGGCAGAGGCAAGTGGATCACTGTGAGTAGACCTGCCTGGTCTACAAAGTGAGTCTAGGACAGCCATGACTACAAAGAAAACCCTGTCTCAAAAATATATATTCATATATAGTTTATGTATGTCCCTCCAAGAGCCAAAGACCAAATAACAGAAAACCCAATACCAAACATGAGAGGCCCTCTTCTGAGTTGTTGGCCAGAACTTTCCAAGAGATTCCTCAAACATACAGCCTATTGCTATTGCCTTTGCTTACTCCCAGAGGTGGAAAGTAAGTATATATTGCTAAAGAAACCATCCACTTGAGAAACAGAGCTCAGAGACCCTTGAGCTAGAAAAGAACTGAAAGCTCCATACCAAAGAATAGCTTTCCTGGCTCCAGAAGATGCCATTCCAGCTTCCAAAGGAGAAAGGTGTGACAGTTTGAAAAGACATCGCCCCCCCATAGAATCACGTGTTTGAATGCTGGGCCATAGAGACTGGCACTACTAAGAGGTGTGGCCTTGTTGGAGTAGGTGTGGCCTTGTTGGAGAAAGCATGTCCTTGTGGAGGCAGGCTTTGAGGTTACATACGCTAGAGCTATGCCCAGTGTGAGACACAGTTTCCTCCTTGCTGCCTGCAGATCAAGATGTAGAAGTCTCAGTTCCTTCTCCAGCACCATGTCTACCTGGACACTAACATGCTTCTCACTATGATAACAATGATCTAAATTTCTTAAACTGTAAATTATCCCCAATTAAATGTTTTCCTTCTCTTTACAGTAATGAAACCCTAATAAGATAGGAGGCAACCAATAGTCCTACCCAGCCATGACCCCCATGAACCACATCAACAACCAGCATGGCATTAAAAGCCTAAGAGTATAGTAGTGGCACAAACACAGTGTCAGTAACCAACAGCTCTCTAATTTATCTTAACAAATGTTTAAAAAAAGAGGGAAGACCATGCCTAGTACTATAAATCTAAATGACTACTCAGTGTTAGTGAAGTCATGGTTATTGGAGGGGAATCTACAACTACTAATTTACTTAACCAATGTAAGCCCTAATAATAACCTATAAACATTTGCTCTAATACTCACAGGTAAGTGTAGTTTTCACCCTATATCAAAGAACCTTCTCCGGCAACAGAAGGAGACCATTATAGAAAATCACGACCAGTCAAAAGGCAGAGCTGGGGAGCCCAGTCCTGACAGATACATCTACACAACACTCTCTCACATAGGACTCAAGGAACATTGAGAAAGAACAGAAACGTTTACGAGACAGAGTATCAGGAAGTATGCTATGAGATTGGATCTCCTAGTGATATCAGAAGCTACAGCCATAACGTCTCATCAGCATGACGGCCTAAATATGAGCTGAACAAGAATAATACCAATGGGCATTCCAAAAGGAGTGGAGAAAAGTCCCTGAGGCCTCAACCCTACACAAAAAAAATACAGTCAGCTGAGGAAATCAGAACAGGAGAACTGGCCTTTCTCAGGGAAGAGCTCACCAATTGATTGTCCACTGCCAAATACTCAGCTCTGAAAAACAAACAAACAAACAAAATATATGTACATATATATATGTAGCATTACATGGACTCAACAGTTTATTTTTAGAAACATATATACATATGTATTTATTATGCATATGTTTATATTGTATATATTATATATTTATATTGCATATGTATATAAATATATTCCTAAGAATTCCTAGAAATATATTCTCAGGAATGTGTGAGTGTGTGTTTGTGTGTGTATGTGTGTGTGTGTGTGTCAGTGTACATATACACATGTAATAAAAACTAGTTTTTTTTAAGAGGCCATGAATACAGGGAGAAAAGTATATGAAAGGATCTGAAGGGAAGAAGGGAAGAGAGAAATGTTGTAATTAAATAGTGCCAGAAACAAAAACAAAGAAAAACAACACAAAAAGAGATAACACAAAATATTACCTTTCCCACTGGAATTACATTCAGAAAACTTGTAGGATGTGTGATGTTCTTGGCGATTGCAGTGCAATATTTTGAAATTCACTCTATAAGTTTTATTGTTTAATGGTAATAAAAACAAGGTTCTTTGGAAGAGTAACAGAATTTTCCCCATGTAACAGCAACAGTGAAGCCTTCTTAAGATTAAAAGAAGCACAACTCCCAGTGGTACTTACTAGTTAATTAAAATATTTATTGGCTGTCATTTTTAAATGGCAATTCTTTATTGCTTTCCAGAGAAGTGTTCTTTGTGTTACTTTCTCTAAATTACACAAGGCAGAAAGATTAAAACATTTACAACTTCAGATTTATTAGACATTTAAAAGAACTATGTATACCTTCTCATTACATAGAAAATTAAAAGTCTGTGACTACAGTGGATGCAAGAGAATACACTTTCACTACTCTTGTTTTAATTATTAAAAATTATTAAAATATCAATGTGCCTTTTATCATTTAATCTCATTAACTGGAAAAAATAAAGAAAATAAACAAAAATCTATAAATGAAAATGATTCCAACTTATTCTCCCATAGTTGTTTATAAAGTTGGCATAAAATATCAATTAAAATCAATTGCAATAGATTTTCACACATAAAAATAAAATATAAAACATTTTTAAATTTTATTTATTTATTATTATGTATACAGTGCTCTGCCTGAATGTACACCTGCAGGCCAGAAGAGGGCATGGAATCATACCGTAGATGGTTGTGAGCCACCATGTGGTTGCTGGGAACTGAACTCATGACCTATGGAAGAACAGTCAGTGCTCTTAACTACTGAGCCATCTCTCCAGTCCTACAAAACATATTTTGATGACAACAAAATTTTAACTGGCATAGAATTCACTCAAACAAAAGGTTTCTCTGGCATTGGCTCCTAGCTGATTTATTTCCTTCCCAAATTAAGCGTGTAGATAAGAATAGTACAGCACCTAATGGTTTTGTTCTTCCATTAATTATCTTAGACATTTGTTTCTTGCCTAAGTGGTTTGCTTACCAATTGCTATCTAATCAAGAGTTGGTCATCCACAAAGGCCGTTAGTGTGAATTCACTGGCTGATTCTTAGCGAAAAAGTAAGACTCAGCAGACTTGTGGGTTTTTGTTTTGTTTTGTTTTGTTTTGATGTTCCTTCTTAATAGCTTCCCAGACACTGAATCTTGACTCCACATCGGTCTTAAATTTTCAGGTACAACTGCTATCTTTAATTTGAGGCCTGTCTTGTTTCCTCATTGCAATAGTTTTAACCTAAGTTGTGATAGATTTGAAAGACTGAATAATAAGCTCTGAGTTAACTGATAACTCATCAGTGTAACGTTAAGGAAGGACATAAAAGCCCTTCTTCTTGGAGTCATTTAAATAATGCCTGCCTGAAAGCTGTCTTGTGAATCTCTCCTTGTGTCTTTGTTTTGCCCCCATGAGTGACTGTCGGTGTCTCTGTGTGTCTGTCTCTAACAAATGGCTTTTGTTCGGTCTTTATTGAGCACCACAAAAAGCACCACATGGAGCAAAAAAATGAGGGACAGCTTACAGTAACCTTTAAGACAGTTTCACTAGGGATTAAGTCACTTACTCCAACTCACTCCAACTGACCCAGATAACAAACAGAATGACAAAAAATCATTGTTTATCAATCAATACCCAAATTTTGTGTTCAACATTATGTACAGAAATTGTCTTCAACATTTATGGAACTTATTCATTTCATAAGATAGCTTTCAACTCTATTTTTACTGTTTCCATTAAATGATTCACATGCATTACTCTGAGTAAGAGTATGGAAAAATAAATATTTTAAGATTATAGCTATGTGTTCACTTCGGTTCTAAAAGTTCATTGCATGGGAAATCAAAGGCAAGTAAGTTTGAGTGACACATTTTTCTCTTAGTGGCAGGTTAAACAAGCAGACTGGGTACACAGTAGGGCATCATTCTTAAATCTTAAGTGACCTGAAGGTATATTATTAATTGCTATGAGCCCCAGTAAAAGTTCCAGCCTCTTAGAATGTAAGAGATGGTTTCATAATATTGCATTGCTGCAATAAGTCCTTAATAAAATTTTCCTTATCACTGTTACGTGTCATATTTTTTCTTAATATCCCTAACATGGATTGTTTAAGGGTATCCCATGTGTTAAGAGTTTGCTCTCCAGCCAATGGGAAGGTTGTAGGACATTTAACAAATAAAACCTAATTGGAATTCTTAGTTCATTGGTGGTATGGCTGTGGGGGACAGTGAGAATCATACACTCTCCATCTCTATTTTACTCCCCAAATAAAAGGATTTGTTGTAACACACAGTCCTGCCCACGGTATGCCACAGTGCCACAGGATCAAAAGCAGTTAGCTATAAATTTGTAAGCCAAAATAATTCTCCTTTTACGCTGATAATCTCAGACACTTGGTATAGTAACAGAAAGCAGACTTATCCTTCCTTTTCTTCTTGTTCTGGTTTTAAGATTGCTGGCTAACACAGTACCAAATATAGATATTGATATTCCACAGCATATGGTCATTCCACACCTCAAACACATGTACAAGTCTTGATTGAAACTTCAATGTTTTCCCATTAAAAGAAATCTAAAATGGGGTTAACATATGCACCAACTATACATCCCTGTATCATATCTTACAGATAGCTACATGTTCATTTAGATACATTCATATAAATATATACCGATAATATATTTAATATATTGCTGTAACATTACATAATTACATTATTTATACATAGCATATGTTAAATAATAGCATGATAATCTTATGTTTATATATCACTGCTTATGGAATGAGGCTGTGGCTAGGCAACAGAGCACTTGCCTAGCTACTTTAATACCTGAATTGCAAGAAGAAATTAATTAATATAAATAAATAAAGTCATTGTTTCCTCCCAAAGTAGAAAAAGCATTCCAGTTTTGCAGAATGCATTCAAGCTGTCAGCAAGCCACTTACCCTTTCTGAGCCGGTCCATAGCCTACGGTAGTAACAGCATCATTATCTAAGCCTTGGAAGAAGACTATTGCAAAAATAATAATGCCTATCAAATACTGAGGATTATATTTGCAATGTAATAATTCCCAACAAGATATTAACAACTATTACCAAAAAGGCATGCTCAATTTTATTCTACAAATTTACATTCTGTTCTCAAGTTTACTACTGACATTTATAACATAGATTGAGCTCTGGGCATATAGGCTTTCTAAAGTCAACTCAGGCAGACTCAAGTTATTTTTCAGTATGTTACAGAAAACACAAAAGAACATAAACTTCAAGACAGATATAGTTACCATAGATACTGGAGCTATATGCAAGCTTAAGACCTGAAATAAGCACTCCTCAGTACATTAAGAAAAGCATAAGCCAATCTGACATTTTCCCCTTTCTAAGAAGCACTGACTACTACAAACATCCTGAGATGTGGGCTTTGAGAGGCTGGCTACAGGGCTGCTTTGCATGTCTTTGCAGTAGCTGGTGTGTTTTTCAGCCTCAGTTCTTGGTCCTCCTGTATCAGAGCATCACCCTACCTTACTTTATTTCCTGAAAATCCCCGCTATTTTTATATGTCAAAAGGAAAAAAAAAAAAAAAAAGAATCAAGGCATAGTGTGCATGCCTGTGATCACAGCATGAGGGAGTCTGAGGCAGAAAAAGTACAGATGACAGGCCAGCTTCCACAGGAAGACCCTCTTAAGAGGAAAGAAATGGGATGGACTCTCACTAATTTACTAGGTGAGCAGCTACTATGAAGTGGGAGTATACCAAACACTTCACGCTCCCTGTCCACTCCCCACTCAGAACTTGTCAAGTTATACACTATCATTGCTGCTCACAAAATAGGCTGTAAGCATCTTGCCTGAGGTGTCAGATCAAGAAATTTGTAGAGCAAAGATCTAAATTGATGCCAGATAGTGTTCCAATTTAGCTCTTTGCTCTGCTCTGCGGCCTCCACATTTGTACTTGCAAATGAGTGATAATGATAATTTTTAAAGTAGATTTTGGGGCTCCTTTTGCTATTCGAGTTGCTGCCAGTGCTATATTTTACTTATAACTCAGTTCTTACAAGAATTATTTACCAGCAGCATATTCTTTGGCTTGGTAAAGAATGTACCCTAGCAAAAGTGTGACCCCCCCCCAAAGAAGATAGTCACGTGATGTGGTGGGTGGAGAAAGCCATGAGTGAGTGAAGTCTTGAGAGAATATGTGTTATTGACATGGGCACAGGCATAGCAAGGTCCCCGGTGCCTTAACCCCTTGGGGTGGCAAGGTCTTCCCTTGATGAGGTTCACAGAGACGGCAAAGCTTTCTCAAATGCAAGTGAATAGTAACCAGTGTGTGCAAAGACTAGCAGTTGAAGTTTCCTTCTCCCTGATGTTGACAGCCTGAGACTGCTTTCCTACAGACATATCCATTGGAGAACAGCTAACAGCTCCCCACCCCCACCCCTGTGCTGCCATGCTGAGTTAATTTATCAGTTTTCAGTCCTTTATAAAGAGAAGTCAGGGCAGGAACTCAAAGCACAGACACAGAGGCAGGAACTGAAGCAGAGATAATGAAGGAATGCTGCTTCTTGGCTTTTTCTTTATGGCTCATTCATCTATCTTGCTTTTCTTACACAATTCGGGCCCACCTAGTACCAGAATGGACACTGCCTACAGGAGGTTATGCCCTTCCACATGATTAACCAAAAAAATGTCAAACACATTTTCCCACAAGCCAATCTTCTAGAGGCATTTCCTCAATTGAATTTCCTTTGGCACAAATGACTCTAGCTTGTGTGAAGTTGACAAAAACAAAAACAAAAATGAAAATACAAAAACTAATGAACACACCACTCCAGACCATGAAATAAAAATTCTGTAGGATATACGTGTATGCAGAGGATTCCAGTCTCACTGCCTGTCTTGGCAATGCTACCTTGCCCAAAGCATCTGCCTTCTCCCATCCCTAACTCGTCCACTTGTCCTTGGCCATCATCTCCTCCCCATACTGCAGTTGACCAGCTAAGAATGATGTGCAGTTCAAGAACTAAGGCAAAGTACAGAAGGATGGACTCACTCTGCCTCCTAGTGTTTAGGTGCTTACATAACAGGACAGAGAGGCTGATCTCATGGGGACCACTGATCACCCTTAGCGTCAAGAGATTGGATTACTGCAGCAAGGAGTCATACTGGCTGCCTGAAGTGTCACCTATGGCTTCTCCGTCTAATGATACAGTCATCATGAATCATGGTTCATGAGAGAGGCTTAGCTTAAATGCCCAGGAAGACCAGAAACATCAGCCACTGTGTTTCAAAGCCATCAGGAAAGAGACAGCAGCAGAGTCCTGAAGTGTGCACAGACAAGTGTGTACAAAGCACCTTTCCCCTGTATCTGTGCCTCTCCCAGGTTCATATGTCCTACAGCAGCTTGTTTTCACTTTTTGTAGAAATCTGGAAACTCACAGAACTTAATTCAATATCACATCCACACTCTTACTACGGTTCCAGGCTCACAGTGATGAAATGTTTCAGCAATATGTATAACCTTGACAGAGTATGCAAATAATTGTTGAGTAAGTTATCTCAAACAATATTAACAAATGCTCCTATATCTCCCTAATATATTTCCTGAGCTTTCTGACATGGACACACTCCCTTGTGGATGCTAAATAGGAGAAAGAATTCCAGTCCATTTCAGGCATAACTTTTAGCCAAAGTCTTCCAGACATGCTACCTATCATTTATCTAGGCTTACCTAACAACAGCCTTCAGAAGCAATATAACCTTATGCCAGAAAATTTCCTTGAAGGCAGAAAATCCATGTTAGTAGTTTAACAATGTCCTGAATATGTCAGACAATTGCATTCCCTCTGTACTCAACTTAAGAAGCTGGAAAAATGAGGTTTTAATATTAATAAAGCATGTTAACTTATTAAATGGGCAGGGAGTTCCTGGGTGTGCAGAGACTGATGTTTGAGGTTTGACACTAACATGCAAATATGCATTCTATTTTAAAACAAGACTTAAAGATGCAGTGCAAAATATGGTACATTCCTGTAGTCCCTGTACTCAGGAAGCTGACACAGTAAGACCTTGAGGTAAAGGCCAGCCTTCTCTGAGCTGTATATCAAGACACACACACACACACACACACACACACAAACACACACACACAAACATAAACACACACACAAGAGGAGGGACTTTTCTTTTTTTTTTTCTTTTTATTAATTTATTCTTGTTACATCTCAATGTTTATCCCATCCCTTGTATCCTCCCATTCCTCCCCCCCCCCATTTTCCCATTATTCCCCTCCCCTATGACTGTTCCTGAGGGGGATTACCTCCCCCTGTATATTCTCATAGGGTATCAAGTCTCTTCTTGGCTACCTGCTGTCCTTCCTCTGAGTGCCACCAGGTCTCCCCCTCCAGGGGACATGGTCAAATGTGAGGCACCAGAATACGTGAGAAAGTCATATCACACTCTCCACTCAACAGTGGAGAATATTCTGACCATTGGCTAGATCTGGGAAGGGGTTTAAAGTTTACCGCCTGTATTGTCCTTGGCTGGTGCCTTAGTTTGAGCGGGACCCCTGGGCCCAAATTTGCCTATCATAATGTTCTACTTGTAGATTTCTATGACCCTCTGTATCCTTTTAGAAAGACGCATGGGAGAATAGCAAAATAATAATAATAAAAGAGGAGGGACTTTTCAATCGGTATTGTATAATTACAGAGATGATGATGGCTATATTTCCATTCCTATAACAAAATGACTGAGAAAGTCAAACTATACAAAAATAACATTGCACGGTGTGGTGGGGAAAGCTTTTAACCCCAGCACTCTATAGGCAGAAACAGGCAGATCTTTGGAAGTTCAAGGCCAGCCAAAGGTACATAGCAAGAGTTTGTCTCAAAAAAAATTTTTTTACTTAAATGTTTTTTCAAGGAGGGCACTGTTCAGCCTATGATTTTATAGTCCCTGGTTTGAGCCTATGATGGCATAGTTTATTATGGCCTGGACATATGGCAGAGGAAGATAACCCACTAAAGTTTGTGGTTCCACTAACCTACTTCTCTCTACTAAGCTCCACCCCCTAAAGCCT
This sequence comes from Acomys russatus, assembly GCF_903995435.1. Taxonomy (NCBI): domain Eukaryota; kingdom Metazoa; phylum Chordata; class Mammalia; order Rodentia; family Muridae; genus Acomys; species Acomys russatus. Next base: position 25,369,961 of record NC_067138.1, read on the forward strand.
CCACCAGTGGCGACCAGACTTCAACATGTGAGCTTTTAGAGGACATTTAAGATCCAAACTACAGAAACACTATAAACAAAGCTTCTTGGGTAAAAGTGTCGAGGGGGTTTCTTAAATGAGTGTAGTTTAGTTGGAGGTGGCCTGGGGTGTGACTCCAATTTCTCTTGCCAAAAGATGAGTTCCTAAGTGAACAATTGGTGTTCAGGACTGGCTGGTCCCAGGAAGCTCTGCACTCCCCCAGCACCAAGAAGTAATGTGCTTTATTATACACCCTGTGATGTATGCACAGCCAGTAACTCTGGGAAACTGCAGAAAATCTCTTTAGGTTGCTGAATCCAATAACACTTAATGCCTTTCCTAATAGAAAGTGAAGTGTTTCGGAATAGTAGTCCTGAGGCAATGAACAGAGGATGGAAGTTGAATAACTCACCACAGCCGTGTGTTTTTGCTTAGCCTCCTAGAGTCTCCAAACCAAACTATTAAAACAATATGAAGTCATTAGCCAAAGACACAAAACAGGGTGTTCTGCACTACCCATGTATTACATAAACTACAACAGACAGAAAATAGCCCTGCTATACTAGATATGAAATAAATACAAGAAAAAGAAATGGAAATCCACTAGAGAAGTGTAATACACATCTGGGTTTTGGGAAAAAAGAGTCTATGAGGCAAAGAGAAATTCCATGCATGATAAAAATTCTGAGCTTAAGTGTCTTGCTTACCCAGAGAATCATGTCTGTGAGATAACCTATTTTAGGGAGTCAAACAACCAGCCTCTTGGGAAGGCATTGGCAACATGCAATAAAAACATTTTAAACAGTGTGAAAGTTATATTCCTTGGGTAATTTAGGCATTAGATTCTTCTTATTTTATCATTTTATTTTACTTAGTTAAGTGTGTGTGTGTGTGTGTGTGTGTGTGTGTGTGTGTGTGTGTGTGTGTGTGTGTGTGTGTACCTATTTATCTGAATGTACACTGTGAACTTGTAGGTACCTTGGAGGCCAAGAGAAAACAGCAGATTTTCTGGAACTGGAGTTACAGGCAGTTCGTGGGCTGTCCAATACAGATGCTAGGAAACAAACCCTGCTTCTCTGCAAGAACAAGAGCTCTTAACTCTGACCATTGTTCTCCAGCTCAAGGCTAGATACTTCAAATTTCAAAGTAGAGACATGGTAATCCATTCATCTCTCCTGGAAAATACATATATTATGTTGAAATATTTTCTTTTTCTCAATATGATAGTTTGGAAAACATGTAAATTAGCAGTCACCCTTTTAAAAAAATCACTGATGACATCATACAAGTGCGCAGAACCATCTGCTTAATGGCTCATGGTTTAATAATCTGTGAGGTCTTGTGAGACCAAATCTTCTTGGTTGGTTGGTTGGGTTTTGTTTTGTTTTTTTGATTTTTTTGTTGTTGTTGTTTTGGTTTTTTGTTTGTTTTTTGATGTTGTTGTTTTGTTTTTTCTGAGACAGAGTTCCTTTGTGTAGCCATGGCTATCCTGGAACTTATTTTGTTGAACAGGATGGCCTTAAATGCACAGATCCACCTGCCTCTGCCTCCAAATGTTTGGATTAAGAGCATGTTCCCCCAACATGAAACCAAATCTTTAAGAAGTAACTTTTTTTTAATTAATTTATTCTTGTTACATCTCAATGTTTATCCCATCCCTTGTATCCTCCCATTCTTCCCTCCCCCATTTTCCCATTATTCCCGTCCCCTATGACTGTTCCTGAGGGGGATTACCTCCCCCAGTAACTTTTTTTTTAAAGCAAGTAGTGGCCACTGTTATGAATAATTCTACAATTTCTACCAGCTCATGAGTAAACATTTTAATGAGACATCACTTCAATATTTGCTTTGTGTTACTAATTTTTCACACTTAAGATTTTCTTTGATTAATGCATCTATCTCTTCTATTGTATCTTCAATGTCTGAGATTCTTTCTTCCATCTCTTATATTCTGATGATGGCGCTTGCATCTGCTGTTTCTGTTCACTTAGATTTTTGATTTCAAGAATTCCCTCAGTTTATGTTTTCTTTATCACTTCTATTTCCATTTTTAGGCCTTAAATTTTTTCCTTTACCTGTTTGTTTTCTCTTGGCTTTCTTTAAGGGATTTACCGATTTCCTTCTATTTTTTTTTTCCTTTTCCTCAATTTTTAAGAGACTTTTAATTTTTTCTTCTTTGGTGTTCTTGGATTTTGTTTCTTCTTTGGTCTTCTGGTCTTTGTTGCATGGATTTCTGATGGCCAGCATGACCTCTGATGCAGTAGGGAGCCTCTGACCACATTGCAGGCTGGATTTCTGGTGCCTAGTTTGGCCTTTGGTGTAGCTAGGGATTTCTATTTTTCTGACTAGTGTGGCTTGAACCTGAGTAGCTGTAGTATGCCTGATTTCAGGGAGTCGGGTGGGAGGGGTGGAGGGGAGGTTGATAGAATGGGTCTTTGGGAACCAAGTCTAGTGAGTAGCACAGCTCATGTGACAGGCTGGTCACTCGTGTGCTCTTCTGACTGGTGTGGCCTTAAATTGCTTCTGTAAATTCATAACCACATCAGTATAATATACCCAGGCTATAAACTCATTTGTAGATTATGTATGATTGGTTTGCGGTTGTTCTGCAGACCTTGTTTAAAACCATATTGGAATAGTAAAACAACCCAAGAAGCTCCTGCGGTAAACATTAGGTAGAAAACAGGACAGCAGGCAGATTGAAGTGTTCATGTTATCAGCACCCTCCATCTATTTATATATTGGAGTCCTCCATAATTGTATCAGTATTACATGAGAAAAATGAAATTTGAATCTAATAATAAAAGATAAAGTCACACACAATGAGCAGTATCTCATAGAGATGCACTTTTTAAAAAGAAAAGAAATCCTTCTCAGCAAGTACAAGCCACCATTCTTAATTGCCTCCTTTCATAGTACAATTGAAGTTTCACAGCAGAGGCTGAAACAAATAGCAAAACTAATATACTGTAGTATCTGAAACAACAGAAAGAAAAAAAAGACTTATTAAGTCCCTCTTTAGCAGGGAAGTTTATACTACTTTTAAGATTTAGATATCATTTATCTTTTCTTATTGAAATAATTTAAATGTCCCCAGAGTGAAGTGTTGCTATGATCACAAAACCACACATGAACAACTATGTTTCAAACATAAATCACTATACATTTCTTTCATACAAACTATGCCTAATAAAAGCCAGTAAGATGGTTGGTGGACCTGAACATGTTAGATGGAGCTAGCTGCTTCTAGCATGCACCCAAGTACTGTGCTTCATGCTCCCTTCAAATACAGTATCTACTGACTGGCAGTATAACACCAGCCATTAGAAGCAACTGCAGGACTTGATTGGCATATAACCTACATAGCTCATTCTACAGTGGCTGACCACGTATGTGTTCAAAGCACAACTCAAAGGAACAAGTGACAATGATACTATCGTTGGCTTAATAGAGTATTAATAATAAGTGGGTACAATTTGGCTTACGGTTTTGAAAACTGCTACTGATTTTAAGGACCAGGAAATGCCCATCCTGTAAAATCAAGGATGGAATTATTCTCACCCAGAATGTGAAGCAGAGAAGGAAGGCAAATCCCCCATGTTCCCTCAATGCCAATGAGAAAGAGAAATAGGGAATGGTCAGGCCTATTTTCTCTGGATAAAACATGACTCCCAGTAAGGGAGCTGAGCCTATCATTACAAAGTTATAAAAAGCCCCATTTCCAGGGTCAAAATAACCTCAAAGGCTTAAACTAAAAGGCAAAATGCTACTGGAAAAGCTAAGAGTACCCCCATTTTCTTCCTGAATAAGATGAAATTTTCATCAGCTGCATACTTTTTTTCACAGCCAAACTTAAGTCACTTTTCCATCCTCCACGCTAACCATCCCCTTCAGTCATGCATTGTTTGAAAGCCAAAGAAAACTTTCTATGCCAAGAAAACACCTTTGAATTAATGCCTAGCAATTACCAGAGTTCAGAAGTGATCTACATAATTTTAAAACAAGCAAAACTTTGTCAACGATTCATCTGACCAGGGATTAAAATCTCCAAAATATAAATAACTTAAAAATAAATGAAAATAAAAACAAACAAAAATCAAACAATGGAATCAATAAATTGGCAGGTGATTGAATAGTTTTTAAATTAACAAGTACAAATAGCTAATAAATTGATGAAAAAATTTTCAGCATACACAGGCATCAGAGAAATGCAAATAAAAAGTACATGTAAATCTTATACTTGGTAAGCTAGTCAAAAATAAATAATTGAATAAAAAAGTACACTGAAGCCAGAAGTGGGCACACACCTATTATCCCAGCACTTGGGAGCTGAGGAAGAAAGGTCCACAGCTTGAGGCCAGCCTAAACTACATAGAGACACTGGAAAAATGTAGGTTGTTTCTTGGGATTCTTAGTCTCGTTAATAAAAGAACACAACAACACACTTATAATTTTATTAGAGTTTAAAAAAAAAAACCTGCCAGAGCAGGCAATTTGCAAAGCTTAACAGGTGCCTGGAGACTAAAGCAGAGAAGGAAAAAGGGACCATGCTGTTTAAACTGGCATGGAGCTCAGACAAGCAGCCACATGGTGGTGAAGGAAGCATTGGAAAAAGAATAAAGATCAAAATGTTGAGGGAAATCCAGCATGCTAAAGAAGGCATGCTTGCATTGAGGAAAACTGTTTAGAAAGGGAATAGAAGAGAGGGAAAGTTATGGTGTTCTGAGTAATTCAAACTCCCATAACTACATGTAAGTGTTACTGGACTAGGAGTGAGGATTCCGGCAAGGAAGGTACAGTATTTCCTTAAAAGATTAATTACGCACCTATCTCTTTAGCACAGCTTCAGGTGAGCCTGCCTTCCTAGGGGTGGTCTCTCAACCAGGTGAACTAGGGCAAATGGAATATTAGGTCTCCCCCCAAAGATTTTATTTTCTTGGCCAGAAGAGGTTTGCTTTTTAGTCACTATTAGTGAGGTCTTATCAAATAAATTACCAACAATAACAATTAAAGAAACTGCTACATTGGACTACATATCTCCTTGTCAGAATGACTGCCATCAACAAAACAACAGATGTTGATGAGGATGCCAGAAAAAGAAAAATGCTTGCTCCTGGTTGGGCATGTAAACTGGTACAGCCACTATGGAACTCACTATGGGTGTTTCTCAAAAAATTAGAACTAGAATGACCACATGAGCTAGCTATACCACCTGTAAGTATGTGCCAGAGAGACATTTTAATACCCTGTGACACTATGCACAGTAGCCAAGAAAATTGGCCAGCTAAGTGACCATCCACAGATGAACAAATAAAGAAGTGTGATATATAAATACATACCCAAATGTTATTCAAGCACAATCATAAACAGTAATTATTATTACTGTTTCCAGGGGAAAAATGGAAATAGGTGGAGATAGTCATTTTAAATGAAATAAGCCAAACTAAAACAAATGTCACATGTTTTCTTTCACAGGTGGAACCTAGATCTTAAAAACAACAAAAAGACATGAAAATAGAAGGTGGCTATTTGGAAAGAGGAAAGAGACCCATGGCAGGAGGAGAGATTGAAAGAAGGTGATTGGGAATTGATTGCTGTGTTAAAACACTATGATCAAGGCAACTTACCGAAGGAAGGGTCTATTTGGGGCTGATGGTTCCAGAAGGGTAGGAGTCTATCACTGTCACAGCAGGGAAATGTGCCTGCAGGTAGGCTCTGCAACTACAGCTAGAATTTGAGAACTAAGTGCTCACAATTCTGACCACAGATAGGAAGCAGAGAAAATGAACTGGGGATAGCAGAGACTTTTAAACCCCAAAGCCCCACCCCCCAGCAATGCCCTTCCATCATCAAGGCTACACCTTTAAGCCTCCTGGAATGGCATTCCTCGCTTGGGATCAAGTATTCAAATGCTTTAGAATGTGAGAAAACATGTTATATAAAACACTACAGAGAATAAACATCACCAAACCATGTTATACATAGGCATGTATAACAATTTCATAAGAAAACTATTATTTTGTATGATTACTTGTATGGATTTTAAAAAGATAGAGAAAAGGGAAACTACTAAATGCGATTTTTTTTCCCACTGCTGAAGATGCAACTCATGTCCTCCTGCATGGTAGGTGAAAGAAAAAGTTTTGGCTCAGGACATCCAAGACCAAGTTCTCAGCACAAGTTCTGTCCTCCAGGGGGACAGAAAGCAGGGATAAGGGACAAAGACAGGAGATAAGGGAAGCAGGAAAAGGGGAAGGGGAAAAAGGAGAAGAGAGAGAAAGGGGGCAAGAGAGAGCTAAGGGGTATTTGTCCCAGAGTGGAACACAGGACTGCCTCTGGGTAAAGAGGAGACAGATGTGGTACATAGAAAAATGGGAGGTTATAAAGGTACAGGCGGAAACATCATGTTAGGATGAGGTGTTTAATGGGGCATGTTAATTAGGTGAAATCAAAGGGGGCTCTTGATTGCTGGACTTCAATACTTTGCTAGCTGAACCTTGGTAGTCAGCCTCAGGAGGAGGGATTAGCCAACTAAGGGAATGGACCTTGGTGGCCAGCTTTAGGAATGCAATCTAATGGTTTTTAGTCAGGCAGAGGTAATTGAGGAGAAGGGCAGGGTGGCCAGAGCCCCTTCAGCCTCCTCGTTTGGTACACCTTCCCTAACTCACCATAAGTCTTTAATTAGAATATGTGTTTTAGCGTTTATTGTTTTTAGAAATATTGCTTTACTCTTTAGTCTGGGCATGTCTAGAATGCATATGGTACTCAAGCTGACCTTAAATTCAGAACAGTCCTTCAACATTGGCCTCTCAAATGCCAAGAGAACAGGCATCATCCATCCTGGCCAGTTTTTACTATGATACACATGTGAGAGGTAAGTTTTTCTAAATGATAAGATCCTGTTCCAGAATTATTAGCTTTGAGTATATAATGACACCTTTATGAGTGGGATCAAATTAAAATGTAGGGATTTAATCTTACGTTTAACACACTGATCAACCACAATCACTAAAAGTAAGGATGTTTCTTTTTCATAGTTGATTAAATATTTTCTGTACTCATGAAAAAGTCAAAAAATGATTAAACACTCAAAGAAATTATAATAATATTATTATTAACTTTATTTACTAAGTTTTGATCATGTCCAGAACTAAAATGCTCTTTATATTGTTCTCATGTAATGGTGACTATATATGTGTATTTTAATGCTCTGTAACACAAACTATTGAAGATTGGTTTTCTCATTTTAGGCTATTTTTAAAGTTTATTTTTATGTGTGCATATGTGTATTTGTACATGTGTTATATGGATGCTAATAGAGGCCAGAAGAGAGTTTTTGTTCCTCTGGGGCTTGAGTTACAGGCAGCTGTAGGCTGCCTACTGTGAGTGATGAGAACTGAGTTCCAGTCCTCTGCGAGAGCAACAAGAGCTCTTATTCACTGATCCCTCTCTCCATCCCCCTCAGCTTCAGTACTTGATAATTGTGCTCACACTAGAATACAATCCTATGTCAACAACCTTTAGTGGCCCAGGAGCACAGAGGAAGTTTTTATTAGCTTTCCACCTGTGTACCTGGTTTCATTCAGCCAAAGTTCTGGGCTAACAAGTGACCTACAAAGAAATATAATTGCACATGGACATTTTTCCCTTTCAGTGTTTCAAAACTTACTTGACATCTATATTTTGACATTAATTATTTTGTTGGAAAACACGGTAAGATCATTCATCCTGGGCCCAGATGTCACAGGGCATTACAGATGGTACTGGCTGACCCCTTGCAAGACCCACTCCTGTTCAATCACTGTCCTTTGCACTTTCAACCGTCTCCCACATTCTACACTGGAGGCCAGTGGTTTGCCTTTACCCAACTCACATCAACATCCCTCAAATACCAGTCTGGTTCTTGGAGTTATTTAAGTGTGTAACTTTTATGTGGTAGGCATGGTAACAACAACTAAAAGCAAAGAGTGCTTACCATACATACCTAGGCTACTTCACACATGTTAGAAGTCAGTAATTCTTGTTTTCTAGATAGCCAGTAGTGTGACTGTTGTGAGAACACACACTTTACAGATTGGGGAACAGAGAAACCAAGATGTTGGGAGTTTACTTGAGGAACAGCCGTGTGGTGTGCAGTGAGACTTGTTTCGTGGGCAGGCATCCGGCTCAAAACCTGAGAAGCCTGGCTAAGCTCTGATTTTGCACACAGAGGAAGGATCTCCTAGTGAGACCCACATGTTTTCCCAGAGTTTTCAGAAGTCTGTGTGTAACAGATGCAACTCTCTTGTTTAAACACACAAGAAGGCAGATTTTGGTAGCAAGTGGACCTTAGGTAGCAATTTATTGAATTTCATGGTGATTGGGACAAGTGCTCTTTCTCTGAGGTATTACTACTGCCTTCCAAAAAACTGTCACCTACAAAACCACAAGGAACCAGCAGCTACAGAACTCTGTCTGCACAGCCATTAGCAATGATGCCAAGATTGGGAATCCAATCTATTCATTTTGATAGTAAGGCATATTTGATATTTACATGCATATAAAGTCAACAAAATGCTTCACAACAATAAAAATTTATGGACTGTGTATGCCATTTTCTATCCAACTTCAACTTTTAATTAGCAAGTGGTATCCTCCTTTTAAAATTACAACTGAGTGGTTTAGTGATCTTCCTAAACATTTATATCTTTAAATCCCAAAGACAGAGTGGGCTAGTTTGCTATGACCAAGAGTAAGCCAGAAGCACTGAAGGCAGCTTTTCAGCAAACAGGGCCAGGAAGCCCCTCACCTGGCATGGTCATTCAGCACTTTTTTCTTTGCATTTCTTTTGGCTTAAAGTTTGAAAATTGTAACAACAAATTTGACCTTCTAGTTCTTTAATTATCTAACAAACATTTAATTTAAATATCAGTTAATATAGAGATCTGTTGTCTCATATTAAACATGATGAAGTCAATCTGAACTCATTTATTTGACTCTTGTGTTACACTTTATTCTATACCTTTCAAATATCTTCCAGATGTTGACTAGTCTAACGAGGCTTTAAAGCATCTAGAACTCTACTAGGTCATTTGCTGGTCTGTTAAAAGCAAAGACACACCACTCCTAGGTGGCACAATTATCAACTGGTGCCACATTCCCAAGTCAAATTTATTCTTTTCAAATAGAACAGAGACATGATGGACCAACTGAAAGACCCAAAGATTTGGGAGCAGAAAATTAAAAGGAATAAATCAAGAAACTATTGAAGAAAAGTTACTAAAAGGAGAAAATGAAGATGGAAATTTTCAGTGTGAATCTAAGATGCTAGAGAAGAAAACTATATCTAGAACAATTATAGTTATATCAATTCACATTTTGGGGCTGATAGAGCTAAAGTGTGAAACCATTTTTTGGAAACAAAAAGTCTCTTCCAAGTAAGCAAGGACAGGATGAGCATCAGCAGCCCTAAATTAGACAGAAGGTCTTGGTGTTCACATGTACCAATGGAACACACACACACACACACACACACACACACACACACACACATACACACACACACACACATACACACACACATACACACACACATACGCACACACATACGCATACACACACACATACATACACATACACACACACACACACACACACACACAAGGTCAGGACATCGCATGAAGAACTGTATTAAAGAGTTGCAGGTTGAGGAATATGAAGAATCGCTGGTCTAGTGCTGACTGAAATGGTGCTCTTAAATGAAAAAGTGCCATCAGGGACTGGACAGCAATGGCAAGCACCAGGAGAACAAGAGAAAGCAAGTGAACCCATAGCAACAGGTAGGTAAGAAGCCGCTATCCCACAAAAAGAAGCTCTTAGGATGGCAAGGATTGGGCTGAGATAAGCTTGGAAACAGGGAAGCCATCCCCAGAGAAAAGGTACCTTGGGGCAAATGGGCTAGACGGGAGAGTACAGTACAGTGATGTGGACATGGCAGCTCAAGAGACAATAGATTTGCAGAACATGAAGCTGAATGCAAAGCCCTCTTCAGACAGAGAAATGCAAATGAAAAGTTCTCCAAAGTTGCTTCTGCTACACTTCTGATGCAAGACCCAGCTTCGTAGCCCTTAGCTGTTCTTTTGAAGATCAACTGATTATGTATTGAACCCAGGCAGAAGAGGGTTTCTCCTTTATACATGGTAGCATTACCAGATCCTAAAGAGCAGGCAGTTATAATTAGTTGACCTAGATGCATATGTTTCCTCCTTACTTCAAACCATATTGTAAAAAAAAAAAAAAGTTTTACATCTGGCTGTTGTACTGTCAGTGACAAGGAGGTTATCACAACATCCTGGTGCTGTGCTAATGGCAGTGAAGGTTAAAAAGAAAGCCAGGAGACATTCAGAGACCTGCTGACAACCATGTCATGGGGCTCAGGCACCAAAAGGCACCCATAGACTTGCTTTCTGTCAAACGTCTCGGGTGGGCCACAGAAACACAGAAGCCCACCTGCCACCACACAACATGGTGCAAGGGGAAAATGTTTATAGACCAGCCAACTGCCATGCCACAGGGGAAGACTGTAGTTACCTAAAGGCTTACTTGCCACCATGTCATGAGGTGCAGACAGAGGAGGTCACCTACAGGCCTGCCAGTTCTGTGGCCTGCGGGCAACAGGAGTCACTACAGTGTAAAAGTGTCTGGTAGGCAGATGAGAGAGAAAGAGAAGTAGAACAGTTTGAGCATTGCAAAGGAGATAAAACTGGAGACAAGAGAGAGGAAAGAACTAGCCTAATGCTATGATGAAATCCTGGCCTGTGCTGCTGCTCAGAGCCAAGTCTGGGTCAGTGGCTATGCAGTGGCAGGGGTCTGTGTTGATGTCCTTGCTTCATATTAGCACTAAAGACCAAAAGGATATCCCTGGTCTGGGCAGCAGCCTGGGACCAAGTAAATGTCCAGTGGCTGTGCAGAACTGGCCAAGCCCTTCACTGACTGAGGTATTCTGGAGAGCCAACCCCACCCCTCACTAGTGGCAGTATTCAGGGGAGTGGGCTCTGCACCTCACCTGGCCAGCACAGTAGAGCTGGTCCTGGACATGGTGGTTGCAGGTGAGCCAGCCAAGGGTATAATCACAGGAGAGCTGTCCGGGATACACGTCTGCTGTGAGGTGGCCTGGGGTGATGTCTTCCACCCCTTTGCCGCTTGACACATAAGGCAGTTGAAAAAGTAGACCTGGGGATCATGAAAGCAGGTGAACTGGCCCTACCTTTGCCAGCTGCAGCACTTGGGAGAGTGAGCCCTACACCTTGTATGGTGGAGAAAGTGCAGGTATTAGGTGAGCCAGCTCCATGGCCATGAGCATGGAAGAGCTGGGCCCACCACTCATTGCCATGAGGTTGAGTGGGCACAGGAGTGATGCCCTCCCCTGCTCACCCCTGCCCACCTGTATCAGTCAGGAAAGCTAACCCTGAGGTCATGAGAGTGGGAGAGCTGTCCCCGCCCCTCACTGATGGGAGGGTGGGCTTTGCACCTCACCTGGGCAACACAGTGGAGCTGGCTCTGATGGTGAGGTTTCAGATGAGCCAGCCCTAAGGGTATGAGAGCAGGAGAGCTGGACCAGCCCCTTGCTGGCTGCTGAGCTTGAAAGAGTGGGCCCTGCACCTCAACTAGGCAGCACAGTGGGGCTGGCTCTGGAGGTATAGGTACAGGTGAGTAGGCCCCAAGGGCAGGAGAGAGCAGGAGAACTGACCCTGCCACCTGGAGGGGTGGAAATGAGTGGCCTAGCTGGAACAGTGCTGGAGATTTCACCCTGCTGATGCAGGTAAGGGAGAGCTGGTGCACTGACCAGCTCAGCTATCCCCCAGGCCTAGATCCAAGACTTTAAGTTAGCCCACCCCAAAAATCTAAATCATCTGTGAACTGTTGGCGAATGTGAAAGGACCAGTCCTGATGATCTAAAACTACAGGACCTCCTTGACATGGGGAAACAACAGGAAAACCGGGAGGAGTCTCAGTAAGAATCCAATACTGATTGTGTCACAGAAGCACAGAAGCCTCAAACCAGACCAATGACTCACTGGAATGAACATTAGCAAGTAAGTAGAGAGGCATACTGTGTGACAGCTTCCACAGAGAGATGTTTTTTGGGGTGCAGTGTTGCAAGGGACTGGAGTGCATGATGTGAAACTTACAAAGAATCAATAAATATATTTTTGTTTTTTATTTTGGTTTTGGTTTTTCAAGACAAAGTTTCTCTGTACAGACTTCTCTGTCCTGGACTCACTTTGTAGACCAGGCTGGCCTCAAACTCACAGCGATCTGCCTGCCTCTGCCTCTCAAGCTGGGATTACAGGTGTGTGCCATCGCACCCAGACCAATAAACGTTTTTTTAAATAATTGATTTCTTTTATCTACTCCAGAAAGCCACACATTTCATCACTCATATCTCAGTCAAGCTGGCCACTTCTGTTTGCTTTGTACACTATTTATCATCAATTGTTGTCTGTTTAAAGCCATTAGCTCCATCATTACTTGTAGAGGATCCACCTGACATATGCGTGTGACCCTGTGAGCAAAGACCCTGCCTGACCCACCCTCCAGCAGCGATCAGCTGACCACATGCAGCTTCTCTGCAAAAGTATAAGACAACAATCTACTCTGAAAAAAAATATGCCTTGTAGCTAAACACTGTTTATTGTAACTTTTCTAAAAATTTTAAAGTAAATCTTTAAAGGAAAAATGGAATGCTTGATCCCAGGTAAGCAGACTGGGAGACCTACCTAGAGACTGCAGAGCTGGTTTTATCACATTTATAAATCTTTTGCATGGGTTTTGGGTTTTTTGTTTGTTTGTTTTTGTTTTTTAGCTTATATATTCACTTTACACCCCAATCGTAGCCCCCCTCCTCCTTTCCTCCTGTTCCTTCCTTCCCATCCTCTTTCCCCTATCCCCCTTCCTCTTGTCCTCAGAAAAGAGGTGTCCCCCACCAACCCAACCCACCCCATTCCATCAAGTCATATCAGGATTGAGCTCCTCCTTGTCCACTGAGGCCAGACAAGGCAGCCGGGTTAGTGACTGAAAGCAAGCAACAGAGTCCATGTCATAGACAGTACCCACTCAACTTACTAGGGGACCAACATGAAGAGCAAACTGCCCATCAGTTACTTATGTGTAGGAGGCCTAGGCCCAGTCCATGTAGGCTTTTGTTGCTTGCTTCTGTCTCTGTAAGCTCACATGGGTCTATGTTAGTTGACTTTGTTGGTCTTCTTGCAGCTTCTTGTCCCCTCTGGGTTCTTCTATGCTCACTCTTGTCCAGGACTCCCCAGTCTCGGCCTAATGGTCAGCATATAATATGATCAGCTGCTGGGGGCAGTGAGGCGAGGGAGGGGAGAGGGCCTGGCAGGGGATGGAGGGGAATGGTGGAGCGGCTGGAGAGGCCCTTCTTGAATCTCACTCAGATAGGGAAATAGAATAGACAGTGTAAGGGGAAGTAGAGAGGGAATTATATAGGAGAGGGTGTGGGGAGGGAAATGAGGGGTGGATCACATGTGGGGAGAGTGGGGAGGGGAGGTTTGAGAGCTTAGAGAGAAAAAGTTTATATACCTTATGAGGTAAAATAAACTCATCCTTCTTTGCAGTGATTTTTTGGGGGCTCTTTATATTCTATTGTGGGTGAATACTGCCCTCTTTTGGCAAAATGTTTACAATGGCATGTGTTTTGGGTTTTTTGTCAGAATGGCTCAAGCTAGAGTTGTTTGGGAAGAGGAACCTCAGTTAAGAAAATGCCTTCATCAGATTGCCTGCAGGCAAGTCTGTGGGGCATTTTCTTTATCATTGATGTGGTAGGCCTCAGCACATTGTGGGGTGCCACACTCAGGCAGGTGGATCTGAGTTATATAAGAAAGCTCACTAAGCAGGACACCTCCTGCTCCAGCACTAGCAACTCCAGCCAGAACAGGTCAGCCACCTTCCCATAGACTTCTTGATGCCCACTCTCTTGGTGCCCACACACGCACTATCTCTAACCCTCCCTCCCCTCCTCACCAGTGTTCCAGGCCCCAACCTATGCAGAGACACCTCTTCACCAGAGGCCATGCCACCCTCCAGAAGTCTAACCCCCAACTCAGATGGATAATACCTGCTAACCCACAGGCCAGAAGACCAGAGAGGAAACAAAAACTAAAGAAGAAAACAACCATTGCACAAAGATAAATTCAGAAATCGGCACCTGGACCTGTAATCCTTCCAAACCCAGATGCCTAGACAGGAGCATAAGAACATAACCAACTACATCCAGGGCAATATGTCACTTAAGAGCCCATCCAACTACAGCAATATTTGAATATTTCAACACAGGTGAATCACAAAAACAGACCTAAAAACCAATTTTATAAACATTATAGTGCTCCTTAAAGAAAAAGTGAATTAATTTCTTAAAGAAACTGAGGAAAATGAAGGAAATTAATAAATTCCTTAAAGAAAGCCAAGAAAAAAACCCAAACAGTTTAAGGAAATAAATGAAACTGGATAAGACCTAAAAATGAAAATACAAGTAGTTAAACACACACACACAAACACACACACACACAAACTGAGGGGATTCTGGAAATGGAAAAATCTAGGTAAGGGAACAGGAACAGGTGGTGCAAGCATCACCAATAGAATACAATAAATGGAAAAGAATCTCGGGCACTGAAGATGAAATAGGAGAAATGGATATAACAGTCAAGGAAAAACTTAAATCTAGAAAAGTTATGACAGAAAACATCAGGAAATCTTGATATTGTGGTAATGGAAAACATAAAATAACACAAACAGAAGGAGAAGAATACAAAGATACAGAAAATGTTTTCAAAAACATCATATAAGAAAATTTTTCTATAAAGGTACAAAGAGCAGATGATGGCCGTGTTGATCATGCATGGTATTGGATCAGCAGAACACCAGTGATTGCAGAACAATAGATTGGCAATGGCAGTGGACCCCAAAACTTCAGCATCTGTGTTTCTCGGGTGAGAGAAAAGGCCACAGTGAGGAAAACAGAGGGTCTAACCTCAGGTTTCCTGGATAATCCTGGGAAAAGTACTCAGGTTCCGCTGGCATAAGGCCTCAGCCTCTGGCTGCCCACATACTCCCACCATAAATCTACACCTTCTGGATACCGGAGTGTACAGCTCCAGCCTTGGACTTCCTAATGCCCAGGATTCACAGAGACATCCCCAGCTGCTCCTCCAAACAGCAACCCATATCCCAAAGGAGAGGAACCAAACCTCTAAGCTCACAGGTTCTCCAAGATGGCTGCACCAAGTGAACATTGTGTCTGAGCACAGTGTCTGGGTAGCAGGAACTCATTAACCTCACAAAGTTAGTGGCAGGGAAACTGACTCCAGAACTTCCCCTGACCCGAGGAAGGCCCCAGGTTCCTGAGGAATCCACTTAACCCTGAGGATCAAACATCAGAGGAGAGCCTCAGGCAGTTCCAAGAGAACCACCTGCCATTCCGAGATGGCTAAAAACCGTGATAAAAACACAATCAACACAAGCCAGAGCTAAATGGGATCTCCAGAACTCAGGTATCCACCAGCAAGCGCCCCTGGATACCATAACAGAACTGAAAGCAGAAAAATGATATTAAAGCTATGCTAATTAAGATGAGTAATGCCTTTAAAGAGGAAGTCATAAATAAAATCAGGAAGATAGAACTGAAGAATTTGAGGCTTTGAAAGAGGAAACTAATAAATCACTCAAAGAAATACCGGAAAAAGCCCGAGGGTGCACTCCTTTAATCCCAGTACTCAGGAGGCAGAGGCAGGCAGATCACTGTGAGTTTGAGACCAGCCTAGTCTACAAAGTGAGTCTAGGAGAGCCTAGCTTACACAGAGAAACCCTGTCTCAAAAATCCAAGAAAAAAGAAAGAAAGAAAAAAAATATAGAAAAATGCAAACAAGAAGATAAGGGAAATCACTAAAGTGGTTCAATCTGAAGATGAAAATAGAATCAATTAAAAAAAAAAAAACCACAAGCTGAGGAAAGCCAGAAGAATAAGAACTTAGGGAAGAAAACAGGAACTACAGAGGTAAGCATTTCCAACAGAATACTGGAGATGGAAGAAAGAATATCAGGTGTAGAAAATATGATTGAAGAAATTGATGCATCTGTAAAAAAAAAAAAAAAAGTCTGAAAACTATCTGACACAAAGCATCCAAGAAATCAAGGAAGTCATGAAAATATTAAGCCTGAGAATAATAGGAATAGAAGAAAGAGATTTCTGGCTCCAAGGCCCAGAAAAAAAAAAAAAAACTTTTCAACAAAATCATACAAGAAATTTTCTCCAATCTAAAGAAAGAAATGCCTATGGGCATAAAAGAGGCCAATATAGCAACAAATAGATTGGACCAGAAAATAAAATCTTCCAGTCACATTATAATCAAAACACTAAATGTACAGAACAAAGAAAAATATTAAAAGCTGCAAGGGAATAAGGCCAAGTAACATATAATGTGAAACCTATCAGAATTACACCTGAATTTTCAGCAGCAGCCAATAAAACCAGAAGGGCCTGGGCAGATATCTTACAAACCCTAATAGACCACAGATACCAATTCAGAATACTATACCCAGCAAAAATTTCAATCACCATAGATAGAGAAAGCAAGATATTCCATTACAGAACAAAATGTAAACCATATCTATGCACAAACCCAGCACTATAGAGGATGCTAGAAGGAAAACTCCAACCCAAGGAGGTTAACCTCACCAAAAAAAAAAAAAAAAAAAAAAAAAAAAAAAAAAAAAAAAAAAAAAAAAAAAAGCAACAACAACCAAAACCAAACTATAAATAACTTCACTACAGCAAAACCAAAAGAAGACAAGAACACAAACATACCATCACAACCAACGTCAAAATAAAAGAAACTAATAGTCACTGGTCTTTAATATGGCTCAACATCAAAGGACTCAACTATCCAATAAAAAGACAAAGATTAACAGAATGTATACGTAAACAGGACCCACCATTCTGTTGCATACAAGAAACACACCTCAGCAACAAAGATTGACATTACCTAAGAGTAAAGAGCTATAAAGGTTGTCCAAGCAAACAGACCCAAGAAGAAAGCTGGAGTAGCCCTTCTAATATCTAATAAAATAGACTCTCAACAAATTTTAATCATACAAAATGAGAAAGGACACTTCATACTCATCAAAGGAAAAAATTGACCAAGATGACATCTCAATTTTAAACATCTATGCTTCAAATGCAAAGGCACCCACTTCTTTGAAGGAAAGATTGACGAAGTTTAAACCACAAATAAACCCCCATACATTAATAGTGGGAGACTTCTAGACCCCCCTCTTGCCAAAGACAGACATGTCAACATAACAGAAACTAAACATCTGTCCTAACAGATACCATGAATCAAATGCACCTAACAGACACCTACAGAACCTTTCACCCAAACACAAAAGTATATACCTTCTTCTCAGAACCTCATAGAACCGTCTCAAAAATTGATCATATAGTTGATCACAAAGTAAGCCTCAACAGATACAAGATTAAAATAATGCTTGTATCTTATCAGAACACAATGCACTAAAGATGGAACTCAACAACAGATATAATAAAAAGTCTATACATGCATGAAATTTGACCAAGTCTCTATTCAACAACAATTGGGTAAGGTAACAAATAAAGACAGAAATTTAAGACTTCCTAAAATAAAATGAAAAGTAATCCACAATATACCCAAACTTACGGGACACAATGAAAGCAGTGCTAAGAAGTTCATAGAAGTAAGTGACTTCATAAAGAAATGGGAGACATCTCATACAATCAACTTAATGACACACATGAAAGCCCTAGGGGAAAAAAAGAATCAGAAACACCCAAGAGGAGTAGACATCCGGAAACAATCAAACTCAGGGCTGAAATAAATAAATTAAAAACAAAGAGAAAAATTCAAAGAATCAACAAAACCAAGAGGTGGTTCTTTGAGAAAATCAACAATATAGACAAACTCTTAGCCAAACTAACCGAAAGATGGAAAGACACTATCCAAATCAACAATTTCTCTCAGTTGCTTGTTTTTGTTTGTTTGTTCTTATTAAATATATTTTTACTTTTATATCTTGAACTGTTATATTCCTTTTCTTCCAGTTTGTGTTCTCACAGATTTCATGAATGGATTTGTTCATTTCTTCATTTTGGCCCTTGAACATATTCATATCTATTTTGAAGTTCTTGTCTTGTGCTTCAACTATATTTCACTTCTCAAGGCCTTGTATAAGAGGGCCATTGAGTTCTGATGCAGGAATATTGTCTTGGTTGTCATTCATTGTGGTTTTGCACTGGTGTCTAGACATCTGGATTCTAGGTGTTGATATCTGGTCTTATCTTTTGAGGTGGGTATTCTGTTCCTTGGTTTCTGTTGTTTCTCTGGGGCCCAGAAACCTGTGGTAGCAGTGGGCTGCCTAGTATGGCATTCTGAGTACTTGCCAGCTGTGGCCACTGATGGTCCCAGGTAGATACTAGTGCAAAGAAATGGAGGTGTTAGAAGGGAGGTGTATCTAAAAGGTTACACAGGAAGCAGGTAATATGAGTCTGCCACAAGGTTTAGTGGAGTGCCCAGAGAGTAGAGCCAAAGAGAAAGGATAGACCTTTACAGATAATCTGCTACAGAGTTGGGAATGACACTGGGGAATTGGGATAGGAAGACAAGAAGGAGAATGATGATGGGCCATCTCTAGGTTCTAACTCAGAAGCATAACTCTTACTTTTTCCATTTTCTCTATCTTCTTTGAATACCTCCAACTTATACAGTTACTTAAGATAAGCCTGCAAAGACCAAACTAATGCCATTTTGTCTAATCCCCATGTTCTGTGAGAACTTGTCCTCTAGGTGACTTCATTCTTCCTGTGTTCTGGGAATGACTTCAAATTACCATAAACCGCACCTGTCAGCAGTTTCTAGAAACTCACACCCAGGCAATTAGATATAATCAGCACCCAATGTTCCTTTGAGATCAAAAACTTTCCCCTCGTGATATAGCCTCCACCCAATCTGCCTAAAGGTCAATAGTCCTGTGACCTACAACCCCCACTTATGGTTTTTCCCTTTATAAACCCATTACCCTTGAAGATCTGGGTCACTCTCCCATCCTGCTGTGTCAGGAAGGCTTGTAATCTGAGTTTGAGCTGTAATAAAGAATTCTGTGTGTGTTGCATTGGTATGGAGTCTTGGTAGTCTTTTGTGGGACCTCACAATCTGGGTACAAGTTTATCTGATATTCTGAGTTCTAATTCAAAATATTCTAACTTTTCCTTTTCTTTCTATTTCTTCTGAAGTCCAGCACGAATCCTAACCATGCTTGCTATGATTTCTCTCTTTCTCTGAAGAACTCCCTTCCCCCAGACACACCAATGCCCACAATTTCCTGATTTCCTGCACTCAAGACACAACCACTTTCCTCTTCTTTGTTTCCTTCCTCTGGCAGTCATCAAGATTACAGCTTGCCTTTTCTGTTGATTTTTTCTCTAATAGAATGCTCCTTGAGCTTCCTTCTCAGTTCATTTTTAAAATTACTTTAACAATGTGACTAGCAACCCAATAAAGGAACCGTAAGTCCCTTGTAAAATGTTGTGTTCCAGATGGCTGAACTTTCTTTTTGGAACGTCTATTCTCCACATTTCATCTTTCTCTTTTGTCCAGGTTTATAAGCATTCACTTTGCCATGATACCTCACTGGGAGCAGGAAAGGCTTTCTGGTTTTTGTTGTTGTTGTTTTGTTTTGTTTTTTGTTTTTTCCTTCCAGATTCTCTCCCATCCAGTAAGGCCAGATATGGAGTATATATGCAATGCTTTTCTTTCTTGTTTGTCACTGGGTCCAGTGTGAGGCAGGGTGAGGTACTGAAGGCAATGCACTGGGATATAAGTGGGAAGAGGTTTAACTTCCTCTCTCCTCTTTCTGAGTGCCAGAGCCAGGGAAAGTCCTCCACTTGAATTTTTAAAAAGGAAAGGGAAGAAAAAGCCATCAAGGTTAAGTTCATGGGCACATTCCCAAAGTACACAGCACCCTAGCATTGACTTGGATCACATTAACTGTGTTCACATCTGGGCACACAATTCGAAACTCTTCGGGAAATAGATTTTCCAATGGAAACATTGCGCAAGGCTGCTGAGGCTTGGAATTTGGCTGATTTCACTAAGAAACTGAATTTCAACTTAGTTGCTAAAGACTTACTTGAATGCCCAACCCACTCAGAGTGTCACAGACCTTTCTCTTCTCAGCCCACACTGTCCTCACTTTGGGATATGGAGTCCATTCAAGGGGATAGTCTCTCCCTCCTCAGTTCCTCCATGTGCTACCAATGCAGTAGCACAGGTGAATGCTGGGAACCCTAGCTCATCCCTTCTAGTTTTTTTTTTTTTTTTTTTTCATGAACCACTTCCAGCCTTTAAAAACAAAGAATGTAGGCAAACTAAAGGGAGAACAAAATTAGACCCTAGTGACATCTTTCAGTGTCTACCACACCATTTGGATTCTTTGTCTTCATTATAGTAAGGCCTGAACTCCCTTCCCTTGGGGAAAACATGGACGTCCTTGCTCCTTACTTTGCTACTTTGAAGTTACATACATCAGGTCACTTGCTCTTACCTAACATATTCTTCTGTCTTCTGCTACATCCTTGCTATCCTAGCTCTTCACTTCAATGACTCCCATCTCTCCTTGATCACAACTATACAGGAAAGGTTTTATTTCCACAGAATCTTAAATCACATAAACAGTCCTAATAGAATCTTGACCTCCTTCTGAAACTTTACAAGCCAGCCCTCTATCATTTGCATTTCTTTCAATATTCTTATCTTCCATGTTTCCACAGAATAACCCATTGAGCTCTGAGAAGTAAATAGCCTTTCCATTGCAAAGATTCAAAATCCTCTGCCCTACTCCCACAAAAGCAAGAAGGGATAAAGCCTCATAGGCCCTTCATAGCCAGATCCCACTCTCTGGCATGAATTCCTGATTGTGTTTGCTTCTCTGTTGCTATGAGAAAACACTCTGACCAAAAGCAATTTGGGGAGGAAAAGATTTATTGGCATATAGGTTTCAGACTGTCACAGAGGGAAGGCAAGGCAGAGACTCAAGTTGGAACCTAGGAGGAAGTGAAGCAGGGACCTCTGGTTAACAGTGCTTGCTTTCCATGACTAGTCTTCCAGCTACCTTTTTAAATAAAACTCTGACCCACTGACACAAAGTGGCACTACCCATGGTATTCAAGACCTTCCCACATAAATCATGAATTAACAAGCCCCCACAAACTTGCTCAAGACAAATCTGAAGAAGGCAATTTCTTCATTAGTGCTCCTTGCTAGGTGGCTCTCATTTCTGTGATGTTGACAAAAAACAACCAGCAGAGGTCAGTTTTGTAAAAGGCAAAAGTCAGTAAGATGTATTCTGTACCTGTTTTTCTGGGGTTTGCTTTTGTTTTTTCCATACTGGCATAACTTTACTTCTTGATGGTCAACAACTGAACTTAGATGTCAAAGCCAATGAGCATATAGGTGGTAATATTTTCGCTCCTGCCTGAGGTCACTAGGCCCCAGAACTATGGGACACACTTCTCAAGAGTCCTGCAACTCTGATGCTACCCCCCCCCCCCGACTGAAGAGGCCATTTAGTTTTAGAGGTTGAACTCTATGTAAACAGCATATGTTCTGTAACAGGAGAGTCAATACAAAGGGACTGTCCTCAGAGCTTCCAAGGGAAGCCACAAGCCACAAGGTCAGTCATATAGCAATGTACCAGCAGATGGCATAAGTGATGGAGGAAAAAAAAATTAAAGGAACTATGGGTCTCCTACTTTTAAGTCTCTAAAATTAAACCAGGACTAGACCATCAATTGTCCTTGACAGTAAAAAAAAGGAAGTTATTTTGAGGCTATGTGCATGATCTTGAATACCCAGCAGATTAGCATAGTGGGAAAATGGCTCCTCTTTGTGGTGATAACTAGCTTCACAAGTTTCAGAAGAACGGTGGGTTTTTTCTAACTGCCAGAAATCCTCCTATAGTTCACGTCCAGCTCATTTCTGGATATTTAGACTGCCTTTTAGAGTTTGGGGAATTGAAATCTCCTCTGGGCCTTATAGTAGATACTAAGTGCATAAAGTTAATGTGAAGCTTTATAGATTCCATTTTGAATGTCATATATATATGGTGAGTTTTGGTATGTGCTACTTTTCTTTCTTTCCAAGGTTTTTCTTTTTTTTCTTTTTTTTTTTTTTTTTTTTTTTTTTTGTTGTTGTTGGTGGTTGGTTTTGGTTTTTTCAGACAGGGTTTTTCTGTGTAGCCTTGGCTGTCCTAGAATTACTTTGTAGACTTGGCTGTCCTGGACTTACTTTGTAGACCAGGCTGGCTTCAAACTCAGAGATCCACCTGCCTCTGCCAGCCACACTGCTGGGATTACATAATGCATGAACCATTACACCTGCCTTTTTTTTTTTTTAAATGATGATGATGATGATAAATTCAACTGGACCTGCTAGTCACCTAGGCAGGGGGGCCACATTAGGAAAGCAGATTCCCTGAAGCAATTCTAAGGAGGTGGAAGGAATGATGCCTACTTAGAGGGGAAATGTACTGCCCAGAACTCTCTCCCAAGCTGGTTGCTTGCAGACTGTCACTAGTATGCTTGCCCAATTTTCTGGCTTTCAATTAAAAAGTACAACCTTTCCCACATTCAGCATCTTCTTTTGATACTACTCTCTACTGCAGCTTTTTTCTTATGCCCTCTCTTTTAAGCAATGGTTCTCAATCTTCCTAATGCTTCGACTCTTTAATACAGTTCCTCATGTTCTGGTGGCCTCCAACCATAAGAATACTTTGCTGCTACTTCATAAGTGTAATTTTGCTGTTACAGAGAGTAATTACCCAATATGCAGGATATCTCATATATGACCTTCAAAGGGGTCATAACCCACAGACTGAGAACTGCTGCTTTCGAAGTAAGGCTAAAAGCAGTAAGTAACTCCACAGTTTTCTGGGGTTTGTTTTTTAAATTAATTTATTCAGATTACAACTCAATTGTTATCCCATCACTTGTATCCTCCCATTCCTCCCTCCCTCCCGCTTTCACCCTATTCCCCTCCTCTAGGTCTAAGACCGAGGGGGACCTCCTCCCCCACTATATGGTCATAGGCTATCAAGTCTCATCTTGGTAGCCTACTTATTCTTTTTTTGAGTGCCAACAGGCCTCCTCACCAAGGGGAGGTGGTCAAATATGGGGCACCAGAGTTCATGTCAGAGTCAGTTCCCACTCTCCACATAACTATGCAGAGTTCCTGTTCATTGAGTAAATAAGAGTAGGGATTCGATGTTTACTAGTTGTATTGTCCTTGGTTAGTGCAATAGTTTGTGCAGACCACCTCCCCTGCCCCCGCCCCCAGGCCCCGATCCACCCATCACAATGTTCTTCTTATAGGTTTCTAGAACCCTCTGGGTCCTTCTATTTCCCCATCTCCTATATTTCTCTTGTCTAGAGTCCCACTCCTTGGAATATACCCAGAAAACGCTCCACCACACAAGGACCATGTTCATAGTAGCCTTATTCATAATAGCCAGAACCTGGAAACAGCCTAAATGTGCCTCAGTTGTAGAATGGATAAAGAAACTGTGGTACATTTACACTACAGAATACTACTCAGCTATTAAACACAAGGAAATCCCAAAATTTGTGGACAAATGGATGGAACTAGAAAGGATCATAATGAGTGAGTTAACCCAGAAGCAGAAAGACTCACATGGTATATACTTACTTATAATTGTGCACTTGCCCAAAAGGCATGTCCCATGAAAGTCTTCACTTAACCAGGAGATTGGGATAGATGTGAGGACAGTTTTTGTTTTTAATGCTGTTAAGAGGATGCATTGTAAGACACTGTCACTTTTCATCCTTTCTTTTAGGAACAATCAACCCCAAATCTATGGGACTCATTTCTAGCGAGGGACAGTGGGAAAAATTTTGCAAATTCCCCAGGCACTGGTGGTGCAGGTCTTTATTCCCAGAACTCATGAGGCAGAGGCAGGCTGATCTCTCTGAGGCCAGCTTGGTCTACAGAACAAGTGTCAGGACAGCCAAGGCTACACAAAGAAGCCCTGTCTTGAAAAACAAACAAAAATGTAATTTTCAGGAAAAATGAATGGAACTGGAAAATATACTTAGTGAGGTAAATTGGGCCCACAGAGACACCAATTCTTCTCTCTCATATGTTGATCCTAACTTCAAATTTTAACATGTATTATATTTAACTTGGACTGTCTGTAGAGGCCAAGGGGCAAGAAAGGGACCATGGAGGAATGCTTGTAAGAGAAGGGAATAGAATACATCTGATAGGCAACTGGTTAGAGGGAAGGTACTGGGCTTGTAAATGCTTAAGTTGCTTAAGTGGAACTGCAGTGGACAGGGAAGGTAAGGGCATAATTAAACAAAACTAAGTATGTAAAGGCCATATAGAAATATGATTAAATGAAACCCCCAGTACCAGGTGTTGCTACCTCCACAAGAACTGTTGGTCATGGAAACCTCCAAAAAAGTCTATTTCTACTGCTCTTTATTTTGTTCTCCTTTCTAAAAATTTATTCATTCTTGTTACATCTCAATGGTTATCCCATCTTTTGTATCCTCCCATTCTCCCCTTACTCCCCTCCCCTATGACTGTGACTGAGGGGGATTTCCTCCCCCTGTATATGCTCATAGGGCATCAAGTCTCTTCTTGGTAGCCTGCTATCCTTCCTCTGAGTGCCACCAGGTCTCCCCATCCAGGGGACACGGTCAAATATGAGGCACCAGAGTACGTGTGAAAGTCATACCCCACTACTGCTCTTTGTTAGCCCCTAGAACCATATAGACCATACTGCTGAAGATACCCCCACCCACTTTGGTTGCAGGACATAGATGAATCAAGCTGAAACTGGGAAACTTCCACTCTTCTGGCTAGAACAAGTTGTTATTCAGGCTGCTGGGAGAGAATAATACTTCTTGCCAGCTGTGAGCCCTACAAGCTACAATCTCACGCTGCCAGGCAAGCATTTCCACTGGTGCAATAGTGACCTGGTTGTTAACAGTGAGAATCAACGGTGTTCTGGTTGTGCTTAAGGCTTGCTTTTACAGGGAAGGATTCACTTGTACTACTGTTAACCTAATCAAAAGCCCAAAGCCAGGAATGTTACAGGGCTTATGCAGCAACCTACTACTGTCTTCTTAAAAGGACATGTTGTCAAACTACCTTCTAAATCTGTATGCACTATTCTCAGCCTTGGTCAGAGAACCTTCTGCTTGCATTGGAAAGTGCTTAGAATAAAAAGACTGTTCAGTGCTAAATGGGACATCTATACCAACTCTCTCCCAAGGCTCAAACACCATCGAGGAGGAGGCAGAAAAAACATGAAAACTGGAGCGCAGGAAGGAGTGCTGTGGTAGCTTGGATGAGAATGGCCCCATATTTGAATGCTTGGTCCCTAGTTGGCAGAACTGTCTGGGAGGTTTAGACGGAGTGTCCTTGGATGAGGTATGTTCCTGGGGGTAGGATTTGAGGTTTTAACAGCCCACATTGTTTCCAGTTAGCTCTTTGCTTCATGCTTGTGGACCAGACGTAAGTTCTCAACTACTTCCCAAGTGCCATGGCTGCTTGCCTCTGCCATGCTCCTGCCATGAAGGTCACAAACTCCTCTGAAAACGTAAAGTTCCAATAAACTCTTTCTTCTATAAATTGCCTTGGTCATGAGTTTTGTCACAGTAATTGAAAAGTAATTAAGACAAGTGCTATGAAATGCTATCTTTGGGACATGACATGCTGTTACAAACGTAACAATGACATTCAGAAACTCATTAGTTCTTATCTAAAAACCATATTTCACTAAACTGAAAAGTCTACAAGAAATGAACATTCCTAAGATGCATATAACCTACCAAAATTAAATGCAGATGACATCAACAGGCAGTGAGATTTGAAACAGTAATTTAAAACATCTCGATTTTAAAAAGTCTAGGCCTTGGTGGAGTCACTGATGAATTTTACCAGGCCCTTGAAGAAAACCGAACATACCAACGCTTCTCAAACTGTTCCATAAAATAGAAAAAGGAGAAACATTACTAAGCTTTTTAAGTGGCATTGCAACAAAACCAGAATAAAGACACAACAAAAAAGACCTATCTCCCTTATTGACACATTCTCAACAGTACTTACAAAACAAATTCAAAAACACTTCAAAAGAAAGAAAGAAAAAAAAAAAAAAAAAAAGACCACAATCAAGTTGGCTTTATTCCAGAGATATAGGAATGAGTTAATATATTTGTTAGAAATTACATAAATGGACTCAAAGACAAAAATAACACGATCATCTTGATAAACCCAAAAACAAGGCAGGTTTTGACAAGATTCAATATCCATTTATGTTAAAAGTCTTGAAGAAATTCAGAATAGAAGGATCATATCTCAGCATGATAAAGGTTATATGTGGCAAACCTACAGGCACAAGCATTTTAATGGGAGAACGCAGCATTTCCAGGAAAACCATAGAATTCAAGAAGCATATGCACTCTCTCAACTCGTATTCAATATAGCAGTAAAAGTAACAGGGGTGAAGCAGCGAAGTCAAACATCAAGGCTTAAGTCTATTTTGCTAAAAAGCCTTGCCTCCTTACCTGGCCTCATAAGTCACCTTGGAAGAACAGAACAACCGTTGTTTAAGAGAGAGGCATCAATAGCACCTTATCCTCAGAGGGAAGCAATTACTGGTAGAGGTAATGATCTTTCAATGACTTCTTTGGACCACTTTTCAGAACCACACTTTAGCCAGGCCTGCTCAGTTATTCCTAACTCATGCTCCTTGCCTGAATTTGTCTCAATCCAAAGCTCATGTCAATACATTAAAGACAAGACAGGTGTGGGGCACTAGAGCACTGTATGTTCTTTTCTCCTGTGCAGCCACACTGAAGAAATCCAATCTGATTTCATCAAGCTCATTTCTTTAACTGAGTCTCTTAATGGGGACCGTATCTCATCTCTGAGGTCAATGGAGGCAGGACTTCTGCCCTAACAACTGCGGCTAAATAACTATATGCACTGTGACTATTTAATTCAAAATTAAGAGAGAGAGAAAAAAAGGCAGGCCACTGGATAATGCTGTGTAATGTGATTTGTTTATTTAAAATGACTTCTCTCCCAAGTTGCCCAATGATTTATTTAGCAGGCTTTCTTCTACTTTCATCTCAAACCATCAACACACCTTTTGTATTTTAACCATGAATGCTATTTTAACATTTGATTAATATCAGAATCCAATACGCTGACCAGTGAGGACAGATTTACATTAGACCCTTGGCAGCTATGGCAGATTCGTGAGATTTCGGTGATGGCAGATGCTCCTTCAGGCCCTGTATCCAATCTGCTGCAAGCCTAAAGCACTACACACCTCTACTCAAGGCTTCTTTGTTGTTTTCAAAAGATAAACCTGAATGTATTTTTGTCAGTATGCAAGTCTGTGAGGCTATCTCCTATAGTTCTTCATATACCTTCTTCTGTGGCCAGATAGCCTTCAAACTTACTCTGTAACCCCAGATGGCCTTAACTTTGTGTTATTCCTCCTGTCTGTCTCTCCAGTGCTGAGTAAAGACGTTGATGATTATAGGTGTAAGCCATCTCATATGGCTTACCTGCAGTTGCATTGTTGTTTATTGTTTCTTGTTTTAGTTTTTCTTCTTAATTTTCTTCCATTTACTTGTATTTCACCTGAATTTGCTACTTCTTTACCTATAAAGAGTAACATTCCACTCAAGTAAACACAACTTCATCAAAAATAAGCACAAACTCAACTATTCTTAATCTAATGCATCCCAGTTAACACACAAGACAGTTTTCCTTGAGTTTTCCCTTATCCCTACCTTTAAAAGTCAACCATAAAGTCACACTTGAAAAATAAATGAATTTAAAAGGAACAAATATACATTTTAAGACAAAAAATGCAATGATCAAGACAATCTACTGCACAATTTGTCAAAGTGGACAGAGACAGCAGGAAAACCTCCATCTTCAAATATATCATTAACAATACTCGCCTAAATAATAAGATCATTACACAATATGTATTTTCAGATCTGTACATCAGCTCCAAGAAAAAAATAAAGAGATGTAGGACAGGATGGGCAAGTAAAATGAAGGTTCTTCCCGGACAAAACTATATGGGTACCAGGGATTCAAGATTAAACTTCTTAAACAATTTTTTAACAGAACAAAACAGAATGATGGTCTGAGGATACATCTCAGTTGTAGAATGCTTGCCTACAATGCATGAGGTTCTGGTCCTGGGTTTAATGCCCAGTACCACCTTAGGTGGGCAGAAGGAGGTTTCTTTTTTAGACAGAAACAGGATAGGGTATTTCTTAATAATATTTACTAATTATATTAAGAAAAACTGGACATACTCATTTCACCCAGAGTCCAATGAATTCTTTCGATAATTTTGTCTCTCATATTACTAAAACATTATCAATTATTTGGGTCAACTTCATGTTTAAACTATTTTAACTGATTCACAAATGCAGAATTATCAAAGCTGAGTTACTTAAAACTTTTGAATCATCATGTTTGCATTTCCTTAGGCAAATCTGAGCAGCTGCTCTGACAGTGATATGATGGGAATAACTGAGACACTTGAAATCTTTCCCTTTAAAAACACATAATCTGTGTGATGCCAAGTAGTAAGTAGGTCATATCACACAGCTTCTTAACAAGGAAGAATTGTGTGTAGGCCTTACTAGGAGGAAAGAACTAGTAACAGCATGCACTGCCTGTTTCATCAGATATCCTACGTAGCTTAAGAATGTAACAATAAACAAAAAGTGAAACTCATTATCATTTTACCAAAAAAACCAAACAAACCATAGAATAAAGGCAAATGAGCTTGGCATGTGTTCCAGACATCCCACTATGATTCTGAACCAAACTTTAATACAAAGGCATCTATATACAATTTCCATGACTATCTATACTAGAAAGATAGAGTAGATGAGGCGAGCATGGCCTACCTTGTCAAAGATAAATATCCACTTAAGTAAAAGACCCATTGCTGAAGTGCCTCAACTGACTACATCAACCCCTGTTACTGCAGGTACCTAAGAAGTGATGGTCACTTACCACGACGTACTGTCTACATTTAGAGGCAAATGGGATGATGGGTGTCTTTTCCAATCTAATACTTTATAGCTAATTATAGAAAAGCAATCCTAAATTTACTACCATTTAAAATTCTAAAGTTAAGATAACCTCATCATCTTTAAATACTGAGAATACAAAGGGCCCATACAAACTAGTTGTGTCAATTAGCCACTTCCTACTTTAACATTCAATTGCTGTGCTCTTAAATCTCTATGAGAGAAGCAGGAATTTTCCCTGTGTCTTTTGGCAATAGATTCAAAAGCAAAAGTTTCAGGCCTGTAACATTGCATGAAGTCTGTGGTTTTTAAAGCTAAATTATTCATTATCTTGAATTATTATTGCACTCATATGTTGCCCGGAATATGTCTAGAAGAAAAGGTAAGTAGGTCTACAAGCATTTGCTTTCCTTATTAGATAAGCAAGCTCGCATAAAGAAAATCCAAAACGCAATTTAAATAAATCTATATATGTGTAACAATGTACCAACTTCTTATAGAATGAAATTCAACCCCCAACACTACAAACCCATGAAGAACCAGAAAGGAATTATTGTATACAAAGTTCAGACTATTGACACATTCCACTTTGAGATCACTGTGCTAAAACAGCAATTTCTCAATATTTAAGAAAAATAGATTTTAGGAAAGAGACTCTTTCAAATCACTGAATACATAATTTCTGTCATTAAGAGAAATAACTTATGCTTTTTTCTGAGATAATACATTCTAATGAAGTAATCCTGACTTCTAATAAACACTACATTTACAAGAGGAAAGGAATTATCAGTAGGCATTCTTCTTTTTTATTAAAGTTATTTGTCTCTAAAATATGTCAAGTAAGCTTTTAAAGACTCAGGGAGCGGAAGCTTCATGATCTTTTCCCTCAATAAGTTCTGAGGTGGTTCCTCACGCTTCATGGCTTCGCTGTGATCTTTTTCTTCTTCTTCTTTGCTGTCTTCTTCCATTTTTTCATCCTCTTCACTGTCTAGAGGCTGAGGGATGAGCTGATTACCTACAAATACGTAAGTGTTAATTCTCTGTTTAACTCTCTTCCTTTTCCTCTTGGGTGGAGCCCTCTGTGGAATTCCCCTGGCCTGCATCTCATCATTTATGAAGTTTCTAAGTGTGCGTCGGATGTAAATACGAGCCAAGTCTTGAAGATTCCGGACAGCACAAGGGGCTAAAAACAAACACAAAAATAAAAACATTATATAGTACTCACTTCTTCACAAACTTTAGAAAACATTAAACTATAGAAAACTGCTTTGAGCGTCCTTAAAACATGACTTAATGCATACTGAGCAGGGCAGAAAGTGCAGAAAAATGAGGAGAACATCCATGCTGTCATCTATATGCATTCAGAGTCTCTGGAAGAACAAATAATAATTTAGAGACAGGATAAGGACAAAATGGTAAGTACATGAGAGGTTTTAGTCTTTTTTTTGTTTGCTTGTTTTAAGTTATAAGTGTGTACATGGGGAGGAGGGGAAGGATCACAACCGTTGGTAACTAACTCTAGTTCCAAAGGATCTGACATCCTCTTTTATGAAAGACCAGGAATGCTCATGTTGCACATGTATACATGCGGGAAAAAAACCTCATACAAATAAATTAACAATGTAAAATTGTACTTAAGAAAATGAATAAACCATAGGAGACAAATACTTATCAGAAAAGCTCAATGCAACATTTCAATGGCTGCCTGAACTTTGAAGCCCTTGGGGGTACTCACATATGGGCATGTGCGTGTATGTGTGTGTGTGGCTGGAAAGTAAGATAGAGAGAGAAAGGGAGGGAGGGAAAAGGAGAGGGAGAGAGGCAGAGACAATTAGCAAATGCACACACTTGTTCACAGCAAAGAAAAGTCAGATATAAGTTGTGAATAAACAGAGATCCCCAATATAAGAGGCACAGTTTTAAGATACTGATGCTTACTTACATCAAATGCATCACAAAATGGAGGAAGAAGGATCATAAATTCAAATGTACAAAATACCAAGTGTGCCTTCAATCCAAAATTGTTCACCAAATTACTTAACAGATTACTTGTTAAACAATAAGCTGGACACATAACTCATTTAGATATATGACTGGTTTAAACTAGAAAAGTCCCTGAATACAGGGAGCTCACATGTGGAAGAGAGAAGTTAAAAAGATGGAGACCAGATGAAAAAGGGGTGGGTGGGGAAGAGAGAGAGAGAGAGAGAGAGAGAGAGAGAGAGAGAGAGAGAGAGAGAGAGAGAGAGAGAAAGGGATTGTAAGCAAAACAAAGCAGCAGTCACATAAGGTATTGTAGCTTTCCACTAGCTGGTGGGAAAGGCCTCCCTGAGGAGACTGCTTTGCCAGAGTTCAAGGAGCTGAATCATCTAGCAGCCATTAGAATGATATGGGCAAAGAGAACAGCCAAGCCCTAACAGATGCTGAATATGCTCAAGGACTGACTACTGTCTAGCTGGTTGTGTTTGGAATAGCAGGTCAGATGAACACTTGGGTGAACAGGAGATATGGCTACACCGACAGTAAGGAGCAGGACAGATGGGGAGAAACAGACAAAATGTTGATACATCTAAGACACACAGAAACAAATTTGATATGGTGGCTAAAAGGAAAAATATCAAACTAAAACATCCAGTGTGCAGCCTGATTTTCTGGGCATGTGTCAAACACAAACTCAACAGATACAGACAGAAGAACAGGAGAAGGAAGTCCAAATGTGTTTGCTTGTTTGGAATCTGAGATATCCATCGGTATCTAAGAAGGGCCATTTCAGGAGTAATATCAGTAATGCAGGAGACAAGAGGGTTGCTGGGACTTCCTCTGGCCTCGGTATGTATGTGCACAGAGCCATGCACCCTTACACATGTGTATAAGCATACCATACACACACACACACACACAAAAAAAAAGTTTATGTCTTTACTATATAGGAATTTTACTTTACCTATATTTTTACTATAAAGGAATTTTAATTCAACAATAATGACTGTTCTGGAAAGGCATCACATCTGAAGACCTTTGAGGTCTATGTGATCTGGCTGAAATACAGACACACCCTCAGGACACACCTTTAATCCCAAACAATGATGTCTAGTTGAGGGAGAAAGTGATATATCAGATAAAGATCACAAAATAGGATATGCCCAACTTTCATGAGAGGAAAGAGAGGCTACTAATTAGAGTGCAGCATAGAAAAGGGGAGGGGGAGGAGAGGCAGTTTTACCAGGAGAGTTTTACAGAGAGAGAGGGTGAATCTAGAACAAGCTAGACACAGGTGAAGATAGAACAAGCCAGCAAATGACAAAGAGCCATAAGATTAGAACAGATTGTCAAGTAGAGCAATTCAGTTAAAAGATAAGAGAAGCCAATCTGCATTGATCAGGTTGGAGAGAAGTGTGCCATAACAGCTGAGTTGAACAAGCCAGCCATGGTTCAGAACGAGCTAGAGAGGTGAGCTTATTCAGCAGTGAGCCTCAGAGGCTGAAAACATTCTAGGCCTAGAATAGATAGTACAGAGGCTAGAGCTTCCAGGACTAGGCCTAGGTTAGAGACAGAGGCAGTAAGCCTCCTCTAAGACAACACTTATATCTGGTGAATAAAAGTAACTTTTATATTTACAGCCAGAGCTACAGAGACACTCTGTCTCATAAAAATAAACAATTACCACAATAACAAAATTAAGGGAAAGATTAAGAAAAGTCATTTGTTTAAGTACAGAACATTGTGGTTTCTCTTATGCTAACTTCAAATATTAAAGATATTTTTAAAATATTAACTCCACAGAAACCAATGTGATAAAATTTTATAATTTATTATGTATTCTCTGCCTCTGAACTTAAACAAGATACTCTTCTTTCTGAAAATTTGAATCATATTTCTATGGTTTTATATGGCATATAAATCACATTAACATCAAACCATGGGAAAGAATATGATTTTAAGTCAGATAAATATCAAAGGAAAAATTGTCACTTCATTTTAACAAGGTACTGAATATGAGCAGTTTTATTGTTGCCACATCTATTTGGTACAGAGTTTACACATGTATTGTTTTTAGGAGCTTGGGGACCAATGGTCTAGTCTATTCTAATTCCCTGTCAGTAACAAAATAATGTTCTATGAACAAAGAGATACTGTGATTCATATTAACAGAAAGAGAAACTTGTTCTGAATCTCCATTCTTCTATGGAATTTCAGCAAATAGGAATCTTAAAAGGTTTTTCATTATGTGATCATTATACAAAGTTGGGGGGGGGGGGGTAGCAACTCCCAGAATTCTCAACTTGCTCTTGGAGACTGTTGATATACAGAAAGAGTTAATATCAAAAAATGTACCTTTGCCATGATATTAACTACTGTCTCTTGATGCCAATCCAATTTTATCAATCCTCCCCTTCCATCTCCACTCAAATTATTTCTATTGAAAATATATTTCAGAGGGGAGATGGATTGTTTTAATTTGGCCCTGTACATTACCACTGATCCTACTTCACTAACAAATCTGTCTGCCTACTTCCCTAACGTATCTGTCTGCCTACTTCCCTCACAGTTTTCTTTCATTGTGTGTATGATGATGTGTGTTATTTGTATGTGGATGCACACATGCCACAGCACATGTATGGAGGCCAGAGGAAAGCTTTCGGGAGTTGGTTTTCTACTTCTACTGTGGGTTCCTGTATTCAAATTCAGATCACTAGGCTTTGTTCTGCAAATACCTGTGGCCACTAAGCCTTCTATCTGGCCTTTGTTGAATTTATTTCTAGTTTATATTCATATATATGCAGCCAATATCCAATGGTGACTGTCTTATTTGCCATTTCTATTTTTGTGGAGGTGAATGGAAACTGGTAACTTACAGCACAGCATCCATGCCAATTATCAGTTACATTAGGATGTAATCATAGTCATAGCTAAGACTTATAAAAGCTAACCTAAAGCAAATGTCAGATATAGATGCTTCTAGAACTGTGAAGCTTTCAGGAGCAAAGCATTTCCATGGCTACTGCACAAAGCTGAAGAGCCTAACAGAAAGAAATGTGCTTATACACAAAGCACCACAGGCAGAATGTGCCATAGAGCTTTTTTTTTTTTTTTTTAAACTTTCCATTGGGCTACAAAAAACTAAGGTGTAAGGAATAACTTCAATTCTGTTACAATACTGTGAGGAAAACTGGCTTTATCCTGATACTTCTTTTAGCTGGTAATTTAAGTCAGTTCAGTTAGTGTAGAATGGCATGGGTACACAGACTTCATCAAACAACCATAAAACTTGTATAAGCGATACTCATTTGACTGGACACCCAGCACAAATCCTGTTTTAAGTAATCTGGAAGGATGTGAATGCTGCAGCACAGTAACTTCTAATTTTTAACAGACCAAGTCCTTTTTTTTTTTTTTTGTCTTCTTTTTCTTTAACCATTCTTATTTTTAGTTTTTGTGTTGTATGTGGATATTTTATATGCTTTTTTTGTTATCACCAAAAGTATATATAAGCATATTTGTAAAACTGGCTAAGAACAGTTTATAAATTATAAAAATTTCAAAATTTTTCACAAATGAGAGCTTAGTCTCTTTCTAAATGAGATTAATTTTTAATAGACTCACAGAGTCAAAATGGGTGATTTTTATAAATCCTTACAAGCAGTCATGATGTCTTCATAGCATTCTTCAGGATCCAGGTGAAGAAACCTTCAAGCCACTACTGATAGCCCCAGAAAATGACACTTACCACACCACAGGTCACAAAGGTCTCTGCAACTTCTCTCTCAGTTTTCCCAGGGAGAAAATAGCTTGTGGTTTGAGTGTGTAAAACAACAAAGCTCAAACATAATAGTAGGCTGTGCTCACCCACGCCTGTTTCCTGTAACTGGGTGGACAAGTCTATCAGAACCATGCAAAGCTAATCTCTTTCCCTCTCATTGACCTTGCTTAGTAATGAAGTTGAGAGCGCCAGCATTAAGCAGCATTAAGGTATCTAACCTTAATGGATTAAAAAAGTAAGACTTGGCTTTTTACTAACCATTACTACAGGCCACATACTAAACCAAGTAATTTGGGGATATTAGGCTCGTAATTTTTGAAATCATTTCAATAGTTCCAATGTCATATGGCTCATAAGAAAACCAAACAAGTACTGAGAATAAAATGAACTTTGTAGCCATGTTCAATGGCGCACACCTATAATCCCAGCACTTGGGAAGACAAGAGGCAGGTGGATCTCTGCGATTTTGAGGTCAGCCTGGTCTACAAAGTGAGTCCAGGACAGCCAAGGCTATATTTAAAAAAAAAAAAAAAAAAAAGAGCTTATTGTATAAAGCCAAATTCCTATAAAATAAAATTGAATCAGAGGTTCATTTGTAGTTTAGTTTTTTATTTAATATTTAACAAAACCATGACATATTCAAAGCCAGTTAATGGTAGTCACTCTCTCTCTCTCTTTCTCAAGGCCTTCTAAGTCTGGTTCAGATACCTACTATATTCTCTTTGAGACTTTATTTTCTTGGTTTCCAACATCCCGCACACCTAGATCCCTTAACTAATGGCCTAAAACTTTAGATAGAAATTTAGAGAGAAAACAGGAAGTCACAGGTCCAATTCAAAATCCTCTTCTCTACCTTTATCTCTAGTACCCTAAGGTGATTTAATCTATTTCTTGTCCAAGTACAGCTTAGGACACCATCTTTACACTGAAGATTCTCAACTGATATTTCATTTGTGTAATAGGTTTGGGCCCAAACGGCTTCCGGACACTTGTATACTCATAGGCATCTCAAACATAGCCTACACCTCCTTCCAAACAATGTAACACAGACAATCTCAGCTAGTCATTAAAGAGAAAACCAATTCTTTTTCCTCCACCCACATTCCTCACATTGTGGTATGTTTCTGCCTTCAATCAATTCTATCCACACCCACATCGACTATCTTCACAATAACTAGCCTACTTTTGCCTTTTCCTTTCATAACAGCTAGTCTACTTTCCCGCTTTCCTGGTGATGATCGATCCTCCACAGCCCCTAAACATGCTCCTGATCTTGAACCTCTTGTTCTCTTCATGAGCCTAACCTTTTGTAGTCACTATCTCTGAAAGATGCTGCCAGTCAGTGTAGTAGACTTGTCTACAGTCCCAGCAGTCAGAAGGTGAAGGCACGAAGAATAGGAGTTCAAGGCCATCATTGACTTTACAGTGAATAGGAAACCTTGCCTCAAAAAAAGAAGCCAAAATATAAATGATGCTACCCCTGAACTCTTGACCAAGCAGGTTCTTTGATAGCATTCTCAGCAAATGGCCTTGCTTCCTACCACCCTTAGAAATCAGATGCTCTTCCCCTGTAAGAAGGAACCCAACTGAAGCCATTTTGAGTAAAAGTTCCATTTGAATAGGTTTCAAACATAGTTTAAGTTCTCAAGACCTCCCTAGGTAACTGACATCCTGCTTGGCTGAGAGAGATATGTAGATAGGTAACTAGCATCCTAGTTTGCAAGTTGAGACATGAATGCTAGTCAAGTCGCCCCACTGCAGTTGAATAAGTCAACCAATGAGGACAAGATAGATGGACCACACAGGGAAATGTCCCCAGGAAAGTCCCCTATCTCTGAATTGTGATTGGTAGAAACCTGTAACTGTAACTTGGCACAGATGTTTGTGGTTTTTTAGGCTTAAAAGCTCTGTAACATTCTGGCTCAGGGCCACAGTTAAGATCCCAAGTCTGTTCTGTATCCCTGATTGATCAGTAGGGGCTTGATCACATAATACCAACTTGGTATTTGAGCTGTGCTGAATCTAAGCAGACCCTGTCACACCACAACCAGTTACTTTCTACCACATCACAAACTAGTAAGCTCACAGTTGGTATGCCTTTCTTCTTAGTTTTCAGGAAGGAAGCTACAGTGCCCCATTCAACATAAAGATTTTTTATTCTTAAGGGAAGAATAGTAAATCTCCTCTTGCATTACCGCCATATTTAATTCCTTATAACTATATGATCCACTAAATCCAAAACATGAGTGAAATCCCATCAGTGACAACTCATTCTATGAGTTCAAAGATCTACTTACGGAGCCCCACAGAATCCGGTGTGCCATTATCATTCTTACTAGGTTGTACTAGTGGCGCAAAGGAGACGGCAAGGATATTTTTGCTTTCCCAAGTGTTTTGTCCAGTCCGCATAATCTGTGTTAACTATTTGGAGCAAAACAAGAAAGAAGCACTGTGATTACCTTAATATCAAACTTTTACATGAATAATTGCCAACGAGAATGTAACAATTAAATGCAACCAAGCTATTTCCATTTAAAAGAAATCTACCACCCACTCCACAGGATATGCATACCTAGTACTTTTAGTTTGGCCAAGAACCTGTAGTTGAAGAGCTCACAGAACCCAGTGTAGAACCTACCACTATTTTTTAACTAAATGGTCATAGTAAAAAAACTGTCCATTATGAGTAAAGCTTTCAGTCCTTATCAGACTCACAATTTGGCAAACTCCAGAGAATAAGTGTCTGTGGAGTACTCAGCCATAAATGGGGCATCTCTATCACATTTTCCCATACCCCCAAGGCTCAAGGAATATCACAATAAAGAGGGCAGAAAAAAAATTTAAGACCTTAGGGGTCATGGAGCATTGCTAGAAAACAGTGTTTTCTGGACCTGACAGGACCTTAGCACCCACTGGCTCACAGCAGCTGCTCGTCAAAATTTCAGCATTGGCAGAAGGGCCTCAGGAAGCTCCACCCATGACTGATGTAACTATTGACAGGTGATGGCTACTAGAAAATGGAAAGTCAGTTTACTTTAGGGATGGAGTGCTTGTTAGGTTGACCATTCTCCAGTAGATGGCCCTACACCACTGTACATTAGCAGCAGCTTCTACAGGTACCACTACAGATCTGTACACAACACTGTCTCCCCAAACAAACGTCTGAAATAGGTGCAGTCACTTCGTGACTGCACTGTTAAAGAGACAATACTTTCATTACTATACCACTGAACTCACTTTATGCTCTTATATAGCAGCAATAAAAGAGATTCTAATTCTAACTTTAATTTGACACCACAAACAAACATAGTCAGGGCCAGAGAGAGGGTTTAGCTCGTAAAGGTGCTTGCTGGCAAACCTGACATGTGGTTTTCATCTCTGAGACCTACGTGGCACGAGAAACCAACTCCAACAAGCTATCCTTTGACCTCTACACATGTTCTGTGGTATGCCTCCATACACGCAAACTAATATGATAAATAAATGTAATTTAATGTTTTTAATAATCACAAAAAAATGTTTATCTATTCAGCAAACATCTATTTTTAAATGCCCATTATCCAAGACACATATGTACTAAGACACCAAAGTCCTGAATTACAGGCTAGCTTGAGTTACATAATAAAACCCTGATTCATGAAATACAGATCTTCAAATACATCATTAAAGGAAATCAAACACATGAATGATTTTAAGTGTAAACCTTGGAAATTTTCAAGTAAACCAAAGAAAGTGCATGTACCATGTGTATGTGAGTTCAAAACTACACACTGGGCTCTCTTCTCCACACCCCTTCAAAATGAGACACGCATGTCTATTTTTTTCTTTTACTATATGTGCCATGTTTGTGTGTGTGTGTGTGTGTGCATGCGCGCGCATGCATGCATGTTTCTATGTGTTGCTGGAGACGGAACTCATAGCATCACCTGATAGGCAAGCCCTCTACCACTCAATCACATACCTGTTCCTTCTAGAAACATCTCTAATAATGTTTAGCATTGTAATCTACTGAGTCATCTTTCCAGTCCCTCAATAGAGTGTTTTTTTTTTTTAAATCACTTGTTTTATGTATGAAACTAAGCACTTGAAGCCAGTCACAAACCAAACCTAACATGTTACAGATAGAGGACATGCATTCATTCAATCACACACCTTCCAACTGAAGAACTAACTGCCTGGCTGAGGCTGGCTATCAAATGGGCTCTAGTTTCCCATGACACTTCCTCTCTACAGCTGCTGTGCTTAATATATTTAAGGATCTCTTTCAAGCTTCTTTCTCTGCACATACATAGATCTGTAGACTTGTTTCTTCTTCAAAAGTTATAATGTAGTCTTTCCTAATTCATAATTCCCAAGGTCACACCTGTCCTGTGACAAA
This sequence comes from Acomys russatus, assembly GCF_903995435.1. Taxonomy (NCBI): domain Eukaryota; kingdom Metazoa; phylum Chordata; class Mammalia; order Rodentia; family Muridae; genus Acomys; species Acomys russatus. The sequence continues at coordinate 25,409,303 of NC_067138.1, forward strand.
AGCAGGACAGTGAAGGTACCTGATCCTCTATAGGCATGACCAGGATGCCCCCAACTTTGAGTAAGATCTTCATGTAGTTTTCATGGTCTTTCTGGACTCCGGCTCCACAGTAAATTCGGTCATACTGATGACTGTCAGAAGCTATCTGAAGGCAATTACCCACCACAAATGCAGGTTCACAGAATTCAAATCTGTGTGGGAAAACAAACATTTAATTTTGTTTAAACATTAGCACTTTGGCAAATTCTCATAACCCTGTCCTTGAAAAAGCAAGGCTACCAAAATTAATTTTAAGATAAAATACAATTAGAAATTTCTATTTAAAAATATGTGCGAAATTTAACATTCATCAAGTATATCATTTTGTCATCTGTGGCACAACATACAAGGCATGAACCTATTCGGGCCATACGAAATTTTACTTAGGGCATAGAAATAAATAAAATGAGAGGCCCATCCAACGACAATCTTAAGATGTCCCCAAAATGATGTTCGAGGATGAAAGTCAACGACAGGGAAAGACTTTCACTTTCTTTTCAGACACTTAGAGCCAACAGGAAGGAGAAGGGCTCATTCACGGATTCCTCTCTATGCACTGCTGTTGCTGACAGAAACAGTACACAATTTTGACAAAGAGATACCAATCTACTGGCCATGACCCTTGCAACCACTAAGATCAGAATGGTTTTCCTAAAATTTATGGCCAAGCAACTTACAAGATTGGGATAGAGCGCAAATGAGTGGTGATTTTCCTAACTGTGCTTCTATGGTTTTGCTAATTGACACAAGAAAAAATGTGGTTTCAAGGTTTATCCAACCAGTACTTCTAGTTACAAAGCTGGCTCCTGGTAATATGCTACCTTATATAGACTTTTGAGTTTATTTCTTAAATTCTGCCAACAAAGTGAAAAACAGACTATATAAAATTAAAAGCTTGATGTAAATGCAATCTTTTCCTCCCCTTAGACCTTGGACTCACTGTATGGCCCACGCTGGGCTCAAACTCCTTCAAGTCCTTCTGCTTTAGCCTTTTAAGTGCTTGAGTTACAGGTGTGACCCCCCTTCCCAACCTTTAAGTTGATAGTATAAAATCATACAGAAAGATTAAGCCATTATTTACAAATGAAATAATTTACAGTGAGAGCTTGGCAAAACATTGAAGGATGACTAAATGATTTCAATCAGAACCAATTTTACTTTCTAAAACATATCCTGCCCTTTGATAGTTAATAGTGAACTTACTACATATTACGTTCTCATTAAAATCCACTAAAACATACATCAATGATCATACATTTAAAGAGAAGTCCACCCAGTTTTGCATCCTGACTTTGTTTCCTTACTTTCACTATACATGGGACTAAAGGGAAACAGGAAAGGGTTAAAAGAGCCGGGAGACAGGAGTTAAAAACAGTGCACACTATACTGTCATCTCCACACCTTCATACTGAACCAGGCATGTCCTGGATTGGTTGATTGTATGATTGATCGATTGACTGACTGACTGACTAAGTGCCATCTCACTGAATTTTCAGAATATCCTTCCATCATTTTGTTCTCCTTCAGAGAAGAAGGGGGCACTATGCTCTGGATAGAGAGGGTGTGTTTCCTTTAATGTAACTACGTGCTGTAAGTTGGTTGCCAAGTATGGCAATGCCGCGAGGTAGTGAAATCTTTAAGAGAGCCTTGGTAGGAGGGAACAAGATTATAATAAAGCATCTCAAAGGGATTAACTCCCATGTCACTGAGGTGAGCTGGGGTCCACAGAACTAAGCAGTTGTTGCAAAGCTAGATCGCATCAAAAATGTTGTACAGTATTCCCAAATATGTGCTGATCATGAGATGCTATCTAGTCATGTCCTGATGCATGCCCTGAGGGCCCACCAGGTAGCTTGTGTTCTGTTACAACAACAAAGACAGACGCCCTAGTCTGCTTCAGCATGTATGTATTTCTCTGAAGGTAGATGGAATTACCTGCCTCTAATTTAATGTGAACCATGATGAAGCATTCCTGTGTCTGTGTGTGGTGCTGCTTTGCCCAAATGCTCTTCATTGGCCACCTGCTAGTAATGAATGTCCACTATACTTCAAACTTACACTTAAAATATCAGCTGCACAATGAAATCTTAGTGCTTAAAAGTATTAAGTTATCTACATTAGGGATATTTATTCTTTCAGAGACAAGCCTATATAACCTGTAAAATAGAGTCAAAATATAACTTCTTTTTAGGTTTATTTATTTTATCATTGTATGTATATAAGTGTTTTGCCTTTATGTACAGTATGTACCACGTGCATGTTTGGTGCCAATGGAGGCCAGAAAGGGCATCTGGATCCCCCAGAACTGAAATTACAAATGCTTGTAAGCCATCATGTGAGTGCTGGAAATCAAACCTGGGTCTGTACAAGTGCAACAAGTTCTCTTAACCAGTGAGTCATCACTCCAGCACCAAAATGCTCTTTTTAAAAACTTACTCCCAGTTAGTTCTGTCTGAAAATCTCCGTTCTTATAAAAACCCAATTTAAATACTAATTTATATTACTCTTATAAGTTTCAGATGTACAATTTTTTAAAAAATATCAAAGGGTTTTAAGTTATTAAAGTTATTTTACAAACCTATTAAAACATACACAGTTTTGAAAGCTTCCTATTAACTAAAATACAGGACAGCTTATAGAACTAATACCTAAGAAAACATCATTAGAAGTATAATTAAAACAACACAATATTGTTCATGAATTTTGTGCCTGATTTTAAAACTGTGTGCCTATCCACAAGTTCTCCCAAAAAGCACACACGGTCTAACTTCAGCTATGGGTGCTCACTGCAAACACAAGCAAATCCAAAATAACCACTAAGCAATTCTGCTCATTACAACCCACTTTACAGTTGTGATAATGCTTTAACATTTAGAGGAAAGGAATATGATGCCTTAAGAATGAAGGTAAAAGAAAACAGACAGACCCGGAGGTCAGAAGCTTCCTGTGAAATTAACAGCTGTGATCTGAAAGGTCAGACAGTAATGTCCAGAGCCAGACTATGCAAGATGGCAGCCATTAACCACAGACCTAAGCCCTTAAAATGTGGCCAGCCCAATTGTGAGTTGCGCTGTGTATAAAAGTCATATAAATTTTCAAAGACTTTCTACAAAAAAGTATACTATTTCAATAATAAGTTTACATTGCATACCAATAGACAATGTCTACACAGTTACATCAAAGGACAAAACTCTACACAACTGGCATCTGCTTGTCTTACACAGACAGGTGTTATAATAACTTTCTCCTTAAAATACTTTTTTCCTATGGAATATTTTCCTGGTTTTTGTTGTCTTTTGTTTGTTTTGTTTTTTACATCCCTGAATATGTCTAAGTGTAACTACATTTCTATCACCAATTACCCTCCCCATGCATTTATTCAATTAAATAAAACAAGTAGGAAATACATATTTTACATTACTTTTTCTTTTTTTTTTTTTTTTTTTTTTTTTGGCTTTTCGAGACAGGGTTTCTCTGTGTAGCCTTGGCCATCTTGGACTCACTTTGTAGACCAGGCTGGCCTCGAACTCACAGCGATCCGCCTGCCTCTGCCTCCCAAGTGCTGGGATTAAAGGCGTGTGCCACCACGCCCGGCTACATTACTTTTTCTAACTACCAACTCTGAAAAAGAACTCTAATTACAAACTAAATACAATAATCACAAAAATCAAGATCTAAAGAGAATCTTGCCTAGAAATAAAGTTAAAGGGAAAGTAAATGCCCCCTGCACTCTATAGTGATGTAATGGTTCACAGATTATGATGCTGATTGGTAAACGCCCCCTGCACTCTATAGTGATGTAATGGTTTACAGATTATGATGCTGGTTGGTAAACGCCCCCTGCACTCTATAGTGACGTAATGGTTTACAGATTATGATGCTGGTTGGTAAACGCCCCCTGCACTCTATAGTGACGTAATGGTTCACAGATTATGATGCTGGTTGGTAAACGCCCCCTGCACTCTATAGTGACGTAATGGTTCACAGATTATGATGCTGGTTGGTAAACGCCCCCTGCACTCTATAGTGACGTAATGGTTCACAGATTATGATGCTGGTTGGTAAACGCCCCCTGCACTCTATAGTGACATAATGGTTTACAGATTATGATGCTGGTTGGTAAACGCCCCCTGCACTCTATAGTGACGTAATGGTTTACAGATTATGATGCTGGTTGGTAAACGCCCCCTGCACTCTATAGTGATGTAATGGTTCACAGATTATGATGCTGGTTGGTAAATGCCCCCTGCACTCTATAGTGACGTAATGGTTCACAGATTATGATGCTGGTTGGTAAACGCCCCCTGCACTCTATAGTGACGTAATGGTTCACAGATTATGATGCTGGTTGGTAAACGCCCCCTGCACTCTATAGTGATGTAATGGTTCACAGATCATAATGCAGGTTGCTAATTGCAGCATTAAATGTATCTTGTCCGAACATATGAAAAACCAAATTAAATCTTGGCTTTGGTGTCATTTAACTGAATATCTAAAACCATGCTCATTATTCTAATAATAACTTGAATGTTTCTCCTTCTAATGGAGATATGAAGGAGTCTATTTACCTCAATGTATAGATAAAACATCATTTTGGAAGAAAAATTCAATCTCTAGTGCTCACTAACAAAATGAAATATAGACTTCTAATTCACTAACTTACTAAACCTTTACATACTAACTTCTTTATATAGGACACTTAAATTTGAAAGTCTAGTGGAATTAGAAAATATTCCAGGCCTGGTGAGATGGCTCAGAGAGTAAAGGTACCTGATGACCGGGTTTATCCTCAGAACCACATGGTGCAGGAAAAGAACTGATTCCCACAAGTTGTTCTCTGACCTCTAAGTCCATGCCCCACGCACAACAAAATAGATAAAAACATACTAAGAAAATTTAATTTAAATCCCAAAATATTGTACTATTTCTATTTATAAAAATTTCAAGATACAGTGAAACTGTGAAAAATGTTGGCAATAAAAACATAAAGAAAATAAAGAATATATAAATCAAATATACAATAAAGAGTCACCACAATTTATAACAATGTCAAATAATTTTTTAAAAAAACAGAAAAAAAAATCTCTCCCAAAGTATTCCCCATTCAACCATTATTTATTATACCATAAAATTATGGTAATCTTTCCTACCTATAATACATGGATTTTTCACAATTGGTTAAAAAATTCCAAAATTGTATACTGTTAAAATTTTAAAGCCTTACATATATGGATAGATTAACTTTTTGAACAAAGCACCGTAGGTGCTTCTGGATAGCATGCAATGAAGAATCTGAAATGCCTTAGTAATGTCACGGTACCTTTACCATAGCATCCGTGAAATAAATTCATACCAGTCAGCTGGGGAATAACTACCAGAGCCCACTGCTGGCATTGCCCCAGCTAAATTGTGGCATATGTTTATTGATATGCCCATTAATATAAATGATGAATAAGTAAATAACTGAGTCAAGACACAGATGGTGTTGGTTAACAGTGTTATTATTATTAACCGGATATAACTCCTATTGATTCTTCCAGGAAAGTAGAAAATTTAAAAAGCAATTCTCTTTTAGTTCTTGACTATTTCAAAAGATGTACCACACTAAAGTTGCTTAAAATACAGAGACAAAGTACATTTTAAATCTTAACAGAAATTTCTACGTACACTTAACAGCAATTCCTAGAACACTTTAGCAATGAACGTCCAGAATGTCTGTATATAAAATGGCACTATGAATATTGATTAATTATACATGTAATTCAGGTTAGGATATAATGAATTAGGAAACCCAAATTCTATCTTTTCACACAAAACACGCATCACATGAAACCTGAGATATGTAACTAATCTACCAAATAGTAGATAAATATATGTGGTTGTATTTAAGAATGGCTCAGGTATTCTCTCCTAGTTTTTATATTAAAATTAGATGTGTCTTAAAATGTTGTACCTAACTTAAAATTGCAGACATTTTACTTTTAGAAAAATCCCAAAACAAAATAGCCAAATAAACTTGCTTCCCTGAATTACACTACCAAACATAAAAGTTATCTGTATATGGGGTGGGGGGTGGGGTGGGAGGAGTCCTGAAGCTGGTAAAATACCCACAAATTCATTCACGTGAGGCTATATTACCAATACCTGAAAACACAATGACTGGTGTGAGATTCTCACACAGGAACACACTTCACTTGCTCTTACTAAGCTGTTCACCGAAAACCATTCATGGAAGAATGCAGAACATACAGACATCTTGGCTGAGAACATAAACACTTGCCCAAAATCAGACCAGTATTCCAATCACTTACCTTAGCAACGGCTTTCTTTACAGGTCCATGTTGGGCCATCTTCATCTTCAGATGGACAGATGATTGCGTTCACAGCAGGGACCTTGCCAACTTGCCCATATAATTCTTTTGAAAAGCAGCTAGGAGACAGGGTGACCTAGCCTTGCCCTGTGGCTTCCCTCTTAGACGGATAGTCTAGGTCTAGGAGCTGACTGAGAGTAGAAAAAACAACATTCCCCTTCAATACACTGTGAGGCTGGGCCAGCAATTGTGCACCTAGCTTAACTAGGTGCCAGCGGACACTGTCATTGAAATTGTAGACAATTATTCCAATGGAATAAAGGAATTTCAAGGACCTAGGGAAGAGTCCTACCTTGTTCTCATATCTCATCCAAAAGAAATTGACAAATGAATCACAAAATCTTTTTCTTAAAACATTTCATTAAAATACAGTTTGAGTCTTAAGAGCTATAAGAACTTTGTTAAAAATAAGACAAACTTTAAACATTTCTGCTGGGGTGAAAGCAAGGGAAATATTAAACTCTTGATCTCCAAATACACCATTCAAATACCTTATTATCAGTAACTAAACTGCTGAATGAAAATGAGAAAACAGCGACTTTACCTTTTCAAGTGTTTTCCCTTCCAACTGCATCAGACTCATCTTAGGACAATTCAGGCATTATTTGAAGTAAAATGTTAAATAAAGTGGCTTTCCTTGTTTGTTTGTTTGTTTGTTTGTTTGCACTGAATAAACAAACCCGAATTACTGTGGCATTGTAGAAACCCACAGTACTGAAATGGTCCCTAAATGATTTAGAGAAAATCTGACAGCTAAGTCATTTAAAGCCACTGAATTTTTCCACATAGATGTTAATATTAGAACTGACAGTTCTTTTACAATGTTTTAATTTATTTTTTGGTTTTTGGTTTTTGGAGACAGATTTCTCTGTGTAGCCATGGCTGCCCTGGACTCACTTTGTAGAACAGGATGGCCTTGAACTCACAGTGATCTGCCTGCCTCTGCCTCCAGGATGCTCGGATTAAAGGCGTGTGCTACCATGCCCAGCTTAAGGATTCTCTGTCCTCAAACAATTTGACTGTCTTCTATCACATTAAGATTTGTCTAGCAAGGTCTGGCGGTTCACACCTACAGTCCTAGCACTGTTGAAGCTGAGGCAGGAGGATCACAAATTTGAGGGTGATCGGAGCAACTTAACAAGTCCCTGTTATAACAAAACAAAACAAAATGAAACAAAAGGGAGGAAGGAAGGAATAAATACAGGGAAAAAAAGTAATGCTTTTAAGACAGGGCTTGACTCTGCAGCTAGGCTAGCTTGGAGCACTCAGTAATACTCCTTCATCAATCTGCCGAGTGCTGGGACTGCAGGTACGCCTCATCACAATCAGTTAAAAACCGTATTTTAAAATGGCTGAGGTTGTAGTTTGGTGGCACAATGATCTAGCATGTATCCTCAATACCACTGAGAGAAAAAAAACCCAACTGCTTACAACTTGCAATAATTTATATAAAATTATTTCTGGACTCTATTAGTATATCAAGATATACCAACAACTGAAAAGTATAAATTAATTACAAAAGCAAGATAACTTCAATACAATTCTCTTAAAGATAACATAAGAAACTACTCCAGTGATAAAACTAAATACAGAAGCAGTTAATTTTCAACTATAAATCACTGTGGAAAATAAACCTTTGATTAATTGTAAGTAAACCCAGGACACTAACTGTAGCCATGCATCACTTATGTCATTTGAAACTACAAAAGATGAAGAATGCATTGTCTTTCACTCATCTTCCCCTCCAATAAGGCCGAGCTGTCCTATCTCAGTTGACAGTGTCTGATTCTTATCTCAAGGAAATACATGATACACATAAAAGTGCTGCTTTACATTTCATAACAAGTGCTAAGTGGCTAGGCTATAATATATTGGTAGCACCTAATTTCTAGAAAGAAATAATAATAATAATAATAATAATAATAATAATAATAATAATAATAATAATAATAATATCAACTTTAACTGGCCAGAGTCTAAAATAGACCTTCCTAATGCTGTGACCCTTTAAAACAATTATTTTCTTGGGTACTTCATAACTGTTTTGCTACTGTTATTAATCATAATGTAACTATCTGATATACAAGATATCTGATATGCAACCTGTCAAAGTGATCGCAACCCATAGGTTGAGAACCACCGGTCTAAGACAACAGATTTACTTACTGGTCTGACTACACACTACTGTTTTCATTATCTATGACTCACGTATGTGTTCAGCTACAAGAATATGAAAACTCTGCTCATTTGGCTACAGAGAAGCATTTCCAAAACACTCTCTCTAGTCATCTTGAGGGAAGAGGTACACTCTACTGACCTAAAGAGCCAAATCAACTGTATACACACATTTGTATATTAAGTAAACTCATATACATAGCCATAAATAAATGTTTTACTAATGACAAACTCTTCTATGAGGTCAAAATTTACAACTCAAGCTTCTCTAAGATGCTCCCCCAAGTACTTACAGCTGGACAAATGTATTTTGCTTACTGAATAAACACTGTTTTGAAGTAAGCTGACTCCCCCAACTTCCTCCTCCTCCTCTTGTTGACTAAATAAAAATGGTCTTTGTGCTCACAGGTAAGCACTAGGGACCACAGAATGTAAAAGATGCGGGGATGTCTCTGCAAAGAAGAGATGTATAACCTGTTTACAGTCCGGAAACTAGAAATGGATGCAGTCAGCAGCCTGGTGAGGTGTGCTGTCTGTAGGGCCAGGCCTCACTTGACTCACAGACTTTTACACTTAGCTCAGTTACTCCGTACACCCTTATCTTGAGCACTGTTTCTCAGTCAATAGAACCCATATTTATGGGTGTATTTTTAAAGAGTTTCAACATAAACATGCTTTAAACTTTGTTGTATACATGAGATTGAGTTAACTATCATTAGCTGTGCTGAAATATGTCTGAGATAAAGCATCAAGTGTGACTTAGAAGTCTGAACCAACACCGGCACTGAGTAGGGCTGAATCAGTTTCCTTTCTGCCTCATGTGGACCATTACTCTGCTGGCTGTGGTGTTTGCAGAGAGCCCTCAACTCAACACCTAGTCTTTTCAAAGCCTCAGCGAATAAGGCCCCAATACCAATCTGGACCAGAGTGAACATTTGAAAAAGGAACCTTGATGGCTGTCAAGTGAACTTTTGGCTCAGTGGGGAAAGCTGCTTGCTGGCAAATCTGACAACTAGAGTTTGATACCCAGGACCCACATCATGGAAGGCAAGAATCAACTGCTCTAAGTAGATTAATAAAAATGTTTAATAAAATATAAGGGGGGGAGGGGGCTGGAGAGATGACTCAGAGGTTAAGAGCACTGCTTGCTCTTCCAAAGGTCCTGAGTTCAATTCCTAGCAACCAATGGTGGCTCACAACCATCTATAATGAGATCTGGTACCCTTTTCTGGCGTACAGGTACATGCATCCAAAGCATTGTGTACTTAATAAATAAATAAATCTTTTAAAAAACTACAAAAAATAAAATAATAAAATAAAAATGGCATTTTGTAGTGTGTGAAGACTATTAGAGTTCAATAAACTAGCAACAGCAGGGCAATGCTGCTAGAACCTGCCATGACCATTTCTCTCTTGAGGATTAGAGTCATCTTTTCCTGCAGAGGCAAACGTCACTGGCTGCCATCAGAGACCATTTAGCCCAGCCACCCTAAAAATAATCATCTGGTCATTTGTGTTTAGGAAATCCTTTGAAATCAGACCAGTTCATAAGGAAGGTCAGAGAACACCATCACTAAGGAATAAGTAATCCTGCTTCCTATGTCTAAGTACAGTAAACTCTGAGGAACTGCGCTGAGCCATGGATCTGTTCATGTGACACTAACATAGTTCTACAGACATGTATCAATGACTCATTCAAAGAACAAATGATTTCAGACATAAGACCCAAGTTTGTACACTACACATGCAACACAAACACACACACTTACTTGTATTTCTACATTGTACATTATATATTCTAACACTAGTTACTAGATCTCTCACCCTCCCATATATGAGAGCTCACCCTGACCTTCAGCAGATATATATAAGAAAATCTTCAAAGGGTAGCCTGGCTTACTACTTTGGGCAGTGTCATCCCTAAGCTGGTGGTCCTAGGTTACAGTAAGAAAGCAGGCTTAGCAAGCCATAGGGAGCAAGTTAGAAAGCAACCCTCCTCTGTGCCTCTCCTTCAGTTCCTGTTTCCAGGAGTCTACCTGGAGTTCCTGCCCTGACTACATGCAGTGATGGACTTTAAGCTGTAAGCAGAAATAAACTCTTTCCTTGCTAGCTTGCTTTAGGTCATGGTGTTTATCACATCAATAGAAACCTGACTACAATACCACTGCCTAAGAAGTAAGGTACAAATGTTCCAACTGACTTCTTTACAATAGATTAACATAAAAATGTTTCAAAAATAAGCTATAACACTTCAGCAGCTATGTTAATGATTATAAGTGGGATAGCAAAAACATTCAATGTCACAAGGAAGCACTTAGATTACTCTTCACTGAATGTATGAATCATCATTTCTGGAATTAGTTTAAAAATCTGCATAACAGTAACAATTTTTTTTTAATTTTAATCATTTTACAATCATGTGACAATATTTTTTTTTGGTGTGTGTGCAGGGGGGGGGGTGTTATTCAAGTCAGGGTATCTCTGTGTAGCCTGGCTGTCCTGGACTCTCTTTGTAGACCAGGCTGGTCTCAAACTCACAGCGATCTGCCTGCCTCTGCCTCCAGAGTGCTCGGATTAAAGGTGTGAGCCACCATGCCTGGCTCGTGAGAACATTTTGTGAGATAGAGAGATGGGGGGGGGGGGGGGGAGGCTGAGGTGTCCCAGTAGATGCCAGCGATGCAAGTAAGGACCTGAGTCTGTACTCCCAGAGGCATATAAAAAAACCAAGCATGCTGGGTTGAAGAGCTTCAACTTGGGTGAGAGACTGTGTCTGAAAAGTACAAATGAAGAGTGACAGAAGAAAGAGATCCCGCATCAATCTCTGGCCTCAACACATACACACATGTATGCATACCTTCATGTCCATACTCACATTAACAAGCACACCTACCCACACACAACATTGAATACAAAAATATAAATGAAACATGTAAACAACCTTCAAACTGATTTGTTATACTATACAAAATAAAAATCATTAAAACCATAGCACATTTTACTGCTACCAGGACCACTTCTTAACAATAAACCTGACGAGAGCTGTCTTAGTGACTCATCTTCCTTAAGCTTGTTGATTAATGACAAGAAACTAAACCTTCATGTATCAACAGATGAAATGTATTAACAACTAATACGGTCCAGTAACAGAGCTTACTGGAGATTTTATGCCTTCATTTTTATTACTTTTATATTTTCTAAGTTGAAATATATTAAAAGACTTCTTTTGGGCACATTAGTTTCAATTTTAAAACATATGTTACAGGAAATTCAGCAATTCAAAAAAAATCTCAGTAACTAGGTAAAAATTAATCATGCCCACATCTCAAGAATCAGCACAACATTAGTCATTAGAAGAAAAACAATGAGGACACAAACAGATACTAAAATTTAATTGCAGTTTCTTATTAAATAATTTGAGCTAAAAACCTTGATTTCTGTTAAGTATGTTTCTTTGGAATAAATGCAGTAGGCAATTGAAAATGACTGAAAGTATGAATTATGTTTTAATTATTTATAAAAAGTTGTTCAGGCTCTGGAGAGAGGGCTCAGTGATTTGGCACACTTGCTCTTGCAGAAGACTGTGGTTAGAATTCCAGCACCCACATGGCAGCTCTCAAACTCTATAACTCCAGTGCAGGATCTGACACCATCTCCTGAACTCAGTGTGCACCAGGCTCGTATGTGGTTGCACACACAGACATATAAACAGAACACTCATACACATAACATAAATCTACAAGAGATAAAGTGTTTTGCAAATTGATAATTTACCTGTCCAACATAGATCTATTGTGTCACTAAAAAAACATAACCTGAACATTTCAACTCTGTCAATCTTGCCTGAAGTGCTTAAGAATCAATTTATAACCACACCTCTGCTGCACAAAGCCTCAGTTGGGCTCCAAGAGCTGTTTTCTTCAAGCATTATTCACACTAGGATAGATACAAATTCGTAACAGAGGAGGAGACAAAAAGCAAATGGCAAGAGGAAGAGGAAGAAAAGCAAAAGAGCAAAACAGGAAACTGCCCTCCCAGGAAGACATTCAGAGTGCAGTGACTGTCCTAAGCTTCCTGTGTTTCCTATCTTTTGTAAGGCTATCTCTATTGCAAACTATGACAAACCACACAAAATGGCATGCCAAAGCCCTACATACAGTAAGCTATTTCAATTCACGGGCTTTCTTTCAAATTCAAGCCTAAGAGCCCTTGATCCATAAAACTGTCAAGGCAGAATTTCAGTATTATTACACCCCAAATCTTCACTTTCACTGCTGGCCAAGGATCAACACCCACGTAATATGTCTTGGAAAGAGGAGCCAGAGTTAAAGTAAACAGTTCCATAAAATGGAGTCTGACACATACAGACGTATTTACACAGTAATTTCCACTAAACTTATTATGGAGTAACTGAATACTATAAGGAGGGAGCTTTGTATGATGACATACAAATTATGGTACAAACAGAAGACAGGATGTTAAACTACTACTCAAAAGGTTTAAAACCAGTAACCAAAATGTACTTTGAGTACAAACATCCTGTTTTCTATTCAGATGATACCATATGACATTTAGTAAGTGAAAACCCAGTCATCACGTATTATTTATCTATATTTTAATTTAAAAATTACATGGTAACTTTCCTATTTTTTTCTCATTGCATAGCACAGAGATTTCTTCTGTATTTACTTAACCAGGATCAACAATACTGTTCAAGAACCAGCATACTACACATAATTGTTCTTACAGTGAAACTACGGGTATAAATACTTACTTATCAAAGCTATCGCTATTTTTGATGAAGCTCTCCAGTTTTTCCTTGGCATATTCCACCACATCTGAATGAAGTTCAATCCCATGATTTATTCCAAAAGGACCTGTAATTGTAGCAGCGGTTTTTACAACAATATTAATGATATGCCCCAGAGTTCTACTTTCTGTGCACTTATCTATCCATGGCATTTAAAGAGGGCAAGAAATAGGCAAACATCTACTAGCTGGATTTTAGAGCTGAATGAAAAACTATGTACATAGATTCAGTATAGTAAGGTGGAGGGGTGTTTGCCTACTTTCTATGACGAGGAAGAGGGAGTGAACACAGTAGCGAGAGATTATAGGGCTATTAACTTACAGGTCTCCAAAGACATATTTTTGGCAGGAATCTATGGTCCAAGTAATCACAGATCTCCAGGTTTACGTGGTGGTGACACTTTGCAGCTCTGAGTCTGGAACCAGACCTTGTCCCAGGCACCATCTGCCCCTCCAGCCCACTGTGTTGCTAACTTGCGTCCTCAGGCTGGCCTTCAAGTCACCATGTAGTCCATGCCAGTCTCTAACTTGATTCTCCTGCCTCAACTTCCAGAGTTGTAAGGGGAAAGATGCAAGCATCACCATAGCCAGCTGAGGCTGAATCTTTACTATAAAGCCGGACAATAGTGGCACACACCTTTAATCCCAGCACTTGGGAGGCAGAGGCAGGTGGATTCCTGTGAGTCTGAGGCCAGCCTGGTCTACAAAGGGAGCGCAAGACAGCCAAGGCTACAGAGAAACCCTGTCTCAGAAAAAAAAAAAAAAAGAATCTTTACCATAACCTTTACTTATCATTTATTCAAAATCTGGTGGTCCTCACGTGTGCAGTTAAGAGTTCCAGAAAACTTCATGCCTTTGACACCATACTTCTGTTTACACATGGTGATGGCTGAAGAGACCTCCACGGAGAAGGGCTGGAGAGCTGAGCTTACTCAATGCTCCCCTGTAAGTGGCAGATAATATTTTCTCACGGAGATCTAGGGCACAGTATTTACTAAGGTTACTATTGCACATCCTGTGTCCACAATCCTTACAAAGGTAGTCACATGACTGCAGCTGAACCGCAAGTTCTCCTCATCAGCTGAAATGGAACCTAACAGGTGTGTGCTTTGTATTCTTTTAGTCTGAGAGATATCCTGAGAAGGTTGTGTTTTCTTCTGAATCTTGTTTTGGGGAGGGAGTCGCTCTCTGTGTAGCCCCAACTATCCCTGAACTTAGACATTCTCCTGCTTCTGCCTCTGGAATGCTAGGATTAAAGGTGTGTGCTACCATGCCTAGCTTAATAATTTTCCTTAAAATAATTCTGTAACTGGAGATGTCCTCTACTGTCTGTCACAAGACAATGAATTTCAGACTTGTATTTATTAACCATGAAGTACTTTAAAGTAAAGAGAGTCAACTACAGATGATCAAATTTAGATGTTCAGAGAGTACAAAAAAATTTGACACAAAATGTTCACAGTCTTCGAATCAAATATCAAATGTATATTCTTTCTCTTGCCATCACATTCTTTTTAATTACTTATTTAAACAAAACAGAAAACTGATTTTTACCAAGAAAATGTATTTAGACAAGAAATTTTAACAAAGAATTTGACTCAGCAAACACAACACAGGGATTAGTTTCTTTCCTCCCCCCCTTCAGTTTGGTGAGGTTTTGTTTTTGTTTGGGAGGTGGGGTGGGGAGCTGAGACAAGGTCACACTGAAATGTTATGCAATGGAGAATGACTTCAAGAGTTGGTCCTGTCACTTCTCAAGTAATGGGATTATAGGCAGTAGTCACCATGCCAACCAACCTGAAATATTATGTTTTTAAACATGAGCAAACTGAGGCAATCCTAAGCACTTCTTCTTTACTGTTTCCTTGTAAACTGGTAAGCTTTGATCCGAAAACTGAAATGTCAGTCCAACATCATTTAATACTTCCTGATACTAAAAGCAGTAAAAGATGTTTTTTTAAAAAAAATCCCCACCCCCAAATTATACGTAGAATCCAACACACAGTGATGTCACCCTTTAACACATACCCAATCTGAGCATCCTAAGAACTTGAGTTTCCAAGAGTCTATACATGCCAGAGAAAGTTCAGCCTAGAAACACTTGGAGGAGAGTCAGGTAGATTAAGGAGATAATACGTTCAAAGTATATTACAGACACGAAAATAGCCTTGTGCAACCTTGTACAATAAAGTAATAGTAATAGAAGTATGTGCTTTAAAGCTTGTTCAAGTTAAAGCTGTCTTAGAGACAGTCACCTATAACTGAAGCTGAGGTGTAGAAAATGCTGGCTGGTATTTTCCTTCACCTGTCAGAAAATGGCACTTTTAAAACTGCAGCTATCAGTAGCTGAAATTGTTTGAAAGTCGTCTTAGCCTTGTCCACCTCACCTGTCTGTAGACATGGGAGACCACATGCATCAGCTACTTGTGTCTTTCAAGTACCATTTTCATTTTTAACTTGAAATAAAAATTATTAAAAATTAAAGTGAAAAGTTAATATCAAACTGTAATCACTTAATAAATACTACAGGTAAGAAAAGCCTTACCACCAAATTAATCTCAATTTGCTTCTATCTTCCATGATCCACTCAGGTAAAATCTAAGAGAAACTTGGGGTCCCATTATCCATTAATACTTTAGTAATAATTTTCGAACACTTTGTGCAAAAATAAGATACGAACAAAATATTGCTAGCATTCTATATTTCCTATAAGACCAAATGCAAAAGCTAAGAATCTGAAAATGAAGGTTTCCATTGCTATTTCAAGCTGCCTAATTTACACAAGAGTGTAGACTTGAGACTAGGTCAAAAGGACAAAGACAGGCTGTTCCTCACTTCAAGATGCTTCCATTACTGTCTTAAAGCACTCTTATCAGCTTTCAGAAATGGGACATTTCTGTAACTATCTTTTATTTTTGGAGGTTATAAGTATATTATTCTCCCTTCCTTTCCATCCTCCCAAACCCTCTGAACCCATCTTTCAAATCCATGACCTTTTTTCTATTAACTCTTGTTACATACATATATTATATTTACATATCTATTACATATATATTCCTAACTACATAAATACAACCTTCACAGGATATATGATGTTACCTGTATGTACGGTTTCAGGGCTGACCGTTTGGTACTGGATAACCAATTGCTGTACTCTTTCCTGGGGAAGACTATTTCTCCTACTCTCATCATTCTGAAAGAGCATTTTGTATATTTTTTTAAAATTTCATTGTATTTTTCCTCCATGTGAGGGTATCAGATCCCTAGGAGTGAGAGTGGTAGATAGTTGTGAGCTGCCATGTAGGTGCTAGGAATTGAACCCAGGTTCTCTGGAAAAATAGCCACTGTTCTTATGACCCATCTTAAGGAATATGTTTTCTTACCTAACTTATTTTTCATATCATCATAACATAAGACAGTTAATAATTTCAGAAGTAGAATGTATGGTGGTCCAGCTGTAACACCATACTCAGCAGACTGGGGCAACAAGATCAAGTTTAAAGTCTCAACTATATAGTTGGGGGGAAAACAATTTTCCCTCAGTAATATATTAAAAACTATTTTCAAACACAGCATAAATATATACAGAGAACACACTATTAAAAGATAATACAGACCTTTGTTTTAAAATGGAATTGTTTAATTTTAAAGCAACATGGAGGCATATCTTTATCACGTAATAACCAAGCCATTAGCAGTAAATCAAAATTAAAAGATAAAAGATATTAGTAAAGGCAGGATCCATGGACAGGAGGGGAGTCTCAGCAGTTAAGAGCATGTGCTGCTCTTGCAGAGGACTCGGGCTCCTAGTCTCAAACTCCTGCCTGTAACTCAAGCTCCAAGGGCCTCCAGAGGCACCTGTACTCTTATACACATATTCAAAGGAACACACGCCTGCGCGCGCGCGCGCACACACACACACACACACACACACACACACAAATAATGGTAAAAAAGTAAAAAGCAGAGCTGAAATAGCAATGCTATTATAGTCACAGAATGTGCTCTCAACTAGAACACATCAAGTTGTCATAAATGTGGGACAATGCTGATAGTTACAACTCAAAAAGAGAACCACAGGGAAATAGGACACAGGAAACTGAAGGCACAGCCAGCTACTTCTGAAAGTGGAGACTGAAACGTCTAAGGTAGGAATGCCATCTCATTATACACTGTTAAAATGTGTTTTACCTGGGCTGGGTGTGGTGGTGCATATCTTTAATCCCAGCACGTGGGAGGCAAGGACAGGTGGATCGCTGTGAGTTCGAGGCCAGCCTGGTTTACAAAGTGAGTCCAGGACAGCCAAGGCTACACAGAGAAACCCTGTCTTGAGAGAAAAAAGAAAAAAGAAAAGAAAAGAAAAGCAAGCATTCTACCCATGAACACATGCAACCTGTCAATTAAAACCTAACAGGCTAGGACTAAGGAGGTGTTAACAGAAAAGTGCTTGCTGTGAAAGTATGGGAAACCAATTCTGAATCCCAGAACCCATCTAAATCCAAGCTCCTTAGCTTGTCTGCAATCCCCGTGTTCCTACTGCAGATGGAAGGCCAAGCAAGAACCCCAGAAGCTCACAGGCTGACTAGTCTAGCTATGCAACAATAACAACAGAGAATCTCTGTCTCAAACAAGGTAGAAGAGTGATGACCAACACCTGGGGATGGCCTCTGAGCGCTACAAGCCTGCTGTGGCATGCGCTCACGCCACCCTACCCCACGTGAAATGTTAAATCTACACAGGGGTCAAGGTGATCTTCAGCTGTTTATCCTAGTCAAGGCCAAAATGGTTACATGAGATCCTGTCACAGGAAGGAGAAGATAAAATAAAAATAAAAAAATAAAACACTATGAAAGTTTAGTTTTTTAAAAAAGGCATTATTATGTATATCAAACAACAGTATAAGTTGCCAATGGGAAGAAAGAAAACAGTTCTCTAGATGAAATGTGAATGTGATTTTGTATTCAATACAATTCAATGCTATTTATTCAAAGAAGCCAAGAAAGATTATAAAATAATAAAGGCTTCATTCTATAATAAACAGTTTTAAAGAGAAAATACTAACAATTGATACAGCTTTTAACAATTAACTTCCAAAGAGAAAATTGAAAGAAACAGTTTATTAAAACAAATAAGAGTACTAAGAAATATCTAGTCTATATATTAGAAATTACTTAAGACTGACTAAAGTTCATATATCATAAATAACAAATGTAACAAAATTCTAATGTAATAAAGACCAATTATCTCTTTTAACAACTATACCTAGCCCTAACCGGCTCACATATACATCAGTTAGTCAATAATAAAAGTGTACATGTAACGGTCAGTAATTACTAGATAAAACGCAGTAACTATTCTATTTGCAGCTGTGTCTTCTTCACCTGATAACACACATACAATAGCCATCCGCAGGACCCAAAGCTTTACACTACACAAATGATGCTCACTCTGCTATTGGCATTTTATATAAGGCTAATTCACAGAACACAATCCAGACAAAGGGAGATCTTAACAGAGAACTGGAAGAACCACTAGAAGGAAATGATCAGACCTGCAAGTTCAGTTGGGAACACTTAAAGCCAAACTGTATGGTGTTCTTCCCTGTGGAACAACCTAGGATTGGTTGTTTTTGTTTTTGTTTTCGAGGAGGGGGGGCGGTTTGAGACTGGGTTTCTCTGTGTATTCTTGGCTATCCTCGAGACTCACTTTGCAGACCAGTCTGTCCTCAAACTCACAGCGATCCACCTGCCTCTGCCTCCCGAGTGCTGGGATTACAGGCGTGTGCTACCATGCCCAGCCGCAACCTAGGATTAATCAACTACTTCCTGGAAATTATTTTTTACTCTAAAAGGAATCTTGAGGATCCACAACTGCTTACTTAAAAGTGCCTCCTTTGCAGGGAAGTATCAGAGGTAACAGACCATCAGAAATTATGACATGATCTATCTCCTCTTACAGACCATGTTAGGGACACAAGCAGCATTCTAACCTACAGAAGTGGTTCTCAGCCATGATGGTACATCAATAACCTAGGAACATAAAAGTAGGACAAACATGACCTGTTTAAAGCCATTATTCCTGGGTCCTACTGCACACATGCCAAAGGCAATCCCTCTAGGGTGTGGCCTGGTCAGGCTAAAGTAATAACACACATCCAGGGCTCTGGTGCAGAAATGTACCCTTCCTAATTATTATACAAAGCCCACCCTGATTTTCTAAAACAAACACACACACACACACACACACACAGCAGTATTCTTGCCTCAGGACAGGGTTAAAGGCATATACCACCATGCCCAACTCAGATGAGTAACTCTCAGTGCTTTGGACCATTCGAATCTCTGTTTTCATTTGTAAAGTAATACCAAAAGTTAACAATGACTAATGTAAAAACATTTGGCTAAGCCTTAATATTTACCACAAGGGGGAGTAGATGAACTGGCTATTTGGTTTCTATGAAACCAATATACAGTCAATTATATTAAATTAGACATATAAGATACCTTTTAATAAATTATATTGGTTATTAATAACCCTAGTTATATTATTTTTAATTTTTTATTAATTCATTCATATTCCATCTCAATAGTTATCCCATCCCTTGTATCCTCTCATTTCTCCCTCCCACTTTCCCCCTATTCCCCTTCACTATGACTGTGACTGAGGGGGACCTCCTCTCCCTGTATATACTCATAGGGTATCAAGTTTCTTCTTGGTAGCCTGCTATCCTTCCTCTGAGTGCCACCAGGCCTCTCCATCAAGGGGACGTGGTCAAATATATGGGGCACCAGAGTTTGTGGAAAGTCAGTCCCCACTCTCCACTCAACTGTGGAGAATGCCCTGTCCATTGGCTAGATCTGGGTCAGGGTTCAATGTTTACTACATGTATAGTTCTTGGATGGTGTCATTGTTTGAGCAGGACCCCTGGGCTGAGATACATCCGTCATCATAATGTTCTTCTTGTAGATTTCTAGGACCCTCTGGATCCTTCTATTTCCCCATTTTCCCATGCTTCTCTCGCCTAAAGTCCCAATAGGATGTCCTCTCCTCTGTCCCACTTTCCTGATAAGTGAAGACTTTCATGGGACATGCCCCTTGGGCTAGTGTCCAGATATAAGTGAGTATATACCATCTGAGTCTTTCTGCTTCTGGGTTAACTCACTCATTATGATCATTTCTAGTTCAATCCATTTGTCCACAAATTTTGGAAATTCCTTGTTTTTAATAGCTGAAGCCACATCCCATCAACAGAAACAGCAAAATGACTAAAGGACAGCATAAGAACACAAACAGCAACTCTAGTTATATTAAATAAGACATTTAGAAATTGAAGTAACTAAATTTGTAGATATGACAGGTAAAACTGAATTATAGTAGCACAGCGTGTCAGAACTTAGACAGCTAGTTTCATGACACCGTGTGTGTAATCCTTGCACCTGGGAAGTGAAAACAAGAGGATCAGGAGTCAAGATCACTTTGGCTACAGTTAAGCTCAAACCTAAACTGCATGGGCTCTGGTCCCCCAGCAAACCAAACACGTGGGAGGGAGGGCGTGTGCGGTTCTCAGAGTTCTGCATATTCTATCTAACAGTGATCAAGGACAACTACTGTCCACCTTTTCCTAAGTCTTGCCATGTAACAGTTTAGTGATTCTCAAGATGAGAAACTTATCTCTCCTCTCTGGGTTTGGAAAAAGCCTAATGAAAAAGTGCTAGAATTTGCCAGTTAACATCTTAAAAGGCACCAGACTCATCCAAGACATAACTACCACTTCTCCTTTTTACTTCATTTTAGCAATTGTTGAGACACTACCTCATGAATTTTTTGTTGTTAGTGGCTTTTAAGACAGAGTCTCATTGCAGTTTGGTCTGGCATTGAACTCTTGAACTTGATATGTAATTAAGGATTTTTTCAAATTCATGATATTTCTTCCTCTACCCCCACCCCGACTCCCAAATTTATGGAGCTTCAGAGCTTGATCCAAATTCTTTTGCCAAAATTAATTTCCCCAGAATTTAGACTTTTCCCCCTGGTTTTGTTTGTTTGTTTGTTTTGTTTTGTTTTTAAAGACAGGGTCTTCTTTTGTAGCTCAAGCTGGTCTTGAACTTCAAGCCTCCCATTCTGTGCTGGAATTACAGTTGCCACTACAATGCTCATCTCACATTTATGGCACCTGAAGGCATCAGGGCCAGCCAAAGACTGACTCACCAAAATGTGTTTTTATGGAGCAGAATGAAGAGCTAATAGAGAAGTGCTATGGTTCTCTACTGGCCATTCTCAGCAGCTGATATAGGGTCTAATGTAAATACTTCATAAGCATATGATAAAGGAAAGAAATTGCAAATTTATACCAAAACCAGTATTAGGGAATAAGTCTTACAAATGAATATATTAGATTCAAACCTAATTTAATAGAAAAATTGAAGACATTAAATATTTACTTTTTATCTGTAAGACAATTTTCTTTTCACTTCAAGCTAATTCTCATCCCTGTAGGCATCCATCACGTAAGTATTATTTAAAAATCAAGGTGCCCTTAGGGCTTCATGTTACCGTGCAAGTGAGGAAGTCATTGGATTAAATGCAAGAAAAAGAAAAAAAAAAAGGAAAGCCATTTCAAAGCATGCTTTTTTACTTTTGGGTTTTAAGACCTGGACATTGAATGTGTTGCCTGCTCTATGGTGTAAGATTAAAGAGGCTGATATTCAAGTCTTTACCTAAGGCAGTTTAGAAGAAAACTGCGCCTTTCACCAAGAAAAGAAACACAGGACAAAGAAGAAAATATAATGAATTTTTTGTATTGTGTGGAAAAGAACTGAGGGAAGGACTGGTTGAGGACATGGACTGAATGTGTAAGGATGCAGGCTGGGAGTCCTCTCCAAAGTCCATGTCCAGACCTGGGCAGGGAGACTCTGAGGTTGTGGAAATTCATGGGTCCTTCAACAATCAAGGATACTGAAACCAAATAAAATAAAATAAAAGTGAGATCTATCCTTCACTATAGGAGAAAACTAAAGGGTGTTTTGTTTTGTTTTGCTTTGTTTAATGGACAAAGCATTTACAAAAACAGTAGGCATTCTGGAAATTAGACATCCAAAGAGAAAAGGGGTGTTATGAAACACTGTGTTCAAGATACAACAGGTCCGAACCCTGACAATCATGAACACACGGCAGCTGAGGATGCCTGCAGAAGACCCACATATGTCTATTGCCTGCAATATTACATTATGGATGAAGGAGAGGGATGTGCTACTGAACCCCTCTATCCTTCCCTGATGAGCTTTTGGCAGAGGAGGGGTATCATTTTCTTCAGGAGTATGGACACTGGTAAGCTACCCATGCACCAGTAAATAGCCTCTATTGTGCTCACACACGTAACTGCGTCTGAAACAAAGACAGAGAGGGGAAGACTAATGGAAAGAAGGGTTCAAGAGTGGAAAGGAGGGCAGTAAAAGTATGAATATTACACAACACACTGCATGAAACACTCTCTTATACATGTGTGCATGTATGCACGTGGCACACACACAAATAAATAAAAGTTCAAGAATGGAATAGGCTGACTCTGTTAGAAGGCAGACTTAAGCAGAATGTGAAGAGTGATTCCAGGGAAAACAAAAGCCTCCCTGCAAACCAAGGAAGCCTGTGAATTATAGTCAACTTCTGCCACTATTTGACACACTCAGCTTAACACACAACATAGCCTAAGGACGACTGTACCACAAGGAAAGAAACAATTCTACAGCTGTGAGCTTTGATACTACAAGACTGGTTCATGAACTCTTTCACACAGAGAAACAAATGCAAAAAGGCAGTAGTTTTCTGAAAGTGTTCTACTCTTCTAGTAGTTATAGTCTGTAAAGTCCAACAAACACTGTCAAAAGGAACACTCTGTGTGTGTGTGTGAGAGAGAGAGAGAGAGAGACAGACAGACAGACAGACAGACACACACACACACACACACACACACACACACACAGAGACACAGAGACACAGAGACACAGAGACAGGGGCGGGAGATGGAGAAGGATAGATTACAATTTTACATACTAAAATTTCATCGTGATAGAATCTACTTAATTTTACTAAAACTCAGAATGTGACTTGCCTAAGGTTGTCACAGGGACTGGTGTCATATTTAAGATTCAAGCTCCACTCACTGGCCTCAGTTCAATGCAGTGTCTTGCCCAACACAAGCAAGAGAATTCTTGCACTTCTAGTAGGAACACACACAAGTGACTCAACATTTCTTCTCCTCTGCATCAGAGCTGCACCAAAGTGCTGCATTCTTAGGAGCTACAAAAGTGCTAAATTCATTGGGGAGGGGGTCACAAAAGCACTGCACTCATAAACCTTACAACTAAATTTGGCAAAAGCAAAAAGGAGCATCTGCTATAGAGATGTTAATACCAAACATAGACAAGTAAACCATTTAGAATACCTTTCTATCACTAAGGGGATTTCCTCACACTTTCTAACAATGTTTGATGTAATAAACCTAGAGAAACAATTACTCTGAAAATGAATGATTCCATGGTATGTTATCTGCATGCCATTTGCTGCTATTAATTTGTAAAAGGCAGCAATAATAACCATAAAGAAAATCACCAGAACACCAACTTTTAGAGGCAGCAGCAGCAACAAGCACGGGTGACTCATTATGACACCACAGACACTTACATTGCTGCTCTACTAACAAAAGCAGGGAAGTGAAATCAACCTATGTTCATCAACAGATGAACACATAATAAAAGGGTGGTGCATACAGACAGTGGAATATTATTCAGCTGTAAAGAAAAAAATCTACAGTAAAATGGGTGAAATTGAAAAAAATATAAAGCAAGGTAGCTCTGTGTGGTTGCTCACATAGGTGGCTCTTACCTCCTATTACATCTAAACATCCAGATAGGAGAATAGAGGCTCCAAAAACAAGAAAGGCATCCATGAGACAAGAAAAAGGAAGCTTTGAGAGGGAATCAGAGAATAGAACATATGAATACTAAAATAGAAAAGGGAATATTAATGGCAAGAGGGCAGGCACAGTGGGGAAAAAAAGGCATGAACTGAAAATCAATCACAAGGAAGCAGGTGTGAAAAAAAAATTGTTTTTTAAAGGCATGCTAATAATGGAATACACGATGTTGGGATGGAAAACAAGATGCACAGATGCCTATATAGGACTAAACAGTGCAGTGTACACAGGCACTTTGACAGCTTAAGTATGATAAGACTAAGAGAAAACATTCTCAAGAGATATTTGTTCACAACCAAAACCAAGTCACTTTGAAGAATGTTCATCATTACTTAAAATTCAGAAATCTTTTCTTAAAACACAGAATAAAGGACCAAGACTAAAACCAACACTTAATGTGGGAAATAGAAATTCCCTTAGGAGGATGTGTTCTATCTCACAGGAACAAGGAGCTGGGGCAGGACCACTTTAAGGACGTCTGTACAGAATCTGAAGAAACATTATAAAATCCTATGCTAAAAATGCTTACATACAAAGCACAAAGGAATACAAGCAACAATAATAACGTGCAAAGAGCAGGGGAAAACCTTGCACAGACCCTGCACCAAAGCTATGCAAATAACCAACTAGTACTGAACAGATGCTCACTTCATTAATTATGGAAGTGTCAAACTGAACCGCCAATGAACCAACAATTCACATCCACTTATATGGCTACTAAAAGAATAAAAGGCTCCAAGTCTTAAAAGGGAGGTGAAGCTCAGTGGTAGACTGAATGTATGCTTAGTATACACAAGGCCCTAAGTTTTTGGTGGTGCTGAGGCCAAATTTTAAGTCTGGCAATTTCTTAAAAAGCAAACATAATTTTACCTTCTGCCCAACAATCCCAGCTCTGTGATCTACACAGGAGAAAGAAATTGTCTACCCAAGACTTTCTATAGAATTCTCAGGGCAGTACTCACAAATAGGCAACAGCAGTAAAAAAAAAAAAAAAAAAAAAAAAAAATCAATTGTGAACTGATTTAAACAAAAATGTGATGACATTTATCCCTGGGGTCACGGACTCCACAAGTGAGTTGTGAAGCCACAGCTGGGTGTCAGAAACCAGATGCAAAGAACACTGTGTGCTCCTACTGCTAGTAAAGGCCCAGAAGGCAACCTAGAGGAGCAGCTGCCTGCCAAGGCTACAGCAGGAACCAAGAGTGGGAACGACTGAACACAGCCTAACAACAGAGGCAGTTAAAGATTAGACTGTGGCAAAGTTAGTACAACACTACATTTCTAGTAATAAATCACCAAGTTAAAGACTTAAAAACCGTAAACTTGGGCTGGAGAGATGGCTGTGGTAAGAGTACTGGCTGCTCTTCCAATTCAATTGCCAGCGCCCACACGCGGCTCACGGCTTTCTGTAACTCTAGTCTCAGGGGGTCCAATGCCTTTTTCTGGCTTCCAAAAGAACAAGGCGCACACATGGTGCACAGACATATGTGAAGGCAAGGCACTCATACATATAAAATAAAAATAAAACAGGGAAAGGATAAGCGTTATAGTATATAAACTATACATTATTAAAGAAGAGGGGATGAGGGGGAGCAAAGACATATACAAATGCAGAGGGAGAACATTTTCTGAGGGCAAAGGCAACATAAGCATTCTGAATAAGGATTATTTAACATCCTAATACACACACACACACACACACACACACACACACACACACACACACTCTATATATAGGTTCCATCAGGAAAATCAGAATAAATCGCCCAGCTAAAAGGAATGGGATGAAGAGGAACCACCCCTGCCTGAATCAGCAGCTATAAGAATGACAGGAATGGTGATGGTTTGGTATTTAATTCAATTTTAAAAGTTTTGGGAAGCTTCTTTTTCGTTCTCTCCATTTAATTGTACAGGAACAAATATAGTGCTGAGATTCCTCTGTAAAAATCCTGAGCTCTGGGAAGACAGTTACATGAGCAGAACAGAATTCATTTTGAATTTGGAACTGAAGATGATGTTTTAATCCAACATAATAGGGTTTGAAGTGATCTACTCTCCAAGTCTGGAGCAAAATGAAACTTACAGATAACTGTTTTCAAGTATACTTTAACTGTCAAAAACTATCTGAAGAAAACTCTAACTTCCCCTCACTGAACAAGAATGCTCTAATTATGGCCCATCCTCCATACTCCACTTTCTGAGGTGAGACAAGAAGTCCCCAAAGGCATCTTATCCCTGAACTGCATACTAGCAAACCAGAGACGGCCTGCTCCCCAGCTGCTGCCCGCATCACTGTAACAGAACCATGACAAGCACATGCCGAGCAACAGGCTTCTTTAATGTGGCGGCCATGCAGGAGGGGCCACACGCACATAGTCAGAGAATTACAGGCTATGTGTAAGCACTCCTCCAGGTTCACATGACTGTTTTGTTTGCCCTCCCTCTGGTTTAACACATGAAATACAAATCAAAGTATGAGGGTGTAGGGTAGAGCAGTTAGCAGATTAAAATTCAGCTATGATCATTGCCTCACAATTGTCCTTTCTTGTCTTCATTTTTAAGTATTTTTCACCAACTATACAGTTCTAATAAAAAGAATAATAATTAAACTCTGGTTTTAATTATGCAGGATGACAAAGAAATCTTGAGACAGTATCCAGAAGCTATGGCTATATAGTAAGCTACATGTCCATGGCTTACTGGGCTTCTGTTACAAGAGAAAAATGCCTAACACACTATACAACAGAGGGTCTGTTTCCCCAACACTGCTGCTGGCCATGATTAAAAGACAAAATAATATAGTTCAAGGCCAGCTTAAGGTCTTGAACCTATCTGGCCATATTACTTAATCTGTGGGTGGCTGGGGCTAGTCAATGACTCTAGTCAAGCTACTGATGAGGAAACACACCTCAACACACCTTTGGTTGGACTGACTCCCTAACAGGGGATAAATGGGTCAACTGTCTTGAAACAAAGAGACAAAACCTCTTCTCAATAAGCCTCTACCAACAGAAGTACAGATACAAGTTGTTCCTATCAGAGGACAGAGAAGAACATCATACTAACGTAAGGTTTTAACTGTCTATTTTGTGACATCAAAAACTAATCCAGTTGTGAAAAAAGCCACACACATTTTATGAATCAAATGACAGGTTCCATGATTAAATCACACGACTAGTGGCATAGAACAAGCCCTGATTTCAGCCCTGAAAATACCTGACGGTGACAAATTGTGACTGCATTTAACTGAGCAGAGACACAGTCACCTATGACAGTGTGTGTCAGTCTCTACTTTACAACCTCCAACTACATCTCCCCACTGCTGTAGGAGGAATGTAACCCAAGTCTTGACCTGTAACTTTGGCACATAGCTCAACTACAGAAGCCATCACATGAGGCAGGAACTGTTCATTCTCTTTCTTGGAAACTGGTCCCAGGCCACGGAGGCAAGAGTTTATGTCATCCATCTTAGTGCTATCCTTAGCTGCTTCCAGGCAGCCCAGTGAATGTGATGGAGGAAGCCAATGTTAGTAACCCCATGGGTGCTCATTTTCTATGCAACATGCCTTATGGAGCCGAGGTCCCTCTATGCACTAATTTCCCACGTGCAATCCGTATTCCTACTCACCTTCTAGCCAGTGATTTCACGTAAGTAATTGAACCTCACTCACTTATAGCAGCTCAATAATAACATATTCTTCAAAGGACTTCTGGAAACATTGAAAGGGCTGCAGAGCCTGATACAATGCCAGCATTCACTCTGAGAGTCCCTTTTGATCCTTGCTCTACTCCCACTCCAGAAGCCTGGTACAACAGACACAAAACAGGCTGCAATATGCTCTTTCTGTTATTCTTCTCCAGTATTCTGCTTTGCCCTGCAATGCCACATGAAGTTCCACACTCCTGTCTTCAGGACTGGCACAATTAATTCCTTTTCCATTTAAAATGAGACACTAATAAAATGGTCAAGAATTGTGTATCACAGGTAATAGTTTTTTAAAAAGCCAAGGCTTTCCCAGGTAACTGGGTACACTGTATAGAAAAGACAACCTGAAACATAAAAATCCAATATTGTGGAAGATGATAAATATATACATATGTGAATATGTAAGCTTCCAATGTGCCCTCAATTGGGATTCTGGAATGTCTTTGGAAAATAGTTTCACAAAAAAAAATCTTAAAATATTATTTTCATTTTTGTTACTTTTACCATGTGGGAAGTACTTTACAGCACTGACTAGTCCCTACTTCCATCACAGTGTCTTGTTTTTAACAGCTCTTATATTAGTCCCAATATAAATGATAAAAGACCTGACGTTTTTGTCAAAGTCATTCCATTGTTGTGACATGTTGATTGAGATTGTGGCGAGTTCATAAATAAAATTAGAGGTAATAAAAATCATATTAAATATTTTTTCTTCTTCTAAAAAAAAAAAAAAAAAAAGAATTGTGTATCACTTTACATACACCTAATACTCCTCAGTTTCTTGCTTTTGGGAAGGGGTAAGAGGGTGTGAAATAGGTCTCATGTGTCCCAGGCTGGTCTCAAACTCATTATGCAGCATGTAACTAAGGATGATTTTGAGTTTTTATTCTTCTACCGCCATGCTGGTAACGTGAAGTACCGGGTCGCAGCAGGGCTTTGTACATGCTAGGTAAGTATCCTACCAACTGAGCTCCAGATCCAGGCCCAGCTGCTAGATTTCAAGTACTGTTCTACTATAACTCAACAGAATAGTGCACGAGCTGACCAACCCCCACGGGCAGGGCTGGGAAAGGAGAGATTACTACAACTGTGTGCTTCCACACCAATGAAAGAACTATGCTGCTTTAAACCAACACTTTCAGACATACCAGACACAGTTACAAACACTGTAGGTCATGAAGAGCCATGCAAACTCAGCTCACTTTATAAATGGAAATTTACAAAAATAAAATTACCTAAAATTAAGCCCACCATTGTACTTAAATATCCGGTTCCACTTCCCAGGTTAAGAAAAGATAATCCTGGTTGAAGTTTCAAAGCTTCCATAACTTCAGAATAAATGCAAGGTGCTGACAAGTGTATGTTCCCGTGCTTCCAGGCTAAGTCTTTGTAAGCATTGTCTCTGTAGCCTTCCAGATAGTAATCTCCGCGGTCAATGGCTCTGAAGGCTTGCTCTACTCTTTCAGTTCGGATGTACTGAGCTTCTTTAAGGTTATCAATTAAGTCATCATTATCTTCCCCAGCACTCACAGCTCCTCCCATGACAGTATTCAAATCAAATCATAAGTTAAAATGTAACGGATTAGTAGAAATGGCTTCCAATAATGTGTGCTTTTTCTTTTTAATATTGAACTTGATTTCCAAAAATAAATTAAACCTGGAAAAGAGTAAAAATAAACAAGTTTAATGTGTGTCATAATACTTACCTACCATTTCCCAAATATACATTCTGTTCTAGCCACAATGTTAAGCGACTTAAATAGATTATTTCACTTAATTGTTATAACATTCATGGAAGTTAAGGCTAAAAGTTTAAGTTACCTAGTACTGGTCCTAAATGATGACCACAAGTCACATATCCACAGATTAACTGATTGTAATTACACGCAACTTAAAATTCAATTAAGTCAACTTTGTCAGATTCACACCCTTAACATCTACCTGTGGCAGAAGGTACAGGCAGCTAGCTACCAGGTAGCTGCCACATCACACTATATGGGTCTGGAGAATGAGGATGCTGCCAACTTAGTACCAGGTCTTTCTAACTCAAAGATCATGCTCTGAATCATTTAGCTACATTTATAGTAAGAGTAATCCTGGATTAATGACTTAAAATTCCTAACCTTAGAAGCCAATAATTCCACATGGTTTGCATTCTAAATATTTAATATTTATGATACCTAAACACTGAGTGAACATGCATCACCTCATGTCATCAAAAGACGATACGGAGACATTCAGTTCAGCCTTAAGGACATGTGTAACTGGGGAGGAAAGGCTGGAAAAAAATATATACTCCAAGCAGATAGTAAACAGAAGAGAGCAAAGAGCCAGACATGCTAGTGCATGCCTGTGATGCCAGTGCTCAGGAAGATCAGAAGTCACATCAAGTATGTTCTTGAGCATAATGGAGTAAAAGCAAACTCAATTGGCAGGAGAAGTTCTGGAAAATTCTCAAGTACTTGAAAATGAAACATTAAATGTTCCCAAACAGCCCACAGTCTACATCTCAAGGAAATTTTTTTTTTCAGTATCTTAAAAAACTTAAACTGAAAACAAAAGAAAAAAAACTTAAACTGGGAGAAAATAAAACAAAACTGAAAGTGAAAATGAAGCCAGGAGGTGGTGGCACACACCTTTAGTCCAAGCACTCAGGAGGCAGAGGCAGGTGAATCTCTGAGTTCTAGGCCTGGCTACTCTACAGAGGAAATTCCAGGACAACCAAGGATACACAGAGAAACCCAGTCTCAAAAAACAAAGTTGAAAGAGAAAAACCCAACATACCAAAACCACAAGATGCATCAAATTTGAACCAGGCCTTGTAGTACAGGCCCATAACCAGTTACTCAATAGGCTGAAGCACAAAGACCACACATTGGATTCGCTTGGCTATCCTAGACTACTGATTACGTTCAGGGCCAACCTGGGCAACAGATAGAGATCTTGTCTCAAAAAGATGCCAGGGATGGTGGTATACACCTAAAATCCCAACATGGAGAGTGGAAGAGGATCAGAGGCTACAATCATCCTTAACTACACAGTAAACTGGAGGCCAGCCTGGGCTTTGTGAGATCTTCCCTCAAAACTCAACGTGGGAGCAGAAGTGCAGGGAAAAGCTGAGATAAACCCAATGACAAAGCTCTTGGCCAACATGCACAAGCCCCTCTGTTCAATGCCCAGTATGGCTCAGGATCACTGTAAGGGAAGAAACAGCCAATGGCCCGAGTTCCTGGACTAGGGCAGGGGTGAGGGTGGGAGGGTTGGTCACAAATAGACCACATTGCTTAATTATGTATGATATTTAAACCTTGCACTCATGTTACGACATGAAGATGGACTAGAGGACATCACTGGATCTCAATGTCCCTCTCCCAAGTGTTGCTAATATTAAACAAATACTCTTTTCCTGGATTTTCAATATTAACTTGGCTTTTATTTAGCCTATTACAAATAGGTGGCCCACCCTGGCCTCTTAGGACTGTGAGGGCATACAACCTGGCTGCCTGATCAAAAAGACTATCAGCCTGCCAGATTAATAGCTTTATGCTAATGCCAACTAATCTGAGCATACCATGCATGCCGTCTATGTCTTAGCTATTGTTCAGCTATGAGGAGACATCATGACCAAGGCAATTTATAAAATAAAGCATTTAATTGGGATTTTGCTCACAATGTCATAAAGCTAGTCCATGAAAATCATGGTGAGGGAGCAGAGCAGCAAGTAGGCATGGCACTGAAGCTCTGAGAGCACATTTGAGAGAGATAGAAAGAGAGAGACAGATAGACAAACAAAGAGACAGACTGGGCCTGGCTTTGGCTTTTGAAACCTCAAAGCCAATCCCCAGTGACACACGTCCAACAACACCACGCCTCCTATTCCTTTCCAAACAGTTCCACTCACTGAGGACCAAGCATTCTAACATTATGAGCATATGAGGGCCATTCTCACTCAAACCATCACACCAAACAATATACTACTACAACTCCTGAAATATGCAGCTTCAGCCATAACTGTTTCAAACAGCTTATATCAGACTTTCTGCTACCACATGCCTTGGAGAATTCTAAGATCCTACAATAATTCCTATGTAAGTCTGAGTGGAAGCATATCAGATGCTGATGACCTAGCAAGATTAAATACCACTACTGTAAAAGACAGGAAAAGGAAGCCTCATTAGCATGTGAGTTTACGGTAATAAGTGCAAACGCCCTTCCTCTGGCTGTAGGGGCAAGCCACTCGGACTGACTTAGAGTTGGCTGGGAGCCACCCTCCTGTGCTGCCTTTCCTCCTATTGCAACATTAGGCCTTTAACAAGTTGCCCTTCAGAGGCCTCCTCTTACCTACTTTCCTAGCAGTGCAGGCTGCTATAAAGAAGACAACATCTATTTTCAGTAACCGCGCAAGGCCTAAAGTGGAGGGACTGGGACACCAAACTAGCCATAAAACCTTCAACCTACAGTCTGTCCTGCTTGCAGTGTTCTGGGACCAGAACCTAGCATAATTGTCATCAGAGAGACCAGAGTGACTTCATCTAGCAACTGATAGGAGCTGATGCAGATTCCCACAGCCAAACAATCAGAGCTCTGGGAGTCTTGCTGATGAGAGGGAGGAAGGATTGGAGGAACCAGAGAGGCCAGGGACACCGTGAGAACAAGGCCCACAGAACCAACTGACCAGGACTCATGGGTGCTCACAAAGTTCAGGGAGACTGCAGCGGTTTGGCCTAAGTTCTCTGCATAGCTTGGTATTCTTGTGGGATTCCTAGCTGGAGAGGTGGGGCTGTCTCTGACTCTTTTGCCTGTTTAGAGGATCCTTCTCCTGCTAGATTGGCTTTTCTAGCCTTAATATGATGGTATGTGCCGGGTGTTACTGTAGCTTGTTGTGCCATGTTTGGTCCAGGTCCCTGGGAGGCCCGTTCTTTTCTGAGAGAAGGCGGAGAATAAAACAAAAACAAAAACAAAAAACAAAAAACTTAATTTTAAGGAAGAGGCATCTCAGACAGCAAAGGAGCAATGCAGTGGAGCATCAAGCAGGCTACCTGACTCCTAAATGAGGCAGCTGAACAGTTCAGACAGGGCTGTAACAGGAAAGAGAGGAACAGCATGCAAAGCTGAGGTTAAAGGGCAGAAGACCTTAAAGAGAAGAAGACCAAAGCCGAGTGTGGTAGTACATGCCTGTAATCCCAGCACTTGGGAGGCAGAGGCAGGCAGATCGATGTAAGTTCGAGGCCAACCTGGTCTACAAAGCGAGTCCAGGACAGCCAAGACTACACAGAGAAACCCTGTCTCGAAAAACCAAAAAGAAAAAAAAAAAGAAGGAGAGAAGAGGACCACAGGCCTTGACAACGAAAGCTGCTAGTAACTAAGGAATGCCAACATGCTAGGCCTGAGCAAGAGCTGCCATATGTGGATGTGAGAGTTCCACAACTCAAGGGCCGCAGAAGAGCTGTAATATAAGAGGGCATGTACCTGCCATCACCTCTGATCACCACTGTCAAATGCCAAGAATGAGAGGTGACATAACTAGCACCTGAAGAGCTTCTCCCTGCCTGTAGTTTCTGTCCCAGTAGAGAAAAGGGCCTCAGCCAGATGGCCAGTAGCAAAAGGGCAGTGTAAAAATCCCAAGAAGCTGCATCATACAAATAAGTGGATAGTGTACCCATACAAACAAGGATGGCATCCTGATCCTGGATTAGGATCGAGAAAATATCCAGACTCAGTGCAATGTATACAAAATTCCAATGCCATTTTTTTCACACACACAAGAACAACAATCGTAAAATACACTTAGAAAAACAAGACTGCAAACAGCCAAAGCAATCGTAAGCAAAACAAGCACTCCTAAAGGTACCACATGACCTCATTTCAAAGTGCACTCAAGTAGCTTCAGTAAGCAAAACAGGAGGACACTGGCAAATAACAGGCAGAGGAACACAAGGCCCCCAGAAATAAGTGTGCACACTAATTTTCAGTGACTGTGTCAACACCAGCACACTGAAGAAAGTGCAATCTCTTAGGTAAACAGTGTTTGGAAAAGTGGTACCCAAACAAAAATTGAAAGTGGGCCTTTACTTCACACTACATTCAAATGGATTAAAAATTTAGCTATAAAAGGTTGGGGAGAGAGCTCCCAAATTAAGAGTGCTTGCTGCTCCTGCAGAGAAGGGGAATTCTTTTCAAGTACCCACAGGGCTTGTTACTCTTGCTGCAAGGGATCTAACATCCTCAGGTGGCCTCTGAAGAAGCACCTGCACACACATGGGGCACACTCACACAGGGATGAACATCTAAGTAAAACTTCAAATCAAGGATGTAAATATGAGACATGCGAACCGTAAGACTACTAGAAGAAGAAAATGCAGGAGCAGAGCACAGTGGTTCCCACCTACAGCTCCAGCACTCGGAGGGCAAAGGCAGGAGGAATACTGCAAGTTTGATCCAGCCCAATCTACATGGCTAAAGCTGAACAGTAAGACTTAATGGAATGAAGGGAGAAAGGATGGGAGGGAAGGGAGGGGGCAGGCAGGCAACAGAAGAACTGCTTAACACCTCAACATTCATCTGGGACCACACTTACTATGGATATGACTCCAAAGTCAGAGGTGACACAAATAAAAATTGACTGAGGTTACATCAAACTAGAAAGTTTTGCACAGCAAAGGAACCCATAATGAAAAGACAGCTGATACACTGAAAGAAAACACTTAAAACAACCTATGTGATTGAGGCTAATGTCTAGGATTGCAACTTGGAAGCAAAAAAACAAAACAAAACAAAAAAACAACCCGGCCAGGGAACAGGAGATAAACTGAGCTTTGGAAGAGCACACAAGTATGTCCAAAATGTACATGAGAAATGTTCACCATGACTCTCCCCAGGGGAAAAAGAAAAAGAAAAAAGAAAAGAAAACAAAACCCAAAACCACCATAAGACCATGAACAGTGGTACACCTGTACTTTTAACACTAGAGAGGCTGATGTGGAAGAGTCCAAAGTTCAAGGTCAGCCTGGGCTATACAGTAAGGTCCTATTTCAAAAACACAGACACACACACACATATATGTATGCACAGAAACATATGCACACACATACAGGAAGATATCACATCACCTCTGTTAGAATGACTATTATGCTTTTTTAAAAGTTTGAAAAAGTGTTGATGATGCCGGTGGCACACGCCTTTGATCCTAGCACTTGGGAGGCAGAGGCAGGCGGATCACTGTGAGTTCAAGGCCAGCCTGGTCTACAAAGTGAATCCAGGACAGCCAAGGCTACACAGAAAGACTCTGTCTCAAAAAACAAAAAAACAAAAACAAAAAAACAAAACAAAACAACAACAACAAAAAAAAGTGTTGATAAGGGTATGTAGAAACAGGACCCTCTAGCATTGCTGGTAGAAATATTAATACAGCCATTACAGAATACATATAGTGGTTCCTTAGAAAACTGAAAACAAAATTACCAAATGATCCTGTAATCCCACTTAAAGATATATATGCAAAAGAACTGTAATCAACCTACTGAATGGGCATCTACACTCTCATGATCATCGCTATAGTATTCAGTAAGATGCGGGTCAGCATGGTATGCATCATCAAGCAACTGATAAACAAAATGTGTCCACCTGAGTGTGGCAATACACATCTATAATGCCAGCATTGGGAGGTAGACGCAGGATGATTGGAAGTTCATAGCTATCCTCAACTACATAGCAACTCTAAGGGCAGCTTGGGCTACATAGTCATATAAATACATAATGAAATGTTGTTCAGCCACATGTCATTACAACATGTAACTTGGAGGATATTGTGCAATGCGAGTAAGCCAGACACAGGAAAAGAAATGCTGCAAGGTCTTTTATGTGGAACCCACAAATGGGAAATTGTAGAAATCAGCTCAGTGATTACTAGAAGCTGAGGAGGAGGACCATGGGAAAAAAGAAAATGTTGATCAAAGGATTTGATAGAAAGAATACATAGTAATGCCCAATGCATATAATGGTATGCATTATTATAAACATTGAGGACCAGTGAGCTGGCTCAGCTGGTAAGAGATCGCCAGGCAAGCCTAATGACTTGAGTTCAATCTCCAGAATCCATGCAGGAAAGGCCAGAAGTGGTGACACATCTCTGTAACCCCAGTACTCCTACAACATGATAGGAGACAGACAATGGAGACCTGCCCAGAAACTCAGTAGCCAGCCAGCCCACAGTATCCAGCACAGTAAAATCATGACTCTGCCCCCAAGACTCTGTGGAAGGAAAAGAACTGACTCCTGAAAATTATCCTCTGACTACACACACACACACACACACAAGGGGGGGGGGGGGAGAGAGAGAGAGAGAGAGAGAGAGAGAGAGAGAATATTATAAAATAATGAGCATGTACTCTATACTAAGTATACAAAGTGACAGGCTTACTAAGTAGCCTGGTTTTATCACTCCATATATTACAAATACCACAATGATATGTCATATAACATATGCAACTCTGACAGGAAGTTTGTTTTCTTAGTGCTATAGCCAAATAATGACATGGTTTGAGGAAACAGGCCATCCTGGCCCAGGCATCATGGCACCTGAGCAGCTGGAAGGCCATGGCTGCAGGGGAACACTGGGCTGACAGGAAGCTGGAGGGAGCTGGGGAAAACAAGCAGGTCAAGCTATAATCTCTGAAATCTACCTGGGTCCCAACAACCCACTTCCTCCACATAGGCCCTACCTCCTAAAGGTTTTAAAGCTTCAAAACAGCACCACCAACTGCAGACCAAGTGTCTACACACGTGGACCTGTGGTGGAAATTTCACTCTCAAAGCATGACAGCCACACAGACATGCATAATTACTACTCACCCATTAAAAATAAAAATACTTAATAAAAAATATTAAGAAAAAACAGAGCCATCAAAGCCAATGAAAGTAATGTCAGTGTGTTACTTGGTAAGACTGGGTCAGCAGTCACACTGCTTATGTAGTAAAAACAATGGCTACTCGGCTGTTGGTTTAATTTGGACACTCTTCTCCGCACGCTGGTAGGAGAGAAGAGGCAAGAAGCACCACTGGAAACTGAAGCCTCATCAACAACCACAAATGGGAAGTGCTATCCAAAAGTATCAACTAGAGAAAAACCAGATGCGTGTTTGTTAGTGATGCTGAAATAAATAACTATAAAACCAACGTTCCCTCTAGTATAGGAGCTAGAGGGTACAAACAGGAAGAAGCCAGAGTTCCGGGCTTGCCTTTAGCTCCTAAAGGGTTTACATGAAGTGACGGAACAAAACTGGCAAGTCAGAGCGGTCACATGGAGAAACTACAACAGGGACTAAAGGGAAGTGGAGGATAACTTAAGGAATAAATGTACATTTAGCAAGAGTCTAGGGCAGAAAGAAATCAGTAAAGAGATTACATGGAAAACACTAAACTTCAAAAAGTTCTCTTTACATTATTATATTAATGTGTGTTATTATACATTTCCCTGAGAATTATTATAAAGATCTTCATAATATTGACTGGCGTGATCCTAAGAGCACTTCTGCAGAAAAGTGAACGCTATTATAACACCAGTGTTCACAGCCACTTCTATTACCTTTCTAAGCATCTACATACTTTTTAGAAATTATTATTGTTATTTTGGGTGTGTGCACAAGTATATACCACAATATGTGCTTGGGAGACCAGAGGACAACTTTTGGGAGTTGGTTCTCTCCATCAATCCATGGAATCTAGGGATCAGATTCAGGTTTTGAAGCTTGCAAGGCCAAACACTTTACCTGCTGCACAATCCTGCCGGCCCTATATGCTTTTTAAACATAGCACTGATAATATATTGTTTATACTGCCAAGTTGCTGGACAGGGATTAGTAGTCTTGGAGGTCATTAAAGACGGCCCCATCCCTCACAGTAGGCTTTGGGCATTGTTTCCTTGTTTAAGAATTAATCCAGTAAATTGGGTATAGCTGCAAAGTGAGCACTTGGGAGGCAGAGGCAGGTGTGAGAACAGCCTAGTCTGCAAAGTGAGTTCTAGGACATCAAGGGCTACAAAGAAACACTGTCTTGAAAAAAATAAGAACAAAACAGGGAGGGAGGTTTTAAAAAAGAAGAAAAAGAGAAAAAAAACTTGATTAAGCTTGCCAATCACCAGGCCAGAAATCGACCCCCCACCACCACCACCCCACACCAGGAAAGATGGTTCACCTGAAGACATGCTCAAGAGATAAGAAAGTTGAGGGGGTGGGAGGGTGGGGCAGGTGACTATGCTATTGATCAAATTAGCTTGAACTTCCCAGAAGCCCTTTTGAGGTCGTTTCACTGATAAGCTTGCCCTTGTTTTGAGTTCTAATTCCACCATATTTTTTTCTTATCTTACTTTCCATGCCTTTTTCTCTTTTGTTTTGTTTTTTTCGAGAAGGGTTTCTCTGTGTATCCTTGGCTTGGCTGTCCTGGACTTGCTTTGTACATCAGGCTGGACTCCAGCTCACAGCAATCCACCTGCCTCTGCCTCCTCCCAAGTGCTGGGATTAAAGGCGTGCGCCATCTATACCTTTTTCTAAAAGCCAAAATATGCTGTTTCTGACACTCTGGCCTTTACTCTTTCCTGCCTCCTGCTATGCAACTTACAGAGCATACCACACCTCCTTTCTTGGGCCCTAACTCAAAACCCATTGCCTTCTCCCTCCTTTCCTTAGCAGCAAGATTTGCAGTGCATCTGCCCTGTTGCTTTTCCTCAAACACGAACAAAATAGTCCTTAAGCTTCCAAGACCATTTTTAATTATCTTATTAACAAGACTAAGAATCCCAAAAGGGAACCCAAATCATCCCAGTAACAATATCATTTAAGATTTTTATTATTTGAATATTAATAAGACATGAATATTTTTCATACCATCCACTTAATAGGACATAAATATTTTTTCATACCATCAAATATTCTTCCTAAGTCTCCACCACCTGACAGGGCATGACAATCTGACTGGCAAATAATGGGATCAGGAAGTGATTACAGCAAAGCGTAGTTAGTTTGTATTAAAATAACTATGCTGATGTTTCCATAACAATCTCCTAACTTGAACAGTATTAAAAAGTCAGTACTATGTAAGTGTCATTTGTTAACTCTGAGCTAATCATTGAGGGAAGTGTGTCAAATCCACATCAAAAGCTACACCTATCTGGCTGTGGGCAGCGAGCGGTAACTCTGCAAGCCATACCTGCAGTAGGGAACTGCTTCCCAGGGCGCCTGCCTGGCTCTGATTTCCTTCCTGCTTCCCCAGCACGGGTGCCACACCTTGGTGTT
This sequence comes from Acomys russatus, assembly GCF_903995435.1. Classification (NCBI taxonomy): domain Eukaryota; kingdom Metazoa; phylum Chordata; class Mammalia; order Rodentia; family Muridae; genus Acomys; species Acomys russatus. Next base: position 25,448,660 of record NC_067138.1, read on the forward strand.
TCTATTACTTTGGTCACAACTTGTACTGCTCCCACCGCCATTTTTCTCTTTCATAAGAGAAGGTTTTAGGAAGTGTTCAAATCCTCTGTCAGATAATAAAAGCAAAGAATGCAAAGCGCTAAAAGAGCGACAGAATGAAGGGCTGAGCGGTTTAAGCACTTAGTAGCTCCTTCTGGGAGGAAAGCCATCGTTTACCAGCAAGCCTCACAATGCTGACTGACTTACTGTTCAGCATTTTCTCCCCAGTGTGTGTGTTGGGGGCAGCGGGGAGAAGGAAACAAAGCTCCACGTTACACATTCTCACCTGAAAGGCTTTGGAAAATCTTGCAATTCTTCCAACATTAAGGCCTGTGGATTGCATTCATTTGGTATACAAAAGAAGTGCTGGGGCTCCACAGAACATCAGGGTATCTCTGGGGCTGCCAGGGATGTCTTATGGAGGGTTAAGTGCTGACAAGTCAAAGTAGGTGGAAAGCAGACAGAAGGCAGACAGATGTAGCAAGGTGGGCGGAGAACAGAATGAATGCTGACTCACTTGCCTTCCCCCTTAGCACCCTGGAAGGAGAAGTCAATAGCTGCTCCTTTTCTGCAAAAAAGGAGACAAAGCTCACCATGCCCTGGTGCAAAAGAGAATGTAATCCCAAAGAGAACACAGTGTTTGAAGACATAAACAAAGAACACTTCACAAGACCAGATAGCTACTGTCGCTGGAATCATGGACAAAGGTGCTTTGAGTTTGGTGGCAACTGCACCCGAGGAAAGTTTTTCTTACTGAAACAGGCAATTTATAAAGAATTATGAAGGAAAGCAAGTTTAGGTTGTTTCACTACTGGCTTGCTAAAAACATCAAATTAACAATATTCAATGATAAATATAAACTGTTATTAAAGACTTCTTTTTATTTATATATATATGTGTATGTATCTGTTTATCTGCCATGAGTACAGGTACCTAGATGCCAGAAAAGGACATTGGATTCCGTGGAGCTAGAATTACAGATGGTTAGGAGCCCAATGTGGTTTCAGACTGTAATAATATTTCAGCTTTAAAGCTAACTGCTAAGGTCATCTTAAAGGATGAATTTGTCAACGGTGGTTTAATGACTCTACTCAAATGATACCCATTTAGAAAACTTTCATTTATCAAACAAAATGTTTGTCAGACTGTATTTTATTTACTTACTTATTTTTTAGGCAGGTGTTAATTTGCCAGAGAAAAGGCAGTCCCACCATTTCAGTCAAATTTGAAGACTGACCAGGGCGGACTTTGATCAGGACCACTCCTAGAATGCCCAGCTGAGTGGACTTGAGAAACATTATTCAGGGGCTTATAAGGACAAACCCACCTTACTTTGCCTTGAGGCTTTCTTATTTTACAAGAACCATAACTCCCAGCATTCCACGAAGTTACATTGGCCTGGTAGGGTTTACAGATTAACTTGAATCTCACACAGGGTCTCACTATGCCTAGCTACTCTAGAATTCAAAATATAGACCAGGCTGACCTCAGACTCACAGAGATCTATCTGCTTCTGCCTCCAGAGTGCCAGGATTATTAAGGCATGTGGCACCACACACATGCTGTCAATGCTTTTAAAATTCTAGCTCAATACCTGTATACTGTATCTAGTATCTTCTATAAAACTGTTACAGTAAATTGACCAGAACACAGGTTCACTATGGAGAAAGAATCTCAGATTATTTCAAGTCTTTGTTCTAGAAAATTAATATCCATGTAAAAAGAATTATTTCATAATAAGTTGATTAGTCTTCTTATCAGTAGTAAACTGTGACTTAAAACTATCCTTAATTTTACACTTTAAAATTCTGAATGTGGCTGGGTGTGGTGGTGCAAGCCTTTAATCCCAGCACTCAAGGAGGCAGAGGCAGGTGGATCTCTGTGAGTACGAGGCCAGCCTGGTCTACTGCCAAGGCTACACAGAGAAACCCTGTCTCAAAAACAAACAAAACTTCTGAATGTCCCTTCAATAATAAGTTACTTAAAACAGTTTCAAAAAGAATATAATTTTTAAAAGGAAAATGGAAAGCAAAATGTTTAAATAAGTAAACAATAAAGATATTAAATTGTGCCTTCGCGACCTATTTTGCTTAGAAAAAATTCACTCAGTTTTCCCACTAAACAAATAAGACTGATCTCCTATTTATGCTTCAGGAATGATGTCTGGAAGAGAAAACTGGGCTCAATGCCGAGTCCTAGGAGGTCAGAATCAAACTGAGCTAACGAGCACTTGCCTTGCCCAAGACCACAAGTTAGGAAGGGTTTACTAGGTATAAAGTTGAAAATCCAATCTGTGTCAGTCACTAGAAGGCCTATCAAACAGTAGGTCCCCCAGTTCTTCTTCTTTTGTAAAACTAAGCAGCCACAATGCATCTTTTACAAATAAATTTAATTTCAAATTTTATCATAATTACTATTAGTAATGACCATTATTAATATTTAGTAATATTACAGAAACATAAATTATGGCATCACATTAAAAACTAAAATAAATACCATATACATGCACATATATACACACACACACATAAACACAGATATTTATTTATAAAATTGCAGATGCTGTAACAGAAAGCCACTTTTTTCTACTTTTTAAAAAAATTCTGTTAAAATTCCTGTACAGAGCCGGGTATGGTGGCACACACCTTTATTCCCAGCACTCGGGAGGCAGAGGCAGGCGGATCACTGTGAGTCCGAGGCCAGCCTGGTCTACAAAGCGAGTCCAGGACAGCCAAGGATACACAGAGAAACCCTGTCTCAAAAAAAACAAAAACAAAACAAAACAAAACAAAAAACAAAAGAAAATTCCTGTACAGAAAAAGTTTCTGGATTATGAGTCTCTAAACAAGAATGATATGCCTTGATTTATTGAGTACGTCTCTACTAAATCTATACAGGTTTTGATCAAGTCACAATACTAAGCAAATGTAAAAGTTTGGCAAGAATTTAGGATACTCTGTGTCAATAGGAATGCCACTTTGCTCATTTGTTAGTCCTATTATACCACTGGTTCTCAAACCTTCCTATGCTGTAATCTTTTAATATAGTTCCTCACATTGTAGTTGCCCCCAACCGTTAAATTATTTTTGTTGCTGCTTCCTAACTGTAATTTTGCTGTTATAAATCACAAAATAACTGTGCCTTAAAAGGCCACATGACCCCCCAAAGGGATCACAACCCACAGGTTGAGAACCACTGTATTAAATGACTATAAGCATATCAGATTATAACTTCCTATCAAGTTTGCTGTCCATTATGAGTTATGTTCTAACAGAAAGCACTCGTTTCTACATAAATAAAACAAAAACATTTAAAATAATAACAACAATCTTGTAATGTGTATCTAGTTTAGAGCCCTCATTCCACAATGTTCTAGGTAACCAGATTTAAGAAACAAAATTTACATCTCATGGGCCTCCACTGGTATGTGAAGAAAGTAAGAAAGAAATGAGGCAGTGATGGTGGTAGTGGTGGTGATGGTGGTGGTGATGACGCACACCTTTGATCCCAGTACTTGGGAGGCAGAGACAGGCAGATCTCAGAGTTTGAGGCCAGTCTGGTCTACAGAGTGAGTTCCAGGACAGCCAAGGCTACACATAGAAACCCTGTTATGGGGGAGGAGGAGACACAAAAGCAAAAACAAACAAAAAAAGAGTCCGCTTTTTCTGCTTGCAGTCTGAGAGTCCCAGTATGAGGCCTCACGTGCTGAATGAAACTCATGCCAAGACAGACAGAGTGACATGGTTCCCTTCCTTGCAGACACTGCTCAGCACCCCGCCTGTGTGTCTCTGGTGGTCCCAGTACAAGAACTCAGCAATCCTCTAGTACTCTACTTGGAAGCCTGGGTGGCAAAACTGAGTTTTGGTTCTAAGTAGGCCGAAACATCAGAAATTGAGTGGGTGAGCCAGGCCTTACTGAGAGTGGACCCAGCCAACTCCAGGAACCTAACTGAAATCGCCACCTTTGGAGCCAGTGTACTGGCTCGAATGAGAAATATTCTCTTGACCATGGTAGCAACGCACAACGAAAACTAGTACATCCAAAGAGCTACGAAGACAAAACAACTTGAAGAATTCTTGAAAGTTCCTTCCTCCTTAACCTCAAGCAGCCCGTGTAGTACAAGGCAAAAGGCACACACTGACTGGCTGCCCCGCTTTGGCCACTGGAAGTGAAGAGAAACATGGATTCTTAAATCTCTCTAGATGTGTGTTCCCCCCCCCCCCCAAGAGCTGAGGACCAAACCCAGGGCCTTGAGCTTGCTAGCGCTCTACCACTGAGCTAAATCCCCAACCCCTAGATGTGTTTTCCTTCCTGCTATCATGAGTATCTTGTTTGTTTTCCTTTGCAAATAGCAGTTTCATAGAACTATTCCAATATAGAAATGAGTTCTTTTTGGTATGATGTAATTTTCATCACACATGGTAAAGTAAATTTTATATTTTTAAAAAACGGAAATAAAAGGTATGGTATTAATACCAAAAGTAACCTGCGTTGAGCAATGTGCAAATTACACCAAAATTTTATTTTTTAATTTTAAAATTAAAAATTTTTAATTAATTGTTTTTTCTACGTGTCATGGTCTGAGCACTCAATAGGCATCAGTTGTTTCTATAATTTAATAAGAAAACATTTTATCCTCTCATGTAAAAGAAAGAAAGCTAGTCTTATTTAAAAAAAAAAAAAAAAAAAGAATGACTCAAATGAACATACTCTAAAGATTTTTCAGATAATAAATTCTCCTAAAGTACTTGGACTTAAATGCAAATTTTCAACATGATTTCAGTAGTTCTGTGGCACTTTTCAAGGAAAACTACATGGAAAGATTGAGGAAAGCCTAGAATATGTACATGAGATTGAAATAGGAAACTACAGCAATGTACATACATACGCATACACTGGTTAGCTTTTTTGTCAAGATGATACAGACTTGTTGGAGTCGAGTTGCTGTGCACTGTGAGAAGATTATCCTTATGTATTCAAATGCTGATTTCTGTACTCACAGGGTACAGGCCAAGCTCTGGTGTTCTCATTATGAAGCATCTTGGCCCTAGTATTTTGTAAGCATTGTTCTCTATCACCTTCTGACTGGTTAAATGAAGAGATGAACAGCCAATAGCTGAGCAGGAGAGAAAAAGGTAGGACTTCCTGTGTGAGAGAGAGGGACTCAGGTGGGAACCTGAAGGAGTCGACTTTGGGACTCAAGCAGAGAAGCAGGTGCCAGAATGAGACTAAAATGGCAGGACATAGGCTAGGCCAGTATTGTAGGGTTAGGATAGCTGAGTATCTGCCCAGCTATAGTGCCTAAAGCTTTTAATAAGCATAAAGATCTCCTTGTCATTACTCAGACCAAAGGCAGACAGAAAAACCTCAGGGTCACACAAACTAGAGTTACTGGGGAAGGAAAAAGTTTTAAATGAGAAGCTGTCGCAACGAACAAGCCAGAAAGCAGCGCCCCTCCATGGGCTCTGAACCAGCTCCAGCCTCCTGCTCCTCCCGGCCCAATTTGAGTTCCTCCCGTAAGTTCCTGCTTTTGATAATAAACTTATCTGGAAGATTAAACAAAATAAACCCTTTCCTCCCCAAGTTGCTCTATCAATCTCTGTATATAAATTAACACCTTACTATGATCATTATGTAAAACCTTTGGAATGTGTTGTTGAACTTAGCGGTCCACTAGCCTCCACCAAAAGCTAAGAATGCTGTAAGATTCTCCCATTCTATTAGAGCAATGCCCTCAGCAATGCATTTAGTTAACACAAAATTGCACAGCCATTCTGTGGTGAAATGTGTTGTTCAAATCCATATTTCTGGGCCACAGTCACTCATAAACTCCCTGTCATCCCTTGGAAGCAAGAGCAGGATTTATGTCAACCTACTTAATAGTGTAAGTAATTTTCATGTTTCTACGTGAGCAAAAAAGACTGCTATGGAGACACACGAAATCTCAATACAGGTAGAAGAATTAGTAGTTCTGAGTCCTCCAGGTCACACATAGATCATTATTATGAACAAAATGTACAGAGAGAGATACACATAAATACAAAGAGAAAAGAAACCCAAATGATTTCACAGAAGAGCAATACTGGAGTCCTACAAATTACTCTAAACACAAACAATACAAAAAGCTGGAACCATACACAGATTTAAAATGTGTTCAGAAAGTAACCAAGACTAGAATATTCTCTAGTCTATGAGTCCTTTTTTTCACCTACCTGCCTTAAGGTCACATGAGTTTTTTAATGGCATGTGATAAAAATCTTTTGTTGTTGAATTTTGATGAGAATAGCAATAAAATGAGACTAAGTAAAAAAAAAAAAAACAGTCATTACTGACATTTGAAACTGCTCTCTTGAACTTTGATATCAACTACACCACAAAGGCAAAGCTTTGACCTATTTACTTCTCTGTGTGTAGAAACCAAACAGAGCACTTTAACGATTGTGAAAAGCAGACCAAGAAAAGTAATTACAAAGGGGAGAAATATTATTGGGACTGGAGCGAGGGCTCAGAGGTTACAAAAACTTGTTGCTCTTCCAGAAGACCCAGGTTCAATTCCCAGCACCCACCTGATGGCTCCTAACCATCTGTAACTCCAGTTCTAGCGTATCTGGTGCCTCTGAAAGCACCAAGTACACATATGGTACACAGACAGGCAAATACCCTTACACATAACATAAATAAAATAAATGGTTTAAGTGTCATTATCTAGCTTCCCCTCTTCAGGTAAAACTACTCATTTGAGGTCACACTGACAGCATCAACTGGCTTCAGCATATTATTTTTCTTTTCTTTTTTTAATTTTTGGTTTTGGGTTTTTCGAGACAGGGTTTCTCTGTGTGACCTTGGCTGTCCTCGACTCACTTTGTAGACCAGGCTGGCCTTGAACTCACAGTGATCCGCCTGCCTCTGCCTCCCATGTGCTGGGATTAAAGGTGTGTGCCACCACGCCCGGCCTCAGCATATTATTTTTCTTTTCAATTTTTTGTAAAATAAAAGCCACAAAAACTGGTATTAAGAGATGAAATGCTTTCTTCTATGCTGTTTATAAAACAAAAAAAATCTTTTATTAAAAATAAATAGTACCTTATTTTTATGGAGAGTAATACTACAGGGAAAGCCTTTAATCTTACTGATGTGGGGTAAAGAAAAAAAAAAACTAATGCCCTAATGCTATGACTATTTTCACATCTTTATGTGTGAGTATACGAGATTCAAACAAGAAATGAGCTGTGGATCAGGTAAATGGGAACACCTTAATACATAGGAGAAACTGGCCTCTAATCAAAAGGGGTCCAGCATAATTGTACCCAAAAGGAAAGGGTACAACAGCCATGGAGATGTTTCAAGGAGAGCCTAGAGCAGGGGCATGTTGCCTTGTCCTACCAGGGACTAGACCAATGGTTCTTGGCCTGTGGGCTGCAATCCCTTTGACAAACCTCTATCTCCAAAAATATTTCCATTATGATTCATAACAGCAGCAAAATTACAGTTATAAAGTAGCAACAAAAATAATTTTATGGTTGGGGGGTCAACACAACATGAGGAACTGTATTAAAGGGTCACAGCATTAGGAAGGTTGGGAACCACCAGATTAGACAAAGGAAAAATACACTATTGTCAACTAGTAGTTAATGTTTACCAGATGGTACTAAAGATACTGCAGATAGCAAAAGGCTTTCCTTCCTGGTTAGGGCAGCAGGCTTGGCAGGCTTACAAACACCAGGCTCTCATACCGTACCAAAGCCCATAAGCTTCCCTTGCACCCTCCCCTATCAAGTATGTAGACGGAAGTCTTCAGCAAATTATCTGTATGAACAACTGATTCTGCTACTAGCATGGGTAAATTCCTGGCAAATTCTATTCTCAACTCATCCAATCAGCCAAAGATGCAATGCTTCCAAGGCCTGGACGTCGGGCCTAGCTTAGCTTCTTGCTGGGGTGCTCAACCACAGGCCTAAAGTTGTGGCATATTTGAGCCAGTTATGGCTGCATCTGTTTGTCATCAAGAGGTTCACCAGGAGTATGAGGCCAGCCTGGGCTACACAGCAACATGTCTCAAAAAAGCAAAACAACAACAATACCAAGGAGTTTTGTGGCTGTCCCAATATCTCTCCTTTCTGCTCCACCCACCTTGACTGAGTTCCAGGTAACCCAAGATAGTTGCAACTACACAGACAAGGATTGCTTTATTCTCCTGGTCCTCCTGCCTTCAGCTCTCAAGTGTGTGTCCCCACGCCCTCAGCACTCTCTTATTAGCCAATTTCTTACAATAGGAAAATCTTCAATTATTCTTTGTTCAAATTACTATGATTTCTCCTCCCTGTCTGGAGCCAGAGAAACAGAGTCCTAAAAGCAGAATAGTAACTACTAGACCACTGGGGCAGTGTTCAGGCTGCTCAAGAAGCGAGACTGCAACTAACACCTGGCCAGACAAGCATCCACAAGCCACAGCTTGATTTAATCACTGCACACAAACACTCCCTTTGCCTTGTTTAAATTTAAGTATGGAGGGTTTGTCTCCTATCCTGGCAGAGTTCTAGCCACCTGTTGCCAGCCTCCATCTTAAAAGAGCTGTCTATTCTAATCTTGGGACAAGGACCAGAGTTACTAACAGTATGAAAGCAGCAGCCACCAATTTAGCCATGAAGTTCAAAGCCAGAAAGCACACTTTGTCAGGTTCTAGAAAGATGCCTTAAGAGCTTTCCTCGAATGAGAGACAGCTTGAGCAGTGTTAACTGAAGCGCATGCTCTCTCTGCTGCCAGACTTCTATAACCACTAACACAGCTGCAGAAGGACAAATAAAGCAATAAACAAACTCCATAAATTGCACAACAGGCGGACCAAAGACAGAAATCTCAAAAGAGTAAAGGAACAGGGAATTCGGCAATGTTAAATTCTTGACACAGAGGCAAATCACAAACAGCAGCAAAGTTTACTGTGACAAGATTAAGTTTCTTGTGACATTTCACGTTTATAGACAAAAAGAACAGGAACAAAACCAAACAAAACTCCACAGAAATACGCTAAGTGCCAGAAATTCTTCTATCACACACGGGTGTGTGATTAGTTTGTTCTAATTAAGAAAGTGTTATATGTTTTAAAGGGACCAAAAATATGAAGTTTGGGGTAGTCTTTTTGTTTTCGTTTCTGAAACGGGGTCTTGTTTTAGAGCCCACTGTGGAAGCCAGGCTGGCCTCACAGTTTCAAACTTGTGGCAATCTTCCTCTTTGCTCTCTCTCCCAGTACTGAGATTACAGGCAGAAACCACCATTCCTGACTAAAACATCATGTTTAAAGACAGCAACTTAAAAAGAAAAAGATAACTTTTAGTCATCTGTGATAGCCAACATCACTGCTGCAAACTCGTTGTGCTTCTTTAACAGCTGGCTGGTCCAGGATAGAAACGTGTTATTATATGCCCAAAGCTCACAAGGCAGGGTCTCTCTAAGAACAATGAATATACACAATTTCTTCCAGCACAAACTTTTTTTTCCAAACTGGGAAGACTCGTTACTGGAAATTCACAAGAACTGTGGCTTCCCTTCCATCTATCAGGGCAATTTAAGCACCTGTGAGTTGTTTGGGGTTTGTTTTTTGGGTTGGTTGGTTTTTGTTGTCTTCACCAATGTGAAGCAGAGATTCTCAACCTGTGGGTTGTGATCCCCTTGGCAAACCTCTATCTCCAAAAATATTTACTTTTTTGTTTTGTCCTTTTGTTTTTGGTTTCTGGTCTTTGGTTTTTTGAGACAGGGTTTCTCTGTGTAGTCTAGACTGTCTTAAACTCGCTTTGTAGAGCAGGCTGGCCTCAAACTTACAGCGATCTGCCTGCCTCTGCCTCCCAAGGTGCTGGGATTAAAGACGTGGGCTTCCACACCCGGCGTTTTAATTTTTCTTTTTCTTTTTCAAGAGAAGGTTTTTCTGTGATAGTCTTAGCTGTCCTGGACTCCCTTTGTACACCAGGCTGGTCTCAAACTCACAGCAATCCACCTGCCTCTCACTCCCGATTGCTGGGATTAAAAGCGTGCACCACCATGCCCGGCCCTACATTATGATTTTTAACAGCAGCCAAATTACAGTCATGAAGTAGCTAGGAAAATAATTTTATTGTTAAGGGTCACCACACATGAGGATCTGTGTTAAAGGTCCCAACACTAGGAAGGGTGAGCACCACTGCTCTGGGAGAGTCTCCTGATTTACCAGTTGGGCAAATATTCCAACATAAACATTTAAACAATCTAAATATTTACTAAATGTTTAGATTAATTTCCCAGGGAAGGTAAATCCCACTATCACTTCAAATTTAACATGGCTAAAATCACAATGTCCTACCTACCTCCTTGTCTTTCAAAGCAGCTATTCTGTGCAATTATTCCCACCAGCTTTGATAAGAATCTCCATCACTACCCATAACAGTTCTCCCAATTTAAAGCATCCTGTACCATTCACTTCCCTAAGGAAATGTTTACAATTTATTTAGTTACAAACAATAGTTTTCTATCACTGTCTTAATGACCCACCAAGAACTTAATGACTTAACCTCAAGCTTATTATTCTTAATCGCAGAAATCACAACTCTGGCACCGATCTCCCTAGCCTCACCAGGAAAACAATACCGAGGAGTCAGGGCCTCAATTCCAGGAACTGCCACTCAAATAGAAACTCCTTTTTCCAGGAGCAGAGCTGGGAGACTATTTCCACTGTACTCTCTGTGAAAGTCCCCTCCTAGGCAGCATGTGTGCACGAGCACGTACATGTGGACATATGTACACACATACAATTAGGGCCAGCTACACTTACTTTGTTAAGTCCTTTTGAGATACAAGGAAACCTATTACACCGCTGAACACATCTTTAATCCCAGCACTAGGGAGGCAGAGGCAGCCAAATCTCTGAGTTTGAGGCCAGCCTGGTCTACAGAGCTAATTGTAGGACAGCTACAAGAAACCCTGTCTTGTGAGGGACAGGGGGAAATAAAAATGATTATTAAATATTGGCAACACAAGTCCTTAATAGAAAAGAAAACAAGCTTCTTTGTCATTGTAAGTGATGAGGAGGTTCAGCTACAGAACCATAGTGACTTCACCCCCTTTTTTAGAGCCAAACCAATTTCATAACCAGTTATGATACACAGATATAAATCACTGTAGCAGTGTCTTTCCATTTTTAATTTCTCTGTTTCACTAAGAACAAGTTCAAATCACTCTTTACAGGAAAGAAAATCAACCCCATTAAAATGGGTTCAAAGTACTTAAAGTAATTCTTTTAGGTTTTACAATGCATGTTAAACCATCAGAGGCAACTGCATGCTTTTCTTGCCACTAAAATCCTACTAATTACTTTGTGTTCCAAATTTGCTCATATGTTTAAACATGAAAACTAACTACAATTTTTAAACTGACTTTAGAGATCAGGGATTTAATCAACGGGTAGAGGACTAGCCTAGCTGGCCCAAAGCAAAGATTGGGTAAAATCTCCAGTATCATATAAATCAAGGCTGTAACCCCAGACTTAGGAGGTGGAAGCAGCAAAATAAGAAATTGAAAATCATGCTCAGCTTCATAGTATGTCAAGGCCAGCCTGGGCTACATGAGACTATCTCAAAAACCCAAATTATTCATGTATGCGTGCGCACACACACACGATATACTGATAAAAACCACGAGAACCAAGAGTCACAGGGATAAAATAAACTGTTTTCCCATATATCAGGCATACACCAGTTTTTAGAGGTGAAAAGTTTCTAAGTAACTTTTCAGCAAGATACCTGCCCAGCACAGAGCCCAGAGTGATCTACCTGTGGCTCCATACCCAATAGCTAAGCTACCAAGTAGCTGACCGAGCATTTGCAGAAACTCTCCGGATGTCAGCTAAGGCCTCAGCACAGCCTGGATGCTGAAAGCACAATTTCCTCATGCGCAAAGTTCCACATCAAAGAAACTTGGGGTGCTCAATTTGCACAGTTCTATCACCACATCTACTTGCCTTACAGGAGAGCTAAACCTAAAGCTGAGCTCTTCAGTAACAGAGGTCCTTCACACTTCCCTTGCATGTGCCTCTGGACAGTAACACTGCTCCAATCACCTGTGACTTCTTTACACTTTCTATGTCTTCAAAGATTCCTAACCAGCGTACTGTATGGAAGCAAAAACAAAGAAACGCCCTTTGATTTATGTCATTTACAATGTCTAATAAAGTATAAGTGATTAGAAACAAAGCAAAGAAGCCAAGCACGATCCCAGCATTTTAGAGACAAAGGCAGGCGATCTCTGTGAGGTTGAAGCTAGCCTGGTCTACAAAGCGAGTCCAAGACAGCCAGAACTTCAGTGAGACCCTGTACCAAAAGAAGAAAAGAAAGAATAGAGGTTCAAAATACATGAGCACAAATGAATTACATCTCAAACAAACACACACACAAAAATCTAAACCATATGGCCCAAATGTAGACACATATACATACCAGTCTGAATGGCAAAGAAATGGCATAATTAATAAACTGCTATAAACTAATTTTTGTGGGCTGGGGAAATGGAATGTATAAAGCCCTGAGTTCAGCCCAGACACAGCACAGGTGAAGCACACCTGTAATACAACACAGCCAGAAGCAGAGGGCACGAGAGGGAAGACCACAAGTTCCGGGTCATCCTCAACTACACAGGGAATTTAAAGCCAAACTGAGATACTTTATACCGTGCCTCAAAAAAAGTAAAATAAAAAGCTAACTTATATCCACCAGAAAACCCTTCAAATCCCTATTTATAAAAAAAACAGCAGCAGCAACAACAACAACAACAACAACAACAACAACAAAACGAAAAGAAAAGATCTCATAATCCTTACTGAATAAATCAAACTACTAGGTATGAAAATATGTAGCTTGGGCCAGGCAGTGGTGGCACACACCTTTAATCCCAGCACTTGGGAGACAGAAGCAGGCAAATCACTGACTTCAAGGCCAGCTTGGTCTATAGAACAGGATCCAGGACAGCCAAGGGTACACAGAGAAAACCTGTCTTAAAAATGCAGTGTGTGTGTGTGTGTGTGTGTGTGTGTGTGTGTGTGTGTGTATGTAGGTAGGTAGACATATGTATGTATGTATGTCAATCTTGGGAAACCTTAAATTACTGGGCACCATCTGACAGACCAGATATGGTGTCTAAGAAGCTGTTGTGAGTCACTGATTATATTTTATAGCACATGAAATCTGAACAGATCAAAGAAAATTCACTATTGACCTTTGCCACAGCATCACGGTAGCCACCTGTTTGTGAGTTTCCTTCACTGAGGTAGGATCTCCAGTGGTCCAGACTGGTCTCAACCCATTATATATGAGAGGATCACCTTGAATTCCAGATGTTCCCAAGTAGTAGAATTATAGACTCCACTTTCATCGTTTGTTAGATCCTGATACCCACTGTCCTTCGCTTCCTTGCCATTCAAGAAGATCCTGGGGTTATGTGTGCTTCAGAGTGTGTGGTGTACATGTGCACATGCTATATATGAACATGTATGTGGAGGTGTGCATCCACAGGCATGAATAAGATGGCCAGAGGTAAATTTCATGTTTCTTCCTCAATGTACCTTATTGAGACAGGGTCTGTCTATCAAATCAACTAACCTGGGCAGCCCACAAGCCCCTAGAGCCCTCCTGCCCTCTCCCCAGTGCTAAATCACAGGAGTGCTACTACTGCCCCAGGATTTTCACATGTGTTCTGAGGGCCCAAATTCACCACATGCTTGTGCAGCAAGTACTGCCAACCAAGGTGTCTCTGCAGCCTCTCTCATATTCTTAAGGTGCACAAACACATTGTTCTTATTTATACCTCAAAGCCTGAGCTAGCAACCCACGAGCAGGGAAAGACCTACTGAAGGTAAAAGTTCTCTCTCCCTCTCCCCCCCCCCCCCCCCACCCCGCATCTCCCCTTCTCTCTTTGGTTTTTTGAGACAGGATTTCTCTGTATAGCCCTGGATGTCCTGAACTTGCTTTGTAAACCAGGCTGGCCTTGAAATCTGGCCTGCCTCTGCTTCCCTAAACACTGGGATTATAGACACACGCCTCCACGCTCGATTTAGGAAATTTTTCTTTAACTTCACTTATTTTATTACTTTAAATCTCCCATTTGAATATATAGTAACTTTATAATTAAAACATTGATGACTGCCGGGCTGTCCAGGACAGCCAAGGGTACACAGAAACCTTGTCTAGAAAAAAACCAAAACAAACAAAAAATATTGATGATCGCCAGGCATGGTAGCACACGCCTTTAAATCCAGCACTTGGGAGGCAGAGGCAGGCGGATGGCTGTGAGTTCGAGGCCAGCCTGGACTACAAAGAGAATCCAGGACAGCCAAGGCTACACAGAGAAACCTTGTCTTGGAGGGAAAAAAAGGATGATCACATGAAAAAAAAAAAGACACATCACCTTGGAGGCCATGGCATTGTCTTGTTAACACTGTAGGGAATCTTCCTTTGCTCCACAACAGGTTTTCTGTTAAGTATATTACAATAGGCTGCACTTGTCAGTTTTTCAATCAAGATGTCTGAGGCAATCCTTGTGAGAACAAAGTTTTATTCCATACATACTTTGGAAAGTTAAAGCTATGCCACAGCATCCTCTGTTTTCAAACCAGCCCTGTTGCCTGTAGCACATGGTGCTGGGTGGCAAAGAAGAGAGCCAGTACTGGAGATCATTTACACATCCCAAATAGGAAACTGGAGAGCCCGGTGGGCAGACACACTTTTTAGAACTGCCTCTTGCTATAACCCCATCTTCTGAAAATTATCCTGGAATCACCTGAGCACCACTTTAATGCTTCCCTAGAGATTGATCTCAAGTCACCTAAAGATCTCCCTATTCACAGGCACTTCTTAAAGTTCCTGCCACACAGGGAGCCAAGGTTAAAACACATGGGTGTGACCAGTTTCTAAGTGTTATGTATGTGTAAACACTGAACTACTAAATACGTTCAGAGTAAAAACAAACAGAAACTTGGATGGACTGCTCTTAGCATCTCACTCTCCTAGTTCTTACAGATTCTATCAAGTATAGCCACAGGATTGCACTCTTCACTCTCCAGCCATTGAGCCAACAGGTCAGAAAGAGAAACACGCCTTTAATCCCAGCACTCGGGGGGCAGAGGCAGGCAGATCGCTGTGAGTTCGAGGCCAGCCTGGTCTACAAAGTGAGTCCAGGACAGCCAAGGCTACACAGAGAAACCCTGTCTCGAAAAACCAAAAAAAAAAAAAAAAAAAGAGAGAGAGAAACAGTAAACATCTGATATGGTTCAAAACCACAGGGCCAGAGTGTGGGGCTTCAGTGTGCTGACTACTCTCAACGGAGAAAATACGTGAAGAGGCAGCCTCAGGAGCAGGCGCTCTGACAGCCTACCCTTCTTTCTCCTGCTCCATTTTCCTTCACAGCAGGCTATAGAAATTAGTATTCCTCTTCCCTAAAGCAGGTCATAGAAATTACAGTTCCTACCCCCAAAAGTGAGCCATAAAATCTGAACTATCTTAACCCTCTCCTACCCTCCTGTATTGAGCTGGTAATAAAGAAATTCTGACAGATCTTTTCTAAAAGGTCAACTCCTCCTCACTCAAGCATACTGAAAAAGCAAAGAGACACCAAGAAGAGTCTCTGCAGACAAGTTTTGCTTGGCTTTTCCCCTCCTCAGGCACTGCACCAGATCACACCTCCTGTCTAATTACACTTCTATAGGGCTATCCAGGCTATCCATTTTTCAACCCCAAAAAGGGAAGTAGTTTTCCTGGTCTCTGAGTTTTCATATAATCTGCTAAGAAGTGGACCATGCTTTTTTCCTGTTAGCCTATCCCTACATGTAAACGAATACCAATTTGTTTCACTCCTACATGTCTATTTCAGCTTTCTTTCTTTTCATCCTCGCCCTCCCTTTTTTTTGGGGGGGTGGTGGCTTTTTGAGATAGAGTCTCACTAGGTAGTACTGGCTGTCCTGAAACTCGCTCTGTAGACCAGACTGCCCTTGAACACAGAGATATGCCAGACTCTGCCTCCCAAGTTCTTAGACCAGATGGGGAGGGGGAGTGTTGGTGCTTTTAAAGGTGTGCACCACCACCAAGCCTCTTTATTTCAGCTTTTAAACTTGATTTTTTTTTTCTTTACAGGGCAACAACTAGGTGTTTGTTTCTTTCTCTTTCTCTTTTATTCTCTCCCTCCCTCCCCCCACCTCCATCTTTTCTACACATATAAGAAGTTGCTCGAGCCGGGCGTGGTGGCGCATGCCTTTAATCCCAGTACTCAGGAGGCAGAGGCATGTGGATCCCTGTGAGTTCGAGGCCAGCCTGGTCTACAAAGCGAGTCCAGGACAGCCAAGGATACACACAGAGAAACCCTGTCTCAAAAAAAAAAAAAAAAAAAAAAAGAAGAAGAAGTTGCTCATGAGAATACTAATGAACTGCAGTTCATTAGGAAACCGGGCCAACTAGACAGCATGAAAATATTCAAATGCCAAAACACTTATTTCTTACAAACTTAGATACAATACCAAGAACCCAAATATGCAAATAAACTTATTTTTAGATGAGCAATTTACCATTTCCTAATAATCTGAATAAAGATTTCACATGATCTACATACCTAGAACAAGAAAATGAAGTTGTTAAGACACATAAAACTCTAGGAAGTTTGTGAGGGGTGTGTGTGTGTGTGTGTGTGTGTGTGTGTGTGTGTGTAGAAAAGAAAGAGAAATACAATAAACACGAAACAGAAACAAAGATGTAGGAGCTAAAATAAAATGCTTCTCCCATGTCGAAGCAGAGGAGTTTCCGCAGCACTGGCCTATTCCAAACTGACTCTGACAGAACTGAAGACTTGGGTTCCTCTCCCCAGAATTTCACAGGCCAACCGCAACGGCTAGAGGACTAGCAGCAAACAGCACCATCTTGACGGGGTGTGAACAGGCAGAAACTACCACCACACAGACTAAAAAGAGAGATCAAAGCTAGTCTTTTACACAGGACTTTTTCCATTTGTTTGTTTTCAAGGCAAGGTTTCTCTGTGTGGTGGCTGTGCCACCAAGCCCGGCTCACAGGAACTATTTCTTTTTTGCCTTTTTTTTTTCAAGACAGGGTTTCTCTGTGTAGCCTTGGCTGTCCTAGACTCCCTTTGTAGTCCAGGCTGGCCTCCAACTCACAGCGATCCACCTGCCTCTCCCTCCTGAGTGCTGGGATTAAAGGCGTATGCCACCACACCTGGTTTACAGGAATTATTTTTAAAGATAAAGATGAAAAAGAAAAAGATACCAAGAAATGGTCAGACAGTGCATAAGAAAACAAAGTGTGGTAAAAGTAAAGCTCACCTTCTTTAGGAGGCCAAGGCTAGTCTGTTACTACACAAAGCAAAGTTTTTTACAAATCACTGGGGCCATTTAATAGAGATGATGTAGAGGAACTGGGCAGACTTGCAAGGATGACGCCTGCAGCATCAATTCCCAGCCCTCCACATACAAAGCACTACTTGGTTTTTTAACAAGTTAAATGGGCTGACAGCACCTACTAACACACATGACAAGGACCAAATGAGAATAAAGCATCTGCTGGGGCGGAGGGTAGGGGGACGCACACATGTGTACACAGTTTCACAAAAAATCAATAAATGGTTGGGGTTTTTGTTTGTCACCAGGCAAATAATCAAGACTTTTTTTTTTTTAGAATAATTAATATCAATAAGCAGGACGAAAAACAAAACCTAGAGATGAGAGGAAAAAAGGAACTGTAACAGAAAATACTATTGAGAATAATAGTGAAAAAATATGGAAGACCTTCTGATTCGGGCCCACATGACTAAGAAAATATTAAGGTTATTAAAGAAATAAGAGGCCGGGTGTGATAGCACACACCTTTAATTGTAGCACCCAGAAGGCAGAGGCAGAGAAATCTCTGTGTGTTCCAGGCCTGGCGGATCTACATAGTGACTTCCAGGACAGCCAGGGATGTTACATCCTATTGGGACTCTAGATGAGAGAAGCATGGGAGAATAGCAAAGTAGAAGGATCCAGAGGGTCCTACAAACCTACAAGTAGAACATTATGATAGGCA
Source organism: Acomys russatus (assembly GCF_903995435.1). NCBI lineage: Eukaryota > Metazoa > Chordata > Mammalia > Rodentia > Muridae > Acomys > Acomys russatus. Next base: position 25,466,752 of record NC_067138.1, read on the forward strand.
GATTTGGGCCCCAGGGGTCCCGCTCAAACTAAGGCACCAGCCAAGGACAATACAGGCGGTAAACTTTAAACCCCTACCCAGATCTAGCCAATGGACAGAACATTCTCCACAGTTGAGTGGAGAGTGGGGTATGACTTTCACACGTACTCTGGTGCCTCATATTTGACCATGTCCCCTGGAGGGGGAGACCTGGTGGCACTCAGAGGAAGGACAGCAGGTTACCAAGAAGAGACTTGATACCCTATGAGCATATACAGGGGGAGGAGGTCCCCCTCAGGAACAGTCATAGGGGAGGGGAGTAAGGGAAAAATGGGAGGGAGGGAAGAATGAGAGGATACAAGGGATGGGATAACCACTGAGATGTAACAAGAATAAATTAATTTTAAAAAAAAATTGGGGGCAGGGGAGGTACTCAACTCACAATGAAACTAATTCGAAGTAAGAGAATGTATAAGATAGACCAACAAAAGCAGCAAATCTCAAGGCTAAAGAAAATAAGCTGGTGATGCAAAATCCAGACACAGGAAAAGGGACAAGCAGATGAAACCAAAGTACGGGTACAGCCAGAAAAGAAAGGTGAGACCCAAAACCAAGGATACCTAAGACAAGCTGGACCATTTGAGGGTGCTGGCTCAGAGTGGGTACAGACTAGTCCTTCATGGCACTTCACATGGGCGGCTCTTCAAACGCAGCATAACTTCCAATTATGAACTGAACAGACATGGGATTGCTGTGCAAAACTTGCAAGGTGCTGAAAGTTACTATTTATCCTAACTCAATTCCCAGCAGGACAGAACTAATAAAGGATACTTATAAGTAGATGTTATGCCAGTATCTCAAAACTAAGAGAATTGTAGCTTCATCTTCTTCTACACTCACTCACATATCTGATTGTAAGCAGTATTTGGGGAGGGGGAATATTTATTTTATAAAAATGTAGTTGTTTTAAGGTAGATCTCCCTGGCATTTATTTAGAAATCACAAGACTTGATGTTTGTGTGAACATTCAGATAAAACACATTTCTTTCTAGGTTCTTTACTGGAAAAGTGTATTGTTTCACTCTTACTGTATTCTCTGACGGACTTGAAGACCAGATAGTTTAGTCTTTCAATTAAGCTTAGTAGGTTAGGGGTCAAGATGTTTTTAAATCACAATAGATGTTTTAAGTTAACAGAGATGAGATATAATAGATACTCATCTCCATTCAGAAATGTAAGCAATATTTTTAAAACCAGTTTTCTCCCTTTGTTTACTGACAATTAATTCTCAATTTTCCAGGCCCTCCCCTCTCCTCTACTTTGGCTTCTTCCTAAAATCCCAACTTTGGAAAAACAACTCCCGATGAAATCTTGAAATGGCTGCTCTTAAAAACCCAATTGGGGCTGGGAGGTGGTGGCGCACACCTTTAATCCCAGCACTCAGGAGGCAGAGGTAGGTGGATCACTCTGAGTTCGAGGCCAGCCTGGTCTACAAAGTGAGTCCAGGACAGCCAAGGCTACACAGAGAAACCCTGTCTCGAAAAATAAGAAAAATTTTTAAAAAAAGAGAGATTTTAGTACTCTCTCATTTTTGGAATGTAATAATTTTTGTGGTTTTTTTCCCTGACCAAAACAAAACAAAGCTCCAAAAAGAGAGAGGAGGAGGAAGAATAATAATTTAAACTGAGGATGTAATCTCCTGTGCTTTTTATTGAAAAAAAAAAAAAGAAGCTGGGCTTGGTGATGCATGCCTGGTCTACAGAGAGAGTCCAGGACAGCCAGGGCTACACAGAGAAACCATGTCTCGAAAAACCAATACACAAACAAGCAAGCAAACCACAAGACCGAAACCATCGATTTATCTCTGGCTACTCCCATGAGCATTCCCCAAAAGTATTTTCAGGTTAAACTAGGAAGCAAGCTTTCCCATCAGGCACACAGCACTGCTCTGTTGTGGTCCCCGGAATCATGGAGGGCCTCAGCCATGCCAGCTAAGTTCTGTACTACTGAGCTGCAACTCCAGACATTACTCTTTTTGGAACACACGAGCTCAACATATTCCCAACTCTTCCCATTTCTGTAACTAATAGTGAATGCATTTTATATTCTATTGAAAACAGTTTTCTGTGCTGAAGCATTTTGTGTCCCACAAATATTAGCTATCCAGGACTATCTAAGGGATAAGGGGTGGCAGATATTTGACACCCAACTTCTTAACAGGCAAGAGCAGCTCAAATCTTTTATTATACACAGGTTTTGCCTCAATACATAATTTGATCATACTTTATTTAAATCTCATTTTTGGTCATATTTCCTTAAACTACAGTTCAAACACCTGCAGGAAAATAAAGAAATTAATATATCATAAGACACAAACCCCAGTAATACATTTTAACTCCCAGGAATAAACAAAATTTAACCTTATCTACTTTGTATTTGTTCAACTTACAGAGGTTCAGCTATTTTAATATGAAACCACCAGAACCTCATCTAAAGTGACACCACAATGGCTTCCTACACTTATTTCTTTAGACACTTTGATGGGGCAGTTTCTAGTCAAGAGTACAAGGCAGAGCCAAAACTGAGGCTCAGACACTCAGCACCCCACAAAAGCAGGGCAGCTCCAGAGAGGCAACAGGAAAGGGACCTCCTGACTAGCCACAGGGTCAGAAAGACACTACTTCGGCTTTTATGAGAAACCAATACCAGCATACTGTTGCCAAGACACCATGGATCTCTTCCTGTCTTTTAAGCCCAGTTGCTAAATAAAATACAGTTAAGTCTATGCTTTAAGGAGAGACCTATTTAGACTGAGATGGCTGCCTATGATTACTTTAGTACGTTGCTTTCCTTGGAACCTATCAAAATTAGTGCAATAAAACATCTTTAATAAATAAAGTTAGCTACTGTATGGACCTGCTTCCTTTCGTGCAGTACCACTTTTCTTCCACTCAGACTCCTCCCGAGCAAAATATTTAATCCGTGGTGGTTTTTTCCTTATCCGAGTACAAATTTCTAGGCACTGATTTTTCTACCATACTTCTTCGCCAAAAGTAGCCTCCTCAAGTTTAAACAATTAAATGCTGCCGTCTAACCATATGGTATTTAAACTTTAAGAGGAGCAATAAAGAAAAAGTAAGACTTCGTGTAATCTTCTTGAGGCAGTCATTCCCTCTCTTGGAAACTCTGACTGGGGTCTATGAACACACTATCAACCTATTTCATATGGAAGTATCACATGTGGCCTTGGATATTGTGAAAGTCTCAACAGATTAAGTTGCAAAATACTGGCTAGGAGGCCAGTCAAGGCAGCTCATGTTTGATCCCAGCACCTAGGAGGTGGAGGCAGAAGCTAAGAGTTCAAGGTCAGCCTCTCCTACACAGAAGGTTCTAGGTCAGCCTGAGCTATCGGACAATGTATCAAATCACAAAATACACCATCAGTTTTTAAGTGACTTGCTATTTAAAGTGTGAAGCCCATGTCAAATAGCATTTAACAATTAAGTATGTAAAAAAAAAAAATTGGAGGGATCCATATACTGTTACTGCCTCCCCCCCAAAAAAACGACAATCTATATACAATTCCAATTTTCGTGTGTAAACACACTCCTCAAAGGCACCGACAAAATACTGAATGGCGCTAACTGTATATACTTGGAATCGGGTTACCCTGAATAGTAGGAGAGTACATATTGGGGTAGGGGACCTGGAGGCAGAGGGAGGGCAGGAGTCTTGTGTCTTCATTGTTTGGCAGCTCAATTTTTTCCCCCTTACGGAGCACGCAGTACTTTAGTAACAACAACAACAACAACAAAAAAGCTCCGTTGCTAGGAGTATTCCTCCTCCTCCGTGCCCAAATTCTTCAGATTTGTAAATGCATAGCTGTGGTTTCATGATCTTAAAAAGACACGCATAAACGAAACAAGCCGGGGAGGGGGGAACACCTTGGCTCTGCAAAACTGCTCGCCCTACTTCTCCTCCACGGTTCTCCCGGCTAGTGTCTAAAATGCCAAACAGCGGACGCGCACCGCACTTACCAAAGACGCAGAAGACGCTCAGACAGCAGCAGCAGCAGCGCCAGCTCGGTCCTCCGAGCCCCGTCCCAGCCCCCGCGTCACGAGCCTGCGTAGGCGGGAGCCCTCCAGGCCAAAGCAGCTGCAGGCCGGCGGCGGGCGGAGCGTTGTTGAGAGAGCCGACGAACCCGGCTCCGCGTCCAATAGCGCCGGCGCGGGAGGGCGGGAGGGCGGGGCCCGACCCGCCACCCGCGACCTAGGTAGCCGGACAGTCCCAGCCTCCACGAGGGCCCACGAGCCGCGCATGCGCGGGGGAGCCCCCGAGAGAAAGGTGCGTGTCAACAGCGTGTCCGGAACCGCCCCCACGCCCGAACCGGGTTGGACTCCGCCCTCTCGCAGACCGCCCTGCCCCTTAACCAAGCAACGCGAGGCTTTCCCCGGCAGCCGGCTGCTCCACAGATCCCGCGAGAGCTCCGGCTCCTACGGCTCAGCGGCTGTTTGTTTGCTACGTAGCTCCGCACCGGGGGTTCTCGCCTTCTAGGTGTCTGTGTCCACGCCGGGTGGCACCGGCCGCCTGCACGTACGTGGGCCTCTCAACTCCAGCCTCCCCTCGTTTCTCGGTAGCGGGAGACCCGCGCGCCCCCCTTGACTGGCGGCGAGGCGCTGCTGACGCCGAAGCCACAGCCTTTTATGGGAAGGAGCAGTTGTTGAGAGACGCCTGAGATCGGAAGCCCGGAAAGCACCTCCTTAGTAAACACGTCGCTTCTACTTTGAGACTGGTTTGTTTTTTCCTTTGTTTCCAGCACATAAAAGACATTGTCTCCAAAATACTGTGATTTGGTTCTGTCTTATTACTTCTTTTGTTCACTAAGTTGTTTCCCTCCAAACCACTATGATCATTCAAAACCTTTATGGGTTTCCCGAGGAAAATTAGAACACCTTTGAGTGCCCCAGGTATGATGGCACTTGCTTGTAATCCCAGCATTTGGGATGCTCACGGCCTGTCTGGACTACACACATACGTCAAGACTCTATCAAAAATACACTTGACGCCTCGGTCACTCTCACCTAATGTAACTAAATAAGTGCAAAGTGTTTAGAAAGAACAGGCTGGTGAAACCAGAGCCCCCATGAAATGATCACTGAAAACAGTAGCAAAGTTAAGTGCTGTAATTCCCGAACTTTCAGCTCAACAACTTCCCTTCGTGCTTAAAGTTCAACTGTATGTTCAGTGGGCTCCCCTAGGCTGGAGCCTTAGTCCCGTCTTTGGATCTCTTGCCTGGAATCAAAGCACTCCTGGTCGTGATGGGATCACATAACACTCTTGTCAAGATTAGCTTTCTGATACCCCAGGCAGAAATTTTAGCACGTGAACATACTTTACCAAGTGGATGTAATGGCTCATGCCTGTAATCCCAGCAGCTCTGCCTTGTGAGAGCAGGGGGATCAGTAGTCAAACGTCATCCTCCAATATAGAGTTCATTTGAGGCCACTCTGGGTTATATGAAACTGGCTCAAAAATTACCATAAAATAAGTTAACATGATAATATAAATTAGGAAGGTTTGAGGGTACTTTTTTTTTTTTTTTTTTTTAACTGAGTCTCCAGGTTGGCCTCAAACTTGAAATCTTCTGGTCAAGGCTCAGCCATCTGACAAATTCCAGGTGGGTTCCAAGCCACCTGTTTTAATACAGCAGTGAAACTAGAAAACGTTTTGGCTTTCTTGTTTAATCTTTCAGTCCCTACGGGAATTTTTTTCAAGTAGACTTTTTTTCTACTGAATTAGAGTTGGACGCAGCTTTTCTTTCCACCTTCCAAAGGCTTCCAGGTCTGTAGCAAAGGCTGCGGTTTTTTTTTGGGGGGGGGGGGGGGGGTTGTTGTTGTTGTTTGGTTTGGTTTGGTTTGGTTTTTCGAGACAGGATTTCTCTGTGTAGCCTTGGCCATCCTGGACTCACTTTGTAGACCGGGCTGGCCTCGAACTCACAGCGATCCACCTGCCTCTGCCTCCCCAGTGCTGGGATTAAAGGCATGCGCCACCACGCCCGTCTCAAAGGCGGCGTTTAGTAAGAGGAGTGATAAGGACTTTGTATATGAAACAGGACCAGGGGTTACTCACCTGTGAGCAGCTGAACTGCAGATCATCATGCAATGACTTGTGTATATGCCGCATGGTACCCACCACCTATCATTTCTTAGGATTATGTGTATCCTCCCACTACTTTGTAATCTGGGAAGGCTGGGTGTTGAATGCCAAACTGCTTTCAAATCTTGACACAGTGCCACACTGTCAAGACTTGTATAGTGTTGGTCAATTTTTAAGTTATTTCACCACCTAGATGTATTTAAAGATTGTAGGCTTCGTGTAGCCTACAGGAAAATGTGTTCTTGGCATTCTTGATCCATTATTGGAGTAAGCCTGGCCCTGGGAACAGTAGCAACACTTGCTGTGAAACTTTATTCTTCACCCCAGGTGGCTTCAACTGTATTACTATGCAGAAAAGACCACAGAGTCGTATATGTTGTGGCACTCTGTTCACAAAACCATGTAGGCAGAAACCTTGCTATACCACAAATGTTCAGCCTGGCGCGGTACGGAAGGCCTTTAATCCCAGCACTAGAGAGGGAAAAGCAATAGGGTCAGAGTCAAGACGTTGGCATGTAGGTCTCTGTGAGTCCAGGAAGAGCCTGGTCTATTATATCAAGTTCCAGGATAGCCAGAGATAGAGACAGAGAGAGACAGAAACAGGGATTCAGAGATAGAGACAGAGCAGGACCAGAAGACAGAGATGACTTAACTTAGTAGTTAAGAGCGCTGAGCACTGGCTGCTCTTCAGTATGACTTTGGTTCCATTCCTAGCACCCACATGGCTGTTCACAACTGTCTGCTACTGCAGTCCCAGGAGATCTGACACCTTCTTCTGACCTCCACAGGCAGGCAATGCGTATGGTGTATGGACATTCATTCACGTAAACACTCAAACATGTCAAAATAAATAATCTCAAAAAAAAATCTTTAAAAAGAGTACAAGGCCATCCCTAGCTACCCAATTAATTCAAAGCAAGGCTGAGCTACATGAGACTCAGCCTAGAGCACTCCACACCCACCTTCCAAAAAAAAAAGAGGAAAAGGAACTGTTTCGTCATTTAATTCATAAGGCATTCAACAAAAGTTTATTACATTCAAAGTACAAACTCTTCTCACCTTCCTGGTGTCTCATATTTGACACAGGTGTAACATTGGCATTGTCCTACATTTTGTCGAGCCTTAGAACTGGCAACTTCCTTGTGCTGCTCAGTTTCTCCCAACACCATTATCACACAATAGACCAAGGTAATGGTTTATGGAGTCAAATAGAGTCTGAGGCCTGAAGAATTTTCTCACATTCAATGCCTGGGGAAAACCCAAAACTAGAGCCCTACTAAATACGGAACAGCTTTGTTCTGTAATTTTATTTCCTTGCACTATTTCAGTCCTTCCCTCTCAACCCTGATTCCAAACCAACAAAAAATAGACACTTTCCCTCTGCAGAACAGTTTTTTCTCTGTTTTGTTTTTCTGGGTTTGAGAAAAACAAATCATTCTCATCTTTCTCTTACTGATTTGAAAAGTCCTAACTTTGTTGGGAAGATAATAATTGTCTTAGTCCAATACCAGCTACTATAATAAAGTGCTATAAACTATACCCTATACATAAGAAACTTAATTCTCACCATGCTATAGCTGCAAGGCTCGAATCATAGCATGATTAGATTCAGAGTCTGGTGAGAGCTGGTCTTCTGGCTCATCCCTGGCAGTTGCTTTCTGCATCTTCACAAGGGGCAAGGCAGCTCTTTCTTGACGGAGTGCCCTATGGGCCCACATTAACATACCCTAACACTTGTGGTGAAGGCTCATGTGAGTTCTGAGGCGCTCACACTTTCAACTCAGAACACTGATATTTTCTACAGTAGAAGTAGACCCAGGGAAATAAATCCCCAGTGTGGGGATCACGAGTTTGCTATCACATTCCAGAAAGTGATAACCCTTTATGTATGTGTGCTCATTTTTTGGTCTTGTTTTGGTTTTAGAAACATGGTTTCATATAACCCGAACTGGCTTTGAACACTATGTATCTGAGTAGAACCATAACTCCTAATCCTGCTGCCTCCACTTCCCAGATGCTGAGGTGACAGTCATGCATGGGTCACTATCTTTTTAAAAAATAGAAAAGAAAGACATACACAACAAATAAAAACATGTATATGCCTCTGAGACATACCACATTCTGTCACCAAAAATATTCACAACAAATTTGACCTGTAAAGGTTTTGGGGGGATTTTGTTTGTTTGTTTTTGTTTTGTGTCTATGAGAGTGAGACAGGGTCTTTGTGTAACCCAGGCTGTCCTGGAATTTGCTGTTTACACCAGGCTGGCCTCAAATTCATAGAGATCTGCCTGCCTGTGTCTCCTACGTGCTGGGATTAAACACATGTGCCACCACACTGCTTGGTTTCTAACTATTTACATTCAGTAAAATCTAAGGGACCACATGTACAATTGAAAATATAATTATGTTTGTATTTGCCCAAAGTCAGTTGATCCTATTCCATGATAAATCAGAAACCCCAGCCCTGCTTACTGTACTCTTTAACACATCAGAGAAAACCTAGAGAAGATACCAAAATTTATAGATGCCACATTAACAAATGAAAACAGTGGATTTCTTTTATATTAGTTGCAAGGCCATGCCCAAACTGAAATACTCCACTTCTTTCCCTGTGTATCTGAATATCTGTAGTCTGCCATTTGTTTGTTTGTTTTTTGTTTTTGTTTCAAGACAGGGTCTCTCTGTGTTAGCCTTGGCTGTCCTGGAATCACTTTGTTGACCAGGCTGGCCTCAAACTCACAGCGATCCACCTGCCTCTGCCTCCCTAGTGCTGGGATTAAAGGCATGTGCAACCACACCTGGCTTAGTCTGCCATTCTTGATCTGTCTGTAATATGTATGTTGTGTGTGTGTGATTTGTCTGTTCCTTTTGCCTGGCTATTGTGCTATGCAGATATGAATCATTGTCTATCCCTAACAAAAGGGCTTTATTCTGTATTTAAGGAGCAGCATAGAGAACATGGTATGGGAAAGACAAGTCTTCAGCTGAGCTTTCCAAGGGAAGAAGTTATGTCACTCACCCAGAACAACATTCAAAACGGAAAACCGATGCTATCAACCTACATCTGCATGTTCCTCACAACATTTATGGGATACTTGTTATTAAGATTGCTTTCAACCCATTGGCTGAATGATTCTCATCAAATGATTGCCACAATACATACATACACACATGTAGTATTATGTATTGAGGGCATGGAAGAGTACAGAATTTAAGATTAAAGCTCTGCATTTAGCTTAGGGTGTAAAAGCCAATTACATGGGAAATCCAGGGCATAGAAGGTTAGTTACATTGCTCCTTTAAATATATTTAATACATAGTAGGAAACAGGTTAAGTATACAGTATTATATGATATCAAGGCATATTTTCTACTTGGCTGAAAGATCCAGCAACATTTTTCTCTGTTTGGAGTCCAGAGGTATTTTTAGAAAATACACCACCATACTACTTAATAAATGACAATAACCTTGACACACATGTTCCCACCTACATCTGACTGGGCACACACACACACGCACACACACACACGTGTTTGGGGGGAGGTTGATTTTTGTTGTTAGTTCTTACAATATATAATTCTTTTAAACCCCAAACCTAAAATTATCCAAAAATGATGCTGTTGTATTATTGGGAGGCAGTGTGACTGATTGTCTGGGTTTTAAGGTATCATGATTGTCCCAGTGTGCTTGCTAGTCTTATGTCAACTTGACACACAAATGAGGGTTATTTAAAAGGAAGAAACCGCAATTGAGATATTGCTTTCTGTAAGATTCCAGGGTAGGGAATTTTCTTAATTAGTGATGGATGGGGGAGGCGTCAGCCCATTGTAGGCGGTGCCAACCCTGGGCTAGTGGTCCTGGCTTCTATAGGAAAGCAGGCTGAGCAAGCCAGTAAGCAACACCTCTCCAAGGCTTCTGCATCAGCTCCTGCCTCCAGAAGGTTTGGGTTGCTGTTGGCCTCCTGTCCTGTTTGAGTTCCTGTCCTAAGTTCCTTCAGTGATGAACGGTGCACTGGAAGTGTAAGCCAAAGAAACCCTTTCCTCCCCAACTTGCTTTTTGGTCATGGTGTTTTGTCACAGCAATAGAAATCATAACTAAGACACCAGGGGAGGCCGGGCACATGCCTTCGATCCCAGCACTCAAGGCCAGCCTGGTCTACAAAGTAAGTCCGGGACAGCCAAGGCTACATAAAGACACCCTGTCTCAAAAGACAAAAGCAAAAAGACACCAAGGTAGCACCTTTTTCCTTTGACATCCCTTGATTTCTAATTAAAGGCTAAATATCAGGTATATCTCTGAAACGTAGTTTATACTTTATTTTCATTCCATACTCGTTCTTTCTTTTTTTGTTTTGTTGTTGTTTTCTTTTGGCTTTTGGGTTTTTGTTTGGTTGGTTGGTGTTTGTTTGTTTGTTTGTTTTTTGAGAAAAGGTTTCTCTGTGTAGCCATGGCTGTCCTGGACTCACTTATAGACAGAGATCTGCCTGCCTCTGCTTTCTGAGTGCTGGGATTAAAGGTGTGCACTTTTTTGTTGGCTCCGTTTCTTAACAATTAAACTTTATTATACAACCCAACTATCTTACGCAAGAGGGAAAAAGGGTAAAGGGAAACAAGAGTGAACCTTCCGGTATCCATTCTATGGGACGGGTCCCTAGATGTCTCTGGCTTGCACGCTGGTCCGGCCTGTTCGCTGATCCTTTTCCCAATCTACCTGCGCTCAAGCCCGGTCTGAACCTACTGCCCCTCTCCCCTCTCGTCCTCTCTGCCTGTGTCTCTCACATGCAAGGGCCAGTCTCCTCCTCCCATGGAGGGTCAATTAGAAACACAATAATCTAGGTGGAGTCCTCAGTCCTGTCGGCTTCCTGAATTCCAGGTCCGGGATGGCTCCACCCAGTCTATCTCAAGGTTAATCTCAGGGAGTATCCATGGTGTGCCCAAGGGCAAAGCCCTCCAAGATTACTTTCACCTGTAACAAAGCATACAATCCTTCCCACAGTTTTAAAAAATCTATTTTAGCTATACTTTAGGTGTTGGTTTTCTTGCGTTAGTGAAGTAATGAAACTTTTGTCAGGGAAGAAAGCAAACTTTGTACAGTAACTTTTCCACCCTGCAACCCACTCAAAGAATTTAAGAAAGAATTACAACATGCACAAAACCTGACACTAAGCAGTGTTCCCAAGAAGGTCATCGGGGAAATGGTGGTTCTGGATGGGCAGGGGCATGACTGGTCTGGAGAGCTGGGGCTTCGAATGCATGGTGAATGTTGGCAGGCAGATGTTTTAGATTTGGGCTTCCAGTTTACCACATTTGTTCATGTCCCAAGTTCAGAATGAATCATAGGTCTGGAAGTGGAGGTCTGTGTACCCAGGACATTGGGCATCTCATAGCATTTAGTACATTGGCTATATGTAAAAGCCCAAGATACTTTAACCATATGGATAGGGAACCTGTGGTAGTTTGAATAGGAATGGCCTACATAGTCTCAAATATTTGAATGCTTGCTCATCAGGGACTGGCACTATTAAGAGGTGTGGCCTTGTTGCAGAAGGTGTGGCAGTGTTGGAGGAAGTTTGTCACTGGGTGTTGGCTATGGAGTTTGAAATATTCGAGCCAGACTCAATGCCTCTCTTCTTCTGCTGCCTGCAGATCTGGATTATAGAACTCTCAGCTACTTAAAAAGCTGGCCTCAATTAAATGTTTTCCTATATAGAATCTATGTTACTATGTGTCTTGTACCTTAAGTAATAGGGGGATGGAGGGGGGGGAGGTATGGCGGGCGGGGGGAGGGCGTGGCAGAAAGGGGAGAACCAGGCCAATTTGGCCTTGAAAGATGGCTCAGCTGGTCAAGGTTCTTACTGCACCAGGTTACTCACCTTAGTTCAGGTCCTGGAACCAAGTAAAGATGGCAAGAAACAATGTCACAGAATTGTCTTCTGACTGCCACACACATATATCATTGCATGCACACCCACACACAGTAATAATAAAATGAAGTCTCAGGTTGGTGAGACATGTACACCATCTGAGTACCCTCGCTCATGTGGCCAGCTGCCATTGATGACAGCACATTTCTTCCTGATTTCTACTAGCACATTGTTTTGAATAAAGTATTCTTGCTACTTTGCTTGGGTGAGCCTTTATTTCACTGAACAGTATATATCAAATACCCCAAAACACCCAGTCTAAAACAGAAAAGATCAACAGCATGAAGAGATTTTTCTATCATAAGAGATAGGAGAAATGGATCCCAAAACTTAGACATTCAGCAACTAAAAATACAGAACTGTACAAAAGACTTGGAAGCATCTATGTTTTTATAACTGTACAAATCCAAACATATGGCACAAAACTAAAAAATAGGCCTTGTATGGGGGTGCCTGCCTATGATCTCAGCACTCAGGAGGAAGAGGCAGGCGAATCTTTGTGAGTTTGAGGTCATCTAGAGCTACATTATAAAACCTTGTTTTAACACAAACATGTAGACCAGACAATTTTCGCATTTATACCAGTCCTTCCTTCCTACCTTCAGTAAGACCCCTTTGAGTCCCAATACCTCCTTAATCCTTTCTTAGCCGTGCTGGGACACATTTATCATTGTGATATAGAATGTTAGAATTACAGCGTTTTGGAAACTTAATATTAATAATTAAAATTGAAATAAAAACATATGTAGTTGCCATTGGCTACAGACGCAAAGTTAAATTAGAAAGATGTGGTGAATTAAAGGAAAGCAAAATAGCTGGCATGGTGACACATACCTTAATCCCAGCACTTAGGAAGCAGAGTCAGACAGATCTCTGACTTCTAGGCCAGCCTTCTAATAGGCCAGACACAGTGAGACACTGTTTCAAATAATATAAAATTTTTAAAAAAAGAAATATCTTTGGAATATACTACTATTGAATAAATTCTAACACTACAGAAAGTCATAAATGTGTCTATCTACTTTTTGATATAGCTTATTTTCTTTTTTTTTTTTTTTTTTTTTTTTTTTTTTGGTTTTTCGAGACAGGGTTTCTCTGTGTAGCCTTGGCCATCCTGGGCTCACTTTGTAGACCAGGCTGGCCTCGAACTCACAGTGATCCGCCTGCCTCTGCCTCCCGAGTGCTGGGATTAAAGGCGTACGCCACCACGCCCGGCTTGCTCTCTAATTTTTATTTCTTTGGATGTCTTGCTTCTATGATATCCTTCTTTATTTGTTCAGTTCTCATTCTGCAGCCAAGGCTGGCCTAGAACTTACTATGTATCTCAGACTACCATTGAGCTTATAGTGATCCTGCCTTAACCTCCAAAGTGCTAGAATTACCAGTGTGAGCCACCATGCCTGTCCTACCAGTATTATCTTTACAAAAATCTACACATTCAACCTTTCCTGCTCTGCCAAGTTTCCCTCTCTTACCTCTCTGTGAGTTGACAGCATTCATTTTTCCGTGTCCTCCTCTGTAGTTCTCAAGGTCAATGCCATTTTATTATTTATGAAAAAATTATAAGTAAATCAGAACTGTTCTTTAATCTGAGACTTTATGAATATAGACAACAAAGATTTAATGGGAAGTCTTACTGTGGAATGAGAATGCTGTGGTTTGCAATACAAGCATGCATAATTTTTGCACCAAATTATGTATAACATATATTAACGTATTTAAATGATCGTTTAAAATGGCCTATCATTTCGTCATCATTTAGAATGGATGGAAACTTTAGGCTGTTGTGTTTATCCCTTGTAGAGTTTTCTTCCGTGACAGTTCTATCAACTCTTTACAATTTTTACTCACTACGTGGACCAGGCTAGCCTCAAACCTACCTAGGTCTACCATCTTCTTCCTCCTGAGTGCTATGATTAAGGGAAGGCAACACTCTGCACAATCTCAACCATATAAATCAAATATATTATCCACCTTGCTTCCAGGGAAGCAAGACACATTCACTACCAGATGGCATCTGTTTTTCGAAACTCTGTGCTTTAATCCCAACACTCATGAGGCAAAGGCAGGTAGATCCCTGTAAGTTTGAAGTTAGCCCTGTCAATTTAGGCTTCATGGTGGTACTGTGTCTCAAATGAACTGGAGTTCATGAGGGTTTTTTTGTTTGTTTGTTTTGGTTTTGGTTTTGGTTTTTCAAGACAGGGTCTCTCTGTGTAGCCTTGGCTGTCCTGGACCCGCTTTGTAGAGCAGGCTGGCCGCGAACTCACAGCAATCCACCTGCCTCTGCCTCCCGAGTGCTGGGATTATAGGCATGAGCCACCACACCCAGGTTTTTTGTTTTTGTTTTTTTAAGGACAAGAAATTGAGGAGTAGGTGAGAGAGACCTGGAAGGAGTTAGAGAGAGAAGCTAGGCATGAACATGACCAAAATACATTGTAGGAAACTCTCAAAGACTAATAAAATATTACATGAAAAGGAACAAACAAAAGAGTCATTGACAGATTAAGAGAATTAATTTATACTTTTGGTAAATAGTCTTGCCCTTTTCTTTTATGTAATTGTAAGCTACTTTTAAAAGAAAGTTTAGGTGATAAAAATTTATATATCTAAGAGTGAAATAAAGAATTACTGGTAAAGTTTTCATCAACTAAGTTAGATGTGCATGGCTGCAAGCAGGCCTCAGTGGGTGATGTGCCGGTACACAATACCTGAGCTAGAGCCTGCAGAAACCATGCCTGTAATCTCAGCACTCCTACAGTACAATGGGAGGTGGAGGCAGGAGGATGCCCAAAAGTTCTCAGGCCAGCCAGTCTGATGTCAAGCATACAGACAAACAGCAAAAGACCTGGTTTTAAACAAAACTAAAAGGTGAAGACTAGCCCCAAAAGTTGTTTTATGACCTCCCTCTCTGTCCCCACAACAGGCATGTACCCTACACACACACACACACACACACACACACACACACACATATCTATACAGAGGGATTAAAATTAAATAAAGTAGGATGAATATTTAAACATTTGAGCTCAGCCAGGCAGTGGTGGCACACACTTTTAATCCCAGCACTCAGGAGGCAGAGGCAGGTGGATTACTGTGAGTTCAAGGCCAGCCTGGTCTACAATGCCAGTCCAGGACAGCCATGGCTACATAGAGAAACCCTGTCTTGAAAAAGCAAACAAAAGTTTGAGGCCATTGAAATTAAGAAAGGGGTGCCCGGGCCTGGAGAGATGGCTCAGAGGTTAAGAGCACTGACTGCTCTTTCAAAGGTCATGAGTTCAATTCCCAGAAACCACATGTTGGCCTACAACCATCTATAACAAGTTTGTATACATAATAAAAAAATAAATCTTTGCAGCCGGGCGTGGTGGCGCACACCTTTAATCCCAGCACTCGGGAGGCAGAGGCAGGCGAATCGCTGTGAGTTCGAGGCCAGCCTGGTCTACAAAGTGAGTCCAGGATGGCCAAGGCTACACAGAGAGACCCTGTCTCGAAAAACCAAAAAAAAAAAAAAAAAAAAAAAAAAAAAAAAAAAAAAAAGAAAGGGGTGCCCTAGCCTCCTGCTGTAAAACTAAGTCATTGAACAAAAATTCCATTTGCTACAAGTGCCAGCAAACCCCTGGACCTGACAGCTCAGGTTTCTAGGCCACAGCCATGTGTTAACACTTTAGTCGTCTCTGTAAAGCTGGCCTTAATGAAAGTATAAGGAATATGGAGAGCAGCAACTCCAGTTGTTGGTAACCAATTCTGACATGAAGAAGACAAAGGCACAGTAAGCCCTTGACCTTTGCCTCTTCCCCAGTGTCCTCATTTCCTCAAATAAGAAAGAGAGCCTTGACCCTGGATGCCCACCACAGTGACAAGCGCGGGAAAGGCCACCTTTTCAGAGCTTCCCCACCCAGGATTAACAAAACATAGGAAAATCCCAGAGTTGGAATCATAAAGTTCTTGTTCATGTCAGTAAAAAATGTCCTTTTTGGGGCCTGCCAGATAGCTCAGGCAGTAAAGGAGCTTGCCACCAAGCCTGAGGACATAGATCCTCAGAACACACATGACAGAAGGGAAAGGCCAATGCCTCAAGTTGTCCTCTGACCTCCACATGCTCTGTTATGCTCCATGTGTGGCCAGCACCCAGACAAATAAATGCAGGTTTTAAAAGTCTTTTACTTATTTATTATTATTATTAGAGATAGGGTCTCTATAGCCCAGACTGGACTCTATGTCACTGTGTGGCCAAAATTGACCTTGAGCTCCTTTCTTCCTACCTTCGTCTCCCAAGGGCCCGGGTGTGCACCACGACACCCTGTCCCATGTTAGCTTTTCGATTGATGTCATTGTTCAGGTCTCATTTAGGCAGCCGTATCGTTGAGGAACCACTGACAGAGGTGAAAGAGTAATAAATTGATATTATAACAGACGTGCTAAGCTTGTTTAGAAAACATTGTTACACAAAGCAGAATTTAGCTAAAGGGCCTCAAGGATGCGTAGTGAATACCGGACTTGGTAGGAGCTGTAGGAAGAAAAATCTGTACCTCTACCATAATTAGGGCTTAAGTTTGCTGCGAATATGTTTGTTTTAAGATTTGTTCACCAGGACTCCTTCCAACTGGGCCTTATTGTCATATCAAAAGAGACAACCCTGGCTCACAGCTGGCCTTTGGGACCATCCCCATCTCAAAGACTATTCCTCTATAGGCAGCTCAAAGGGAGGGGGCACTGCGTCATAGATGCTAAGTCCTCATCTGTCATCAAGTCTGGATTCTCTTATCAGAATCAGAGCATGATTCTGCCAGGCACACAGGGTAGCCTTGAACAAAGCAGCCTGGGTCTGTCCTGGGATATACTGTAAACCTCCCCATTTGTCAAAAAGCCTATACCTTGGGACCTTTCTGCTTCTGTAAAATGTGTTTAATTACTCAAATTTAAATTTGGGGCCATGACACTATATAAACTCATGAGGGTTGCTGGTTTCTTTTAGTATGTTAACCAGAGCAAGTCTTGTGTATTAGTAAAAAAGTTTTCCTTTATTAATCGGAAAGTGCTTAGAGCAATTTCTCACTAAGACGTCATACTGATTCTAGAACATTGTGGCTACAACTTCAGTGACATTTCTAGGAGACACTATCTCACTTTAGACTCTGGTCCTCTGAGCACTTACAATTTTTCTGCTCCCTCTGTCACAGAGTTCCCTGAGCTTTAGGTGCAGAAACAGTGTTGTACATCTATCTGTTGTGCCTGTGTGCTCATCATCAGTTTTCCTCTACATTTGATCAGTTGTAATTTTCTGTAATGTCCATCTATCGCAAAGAGAAGCTTCTTGGATACCACACTTAGCTGTGTGTGAAATGATAAATCTTAGAAGGTAGTTAGGAATCATGTCCTTCTAGTGGAGTGGTGATAGGAGTTTCTCTTCTAAGACCCGTGACATCACTAACCCTGGTAGCCATTTGTTTTTATTTTGTCGTTTGTTTTCCAGACAGGCTTCCACTAGGTAGCCGAGACTGGACTTGAACTCATAGAGATTCACTTGCCTCTGACTCACAAGGCCTGGGGAATGTTTGTTCTTTCCTCCTTCCCAGGATCTATATTTCTATCTGGTGATGCCCCTGTAACATATCTGTCTTCTTTCACTGCAGTGTTCATCTGCTCATCTATTCAAACAAACAAATATCTGTTGGCTATTTGAATGTTCCAGACACAGCTCTAAAGATTAGAACAAAATAGAGATAAAACAAACTGCCCTCAGTTTGTTTATAACTCAATTGGAGTTATATTCCAGTGGGAAAGGAACAATAAATCACTGAATAGATTTGTGAATGTGGCCAGTGTGGTTAAGCATTGTGAAGATAACTGAAGCCGACTGAAAGAAGTCCTGTGTAGGAATGAGAAGACTCCCAAATGCACACAGTTGCCAAACGTGAACACTGACTAAGCAATGATAACGCCTGATAGTAAGCATTTCAGACAAGGAAGCAGAACACAGGGGAGCCAGTGCAGGGCATGGGATGGTGCACAGTTGGTGGAGCAATTGCCTAGCATACGCCAAGGCCAGGGTTCCATGCAAACACTGCATACATTGGGCATGGTGCAATATGCCTGTACTAATAAGGTGGAGTCTAGAGGGTCAGAGATCAAGACCATCTGAAGCTATACAGTGAGTTTGTGGTCTGCCTAGGATATATGAAACCTATCTTTTAAACAAAGCAAACAAGCTGGGTATGGTGCCACATACCTTTAATGTAAGCACGTGCTGGACAGAGGCAGTTATTTTCTCTAAGGAAAGTCGGGTATAATGGGCTTGGTGGGCAGGAAAATCCTACACCATGAAGTTAGAGGTAGGGGTCCCTGCAGGCTTCACAGCAGGCAGAGTGGAGGATCCAACAAACGACATCATAACTAGATTCAGCCCAACTTTATTGTAACCAGTGCTAGGCCAGGACTTCTAGAGTCTGTCCCAGATCATTTATTTGAGCCAAACATGGCACAATTTTAAGGGGAAAGCATTTTCTGATAACAGTGCAGTCCCAAATGAACAATTTAAGACATGTTTACATTGACAGTTTTTACAAAGTACATCTGAGTTCTTTCTCAAGAATAGGTACTATTGCCGGGCGTGGTGGCGCACGCCTTTAATCCCAGCACTCGGGAGGCAGAGGCAGGCGGATTGCTGTGAGTTCGAGGCCAGCCTGGTCTACAAAGTGAGTCCAGGATGGCCAAGGCTACACAGAGAAACCCTGTCTCGAAAAAAAAAAAAAAAAAAAAAAGAATGGGTACTGTTGACTCAGAGACAGTACCCAAGAAATAGGGTCTGAGAATCATGACCAAGGTAAATATAGCACCTGTGGGTTTCAGGACTGCCTGGCCCTGAAATAACATAGAAGTCACCTAGGCTGTGATAAAGCACAAATGATATCACTCCTAAGAATAGGTTTTATGGCCTAAAAGCAATGTTCAGAATTTAGAGGGGAAGGGTCTGGGATAAGGAAAAACATAAATCTGGGAGATAAGAGCAGAATCTATCTCATGAGACAGCAAAGAATCACTTGGCTGTAAAACTACCCCATTCCTGGCATTCCAGGAAGAGCAGTTACACACCTCATTCCATTGAAGATATAAGCAGTGTGTTTAACTTTCCCGGCTTCTACAGTGCTTACCTGTGTCCACAAAACCTTTTTGCCTTCTACAATTAGCTGTTAGTGTCTGAAACTAAATAGTATGTTCAGTCCAATCTATCTATCTATCTATCTATCTATCTATCTATCTATCTATCTATCATCTACCTACCTAACTACTTTTATAGCTTGTTTGCTTATCTGTTTTAAGCCATGGTTTCATGTATCTAAGGCTTGTCTTGAACTCTACCATGGATGACCTTGAACACATGATCCTCCTACCTCCACATCCTGAATGTTGGGATTACAGGTCTGGCTTATGCAGTTCTGGGGACCAAACCCAGGGCTGCATGCATGAGAAGTAACTACTCTATCACCTGCTCCCTGGCCCTCTCCTCTTTGTTCATATGTATCTATGTGTTCTATAGTGCATGTGCGGAGGCCAGAGAACAACTTGGGGGGGGGGAGGTGCGTGCTCTTCTCATTGGTCCAGGGGTTGGACTCAGATAGCCTGGTTTGGCAGCAAGCACTTTTACCATCTTATTGGTCCTGGTTAATACTGTTTTTCTCACCTGAGAGGTATTATTTTAAACATTAAAAAAAAATGTATTCACTCTACATCCCAATCATAACCCCCTCCCTCGTTTACTCCTGATCCCACCCTCTCTCCCTCTTCTCCCAATGCCTCTTCCCTAGTACTCAGAGAAGGGAGGCCTTCTCTCTTATTGATTGACCCCCTGGTTACTTTTTAACTTTATACTGGATTATAAGCCTTGACCACCAGTCTGGGCTGAACTGAAAGAAATTTTTCTAATTCAGAGAGTATAAAATATGCAATAGTTTAAATATCTGTAAGTAGTTTTGGAGCTAAGATCACCTGTGGGCTTTGTGATCCACTGTGTATAGTTTCTTGTACATCGTCTCAAAACTTCTACTTCTGGCTGCCTGTGTTAGATCCTTCCTGCAACCCCAGCACACAGGAGCCTGGGGTAGCGGCATGGTGGAGGATGACTGAGAGTCCAAGGCCAGCCTCAAAGCAATAAACTTCTGCTTTTGCTAGGACTGGGACTGTTAGAGCAAGGCTCTAATCTTAGCTACTTTCAAGGCTGAGAAAGGAAGGTGGTAACCACAAGGACTTCCTGGGCTGTGAAGTGAGTTCAAGGCCAGGAGGGGCAGTTTTGAGATCCTATCTCAAAATCGAAAGTGAAAAGGGTAATTTTAAAAAGGAAGCAGTGGGTATAAGAAGTAATAGAGTGCTTGTCTATCAGCATGTCCAGGTCCTTGAGTGTGATTTCCAGAACTCCAAAAATAAATACATAAAGAATAAAATCCTTCCACTTTCTCACAGTTTTACAGTGTCGAACAGCATTTTGATCTAATATGGATAAGTGACTGTTCCTCCTGGCACTCCCAGGACAGCATAGAGGTTCATCTGAGGCAGGCACAGGCAAGGACGGAGCAGAGAGATGCTTTGTCACCTGTGGACAGGCTAGCTGTGGCCATCTCATTGCTACCCCGGACCACAGCCTTTACAGCATTGGCTGCCAGATTTTCTATTTGAGTTGCAAAAGTAACTGATGTTCTAAAGTTGCTTATTGTTTAGCCTGCATTTCCATGGAGACACTGGAGCTGGTTGTGGCGTAAGACAGCTCAGAGACAAATGCACAGGTCTGGGGAACATCTATTGCAGGCTTGCTGCAGGTGGTGACTAAGGCAAATGTTACACTGGGGAGGAAGACCACCATAAAGGGGCCACCCCAATGTCTGCTCCCTTAGTGCCCAGCTGCCTTAATGTCCAGATGCTCTTCCTGAAGTGCTTATTGTGCCATTGTGACATGGGACGGTCTGCATGTAGCTGAGACATCAGCACTCCTCCCAGACAGTTTACAATCCCGACAAACTGGAAGTTAGGTGGGAAAACTGCTTTCACTCTTTTAAACATTTTCTCTACTATATCTATTTGTTGCACATCTGTAGGTGGTGTTACACCCTTGCCACAGTGAGTGTGGGGGTCAGAGGTCAACTTGTAGGAAAGGTCAACTTTTTCTCACCCTGTGGATCCTGGGGAATCGAACTCTGGTCATT
The DNA here is from genome assembly GCF_903995435.1 of Acomys russatus. Lineage (NCBI taxonomy): Eukaryota > Metazoa > Chordata > Mammalia > Rodentia > Muridae > Acomys > Acomys russatus. The sequence goes on from NC_067138.1 coordinate 25,488,010, forward strand.
GAGCTTTGTGGTAAGTAAGCGCCTCTACTGGCTGCACCTTGCTGCCAGCCCTATTTTCGTTCTTTTAAAACATGCCAGTGTATAAGCTTAATGAGCTTTCATATAGCTGTGCTGACCCACGTAGTTTGGTCCTTTGCCAGCTGAAACCTGCCATAGGAACAGAAGCAAACTCAGTATAATGCCTAACCCTAAGAAAACCCAAGTCCAGCTCATGAGATCTAGAGTCTTAAAGCATCCAAGCTCAACATGCTGTGTTCTTTTATTTATTTATGTATTATTATTATTATTATTATTATTATTATTATTATTATTATTATTATTATTATTTGGTTTTTCGAGACAGGGTTTCTCTTTGTAGCCTTGGCTGTCCTGGACTCACTTTGTAGACCAGGCTGGCCTTGAACTCACAGCGATCCACCTGCCTCTGCCTCCCGAGTGCTGGGATTAAAGGCGTGCGCCACCACTGCCCCGGCTAAGATTTATTACTTATTTATTATCATGTATACGGTGCTCTGACTGCATGTACACCTGCATGCCAGAAGAGGGCATTCGATCACATTATAGATGGTTGTGAGCCACCATGTGGTTGCTGGGAATTGAACTCAGGACCTCTGGAGGAGCAGTCAGTGCCCTTAACCTCTGAGCCCTCTCTCCAGCCCCCCACTGTGATCTTTTTATAATCCCAGCACTCCTGGAAGTCCAGGCAAAAGCTTGAGGCCAGCCTGAATTATGTGACTACATAATGTCCTAATTAACTAAATGCACTCATGCATATACATGTATAACTACTCATATATCTTACTTGGTTTATTTGAAAGCACACATTTCCCCTAAAAGTAAGTGTGTGTGTGTATATATATTCATGTGTTATTCATTTTTGTAAGTATGTGATGTGGGTATGTGGGGGGCATATGGGTGTGCATGTGCATCTAAAGGCCAGAGGTTAATGATAGATGTCTTTATCAAGTGTCCTCCACTTTATTCACTGTGGCAGAGTCTCTTGTGGAGCCAGAAGCTCACCAAGTAGGGCACTAAAGTGGTTGGAATAAAAATGGCCCACACAGACTAATAGGGAGGGGTGCTATTAGGGTGGGCGGCCTTGTTGGAGTATTACTGAGGTGTGGGCCTTGAGGTTCCAGATGCTTAAGCTAGGCCCATGTCACTCTTTCTTCCTGTTGTCCAAGGATATGGATGTAGAGCTCTCAGCTACCTCTCCAGCACCATGTCTGTCTGCGTGCCATCCTGTTTTCCACCATGATGACAATAGACTAAACCTCTGAACAGTAAGCCAGCCCCAATTAGGTGTTGCCCTTTATAAGAGTTGCCATGATCTAGCCTGGGGAGATGGCTCAGCTGTTAAGAGCACTGGCTACACTTCCAGAGGCCCTGAGTTCAATTCCCAGGAACCACATGGTGGCTTACAACCATCTGTAATGAGATCTGGTGCCCTCTTCTGGCCTGCAGGCACACATGTAGACAGAATATTGTATATATACATAATAAATAAATCTTTAAAAAAAAGAAAGAAAGAGTTACCATGATCATGGTGTCCCTTCACCATGTAGAAACCCTAAGACAACCAATGTAGCCCAAGAATTTCCTGACTGTGCCTCCTGAGCAGTGAAGTTACAGGCAGGCCATCATATCTACCATGCTTTACTGTAGGTGCTGAGGATCTGGTCCACACACTGAGCCATTGCCTCAACCTCTTACTTGTTTTGAGATAAGATCTCATGTTCCCAGGCTGGGCTCAACTGAGGTATATAGCTAAGGATGACCTTGAGCTTCTGGGTGGACATCACACCTAAGGTTTGTCCTTTTGTGCTTTCTTGGTTTCTTGGCAAGCATTATAACAACTGAACCACACAACCAGGCTTTAAAAATATTTTATTTAGTTACTTAGATAGCTTTTTGATACAGTGTCCCTCTATCTATTCATAGCTGCCCTATTGCCATAGGTAGCCTAATACTTAATATGTAGCCCAGGGTGGGCTTGAACTATCTCAGCCTCCTGAGTGCTGGAGTACATGTCTGCATCACCAAGCTTGACTGTCTTGGCTCTTGACATCACTATGTAACCAGATGGGCCTTGAACTCTTAATCTCTTTGCCCCAGCCTTCTCAGTATTGGGATTATAGTTGTGAGCCACCATTATCTGTAGAATAAAAAATAAAAACAAAACAAAACAGCCTGGGAGTGTAGCTTAGAGCACATATGTTGGGCATGAGGTTCAGTCTCCAATGTGAAACAGAAAGACAATGAAAACTTTCCTGAACCTAGGCAAAATCACATGTTGCATGAATGTTGAAGCTGTCATGCAAACAACTCTATTATTTGGCAGAGGCCCTACAGCAGATAAGCAAACTGAGCAGGGGTCGGGGGCAATTAAAGACACAAACTGCCTTAACAAGCGCCACATGTTTGTAAAGCAGGCCTCCTCCAAATGGAAAGAAAGTGGACGGACTGACTCACTGCAGGCAGCCTGGCACCCATAAAGGTTAATGGACCCTGTCTGAAAAATTCCTTTCAAGTTTCAGAGTCCCCAGTTCCCTTTGTGATCTTAAGAAAGTAACTTAGATTCTCTGGGGCTCTTTTTTTTTTTTTTTTTCCTTCCGTCTGTGAAACAAAGTTTCATTTAATTTTGACTTTCTGTGTTGATAGATTATAGATTGAAGACTCCTGCTTTTCATATGAAAAGGCTATTCTTACAAGCCACTTTCACTGAGAGAATCTAGTGTCCATGCTGTGGACACTGCCATGATTGCCAGCGTTCACATTTTACTCTAGGACTGAGTTTAATCCCCAGAGATTAGACCCTTTCTCTCCTTGTCAGTCTCTCTCCAACTCCATACTCTAATTCATAGTCTTAAAATATTATGCCATGCCATAAATAGGCATAACTAAATTACTTGAGGTAAGGTCACTTGGTATACTAACTTTATTAGCAAATTAATTGTATTCAATGTTAATATTTTATAAGTTATTAAAATTTCATTGCTAATAATTTTAAAGGACAGTTTTAATTAATAAGCATTTACTACTCAACATTATGATGCCCATATTTAAGCTGTAATTTTTGCTCACTTAAATTACCTTTCAGGGCCTACCAATACCATCTTAAGCCATAAGAAAGTTCATATTAATAATGCAAAAGTGATGGTAGATTTAGGAAAAGTCTTGTTTGAATTCAAGTTTGTAGAATCAGTTTGGTCTCTGTTGGTGGATTATTACCACACTTATTCCTATTTTACTGTTTAGGGGTTGTATTAGTTAGAGGTTGTTTTTTTGTTTTGTTTTGTTTTTTGTTTGTTTGTTTTTCAAGGCAGGGTCTCTCTGAGTTAGCCTTGGCTGTCCTGAACTCACTTTGTAGACCAGGCTGGCCTTGAACTCACAGAGATCCACCTGCCTCTGCCTCCCAAGTGCTGAGATTAAAGGCATGCTCCACCACTGCCTGGCAGTTAGTTTCTATTGCTGCGACAAAACACCATGACCAAAAAGCAAGTTAGGGAGGAAAGGGTTTATTTGGCTTACACTTCTAGATCATAGTCCATCATTGAAGGAAGTCAGGACAGGAACTCAAGATGACCAGGAACCTGGTGGCAAGAGTTGACGCAACCCCACGGATGAATGCTGCTTACTGGATTGCTTCCTATGCCTTGCTCAATCTGCTTTCTTATAGAACCCAGGACCACCAACCCAGGGATGGACCACCCACAATGGGCTGGACCTTCCCCCATTGATCACTAATTGCAAAAATGCCTTACAGATGGATCTCATGGAAGCATTTCCTCAACTGATTCTCCTTCCCCTCTGATGACTCTAGCTGGTGTCAAGTTGTCACCCAAAACCAGGCGGTACAGGGCTGTACTCAGGTAATTGCAGTTTTTAAGGCAGAGCCTGGGCTCTAGCCACATCTAGGCTCAAACACCTGCCACTAATATCCCAAGTAGAGTCTGGCCAGATAGAAAACACTTTATTCAGTGTGTCCACATTTGATAAGAGGAAGCAATAAAGGGATCCTGTGACCCTGAGTTCATCTTTGGGGTGCTGACATGAGCTTTTAGGTTTAAATAAAGTAAAACTGGGCAGGAGGAGCTGGCCGTGATGATGCAAACCTGTAAATCAACCACTCATTAGCTGCCTTCATTAGAGATAGAGGCAGGAGGGTCCAGGCAAGTTGGTCTACAGCGGAGTTACAAGCAGGGAGGCAAGAGTTATCTGTAATTAAAGAGTTCTGCAAGGTGTGGTTGGCTTGATCATTGCCTTCTTTCTGGTCCTACAGGTTTATCCTGAAAAGGTCAGTTGTTGCTGTCACAGTTCAAGTACAAGCTGGTTCTTCAGAGATGGTTGTTTCTCCTGTAGAGTTTGCCTTCCCACTTATGTATAATTGTCTCTATTTGCATGCAGGGTGCCCTGCGGGTTTATGTATTTCTTGGTGGTAGTCTGAGTCCAGTATCACAAAGATTTATTCACCAATCCCATTTTTCCAAGTAGCCCAAGAGTGTGAACTGAAGTTGGCCGTAGGGGGACAGCCAGCCATACCTAGTTAAATATTCTATAGTGTGGAAAGAGTAAAATTTCTAATTTGGGAGAGTAAGAATGTTGCAGATCATGTCAGGCTCTCTTGGTCCCTTTATGACCACTTACTGGTCACTTCTGTGTCTGATCTAACATCCCATGACTCCTGATACTGGCTGACACTGGGTTTCTGTAGGCACTTCCACGTTAGTGTGGTCAAAATGAAGAACTGGGAAGTAGATAGTGGCAAGAAAAATAAGAAATAAGAAAGGAGACATGGGGCTGGAGAGACGGCTCAGAGGTTAAGAGAACTGACTGCTCTTCCAGAGGTCCTGAGTTCGATTCCCAGCGACCACATGGTGGCTCACAACCATCATAATGTGATCTGATGTCCTCTTCTGGCCCACAAGTGTACGTGCAGGCAAAGCACTGCATACATAATAAATAAATCTATAAAAAAAAAAGAAAGAAAGGAGACACTTCCAAGGAAAGGGCTTGGCTGTGATTTTTCCTACCTCTAGTCTACATTCAAGGATTAACAGAAGAGCTTAAAAGCTTATTTGTCCCTTAAAAAAAATCTAGTATACTTTTGTTCTCTGTTCTGCATTGTTTTACCAGTTATTCTACTTTTTAGATATAATTTTTTCTGGGTATTTAAGACCATATATCAAAACAAAAAATGACTGTTTTGTTTTTGTTTGTTTATTTGTTTGTTTGTTAGTTTTTAGTGTTAAGATGAGCCAAGACTTCTCAGGAACTACTCTTGGGGTCAGAGGAGGAGCTCCTGGCTCTTGGAGTTTTCTTCTGCCAGTTGTACCATCTGCTGAGATGGCTGAAGGTTTTCTGACCATGTGACTCCTTGGTTTTTTTTTTTTGTTGTTGTTTGGTTTGGTTTCGTTTGGTTTGATTTAGTTTTTGGTTTATCAAGACAGAGTTTCTCTATGATAGCCTTGGCTGTCTTGGACTCACTTTGTAGACCAGCCTGGCCTTGAACTTGCAGAGATCTACCTTCCTCTGCATCCCGAGTCCTGAGATTAAAGGTGTGTACCACTACTGCCCAGCCCATGTGGCTCTTTGGAAGAACAGATTATATATATGGATAGATAGCTGTATGTATGTATATGTCTACATACATATATATTACACACACACACCACAACTTCCCCACTACCATGTTTATCCTTCTCTTTTCAGCATGTACCATGCATCTCCATATCCTCTTTGATCGAGAGCACAGATGATTCACCTAAGTCACAGAATGTTGTTGTTGTTGTTGAAGTTTTGAGGGGTCTTATGAAACCCAGGCGGATCATATGCTGGATAAAGCAGAAGATGACTTTGAATGTCTGACACTCTTGCCACTAGGGTGGCTAGGACTAGATTGTGGCTACCACTCCACATTAGGTGCTGGGGCCCAAACCAGGTCTCTGATAGGCTGTCAGCATTTTAAGAAACAGATCCACATCTCCAGGATCTGCAAATGCTTTGATGTATGTCAAATCATCTCCTTGGACCTAGCTAGCCTAGGAGCAGTTCCAAAATATTGGTTGTTCTCTCCCTAAGATGTGTGTGTGTGTGTGTGTGTGTGTGCGCGCGCTATTTTAAACTTTATTTTATACATGTAAGTGTTTTGCCTACATGTATTTTTTTGTGCTATATGTATGCAATGCTTTGGAGTCCGTAAGTGGACATCAGATTAAAAGGTAGTTGTTAGCTGAGATGTGGGTACTGGGGATTGGACCTAGCTAACCAGTGCTCTTAGCAACTGAGCCATCTCTCCAGCTCCCCCAGTCTCCATGCCTTGCCACCTTCCTTTTCAGACACTTTTCCTTTTCACACCGTATGGCCCTGGTAGGTCTGCAATTTAGAAATCTGCCTGCCTCTGTCTTCTGAGTTTTGAAATTAAAGGCATGCACCATTATGCCCTTTGTCCTCCTCCATCTTTCTTTCTTTCTTTCTTTTTTTTAACAAATTTAGAACATGGGCTTAATGTGAAGCTTTCACACAAAGCCTGTCTTTGACCAGTTGATATAAAAAAAATACCAAGCAAGGTGTATATTTATGAATTATGAAATTCATATATTCATAAAGTTATGAAGTTCATATCTTCAAATAGTTTTTATTATAACAAGTTGCCATACTACTCAGAAGAACTACTATGAGCATTTCTTTTCATCTGACCAATGCTCAGTAATCTCAACTATATGGTTTTAAAATTTTCCTAGTATGTATTTTTCCAACCACCTATTACCTTTTAGAATCTCAGTTGCATGGCCCTGTTTATTGACCTAACACAGTCCTCACTGAGCATCTTGCAGAATTAAAAAGCCAACATATCCTTATTATGAAGCTTTGATCTAGAAGACCTGGTTCTGTTTAGGCAACAGGGAGGGGCACAATCTTTAACAAGTACTCTTAAGAACCGAAGTTATGTTTTAAATACTATGCCTAAAAAAATTCATGAAACAAAATGCCTCTAACCTGTAATCCCCTTGTCTGAGGACAAATACTTCCTGGGATGCTGGAAGCTGTTATTTATGGAAGATAACAAGTGGCATGTTTTAGCAACCTAAACAATTTTGCTTGATTCAACAGCACTGGATATGCTTGATTCCATATAGGCAGAAGGTACATGAGAAGGCACAATGCCAAGATGTATGCTTGCCTCTGATTATATGTAGGTACATGTAGGTAGTGGGTACACGGGCAGAAAATATGACAAGGTGTACATTTGGCCCTAATTGGATATAGGCAGGAGCTACAAGGGCAGGAAGTACATCAAGATGCATGCTTGCCCCTGATTGTACCTGATGGGAAATACAGAAGCCTTATAGGTTTACCTTTAAAAGCCTCTGCAAAATATAACCATTTTCTGGGAACTGCAAAATGGACCTGGCCCAAGTCCGTTATCCTGGCCAGTAGTTAATTAAATATTGCTTCGAATTTGGCTCAAAATTGCAGAACTGGTCGTTCTCTTGCAATTCTTAAGTTTAACGTGCTGCCCCGCTGTTAAGGGATGGTCTAGCCAATGCTTTCTCTGCTTATTTTTTCTTTTTCAGATTTATTTTATTTTTAATCAAGTGTTTGAACATGTGTTTGTGTCTGTTTGGGTGAACATGTGTGCAGGTGCCCGCAGAGGCTATAGGAGTCAGATCTTTCTTGAGCTGGAGTTACTGGCAGTGGAGAGCTACCCCACATCGGTGCTGGGTACCTTGGATCTACACTCCCAGAAAAGGGCTACACTCCTAACTAAGTGCTATTTTCAGCCTCGAGGCTATCCTTTTAATCTCTCATACTAATTGACCTTGTTTCCATGTATGGTTATTGAACAGTCTGAAGGTCAATTACATAACATTTGAAGAATGAACTGTTTAAATTTTAGTGGTTCTATAACAGCTCCATAAAGCTTAAGAGAGACAGATTTCCAATAAATGTTGACTCTCTTAAGTTTCTAATTAGGAGCCCAATACTCAGTAGAAACTATAAACAATTGTCTTGATAAAGCGTACAAATTGGGTGGCCAAGATGGCTTAGCAGGCAAAGGTACTTTCTTCCAATTCTGTGGGTCAACACCACAGACCCACTTGGTTAAAAATGAGAACCAACTCCCACAAGTTGACCTCTGGCCTCCACATATGTATCATGTGTACATGAATATCTACCCCCTCCCCCACCTTTCTTATAGATGAGAGTCATTGCCCCAACTTTAGGTTCCAGGAATAGCAGAGTCTAGAGTCATTCTTGACTGAGGACAGTTGCCTAGGATGCTGTCCTTGGAGCAAGTGCCATTGTGTGCTGAGAGCCCATTTATTTTCTCACACAAAAGGGATTTCATTAGGCCAATTAAATGTACAATTAAATTTGAGACAATAATCTAACAAACAGCATCTTGACTGAGACTATTTTCTTACAGAACTTTTTGGTTTCTGTCTTAAGATTGTAGTTACTTTGTTGACAAAAAGGAATTTAAGCTGTCTGACTGTTAGTGGTTTATTTCACAAAGCAAAATTACTGAACAAAGAGAAAATAAAGTGTAGAACTTGCCCACAGATATGTGAGTCAAATGCAATCCTTTAACATGGATAGTTCCATAGGTTGCTATATTTTTCTATTCATATCAGGAAAGTGCACTCTGTCATGTTCCACTTTTCCATTTCTGTCATCCTGCTTCTAGATGAATGAATGCAGGGACACAATGTTTCATGTCAAGATGAAGGAAGAAAGCTAAAGAAGAGAGTGAGTCTACAAGTAGTTGTGTAAAGCCTTACAAAATTAGGTGTCTGGGAAGATGGCTTAGTGCTTCTCATACAAGATTGAGGATCAGAGTTTAGTGCCCTATAATGAAGGTGTGATGCATTTGCCAGGTGGGACATGATAGCCTGCCTGTAAGTCCAGAGCCTGGAAGGCATAGACAAGGATCTCTAGAGCAAGCTTGATAAGTTGTACTGGCAAGCTCTGGATTCAACTGAAGACCATGCTGGATGAACAAAGTAGAGAGGGTCCAAGGAAGATAGCTGATATTAACTTCAGGCCTCCACACACTCAGTGAACACATATATAAACACATGTACAACACACACACACACACACACACACACACACACACGCATTAACAGTAAAGGGCCTGGATTTGTAGCTCAGTTGGTAGAGTGTTTGCCTAGCCTCGTGTTCCATGCCCAGTGCCGCTTAACATTGGGTGTGGTAGTGTGGCCACACACACTGTAGTCTCAGCACTCAGGGTGTATACAAAGGAGGATCAGAAGTTTAAGGTCATGCTGGACTACATAGCAAGTTTGAGATGAGCCTGGGACAAAGACCCACTGGCACAGGGTAAGAAAAACTACAGAGTAAGCTGAGTAACTAAAGCCTACATTTAAGCATATAGAACATGTGATACATGAAGTTGCATGGAGAACTACATGTAATAGAGAACGGAAGGAACAGCTATGTCCAGGAAAAGGAGCTGAAAAGATGGTGCTAATGTAACATAAAATGAAAAACAAACAACAAAAAAATTGTGCAGAAAGACTGTTGAGCTGTTGGCCCATTTCTTCTTGTGCACATGTGTTCTCTTTAAAAATTCTGCTAAAGGGCTGGAGAGATGGCTCAGCGGTTAAGAGCACTGCTCTTCCAGAGGTCTTGAGTTCAATTCCCAGCAACTATATGGTGGTTCACAACCAGCTATAATGTGATCTGATGCCCTGTTCTGTACTGAAGGTGTACATGCAGGCAGAGCACTGTATGCATAATAATAAACAAAAATTAAAAAACCTCTGCTAAAATGAATAAATTACCCAGTAGCCATTATATAAGGACAAGTAGGTAAAATCAACTTAAATAATGTATTTATTAATTTATATATCCTAATTATCCCACTATATTTTCAATTAAAAAGTATGAATAAGAAAAACAACCTCTCTCCTTCTACAGCAACTGTGTGTCTTTGCTTAATTCCTTGTTTGGGGGCACAAGAATCTGGAACCCCTCTAGAGGTGTCTTCTGAGTCCTAGTACCAAGCACTAACAGATCAGGACGCCAGTGCCTCAGAGCTGCATGCTTCAAGTTACAGGTTCAGAATATAGTTGAAGAGACAAGTGTCTGAGTTCTGCCTCCTAGTAGGCCCCAAAAAGGTTGCAACACGTTCCCCTGGACTCCATGCCACATGATGCAACATTGCATGGAGCAAAAGAACCCTTGAATGAGTGGAGTCCTGAGCAAATGTGCGTTGTTGACATGGGTGCAGTAATGTCTAGGATTCTAAGGCCTCTGCTGCACAGACATTGCCAAAGCTATTAGCATCTCAAAAGGAGTGGCAAACCTTTCCCTGGGAGTACAAGTTTGAGTGTTTATTGATTGAGCTGTGTGTGCAAAGTCTACCAGCTTTAGCTTCATTGCACATGTGTTTGTACGTCTGTCTTTCTTCATTCAGGTCAAGGTTCCAGGATCCAAACCACACCGCATGCAAACTGCATGTCAAGAGAAAGAGTAAAGATGGAGTAACATTGTTATAGACACTTAGACTCAGCTGGGGAGTTGCCTGAGCAGTTAAGAGCACTTGCTCTTCCAGAGGACCAGAGTTCAATTGCCAGCACCACATGGCATCTTACAGCCATCTGTAACTCTACTCTGCTCTTCAGACATCAGGCACACACACACACATGGTGTAATACATATATGCAGGCAAAAACACTTATATACATAAATTAATAGGATAAATAAATAAAAAATATAAGAAGAGTGAGAAGACCACCTTTAATCAAATTTGGTGCTTTGGCAGAAGCACCTTTGAATCAGGCTGCCAGTGCTCCTTGTCACACATTGTCCTTTGAACCTGGGTCTGATGGCACAGACCTTTAATCTCAGCACATGAAGCAGAGACAGGCCTATTTCTGTGAGTTATGGACTAGGCAAGGCTACAGGGTAAGAGTATGCCTTAAAAAAATGTGCTTTGAGACATTATTAAATTTTGCTGATTTGCTGACTTTTAGTACAATAGACACTTTCCTCAAACTAGCCAGTGACCCACACAACAACCAATTTATTTCTTATAAAATACCTGAGTTTTTGCCAGGACAGGTTGTAGTTCCTGACTCTCCAATGAACCACTAAAAACCTTATTGAATTTTAAAGCTATAAAACAAATTTCACATGTTCTTGAGCCTTGGGGAACATTTCCAAGATTGTTTGAATCTGTGTTTATCCAGAATGCAATCTTAATTAACTCCAAATTGATGTGATTTTCTTTGTTTTTAACTAGGTTGGTTTTATTCTAGGTCAACAAGGGCTATAGAACTATCATATCTAACGACTTCTGAAGTGAGAGCTGGCTCCGAAGGTATTAATAGCAAAACAAACCAAATCAACAGAAGACATAGAAACCAGTCCCAGAGAAATGAGAACACAGTTGGTATGGCCAGGATAAATACCAGAGAAACTCGAGTGCTAGGGTGAGATCCCACAGGGATGCATGGAACATTTCTCATGGAGTACAGTACCTGGACACTTGCATGTAGGCAGAAGTATGAGCTAGCCACAAATTGGAGTCCTTGGCAGTTTCATAACCACTGTCTTTTAGACAAATGTCCTTCCTAATTTGTAGTGGAAGACAGAACCTAGGATCATTACTCAGAATTAAATAGGACGGACGGACAGAAGTCATTGATTTAGTCTTAGGCATCCACTTCATGTGTGCATGTGTGTGTGCACGCGCGTGCGTGCGTGCATGCGTGCGTGCGTGCACGAGAGACAAAAAGAGACAGAGAGAGACAGAGAGACAGAGAAGGAGACAGAGAGAGAGAGAAAGAGAGAGAGAGAGAGACAAGAGGGATGAGTTATTTGTCAGTTGACTATCTCCCCTACATGAAAACAAGCTGCACAAAGATCAAGCACAGAGGAAAGATAGCAGGCTACCAAGAAGAGACTTGATACCCTATGAGCATATACAGGGGGAGGAGGTTCCCCTCAGTCACAGTCATAGGGGAGAGGAGTAAGGGGAAAATGGGAAGGAGGGAGGAATGGGAGGATACAAGGGATGAGATAACCATTGAGATGTAATATGAATAAGTTAATTAAAAAAAGATCAGGCACAGCTCATGGTGTCAATTCAGGTTCTAGAGAGCACTTCAAGAAAACCATCAATGATTAATGAATTAGTGTACAAATAAACCACTGTCTTCTAATGCCAGTATCAATCAATGGCATTACAAGAAAGTGTTTCAAAGGAAGTTTTTGTTCAAGCTGCTCTATTTTAAACCACTTTTTTTTTTTTTTTTTTTTTTTGGTGTTTGGTTTTTGGTTTTTTTGAGACAGGGTTTCTCTGTGTTAGCTTTGGCTGTCCTGGGCTTGTCTTGTAGACCAGGCTGGCCTTGAACTCACAGCAATCCACCTGCCTCTGCCTCCTGGATTAAATGTGTGTGCCACTACACCCGGGACAAACACTACTCTTATGCATGAAGCTGAATACCAGACAACCTAAGAGGAACTGGAGGGCCGGGAATGGGACTGAAGCTACACCTTAGGCCTTGGCTTTCTTCCCAATACTGAAAAGGGGGGGGGGGGAGGGAAGTAAAATTGAAGAGGAAGAAGTGAAGATTTTTATTAAGTAAGTTAGTGGACAGACACATAAAAGATTGATGTCAGGTCCAGGAGAAGCTCACTCAGGGACAAATGGCTGACTCTGGTCTCTATTAGGGTACCAAAGCACACTCTCGCCTCCAGGCATCACAAGTACCTGTTACAGAACCCACTTGGCATCTTGGCTCCTCTCAGCTCTGCTCGCCCCAGCCCCTACACTAAACTTCTCCAGCTCATGGCCTTCCCTTCCTCCAGCTTCTCATTCCTACATAGCCCACCATTTGCCACATGCTCTCTTGGCTTTTGATGCTCTTGGTCCTCTCCCTTTTGGTCCTTCTCTCTCCACCCTCCCTTGTTTCATTTCCTGGTCCATTCTACTGGCCATGTTCAGTCTACTACTTTCTCTCTCTTCTCTGGACTCTACTAGAGTTTTGTTGTACACCCCTTCATATGTACAATAAAAACCATACTGTGTGCTATAACTTCAAGTACTCATGTCCTTACTTTATACATCTTTATATGCTTTATACACATTTACACAATCTATCAGTGTGTAAAATGCGAAATTTTAAAACTTAATAATTTATTTATTTATTCACTTTACATTCTGATTGTAACCCCCTCCTTCCCCATCCCCCCTACCCTACTCCTCAGATAAGGGGAATCCCCCAATACCCACTCACCTTAGCTCATCAAGTCATATCAGGACTGAGTGCATCCTCTTCCCCTGTGGGCTGTTGAGGTACCCACCCCCCAGAGGGTGGTGATCCAAAAGCAGGTAACAGAGTCTATGACTGAGACAGCACCCTCTCCCTTTTCTAGAGGACACAGATGAATACCAACCTTCCCATTGGCTTGTGTAGTATGTATAGGGGGTCTAGGTTGAGTCTATGCACAGTCTTTGGTTGGTGCATCAGTCTCTGTAAGCCCCCCTGGGCCCAGGCTAGTTGGCTCTTTTGGTCTTCTTGTAGAGCTTCTGTCCCCTCTAGGTCCTTCTATTCTTCCCCCAATTCTTCCATAAGACTCCTTGCTCTATACCCAATGTTTGGCTGTGAGTCTCGGCATCTGCTTCAATCCATTGCTGGGTGGAGTCTCTCACAGGACAGCTACATTAGGCTCCTGTCTACAAGCATAGCCAAGTATCATTAGCCATGTCAGGTGTTAGTTCTCTCCCATAAGGGGGGGTCTCATGTTTGGTCACGCATTGGTTAGACATTCCCTCAATCTCTGCTCCATCGTTAATCTGCACAACTTGTAGGCAGGGTGTATTTTGGGTCAAATTTTTTGGGTGAATTGCTGTTCCCCTCCCTCTTCTAGGAGTCCTGTCTAGTTAGAGGGTGGCCTCTTCAATCTCCATGGCTCTTGCCACTTGGAATCTCAACTAGAGTCATCGCCATACCCTTCCAGGAGCCTACCCTATCCTAGGTCTCCAAATTGTCACATAGATGGCCCAGACTGTGGTTTCTTTTCTTTCTGCAAGCCCTCTGTTCTCCTTCCTCTGCTCTTCCCACATCTGATCTCCACCCTCATTTCTCCCCAGGATCACTCTCCCACCCTAACCTCTTTCCTCAATGGCTTCTGAGTGAGATTTAAGCATTCCTACTTAGGTCCTCCTTGTTACTTACCTTCTTTGGGTCTGTGAATTATAGCATGGTTATCCTGTAGCATGTGACTAATATCTGCTTATAAGTTTATACATACCATATGCGTCTTTCTGGGTCTGGGTTACCTCACTCAGAATGATTTTTTTCTAGTTCCATCTGTTTGCTGGCAAATTGCATGATTTCCTTGTTTTTAATAGCAGAGTAGTATTCCATTGTATAAATGTACCATAGTTTCTTTATCCATTCTTCAGCTGAGGGACATCTGGGTTGTTTTCAGTTTCTGGCTACTATGAATAAAGCTGCTATGAATATAGTTGAGCAAATGTGCTTGGTGTATGGTGGAGCAATTTTGGGTATATGCCAAGGAGTGATATAACTAGGTCTTGAGGTAGAACTATTTCCAATTTTCTGAGAAAGTGCCAGATTGATTTCCAAAGAGGTTGTACAAGTTTGCACTCCCACCAGCAGTGGAGGAGTGTTCCCCTTTCTCCACATCCTTTCCAGCATGTACTGTTACTTGAATTTTTGATCTTAGCCATTCTGACGGGTGAAAGATGGAATATCAGAGTCGTTTTGATTTGCGTTTCTCTGATAACTAAGGACCTTGAACATTTCTTTAAGTGCTTCTTGGCTATTTGACATTCCTCTGTTGCGAATTCTCTGTTTAACTCTCTGCATATTTTTTAGTTGTTTATTTGTTTATTTATTTTTAATATATTTTACTAATCTATATATTACATCTAAATTGTATCCTCCCATTCCTCCCTCCCTCCCATTTTCCCCTTACTCCCTTCCCCTATGACTGTGACTGAGGGGGACCTCCTCCCCCTGTATATGCTCATAGGGTATCAAGTCTCTTCTTAGTAGCCTGCTGTCCTTCCTCTGAGTGCCACCAGGCCTCCTCATTAAGGGGACGTGGTCAAATATGGGACT
Organism: Acomys russatus; assembly: GCF_903995435.1. Taxonomy (NCBI): domain Eukaryota; kingdom Metazoa; phylum Chordata; class Mammalia; order Rodentia; family Muridae; genus Acomys; species Acomys russatus. Next base: position 25,503,138 of record NC_067138.1, read on the forward strand.
CTAGGTGAGAGAAGCATGGGAGAATGGGGAAATAGAAGGATCTCTGCCCATTTTTTAAAAAGATTTATTTATTTATTATTTATACAGTATTCTACCTCTATGTTTGCCAGCAGGCCAGAAGAAGGCACCAGATCTCATTGTAGATGGTTGTGAGCCACCATTTGGTTGCTGGGAATTGAACTCAAGATCTTTGGAAAAACAGCCAGTGATCTTAACCTCTGAGCCATCTCCCCAGTCCTGTGCCCAGTTTTTAAATTGGGTTATTTTGTTTGTTGGTGTTTAATGTTTCAAGTTCTGTATATAGTTTCAGTATTAGCCCAGTGTTGGATGTAGGATTGGTGATGATCTTTTCCCAATCTGTTGACAGTTCTCTTTGCCTTACAGAAGCTTTTCAGTTTCAAGAAGTCCCATTTATTAGTTGTTGATCTTAAAGCCTGAGCTGTTGGTGTTCTGTTCAGGAAGTTGTCTCCTATGCCAATGAGTCCAAGGCTCTTTCCTACTTTTTCCTTTTTCTTTTTTGTTTGTTTGTTTGTTTGTTTTTTTGTTTTTCAATACAGGGTTTCTCTGTGTAGCGTTGGCTGTCCTAACTTCTTCGAACTCACAGCAATCTGCCTGCCTATGCCTCCCAAGTACTTTGATTAAAGGAGTGCACTACCACCACCCAGCTCTTTCCTACTTTTTATTCTAATAGATTTACTGTATCTAGTGTTATGTGGAGGTCTTTGATCCACTTGGACTTGAGTTCTGTGCAGGGTGATGAATATGGGTCAATTTGCATTTTTCTACATGTGGACATCCAGTTAGACCAGCACCATTTCTTGAAGGTGCTGTCTTTTTTCCATTGTATGCTTTTGGCTTCTTTGTCAAAAAGCAAGCATACATAGGTATGTGGGTCTTCAATTCAATTCAGTTCATTAACCAATCTATTCCTTTTTGTTGTTTGTTTTTGTTTTCTTAGTCAGAGTTTCTCTGTAGCCTTGGCTGTTCTGGATTCACTTTGTAGACCAGTCTGGCCATAAACTTACTGTGATCTGCCTGCCTCTGTCTCCCAGAGTGCTGGAATTACAGCCCTGTATCACTGCACCCAGCTCAACCAGTCTATTTCTATGCCATTACTATGAAGTTTTTAGTAATATTGCTTTGTAGTATAGCTTGAGGTCAAGCATGGAGATACCTTTAGAAGTTCTTTTATTATATAGTATTGTTGTAGCTACCCTGGATATTTGGGTTTCCATATGAAGTTTAGTATTGTTCTTTCAAGATCTGTAAAAAATTGTGTTGATATTTTGAAGGGGATTGCATTAAATCTGTAGATTGCTTTTGGTAAAATGGACATTTTTACTATGTTAATCCTATGGATCCATGAACATGGGACAGCTTTCTATCTTCTCGTAGCTTCTTCAGCTTCTTTCTTCAGAGACTTGTGATATAGGTCTTCGACTTGCTTGGTTAGAGTTACACAAAGATATGTTATATTATTTGTAGCAATTATGAAGGGTGTTGTTTCCCTAATTTCTTTCTTAGCCTGTTTGTTGTTTGTATACAGGAGGACTACCAACATTTTGAATTAATTTCTTATCTAGCCACTTTGCTGAAAGTGTTTATCAGCTGTAGGAGTTCTCCAGTTGAATTTCTAGGGTCACTTATGTATACTATCATATTATCTGCAAGCAGTGATACTTTAAAATATTTTTTGCATATGTATTTATATAATTACACACATATATAATAAAAGGAAACATTTAAAAAGTTAAAACAATAAAAATAAAGCTTTAGGGATGGACGTACAGTTCTGGTAAGAACTTTGCTTAATATGTGTGAAGCCTTGGATTTCATGGCTAGAACAACAACAAGATTTCTTCAGAAGGATGTGAAATACAAGAGAGTCGATGGAGAGTTGTTGAATTTGGCTCCAGGACAAAAGGTGCGCAAACAGAATACACAGAATACAGTAATGTATTGCTTAGAACTGTTGGGAAGAGGAGCAAATGAACACACCACTACCACCACCACCCCCAGGCTAGCCTCAAATGTATAGATAACACAAATGTGATCTTGAATTCTTGCTCTTCTCCTTCTGTCTTCTGGATCCAGGTTTATAGGCATTTATAGGCATATGAGCCTTTGAAGGTGTTAAGAAGGCTTTGATCCCATCTGTATTTAGACTACCAATGCTTGTTGAGCCTTCCTAAGGATTTGGAAATGAGACCCTGGACAAATGGCTAAATGAGGTGCCTACTACCATACCAAAGAGGATTCTGGCCTATAGGCTCACCCAGTACCTCTGTCTCCTCTGTGCTCTTTTCACACCCAGCCCCTATCCTAAACATCTCCAGCTCAGGGGTTTCTCTTCCCTTCCACCAGCTTCTGGTTCCTATAAAAACCTGCCATTTTGGCCATGCTCTCTTAAGTGTTCCTTCTTCCCCCGCCCCCCTTGGTTCCTCTTCTTCTTCCCTTGGTTTGTTCTCTTGGTCTTCAGCTCCTGGCTCTTGTTCTCTCTCTCTCTCTCTCTCTCTCTCTCTCTCTCTCTCTCTCTCTCTCTCTCTCTCTCTCTCTCTCTCTCTCTCTCTCTCCTCTCTCTCCCCCCCCTCAGATGTACAATAAAAAACTCCTCCCCCAGTATACCTTGGAAGCAAGAGACCCACTGCCACCTTGTGGCACACGCTGCAAATTCAGGGATAGTACAGAAGCTTTTTGTTGGTTTGCAAATAGGGTGGCAGAGTTGAGGAACCTTCAAAACTCACTACCTTGTGCTCCTGATCCTCCAGTTTTCCACCTCCCAACTGGATTGTTTTTCTTATGTGTGTGTTTGACTTATTATTATTATTTTAGTTCTTTATGTATATTAACTCTAAAAATTAAGTAGAAATTTAATTTTACCCAATGGTGGTTGGCTAATGCTTTTACTTTATTTAGTTGTTTTTACATTTTTAATTTATTTTTGTGTGTGTTTGCAGGTAGTGTGGCTCCTGGTGGAACTCTGGGGATAGCTTCCGGTGTTATTCCTCTGGTGCCATCCACCTATTTTGGGATAAGGTCTCTCACTGGCCTAGAACTTACCAAGTGGGCTAGGCTGGCTGGAGAGTCTGGGGATGCCTCTTCAGAGCTAGGATTGCAAGCACTATTTGCCACCACACTGGGCTTTTATTGTTGTTAGTACATCTGACTTTTTTTTTTTTTTTTTTAAACATGGTTTCTGATGGTCAAACTCAAGTTCTTGTACTTTCAAGATAAACACTTTACCGACTGAACTGCCTCAATGGGTGTCAAAGAGGCCATGTTTATAGAAAGTTATTCAAGCAGAGTAATGAAAACAACTTTTTAAAAATGTATGTTCATGCATTACATACATGCCTAGTACCCGTCAAGGCCAGAAGAAAGCATCAGATGCCCTGGAACTGGAGTCATAGATGATTTTGAGCTGCCATATGGGATCTGGGAATTGAACCTAGGTCCTTTCCAAGAGAGGTAATCGCTCTTAGCCATGAAGCCATCACAGAAAAAAAGTTAACACGCCAAAGAGCTGGCAATCATTATTGACTATAATTTTGATACTTTTTAAAGAAGAAAGGATATGCTTCCGTTTTACCAATTAGCTAGAACACACAATAGATGGTAGAGGGAGACAGGGCTGATGAAGGCACATCTTAGCGCACTGTGGAAATAACAGTACTGGATTAACTGTATTCTTTACAGTGTAGAGCTGTGGGGTGGTACTCAAGCTCCTAGTTACCATCACTCTTATTGAAGTAGCACATGTTTGTATACAGGGCCTCAGAGGCTCATAGCCTTATTCCAAATTTCATTCCTGTCTATACCACTGTTAGCTTAGTGATCTTATGTCCACATATCATGTTTCTTCCATGGTTCTGGGGATTAGAACTCAGGGCCTTGAGCGCACCAAGCAAAGGTCCATGCTAACACTCCATCCCAGGTCCTTATTGTTCTTTGAAAAGTTATCTTTGTAACTTATTGCTTCTGTACCTTTGTACCTTTTTCTTTTCCTTTTTCTAAAACAGTGTCTTACCATGTTCTTCAGACTGTCCTGGATTCCAGTCTTCCTGTTTCTGCTTTCAGATTACTGGAAGCACAGTGTATGCTAGCAAGCCTAGTTTATTGATTGTATTATCTTGCAATTTTAACATCTAAACAGCTGCATTAATATTTTTAAAAAAGTGCTCATAGCTATGTTAAGGAGAGACACACATTTATATAATAAAGAGATGTAAGAAAGACAGTCTTAGCTGCCATAACAGGAAGTGAGCAGAGGTGTGTTCCATCTGAAATTGGGACTTCTAACTATTGAAATATATAGCTAACTATATTGAAGTGGTCCGGAAATAATATAATTTGGTTAACTCTAGCTGTATGAGCTTTTTAATAACTAATACTAAAGAAAGAAGGGATGGAAGAGGGTCAGTTGCTCTTGTAGGGATTCTGATGAGGGCTTTAAGATGTGTAATGCTGGGGAGGAACCCACAGGGAGGAGTTGTTCTCCTTCATCCACTTCTAAAACTCCCAGCATGGCTCCCTACTGCCCTAAAAGGCCTTTTTCTCTTTGTAAAAGCCATCTTCAGCAGCCACTGTTATTGGCTATTTTTCTGTTGCTGTGATGAAAACCATAAACAAAGAAAGCTTAAAAAAAAAACGCTTCATATATCTTGGACTGGCACTGTACTTCCTATGTTTAAACCGAGGATGACCTTGAACTCTTGACCCTCGTGCCTTCAGTTCCTGAGTGCCAAGATTACAGGAGTGCACTAGTGTGCACCGCTACACCCTGCCCCATTATCCCTTAAAAAAGTGCTTTGTAGGATAGAGAGATAGTTCAGCAGTTAGGAGCACCTGCTGCTCTTGCAAGCAGACCCAGCTACCCCCATGGCAGCTCATAACTACATGTAACTCCAGTTCCAGGACTCCATGGTCACCAGGCATGCATGTGGCATTCAAACATGTGCAAGTGAACATCTACATGCACAAAATATTTTAAAATGCTTAACTTTTTTTAGTTAATCAAATTTTATGCAGTATTGTAGATAAAGCCAGATTTACACACCCTTTAAAATTCATCGGGAAAACATTCCATAGTAATGTATTGTGAGTATTTTCTTTCACTTAACAAATTAAAAGGAAAAAAGAGAGATGTGACAGCTGAGAAATTTGAAACCATCTATTGACTAAAAAAACTGTTTACAGCTCCAGGTAAAACAATGAGAAGATGAGACTTTTGGCAAAACATACGACTTGTTTACATTTTGATTGCAGTTTAATAATTTGCTGATTACAGTATAATCACAGCAATATTGCATTTTAATCACATGTATGTATTTGGATACCTAATTAATGCCTTTAAATCACAGCTTGATTTTTTGCTAATATAGAACCAGTTCCTTTTCTGTCTCTGTTCCAATAAGGAAAATCATCAGTACGCATGGTTTTAAAGCAATTGGGTTTTTTTTGGTTCACTCCCTAGGTGCATTCTGTGTTTTGCCTACTAAAGACATCATCCTTCACAAATGGGTGGAACAGTGAAGAAAGCTTCACAGAATAATGCACAATAAATTGAAAGCGAGTCTCGTCTAGCGCAAACCTTCAATATTCTTAGTGTGACTGACATCCACAATTACTGGAACACAGATTTGCCCATTGCTCAGAAACCGCATTCTTTTTCGTCAGTGTTTAAGCTGCTAGACTTCGCGTGGGCCTGCAACTTAAAGGAACTTTGCACACTGGGGCACAGAGGGCCTTGCCATGAAACCTACAAGGTTGAAGGTTTGAGAAGTGCCTTTAAAAATCCCCTTTTATAAGCTAGCAAAAAGAAGGAGGAGGAGGACAAAGAATTCTATTGCTCAGACAATTTCTATGCCATTTAAAAATAAGATATAAGCCATATACAAACAGCAGATGATTTCAACAGTACAGAATGACTCGAAGGCAGGGGAAGAGCCTTCCCATTCATTCCCACCTCCCTCTTCCTACAAAGTTCCCATGGCTTGAGGTCCTTCTAAGAGAGGGTTCGTCATGCCTTTCATGTAGGGAGAAAGAATGGAGGCCATTGTCAGGTTAACAGTCAGGAGCTAAGGCTAAAGCCCTGTGTCTCTCTGGAGCTTTTGACTGGGGGATACACAGGGATCCAGGGAGCCGATAGACTTTGAAGTAAAGTCTGACTTGGATGTTGAGTGGCGTACCGCATAGTACCTGTGAGATTGTTGGCCCAAATCAGCTGACAGCCATCAGAACCGAGTCATTTTGCCAAAGCCTTATAATAGAGCTCAAGGACAGCAAAAGATCTCAGAAAAGACGTGAGCACAGAAGGGAGCCACAGTTGCCTAAGTTTACTATGAATTAGGACCTAAGCAGACCAAGGGGGAAAGCAGAGGAAAACACTTTTAAAGATAATGGGACTAAAAAAAAAAAAAGACAGTGGTACTTTAAAAATTGTACTACGCTTTTTCTTTCTATATTAAAGTTAAACGTTGAGGACAAACAAGAAAGGAACAGTTGTGGTTTAGCAGGGCCGTATTTGTGTGTCAAATTGATAAGGGGTAGACTTCTGATGGTTAATCTTGGTTGTCAGCTGATGAATTGTCTCCAATCAGATTTTCCTTTAGCGTATAATTTTATTTTATATTGCTAATTGAAAAAGAATGACTTGCAGTTAACCTGATGGTCATAGGTTATACTAGAAGTACTGCCTTTGACTGTCAAATTTAAGTTGTTTCCGCTAGCAATAGAAATAGTTTCTGCAGAGGTATATTGACTCATAAAATAGAAAACTATTTCTTGACATCTGAGCTGTGGTTTTCATTAATAATTTGAATTTTGTCGCCCAGTTCTCACAGTAGCAGTATTCTCATTTTTAGAGATTACAAAGCTTGGTAAATGTGACAATACAAGCCTCAAAGTTACACAACCAGCATGGGCAACTTGTCAGTGGCTACTCCAGCTGCAAGCGTAAACCATGCTCTGGTTCTCAAGAAAGCATGGGGCCTCGCAAGTGTCTCTTCTCTCATGACCACATGCCAAAAATAAAAAGATTTAAAAAAAATTAATTAGAATTAATTTTTATCAATTAGTTCAATAATTAAAAATACAGTTTATATTTATATATTATTTTAGTTTTTAAAATTCAGAATCCGTTCAAGTTTTGCAGCTCCCATTTGGCTGTTCTGTGTCTGTAAGGAAGCACAACCTAGTGTAATCACTGGAGAAACCTGCATAGTTAAGCATGAAAGTCTGCTTTCTTCAATGGAAGGAAGCATGATGCCTGGTCACCTGGAATGCCGGAGTGAGAGTAGAAAAGAGCAGCAGGTTGTTTGCCCACTTTCCCTCCAGCATTCCTCCCACTGTGTGTGCCGCCAAGAACAGAGCTGGAGAACTGACCCAAGCACATTGGAGGCATGCAGAAGAGCGAGAGCAAATTCCCACAACTGGACAAGGGGTTACTCACATTGCTGGAGTTTGCTTTTGCTTTGCATTCATTGTGACTGTGCCCTGGTCCTTCCCTTCTGAGAAACTAGTTATCTTTTGTTTTAAAGAGGCCCAAAGTGGAAAGACTTTGAAGTTTTAAAAGAGATTTTTGAATTTTTAAAGAGATTGGATATTTTAAAGAAACTGAACGTTTAATGTGTTTGAATTTTGTGCTTTGTCTATAACTGTGAGCTTGTGTTTTCTTGTGTCTCCCTCCTTACTTCCTCGGTTTGTTCTTTACTTATATTGATTTTTTTGTAAGGTCCAGACCAGTTATTTTATGTTTGGGGATTTGTTTCATAGTTTCCTCAGGATTAACATCAGGTTAACTATTTGGAAAAAGAAAATCAATAGAGAGCTATTTCATTTTGTTTTGTGGTGCTGGAGATGGAATTCAGGATTGTGTACATGACAGGTTGACAATTGACCAATTGAGCTACGTTCCCAGCCCCACTGTCACTTTCTCGTTTTCAGGCTTGCTTTTAAGCCATCTTAAATATTTTATGATGTGCTGATAATTAATTTAGTAAATTAGTATAATTAACATAATTATAACCTAATAAATTGAGCTGCATTTTGTTTAACACATAAAAATATTCCAGAGTCAAGTAATGATTAAAAATTATATCATTAGTATTCTGATTTAATTAGTATTTTCTTGACTTAAAAGGTTGCTAGGCAATAAAAATTATAAATCGAGGTCATTAGGCACATCTAGAAAACAAGGCTTCTTTGGGTCCCATATCACATTAGGGAGACAGGCTGAAAGGAGAACGGCTCAGAAAAGGGAAACTGGTTGAGAGATTTTATATATTGATAACGGTTTTTATTGACTACTTAAATACAGTCATAAAGGGTAGCAACTCCAAGGCTGCTCTTAGAGCCCTTTGAGGAGGAAGCAAGTGAGAATGAGTGATGAGTGATATTGTAGAAGGTCTTAGGAGACTCAGAAACCCCGAAGAAGATCAATGCAACTGGGGAGGTGTGTGAAATAGTCCTCACAGAATGGGGAGACTGGGTGCTGGATGTCCATCTCCGAATTTCAGAACCCTTAGTGGGTGTGATTGTCCTTCATATTGCTTGGCTGGATGATATAGACCAGCTAACCTGCATCACTTTAAAAAGTGAAAGAGCACCTTAAGTTTTTATTTTTTATTTATTCTCTCAAACATTACAATGTGAACGCAGTTTCCCTCCCTCCTTTCCTCCCAGTTCTTACCCCTTAACCGCCCCCCCATCCACAATACACCCCCCCATTTACCTTTAGAAAAAAATGTAGCTCTCGAAGGGATATCAAGCAAACATGGCTGAACAAGTTACAATAAGACTAGGCACCTCCCCTCATATTATGGATGAATGAAGCAACCCAGTAAGAGGAAAAGAGCCTCAACGGCAAGCAAAAGCCTCAGTGATTGCCCCTTGCTCCTAGTCCTACAAAAAGATCAAGCTATACAACCATAGCTTATGTGGCAAGGACCTAGGTCAGACCCATGCAGGCTCCCTGATTTTTGGTTCAATCTCTATGAAGTTTTCTTGAGGTGTCCTTGACCACTCTGGCTCCTACAGTCCTTCCTCCCCCTCTTCCACATGACTCCTGAGCTCCATCTAGTGTTTGGCTGTGGCTCTCTGCATCTGTTTCCATCAGAGGCTGGAGGGAGCCTCTCTGATGTTGATTATGCTAGACTACTGTCTACAAGCGGTATATTATACCCATATATGTGCAGAAGACCATTAGGAATCATTTCATTTATTTTTTTCTGGCATGTTTGGTTTCATCCTAAGACTCTGGACTATCTGGCATTTGGTTCCTGGCCCTGTAGTCAGTGTCAGGCATGGACTCCCTCTTGTAGCATGGGTCTCAAGATGAACCAGTCTGACAATTTCTGTGCCACCTGTACCCCAGCACATCATGTGGGCAGAAAAAAAATTCAAGTAGAGTTATCCTGGATGGGTTGGTATCCTAATCCCTCCACTGTAAGTCTTACCACAAGATGACTGGTTCAGGCTCCATATTTCCCATTACTAGGTGTCTTCACTATGGTCCCCCTTATAGATTCCTATGTCTTTCCATTTCACTTGGTTTATTCCTCTCCACCTAAATTACCTTCTATTCCAGTTGTCTTTTCCAGTACTTTCCCCCTCCCTTCTCCCACCTAATCCCTCCTCTTCCAGTCTCCACCTGACATCAACCCAAATATAATATATATTTCCCTTCCCAGGGAGATCATGCACACCCCCTTGAGCCCTTCTTGTTTCTTAGTCTCTCTAGGTCTGTGGATTGTAGCATGGTTATCCATTACAGATAACATCCATTTATGAGTGAGTACATACCATGCTTGTCTTTTTGGGTCTGGGTTTTTGTTTTTGTTTTTAGTTTTAGTTTAGTTTTGTTTTGTTTTGATTTTTTGAGACAAGGTTTCTCTGTGTAGCCTTGACTATCCTGGACTTGCTTTGTAGACCAGGCTGGGCTCAAACTCACAGCGTTCTGCCTGCCTCTGCCTCCCAAGTGCTAGGATTAAAGGTGTGTGCCATCACTTCCTGGCTTCTGGATCTAAGTTATCTCACTCAGGATGATCTTTTCTAGTTCCATCCATTTGCCTGCAAATTTCATGATGTTATTTTTTTTTTAACAGCTGAAGAATAGAATGTGTAAATGTACTACATTTTCTTTATCTATTCTTCAGTTGAGGGACATCTAGGTTGTTTGCAGTTTCTGGCTATTATGAATAGAGCTGCTATGAACAAGTGTCCTTGTGGTAGGATGGATCATCCTTTGAGTGTATTCCCAAAAGGGGTATAGCTGAGTATTGAGGTAGATATACTCCTAATTTTCTGAGAAATTGACATATTGATTTCCACTCACACTAACAATAAAGGAGTGTTTCCCTTGCTCCATATCCTTGCCAGCACAAGTGTATTTGATGTTAGCAATTCTGACAAATATAAGATCAGAGTTTTGATTTGTATTTCCCTGATGGCTAAAGGTGTTGAACATTTCTTCAAGTGTTCCTCTGTCATTTGAGAATTTCTCTGTTGAGAGTTCTCTTTTTAGATCTGTACCCCCATTTTTAAATTGTATCATTTGGTTTGTAAATGTCTAGACTCTTGAGTTATGTACATATTTTGGAAGTTAGTCCTATGTCAGATATAGAGTTGGTGAAAATCTGTAGGCTATTGGCTATGCCAATATGTTAAAGGCTATTCCTCACTTTCTCTTATATTATGTCCAGAGTTTCTGGTTTTATGTTGAGGTCTTTGATCCACTTGAACTTGAGTTTTGGGCAGAATAATAAATACTGATCTATTCACATTCATTCACATGCAGACATACAGTTAGACCAGCACCATTTGTTGTAGATGTTTTCTTTTTTCCATTGTATAGTTCTGGCTTATTTGTATGTACTTGGGTGAGTGGATTTATGTCTGAGTCTTTAGTTTGATTCCATTGATTCATCTGTCTGTCTTTATGCCAATGCCATGTGGTTTTTATTAGCTCAGGTCTGTAGTAGAGCTTGAAATCAGGAATGGTGATACCTCTGGAAATTCTTCTATTGTACAGAATTTTAGCTTTCCTGTTTTTCTTTTTTTGTTGTTTTTCTATATGAAGTCGAGTAGTGTTATTTTAAGGTCTATAAAGAATTTTGATGGGGATTGTGTTGAATCTGTAGCTTGCTTTTCATGAGATGGCGTTTCCCCTACCCCTCTACTGTGTTTGCCCCCTTTACTGTGTTAACCTATTGACCCATGTGCACTGGCAGCCTTACATTTTCTGATGTCTTCTTCAATTTCTTTCTTCAAGAACTTGAAGTCCTTGTCATACAGTTCTGTCACTTGCTTAGAGTTAGCTCAGTATATTTTCTATTACTTGTTGCTATTGTAAAGGGTGTTGTTTCTCTCCTTTGTTTTTCAGCCCATTTGAAATTTGTATAAAGGAGAGCTACTGATTTTTTTTACAATTTTTATCAAGGATTTTTATATATACATATATTATTACATATATACAGTACAAAAAGAACCATGAAACAATCAGGAATTATATATCTATATCTATATCTATCTATCTATCTATCTTCCATTTATAGAGTTTTGGCTATTTGTATTTGACAGCCTTGAAGAAGACATCTTTCCTATCTTCACTTCCTGTATACTCAGGTAATTAATTTTATTACTTCTCAAGCTCTGATGGGGTTGAAGACCAGATAGTTTAGTTTTACAATTAGGCTTAGTTGTTTAGAGGTTAAGATGTTTTTAGGTATAGATAGATGTTTTAAGTTGATAGAGATGAGATATGATAGATATTGATTTACACTCAGAATTTTAGACTCACCAAAATAGGTAACTTTTTTAAAAGTTAACCTTGTATCCAGCCACTTAACTGGAGATGTTTTTTCGGTGTAGAGGTTGACTGATAAAATTCTTGGGGTTGATTATATATGTTATCATATCATATGCAAATAATGATACTTTGAATTCTTCCTTTCCAATTTATATAGACTTTATCTCCTTTAGTTATGTTATTATTCTAGATAGAACTTCAAGTACTATATTGAATAGATATGGAGAGAGAGGCTAGCCTTATCTTGTTCCTGGTTTTAGTGCGATCATTTTGAGTTTCTCTCCATTTAATTTGATGTTGAATATTGGCTTGCTGTAAATTGCCTTTATTGTGCTTAGGTATGTCCCTGGTATCACTGATTTCTCAAAGACGTTTATCATGAAGGGGGTGTTGGATTTTGTCAAATGCTTTTGCAGTGTTTAATGAGATCGTTGTGGGTTTTTTTCCTTTCAGTTTGTTTATATAGTGGATTACACTGACAGATTTTTTATGTTGAACCATACCTACATCCATGGGATGAAGCCTACTTATGATGGTGGATGGGGTGATGTAATTGATGTGTTCTTGGATTATATTTGTAAGCATGTTATTGAGTATGTTTACATCAATATTTATAAGAGAAATTGGTGTGTAATTCTTTTTCTTTGTTGAATCTTTGCATGTTTTAGGTATCAGGGTGACTGTGGCCTCATAAAATGAATTTGTCTTCTGTTTCTATTTTGTGGAATAATTTGAGAAGCATTGGTATTAACTCTTCTTTGAAAGCCTGGTAAAATTCTGCACCAAAGCCATTTGGCATTGGTCTCTTTTTGGTTGGGAGAGTTTTAATGACTGCTTTTATTTCCTTAGGTATGTTAAATTGTTTACCTGATATTGATTTAATATTGGTAGATGGTATCTATTGAGCAAACAGTCCTGTCACAGACCTAGGGGAGGGGAATCAGATGAAAGAGGGAGGGAGGGAGGGAGGAACAGGAGGATAAAAGTAAGGGGATAACAATTGAGTTGTAATCTGAATAATTCATTAAATAAAAATTTTAAAAGTAAAAAATAAAACATAAAAGACACAGTTAAGAGTAAATTGGGGTAAGGTCAAACATCATTTTTTGTCTCACTTTGTTAGTTGTAATGTCAAATGGACTAGTGTGTGTGTGTGTGTGTGTGTGTGTGTGTGTGTGTTGAGGGTGTGCATGTGAGCGCAGAAGAGGGCATCAGACCCATCTGGAGATGGGGTTATAGGTTGTTGTGATCCAAGAAAAGTGGGAGCTGGGAATGAATTCCTGCCCTGCTCTTGACTCCTGAACTATCTCTGCCGCCCATAAGAGGAATTATTTCAGTCTTGAGAAATAACTACACAACAAGCACAGAGAGACACTATTCAGAGGCAGGCAGGCAGCTCTGCACACCACATGAAGAGTTCATACAAAGGATTTTCACAACAGAACCTGGTCAGTGTCCCTCCAGCACCACAGAGCATACCTGTGTGGCTGTGGGATTCAGGACCACACTGATTCTCCCATAGTGGCTTCAGTTTTTGTCTGTGATTGCTCTGAGCCCCAACCTGGATCTCGGTCAACTGCCCTCCAACACTAGACAGCAATTTCTTGAGAGATGCATGAAGACAAAGGGAAAAGGAGATCTGGTAGCCTAGTGCTGTTGGGGACACCTTGGGGATGAGAATCAAACTACTCTGGTGGAGAATGCACAGGACCTGGGTTTGGACACCAGACTAGATGGTGCACACTGACTCAGAGGTTCTTCATCAGCTTTGCAATCTCAGCACTTAGATCTTTACAGATACTTAAACAGTCCTGGACATCAGCAGTACTGAGCAACAGCATACTATTTTATACATATAGGTCACTGAAATGCTTGTAGAGCCACGAGCAATGTCAAACTCTTAAGTCTCTCTCAGATTGTGGGATAATGTTATTGGCAATGAAAATGATACTAATACATCAGTTAATTAATTAACTTTTCCCAGTATGTGGGAACTGAACCCAAGACCTCACACATGGGAGCTATATCATCATTAGCTGTATATTATATATTTAGTTTCAGTGGGGTTAGAGAGATTGCTCAGAGCAGTGGCTCTCAACCTGTGGGTCATGACCCTTTGTAGGGGGATTGCCTAAGAAACATCAGAAAACACTAGTATTTTAATTATGATTCATGGTTGCCCCAGTCTCTTCTGTCCTTAGACTGTTATCTATAGCTCCTAGTTAGTAGGACCCATCACTGGGAACGGGTGGCTGAAGGAGAGATAAACCTGTTTTTTAGGATCCGAAGTGTGGGATCGGAACAGTCTTGTGAGAGAACAGGTGAGGTTAACCCATTAGAAGACCAATCACCTTGTGCGGGTGCTTGATTGTTGCCAGCTGAAAAGATCCCATGAACAGACTCTGGGAGGAGATATATAAATGAGTCTAGAATTGGAGGCGGGGCTTTTTTGGGAGACTTGGGATAGTTTTGGCTGTTCATCGCTGCACTTCAAGATGCTCCTAGAGAGAACTGCTCGAAGGCAGGCTTTGGGGCTCCAGCTCCTGCTGAGGTTCCAGATTCTGGTTACTCCAGGTTCCAGCAGGAGAAATCCTGCTGACTGTGCCAGGAGACTCCTTCCTCAGAACTGATACCCTTACAGTTTTGTTATTGTGTTTCTTAATCCTCTTTTACTATTGTTTTGGTTAGTCAGGTTATAAGTGATGTATGCTCAGTTAATAAGTTGTAATAAAAATATATTGGTTAAGGAAAAAATGATTCATAAAGTAGCAACATTATGGTTATGAAGTGGCAATGAAAATAATTTTATGGTTGGGTGTTGGGGATGATAGGCCATATGGCCAATGTTCAGCCATCTTGTCCAAGTCTACACCTTTAAGTCTCTGTTTTTCCCAGAGCTTACTTTTCACCAGAAACTAGCTGACCCTGTAGTGGGTGAGCAGTTAGACTAAAGACAGATAGAGATGGAGCAACCCTGTTATGGTTTAGCAGTTAGACTAGACAAAGAGGGAGCCAGATACCCTGTGTGGCAGGACATTATGACCCTGCCTGGAATTCCCTGTGTTTTGAGAAAAGCCTGCAGCTGGGTTGCTATAGCAATATGCTCCCCTGCCTTCTGATTTATAAAAGCTGCTGCCTGACTAATAAAGTTTGAGAGTTTGATCAGTCAGACTTGCTCTCCTTCTTTGTGTCTTGCATTCTCAACAGGTGACCTTCCTCCCGAGTTTTAGTTGAACCCTGCAGGCCGGGGCAGTTGGAGGTCACTACAGCATGAGGGTCTGTATTAAAGGGCCATAGTGTTACGAAGGCGGAGAAGCCTGGATCAGAGGTTAGAGCTGTGTTCGAAGAGGATCCAAGTTTGGCTTCCGGTACCCACACTGGGTTGCTCACAGCTGCCTATAACTCCAGTTTTAGGGGAGTCTGACACCCTCTTTTGGCCTTTATGGGCATCTCCCTGCAGGTGTCACAAATATACACATAATGAAAAACAAAACAAAGGGAATCCTAAACACACACACACACACACACACACACACACACACACACACACACACACACGTCCCTAGGAATATATTTTCACTGACTTTTACTATAGTATGTGTTCAAAAAAGAAATCAAATGAAACAACAGCAGTGGTGCCAACCCTTCAGGCAAGATGGAATGGAAGGTAGGACTCAGCCTGTTTGGGAGGAAGCAGCAAATACCAGCATCTGTCACCTGTTTCTGTATGGCTGTAAGGTAACTGAGAGATGCTGGTCAGTTTGACAGATTCTGTGTCCCTGAGTTCTGTGTGTCTAGCCGTGTTTCGAGCACAGCTGCGAGGCCCCCAGACAGGATGCAGGAGGGCTCCCCAGGCCAGGCAGGGACAGTTCCTTCATGTACTGTGGTGTTTTTATCTACTTGAGCCATATCAAATGTGCATGCAGATTACACTTCCTGGTGTTAACTAAACCAGCGGTACAAAGTGAACTAGAGAACTGGAAAGAGTCCTACAAACAAACCACGAATTAATGATAATGGCCACAACATAAAACACGGAGTTAAATAAGAAAATGGGCTGGGCAAGGTGGCACATGCCATTAATCCCAGCACTCGGGAGGCAGAGGCAGGCAGGTCGCTGTGAATTTGAGGCCAGCCTGGTCTACAAAGTGAGTCCAGGACAGACAAGGCTACACAGAGAAACCCTGTCTTGAAAATCCAAAAAACCAAACCAAACCAAACCAAACAAACAAACAAAAAGAAAATGGCAGAGTTGTGAACTCACTGCTAAAACAAGTTTCTACCATAACACAGATCTTAAAAATCTAACTAGGCCTGACAACAAATCACATAAAGTTTTAGGTTGTCAGTAAGAAAAGCATTGAGAAATGTATTTACAACCAGTAATAATGAATCCTGAGAGAAAGAATCTAACAGTGTAAAGACAGAACAGCTTGCCAGATGTCTACGAAATGGATATCCAAGGATAAAGGTGGATGTCTGCATAAGTTAGACTCATATCTCCAGACTTTTGTGACAAGTACCTTTCCCATCTGTCAGCCCTAGGATAAAGTTTTGTATACAAATACTAAGCGCCCCCCATCCCGAATCATGCATTCAAGGCCTGCCAGTCTGGACAAGAAAAGTGCCCATCCTCCTGAGGCCCAGGGGTGAGTCTGAGGGAGAGCTCGCTTCCACTCAGTGTGCAGTTGTCAGAAGATCATTGTGACTTAGAGCATGGTGCTGGGTCTCATTGTTAATAATATTTTATACTACACAGCTTCACAATTAATGACGAAAAGACAGCCACTGACTACGGGGGGAATTACTAGAGAGCCTAGGAAAGCAGGGTGGGATGAGGACTGGTATTGTTTGTTGCACCCAGATGAGACCTTGAAAGGAAATGGTTAAGTGTTTTGAGTGATCAGGAGGTGCGCTGGGGTTCAAGGAAGAGATGCTGTCCTAAGACCCACACTATCTGGAAGCAAGTGCAATTTTGCAATTGGGTAGCTAAGAATGGTTTTGTTTTGTTTTGAATGATAAGTGATGGCTTGAACAGCATATTTATGAAGAAGCAGCAGTTACTTGTACTAGCCAGGAGAGGGGGATCTTTGGTCATTTTGTAATTTGGAGAAATGTTTATTTTTGAGAGGAAATAATTTTGCTGTGGTATAAATACTCAATATGAGACATTTCCATTTAACAACTTTCACGTGCCTAATACTTTGTTGGCAGCGTGACAGTGCTGTATAGCAGGTCCCTTGGACTTGCTCTGCTCACTTAACTGAGCTTCATGCTTGACTCGAAGCCCAGGGCAGCGACTATATGAGCACTCGGATTCTCATGAATTTGACTATTTCAGATACTCTGTATAACTGGAGCCTTGGAGCACTGGTCTTTCTATATCTGGTCTGTTTAAGTTGTTCCCAGCTCTTGGTTATTGTGAATAACTATATAATGCATGTAGAAGGACAGGCATGTTTTCAAAGCTATCATTGCAATTCCTTTGGGTGTGTGTGTATTGTGTACCCAGAAGTAGATCTGCTAGATATTATGAGAACTCTTATTAATTCTGCTTTGGTTGAGACAAGGATGCACTATGTAGCCCAGGCGGGCCTGGGACTTGCCTGAATCTTCCTACATAGCCTTAGCCAGGTTAGAATTTAGGACCCTCCCGTCTCCCCAGTGCTGGGAATGCAGAGGCTTTTGTTCAGTGTTGAGGACTGAATCTAGAGCTTCACTTTTGCCACTTACAAGTGGGCAGTACAAAGAATTCTAGCTCTAAAATTTTTTATAAGCAGCTTTTATATATGTTTCCTTAGCAGCTGTACTATTCTGTACTCATATGTAAACAATGCTAAATTTCCTTATTCTTTTAAAACTTGCTAGGTATCCTGGCAGATGAGGCCAGATACATCTTCATGGTTTTTATTTACCTTTCTCCAATATCAGGGGCAGTGAGTATGTTTGGATCTGTCCACTAAATATGTGAACATCTCTCTGAAGAAATGCCTGTTCAGGCTGAAGGTGATGCTCCAACATAATTGAGAGCTTTTGGGTGACTATTCAGGTAGAAAACTGTCTCTGTCATCTTCTCATTTGGGAAGCTACTAACCTCTTCTCCCGGCATACCCAGGTAATCAAGTTTATTCCTTCTCAAGTCTCTGATGGAGTTGAAGACCAGATAGCTTAGTTTTACAATGAAGCTAAGTTGTTTAGGGGTTAAGATGTTTTTAGGTCTAGATAGATGTTTTAAGTTGATAATGACAAGATGTGATGGAGATTGATTTACATTCAGAATTTTAGATGCACCAAGATAGGAAAGATGTCTTCTTCAAGGCTGTCAAATACAAATAGCCAAAACCCTAAGAATGTAACATTTATATAATTCCTGATTGTGTCATGGTTCTTCTTGCTATAGGTAGTTTATTGCATAAATGTGGAATAATATAAATGCATATGTAAAAAAAGAAAAAGAAACGTCTATTCAGTCAAACCAGTGCATTAACAGTTATTTCTCAAATGAAATGTATCATCCTTTCTAAGGTCATCTTTTCCTCTTGTTATTTTCTTTGCTGGGCAAAAGCTTGTTAAGTTTTGTTTTTCTTGCCCATACTCTCATGATGATTAATGCTAAAACTAGTGCTTTTCTCTCAGCATTTTAAAGTTTCAGTTACACATGAGACTTTAATCTTCGGAGGTAATTCTTGTATACACTGTGAGGATTCAATTTCATCCTTTCACATTCATATATCCAATTCTCCATGAGGACTTATTGTGAAGAATGTCTTTCCCTATCTATCACACAGTCTTGTCACCCCTGCAAAAGGTCAGCTTGCTGTACATGTGAGGTTTTTTTTTTTTTTTGCTTTGCTTTTTTGTTTGTTTTTTTTTTTTTGTTGTTGTTGTTGTTGTTTTTTACTGGTGCATTTTGCTGTACTGGTCTACATGTCTGAAAGAAACATCCTGGTGAGGTTCACACTACACTTTTCAATCTGAATGGGCTGTGCCTCCCTCCTTTCTGGTCTGTCTCAGGATTGGTTTGACTCTTATAGGTCCTTGGTATTTGCACTTGAATTTTAAGACTTTTTTCTATTTTAAAAAAATCTTGCAGGACCTGGGCATGTTGGTGCACACCTTTAATCCCAGCACTCGGGAGGCAGAGGCAGGCGAATTGCTGTGAGTTCGAGGCCAGCCTGGTCTACAAAGTGAGCTCAGGACAGCCAAGGCTAACACAGAGAAACCCTGTCTCGAAAAAACAAAACAAAACCCCAAACAAACGAACAAACAAAATCTTGCAGGGCAGGAGTGGCACAAACCTTTAATTCCAGCACTTGGGAAGCAGAGGCAGGCAGATCTCGGGGGTCGAGGCCAGCCTGGTCTACAAAGCAAGTACCAGAACAGCCAGGGCGACACAGAGAAACCCTGTCTTGAATGTTTTCCCCCACCAAAGAAAAGTCTTGGAATATTCTTTTTTTTGTTTGTTTAAATATTTTATTTAATTTTTTAATTTATGTGCATGTGTTGGTGTAGGGGTGTCAGGTCTTGGAGTAACAGATAGTTGTGATCTGCCATGTGGGTGCTGGGAATTGAACCAGGGACCTTTGGAAGAGCAGGCAGTGCTCTTAACCACTGAGCCATCTCTCCAGCCCTGGAATATTCTTATAGAATCAATTGGTTGAATTAATTTTCCTCTCCAACAGATAAATGGTGTCATTCTGTTTTGTCCTGTTTAATCTCAGAATCAATGTCTTGGGCTTCTCAGATCTTTCACTTGCTATTGTGAAAAATTGTTTTCCTAATTTTCCTTTTGGATAATTTGTTTTTAGTGTTTAGAAACATAACTAATTTTGTTATTTTGATATGTTTTATGCTACAACTTTATTGAATTCATTTATTAGTTCTATTTTTAAAGATAGAGTCTTTCTAATATGTATAAAACGATGTGTTCTGCCAGCAGAGATAATTGATTTCTTCCTTTCCAACTTGGATGCCTTTCACTTGCAGCACTATGTTAAACAGAAGTAGTGAGAGCTGACATCTTTGCTTCCCTCTTGATATTAAATGAAAAGATTCTGGGTTTTTACCAGAACCTTTTTTATATTGAAGCATTTTCCTTCTTAGTTGATTGAGGTTTTTCATAAAAGTGTACTGCACTTTGTAAAATAATTTCTCTAAACATTTACTAAGATAATCATGATTTTAAGATTTATTATTTATTAATGTTGTTTAAAAAACTACTTGATTTTCATATAGTGAACCACTCTGGCTGGCATCTTGGAAATTAAACCCACTCGACAATTGTGTTAAATTTCGTTAATTCTGTTGCTGGATTGCTTTGTGGCTCTTTTGTTGGGTGCTGGTGCTGTCTTGGCCAGGAATCTTTGTCAATTTCACCTCTTGTACTGTGTGGCTTTGATGTGAGGGTGATGACAGCCACTAAAAATGAACTAAAAGTGTTCTTGTGTCTTCAGTGTTTGGTAGAATTTGTCAGTGAACCTTCTGGGCACTGGTTTTTGCTTGGTGGGGAGGTTTTGACATTGATGTTTATTTTACATGGTCTAGTCCTAGTAGGTTATGTATTTCTAGAAATTTCCATTTCTTTTAGACTTTACAGCTTGAGAGTATATGACTGCTGACAGTAGTTTCTTGTGAGACGTCTGATTTTTGTGTCACTGACTGTAATTCCTTATATTATTAATTTTATTTATTTGAGAGTTCTCTGCTTCTTTTTTCTGGGTCTAATTAAGGCTCTGTCAATTTTTTAAATTTCAAACAACCGAATTTTATCCTTTAAACAAATAGTTTCTCCATTTGCTACTTTGTTTTTGTTTCTGTCCTTTTGTCAACCTTGGGTTTACTTTTTCTGAGCCTTGTGTGTGCATTCAGACTGTCTCTCTGGATTGTCTCCTCTTTATCCTTCCCTTCTTGTCTTTGCATGTTTATTATGCTAAGACTTTCTATAAGTTATGCTATGCTATAACCTTTTTATTTTATTTTTTTCATTTAGCTGAAAGCAGCTATTAACTTCCTTTTTCTATTTCTGTATTGATTTTCCTGTTTTTTAGGTATGTCTTAAATTTCACACTTTGGTTCCTGTTTTCTTTTTGGTATTAACTTATGGGTTCATTTCCCTGTACAGGAGAGTATTTTATATATATATATATATTCTTATTTTTAAAAAAAATCGAGACTAATGTGTAAGACCTAATGTGTAAACCATCTTTGGATAAAGATATGTAGCTATTTTAAAAAAGAATGTGTTTTCTGGGCTGGGCAGTAGGTAGCTCAGTGGTTGAATACTTGTCTAGGTATACAAATCCAAGTGCTCAGTCCCTGGACTGAGCAGCAAACAGCAAAGGTGCTTTCTGCTGTTGTGATGACTGTTGTATGTGTTGAGTTTATGCTGTTGCTCAAGTCTTGTTTCCTAACTGACTTTCTGTCTGAGAACTCTACCTGGTATTAAAAATGAGACTTCAGAAAAACAGTATGTGATAGTTTTTGGCTTAAGGCCTGTGGCTTCAGATTCACACAGAGCCAGGCCTGCTGTCTTTCAATGATATTTTATACAGACTATAGTGTGCTTATTTTCTTTATTCAAATGTCTCTTTCTCTATGTGTATAAGTTGTGCTTATGTGTGCACACGTGTGCAGGAGGTCAGAGGACAACCTCAGATGATTGTGACTACCTTTTACCTGTTTAAGACAAGGGTCCCTTAGTCACTGTGATGAATGCTGAGCTAGCTGGCCTGCAAACTTCGGAATATTCTGTTGTCTTTGTTCCCCCTCTTGTATAAGTGAAATTACAGATGTGTACTACTGTGCTTTATGTAAATTTTGGGTATTTGAGCTCAGGACCTAATACTTGCACACCAAGTGGTCTACTCACCAAGCTACGTCCCCAGTCCACACTATGTTTCTTGAATACAGGATGTAGTTAGGTACCTTCCCCAACTCTGACCTTGTGGTGGTTTGAATGTGTTTGGAACTTGGTCCCCAGTTGCTGTCACTGCTGATGAAGGCCATGGAACCATTAGAAGGTCGAGCTGGGCTGGAGGAAGTCCATTCCTGGGCCTTGGGTTTTGAAAGTCTACAGCATAGCCTGTCCATACTTCCTACTCTCTGTCTCTGTTTTCTATATGTGGCAGGACTTGAGATCAACCAGCTTTCTGTTTTCACTACCATGCTCCTTCCCTGACTGGCACCATGCCTTTCCCTTCCAGGATGGACTCCATTCTTCCAGAAACATATGCTAAAAAGAAAATCCTCCTCTCCATAATTTCTTTTTGTCGGAGTGCTTAGTCACAGCAGCAGAAAGCTGGCCAGTAGACATCCTCCCCAGTTTAGCTCTCAGTGTCTTTCAATTTGGGAACGTTAGTGTATTTATATTTAGGTTAATTATTCATTGTGAATAACCATTGTCATGTTGTTGCTGATTTTCTTTTAGGCTTGAAACTGTCTTGTTTGCCTTTTTTTTCTTTTGCTATTTAGCTCTGTGCTTTGCTAATCTTCTTGAAATTTATATGCTTTAATTACATTCTATTTTTCATTTATAGATCATTGTTTACCTTGATATTAACATAAGATATAACAGTCTAATTGAATTTGATAACAAATTTAAATGAATAGTGCTAAGATCTCTATAGCTTATTTCTCTCTTCTTCTTACTAGTGTCACTGTACACTATATAACCTAGACACTGTATAGTGTCTTGTATAGTTAAGAATCCTTCTAGTGGGGAAAGGCATCTGCTGCCAAGACAGGTGACCTGAGTCCCATCCCCCACATCCCATGTGTTGGAAAGAGAAAACTGGCTCAATAAAGAAAGTTGTTCTCTGGCTTCTATGCACGGGCATGTGCACTAACACACACAAATAAAAATGAAGTGACTATTTAAAAGAACACTTCTAATTGTATTTATATTGATAGTTTTTGTTTTTTGGATTGTTTTTTACTTTTAATTATACTTGGGGTCAATGTGATTTATCTGCACCCTTATTTTGACACAAGTTCTGTTTATGTAAATATTTTCCAGTTAGTTTTACATTTTTACATTTTCTTTCGCTGTCCTGTTACTGTTCAGAGTTCCTGTGTATTGTCTTGAATTCTTTTAATATTTCTCATGAGAAAGAGAAGTGATGATGAACTCCCTTGGCTTTGTGTGTGTGTGTGTGTGTGTGTGTGTGTGTGTGTGTGTCTGTGTGTATGTGTCTGTGTAAAATTCTTCACCCATTTCTTATACATTTTTGGTTGGCAGCTTTATCATTTTAGCATCCGAATGTGTCACCCAGCTCCATCAGGGCTGTATGGCTTTTTCTTTAAAACTTCACTCAACAGTTCTATGAAAGGTTGTCAAGCTTGGCAGCATGTATCTTTACACAGTGAGACATCTTGCCAGGCCTGCCTCTGGTGC
The DNA here is from genome assembly GCF_903995435.1 of Acomys russatus. Taxonomy (NCBI): domain Eukaryota; kingdom Metazoa; phylum Chordata; class Mammalia; order Rodentia; family Muridae; genus Acomys; species Acomys russatus. Next base: position 25,526,336 of record NC_067138.1, read on the forward strand.
ATTACTTGGCCCACTGTACAGATTATTCATCAAGGAGGAATGGACCATTCATTTTCCAAGACCTTATTGGGTGTGTTTAACTTTTAAAGCCTTTGTCAAAGTTTTTGCACTTCGGTACATATCTAACTCCTCCAAGAATGCCTTGTCTACAGAAAATAGCACAAGCTTAGAGTAAGGCTCAGTCCCAGTCTTCCTAACCTCAGCTCTGTAGACTTTCAGACTCTCTTCTATGTAATGGTGGTGCTGGTGCTTACCTTAGGGAGCTGTTATATGAGAGACAGTGAATAGATACACTGTTCTCTATTCATTCTTGCTCAGTTGTTCTCTCTTTACATTCTATTCATCTTTGTTTCTTTGTATTCCAGAGTCCTAGAAGAGGACAGCTTAAAGTAATCTTTAAGTAAATTGAATTAATGATAGTCTGACAGATGTTAAATTTATGTGTGTGTTGACAGAGAAAGCAAGGAAATAGTTAATAATAACATGAATGCCATATGTCATAGTATGATGTTGATATATTGTATAGTAATATGAATGGACCCATTAATAAGACTATTGTACATATACAAACTCTAGTTGGGCCCAAGGTTTAACTCAGTGTATAAGCTCTAGCTGAACCTGAATTGTAATTTGTCACTTTATAAAAGTATATTTTCCATTTGACTTCTGATTAGGGAAATAAACCAGAATCCCACATCCAAGTCCTTGATTTGCTTGTATAAAACCATTTTAGGCTGAAACAACTGGCGTCTAGCCTTCAAACTCAAAATTTGTAACTCAGAAGTCCTCCACCATTTGAAATTTGGTTACATACAAAATCAAACCTAATTCAGACCATTAATTACAGAGCTCCTAATGTCCCATTCAGCTCTGATAGCTGCATTCTCTGGAAGAAAACCACAACAATTATGAAACAGTGATTTCCCACTGGCTTGGAGATTTCAACTTCTTTGGGATTGCACCCAGCTCTATGGTGATTAAGCCATATTCTCCCCCTTGTTAGGAATAAGGTGCATCAGGAAATTGCACAGGATGGCTTTGGCTACTTTGCATGTACAAACACCAAGAATAAGCCAGGGCTGTATACCAGGAAGGGTGGCATTTTGCCTGCCAGGTCTGTTCCTCCTTCTGGTCACAGCACCCTCATTTTACAGGAGGATATAACACCTCACGTTGTCTCAGCCATGCTAGATTGAAAACCAAGGTATTATCCTTTTCCAATTGATCCATGGTAACCTACCTCATCCAACTGGGTTCTCTCTATCTCTGCCAGCCACTGTGTCCAGAAGTATAGCCATGTACTCACATCTGCTATTGACATCAATGTGTCTACAGTGGCGGGGGGGGGGGGGACAGGGAGCCCTGCAAGCTGTGCTGCCAGCAGAAAAACAGAGGTAAGAAGGAAACTCGGTTTAGCATGACTTTACTGGGCTGGCTCAAACTTCTGAAGTCTGACACCAGACAGTTTATTTTAAATGTATTTGGTACAATTTTGGAAGGTTTCCTGATAACAATTATCCCAATCCCGTTTGCACAATAAAACTTCTGGTATGACTACATTGAAACTTTTCTTCAAAGTACAGGTGACCTCTACCATGAAGATGGAATCTATAGTTTAAGGGCCCAGGATCTGGTGTGGTCTCTGACTGAGATAGTGTAAAGGTCATCAGGCTATGAAGTACAAGGGACATATTCCCTAAGGATGAGTTCTACTGACTGAGAAACCAAGCTAAAGATAAAGGTCTAGGGAGGGAGAGTCTGAGATCACCTTTCTGGGGGACTTGGGTGAGGCCTTACCCTATGGATACCAAAGGTCACCAGATTATTGACAGCATCCACTCCCAGCCTTCAGGTGAAAGACAGGTGCACAATCCTTTCCATTGAGCAGATAAGCCATTCTTGGTTTTCCTAGCACTTTTCTGTGAGCACAAGGACATCATGGCCTCTATACTGTACTTTCTCCACTTCAGAGAATGACTTACCATAGATTTCTGTTGTTCACAAGCAGAGTCCTAAGTAACATACAATGGAGTTTGCGGTCCATGGGAAATTAACTTCAGTGTTGTTTTAAGCAATGCAGCATGAATGTGCCTGGGGTGTGGCTGCTTGCCCTCTTGGGCCTTGGCCTTCTCAACTATAAATCTCTATTAGACTTCCACACACTTCATTTTTCTTTACAGGTTTGTTCATGTTAGAAGTGAGAGTGTGAGTCTAGAAGGTAGTTTTTTTTTTTTTTTAGTTCCAGGCTCATCTGTTTGTGAACAATGACTTGCACAGAGATACCTGGATAGTTACTGGAAAGGTAATTACTTATTAAGCAGTAGATACAGGGAGTCTGAAGGCATTGTATGCCTTCCTTGTGGTATGGTGCCAAGAAGGCAAGAAGGAAGACAAGAGTTGACAGTGACCTCTTATTTGTCCTTAACACAGCACCCATCTCTTTGAAGTTTTATAATAATATAGACTTTCCTGAGCATGATCCCTTGGCTGAATGAACCTTGGATAACTAAAGGCTGTCAACCTTCTCCCACCCCCTCACCACCTCTTATATGTTAAGCTCTGTAACTGCCTCTTCATTTTCTGTTTCCCTGCCTTATTGTGATAGAAAATACTTAAAATGACAATGTTCTTTCAATCACAAAGCATTCTGTAAGGCATTTAATCCTCCTTTATTTCTCTGCAAGCATTTAACGTCATATGATATTCTTCTAAACAATTAAGGACAATTCCATATTGATAACATACACCTAAAAGAAAGTCAGCTCTGAAAAATGTTGCATGCACTTATCTGAACCATGCCGATGTGTAAGCAGTGTCTAAGCATGGCTCTTCTCTTCAGTTACCAGTAACCTCCAGTATTACCATTAATTTGTCCCAAGAAGTATACAGTAAAAAGGGTGTATTGTTCAGACACAACTAATGGTGTTATGTTTTTTAAAGGAAATACAATAAAATTGTACAAAAAGTAGAATTTTCAATTATAGTATCTGATCAGCAATTTCAGTCAAACGTTAATTCCATAATTTAAAAAAATTTACTTTATCTGACAAAGGTCTAATATCCAAAATATATAAAGAACTCAAGAAATTAAACACCACCAAACCAAATAACCCAATTGAGAAATGGGGCTTGGAACTCAACAGAGAATTCTCAACAGAGGAATATCAAATGGCTGAGAAACACTTAAAGAAATGCTCAACCTCCTTAGTCATCAGGGAAATGCAAATCAAAACAACTCTGAGATTCCATCTTACACCCATCAGAATGGCTAAGATAAAAAACTCAAGTGACACCACATGCTGGCGAGGATGTAGGGAGAGAGGAACACTCCTTCATTGCTGGTGGGAATGCAAACTAGTACAGCCACTTTGGAAATCTATCTGGTGCTATCTCAGAAAACTGGGAATAGGGCTTCCTCAAGACCCAGCTATTCCACTCCTTGGAATATACCCAGAAGATGCTCCAGCACACAACAAGAAAATTTGCTCAACCATGTTCATAGCAGCCTTATTCATAATAGCCAGAACATGGAAACAGCCTAAGTGTCCCTCAGTAGAAGAGTGGATAAAGAAACTGTGGTACATATACACTATGGAACACTACTCAGCTATTAAAAACAAGGAATTCCCGAAATTTGTGGATAAATGGATTGAGCTAGAAATGATCATAATGAGTGAGTTAACCCAGAAGCAGAAAGAATCAAATGGTATATACTCACTTATATCTGCATACTAGCCCAAGGGGCATGTCCCACAAAAGCCTTCACTTACCAGGAAACTGGGACAGAGGGGAGGACATCCTATTGGGACTCTAGATGAGAGAAGCATGGGAGAATAGCAAAGCAGAAGGATCCAGAGGGTCCTAGAAACCTACAAATAGAACATTATGATAGGCAGATTTGGGCCCAGGGGTCCCGCTCAAACTAAGGCACCAGGCAAGGACAATACAGGCAGTAAACTTTAAACCCCTACCCAGATCTAGCCAATGGTCAGAACATTCTCCACAGTTGAATGGAGAGTGGGATATGACTTTCTCATGTACTCTGGTGCCTCACATTTGACCATGTCCCCTGGAGGGGGAGGCCTGGTGGCACTCAGAGGAAGGACAGCAGGTTACCAAGAAGAGACTTGATACCCTATGAGCATATACAGGGGGAGGAAATCCCCCTCAGGAACAGTCATAGGGGAGGGGAATAAGGGGAAAATGGGAGGGAGGGAAGAATGGGAGGATACAAGGGATGGGATAACCATTGAGATGTAACAAGAATAAATTAATAAAACAGTCCACACTGCTTGCCGCCATCTTAGATCCCCCTATTTGACAAGATTTTAAGTTGAAGGCCCAAGTTGGTCTTTACCTCACTATGTAGCCAAGCATAACCATCTTCCATCGTTAAGGGTGACTGCTGACCTTCCTGTCCCCACCTGCCAAGTGCTGGATCTATGGAGATGCACCATTACATCTGGTTTATGAGGCACTGGGGATGGCCTTCTACATCCCCAGTGCATCCACCTTTGATTTTTCTGTGGTAAACTGTGGTCTCAGGCAAGAATGATGGTTCACACCTGTAATCCCACCACTTGGAGGCTGAAGCGGGAGGATTTCTGTGAGTTTGAAACTGTTCTATCTGAAGAAAGACAAATAAAATAAACTTCAGTCTTTGGAGATGAACAGAAATGTCTAGTGGAAAAATACCCTTGCTTGTCAGGTGGAGACCTGGCTCCTAGTTTAGGCACTCTGTGAATGCTTTCTGCATTCTTAGAAGACTGATGTACATCTTACACCTTCCTCATCTGACCTATTTTCAGAGAACAAATGGGGCTGAGTACTTTTAGTAATGCAGAGCATCCCAACTATGTAAGTTAATACTTACCTACCAACAGGTACCCATCGAGCTACATCCCCCAGCACACTGACCTTTAATTTTTCTGTGCTAAACTGTGATATGCTTAAAATAAAATATTTACTTAATGCAGCTGACTAAATCTTATATTTTATTTCCTCTCCTACAAACTAAGCATTCTTTGATTGACACAAAGAAATGCCATGTGTAGATCAATGTAATTTAGGTGGACACACGGCAGCAGCAGCAGTAGCAGTAGCAGCAGCCTCTGGGAGCTTGCTAGGTATCTTCCTTTCAGGCTCCACTCCTGATGGGCTGAATCAGAAGCCCTAAGGGTCAGGGTCTAGGAACTGATGGAGACTTCTGAGTTTTTATTTTTATTTTGACTGTGTGTGTGTGTGCGTGTGTGTGTGTGTGTGTGTGTATTGTGGTTGTTTGATTTTAACCTATGCCTATCATAGGATCATATGTTTGAATGCATGGTCATTAGGAAGTGGTATTTCTTGAGTGAGAGATTAAGGAGCAGCCTTGGAGAAAACGTGTCACTGAGGGTGGGCTTTGAGATTTCAAAAGCCCAAGGCAGATCCAGTGGCTTTCTCTTCCTGCTTCCTTCAGATCCAGATGTAGAACTCTCTGGTACCATGTCTGCCTGTGTGCAGTCATGCTCCCCACCATGACGATAATGGTCTCAACCTCTGAAATTGCAAGCAAGCACCAATTAAATGCTTTCTTTATAAGAGTTGCTGAGGTCATGGTGTCTCTTCATAACAATAGAACACTGACTAAGCTAAGACATGTGTTGAGGTCAGAGGTAGGTGCTGAGTGTCTTTTTTTTTCTCTTTTTAAGATAGGATTTCTCACTGAAACTCATCCTATTGTCTAGACTAGCTGGCCAGTAAGATGTGCCAGTTTCTGCCCTGTCCCTACTCCACTGATAGGATTTCAGGCATATTTCACCACATCTGGCTTGTTATATGGGCACTAGGGATCCAAACTCAGGTCTTCATGCTTGTGTAAGATGCACTGGACCCACTGAGCCTTTGAGGTTTTGATTTTTGAGATGGGATTTCATTGTGTTGCCACATTGATCTCAAATGACTGGCTGAAGCAATCTCCATCCCTCCAGCGTAGCTGGGACTAGAAGCCTATGCCAGTACACTGGGTTCAAACACTAATGTTTGATCAAGACTTCTGGTGGCTTGAATGAAAACGGCCTCCATAGCCCCAAAGGGAGTGACACAATTAGGAGGGGTGGCCTTGTTGGAGTAAAAAATAATATATTGTGCTCAAAAGCACCCTGATGTGGCCTTGTTAGAGGAAGTGTGTCACTCAGGGTGACCTTTGAGGCTTTAGAAGCTCTATCCAAGGCCAGTGTCTATCTCTTTCAGCTGTCTTCGGACTGAGATGTAGAACTCTTGGCTGCTTATCCAGCACAATATCTTCCTGCATGCCATTTGCTTCCTGCCATGAAGTTAATAGTCTAAACCTCTGAACTGTAAGCCAGTCCTAGTTAAATGTTTTCCTTTATAAGAGTTGCTGTGGTCATGGTGTCTCTTCAAACTCAGACAGGCCACCAAAGAATTTCAGCTTCTGCGACAGGGAAGCACTGCCCATGACATTTTTATTCCAAATACTCATCTGGCTGTCAAACGTAGTTCTTTCTTATAAGGTACATAACAGTAATAACAATGATGAAAATAACACAGGCATTTCATTACCTTTTGTGTTCTTCTTTTTTTAAACTAATACTTATCTGGAATGCAGTGATGAAAATAAAATAATACATTATGTTCAAAAGCATCCAGGAGAGGCTAGGAATCAGAGAGTAAACTGCTTGCTGTACAAACATGAGAACAACCAGCACCCATGTTAAATGGGCATGGGGTTGCACCTCTGTGGTCTCAGCACTGGTGAGGCAGAGACAGATGAATCCCTGGAGCTCACTTGTCAACCATCATAGTCAAGGAACAAGCATGTGAGATCCTATCTCAAAAAATAAGGTAAAGAGGATGTGTTTGTGTCTGCAAGCACACACACATACACACACACACACACATACACACACACTCACACCACTTATAGAAATTTCTTGCTCTTGATGTCACATCAAGAGCACTTTTCTCCACAGTTGAGTGGAGAGTGGGGTCTGACTTTCACACGAACTCTGGTGCCTCACATTTGACCATATCCCCTGGAGGGGGAGACCTGGTGGCACTCAGAGGAAGGATAGCAGGTAGCCAAGAAGAGACTTGATACCCTACAGCATATACAGGGGGAGGAAGTCCCCCTCAGTCACAGTCATAGGGGAGGGGAGTAAGGGGAAAATGGGAGGGAGGGAAGAATGGAAGGATACAAGGGATGGGATAACCATTGAGATGTAACAAGAATAAATTAATAAAAAAACTATTCAGGATAGAAAAAAAAAAGAGCACTTTTCACTTCTGGAGACTTGCACATCCTTTGAGTTGGTCATGGCTTCTAGCATCATCACCTTCAGTCCTCTGCTTCAAGAGCCTAACCTTCACTCTTCCTTCCTAAACCAGGGCTTTGGTACTTACCTTAGTAGATCCTCTGCTGTACCTTGGTCTTCTGTTTCTTGTAGATTCTGGTCCAGTGTCATCATCTGTCAGCAGATCTTGCCAGGAGCACTCTCTTTCATTATTCATATTAGTTACCGTCTGATCTCCCCACTTCCCAACACTATCACTTCATAAAAGAACAGCCTTTGTCCAGACCCTAAGATAGGGCCACAAGGTGCTGGAGAGATGACTCAGAGGCTAAGAGCACTTTCTTCTCTTCCAAAGGTCCTGAGTTCAATTCCCAGGAACCACATGGTGGCTCCCAACCATCTATAATCAGAGCTGGTACCCTCTTCTGGTGTGCAGGCACACATGGGGGCATAGTAGTGAGTAAATAATAAATAAATAAAATCTTAAAAAAAACATAGGGCCATAAGATATGTCCAGACTCAGAAGAGGGAAATGATACATGTTGGTGAAATGAAGACAAAAACTGCCTGCTGTGTTCCGAGCACCATGGAAAGAGCAGCTTCCCCTGTGTTCACTATGTTAACGATAACTCAGATTTTTGGGTCATGTTGTCATGTGAAATTTTATAGATCCTCATGATTGTATGACAGAGTTTTACAGAGACTAATAGAGTGCACTGACCACAAGCATTGGTTTATGTGATTATGTAGGCCGATAATCCAAACATTCTGCAGAGCCAATGTCAAACTTTGAGTCAAAGGCCAACACTGCTGTGAAAGCTGGAAGAGGTGATGAAGAGGTTCAGGATTTTGTTCTAGTCAAATCTCTTCCTCATTGGTTGGGGTCCACCTCAGAGGGAGAACAATTTTCTGTAGTCAGGCATCTCTTTAAAGGTAATCTTACTCACACACACCTTCACAGAGACACCTATAGAAATGAAGACTCTGGTGGTCCAGGCAAGTTGATATATAAAATGAATTCCATCATCTTAGTGTCGGGTTCTCATTGTTTATTATCAGAAAGCAAATTGAGCCTCATGGCTTAGATATCCATCTTGCAGCACAGAAGAGGACCCCATCCCAGCCTGGACTCCACTTACATGTCCTGTTCACCACTGTAGATACGCCTTCTTACAAAACACCCATGTATTTTTTTTTTTTTTTTTTTTTTTTTTTTTGTGGAAGAAAAGGACATAAAGAAACATTAAGCAGTTCATAAGCTATGTTTTGTTTTCAGTTTGGTCAGCTGGTTTTGTTTTAGGACTTTTTTTTTTTTAAGCAAAGTTTGAGCTGGAGATAAATAATCCCTTGGTAACATTTCAGTGTCTTTTAGGGACAGCCAACTCCCTGTCACTCAAGCAGGTGCATTTTGTTGAATAGCTTTCCTCAAATGTCTGCAGGCTCGGGGCCTAGGGAAATCCGTAGCTGAGGAAAATGCAGCACTATTCATATTCAGATAGAAATACAAAAGTTTTATTTACTATGACTGCCAGGTTTTTGGCTGTCCTTTGTGATGGCTCAACTGTGTTTCTCCTATGCACACAGTCAAAATATTGAGTATTATCCTTTGACTAAGCAAGCGTCCTCTTTGGGTGTTTTCCTTCTACTATCTTGAAGAATGGCTCAATGCAAACTGTTCCATGTAACAAAAAGAGAAAAAAAAAAATTATTTAACCCCTGAGAATAATTCTTAAAAGACGGTGCAACAAGAATCTCCATATGAATCACATTAAATTCTAATATTTTCTTTTGAATTGAAGAAGCATTCATAGGTTCTTCCTTTTGAATGGAAATAAAAGGAAAAGTTTGAAGTACAGACACAAAGGTCTGGGAGAGGATAGCTCCTCTGTGGTATCCAGGCAGATCAACTGTTACTGAGTCACTACTTAATGTCCTCCAAAAAACAAGAAAGGAAAAGGTAAAGGGAATGAATGACATGTTGATTATACGCTCCATGAAGACGAGTGAGTGCTCCATGAAGACAAGTGAGTGCTCCATGAAGACGAGTGAGTGCTCCAGCACTGCTTATCACACAGAGCAGATGGAGCTAGCTTAATGGCAACTGGTGGTACATCTGGCAGAGCTAAAGGCCTGGGATGGAGAGTATACTGTGAAGAAGGTGGCCAGTGCCTACCCTAAAAAGTGTTTTTGCAAGACCTCAGAGGAGGTGGTAGCAGTTTTCTGTCAACCTGACATAAGCTAGGGTCATCTGGGAAGAGAAAACCTCAACTGAGAAAATGCCCCCCAATAAATGGGCCTGTAGGAAAGTCCGTGACACACTTTCTGGATTAATGATTGCTTGCTTGCTTGCTTGCTTGCTTGCTTTGGGAAGGTGAATCCCAATGATGTGGGTGGTGCCATGCCTGGGCCACTGGTTCTGAGTGGAAGAAGCAAGCAGGCTGAGCAAGCCATGCAGAGCAAGCCAATAGCAACATTCCTCCATGCTCTCTGCTTCAGATCCTGCTTCCTAGTTCCCACCTGGAGTTCCATCCCTGACTTTTCTTCATGATGGATTCTGAACTGTGAGGTGAAATAAATAAACCCTTCCCTCCACAAGTTGCCTTTGGTTGTGCTCTCCTTCACAGCAATAGGGGCCTAAGAAGGACACTGAGTGAGGTAGGAGGGTGGCGCTGTGCACTGGAGAAACAGCCACAAGTGGGGCAGGGTCTGGGCCCTGGTGTCCCCTCTCCCCTCTGTCCACAACCACTTCTTTCTTACAAGACATATTCCTTTATGAAAATGAGGCATGCCGATGCTGGAGAGAAGGCTCAGTAATTCGGAGGATGCGTTCTTTTGGAGGAACTGGGCTTGAATTCTAGCCCCCACATGGCAACCCACACCATCTGTAACTTCAGTTGCAGTGAATCCAACATGCATGCATGTGACACACATACATGCAGACAGAAAAACATTCATGGACCCAAAGTGAAAGAAATCTTAAAAAATTAAAAATAACAGCATTGTGTGGTGGCACACTCCTTTAATCCCAGCACTCCAAAGGCAGGTGCAGGCAGATCTCTGTGAGTTGAAGGCCAGCCTGGTCTACAAAGAGAGTTCCAGGACAGCCAGATACACTACAGAGAGAATTCCTATCTTGAAAAAAAATCTTTAAAAATATAAAAGTAAATGAACAAACCAGATATGATACACACCTTTAATCACAGTACTCAGGAAATGGAGCCAGGAGAATCTCTGTGAGTGCAAGTGGAGTTATCTTCAAGCAAGCCCACAAGTCCTATTCAGATGCTATAAGTTTTAAATGACTCATTCTTTATTTTATCCTTTTTGGTTTCTTTAATTAATTAGTTTGTTTGTTTGTTTGTTTGAGACAAAGTTTCTCTGTATACCCTTGGCTATCCTGGACTAGCTTTGTAGACCAGGCTGGCCTCAAATTCACAGAGATTCACCTGCTTCTGCCTCCCCTGGTGCTGAAATTAAAGGTAGGCTTCACCACACCCAGCTTATTTTATTCTTTTTATGATAATATTGGCTGGTTTTGTTTCAAGTTGACACAAGCTAGAGTCATCAGAGAGGAAGAAGCCTCACTTGGGGAAATGCCTCCCTGAGATCCAGCTGTGAGGCACTTTCTCAATTAGTGATCAGTAGGCAAGGCTCCAGTCCATTGTGGGTGGTGGCATACCTTGCCTGGTGGTCCTAGGTGCTATAAAATAAAAGCAGGTTGCACAAGCCAGGGGAGCAAGCCAGTTAGCAGCATTCCTCCATGGCTTCTCCATCACTATCTGCCTCCAGGATCCCGCCCTGTTTGAATTCCTGTCCCAACATCCTTCAATAATGAACAGCAATATAGAAGTGTAAGCCAAATAAACTCTTTTCTCCCCAATTTGCTTTTTGGTCATGGCGTTTCATCTCAGCTGTAGACATTCTAACTAAGATAAGTTGGTACCAGGATAGTGCAGGGTATTTCTGTGACAGATCTGACCATGTTTGGGGGAGGATTGTGGAAGGACTTTGCAGCTTTGGGATAGAAGAGCCAATGAGTACTAAGAGTTCGGTGGGATGTTCTTTAGGAACTTGCAAGATAAGAATGTTGAGAGCAGTGCAGAAGGTGGAGGTGTGGCTTGTGTAGTTTCAGAGGGATGGTTAAAGACTCTATCATGGTCATTTGCTACTTTTGATTAAGATTCCATCATGCTGATCAGCTGGCTAGCACCACTGAAGTGAAACCTTTGCATTACTGTGCTAAATGATGGTGGTTAGCAGGAGCTAGGAAATCAGCAGCAACTGAGAAGAGACCAGCAACACTGAGATGAAATGTTCTGGAAAACTGTTTCCTGAGAGTCAGTATACAGTTGTGTTCCAGAGGTGGCCAAGGTTGTACCTCTCACTGGAAGCAGAACTGGTAACTTAAGAGTCACCCAGGTTTTGAAGGCATGAAGGAGTCCTGGAGAGCAGCTGATGATTGGCGCTGAGAGGCCATTAGCGAAGGTACAGCCTGAGTGGTAGATGAAGTCCCAGGACTGAAGGGGACACGCAGAAGAGTTGAGGCTTGGCATCATGAAGAGAGCCTGTGATAGCAGGGCATGGTGGCTCACACCTTTAATCCTAGCACTCAGGAGGCAGAGGCAGGTGCAGCGCTGTGAGTTCGAGGCCAGCCTGGTCTACAAGGCGAGTCTAGGACAGCCAAGGCTACACAGAGAAACCCTGTCTCACAAACAAGCAAACAAGCAAAAAACAAAAAAGAGAGCCTATGAGAGGCTAGTGGTGACAGTGCAGCCCAGTTGCAGCAGAAGATCCTAGCATTTTGGAGATGCCAGTACCATGCGTGACCAGCAAGAACAGCAGCAGCAGTAGAGTAGCACCACCCAGAACCGAGAAGACAAGCTGTGCTTGCTGCAGAGGGCAGAGGAGCCCAGAAGATGGTGGGTGAATCCCAGATAATTGCACAGTGGGTTATTTATACTATTGGAGTTTGGTTTTACTTGGTTCAGATTGTGACTATGCCCTGATTTTTCCATCTTGAAATTAAAAAAAAAGTACTTGGTTTATTTTCTATTTATTTGATTGGAATCCACAGCTGAGAGACTTTTTAATTTTAAAAGACTTTGGATTTTAAAAGAAATTGGCTACTGAAAAATTTTAAAAGATTTATTTATTTGTTTTATGCATATGAGTGATTTATCTGCCTGTACACCCGCATGCCAGAAGAGGGCACCAGATCCCAGGATAGATGGCTGTGAGCCACCATGTGGTTGCTGGAAATTGAACTCAAGACCTCTGGAAGAGCAGACAATGCTCCTATTCTCTGAGCCATCTCTCCAGCCCAGCTACTGAAATTTTAATGTGTTTGAATTTGTAAAGACCGTGGGGCCTTTTAAGTTATTTGTGTTTTTAATGTAAGATATTGCAGATGAATAAGAAAGGAAGGGTTGAAGCTTAATAGTGATTTTTTTTTTTTTTTGTCAAGTTGAAAAGGGATCAGTTGTACTGGCTGGTTTCGTGTCAAATTGACAGGAGCTAGAGTCATCAGAGAGGAAGGAGCCTAAGTTGAAAAAAATGTCTCCATGAGATCTAGCTGTAAGGCATTTCCTTAATTAGTGATCAGTGGAGGAGGGGTCTAGCCCATTATAGGTGGTACCATTCCTGAGTTGGTGGTCCTGGGTTGGATAAGAAAGCAATATCTGTTAGGGGGATTTTGACAAGTCACACATTCCATATTTTAAACCTTTTCCTAGCTTGAAAATATATACTCAGGAAAAATATGTATATTATGTAATTAATAACTAGAAAGGAAAATCCAGCATTCACACTGGAATGAAGATATCTGCAGTATCAGAAGTTCATGTAAGGTTCTCCTTCATAAGCCAGTCCTTCCCAGAATTCCATCATCCCGAATTATCACTTTATTGCCAGTGTTTCTACTTGCAAACAGTGTAAGTTAGCTTTATATGATTATTAAAACCTGTGTTTTTGTCTTTATAATCCCAAAGCTACAGAAAAATATTTAGGTGGTACAATAAACCTTTTCACACTCTCTAGATTCCAAATGTTAGCATTTCACTGTTATCTTGTGTCTTCATCTCTGTATATGTATAGATGGTATGCATGTACATATGTGTGTATATGTTGGCTGAACTGTTGAAAAAATGCGAAACCCTGAAGGAAAAAGAAAGAAAGAAAGAAAGAAAGAAAGAAAGAAAGGAAGGAAGGAAGAAAGAAAGCTGAGCAAGGCAGGGAAGCAAGCCAGTAAGCACAATTTCTCCATGGCTTTTGTATTATTTCCTGCCTCCAGGATCCTGCCTTGTTTAGTTCCTGTCCTGACTTCCTTTTATAATAAACAGCATTATGGAAGTGTAAGACAAATAAACCATTTTTCCCTAAACTTGTTTTTGGTCATGGTATTTCATCTTAAGCAATAGAAACCCTAACTAAGACAATAATTAACACAGAAATGAGCTGTGTTTTATTTATACATAGTGCTGTAGTCAACACAGGACTGCAAATATCACTTGGACTACTAACTCACTTTCCTCTGGGTATATATCCAATAATGAGATTATTACTCATGTGGTAGTTTTATTTTGAATTTTAAGAGATCTTCATGCAGTTTTTCATATATACATTCCCTCCAGCTGTATGCAGAGTTCTCCTTTCTCTACAACCTTACCTTTTTTAGTCTTAAAATTTTATTCTTTAAAATTTATATACATGTACACAATATATTTTTATTTTAAATCCCCTCACTACCTCTCTTAAATTCTATATGGCACCCATTAACCCATCTACTTAGGACTTAATCTCCTTTTTGTAAGTTATTATAATAAGCTTCTGAGACCACTTAGTGCTGACCATATGTGGTGTGCACTCGTGTGAGGCCTTCCTTACCAGTGGCCATATCCCCAAAGTGACAACACCAAGTCCCTAGCAGCCACTACTACAGTTCTTTGAATAGGGGTGGAGCCTTGGAAGCTCCTCCTCCATCCATTCTGAAATTTTCATTGGATTCATTTTAGTACCTAACCACAACTGCTGTCAATTCATCCATGCAATGGCCATGTTATAATCAGAGGACAGTATTTCATAGCTCTTCTCCTCACCTCTGGTTTTAAGATGCTTTTCATCTGACCCTCATGTGATCTTTCCAATGCAGATAGGTCCATGTATGAACACTAACAGTTATTGATTCTCAGATTCTCATATTCGTTATAAGTCTCCATATTAACCACTAAACACTGAAAAAAGAAGCTTCTCTGACCAAATGGTGAAAGCCAAGTTTGTAGATATAAACATAAATATTAAGGAAGTTTGATGGTATGTTCATTAGTGAGGCAACAATTAGTATGTTCTTAGGCAAATGATCTCTCTCTCTCTCTCTCTCTCTCTCTCTCTCTCTCTCTCTCTCTCTCTCTCTCTCTCTCCTCTCTCTCTCTCTCTCTCCCTCCCCCCCCTCTCTCTCTTCAATCAGGGCCATTTGACAAGTTACCAAACATGAAATTCGTCCTGTGAAATGAGCCTCAGATTCTATCAGAAAGTAGTTGGTCACCCCATAACTGTCAACCCACTGTTGTATCAGTGGGCACAGCTTGCCTGGCAGGCCACTATTATATGTAAGTGGGGCACATTGTGTAAGATACTGATGTCTTTTCTCTCCTAGAAGCCAGAGAGTGTTTCCAGAGAGTTTGAGACTGATTTCTCAATGTCCTACAATCTTCAGTAGAAAGGTCTTACCATCCAGTTATTGTGGGCAAGCAGGACTAACAACAAAACCATGAATTGTTTTGTCCTCCTTGACAGACAGCTTCTAGGGAGGTATCTCATTCCTGACATAATAGTTTTATTCAATTACCAATGTTTTCTGTGAGCAGTATTGTCCACACATGAAGAGAATCTGGGACTGAAATATTACATACATATATTTTTGTTTTCGGAGACAGGGTTACTCTGTGTATCATTGGTCTGGAACTCACTTTGTAGACCAGGCTGGCCTCAAACTCACAAAGAGCTCCCTGAGGCTACCCTGTCTTATTGAGATTAAAGTCATTTGCTACTACACTCAGATTATGTTATGCTTTAAAATTAGTTCACAAATTAGTGAGTTTCTGTAAGTCTTATTTATATAATCATAGTTGTGACTAAACCTCTTCCTATAATGAGAAATTTTTAATTTTGATTTTTTTAATAAACACAGAAATGTAATGGGAATATGTTTTCATTTTAATTCCAGGTGTGGGGATAAGAGGATGCTTCAGAACAGGTGACTATGATTTTCTTCACACTCTAGCATGGTAGTGGTTTAACCAGCTGCTCCAGTGCTTGTAAATTTTCCTTAGTTAAGGGCCATTGCTCTTGTTAGTCAGTCATTTTAAGAGTAGGGCCACTGGTATTTCAGCAGTGCCCCACCCTATAAATTTGGAAACTCAATCCCTGAGACATCCTGAGATTGTTTTTAATGACATATATTAATACCTTCCTCAGGAGCATCTATTACTTCACCCCTAGTTTTATCATAAGCTGTTTTTGGTATTGCAAGAATATTAATCTGACTACCCTATTGTTGTAAAATGTCCCTTTTCCATAAATTTATAGGTATGTCAGCCACAGAGTATCTTAATTTTCCTTTTTGAACTTCTGTTTCCACATATTTAACCCATTGCATACTTTGTTTTACTTGAGATAACTTTCCAATTCCTAGAAACGGTGTATAAACTTTTTGAAGTTGCCATTCTTAATTCTAACATTTTTTGGAAATAATAGTTACATCCACCTAACCTTCTCTTTCAATATCATTTACTTACAGTTTTAATTTTTGCCTCTTATCATTACCACTGTTTGTCAGAACACATATTTTTCAATACTTCCAAACTGTTCACTCTACTGGAGTGGCTTTTCCTTTGTAGGAAAACAGTGACAGATGATCAATCTTATCATCTGCATTATTTTTCTTTTCTTTTTACATAAGCCATAAACTTAGTTTCTCCTTTGAAATCCCCATCGATAATTCCTGGTTAGTCTCAGTGATAGTTGTCTTTGCCAATCAGAAGCTTTTCAATTTCATGAGGTCCTACTTATTAATTGTTAATTTTATTGTCTATGCTAATGGATTCTGTTCAAAGTGTCTTTTGTGTCAGTAAGTTCAAGGCTGTCCCCTTATTTCCCTTCGATCAGATTCTGTGTACCTGCTTTTATATTGAGATCTTTCATCCTCTTGGACTTGAGTTTTGTGCAGGTGATGGAGTTGGATCTGTTTTCATTCTTCTACATGCAGACATCTTCTGCATGTAGCCTGATACACAACATTTGTTGAAGATGTTGTCTTTTGTTTCCTCCAGTGTGTATTTCTGGCTTCTTTATAAAAAAATCATATTTCCATAGGTGTGTGGATTTATGTCTGGTACTCAATTTGGTTTTATCAATCTCCTTGTTTGTTTTTATGCCAATACCATGTTGTTTTTATTACTATATCTTTTTAGTACAATTTGATTTCAAGGAAGGTGATGTCAAGGAACCTCCAGAAGTTCTTTGGGATTGTTCTAACTATCCCAGGGTTTTTGTCTTTCCATAGGAAGCTAGAAACAATCCTTTCAATTTCTGTGAAGAATTGTGTGGTAATTTTAATGGGGATTAGATTGACTCTATAGATTGTCTTTGGTAGGATGATCATTTTTAGTATATTAATCTTACCAATTCATGAACATAGGAGATCTCACCACCTTCTGATTTATTTTGTCATTGCATTTAGTTTTTTTTCTTTTTTTGTTTGTTTGTTTGTTTGGTTGGTTGGTTTGATTTTTTGTTTTTTTCCAGACAGGGTTTCTCTGTGTGGCCTTGGCTATCCTGGACTTGCTTTGTAGACCAAGCTGGCCTCGAACTCACATCAATCCACCTGCCTCTGCCTCCAGAGTGCTGGAATTAAAGGTGTGTCACCACACCTGCCTCATATTTAGGTTTTTTAAATGTACATTTTTTAACTTGGTTAGAGTTACTCCCAAGATATTTATTTATTTATTTATTATCATTTATTTACTTTTGAGGCTACTGTGAAAGTTATTTTTTCTTGATTTATTTCTCAGTACATTGGTTGTTTGTATATAGGAGGGCTACTGATTTTTGTGAGTTAATTTTGTATCCAGTTACTTTGTTGTGTTTATCAGCAATAGGATTTTCCTAGTGAAACTTTTAGGGTCACTTATGTTTATAGTCATATCTGCAAACAAGGATAATTTGACTTTTTTTCTTTTCCTAACTGTGCTCACTTGATCTCTTTCAGTGTTTTTATTGCTCTAGCTAAGACTTCTAGTACTATACTGAATAATTATAGGAAGAGTGGATAACCTTATCTTATTGCTGGCTTTAGTGGAATTGATTTGAGGTTCTCTCCATTTAGGATAATGTTGCTAGTGAACTTGATGTAAATCACCTTTATTATGTAACCCCAGTCTCTTCAGGCCTTTTATCATGAAGGGTATTGGATTTTACTGAAGGCCTTTTCAGTATCTAATTATATGATCACATGTTTTTGTTTTCTAGTCTCTTTTTGTGTAGGATTATGTTTATTGGCTTACATGTAGTGAAGTATCCTTGCTTTCTGGGATTAAGTGAACTTGATCATGATGGATGATCTTTTTAATGTGTTCTTAGATTCAATTTACAAATATTTTATTGAAAATGTTTGCATCTATGGTTATAAGGGAAATTGATGTGTAATTCTCTTCTTTTGTTGGGTCTTTATGTGGTTTAAGCATCGGGGTAGTTTGGCCATATAAAAATAGTCAATGGTCCTCTTGTTATTATTTTGGGAAACTATTTGACGTATAGTGGAATTAATTCTTCTTTTAAAGTTGGGTAGAATTCTACATTGAGTCCATCTGGCCCTGGGGTGTTTGCTCTTTGGTTTTTGGTTATGAGAATTTTAAGTACAGCTTCTATCTCATTAGTGGTTAAAAGTCTGTTTCAATTGATATCCAATCTTCATTTAACTTCAGCAAGTGGTATATGTTAGCTCAGTGGTTGAAAACACACTTTGTATGCAGGATTGCCATCTGAAATTTTAAGGTGGTGTCTTTACATGTGTGAATGGCTCAAGAGAACAGTGAACATCAAAAGACATTCTTCTGTGGGTCATTAGGAAAGATTTAATGAAGGGCTTCTTTCAGGCTCAGGACAGCCCAGCTAGCACAGGCATAAGTGCCACATAAGCCTGAGGACATGAAGTCAGTCTCTGGATCCCATATAGGTGGAAGGAGAGAATGAACTAAAAGTTGTCTTCTAACCATAACGTGCACTGTAGCATGTGTGTCCCCTTAACTTCCAAACACACACACACACATACACACACACACTCCCCCTACTCACACCCACAGACACACTCATACATATATTCACATCCTCTACACTCACACACATGATCACATATATGTACACATACACTCATCCCCCACACACACTCACACTCCTTCGCACAGACTAATATCACTTCTACTCTTCCTCCTACTACTACTACTTAATTGGAATTAAAGGGCTTTCTTAAAAGAAGAGGAGTGAGTGTGGAAATTATCAGATTATACCCAGAAAGGAAAGTGTTATGTAGCCAATTGCATAAAGAAGAGCTGGGCTCTGAGTGGAGGAGTAGTCACTTGCAGGGCAGGAATAAAACTGAGCTTCATTCTTTTTCTGCCCTCCCCACTTGGAACTCCAGAGGGGATCAGGTAGGACACATCCACAGGGACACATTGACATGGTCCACAGACAAACAGAGAGCAATGGCAAGCACGCACCACCTCACAGCTCCAGTTCCAGTCAATGCCTGTGCATGAGAGGGAGCCTTCACTGTGCTCAGTGGGATGCAGGGCTCTGACATCTGTGTACACAGCTGGACCCTATTTCTCTTCCTGCCCAGCCCAAGCCTCTAGATGTTGGCCTCTGTGCAACTGGCTTCATTTTCTGAATTTATAGAAGCTGTTTGCTGTATTCATCTCTACTGATCTTTTCTTTTTGTGCAAGCAGCATCATTTATCATGCACTATGTACCTGAAAGGTAGGAGGCACAGAATGAGTGAAGAATCCCACCTCACTGCTATTTACCAGCTAGCTCGAGACCTTAGAAAAATGATCTCATCTCTTGCTGTCTCATTTTCTTCCATTTTGGAAGGATAATTCTTAAGTGTTCTATGAGAATTAAATAAGAGAGTCATTGTTACCAGATCATATCAAACCAGCTAGAATGTTACATAGAGATGTGGGCCAAGGTCATGTGTTCCTGTTGGGCATAGCTATGTTATAAGGATTTTCTCTTTTTAGAGATTTATTTCTAGTTTTAAGTGTGCATCATATTTGAACTCCAGACTCCAGAGGAGGATATTGGACCACCTGAAACTGAAATTACAGTGGTCATGAAGGTACAGATCCCCATGTGATTGCTACGATGCAAACTCAGGCCCCCTGTAAGAGCAGCATGCATAGTTAACTGCTGAGCTGTCTGTTCAGCTCCTACAAGGACTTTTTTTTTAATTGAAAATAAATTTTATGCAGTATATTGTGATCACAGTTTCCCTTCCTCCATGCCTCCCAGACCATCTTATCTACGGAACTCCATGTCTGCCTTCTCTCTCTCTTTAGAAAACAAACAAGTAAATATAAAAAAAACAACAACAACAAAAAAGCAAAAGAATCACAAGAATCACACACATACACATTACCCATAAAACACTAAATTTGAAACCACAATATGCACACAAAAGACAAGATAGAAAAAAATGCCCAAACGAAACATCATGAGACACCAGTGAGAATGAGTTGGTTTTGTGTTGTCCATTTACTGCTAGGCACAGGGCCTGCCCTTAAGTGAGCCTCCACTGGAGAAGAGTAATTTTCTCCTTTGCAAGCAGTTCTCAATTGGAGATAGCTTCTAGGTTAGGGATGAGAGCTCGTGTTCATATCCCTCTCCCACTGCTGGGACCCCATCTGTTTTGGACCTGTACAGGCCCTGTGCATGCTGCCATGATCTCTGTGATTTCATATATGCATCAATCCTGTTGTGTCTGGACTTTCTAAAGGCCCTGAAGAGATTTCTCTCTGTGTAGGCACAGAATGCATTTCAAGTCCTGTATATCTATGCACATTTATGTAGCAACATTTACTTTTAATTGAAGCTGCAACAATTCAAGCCAAATTTTCCAGGCAGAATTTATTCAGTGACAGCATATCCATCCGTGGGTTGCCACCAACCCCTTCCTTGAGTTTCTGAGACCAGTGAACTCTGCTATTCAACTGATGTAAAAGTCTTCCTTCTCACCTTAAGAATTCCCCTACCATTAACCTCCCTGGTTACTCCCATAGTTTACTATGGGAGAATCTCCTTTTGATTATAAAATAGCTAATATACAATATATGTTATAATATAATATGACAAAAGCAACAAGTACACTACCCAGTAAGTGTTACATACTTTGTTTCACAAAGAGACTTTACAAGATACTTGGTGAACATTTACAGTGAGTTGGAAAGCAGTCTATGACCCCAGGACCAGCCCAGAAATAGTTTCATGAAAGGAGGTCCTCCAACATTTTAGAAGGTGGATAAAGTGTCATTTGCTGCCAATCAGCTAGCTGGTTCCCCTTTTTTCCACCTAGGATAGAAAACGTCCATAAGACACCAGACAGCTCTGCAATTTCAAGCCTTTGGACTGCATTGGTTTTGAACCTTCCTAATGCTGAAACTCTTTAGTACTGTTCCTCAAGTTATGATTATTTTCATTGCTACTTCATAAGTGTAATTTTGTTACTTTTATATATTGTGATGTAAATATCGGTGTTTTCCCGTGGTCCTAGGCAACCCCTGTGAGGGTCGAGAGCTGCTGCTTTAGAGCTATGCTTTGTCTCAAGTGTGAGTGGCAATGGATGTTGCCTCGAGTGTTACAGTCTTCGTGCAGGTCTTGGTTATAGAGACTTAGCCTTCCATAGATAGTTCTTGTGTAGGGTGATTGGAGCCATTCATTGGGGGAAATTAGCTAACAGAAGACACATTAAAGTATAAAAATGCAAGTTTATTGGGATTAGCTATCCCTGGGTTCATTGGTCCCAAAGATGATGCCAGAAAAGTTGCCATGCAGAGTGAGACAGAAGAAAGTGTGTGCACAAAGAGAGAGAGAGAGAGAGAGAGAGAGAGAGAGAGAGAGAGAGAGAGAGAGAGAGAGAGAGAGGAGAGAGAGAGAGAGAGAGGAGAGAGAGAGAGAGAGAGAGAGAGAAGAGAGGAGAAGAAGAGAAGAAGAAGAAGAGAGAAGAAAGAAGAAGAAGAAAGAAGAAGAAGAAGAAGAAGAAGAAGAAGAAGAAGAGAAGAAGAAGAAGAAGAAGAAGAAGAAGAAGAGAAGAGAGAGAAAGAGAAAAAACACAGAAAGAAGGAGGGGCATGAACCAAATGTCTGGCATACAGTAAGGAGCCTCTGCAAGAGGAGAAGCTCTGTCCCCAGGCTTGAGAGCACAGGGTAGAGGGCAGTGTATGTCAGCCACACCCTCCAGCAGGTAGGGAACAAGGCATGCTGGGAGAACCTGGAGACCAGGATTGCCTTGGTTCAAAAGGCACCTCGGCTGCCTGTCCTGGGTCTGAAGCCAAATATAAGCCTAGGAGGCAAGATTCCCCAGTCATTTAGGCTTTTGGGCAAGCATAGATATTGAAATTTCAGTAGCCAGTGTTGTAGCTCATGTACCGGTAAGGGAAGACAAGAGTCCTTAAGACTGACCAGTGCTTCTGCTCCTGGCCTGGGTTCTGAGCCATTTTAGCTCAAAGACCTAACAGCATTCTGGATGGAACTTTTGGTGACCAGGGCTTGCATGTGTCCTCTGGCTCCTTATAGTTTATACTTCTTTGTTCACATCTTTCTGACCTCTCTTTGCTGTTTCTCTGCCTATGTTGGCCTCTTCTTGTCTTTGCTCCTCTTGAATTGTTCAGCTGTTTCTTTAGCTGTCCACTAGCTGGGTGCCTCGCCACTTTCTCAGACTAGCCTGCTGCCTACTGAGGGGTCTGCTGCCTCTGCCACCATCACCATTCTACTGTCCTGCTTCTTCTGGATGTGACTGGTTCAGCCCCTATAGGAAAGACAGGCTCACGTGGAAAGGGTCTTGGTCAAGCTTTTCTCATCTACTTCCATAATCAGAGAAGGGGCATTGGATGTAAGTGTTGCCTCTTTCACCAACCATGGTCATGTAACCTTGTGTTTGGGCCATTTGCAGCCTTGATCTTTTAGCACCAGCCACTGGGGTCTTTTTTGCTAGGCTTCCAGAAGAATTGCTTCCCCTCTGTCCTCGATGGATGTTGCTGCTGGATCACCTAGAGTTCACCAAGTCTTGTGAAATCAAACACCCTAAAGCAAGCCATTTCAAACAGCCCTGGCTGTGCCTTGGCCTTCGGAAGCCAGGACAATCGATCAGCTGTAATAGCCCTGTGGTTCCTTAAGGAGGTTGTAGACTGTTCTAGATGGCTGCTGCTGGCATTGACATAGTCCGGATGGCTGTTTGATTAATAGTCCTTTTGTTTAAGGTGCCCTGGGCAGTGAGGGAGAGTTCAACAGACAATGATTACATCACTCAACACTGCCCTGGCTTCTTTACAAGAAAATAAGCACTAGGGGTACTTAGGGGAAGAACTTAAAGAACTTTTGGTACCACCAGCAATGTTAATAGGGCTTACTTAGAGTATAGCACCCCAGGTATAGGTGAGTCACATCTTGATAAGTAAGGCCCAGTTCTTCTGCACTGCCTCACAGTTGATAGAACAGCTATGGTAGGGACTTTGGTTTAGGTTTAATAGCTATGTGTGCGTATCTCTTTATGTTCCCTTCTCTCCACCTCCCTTTGTTCTCTGCTTTGCACCACAGTCAGGGGTAGACTGTGAGTTTAAATATCAGGCAATAAGGAGCAGCCAAGTTCTCCTTGAATTAGGGATGAGAGTCAGAGGCCATCTTGGTCATGTGTGCTTGCTAGCCCAGTGTGGATCACGACACACAATTTTTTTTTTTTTTTTTGCAACATAAAATTGCCTTGCTTTATCTATATGTTTCCTTGTGCAACTGAGACTATTTTGTATGGCCACTACTTCTGTGGGGAGCTCCAGAAGAGATGTGATGGTGATAAGAAAGTGCTCTGAGCACAGGAGAGTTTGTGCAGTTATTCCAGGGGTGCCTCCGCATTTGGGGCTTTCCTTATACATACCACTCTTCAAATGCCTTGCTGCCTTTCAGTAAAGTCAATAGAAAGCCATGTCTCTTTGGCTAGAAAAGTGGCTCAGTTAGTAAAGTGCTTGCTACATAGTCACAAGGACCTGAGTTTGGATTCCCAGTACTCCCAGAAACAGCTATGATGACAGCATACGCCTGTAAACCCTGCACTTGGTAGCAGAGACAGGAGGATCCCTCGGGCTTCTGTCGGGCCAGTCTAGCCAGTCCTTGAGCTCCATGTCCAGTAAGTGAACCTGTCTAAATCCACCAGGTGATTGGGTGAACAATGACATGTGCAAACCTGATGACAGCTCTCTGGAAATATTCTGGAAGAAGAAAACCAACCCCTAAAAGTACACTCCTAACTTCCACACACGCACTGTGGCACGTCCAAATTGGCACTCCTTTTGCCAGATTTGGATTTCACATTCTCTACTTCATAAGAAACCCAGTTCAGCCATCTGTCCTCAAGAGGCCAATTAAAACAACCAAATCAATAGCATAAAGCAGGAATAAAAGATATGTATTCAATGTGGCCAGAAGAGGAAGAGGGAACAACAACAAAAAAAATCCAGTGACATCTTGAGGGTCCTGATAAGATTAAGGTTTAAATATAGAGATGTGTATATTTAAGCATCCCAAAGTATTTTCCTGCCCATTACTCATCCATTATTGTCTGGGCTTCTGTCTCATTCTGTAAGGTGGTCTGCCTAGATCGTATCAGAGAAGCAACTGCACATGAGAGCTCTACCATAGTTAATATTTGCAGAAAGGAGCCCGACACGCTGTAGGAAAGGCAGTGAGAGAAGGAGGTAAGTGAGCTTAAGTATAAGAACAAAACATGGATTTAAACGATTTGATTTTAATTTTAATGATGTGCGTAAATGGGGGTATGTGCTGGTGCTCATGGAGGCCAGAAAAGGGCTTTGCACCCCTTGGAGCTGAAGTTACAGGTAGTGGTGAGATGCTTGATTTGGGTCCTAGGAACAGAAGGTGGGTCCTCGACAAGAGTACCACAGGCTTTTCTCTCTCTCTTCTACCTGACTACACACACACACACACACACACACACACACACACACACACACAGAGAAAGAGAGACAGAGAGATAGAGAGACAGAGAGAGACAGAGACAGAGACAGACAGACAGAGAGAGACAGAGACAGAGAGAGAGAGACAGACAGACAGAGAGAGAGAGAGACAGAGACAGACAGAGAGAGAGAGAGAGAGAGAGAGAGAGACAGAGAGAGAGAGAGAGAGAGAGAGAGAGAGAGAGAGAGAGAGAGAGAGAGAGAGAGAGAGAGAGAGATTATTAGAGTGGCCCTGCTAGTCCAACAATGGTTGTCTGTCAATTGGAAGTAATAGAGTCCAATAGTTGTTCAGTCCATGACCAGTCTCAGCTGGTTTTCAGTACACGTTGGAATCCTGAATAAGTAGGCTCTAATGCCAGGCAGGGAATGGACTTTCCAGGGAGAAGGATGGCAAGCAGGCAAAGAGCAAAAGCCTCCGTCTTCCATGTCCTTTCATGTGAGCTCAGTTTGGATGATCAGGACACTTCTTTAGAGGAAGAGCCATTTTCCCAACACATTTAAAGTAGAATTGAATCTTGAATGAAGCCTGCGTGTAACTTAGTGTTAATATTTGGGAAAGCTTGTTGATTTTGTGGAATTGGCAGCTTTAGTCAAATATTTTTTATTCTTTCCTAAAAGTGAATCTTTCCTAAAATAAGACATCTACTTTAGATGGATTTTCTTACCCTCATCTGTGTCATTAATGTTTATAATATGCAAATGAGCAAAAATATTTTCACAGAGGCTAGAGATATGCCCCAGTGGTTAAGAGCACTGTCTGCTCATTTAGAGGACCAGGGTTTGATCCCCAGCATTCACTTGGCAGCTCACACCTTATATTTTCAGGGGATCAAATGCCATCTTCTGGCCTCCTCAGGCACCAAGCATATCCTTGGTACACAGACATACATCTGGGTAAAATACTGATGTGGATAGTAAATTAAATTTTAAAAGTTTTCCCAAAGCAGAGGGTAAAGGTTTTTCTTTATTACAATTATTTATTTACTAAATTATTAGATAAGATTTCTAGTTTGTGCATACATATGTGTGGTGTGTATAGGCATGGGCAAGCATATGACATGGTGTGCTTGTGGAGGTCAGAGGACAGTTCACTGGAGTTACATCTCTTCTTCTCACTGTGTCAGTCCCCAGGATTAAACTTAGGTCATTAGGCTTGGAGGCAGGATGACCTGTTGAACCTTCTTCCTTGTTCCAGATATTTTGGCTTTTGAGGCTGAGGATAGCTCTTATGGCTTTGCACATTCTAGATAACTGCTCTACCACTGAGCATTCTACAAGGGTTGAAGCTGTGACATAGCGCTAGAGTTATACTCATGTCGGTAAGCAGACAAGTACCGTAAACTCATGAGGACTATCATCATGATAGATCATCTCTTCTGAATCTGAACTTCATCCAGATGATTCTTCTGTCTTCCATAATAGTCCCAAAATCGGCAGTACTAGATTAAGGGCTACCCATATAACCTTGTTTTGTTTTTTTTTTTAGCTTAATCACTTTTTATAAGGCTTTATCTCCAAAAGTGGAATTCAGCATAGGATATTGTGGGATATATATGTGTGGGTAAAAATAGGCTCATAACAGTTTCTACAGTTGGAGCCAACCCAACACATTCCATGCCAACCCCAAATATATGAAGCCCAGTTTGGTAGGCTTTTGCCTTCTAAAGTATTCTCAGTTTCTTCTAAGTTTCCCAATTTCATATTCCCAGAGTATATAGATGGCTCAAATTCTTATAGGGAAAAAAACTCAGAATAACAGAGTTTTACAGAAACATCAGATCCATTGCTGGCTCAGGGACTGATATGCTCAGAGACAAGTAGTTGACATCAGGATGGGGCATATTACTGAGGGCTGGCACTTTTCTGTGCTAGAGTGGCTTACATGTAGATAAGTGGCCCTTATTTTCTGACCTTCTGTCAGCATTATATTCTCCTAGCTGATATTAAGGTCCCTACTTTTCTACCCAGAAAAACTATAGTTAACATGAAATGTCCTCCTCAAGGCCAGTACACTGAAGACTTGGTTGCCCGTCTGTGGCACATGTGGCATGTGGAAAAAAGTTTAGGAGGTAACAGGAAAGTGAGGGCCCTCGGGACATGTCCTTGAATGGTACACTGGGCTGTGTGGCTCTTACAGCTCCTCCCTATACTTTCAGTCTACTATAAGGTGAGACATAATGAGCTTCGGCCATTATATTTTGCTTTACCACAGGACAAAAGATCATAAATCAGGTGACCATGATCTGCAACCTCTTGAAACCATAA
This sequence comes from Acomys russatus, assembly GCF_903995435.1. Classification (NCBI taxonomy): domain Eukaryota; kingdom Metazoa; phylum Chordata; class Mammalia; order Rodentia; family Muridae; genus Acomys; species Acomys russatus. The sequence goes on from NC_067138.1 coordinate 25,553,187, forward strand.
ACCCAAATAGAACTTTACTCTTCAAGTCAATTTCTCAGGTATTTTGGCACAGTAGCAGAAAGCTGACTGACATACCATGTTGTAATATTTTATTGATTTCTAGGTTTGTTCTTTCTTCCTTTCTCTCTCTCTCTCTCTCCCTCCTCTCTCTCTCCCCCTCCCTCCCTCTCTTCTCCTTTTTGAGTCAGGGTATGTCTATGTAGTCCTGGCTATCCCCAGACTCACAGAGATTCTCCTGTGTCTGCTTCCCGAGTGTCGGGAATAAAGGCATGAACTACCACACCTCTTATCTTTTCATTGACTTCTAATGCACATTGAGAAATTAAGGGCCAAACACACTTGCTCTTTGCCATTCTTAAAAAAAAATAAGGTGTGGTTCTACTTTCCCCAAACGTTTATCCGTGTGGCTGAAAGTAAATGGAATTTGGTGATTAGATGTTTGCCATTATCTACGAAGCTAGAAAATATAATCTCCTCACTTCTCATCAACACACTTAACTGACCATTGCTTTGAATAAATTTCAAAGGTTAATTTTTATGTGTATGCGTATGTCTGTGTGTGGGTGAAGATAATCAGAGGCCAGAAGAGGACATTGGATCCTCTGGAGCTGGAATTCTAGGCTATAACAAGCTGTCTAACATGGGTGCTGGGAACTGAACTAGGATCCTCTGGAAGAACAGGAAGAGCCCTTAAATTCTGCATCTTTTCCATCCCGTAGTTTGAATTTTTTACAGCTAATGTTAGAAATGGAAGTTTACTTCATATTGTTGTATGGTTGACAGTTCCTGGAGCTATCTCTGTGACCCTTTCTTTCACCGTTTATGTTGCTTCCCCCAGTCACTGTAGGGTGACTGCACTCGTTACTGCCTATCAGGCTTGCCTGTCATTCCTGCTGCCACCACACAATTATACACCTCTTAATTTTCTGCCCAGATGTACCCATTATAGCTTTCAGTCTACTCTCTGGTTTCCACACATCAAATACCGGCTACCAACACAACTAATTTACTATAATTCTGGCAGAGTAAACACACTAAAATATGTACCTGACCTGTTTAACATTCTTCAATGTGTGCTGGTGATGTGGACTATAACACACCAAGCCTTGTCTTCTGTCTCTGCCACTGTAAAAATAAACAAATAAATTGAAATGACTACCAACTAGAATAATTTCTAAACCCTTTGTTAAGCTTTGAAACCCAATGGGAATTTAATTCTGCTTATTTCTCAACTACTCTCTTATCACACCCAGTATCTGAGAAGTGCTGCTGCCTGTAGTTACACAGGAGCTTAATGAGAGGCTTCAGTGACACAGGCCTACTCCTTATGAGTCTCTTCATGCCTGGAGGCCAGATCCTCATCACCAGGAGACCATTCATGATCACTGCAACTGTCCTTCCAGTAGAACTAACGTTTTCTTATAGCGTGTATTACAGCTATTGAATTTCTTGCTGGAGTCTAGACAAAGAGCAGACTGCTTGCAGACTTTCACTCTTTAGATTATATTTACTTTGTTTTTTGTACATATAGTAAAGCCTTAAAGCCTTTAGTAGAGCTAAAATGCACTTCTGAAAATGAGGTCGAACTATAATGTCCAGAGTCTTTTTCTTGGATTATGTAATTATCACTGATTTTTTAAAAAAAAGACAAGTCTTTTGCACATACCACATTGAAAACCTTGAATTACCTAACGAAATCGCATGCTATTATTGCAGCAAGGCTGAAATGGCACCAGAAACATGGTTAGCAGGTTGGTACAGATGCCATCCTGACCACTAGAGTCATATATAAGTGAACACAAAGCAAAATCACACACTCTGCACATGGTGCCATACAAGTACAACCTCAGCACTCGAGACTTCGGAGGCTAGCAGAAGGATAACAAGTCAGGGATCCACAGCAAAACTCTATCTCCAAAGGGGGGAAAACCAGAAAACAATGCCTGGAACAAATATCACCTGTACTTTTTTAAAATCTTTTTTCTTTTTTTTATTAATTTATTCATATTATGTCTCAATGGTTATCCCCTCCCTTGTATCCTCCCATTCCTCCCTCCCTCCTATTTTCCCCCTACTCCCTTCCCCTATGACTGTGACTGAGGGGGATTTCCTCCCCCTGTATATGCTCATAGGGTATCAAATCTCTTCTTGGTAGCCTGCTATCCTTCCTCTGGCAGCTATCACCTGTATTTTTGTTGTTGATTTTCTGGAGAGGGACACTATTTACAATTTAGAATTCAGTTGCTGATTTTTAAAATGATTAACTATTAAACAAATCTTTAATGGTTGTCATGCTTCCTCTGAAGCTGAAAACATTTCACCTTTTCCCCTCATCCAACTGAGAGCTGAGTGAAGATCATGATCAGGATGATCTTGGCCTTTGGATTCCATTAGGGTCACATTTAGGGCTTGGCTGGAGCAGGTTCTGGCTGCTGCCCACAGCTCCCTAACCAGCATTCTATGAGGCAGAGCTGCCAGGAGCCTGATTGTTCAGAGAAATGGGATGGGATCACTCAGTGTGACAGTCAGGCGAGATTTCACAGATCACAAGTATTGGGAGAAACAATTAAAAAAAAAAAAAAAAAAGCAAGCCATGGGAATGTGTCTGCTGTGACTTTACCAAACAGGAGTGGGCTGCTAGCTGGAGTCCAAGGTCACACTGCATCATTTCTCCTTTGGGCCAGAGCCCAATGAAAGGAGCCGCTTCCAGCTTGTCTACTGGTAGATGAGGAGTCTATTTTGAAAATTTCCAGGTAGGGTCTTTACCTGGTTCACCTGCAAGCATGGGGAACTGGAACTTAGCAGAAATAGAGGATAATAAGCCATTAAATATTGACATTTTTATGGTCCACCCTCAAAGGAGTACAATGCCAACTTTGTTGTGAGGCAGATGGTGGGGAAAAGGTGGATGTGAATCTGATCATTTAGCAGGCAAATTAATTTATGTGACAATAACCAGCCTCCAAATTGGGTTTATTGACTCATTACGTTTTCTCCCCATGAAATTTAGTAAAATGCCAAACTCTACGTTTTAGAGTTGCTGAAGGTCATTTCCTCATTTAAAATAGGGACATATTCAGCGTGAGTTTGGATCTATATGAACACTACTCCCACAGCTTCAAGTAAGCCAGTGAGTGTTCTGTAGTTTAAGGATTATGCATCTATGATAAAAATACAGCTCTTCATGAAAGTTGATGCCAAATTGTCTAGTGGAACAAAGGAAATGAACAGGAGGGTGAAGGAAGAGAAAAGGAAAAATTGTGTTAAGGGATGTGTTCAATGTACCATATATACTTATGTGAAAATATATTTGTGTAACATAGTAGCATGTACAATGAATATAGCCAATGAAAAATAAAAACAGATGTAGTCCTTTGAGAAAACTTTAATATTAAAAGCCATCTTCTTAATCTGCAGGCTACTGTTTTGGAACCTAAGTAATTTTCAAACAAAGTTACAATATAATTAGAACAACAAATCTTTAAATTCTTGGGAAGAAACAAAGGAAGGAAGAACGGTATAAGGGAAGTAGCGTAAGTGGAAGGTTTACTCTCATTTGAGCTGACTCTTTTTTTTTCCAACATTTCTTTCAAAATATCTTTTTTTATATACTTTTATTTTATTACACATGTATGTGTGACTCTTAAATAGGAAAAACCTACATCCTGTGGCAGGAGAAGGAAGATAAGAAGAGAAATGGTTACACATACTGAACTTCTTTTTTTTTTTTTTTAATTAATTTATTCTTGTTACATCTCAATGGTTATCCCATCCCTTGTATCCTCCCATTCTTCCCTCCCTCCCATTTTCCCCCTACTCCCCTCCCCTATGACTGTGACTGAGGGGGACCTCCTCCCCCTTTATATGCTCATAGGATATCAAGTCTCTTCTTGGTAGCCTGCTATCTTTCCTCTGAGTGCCACCAGGCCTCCCTATCCAGGGGACATGGTCAAATATGAGGCACCAGAGTACACTGCACTTCTTAAACTGCCTGCTGCCTGCTTGCCCTCAAGACTCCTATGTGTTCTTTCTAGTGTCAGCCAGCCTGGGCCTGCTGTGTGGGGACTGACACCTGATGGATGGCTTCTTAGACAGGTGTGTGCTTTTGCCCACCTGCTACACTGTCTTGCACTGGCCAATCTCCATCTTTTCAAAGCCACATCCTCAGAAAGCTTGATTGTTCTGGTGTTTGCTTAGCTCCACAGGACAAGATTTGGTAGAGCTTCCCTTTATTTGCAATGCAAAAATTATTGGTTGTGTATGCAAGGTTTTTCTTACTGTTTTTTGGGGGGTGGGGTGGAAGGGTGGGAGCGAGTGGGGGGGGGATAGGTTGCTAGGGCTCAAATCTAGGGCTTTGCTATGCTAGGTAAACATTCTACCATTGAGATACATCCACATGGTTTTATTGAAAAAACACCACAGACAGTCATCCTTTTTGGCAAAACTTGCAACAGTATTGGTGGCTGTGTACCAGTGATGGCATGCTCCCTTTCATCTTCAGAATATTTTATGAATTTGCATTTGTCTATACGTGAACACAGGGACTTGATTCCAATTGTCCCCAATTCTCTGTGGGAGATGTTCTAAGACCCATATGGACACCTAAGACCACAAATAGCCCTGAACTATACATATGTTATAATTTAGTTTGTTTTTCCTTTCTTTTTTTTTCTGTGCGTATATGTTCTTTTTCTCTCATGCAGCCAAAGATGACCTTGTACCCCAAACTTTCTGTTTACCTTCATCTCCCAAGCACAGGGATTGTAGGTGCGACCATGTCTGACTACAGTGTGCCTTTTTCTTTATATGTATATTGTTTGAAAGGTTTAACTTATAAAATAAGCAAGCCAGAAATTAACATTATGAATTACTATAAATAATAAAAGGGAATAATTATGCTATAGCAGTTAAAATATGTTCAAAATTCTGTGATGAGCAGAGGGGAGGAGGCAGGAAGGGAGAGTCAGACAGAGCAGAACACCTTGCCCCAGAGTAATGAAGAAAAGGGGCCTGAGTTACAATACAGAATAGACACACATCTGAAAAATGCTGAAGCTAAGTCTGTTACTTCGTGTGATAATTTAAGTAGAAGTAGAGAAACTACATAAATGTAGGCTCTCTGTCTTGGAAAGAGCCTAGACAAATGCTGCTGCTCTGAGCTGCAGTTGTCCACAGGCAGCTGAGGCCACTAGTGAGGGGCCACTCTATGCCACATCACCTGATTTGTAGCGCAGCCCATGAGTCCTCTGCACCTCTGCAGAGACAGGACTTGCATCCTCTCCTAGCTGTATATTATCCCAAAGTAGAGCTACCTTCCAGTTGTCATTGGTGGTTTTCTTCTTCTATCAAGTGGATTTCAGGACTATATCTTCTGTTTTGCAGACACAAACTCTGACTTCACTATATGTCTGCATCTACCCCAACAAAAATGTAGCAGAAACCCGGGGAACTAAGTGTAACAAAGCTAAACAAATATGTAACTTGTTTAAAAACAAGTTGATAAAACGCACGAGTTTTGTAAAATGGCATCCTTCTCCAAAGGTCCCGGTCCAAAATACAGGTCTACGCCTTCTCCTTCGGACCATGCCTTGTTGACAGGTCTCTCCCCTCTGTACAGCTCCATGCCTTCTTTACTGGTCCAGTCAGTGCCTCACTTACACTTCACTTGATGGATGCTGCCCAGGCTTTTGCAGTGACCCTTTAGTTCTCTGCTTTTCCATCCTTGGTCAAACATGGAGCATCACCTCCAGCTTACTGCTCTAGTGAAGGCATCTGGTGTGTAAAACCACTACTGGCCCTGACAGGTGGATTCGTGTGAACTGAGTCTCCTGGGGTGTCATGGCCTTCAGTCCAGTCTTAGAGCCAGGGAAATACATGCTCTGACCAAACTCAACTAAGGCCTGGCTGCCACTCACTGATCGCAGTGACATTACATGTTGGTCTGAGTTTCCTTAACAACAGAAGGGATCTTGACTGTGTAGCTGTATTTTCTTCTCCATGAGTTGACGCAACCCATTCAGTCTCTATCAAAGAGCTCAGAAATCCTGTGCCTCGCCAACTCTCAGATCAGCACCGTCTTTCATCCTCACGTCTGCACAGTTTAAGATCTTTTGAGGGATTTTGCTTCCATTTTAAACATATGAGTATTGATGTTTATTGAAATCCAGAAGCCGGATGGGACCTGGCTCACTTTCACATCCTGGCAGCACTTTGCAGCCAGTGACATGAGGCGCCTTTGCCAGAAAGGCCCGATTAATCAAAAGCTTTCATCTGAGATGCAATCCACAGTTGTGGGGTGGTGAGCGACGTTTCCCCCAAAGGATGACTGCACAGTGGCATCGTGCAGAGCTCTTCACATATCTTTGACAGGAGGAGTAACCTACTGAACAAACTTGCACCAGATTTCAAGATAACTGCCCTGGAGACAAGCAGTCAGCAAGTTGATTGCTGCCAGTGGCATCACGTGGCTTAGATCAAACAGAAAAGCAGGCATAGCCACTGTGACATGTTACGATGTGGCTGGCCTATGTTTCTATGGAAGCATGGACAATAACAGAAGAGAGAGTAGCCCTGTGCATGCATCAAGGAGGGGACACTGCTAGAGGAAGGGAGCCTGCCTTGCACAGTTTGTGACCAGGAGTAGTTAAAGGATTGTCAAGGCCAAGGTTTGAACAGGAGCTTAGAGATGCAGATTTCCTTTCCATCACCTCTCTCATAAGGCATAATTGTCAGCTAAGGTTTAGTGATAAAGCACCTCATGAAGGGACAGACCACAGGCCTCCCCAAAGCACTCATTCCAGGCATCTTCATGGGGAGGCAAGAATTTCAAATGGAGGCTGTAAGCTGTAAGGCATCATCCTGCCATATCCAGTAAGGTCCTGTGGTGGTTTTAATGAGAATGACTCCAAAGGGCGCTTATGTTTGAATACTTGGTCCTAAGTTGGTGGAACTATTTGGGATGAATTGGTAAGGAGGCATGGGCTGAGTGAGTCAGCAGGTATGATCTTTTTTTTTTTTTTTTTTTTTTTTTTTTTTGAGACAGGATTTCTTTGTGTAGCCTTGGCTGTCCTGGACTCTTTTTGTAGATCAGGCTGGCCTTGAACTCACAAAAATCTGCCTGCTTCTGCCTCTAGAGTGTTGGGACTAAAGGCATGTGCCACCGTGCCAGGCCTAGGAAGTCTTGTTGGAGGAGATATGTGACTGGGAGCCAACTTTGGAGTTTCAAAAGACTTGTACCAGTCCCCTTTGCTTTCTGCCTCCTATGTATGGATCAAGATATAAGCTCACAGCTGTGCCTGCCACCATGGATTCTAACCCTCTGAAACCACAACCCTTGAACAGTTTCTTCTGTAAGTTGGTAATGATGTCTTATCAGAGCAAGAGAAAAGTAACTAAGACAGACCTCTGTTACCATAGGTGGTTTGGAAGGATGATAGTTCTACCCATTGGGGTTTCTTATCCAAAGCTTGGGCTGTAGGGAAGTCAATGCAGAACCCAACTAGATGTCATATTCTGTGCACTGCTGGTGACCAGAAAGAGAGAAGTGTGGCTGGGGTCCTGATCATAGCCAGGGTCTTCAATTAACCCTTGTCACTCTTTCTTCTCTCTCCTCAGCACCTGCATGAGTCAGCTAGAAAGAAGCCTTTCCTAAGGACCATTGGAGTTGAACAGTGACAGAAGCCACAGGTCAGACAGCTGTTCCCAAGGCATGAAGAATATCCCTGGATCTTTGTTTCCTTAGACGTGTGTTTGCTCACTGGGGACCTACGTGTGCAGTACTTATACAGATACATATCACGTGCCTTTTTGCTCCAAAATTGACCCTTTCTTTCCCATTCTCTTCTCTAGTCCCTGTCCTGCCAAGCCAGGTGGTGCCTACCATACACATGTGTGCAGTGGAACAGAGAGGGAAATGGAAACTGCTTTCAGTGCACACCACCAGCAATGCAAAAATACGTTAGCTGCAGTGCTATGAACTCCCACACACTCCATCTCTCAAGAAGGAAGCCGGAGGTCAAAGCAATCCTTCATGCTTTGCCTGGTTCTCAGCACAGCGAGAAAGTCCTGGCTGAAGCAGATATTCCCAAGGTGTCTTCTTTACTATATTTCTTCACAACTTTGGAAGATTGTTTGTTTGTTTTTTGAGGTGTTCTCTGTGTAGCCTTGGCTGTCTGGGACTTGCTTAGAAGACCAGACTGGCTTTGAACTCCCAGAGCTCTACCTGCCTCTGCCTCCTGCGTGCTGGGATTAAAGGCATGCACCACTATGTACCTGTACACATGCTTCTTTCACCATCTGACTTTTCTGAAGCAGTGGGCTATAACTTCTGTTTTCCCCCTGGTATTCATTTGTTCACATCTGAAAAGTTCTACTGAAGATTTAGAAATTTGAATGAAACTAAACTAGCAAGCAAAAAACCTGGTCCCTTTGCAAAGTGGCAGAACTGAATGTATTCTTTCTATTATCTGTATTTCAAACCTATGTATTTCCACACAGTCTTTCTGTTTAATTAGGAATAATCTTACTGATTTTTTTTCTATTCTTGGCACCTGGCACCCATTGACCATTTTTATTATCTCCAGAGCTTTGATTTTCCTGGTGTTGTATGGCTGGATCAAAGTACAATGTACATATGCATAGTGTGGCCCTTCACTTCACAACACGCATATACATCTCCCCATGTGTTTTCAGCACTTGAAACCTGATTTCTCTTTAGTGTGTAATAATATTCCACTCCTTGGATATACCACCATTTACCTATCCATTCACCTTCTAGTTTTGCCCTCAGTTTATACATAAGAAAACAACTCACCCATCTCAATGTAGTTGATGGGAGGACAGGCAACACTGAGGCAAAGACACATGTTTCTGGCAGTCATGGTTGTCAGTACCTCAAGCAAACTCCCCTGGATTGCCCACTTCTTCTGAAGGACCTCTCTCTCTCTCTCTCTCTCTCTCTCTCTCTCTCTCTCTCTCTCTCTCTCTCTCTCTCTCTTATTCAATGAGTGAAGTTAAGCACTCAAAAATTTCACTACAAGCCAGTGGGATGCCTTAATAGGTAGTCACTTGCAGCACAAGTGACAACCTGAGTTCAAATCCCGGAAAGAGAGATCTGACTTCACAAATTTGACCCCAGCCACCCACATGGATAATCAATTAAAAAAAAAGAAAAAGAAATTTTACTCCTGTCTTGTTTTCTGAGTCTCCTTTGTGCCTGCGTGTAAAGTATATGTCAAATATACTTACTGGAAACTACAAAAACTCAAGTATTTTCTTTCATGCTGATGAGGATTTATGAAACAAGTGAGAGAATAATTCATTAAAGAAACCATCCTAAAGGCTCCTTCATGTATGTGGCCCCTCAGAACCAAGACTTCCCCTCTGCATAAAACAGAAGCATGCCCTGCCAGTGAACAGTCTAGAGGAAGATGACCTGGCATGGGAGGAGGTTGGTTCTACTGATGAATGCTGGCCAATAGGAAACCAGCAGCACTTAACAAGGAAAGCTGAAGGAAGAAGGAATAAATGAGAGGGAAGGGGAAGAGAAAGAGGGAGTAAGAAAGAAAAGGGATAGGGAAGGAAAGAGAAAGAGAAGGGTAGCATCAGGAGAAAGTCAGAGGATTTCCCCAATACTCAGCAACTCCCACAGTTCCTGTGCCTCTGTAGGTTCTTATTGCTCTATTCTATTTGACTCCCTGGCTTTGTGGCATCACTCCTAAGACTCTTTTGTCCTTCTCTCCCATAGTTGGCCTTGGACTGAATGATGACTGTTAAGAGTTGTGAGAGCTGCGGGGGATGGGGAGGTAGGATATCCAAGAAGTTCTTTCTCATCTTGCAAATTTTATGCCTCTTCCAGTCACAGAACTGAGCAATGCTACAGAATCTTAGGATATAAAACAGTCTTGTGAAATTACATTTTATATGTACATGAAACTGAAAACAGTACAAAGCATATAATAGTACAAGGCATATAAAGATAGTACAAGGCATATAATTTACATGCATAAGAGCTTAACTCATCAAAACCTGGCATCTGTACAGAAAGTAGTATTCAAACCAAAGACAGGGCCGGGCACTTGCTTTCTCATTGGAGTAGGACTGGCACCTTCTCCCTCACTGGAGCAGGTCTCACCTGTTTTTTGCTGGTAGACACATACTCTGGACACCAGAGCCAGGTGTTTACTGAATCTGTGGCTTAGAAGTATGGTAGCCTTCTCCGGGGCTCTCTGTTAACAGGACTGTGTTTCTGTAGCAGAGGTCAAGGCCACTTCAGAAATGGCCACTTTGACTTCATTCCTTGAGACAGGCACCAAGTTTAGGCATGAATAAACTTTCAAGTCGAACATCTTCAGCATGAGCTTATTTCTCTTTCTGGAAACATCCAGCCAAACCTTTCACTCAGCTATAGTTGATCAAAACCAAGGCCAGAGATATAAATCATCTTTTTGAGATCCAACAAAGGCGTTTCACAATGGGGCACTGCAGTACACCCCTTTGGCCCCAGCCACTCTTACTCTAGGAAGAACAAGAGTAGAGGACACTAGGAGCTTCTGGACAGGCTTGACAACATGGCGACACCTTGGCTATGCCCCTCCACTGCAAAACTCCTGGGTGCACACCTCCACCTTCATTATAACAAGCTTGTTTTAAAGAATGCTGCATGGGAGTGCCCTGCATCATGTGCTGCTGCTAAGCACACAGGGTGGCAGAGGTACAGTGAGCCTCAGCTGGTGCTCGTGAAGTGCTTCTCCCCATGTGATTGTTGCTTGAAGAATTGTGTCCTGGGACTCATACACTGAAGTCAAAACCCTGGTACTCCAGGCTGTGGCTGGATTTGGGGATAAGTTGTCTTATTTATTCTTCATTGCTGGAGATAAGATCTGTAAAGTAGTAATTGAAGTAAAATAAGGTCATGGGTATGTAATCTGTAATAAAAAAGGCTGGGACACTGACTGACAGAGACACCTGGCACACACATGCACACACAGATGACACGTGAACAGTACGAGGGTGTCACCATCTGCAAACCATGCTGGAAGCCCCAGGAGAAACCTGTACTGCTAACATCTTGATCTCTGACTTCACCCTCCATATCGCTGAGAAAATAAGTGTCATCGCTTAAGCTATCCAGGTCATGATACTCCATAAGGCAGTCATCACTAGTTCCCATACTGACACATATATTTACTTTTGTTCTGTGTGAGCAACAGGTAGTGAAACATTGACCTAATTTTACTATACTGTCTCCCTTTTGCCTAGAAACCAAGAAGGAAATTTGTCAGCTCTGTTTCTGAATGTGTTTCTCATGCCAACTGTTACACTTTCTCAGAATAATGATGTATAAGCAAGAATTCTGGATCAATTCCAAGGTTTATTATCAACCCATAACTCTTAAGAAAAACATACACAATATATTCATCCTACAAAGTCAGAGAAGGAAATGATTTTACAGTTGGAAAGGCTATCATACAATTTGTTGAAGAAAACACTTTTCAATGGTAAAAGTACTTTAAGAATCTTAGTGAAATACTTATCCAGATATTCCCAAAAAGTCTTCAGAGTCCCCAGGAAAGGACATACCCCGACCCATTGAACTGCCTTGAGGATGTGCAATGTGCTCCTCATTTCCCAGTGTTTCTGAGTTTCCCCCCGTGTCTGGGGTTGGCCTTGTTGATACAGCTGCCTTTGAGTCATTTCTGCTCCTTTAAGTAATCTCTCATCTATACTCGTGTAAGTTACGCTAACAAAACTCACTGCTTCAGCAAGTTGGACTTCAGTGGTATCCATACTTTGTCTGTTGTGTGCTCTCTATGTGTAGTGAGTTGACATATGTGTTGCATCTCCCCAGGAAAGGTTTTGTCATCAAATACTAGAAAATCTTAGGCACTATGAGAAGGAAAAATCTAACAAAAATAGTAATTGAGGAAGGAGAAGAAATTCAGGTCAAAGTTACAAAAAAATAGTTTTCAACAAAATCACATAAGAAAAACATTCTAAGATAAAGAAGGAGATATCTATTAATATACAAGAAACATATAGAATACAGAGTAGAATGAACCAGAAAAATGCCCACAACACACAACATAATCAAAACACTAAATGTATAGAACAAATAAAAAATATTAAAATCTGCAAACAACGTTTGAAGGCAGACCAATTAGAATAACACCTGACTTCTCAATGGAGACTTTAAAAGCCAGAACGGCCTGGGCAGTTGTTCTACAAACTTTAAGAGACCACAGATGTCAGCATAGGCTACTATACCCAGCAAAACTTTCAATCACAACAGGTGGAGAAAATAAGACATTCCATGATAAAACCAAATTTAAGCAATATCTATCTACAAATGCAGCACTAAAGAATGTGCTAAAGACATTAACTAAAGAAAAACTAAAGGCATTCACCTACCCCCCCAAATACAAGGAATAATTTTTTTAAAAAAAGGGATGTATACACCACACCATAATAACAAAACAACAGGAATCAACAATCTGGTCATCAATTGTCCAATTAAAAGACACAGAGCAACAGATTGGAAACAAAAACAGGATTTGCTCTTCTGCTGGATCAAAAAACACCTCAGGGTAAAGTCTTGGAAAAAAAAAAAGATATTCCAAGCAAATGGACCTAAGAAGTAAGCTGGTGTACCCATTTTAATATCTGACAAATAGATTTTAAATCAAAACTAATCAGAAGAGATATGGACGGACATAACATACTCATCAAAGGAAATATTCACCAAAAGGATATTACAATTCTTAACAAATATGGACCAAACACAAGGGCACTCAAGTTTGTAAACACCACTACTGCCTAAAGCACATATCGACCCTCACACAGTCATAGTGGGAGACTTCAGTATCCCATTTTCACCAATAGACTGGTTATCCAGACAAAAACTAAACAGAGAAATACTGGAGCTAACAGATCTTATCAATCAAATGGATGCAGCAGATATCAAAGTACATTTCAACCAAACATCAAAAAAATACCTTCTTAGCACCTTATAGAAATTTCTCCAAAATTGACCATGTGCTTGGGCACAAACTTTCAATAGATACAAGACAATTGAAAAAAGACCCTGTATCCTATTTGACTACCACTGATCAAAGCCAGATATCAACAATAACAGAAACAACAGAAAGTTTATAAACTCATGGAAATATAGCAACTCTCCACTGCATGAAAAATGTTTCAAACCCAGAAATTAAGACATTTAAAACATTTTAGAATTGAATGAAATTGAAAACAACAACATATCGAAACTCGTAGGACACAATGAAAGTAGTTCCAAGAGGCAAGTTCATAGCACTAAGTGCCTTCATCAGAAACTGTAGAGATCTCATTCTAGCAATTTAACACCTGAAAAATCTAGTACAAAAAGAAGATATATCACCCAAAAGGAGTAGATGGTAAAAATAACCAAACTCAGGACTGAAATCAAATATAAACAAACCCCACAAATAAATAGATAGATAAATAAATAAATAAATGTAAACAAATAGAAACAAAAGAGGGACATAACAACATTGAGGAGACATACTTTAAAAAGCTGTAATCCACCAAACTGGGAAACATAAAAGGAACAGATACATTTCTTGATATATACCACCCACCAAAATTAAATCAACATCAGACAAGCAATTTAAACAACTGTAACCCCCCAATGAAATAGAAGTAACAATTAAAATCTCCCAACCAAAAATAAAGCGGAGTGGGGGTGGGGGTGGGCAGGGCCAGATGGATTCAATGTAAAGTGTTATCAGATTTTCAAAGAAGTATTACATCACTTTGAGTGATTGTGCATTCAAAGTTCTCATTAAAAATTTATAAATTTAGGGGTGTTTTTCCTGGTTTTGAAGGGTTTGTTGCCTCACTCTCCCCGATACACCATTTATCTCTATGTTGGTATGCAAAGTTCTGAAACCACTCAAAAACTCTATGATCTTGTCTTTCTTATTCTAACACTCTACATTCAAAGCCAACACACAGCACGAAGCATCCACCTTCCGTTGTATGAGGTTCCCGTGTTGTTTTAGTTGCTCTTGAGCTTTGCGTCTCTCTCTAGTCAGTTTCAGGACATGGGATGCTTCCTGCAGCTCATTTGTTCTGCCATCTTGCTTCAGAAAAACTTCCCACTGAAGGAAATATAGCCCACATTTGTTGTTCTCTCAGACTTCTTCTTGAGACCTTCCAAGAAGGCTTTGATTCTATCTTGAAGCAGACCCAGTGTATATTTCTGTGAGATTTCTGCACTTATGACAATGGTTTTGTCATGAGATCCTAAACCTTCCCCATTCTACCTTGCAAGAATATCAAGACCTGAGCAGGTTTACGAACACATCCTTGAGCTGTGACTGGCATGTAGTTTCCCGCTCTGCCTTCAGTCTAATGGCTGGGATTAGTGGTTCAAGGATGGGACTGATGCTGAGTTACACCATTTGTTCAGTGTCACAGACATGGGGGTTTCCACGGAGTATATTGAGGGATCATTGGAAGAGGTGGAGTTTATATTTCAGTTGTTAATGGTGCTTCTCTACTAAGCCAATGTGGTACTCACAAAGGTCTTCTGAGACAAAAGTTGCTGAAATTATATCATCACCTTCAGAAAACTGTTTAAAGTGCTTCTTTAATATTACTGCAGTGTGCGATTACTGTTGTGTTCTTGCTAAGAGTGTGCTTGAGAAGTATTTTAATTTACAAAACGTATGTTTGTAGATTTAAATTCGAGGGCAGATTCTGCACACACACACACACACACACACACACACACACACACACACACACACACATTGCAAAAGTCCACAAATGTACATTAGAATGAAGCCCTAGGCTTACAGCACATTAAAGCACCCAAGATCACAGCAAACAAAGGGAGGCATTACACAGTATCCCGCAGGATCAGATGCAAAGTGGCTGCAAGCTAGGAGGAGGCTGGTGGCCCAGAGTGCCTTCTGGGGAAGTCCTCACATCTCTCTTGGAGCCTGAGCCTCCTAGTTTTCTCTCCTAATCTTTATCATTCTATTAAGCCACAAATCAGCTCTGTTTTTCCGTCTTTTCTAGATCACACCCAGGGGATCTTATCTATTTCCTAAAACCCTTGTTTTTCTATGCTCTGAGCCACCAATTATAAAATAAATTGCACATCTTTCTTAATGTTTTGAATAGCATGTTTTCCTTAACACCATTATTCTATTTCATGTTTAATGGGATGGCTTTTTTTGGGTTTTAAAATTATTAAAAATGAAAATTACTCTTAGAACAAAAGAAGTCAGCATAACATTGAAATTGTAAACATGGAAAGCTTGAATTGAGAGCTCCTAATGAATGCTTTTGAGTCTTTGTTAATTATCTTTTGATTTGTGCAGATAGAATTCTGCAGTGGGCAGAACAATGTCTGCTTTCTCTGAAGTCCTGCCATCTCTTGGTAAAGTCATACCAGAATTTATTGTAACAGCAATTTAAAAACAAATATGACAAGAAAAGCTTTCTATTGTTGAAATGGAAAATGGACACATTCTTGGCAAATTATGTAAAAAATTTTAAAAGCACAGGCTTTGTGATAAAGCTTTAAACATACTTTTAGTGCTAATAAGGAAACATGGTTACTTTTTTTTAGATTTGCTGTGGCTGAGATGAGTCTGACCTCAGCATTCTTAGGCTGGTGGTGGTACACTGTGTGATATTGAAAGGTGAGTCTGTTTCCCTACCCTTTCCTGTGGAGAGGACCAATGCCCGGCACCCCCTCTCCCCCCATCCCACTTTGCCAGGCTAAACCTCTGCCACCCCTCCAACCTCACCCGTTATGTGTGGTGATACCCACTGAATGGCTTGGTCCTCCCTGAGTCCTGGAAATGTCCATAACGACAGGATGCAAAGACTTTTTCCTTCCTCATGAGAATGGTGTCTTCCAAACCCTCTCATTTCCCACTGGCATGCCTCTTAGCAAACTTCCAGCCACTACATCTAGTCCCTGACCTGAACAGGCCATAAATTTATTCACTTTTGTATTTGAATTTGGCCTTAACATCCCTCAGATAATCAATCTAAGGGGCTGCCTAATGGCACCCTAGATCCTAATATTATCTAGGACCTTTGCAAATACTTGAAGTGATCGGGAAATGGAAATAGATGCCCCATTTCTTCTTTCTCTGCTCCAAGCCCTGCTTATTTTTGTCTGGTCTCCCCTCCCCTCTCCCACTATGTAAGTGTCCTGTTCGTTAAATTATGGGTGATGGATCTGTAAGTTTATTGGAAAGTGGGCAGGATGGGGGAGAAAGCAAAGGAGTAGGCCAGCTACAGAGTGCACACATCCTGTATATGTTCTTCATTGGTTGGTGAAGGTCTCGGCCCCTCCTGCGGGCTCAAATATTTCTTGTCTCTAAGCCTTCTTTGTTCTCAGATTACTAGACTCAGTTTTATAGGGATTTGGGTGTCTGAATATGTCTTTTAGGTATGTTTGTTGTTTTATCTCTTATGGTGTTTTTGCTTCAAGTAAAGGCTGGCTCTGAGTTGGGTTATGGCTTCCACTCCTCTAAATCCCAAGTATGCTTACTGAAAGCTTTCCTCCAAAATCTTTGTCCCATATCAGGAGAGCCACCTGATTATGTGACGGAGAAAAGAGAACAAAATACAATAAAGAGACAGACTGTTCCCAATAGGTACTATTGCTACTCATCTTGTGCTTTTTCCATTTTGGCTTAACTCTCTAAAGCTTTTGCTAGCTAAGGTGTAAATCTTACCTCAAGACTTGTAAGTATACTGGATATGATTTACAAACCTGTAAACTCTGTAACAAAAGGGTTAACTTAAAACTCGTGACACCAAGGTCGATAGTTAAAAATCTATATATAGGTAATCTTAAAAGATACACATGGCTTGCTGCCATCTTAGCTGCTGTTACCCCATCACAATGGAGGCAGCCTTGTGGCTGACAGCTGTCTTTGCTAGAGTTGGAAAAGATGGATTTTACCATGTGACTTCACTTCTGTCTTGATTAAAAGTGACCACATAACATAAGCCAATGAAGGAAAAACTTCTTCTAACTAGGAAGCCCAAACCACTTTTCCTTCTCATTCCTCTATTGTCAAAGTAAGGGGACATCCTTACTAGCTTCCCCAAACCCCACCACTTAGCTGCACTTTTAGGGTATTCTCCTTACCCACTCTTTCCTAGTGGTACCAACAAGTCTTGTCCCTTTGCTGGGAAGGAACCTTCTAACTAAAGCAGGAACCTCTGTTTCTTTTGCTACCCCTGATCTCCTTTACCCCAGCCTCAGCAGCTATCCTTCTCCTTCTCTTCTTAACCACACAATCTGACACACCTTTTCATTTATTGGCTTCCCAAGTGTATCCTCTAGTAAGGGACACCCAAAACCCCTCTATAGTCAAACATCATTCTCCCCTCATACAATTCCAAGCTCCTTTCTCTCCCATTCAGGGAAAAAGTCAAGACGTAACCCACCCACCTGATTCTAGTTCTTTAGAACGTTTTGTCTGTTTCTGTGTGTATACGGGTTTATGTTTTCTGGTGAATTCATAAGTTTTGTTGTAACCATGGGAGCCAAGATAGAAATTGGTCAGGCTCAGATCAATGAGTGAGCTTTCTTAGTTGTTGTTTTTGTTTTGCTTTTTAGTGTGTGTGTGTAGGCCACACGATGAGATCCTAAGTATCTCCTTGGAGACAGTGTCTCTCATTGGCCTGGAGCTCACTAATTCAGCTAGGCTGGCTAGCCAGAGAGCCCCAGAAATCTACCTGTCTATACCCCCCATGTATTTGAAACATGTTGATTACACCCAGCTTTTTTCATGGGTACTTAGGATTTGAACTCAGGTACTTGTGCTCGTAAGACCAGTTCTTTACCAACTGAGCCATCTCTCCAAGGCCAAGTGTGTGACCTTTCTGTGTTTACTGGTTTTGTTTTTTGCCTTCTCTGCTGCTGTTTGCCACAAGCCACCACTGCTAATGTTGCATGCTAAGGCTGCTTTTGATGGACAGAGGTCAGAAATTATCTTTGGCTTTCTGGTCACTAGAGTCAGTTTACAAAAGATAGGATTTAAAACAATGCTTGTTTCATAAGATATTAAAGCTTCACCTCCGTGCATTCATCTATAAGAATGTACCTCTGGCCATAGCCTACCTTCTTATACATGAATCAAAGAAGTGAACCTTCATGTCACCTGATACTGGCTTCTCTCCTCACTACCTGTCCTACCTTCTAACATACAAGGCCCTCCAAACATTACTCCCTTTCCAAGTTCCCTGTCTTCAGGTAGCACTGGTAGAGGATGCTATACTTACTTTACAGCCATTCCCAAGTCTCAACATTTCAAACTGACTCAAGTTGCTGATTTGGTGTCTAAACTTGCTCTCTCCTCCTCTATTTCTTTCTATGTACACTTGTCCAGCATAGCTCTTAAATATATAAGTTTATCGTCCAAGAGACTTCTATCTCTAACCAACAGCCCATCCTAATAATGTCAGAAAATTCCCCTATATTAGGATGTCAAAGGCCAATTCAGTTCCTTATAACTTCCTTATCCATCTCTCTTTCACCAAGCTTACCCCATGTCTGTTTTCTCTATGGCTAAAAGAAATATTACTGTAAACATGGCCAGAAGCTTAAAGAGGTTATCCATATTGGTTCTACAAATACCATGAAAGAAATCTGAGCTATCCTAATTGCATATCAGTTACTAAATAACAGTTTGCCTGGCCACTTTGGAGAATGATGGTTAAGTGTCCCTCACAGCTCAACCTCAGACCACCATTTACATTCTTATCCACTGGACTACTAAACTCTCACTTCTCTCATTTACTGCTCTGAGACAAATACCACTATCATCCCTTATCTTGACCATACCTCTCTTTCTTCAGCATCACAGACTGTTTTAACTACTCAGGGACAAACTTTATTAGCACACTGGGTCGTCAGATTATAATACTTTTAATACTTTGACTCTGAGCAATGCCACTCAGCCCTTATATCTGAATATTTGCAACACCTTGATCCTCTGTGGCATTCAGGTTTACTGCTGCCTACCCATTGGTAGTCTGGAACTTGTGCTCTGATGTTCCTTTTTCCAAAATTAACAGTGGTACCTGGTACCCTTGCCTATTCCCATCATGGAGTTTATAACAACGTGCCATGACAAAGGAACTGCTCAGATCCTACCCTTATGTGTTGCCCTGGGTATAACTGCTGGTATCACCAATGGAGCAATGAGACTGACTGCTTCCCTACGTGTTTACCATCCATTATCATCTAAGTTCATCTGGAATTTCCAATGGGCAGCTCATACAATACTTCCTCTCTAGAGTCAAATAGACTCCCTGGCCACCACAGTCCTATAGAATCAGCAAAGGTTACATTTACTAACAGCAGAGAATGGTAGTCTTTGTCTCTTACTCCGGGAGGAATGTTGATTCTATGTCAACCAGTGAGGAACAGTAAAAGACAAGATCCAACAACTTCAGACAGATGTCCAGAAACATAACAAACAACTTGATGCCTCTGGCCAGTGGCTCACTGAAAGTCTAATACGGAACTGGATTGTACCCTTCTTCATCCCCCTACTCCTCCTTTCCTTAATCCTATGAGTTGCACGCTGCCTCATAAACTTCTGCTCCAGATTTCGTGAACAACAGATTTAAAAGACGGCTAACCAAGCTTAATTAGTTGTTATTATAGGATTATCAGCCCCTAGCTAGAAGACCAGAGCCCTGGAACTTTCAATAATACCTTGAGAATGGAAGACAAATTTGCTCCTGTGACATTGATACTCTTATTCAGCAGAACTTTGTTTAATGATAAATATCACCTTATTTCTGGACCTCTGATTGTTTATGAATAATAAACATGAAAGGAGTGAAATATAAGTCCCTTGAGTCAGGTGACTGGTCAGGCCTCTGCCAGGTTCTACCCACAGAACACTCCAGCTGCCCTAACAGCTGGACCCAGACCCTGCTCTACAGAGTAAAAAGTCCAAGCTTTGAACTTGAAGACTCACCAATGCTCATTTTGAAAATCTTCACCCTGAAAAGCTCTATCCCCGAGAAGCACTATATAATCCCCGTCTTCTGTTCAGTTCTCTGTTTCTTCTTGCTTGAGTGGAGGCAGCCATTTTTCTGACTTTTTCCCTCCAAATAAATCTCTTGTGTGAGGTTTGTTGTATGGTGTGACTTTGTGATATTTCTTGGCTCTCAACTGCAAGGATACTTTTCCATCTGAGTAAATAATACTTACAAGCAGACATGGGAGTTTGAATGGGGTAATGGTCACAGCTGAACAGGAACTGAGTAAGAGAAGGTGCTTGATAAATATCATGATACTACATCTTCCAAGCAAAAATGAAATTTCAATAATGACATGAATGTTATTATTTCCATTTCACAGAAGAAGGGAATTGGTTATAGAAAAATAAAGAGTAGCTAACAAAGCGAGGATGTCAATCTAGTTTGTGTAATTACAAAGCTAATTCTTTTTTAATTTAATAAACTTTATTATAAAAATGTGCAAATAAAACACACCAGCTGCACAGGCCAGGGAGAGAGGTAAGCTAACTGAAGTTCTTCACTGCTCTGTCCTTCAAACACTATCCTTCAGTCTCACCACTAGCTTTGTAACAAAACAGCTGCTGCAACCCCTACCCCACATCTCCAGTGGATGCCACATCCCTTTTCCCTGATAACCCTAAGACTCCTCTTGCCAGGGAACCAGGCAGGCTGACTACACATCTTTACCTCTTCCTCTGATCCTCCAGATCCAGTCTCTCCCATCTCATCTTCAGGTCAGACACAGAACACTTACACTGATCGCCCTTTCCTCTGTGACTCAATCTCCAATGGATCACAAAGAACTTCTCTTTCCAACCTTCCTTCCCCTAATTCATCGCATTATCCCAGCCTCTAACACCAGCAGGCATTCACAGAGAAAACACTAACTAGCTCAGAAAGCCATGAAAAAAGTCTACAGAAAAGTTCCTACCAGACGTCACAAAGCCATTTCACTCTACTAAAATGCAGAAGAGAAACAGAAACCATGGAACAAAATACTCACCCAAAAAATACAAAACCGGATATCATTACCTAGATTTATATTATCCAAATCCCAGATGCCTAGACACCAAGTGAAACACAATGAACAACAAGGACCATTGTCTCCACTAGAGCCCAGAAACCCTATCACAGCAGGTCAAAAATATGACAACATAGCTAAAGCCAAAGAAAAGTCCCTAAAATATTCTGCATGAAAACGATAGAGATCCTAAAAGAGGATTGAATAAATCCCTTAAAGAAACTCAGAAAAACACAAACAGTGGGAGAAAAAGTAATAAACCCCCTAAGGAAATCAAGAAAAAACACACACATACAACACACACACACACACACACACACACACACACACACACACACACAAGTACAGGGAAATAAATAAAACTTTTCAAGATCTGAAATGAAAAAATACTCAAAAAAGAAAACCCAAATACGACAGATTGTCAGCTAGAAATGAACCTCCTAGTGAAAAAGAGGGGAACCCTGTGCTGGGAGTCCCCATAAACATGTACTGTAATTCTTTGTATACAGAAAAAATTACTGTAAAGTAAAGTTTAACTTTACTCTTAAAAAAAAAGAAAACCCAAATAGAGAGAAATCTAGAAATTTAAAAAAAAAATAGAAATTCAAACAGAAACTACAGAGACAAGCCTCACCAACAGAACATAAGAGGAAGGTGAGAGAACTCCAGACATTGAAATATGATAGAACAAATAAGTACATAGGTCAACAAAAATGTTAAATCTAAAAATCTCCTGGCATAAAACATTCAGGAAATCCAGGACACTGTGAGACAACCAAATCTAAGAATAATAGTGATTCAGAGGAAGAAGCAGAAATCCAGGTCAAAGGCAGAGAAAATATTTTCCAAATCATAGAGGAAAGTTTTCTAACCCAAATAAGGAGATGCCTATAAAGGCACAAGAAGCTTATAGAACACCAAGTTGATTAACCAAACAAGAAGTTACTCTTGATACATAAAAACCAAACACTAAACATGCAGAAAAAAAGAAAAATGTTAAAATCTACAAGTGAAAAAGACCAAGTAACATATGAATTATAGAATTATTAGAATTATATTTGACTTTTTTATGAAGACTCTAAAAAATCTAGAAGGACTTGGTCAGATATGCTATAGATTAGGAGGTCACAAATGCTGGCCCAAACTACAATAGCCAGCAAAACTTTTACTTCTTGTAGGTAGATATTAAGATGTCCCACAAGAAAGCCAAATTTAAGCCACATGTATCTGTAAATTCAGACCTACAGACGCTGATAGAAGGAAAATTCCAACTGAAGGTGGATAACTATATCCATGAAACCACAGGGAATAAATTATTTCAGACCTGCAAAATCAAAAGAAGGGAAGTGCACACACCACCACCATCCCCACCACTACTAACAATAAAATAGTAGGGATTAACAATTATTGGTTATTGATATCACTCAAATCAATGGTCTCAATTCTCCAGTAAAAAGACATAGACTAACAAAGTGGATGTGAAAACAAGATATGCTCTTCTGCTTCATTCAAGAAACACACCTCAGCAACAAGGATAAACATTACCTCAAGGTAAAATATTGAAAAAATACTCCAAGTAAATGGACCTAGGAAGTAAGCTGGTGTAAGTGTTTTAATATATGGTAAAAATGGACAAAACCCCAAAACTAATCAGAAGGTATAGGATGATATTTCAATTCTTAACATCTATGCTGCCAAAACCTGGGTGCCCAAGTTTGTAAAAGAAACACTGCTTTTTAAAAAAATTTTATTTTGTTAATTTATTCATATTACATCTCAATGGCTATTCCTTACCTTGTATCCTCCTATTCCTCCCTCCCTCCCATTTCCCCCCTACTCCCTTCCCCTATGACTGTGACTGAGGGGGACTTCCTCCCCCTATATATGCTCATAGGGTATCAAGTCTCTTCTTGGTAGCCTGAGAGATCTCATACTAGCAGCTTAACAGCATACCTGAAAACTCTAGAACAAAAAGAAAAAAAAAATCACACTGAAAAGGAGTAGATGGCAAATGATAATCAAACTCAGGGCCAATATCAATAAAATAGAAGCAAAGGGAACATTACAAAGAACCAATGAGACAGAGTGGGCTTTAAAAAATCAATAATATTCAAATTACCTAAAAGGCAGAGAAGGAATATCAAAATTAATAAAATCATAAATGAAAAAAAAGACATAACGGATACTTAAGAAATCCAAAGAACAGTAAGAACATACTTTAAAAATCTATAGTCTACCAAATTGGAAAGTCTAAAAGGAACAGATAATTTTGGTACCACTTACCCAAATTAAGTCAAGACCAGATAAGTAAGTTAAACAGACTTATAAACCCTAGAAAAATAGAAGCCGTCATTAAGTCTTCCAACCAAGAAAAGCACATGGCCCCATGAATTCAATGCAGAATTATACCATATTTTCAAAGACAAATTAACACCAATACTCTACAAATTATTCCACAAAACAAAACAGAGGGAACTCTGACCAATTCATTTTAGATGACAGTAGTTACCCTGATATGCAAACCACATAGCCAACACCAACTTAAATGAAGATAAATTCAAAGCAATTCCACTAAAATCAGGAATAAGACAGAATTGACTAGTCTCCCCATACCTATTCAACATAGTACTAAAAGTCTTAGCAGGAGCAATAAGACATAAAGAAGAGCAAAGGGGAACAATTTGGAAAAGAAGAAGTGAGAGCATCTTTATTTGAAGATGGTAGATATTATACATAAATGACCCTAAAAATTCCATCACAGAACTTGTGCAGCTGATAAATACTTTCAGTAAAATACTTGTATACAAAATCATTACCTCAAAGTCAGTAGCCCTCAAATATACAAAGGACTGAGAAAGAAATAAAAACAACACATCATTTCACAATAGCATTAAGAATGTAAAATATCTTGGGATAATTCTAATCAAGTATGTAAAAGACTTGTCTGATAAAATCTACAAGTCTTTGAAGAAAGAAATTGAATAATATATTAGAAGATGAAAAAAATTTCCCATGCTCACGGATCAGTAGGATTAATGTAGTAAAAATAGCCATCCTCCTAAGAGCATTCTACAAGTTCAATAAAATCCCCATCAAAATTCCAACATAATTTCTTATAAACTTTTAAAGAAAAATTCTCAATATAGAAAAAACAAACAAACAAACAAACAGGCAACTAAACCAATCCTAAACAATAAAAGAACTGCTGGGCACATCACTATTCTCTATTTCAAGTTTTACTACAAAGACACAGTAACAAAACCAATATTGTATTGGCAAAAAGCCGACATTCTGATACATAGAATTGAATTAAAGAGCCAGACATAAATCCATACACCTATGGCACCTGATTTTTTATAAAGAGGGCAGACAGACCCAATGGGGGGGTGGCGTGGGGAAGCATCTTCAGCGAATGGAACTACTCAAATGGGATGGCTGCATGTGGAAGAACACAAATAGTTCTGTACTAGTTATCCTGCATAAAATTCAACACCAATAAGTCAAAGATACACTGAACCAGGCACACTGAACCTGATAGGACTCATTGGCACTGGGGAAAACTTTCTGAACAGAACACTGTTAGTGCAGGCTCTAGGATCAACAATTACTAAATTATACCTCATGATATGGAGAAGCTTCTGCATGGAAAAGGACACTGTCATCTGGACAAATCAGCAACCTAGGGAATGGGAAAGGACTTTTTTAAAACCAAGTATATATCCACTATAGGGCTAATATCCAATATATATCCAACTAATTTTTTTGAAAACAACTAATTTTTAAAATGCTGTACATATCTAAAGAAAGAATTTTCAGAACAGGAAATGCAAATGCCTGAGAAACATTTAAAGAACTGTTCAACATCCTCAGCCACCAGAAAAGTACAAATCAAAACTACCTTGAGATTTTATCCTACATGTATCAGAATGGTTAAGCTCAATAAAACAAGTGATAGCTCATGTTGACAAGGATGTGGAGTAAGAGGAACAACCATATATTTCTGATGGAAATGAAAATATCTACAATCACCATGGAAACCAGTGAGGCAGCTCCTCAGGAAGGTGAGAGGTACACTTTAAGATCCAGCTATACCTCTTAGGCATATACCCAAAGGACATTTCATCCTTTCATCAAGACACTTGTGCAACCATGTTCACTGCTGCTCTATTTCTAATGGCCTAACATAAAAAAATAATCTAGATGGCCCTCAACAAAAGAATGGTTAAAGAAAATGTGGTAGATTTACACAATGAAATATTTCTTAGCCATTAAAAAAATGGATCACAGAGGTTAAGTATAGAAAAAAGGATGAGTGACTACAGATCATATTTGTCAGGAAAGGAAAATAGAATAGATAGTTATGGATGTATTGTGGTAGGGGGATGAAAGGAGTGAATCAAACTGGAAGAGAAATGGAAGAGTGGGGCAAGGGATCGAATGAGGGGAGAGACAGCTAAATTAAGGTCTATTTGAGGGTTAGCATAGAACATAATATAGTAGAAGCTTCCAAAAATATATACATCTAATTGCAGGTACAAAATAATGGGGGATGCATAGCCTCAACTAATCAGCCTTGTCACCACATGAATCTTCCAGTTCTGTGATAGATTACATCTAATTGAGGTATTAACCAAAGTCATCCCATGGAAATTCCCAAAAGGGTCAAGTTATTTTTAAGACTATAGGTTGCGCTCCACAAACTGACAGCAAGAGTCCACCACTGAAAACAAAACCCGCACAACTCACTGAATATGGAGAAGTAGAGCTGATGTCTATAGAGAAGGTTTTCTCCTATGTTCTAGTGTCTTTGGAATAGTAATGTACTCTACATGCTATCAAGAGAGTAATGAAAACACCAACCCAGTCACAAAACATTTGATTTAAAATGATATGCTACCTGCAAGGTATGCTAGTGCAATGGTGGCACAACACTCATGAGTAACCAACTAATATTTGATTTGTCTTAAGGTCCACTTCACGAGAGGGAACCTATAACCAATACTGCTTGTGAAACCAAGAACCTGAGCTAAGTAGCCCTCTGTCTTAAGGTAAAACCAAATGCACTATTCTAAAAAAAAAAAAAAAAAAAAAAAAAAAAAAAAAAAAAAAAGCAATAAAGTGCCTCTTAATGACACTCTGACACAGATCAGTGTCTTGCTCAGCAGTCATCAAAGGAGCTTCCTCCTGCAGCAGATAGGAACAAATAGAAACACACAACCAGTCATTATGTATATAATAAGATACTTGGAACACTCAGCACTAAATAAGATATCTGCATCAAATTTCTCCCATAAAGACTCAGGGAATCCTGTGGAAGAGGAGGAGGAGGAAAGAGTGTATGAACCAGAAGAGATGAAGAACTCCACAAAACAAGTAACTCTAAATCAACATGATAAAAGATCACGTGAACCCACAAAGGCTGAGGCAGCGTGCACAGGGCATCCACAGTCTGCAGCATGCACTCTTTTTTTACATTATAGCTTCCTGTTTAATGGTTTTTTTTTTTTTTTTTTTTTTTTTTTTTTGGTTACTGAGTGTGAGAATAATTGGGTCTCTGTTTTCTGTGTCTTCTCTTGGGGCCTTTTCCTTCTGTTTGTCTTGACCATCTCTGATGTGTTAGGTGTTTTTTTTTTTTTTTTGTTTTTTTTTTTTTTTTTTTTTTTACCTTATTATATTTTGTCTTGTTTGTTTTTTAATTAGAGATAGAAAGGACAGGGGACATGAAGTGGCCACCTCAGAGCTAGGCAAGATTTCCAAAGTGGAGGGAAGAGGACACCAACCTACCCACAACACCTTCCACTCCGATTTTACTCTATCTACAAGAAATGCAGAGATAAAGGTGGAACAGAGACCGAGGGAATGGTCAGCCAAATACTGCCCCAACCTGAGATCCACTCCATAAGAAAGGGCCCATAAAAAAGGGCCAACCCCTGACACTAGTAATGATACTCTGCTATGCTTGCAGACAGCAGCCTAGCATAACTGTTCTCAGAATGGCCCCACCTAGCATCAGATATCACAACCAGACATTAGGCAGAACTCAAGAAGTCTTGTGTAAGAGTGGGAGAAGAATAGAAGGACCCAGAGCAGACAAGAACTCTGCAAGAAGACCAACAGCGTCAACTAACCTAGGCCCATGGGAGACATACAAAGCAGGCATGGACTGAGCCTAGGCCCTGGACACAGATGTAACAGATGAGCAGCTTTGTCTTCATTTGGGTCCCCTAGCAAGTAGAGCTGTCTTTGACAAGGATTCAGTTGCCTGCTTTTAGATCATTTGCCCCTAGCCGGGCTGCTTTGTCTGGCTTCAGTGAGACAGAATACGCTTACTTCTGATGCAACTATATGAGCTGGAGTGGGTTGGTAAAGTGGGGGGGGGCTCCCCTTTTCTGAGGAGAAGGGGATGAGGGAAAAGGAGAAGAGGGCAGGAGGGTGGGACCACGAGGGGAGGAGAGAGGGGGCGTAAAGTGAATAAAAACACTTTTTTAAATTTAAATTTTATTTTTAAACTTTTACATATATATTTATATTATTAAACATATATAATACACTACATACAGTAAGAAGGACCACAAAAATTATATAAATGTTACATTCATAGTATTTTGCCTATTTGTATTTGGCAACCTTGGAGAAAATATCTTTCCTATCTTTGTGTACCTACAATTCTGAATGTAAACCAATATCTATTATATCTCATCTCTATCAAAACATCTATCTAGACCTAGAAACATCTGAACTCCTAAACAACTAAGCTTAATTGTAAAATGAAACAATCTGGTTTTCAACCCCATCAGAGACTTGAGAAGGAATAAAATTATCTCAATAAACAGGAAGTGCAAGTTGGCAGCTTCCAAAATGAGAAAATGACAGAGACAGTTCACTGCGTAGACAGTCACCCAAAACTCTCTGTAACGCTGGAGCATCATCTTCAGTCTTCTGGACCATTATATCTGGCAGACATATTTGGGAAGTAGGAACTATTGAGGAATTGCTTACCCTGTCTTGTCAGAGTTTGGACATTGACTCTGCTTGTGTTCAAGGGTTTCCACTTTTAGGCAGAATTCTGTGTGTAGCAGAAACAGGGCATTTTGCCCAGTGGCTTGTTTGCCACATTTGAAGCCATCTCCATAAGGAGGTTCTCTGAGGAAGGCTGAGTGTTGCCAGGAGTTAATTGGTCTTATTCTTAAAAGATCCTTAAAATCATAAAAACCATCTCTAAATGCCATATTCTGTAGGTCTCTGAAGTTTTTGAAGACCTTATGTATTTTACCTTGTCTATCTATAGAATCCTATCTATCTGTTAAACCTAGCTGTATATTCTTGTGATGAAAATAGACTAGTAATTGACATGGCCATGAGTTAATCAACTAACAATTAACATGTGTTAATTACTTAATTATCCTAAACAGCTTGTGAAAGCACCTTTAAAGTATTGGAAGTAAACTTTGTATTATAATTGAGTTGTCTGGGTACACTACTTCCTATTAGAGTAGCAACATATTTAATGTGTGTGAAGAATAATCTTGAATTCAACTTCTATACCAATGTATCAAAATTGAACTTATTTTGCATCAATATTTAAAATTCCATACCAATGAATTAAAAAAAAAACCCCTCATTTCATATTCTCCTTCTTTCTTTTGACCCTATCTCCATACCTAAGAAAGAAAGATAAGGGAAAAGAGAGAAATTCCTGAGTCCAACCTTCTTTTCTCACTAAATAAGCTCAATAATAGTTTATAGCCAACTCCCAATGAAAATAAACATCCACATCCCAAGAAAAGAACCAAAACCCTACCCAACCCCCCTTAAGGGAAATGGGATGCTGTTTTCTTTTTAAGGCATCTTTCAGCTGATTTGGGATGAGAGAGAGAGAGAGAGAGAGAGAGAGAGAGAGAGAGAGAGAGAGAGAGAGAGAGAGAGAGAAGATTTATCTGGATAGAAGGGGAGGTGTGGAGGAACTAGGAGGAATAGAGGGAGGGGAAACTATAATCAGTAACCACAAACATGATATATTATATGAGAAAAAAAAATCTATTTTCAACAAAAATGATAGTAAGATTAAGGAGTTTGCTATGATATTGTGTCTTCTAGCAACTTAGAGATCCATAAAATCTCACCAACATAACTTCCAACAAGGATGACACCATAGATATGCCAAAGTGGGAGGGGAAAAATCCCACAAGGCCTCACTCATACACAAAGAACTACAGGCAGGTAAGGAATGCTGAGAGAGCAAGAAATTGTCTTCTCCAGAGAAGAGCACAGCAATTAGTTATCCAACACCAAAAAGTCAGCCCTGGAAACATACATATAGGTAACATTATTCAGACTGAGAAGCAAGTACTAGGAATATACATATATATATATATATATATATATATATATATATATATATATATATATATATTCATATATATATATAATAACAATTAGTGAAAAAGAGGGCCATTAATTTGGAAGCCAAAAAAAGAGGGTTATTGGGTTTGTTTGGGAGAAATGGAGTGGATAAATGTTATAATTTTATTATAACCTCAAAAATATAAACAATAAAAATTTAAAAAAAGAAGGAAAGTATTGGCATTTTAGTCACTTGGTCTTCAGTCTTGCTAGAGAGTTTATCTACTCCATTGTCACCACTGCTGATGTCTTCACTGACATCAGAATCAGCTCTCAGGCTTCCCATGTGGATTGAAGACCATCACCTCTCCTGGAGTCATCCAGGCCTTTGGTACCCTACTGGTAGTGCTGACTCACCAGCCTGTGGGATGCATAGCCTTTCTACTCTGAGATGGCCACTGTAACTCATCTTTAACAGTGGTGAAAAACAATCTAATACATGTCTTTTAAATACATATTCATCCTATTGGTTTTATCTCTCTAGTAAACCCTGACTAATACAGTGGTTTGAGATAAAAATTACTTGATTTATATATTATCATGATCATTTAGAAAGCAGAACGCAACATAACAGTAAAACCACAGAAGTGTTTAGTAGTTCAGGAAGAAGGGAAATTGGGTTTAGATTGACCTGCACTGGAAATGTTAAATGTGGGGACTCATGGCATCCTTGTTTTGGGGGATTGGGAGTGGCCTAGATGTTACTAGGAAGTTGAGAAGGAAGGCTGGGGTTTACTACACTTAGGAGCTTAGATCTGTTTTAGGTTGGTTGGGCTTAACATGTTTGTTAATTGTCTTTGTCAATCACTGATGGTGACACCCAGCCTCACCTCAGTGCTGGAGGCAAGTGCTGGGTAGTGACTGCCTGAAGAGGATACTCAACGCCTTGGCTTCCCTAGCTAACACAGTGGATGTTTAAAAACTATAACTTGGTCATGGAAAATGACCAAAGGAATGACAAAATGGCAGAATAATTCGAGGCCGGGAATCAGGTAAGTGAGGCTCAGGAACCAGGAGCAATTGCATATGAACTTGCATACTCCTCTCAGAGCTGGGAAAGTTGGCAAGGAACAGAGGCAGCTGGAAGGACAAGGTCTGGAGGTGCTTAAGCAGGAGGATGAAGCACCTTTTGGTGCAACCTCTAGCTGTATTTATTACTGGATGTAATTAAATTTTAAGAAAGGGTCTAATTATGCAGATCTGGCTGATCTGGAACTTGCTGTAATAGCAGAGGTTGACTTAGAACTTGTGGCAACCCTGCTGTCTCTGCCTTCCAAGTGCTGGAATTACAGGCCTGGGCCACATGTTTGGCAAACACTTCTAAATTTATTTTGGGCTGGGGATATAGCTCATTGATAACCCTCTCGCCTAGCACACACATGGTCCTGGGTTTGATCAACCCATACCTCTCCAGACACAAACACATGCCCAAACTATTTTAATTTTCACGCTGCCCAATTTAAAAGACTGATTCAAAATAGAGTGGGGAAAAAACTTTAAAATTTAAAAGGAAAGAAATATGTAAAATCTATTGACATACATAATATTTAAAAAACTTTTTAGTTTTATTTTATTTTGTTTGCGTGAGTATTTTGCCTGAAGACATGTATGTTTACCATGTGCATGTCTGGGGCCTACAGAGGTTAGAAGAGGGAGTCAGATGCCATGGAACTGGAGTTAGGACAACTGTGAGCCACCATGTGGGTGCTGAGGATTGACACTGGGACCTCTACAAGAGGAGCCAGTGCTCTTAATTACCAAGCCATCTCTCCGGAGTCCCAGAATACTAAAGAGAGAGAAAAAAAGATTCTACTTAAGTAAAGATAGTAACAGAGGTCTTTACCTCTGTTAAATTGATATGTTTTCCATCCTTACACTGGCAAGCTAGCATCGTCAACACCAAAAGTTTTTTTTTTTAAATCTAAAAATTAGCAGCTTGATAACATAAGGGAATGGAACTTAAAAAAAAAAAATGATACAGAGTAGACTAAAGCCATCACAGCCACCGCCAGGAAAACAGAATGTCCCTGTTATTAGATTGATGCTAATCATTATCCAGGCACCAAATGGCAGCTTGGAGAGTTACTGAGGGAAGACTTGCAGATTAGTTCTCCCATTTGAGCCACGCTGGGACAAAGCAATGCATGGAATTAAATTAAAACACTGTAAAGTAACTTGCTTTGTCTGCTACAAAGTTTATTCAGCACTGTTTTCAGTTCTTAGAGCTGAAAGGGAGGTGGGATGGCACCTACACAGGCTAGGGGCCCTGGGTACACAGGATTCTGGTCCAGCCAGGACCCTGCTCCTGATGTCCCCCACAATAAGCTAGAAGAGGTCATTGAGGCTGAGCCAGAGCAAGGTCAGAGAAAATTTCCTGAGATCTCCCATAACATGGGGTGCAGAAGAGCCACTCAGACTTACCTGCAGATTCAAGAGATGCTAAGGGTACAGAGCATCAGCAACTGGGTGCTTCTTGTTCACTCATCCCGGCCACTAGTGCTCTGCACTGCCAAGGTGGCCAGACCAGGTAGGCTCTGGGGCATGGGAATACAACAGCCAGAAGCGGACATGCAGCCTTTCTCCTAAGAAAGGAAGATAGTGTAACAAGAGATACTCCAGTATGGGCTCCTTAATCGTTAACTGAGTGCAGTGTAGCCGGAACAGGACCCATCTCAACCAATATTCATATCGATTAAAATCGATATCAGGGGCTTTCCACCAACCTCCCCAAATCAAGTGGTTTGGTTAGCCATTTGAAGTTGGGGAAGATAAAGGATACTGGTTACTTAACTCACCATAGTCTCTCAGTTTTGAATATTTCATATGACCCAAAACCTTTCAAGGAATTACTGAAGCTAAAGTCAGTAACCAGACAAGTCATTTGTTTGATTGGTGTTTTAGTAGCTGCTCTATTGAAGAGACACCAGGACCAAAGCAACTCTTATAAAACCGTGCATTTAATTGGAGTCTTGCTTACAGTATCAGAGGATTTATCCATTGTCATCATTATGAGGAGCATGGAGGCATGTGGGTAGGAACAGTAACTGAGAGCTACATCCTGATCCATAGCCAAAGAGCAAGTGGGAGGAGGGAGGGAGAGAGAGGGAGGGAGGGGGAGAGAGAGAGGGAAGGACAAAAGGAGAGAGAGAATGAGAAAGAGAGAGAGGGAAGGAAGGAGAGAGGGAAGGAGGGCGAGAGAGAGCTAGGGAGGGGGAGAGAGAGAGGGAAGGACAAAAGGAGAGAGAGAAAGAGAGAGAGGGAAGGAGGGAGAGAGGGAAGGAGGGCGAGAGAGAGCTAGGGAGGGGGAGAGAGAGAGAGGAAGGACAAAAGGAGGAGAGATGAGAATGAGAAAGAGAGAGAGGGAAGGAAGGAGAGAGGGAAGGAGGGAGAGAGAGAGCTAGGGAGGGGGAGAGGAAAGGAGGGAGAGAGAGGGAGGGGGAGAGATAGAGGGAGAGAGCAAAAGAGGGACAGAGAGAGAGGGAGAGAAGGGAAAGAGAGAGGGAGGGAGGGAAGGAGGGAGAGAGAGAGGGAGGGGAGAGAGAGAGAGGGAAGGAGGGAGAGAGGGAGGGAGGGGGAGAGATAGAGGGAGAGAACAAAAGAGGGACAGAGAGAAAGGGAGGGAGAGAGATAGGGAGAGAGGGAGGGAGGGAGAGAGAGAGAGAGAGAGAGAGAGGAGAGGAGAGGGAGAGAGAGAGAGAGAGAGAGAGAGAGAGAGAGAGAGAGAGAGAGAGAGAGAGAGAATGGAAAAGAATATGCTTGGGCTTGATATAGGTTTTTGAAATCTCAAAGTCTATTCACAGTGACACACTTCCTCCAACAAGGCCACATTAACTCTAAAATGGCCACGCCTCCAAATCTTTTCCAATAGTTTCACTCCCTGGTGACTAGGCATTTAAACATAGGAGTGTATGGTGCCCATTCTTATTCAAATTACCACACTTGGTTAAAAAGAGAAGACAGAAAAGTGCAATTTACATTAACTAGATTTTGATTATCCATGCTTCTGTTATCTTGCTTCCTTTCCAAAGAGTTTATAAACTATTCCAATATTTGTCCTAGTATTCTTTTTGAATAGAATAGATATATTAAAAATATGGTTATATTATATGTAGAATCAACATAAAAGATGAAAACCTCCATCTTGTGGATGATGATATATCTCAATGGAGGTAGCTTGCTTGGCAAGCACAAGCCCTCTGCACTGGATTTCTAGCATTGCAGGAAAAATAATTTCAAAACACATAATAAACTTATGATAGTAAGATTAAAAAATTCACAAAACTCCATTTGCCGCTGCCTTCCAAGTCCTGGGATTCAAGGTGTGCACCACCATGGCAGCAAAAAAGAAAAATTAAAATATTTAAACTGTAATTTCACTGACTAGACATAGTCACTAGCAATATGTGCTATAATTTCACTTGATTTTATAGCCTATACTTTTCTTGCATATGTAAAGCTATATTATGCTGTATAATATCATACCATATTTTGGTGATTATACTTTATTTCATTGTATTATTGTGTTATGAATGCATAAACTATCCATAAAGACATTTCCATATTTTTCCATAAACAATACTGCAGTGAACAATTAAGTACACATCTTTATTAGGTTTTATTTTTAGAAATAAAGTAGGTGGGTCAAGGTTGTAACATTTTTGAATTTTTTTTATTTGTATCACTAAATACTTCTTAAATGTAGCAACTTACACTTCTGAGAACAATACAAATCTTATTTTTTAAAATCTTTGACAATATTAACTTTTCTTTTTCCCTTGCTTTTACTAATTTTTGGATTAAAGACAATACAGTTTTAATTTTTAAAAGGTAACTTTTAAAAGTTAGAATTCAGATCCACTAACATTTTAAAGTACAATTTATTCATTTATAATTTTTTGATGATCTCAATTTCTTTTTCTGTTTTTATTTAAGTAATTTATTTAGATTACTTCTCAATAGTTATCCCTTCACTTGTATCTTCCCATTTCCCCCTCCCCTAGGCCTGTGATAGAAGGGGACCTCCTCCCTGACCATATGATCACAGCCTATCAGGTCTCCTCCTGGTAGCCTGCTTACTGTTCCTCTGAGTGCCACCAGTTCCTCCCCACCAAGGGGAAGTGGTCAAATAGGGGGCGCCAGTGTTCATGTCAGAGTCAGTCTCCACTCTCCACACAACTGTGGAGAATGAGCTGTCCATGGACTAGATATGAATAGGGTTTCTGCTCAAACTACTGTGTCATTTATAAATTTTTAATCAGATGAACAGAAAATAGAAAGTGCAACGTTCATACTGAGCAAGCTTGGATTAATGACTAAATAGAAAGAAATTCTGTTTCTTTCCTCATTCCCAGCTTCCTCCCTCCTCCCCAGCTTCCTCCCTCTTCCCTCCTCTCCAGCTTTCTCCCTATTCCCCAGTTTCCTCCCTCCTCTGCCCATCTCTCTCTTAATTTTTTCTTTTTCCCTCTTTTCCTTTCTCCTTCTTTGAGATGGGCTGTCACTTGATCCTACTGTCTCAGTTTCCCAAGTGATGGAACTTCAGGTTTTTTTTTTTGTTTTTGTTTTTGTATTTTTAATTTCCCTTCAATATGAAGTGAGAAATACTAAGGACTAATCTCATCAAGGATGAGTGAAGATAAGGGACATTCAGGCATGGTCATCTGACACTGGGCCTGGTAAGATAGACTGCCAAGGGCAGATGACATGTCAATTCTGGCATGGTCAGGAGGCCTGGAAAAGGGTCAGATGAAACTGCACAGATAAACTAACACCAGGACAGAATCTCAATGGGAAGTTATCTTAGATGAAGGTGAAAAGAGGAATGGAAAATGGAGTCTGTACTTTTAGCCCATTCATTGCCCGTGCCACCAACTTCCCGTCTGCTTCGTAGGATTAAACGCTGAACTTCATGAAGGATCACTTGACCATTTGCTACAATTTACTTGTTAGCTATTGTTTAAGCATCTTTACAGTCCTGTTGGGACAGGTCTATATGAAATGTGTATAAAATGAGCATGGCTGTGACTGTCTTTGGGGAGCACAGGTAGGAGGAGAGACTGGGAAAGGAGAGAGTTGCTGCCTCTTCTGGCACAGTGAGGAGCAAGTGTCCTCTTGGGGAGCTCAATGCTCTCTTGCCCCTTTTAGTAGCTGGCAGTGGAGAGAGCATACAGAGACAGGAAATTTAGCCTTGGAGACAGAATAGTGGCTTACACCAGTGTAAAGCCAATTCTTTCAGGAAGGGATCACCACTTCCCTCTGGGGAGACCTCTTACTGCCAATCCAAGTGACAAAGCAACATTAATACAATATTGATTAGA
This sequence comes from Acomys russatus, assembly GCF_903995435.1. Taxonomy (NCBI): domain Eukaryota; kingdom Metazoa; phylum Chordata; class Mammalia; order Rodentia; family Muridae; genus Acomys; species Acomys russatus. The sequence goes on from NC_067138.1 coordinate 25,588,980, forward strand.
AAAAAAAAAAACAGAACTGCGAACAAGAAACACAAAAGCCCTGGTGAAGAATAAAAATACTCTCTTCTGTTCTAGGGTCCCCTTCATCATGTCTGTCCACCAAAAGCAGGAGGCTGCCATGTGCATTGCCAGGTAGGCACCTGTAATAGGCATTATTGTTTCCATTCTTGTGGGAATGACCCCCACAGCTACCAATCATCCTGCCAGAGAACTGATTGGGATCTGGTAAAACCGTCCTTGAAACATTCACCATGCACATTGTAATGGCTCAAGGTTTCAGTTCTTGGCATCTTTTTAGATCAAAGGAGGGACTAAGCTGTTGAACACTCTTCAAAAGCAGCAAGCCTAACTGTACAGGGACTCATCCTTATCCCCAGTAGAGGTAAGATGGGAATTACCCCCCCCCCCCCTCCATCAAATAGTCATGCATTAAGTATTCCTATCTGCCCTTTGGCATGAGCTCATGACTGGTTTGGACATTGTGAGAACTCTCTAGCAGATGAATAAGCCACTACAGCAGAATGCAGAAAGGAAGGTATGTCTATCTGAATGTGCAGTAGGTGCCCTCTTCCCCCAGCAGAAGATGAGTGAGTAACAGGAAATCATGGATGGCTTTGACCTTTTGTCACTGAAAGTCTATCTACTTGTTTGTTTTCAAAGAATCAAAAGTTAGCTTACCTGAGAATTGATATGTCATTTATTTTTTTTTACAAATACCAAAGACCCATGCCTAACCACAAAAATACTCAATGGTAGTCAAATTCAAATATTGATATTTTTCTTCCCATGAAGAATGTCATAGAACTTAGTTGCTTACTCATGATATAAAAAAATAATTTTCATACCATTCATCAAAAGTTGGAAGGGCTTACTTATAAGAAATTTTAATATATAATATAATATTTTCCCATAGTGAATTTGATATTTTAATATAACCTGCTATTCCAGAATGACTTCCCAAGGGCATCTTAGAAAAGTGGCTGAACAGTCTAGAATGAAGACAGTGATTTGATCTGTTCATTCATAAGCAAGCTTTCATGTGGCCAAGTCCTGAATAAAATCTATATTACTGTGGACTTATTAGATAACTCATGTAATAATTAGATTACATGAGTCATTTCATAGCTTATGAGTTCTAGAATAATTTGCTTAATGGGCATAGAATTTCTCTTGCTTTCCACTATGTTATTTAAACATCTTTCTTCACTTTGATTTGCTCAGACTTCTCTGTCATAAACTGTAGCTTAGCCAGATATGTTCTGTTAAGAACATTAGCTTCTATCATAGGCTGTCATGGAAAAGGAGCTTTCTAGGGAAGCATTCAGGGAGCAGTAGCATGGCTATAAGATGACTTCAGGGGCCAATATGATTTTATTAGAGGGATTTTAATAATATCTCCTTAGAGAAGAAAATACCCAAGAGACCATAAAATCTGAAGTCTGATTTTGTGTTTGTAGAAAATTGACCCAGAAACAATAGCTTAATCAAAATCAGTTGTAGGCCAGATAATAATACATCTTAATAAGCTCAATCAATGGTCTCCATCTATCCATCAATCCATCCATCCATCCATCCTCTATCTCTCTGCCAATCTCTCTCTTTCCCTCCCTCTTGCCCTCTTTCAGTTTAGAGTAGTTTTCTGAACTATTTTGACCTTTGGAAGTATTAGCATATGGAAGGAAGAACCACATAATTTTAGTCAAACTATGTAACTCTGAACTTTGAAATAAACATAGAATTTAAAATAATGTAAACCTAGTTTACTAGAGAATTTGATTTAATTGTTCTGAATTTACTTAAATTATTTACCATTTTAACACATGTCATAATTCACTTACTACTTATTACTATCATTTTCTTGCACTTACCTTATTTCTAAAGAGATGAAATTAATGTGGTTAAACTATCTAATGAACTTCTTGTGGGGAGCCTGTACTGGCAGGAAGACTCATAAAAATCTGTGTATTTCAATAAACTGGTCATACAATAACAAACCTCGACTGGTGCACAATGCTTCTTGTGACCTAAGACAATTTGCTTAGTATATTTTTACTTTAGAAGTTGTTATTTCTCAGCTCAACTTCCTAATGATATAATAGTAATAATAATAAAATATTAACAGCCGTGTTCCAATGTATGATTTTAATTAGATAATCCATTAATTTAGTAATAACACAGTCTGTGTTTCTTCTAAAGTTCTGACTCAAAGCCAAGACATTGACAAAGGTGAAAAGAGACTGATGGAGGAGGCCATGTGGCTGGCAGGGTTCAGATTGCTGATAATGCAGAACATCTGTTTCCACGTGTACAGAGGCAGGAGGGATGAGAGTTTTGATTAATTCAGGACACAGAACATGTCATCACTCCACAATTCCCGTATGCATTATTACAATCAGTCTGACAAAAGCCCATGAGACAAGAGCCACTATTTGCCCAGACATGTGCTCAGTGAAAGTGTTGACACCTGCCTTGTGAGGTCAGTGCTATCTGGTCCTATTTTAAGAACACTACCAACCTTGTGAATGTCTGGGGCGCCTGGCTGCCTCACACCAAGCCACTTTCCAAGTTCATTCTTTGATATCTTTCTATGACCTCATCTCTTGGTACCTGCTTCTCTTTTCATTTGAAAACCCAACCCCCAGTCCTTTAGACCCAACATTCAATCGTCTTTATGTGCAGTGAGTCTTGCTAAGTGCGTTGTTTTGGCTCACAGGATTCCTGTTGTTCCGTAGGACCCTCATGAGCAAGTTAGCTCTGTGAAGCCCTTCAGGTCAAGGTATGAATTTCACTCAGCAAGGACTCAAGGCTTATCGAGTCAGCCAGTAGTGATTGCTTTGATAGGATTCTTTGTGATGATGTGAGAAAATGCCAGCTCAAATGACCTCATGTAGAATCAATTCTTGAGGAATAAGGTTATGAAGCCCAATGACCTAGATATGTACTCTTGCCTCTGTTTACCACTGAACTGAGCATCTTCACAGTCTGTGGCAGGTGTAACATGTGAAGCTCTAGGTGTGGGCGAGACCTTATGAATGTCCCTGATTGACTGACTATATAGTGGCTGGGCAGGTAATCAACTGTTGTGCAGCTTAGTCTTGAAGGCTAGAAGATGCAGGATAAATTACAGAGCTGAGACTCAGGAGAGATCAAAATTGGCTGATGTGATAAGCTCAAACTTGTAGGCTGACTTTTGGGAGCTGTGTTAACACATGGAAACCAAATGTAAAGAATCAGGGCACCAGAAGCATGAGGAAGATCATACAGCCAGCTCTGTAATGGAAGTCCACAGCTAGAAGGGAGGAGAAAGAGAGCATGAGGGTCTCACTGGCCTCTGACTTCCCAGGAAGGATGAGGAAATGACCATAGCTAGTACTCTGCAGAAGCATCCCTTCTGCTAAAGGAGTGGCAAAGGATGAAATGGACCATCTTCATCTTCTAGATAACATTGTCCTGAGGATGATGGTGATATCGAAGAAAGCAGAGCAATAGGAGGAGCCTGGCTCATAAATTAACTCATTAGTCAGGGAGTCAATGGCTAAACTTATCTCTCATTGAGACACCTACTCTATGCAATGACACGTCTTCTTGCTTATTCTAGTTGTAGCCATATATGTTAGGTGCAGCCCAGTGTAACATAACTGAAAATAAAATTGTACTCAAGTTTTACTAAATAAGTAGCAATCCCTTAACTATAAAAGTAAAAAAAATGGGGTGGTGTGAGAAATAAAGAACAGAAAATGACACTGGAAGAAGGAGAACAGAGTTTGAAGACTTGTAAGGGCCCTTGAGGGGAATGTCCCTAGGAGCAGTCACTCAATAGAATAAACTCAGACCACATGATGGGAATTTGAAAACTGAGCACTAGACTAAAGTTACGGGAGATGACACTTCACCAAAGACTCTACAATATAGTTACTGAGTTCCTAGTGACGTCTGGTCATTTTAAAGAATGGTTTTACAGTACTAGGGATGTAGCTCTATTGTAAAATGCTCACCTGGACTGTGGGAAGTCCTGGATTTTAATATCAGTACTCAAAGCCCAAACCAATCCTGTTTATATATGGCATCCCTCAGTAATTTTCCTCATTAAACACTTATTTACTGTAAAGAGTTGCATACTTTAACACAAAAGAAAGGTGGCCTTATCAGCATATTTGTTTTGACTTGCATTTAGATTTATTTAGGTATAATTCCATACCATCATATTAAATACAGTTTTATGATTTAATAAGTTAATCATTTTGCTTCTTTGACTTTTAAATACACATAATAAATTTTAATCCTTTCACCCCTGTCACCAGCTCTCACCCTTCCTCCCAACAAGTGTCCTTTCTATTTTCATGTCTTTTGGACGTGGCCCACTGAGGGGTTGTCTGCATCAGTGTGGCATAACTTGCCAGTGTGATGAAGGCCTAAAGCAGCCCTGATCTGGGTATAGGCATGAGGACTTAGAGGGCAGTTAGGCATCATGTTCATCCAGCAAAAGAACAGTGGTTTACTCGTGGGGTGTGTGACTGCCCCTGCCAGAGCCTCTTGGCTAGGTTTACAGTGCCAGGCAAGAGTTCCCTCTGCAGAGCAGGCCTCAAGTCCCGTCAGACACGAGGTGCTGTGCTCCTTATTCTGTTTTTTGCTCATTTACTTCCAACTTCTGCCATCAGTTTTATCAGCTTATATAATGAGAGAATGATTTTTTTCCCTCTTCTATCTATCAGGCTTCAGGAAAAAAACGAATCTGTAAAGTTATATAATGTCCAAATATCCTGGTTTGCATCCTGGGGCGGTAATAAGCCACTAACTAAAATCAGCTTGGGGGAGGGATGGACACAATTTCTCACCTGAGGGCGGGCCTCTCTTCCCAGGAAAGTGGAGTCTGTGTCAACTAGACAACTAAGCAACCACCCAAAGGGCAGACTCAGCGTTTCTGACATAATTGCTACTATGAATGTTGCCACTTGGAGTTTGCTGGGGGATTTTTTTTGGGGGGAGGGGTTGATTTTTAGTTCTGTTTACCAGACAATGATCTCTGCTGATTGTAGGGATTCCGCTGCTAGAGCGTTGCTACTGGTGGTGGCAAGTTCAAAGGCCACTGCTGCTGTCACCACTGCCCAGACCAGGGCCACCGTGGCCATCACCACCTCCGCCGAGGCTGCTAAAGGTCACACACTCACACCCACACCCATACACACACACTCCTCTCTCTCTCTCTCTCTCTCTCTCTCTCTCTCTCACACACACACACACACACACACACACACACACACACACACACACACACACACCCCACTCATTTAAGAATTTCTCTGTGCCTAACACAGCCACTCCCCACCGCCAATCCTATGACAAAATACCTTCTCCCGGCTTCGGGGAGCCCACTTCCTCCTGCCCTCAGTCATTTGGCCCAGAGTGCTTAAGACTATCATCATTCCTAAGAGCTATGCAACCCACAAGCAGCAGGCCACTAAAATTTAAAGTGGCTAGCTTGAGGCCAGTTGGCCAGTCCTCTTTCCACTCTGGGGCTGTGAAGGCGGCTCAGTGGGAGCTGTCCATGGTGACTATGCCGCCTCAGCTGACTCTTTACTGTTGCCTCCATGGGAGCTGCCTATGGTGACTATTCCTGCTTTAGCTGACTGCTTAATGAAAACCAGACACCTTTCCTGCCTCAGAAACCCTGCTGCCACCACCACTGGAACTGTACAGGATAACAACCTTTCCTGCTTCAGCCTACTGCCTTCACAATGGACTCTCTGACACATTGTAAACTATAGCAGCCTAGCTACCCCCCCGACCCCCACCAGACCTCTGTAACTGCCATCTCCAGCCCCTCAGTAGGACTCATCCCAGATTGTGCTAATTTAGGATAAGAAAGCCTGACAAAACCTCACCAATCCCTGAGTGTCCCTGAGCTCAGGCTTGAAATCCCACCAATCCACACTCTGGAAATCCCTGCCCCAGAAAGCTCTTTCCCCTAAGAAACCCTATATAAAGTCTATGTCTGCCCAGTTCTCTGCTGTCTCCTCCCACGAACAGAGGCAGCCACTCCTGGATTCTACCCTCCTCCCCTGGGTTCATCCCTTTAATAAATCTCTTTTAAGAGGTTTACTGCCTACTGTGACTTTTTCATTGGAAAAAGGAGGAGTTGGAGGAGAAGGAGAGGGAGAAGGAGGAGGAGGGGAGGAAGAGGAGAACTGGGAGGAGGGAGGATCAGGTTCCAAGGTTTCTCAGTTCCTCTGGGCCTAGGGGCAACTCTTTCCTGGGAGCTGCATTGTCTCTGTTGAGGAGGCCTCTCTCCTGGGCTCCCAAGCCTCAGGATACTCTTGGGACACTGGTCCACCTCAGGCCTGGGATACCTTCCGAGCTCTCAGAGTTGTGGAACCCTTCCACCTGAGTACTAGAATGCAGGCCACACAGTGCACACAATGCCTGCAAATAGCAACAACACTGATGTCTACTTATCCTCATACAATAGACCCTGTGCTTTTCCCCCAGATGGTCCACAGACACTACAAGTTCCATCCAAAATTAGAATAATGCTCATAGTGAATAAACTCCCCTTGGACATCTTGACTGTCCTCAGTGTGACAGTCTGGTGACCATTCTAAGAATCCTTTTCACATTCTATCTTAAGACGACACCCAGCTGATATGTATCCTGCGTATTAGCTTTTTTCTCTTCACACTTTCATTATGTGTTAGTTTTGTCTTCACCCACTGCTACTGTAGCAATTTAAAGGCACATCTTTAGCTATTACCTGACACATAAAACAGAAAACATCCCAACAACATGTACCATTTACAAGGGTTCTATATTTCTTCTTTTAAAAATATTTTTGCTTCTTCATTTGTGTGTGTGTGTATGTGTGTGTGCCATGTGTATGCTATGTGTGTGCCATGTGTGTTCAAGTACCCTCAAAGGTCAGAAGAGTGCATTGGAATCTCAGTACCATGAACCTGGAGTGATGGACAATTGTGACCTGCTGGTCCTCTGGAACACCAGCAAGTGTTCTTAATCACTAAGTCATTTCTTTAGTTCCCTCCCTTCTTTTTTGATCCTGAGAAGTAATAACTAACAAAATGCTAGATAATTTTTAAACCCCTTTATAACAAAGTAAATAAAAATAAATGACACATGACTTAACTTTAAATATATTTGGTAAAAACAATACTTAATCATTAAGGTCAAGTACATCTACTGTACTCAGTAGAGCTAAGCAATGCAAAAAGTCAATCTTTCACAATACAACTAGGATCACTAACTTGAGAAAAGAAATGTCAGTCAAGTTACTGAATTTTAAGCATTCATAACAATGGCTGGATTTTATGACATCTAAAATGGTAATTTTTAAAAAGTGTGTGTGTGTGTGTGTGTGTGTGTGTGTGTGTGTGTGTATGTGTACATTCATGCAGATGCTTGTGAAGGCTGAAGAGGGTGTCAGATAGTCAGGAGCTAGAATTGCAGGCTGTTGTGAGATATCCAATGTGGGTTCTGGCAATCAAGCTTAGGTCTTCTGAAAGTACAGTAATAACTCTTGGCTACTGAGCCACTGCTCAAGCCCCATAGAATAATTTTGTCTCTTGAAATCATCCTAAGTTATTTTGTTTCCACGATACAGATTACTGGTCATTATCCCCATTGAGGTCTCTAAAACAGCAAGTTCTTCCATATTCCCTACACTGCTGCACTTGAGGCAGGGTAAAGACACAGGCATACTGTGCTACAGGACATGAAGTCTGTCTTCTCAACCGTAATATGACCTACAAAATGGTTAATGCAATATGCTACTTCCAAAAATTGTGTCCTGAAAGGAAAGATGATGCCACTCAGGCAAATCTTCTGGCATGCCTTTTGTACAATTTGCCCCAGGCATGCTCAGTAAAACAGTAAGTACAAACTAAATATATGACATGTCTAATATGATAATTTTTCACATTCAGGTAATTTATGAGCCCAACACCTCCACCAAGAGAACAAAGTCAATTCAGTGCATTCTGAATTTCCTTGTGTTTCTTGTTGTTGCTCTTTTCTTGTCCCCTAATCTCAGGCAACCTTTCATATTTGCCTGAGCCTCTTGCTTCTGGGAGAAATTCCCTACAAATCTTTTTGCTCTGTAATATCTCCCATGACAAAATGAGTTACCTCTCAAGTGAAAGAAGACCCACCATGTCTCTCTCCCTTCTCCTCCACCTCCCACCTCCCAGGAGGCTGAGGATAAGTGCTCACCTCGCTAGCCTAGCCTATTGCTTTTCTGTGAGTGCTTGTGAGCATTCTCCTATTGCAACAGCCTGAATCAAACTATCTTTTTGCTGCCTTCTGCATTTTGGATTGACAACATGGTCCCGAGACTTCACCTATATCCCTGTGTATTCCACACAAGTAATGATACCTTCAAAGAGACCTGAGGGTGCCTTTCCACCTCTGTGGGCTCGCTCCAGTGCCAGCACCTTAGATTTCACACCTCAGTTATGCTCTCTGTAAATGAACTGATGGTTTCTAGAAATTGCATATCTGTTGAAAGGCAACAGAGAATCAAGTCTGTTAGTCCTTTCTGAATGTCTACACTGGACTAAAATCAATTATAGCTCCTCATCTCTGGGAAGAGAAGGGCTTGCTGATGTGGGCCAGTGGGTTTGTGATCCTGTGTTTATGTCTGACCCACAATGGATATTTTTGCTTGTGTTTACTGTTATACATCCTGCTTTTTAGAATATTTTTTCATACAAATTGCTGAAAGTACATTTGTAAACAGGGGCCCCAGCCTATTTTATGATTGCATTGTATTTCTCTGTACAGTTTTAAATAATTATTTTAACAACACTGCAGCATTAGGCTATTTCTAGTCTTTATACTATTATAAATAATAGAGAGTGATTTTGTATGTGGGCCATTTTCTTCTTTTTTAAATTTTAGGTTAGCAGACAGTGCTATTTTCATGCATATATGTCATTATACCTTATTCTAATTTGTTCCTCTTCTTCTCTGTCCTCCTCCCACCACTGGAATGGTGGCCTGCATTTCTCCAGGTAGTGCTGCTTTCTTGTAATTTGTGTTCTGTTATTCCATTTCCCACCTCAGTTAAGATCTTACCCTACCCTCACAATCCCCCCTTCTAGCTTTTTTTTTTTTTACTTAAGAAACACACATATAAAAGTTGCACACACATACAAGTGAAATTTTATATTTAGTTTCGTGTATGATAGAAAATGTGGTCCTTGCCTTTCACCCAACACAATGAATTCCAATGCCATGCATTTTCTGCAAATGTCAGGATTTCGCTTTTCTATGGTTGTATAAAATTCTGTGTATATATGCATCACAAGTTATTTATTATTTATTGTTTGTCTCTTTACTCAATTATCCTTATTATTATTTTTTATCTAAAGTGGTTCTCTTTCTTGTAAACAGTCCAGCTGTAAATGTGGACATACAGAGATTCGTGGTGTGCTGACTTACAGTTGTTCAGGCACACCCACAAGGGGTATTGGACAACATGGTAAATCTACTTTCATTTTTTTGAGGCTTACACACTGACTTCCATAGTGAATGCACTATGAGGCCCCTCTTTCCACTCTTCTTTTTCAGAATTTGCTGTCACTTGTTTTCCTGATGACTGTCATTCTGAGTTCAGTGAAATATAAACTCAAAGTAGTTCACTTCTATTTCTCTGATGACAAAGAATGTTGAACACTCTTTAAAAGTATTTATTGATCATTTGTATTTCTTCTATAGAAGACTATTAAATTTGTGGACATATTTGTTGATTGGATGATTAATTTTTAGCTTTAATTTCAGTTATTTGTATGCCCTGGATTTGGATGCCTTGTCAGGTGTGTAGTTCGCAGAACTGTATTCATCCTTTAGGGTCTTTGTTCACTCTGCTGATTGCTCCCTTAGTTGTGAAGTATATTAATCAGCATTTTCTATAAGAACAGAACTGGGTCTACATCAGGTCCGCTGTATATATATTATAGGTAATAGCTTATTATTTTATAGGATTCTTGACTGTGAGAACAAGTGGGCCTCTGTCTATTTTCCCTACTCTTGGGCCTCTTTTCCTTTTGCTGGGTTGCAGTATTCAACTTTGATGTAATAGGTTTTGCTTCACCTATTTTATTTCGTTGTGTTCAGTTGTTACCTCCTAGAAGCCTGTTTTTCTCTAATGAGAAAAACAAAGGAAGTGGATGTGAAGGGAAATCTGAAGTGTGGGGAAGAACTGGGAAGAGCAGAAGGAAACTATACTATGATCAGGGTATATCATATGAGAAAAAAATCTATTTTCAATTTAAAAAATCAAAATTGTTTTTCGTACAATACATTCCAATCACGGATTTCCCTTCATTCATTGCCTCTCAGATGTTTCCCATCTCCCTACCCATCCAACTCAAGCCACCACCCCTTCCAGAACACAAACAGGCAAGTAAAATGGACCAGAATAAAACAAAACAAATGCACAGAAAAAAAAAAAAAAAAAAAAAAAAAAAAAAAAAAAAAAAAAACCCCAGGAAACACACACACACACACACACACACACACACACACACACACACACACACACACACACCCCATAAAAACACAAAATTAGGAACTATAATATATGAGCAAAATACCATAAAGTAATTAAAAAAAAAAAAAACAAGACAAAGCACTATGAGAAAAAAAATCTCCAAAAATACTATTGAGTTCATTCTGTGTATGCTATCTGAGCTGGAAATAGGACTTGCCCTTAAGTGTGGTTTATATACCCAGTGAGACTCCATTGGAGAAAACTTATATTTCCACTGCAAGCAATTGACACTTGGAGAGAATTTCCAGGTTTGGAGTGGGAGCTTCTGTCCCCTTCTCCTCTCAGCTCTGCAACTCATCTGGCCTGAACCTGTGCAGGCCATGTGCATGTGGCCATAGTCTGTGAGAGTCTATGTGGGCCTAAGTCCTGTTGTGTCTGGAAGAAGCTGTTCCATGGTGTCTTCTCTTCCCACTGCCTCTAGTTCCTTCTTATAGACACTTTTGTGGACTATGATATCCCCCATGGGCTCCTATGCTCGAGCATTTGGACCCTAGAGGTGGGGTCTAGTGGAAGAAGTGGATCCCTGGGGGTGATTCTTAAAATAATCTGGTCCTACTTCAAGCCTGATCTCTGTTTCTTGGTTGGACACAGGTAGCAAGCTGCCATACACTCCTGCCATCAAGGAACAGAGTGCATCCCCTGCCGTGATGAATATTGCCTTCCAAAGATGCAAACCAAAATAACCCTTCGCTCTCTTGTTCCTGTCAGGCACTTTGGTCATGGTGATGAGGAAGCAGGTGAATTCAGTCTGTCCTGAATCAGTGGCTCACAGGAGAATCGCTGGATCTCACAGTTCTACTTGGGTATTTGAAAAACTTTCATACTACTTCAAAAACACGGCTTCACTAATGTATATCCTCACCTACTACTCACGGAAGCTCCTCTTCCTCCTCCATAATATCCATCTTGTCTCCGTGATAATGGCCAGTCTAACAGGTGGGAGGTCATTGCTCACTGTGATTTTAATCTGCGATATCTCTGGTACACACGTGGCTCTTTGTATCTCGGGAAAGGATGTTTAATCAATGGCTCTGTGATGTATGTGCACGCACATCCCGAAGAGAAAAAACATCCTCAGCTATTTAAAAACAAGGAAATCTTGAAATTTGCAGGCAAATGGATAGAACTAGAAATGATCATCCTAAGTGAGATAATCCGGACCCAAAAAGAAATGCATGGTGTATACTCACTTACAAGTGGATATTAGCCCAACATAGATGTCCTCTGAGAGAGACTCCACCCAGTGAGGATGGGGACAGTTAATGAGACTCAAAGCTGGGCACTGAGCAGAGTGCTGAGAGTTGTAGGGTGACCTTGCTAGGCTACAGAGGAAAGAGGTCACATGTAGTACAGAGGACAGTGGATAAGCTGAAGTCAGAGGTAAGGGGAGGAGTGCTCCCCTTTTTAAGGACTAGGGGAGGGAAAGAAAGGGAATGAGGGAGGGGATGGGATCAGGCGGTGATAAGGGAGGGGGCGGGATCAGGAGGTGATTAGGGAAGGGGCTGCAATCAAGATGTAAAGAATTCAAGCTACAGAACGAGCAGGTAACTTATATTGCTAATCTCACTACATGGGAATAGCTCTGAGACTGGCTGAGATACAAATGTCTATGCATAGACAAGGCTCATGTTGGTCACAGACTCTCTATGACTGATCATTAGCGTCCATTCTTAGTATGACAGGAAGGAAGATTTGCAGATGTCTTACTTCTGCTCATACAATGAGCAGAGAATCAGCCTTAATTGCTCTGTGCATCCTGCACGCCTCATACAATTATAGTGTTAGAACTGTACAATGCTTGTGAGACATTATGTTTTCAGAACAAAAGAACTGGACACTGATGCTGGATCAGACCTGACAGGATTCATTCCTGCCAGCACGCTGCACACTGACATCTTGCATCTTCCAGGTTTTAGCCCCAGGTGCTTCAGTTGCTGTCACCCATCAGAACTGGACAGCTTCCAGGAAAGCATTGTAGAAGCATCTAATCCCAATTGGTCCAACATTTCAGACTGTCCCACATAGGACTCCTATTAAGCATGGGATTTCTCAACATTTAGAAACTGCACCACAAATGCTATGCCTTGCTTACTTAACCATTTCCCCCAATTTTGACTGGGAGAAACTTCAAAGGTATTATTTGCCCTAAATCAACCTGAAGAAACTTTAAGAGAACAACGTCCCAGTTCCTCTAAGGGGAGGTTGGGTAGGTTTCTGTTTGCTCTCTTGGGCTACAGACACTTATTTTCTTCAGGAGGTAATTATAAGTTATTATTGGTCTTAGACAGAGAGAAAACTAGGTTGGACTCAGGAATGCCTCTCTTTTTCTTTATCTCTCTTTCATAGGTAAGGACATAGGAGCTGAAAAGAAAGAAAGGGGGATATAGAAATACTGAGGGTGGGTAGAACAAAATGTAGGTTATTGAATCTACTCCTCAACTCAAGGCCTTAATTGTTACTCACAAATAAAGTTATTTTTAATTCATTGGTATAGGATTTTGTATATTTGATGCAAGTCATGGTCATGTCAAAAATTAGTCTAATCTTAACACAAGAATACATATCCTAGATCTAACAGGTAGATATGACTCTATAGCTATATAAGGTAAAATAGTTAAATGAGGTCTTCAAAAGCCTCAGAGACCTACAGAATATGGCATTTAAAGATGTTTTTATTATTCTAAAGATTCTTTGACAACAAGACAGTTAACTCCTGGAAACACCCAGCCTACCTCAAAGAAGATGATCAACATCAAAGAAGCTCCTTATGGAGATGGCTTCAAATATGGCAAACCAGCCACTGGGCAAAATGTCCTCATTTCTGCAATAGACAGAATTCTGCCTAAAAATGGACAAGCTTAGATACAGGCAGAATCAAGAGCTGGACTCTGCCAAGACAGGGTTACAAGTCCTCAAAAGTTCCTGTTTTGCAAATAAGCCTGTCAGAGATATTGGCCTAGAATGCTGAAGATGATGCTCCAACATTATAGAGAATGTTGGGTGACTGTCTCAGTCTTTTTTTTTTTTTTTTCATTTTGGAAGCTGCTAACTTGCACTTCCAGTTCACTCAGGTGTTTAAGTTTTGTCCCTTCTCAAGTCTCTGATGGGGTTGAAGACCATAAAGTTTAGCCTTATAATTAAGTTTAGTTGGTTAGGGGTTAGGATATTTTAAAATCAAGATAGATGTTTTAAGTTAATAGAGATGAGATATGTTAGATATTGATTTCATTCAGAAATTTAGACCCGACAAGATAGGAAAGATATTTACTTCAAGTTTGACAAATTCGAATAGCCAAATCATGTGGTTCTTCCTGCCATGTGTAATAATATAAATGTATATGTTAGAATAAATAAATTAATTAATGAATAAATAAAAATGAAGAAAAAATGAAACATATATAGAAAACTAACTTGTAACACACCATAATAATGTAGCTGCAGTTCATTCAGCGATTATTAAAGGGTGATTTTTGCCTGTCTCAGCTCCCATGTTGCAGCTACAAATCTTGGTACATCAGTGACTTTACGTGGAGATGGAGTCTTTAGAAAGGTAAATTGAGGTGTAGGTGGGTCATATTTTCAAGGACCTGTCTTACTAAGAAGAGATTAGGACAGACTGAAAGACACATACACACACACACACACATACACACACTCGCATACGGAGAAGACACCATCAATTCCTGCAGAGAATGCATAAGAAACCTAACCTGCAGCTGATTGGCAGTGAAGAAATGAAACTTTAGCCCAGTCTGTGGCAATTAGTCTGAATATCCTGAGGCACAGAGTGGGTTAAACAGTCAGCATATGAAAGGGAGCATCCCAGATAGGGCTCTGCTTCCAGTGCCACCCCACCAGCACAGGCTTTATCCTGAAACAAGAAGACTGCACCCACCAGGCTTCCTGAATGGTAGAGATGAATTTGCTCAAGCTCTAGCCCTGGAAAGCACCCTGCAGGGGACTTAACACATTGGAAGAGTTGCACGTGGGTTGGCCATATCTACTCTATTGGGTGGTACATGCTGCAGGTGATGGAATGCCCTGCCTCTGTCTGGTTTCTTCTGATTTCTCTAACCTAATAAAGGCCAACTTTATGGTGAGAGGCTTTCAGAAAATGCTTAAAGCAAATGATTCATGGACACTATTAAGGCAGTGCTTGTAGGTCCACTAAACATAAAAATAGATATTAACTTAATATAAGTCAATCAGGGCTCTGACAAACTAGTTCAGAGAACAAACAAGACTAATTGTCAGGTAGGATATTATGTAGCTTGACTTAAAACATGCACACACACACACACACACACACACACACACACACACACACACACAAAAGCAAAAAAGCCAAAGAACTATCAGATCAAAGGAGACAAAAATTAAAATGACTTGTGGAAGTTGTCAAAGCCAGGCCACCATTGCAGCTTATGATATACATGTAGAAACAAGGTTCCTCACACCGTGTGTTCTGAGTAAGTCAGGTGGACGAATCATATAGAAATGGTCTCAAAATTATGAAAGGATGTTCAGAAAAATGATACCCACTAAGATAGGAAATGACTCCTGAAATGGAGTGCACCAGGGGAATGTGCATAATTCAGTCAGAGGATAAGGCTGAAAAAGCCCCTGCAAAGTTGATTTACTCACTGTTCAGTGCCAGGTCCAAATGGAACTGCAGTGGAGAAATTAGCATTCGATTATTGCATAGCAGTTTTGAAAACCTGAGCCTTGGCCAATTTGTTTTCCTGAATCTATGTAATATTAGATAATGTGGCTGAGACTATAATACATTTCAGTGTCTGACTGATCCTTTAGCTAAAGAATCAAAACCGTGTTTATATAGTTGCATGTGCTCTCTATCTCCAAGACACCAGATAGAGGTGTTTATATTTTTGTTTAGTATGAATCATACTTTGACATAAGTTGTGTGTGGAAAATCCCTGTGGTCTGTAGGCTTTTGTGGGTGGACTTTAGAAAGCAGCAATCCTATCATCTCTGGCTGCCTGTAAGTGCCTGGCCTCTCCCGCAGTGCCCACGAGGGAAGGCTTAAGCCATCATGGAAGGAGAGTTTCAGCTTGTGCTTGCCATAGTCCGCCCTCTGGTGCTCCTTGCATCGCCTGGCATCTTAGATGTGTCCTCCAGACACAGACCACGAGTCCACTGAAGCTCATATGAGGAAAGAGTGACAGGAGGGGAGGAGGCCAAGCGAGGATGTAAGTTAGGAGGTAAGCTCAGGAGTGGGTCCTAGAGAAGAGTGGGAGCAAGGCCCACAGAGGAGCCCTGAGGACCCTGTAGGTAAGGAATGAGGAAGACCATCTGCCATAGTCAAGGGTGGCCTGAAGAGGGGACACAAACACCTCACACTGCTCCCCTGGAAGATACAATAGCAACCTAGGCAACAGGTGGGGTGCAACTGTGGGCCCCTACAACAAGAGGGGAACATGATCCCATTTCTTTTTTCTTTCTATCTTTTGTTTCACCATTAGTTAAGTTTTCATCTTCCTGAAAAGTCAGCCGTTTCTCTTTATCTGAAGTTAGCTTCTTTCATGCATCATACCACAGGGAAAGGGGAGCCTTAGGGACCCCAGCTGTAACCCGAGCCAAGCCTCATTGGCTCCATGCCTGCACACAAAACCCCAGAGACTCCAGTGGCTATGTACCTCTGTAAAGGGTCCTATTGAAGCTGGTTTTGTATTGTGAACAGTGGCTAAGTACCTCTGTAAAGGGTCCTATTGAAGCTGGTTTTGTATTGTGAACAGAAGTAGAGACCCAATCCCAAAGCCAGAAGGTACATACATATCTTCGGACCAATGAAAGAGAGTCATCAAGCAGAATACTTAAAGCCAAATAAAAGGCCATACTCCCTAGAATCACAGTCTTCCTCACTTTGGGAGCCTCAACCTGTGAGCCACACTTGCTAGCAAACTTCCATCTGCTTGTCCTGAACTTGTCCTATCATTGGTTTCTTTAGCACATAAGCAAAAGAATCATCCTGCTAACTGTATCAGTAAGGCTGAAAACTCCCCAGAGATGGACTCACAGAATCCTTAAAGTATCTTAAAGCCCCAGGTCCTAGGACCCCTTCCCCAGCTCCAATATTGGAGCTGTATACACCAGGGTCACTGTTTGATGATAACGTCCTTAGAAGGGGAAGTTGAGGCTAGCTGGGTGGGCTGTATTTAATAGGGCTCTTTCCTCTTATGAGCTATAAGAAGAATTAAGGCTGCTGACACTGGCAGAGTGGGATCCCATAGGCATGCTACAGGATCCAGCACTGAGCAGGCAAAGGCTGGAGTCACGGGATTTTGACATGCCTGCTGTTGAGGCAGTCATAACAAAGCTTTGGAGGTATTGA
Source organism: Acomys russatus (assembly GCF_903995435.1). Classification (NCBI taxonomy): domain Eukaryota; kingdom Metazoa; phylum Chordata; class Mammalia; order Rodentia; family Muridae; genus Acomys; species Acomys russatus. The sequence continues at coordinate 25,605,890 of NC_067138.1, forward strand.
GGATTTTATACCATGGAAGTGCCTGCAGACTCAGGACTCCGGAAGAGAGGAGAGAAAGGAAAGCAGGCTTTCTTCCTCATTCTAAGGAAGGGGTAGAAACTAGAGAGTCCCAGGTCCAGGTCTTTTTTCAATTAATCAATTAATTAATTACTTATGTCTATTACATATACAATGTTCTGCCTGCACACCAGACAAGGGCAGCAGATCTCATTATAGATTGTTAGTGAGCAACCATGTGATTGCTGGGAATTGAACTCAGGACCTCTGGAAAAGCAGACAGTGCTCTTAATCACTGAGCCATCTCTCCAGCCCCCATACTTTTTGTTTGTTTGTTTGTTTTTTCGAGATAGGGTGTCTCTGTGTAGCCTTGACTGCCCTGGATTCGATTTGTAGACCAGGTTGGTCTTGAACTCACAGAGATCCACCTGCCTCTGCCTCCCAAGTGCTGGGATTAAAGGTGTGCGCCACCACGCCCGGCCAGATCTTTCCTAACTGGTGGAGTTCTGTAGGCTATGAGAGAAGGCTTTGTTGGTATATACTGAGTCATGTGCCACCTATGGCCTGCAGACAGACATCATTGCAGTTTATCTAGAGAGCTGGGTGTCTACTCTGCCCAACCCTCTGAGGACATGGCTGTGAGCTTCCTTTCTCATCCATGTTGCTGATTTTCTTCTCCTTTAAAAAAATATTTGTTATGTTTGTGCATTTGTGAGCCTGTGGGAGTATGCACACATCACATGCAGACAAGAGGCCATGAAGGCTAGAGGAGAGTGTGGGGCCCTCTGGAACTGGAGTTACAGGCAGTTGTGAGCTGCCTTCTGGGTGCTAGGAAGCAAGCCTGAATCCTCCGCAAGAGCAGCAGGTGCTTTTAAATGCTGGCCGTCTGTTGCTGGAGCCATATATTGCTGGTTTTCTTACCCATTGTGTTGACGTTCCTCTTAAAATCTTGAACTGAATTTATCTACTAGTTTATAGTGTCTTTTGGGTCAAGAAAACATCTGAAGTTTTGTAGGGACAAAATTAATGCTGTATCCTATATGTAATTTATATTCTACAATTAATGATGCTCTGTATTGTCCTCTAGGTGCCCTTCTCCCTGCGTTCTGGGAATGGCACCTGCCAGCACTCTCCAGAAACTGCCCTGGAACAATTAGATATGGTTAACGCCCAGTGATCCTCTGAGATAAAACAACTTCCCTGGAGATTCAGTCTCCTGGACCCAACCTGCCTGAAGATCTACATTCTTGAGACACACAACCTTCCCTGGAGATTCGGCCTCCACCCAACCTGCCTGAAGGACTACGTTCCTGAGACTTATGATTCCTGCTTATGGTTTTGTCCTTGCTTCCCTTTGACCCCTCACCCCTAATTACAGTTTTTCCTTATAAACCCATTATCATTGACACTCCAGTATCATTCTCCTATCCTGCTGCGTCAGTAAGGATGGTGATCCAAAGCTCTGAGCCTGTAATACCCTGTGTACGTTGCATCGGTATTGAGTCCTGGTGGTCTTTTTTTGGGGTCTCATGACCTGGGTAATCTTGGCATAACAGTTTAATCTGCCATTTTACTTATTCCAGTGACTTTGAGTTTAGTAGTTTAATACCAACTGAGCATCGGTCACTCTGCTGGGATGTAGTAGAAAAAAAAAAAAAAGAAAAAAAGACTGCTTTTGCAGAAAGGAAAAGGATCCTTCTAGCTCTCCCCATTTTTATTTGAGTACTGTGAAGTACAGGCTAGCCCAAAACTCACGATCCTCTTTCCTATGTCTCTGGAGGACTGCTTGGAATACAGTTGTGAACCACTACCACACTTGGTTTGTTTGTTTTTCCCATTTTCAGTAGGTTTTCTAAGTTTCAAATACAGTTTTTCATGTAGCTACATCTAAAAACAATTCTAAGTGTTATACAGTGATCATTTAAGTCAGAATTTGTCTATCAAAATGGATAATTTTAAGAAAAGGGGGAAAGAAAGGTAGAAGAGGGAAGGAAGGAGAGAGAGAGAGAGAGAGAGAGAGAGAGAGAGAGAGAGAGAGAGAGAGAGAGAGAGAGAAAGGAAGGAAGGAAGGGAGAGAGCGGGGAGCAGAGGGAGAGAGAGAGAAAACTAGGAAATAAATGACACTCAGGCCACGTGTTCACTGCATTTGTGGATGTCTCAATGTGATTACTGCTTTGTGCTTTGTTTTTGTCTCTGAAAAGAAATAATTATCAGTGCTCTCAATATTTTCTGCCTTGAAATCCCCCCAAAGCATATGTTTTCCAATCTGTGACAAGTTGACAAGTGTAAAACGCAAGATATTTTCTTTCCCTTCTTCCTTCCTCCTTTCCTTTCTTTTTCTTTCATTTGTGGTTTATGATGTATGATATTAAATCACATACACAAATATCTATCTAGATCTAGATACAGATACAGATATAGATAACACTGTATTACGGTCACAGTGGTGAAAAGTAAATGACCTAAAGGACAGCCTGGGCTCAGCTCAGGCAGAATGTTGACTAAACAGAAAAACTGTTATCTGGTAAACAGAAACTTAAACTCAGCATTCCTTAGAAATCTTGTCACCAGCCAAGGACAATGCATGCAGGAAACCTAGACCAATATGGCCAATGGATAGCTCATTCTCCACAGGTGTAGGGCAAGCAGGAACTGCCTCTGACATGAACTCTGGTGCCCCCTCCCCTTTTGATCACTTCCCCTTGGTGTGGAGGTCCTGCAGGCACACAGAGGAAGGGGGAGTAAGTAAGCTATTGGGATGAGACCTGATAGGTTGTGGTCATATGGTAGAGGAGGAGGGTCCCCCTGTCAGAGGCCTAGGGGAGGGGAATAGGGCAGAGGAAGGGAGGGAATGTGGAAATGGGAAGATACGAGTGAGGAGATAGCATTCCAGATATAATATAAATAAATTATAATACTTTTTTTAAAAAAGGAAAGAATGAAACCCTGTGAAGCTGGTTCCTGCCTGTCAGGAAAGCTTACTCACCTGCAATAGTCAGCCACCTCTAGCAAAAGGCATCTAGTTCCTGCTTAACTCAAACAACCTACAACGCCCCCCCCCCCCCCCCCCCGTTCAAAGTCCCCATGCTATCCAGCTATCCAGAGGCTGCTATAGCCTGCACTCCATCTCCTGCTGCTCTAACTCCCAGGGTGTTCTGGCTTCTGCATCCCTCCTCTTGTCCCCATAAACCTCCTAAGGTAAGGCTCTTCATGCTGCCTGTTGCCACCCCCTCCCCAGCAGTCTGAATCCCCAAATAAACTCTCTATTCACGGAGTGGTCTAGTCAGTAGTTATACCCTGCAGATAAAATCATTTCTGGCAGGAGCCTAACAAGATCCTGTTGGTCAAAGTGAGGATGGTCAGAAGTGTATACTAGGCTTCTTTATTTGTGGAAGTGCAGCCAGCGTCTATGGTAAAAAAAAAACCACTCGTTTTAGTAGGTTTTCTTAAAATACCCAGAATCGCTTGGTTAGCTTTTCAAGCAAAGGAGGCCAAATCTGGAATGTACTTTTGCTCAGTTCTATAGTCTTGGGCAAGCTACTAACTTCCCTGAAAAGCAGCCGTCTCATCATTTTCATTGGATATGGTGAGATGGCCCCATAAGCTTGAGGATTCTCTGAGTGTACAAAGCATCACCGACTGTGAGTGACAGTGTGGACAGTTCAATCTGCTTATTGTACGTCACCTGCTGGATAGCTAAAGGAAACAGAAGACACTACTTGCAGACCACAATGAAGTGGGTGTAATGTGTGCAAAGACACAGAGAAAACATTAGTAGTGGAATCCTTATGTGCTAGAATAAGTTAATTTTTAAATCCACCCATCCCTTTCTTTTCATACAGAACTTAGGATCCACTAGAGGCATGAGAGAGTTCTACTGACCTCATTTTTTTTTTTTTTTAAATGGAATGGTGATGGACAGGAAATGACTACAAAAAAAAGTCCTTATTGTTTTCACATCCTATTACACCTGAATCCATTACCATCTGCTTGTTAAGCCTCCTCAGAGAAGGTTCTGGGGATGGAAGGTGAAGCTTCCTGAATGCGGAAGGTAGCAACTCTGCTGTTGAACCACACCCTGCTTTGGAATTCAGCCTTTCTTTGTCCAGCAAAGGCTGCTCCTGGGAACTTAATCCACAAGTCCTGGAACTTTGCACAGTGCATCCTCACTCCATTGCCCTGGGTTTTTTTTTTTTTTTTTTTCCCTCCAGTCATCTGGCTTCTTCTTGCACTTGCCTTACTGCTGGTGGACGTCTTCCCTCCACAACCTGTACGTGTAGATCGACTGCCTGCCAGTCTTTTACCAAACTGTCTCAATAAGTTTGGAACTCACACTTTTCCAGGAACTCGAAGTTGGCTAGCAAACTCTCATATCGTTTCCAGAGGAGCTTGTACGTAGACATGTCATAATATATATCATTTGTCACCCTGTTCCCATGAAATTTAAGACCCCAGGAAGCAGACTGTCCTGAGGATGATCTGATCAGAAATCTATGATGTGAAAGGAAGGGTCTTGCTTGTCATTCCTTCCAAAGTTCCAGGAGATTTTTACAACAAATTGGTATCATGAACTGCAAATACTACTTTCTGATAGAAAGGTGGGGTATAAAATGTTCTCAGTAAAGGGGAAACTACAATTTGGCTGAGCAGCTCTGTGTCACTTTCTGGAACACATCACATGAGCATCTCATGAGCATCACATGAGCATCACATGAGCATCTCATGCAGGCTTAGTGACTTAGTATGTGGTGCTCTGTGGAAGCCAGCCCAAATAAAGGCCCGCTGCTTCTGGGACACAGCATTCCCTTCAGTTAATTGGATTTCGTTGTGTAAATTTTACATTACCTGTAAGGGACAACCAGATCTAAGAGATGTGTAAGTCTGGCCAGAAACTTGAAAATAGAGGATACTGGTGACTTAGATAAGAATACAAAAGCATAATAGGTAGTCTAGAATTATCTGCATTTTTTCACCTGGCATAAATAAAAACAATAGTGATGACCCCCAGCATTTGGTATCAGGAAAGGATTCCTCAAATGCTGCTCATTAGACTCAGATGACATCCTTCTAGTTCTAGCAAAGGCAAAGGCACACCCCATTTCGGAGATATATGTTACACCAAAGTGCTGACCAATCATCAAGTGGCCAAAACCCTCTCAATTTGTGGGTAAAAATGTTAAGCTAGAACTGCTCAGTGTTGGAGGCTTTCTACAACATCAGGAACTGTGGGACGTAGGGATGGTGACATCTGCCCTATAAAGTAGCTCAATAAATATCACACCAAAATTCATTATCAATTTTTATTTCCTACCATACACCAAATGTACAGCACTGAACACAATTTTGTTGCATTGATGTAAGAAATATTAATTGTTTGGAGAATCAGTATACAAACAAACTACTTCAAATAAAAATGCATACATCATTGCCTTTTTTTTGTTTACAAAAGACCCAATTTACAGTATCAATCATTAACACCATTGAAAACAATTCAGTGCATGTTACAAAACACAAGTGCCAAGGAGGCAAATAAATACAGACACACGTCATAAAACTATGTGAACACAAATAAATTAACTGAAGCCAGGTAAATTATAGTAATAAATACATAGGGTTGTAAGAGATCTCTTTAAATAAAATATATAACAAACTTGTTAAAATATTTAGCAAAGTAAACTTCTGTCTTTGTAACAAGGGAGCCTGTTTGTGTGCTTCTTTGAAGGACTGTGTAGCAAAATGTTCAAAGACTTTAACAGGAAACTCTGTGTCCCGTTGATAGTAGACACCACTTGAAGTAGCTGCTTTTTTTTTTTTTTTTAATAAATTGAGCTTTAAATAAACACCTTTCCTACCTAAGAACAGACATCTCATTTTCACTAAGCTAAGAGTCAAGAGTTCAAATGAACCCCAAGCCAAGGATAAGCGCCACTTGATGCATAACAATAACCACAGTTCCATGAGCGTGGGGGTGACGGTACCACTCTTCATGTATCTGAGCGGTTAACAGTAGTAACAGTGAATTCAAGCCTGTGAATGCCACCACACTAAATCTAAATATCTATGGGGCTAATCAAAAAATAAACACTTTTATTATAGCACAGAAAATTAAGCCCACACTGAAGTTCATGTGTACTTTTACATAGAGGCACATCTGCACATGAAATGTGTGTGCACACCAAAAAGGCAGTTTAGCTGGTTGTCTATACCTTTTCCTTAAAAAAAATAAATATAAAAAAACCTTTGAAACAATGTTTAACTACTTTACAATCCCTGAAATAGACATTGCCTTTACTACAGCAACTACTAAACTCTGATCCAGTTGAGATTGTAGGTTCAATTTCATGTGTGGATGAGTGCCTGTGAATGCATATACGTGTGGACCCTGTGTGTGTGTGTTTGTGTGTGTATGTGTGTAAGCATGTGTGTAGCTTACTTTGCATCACTTGTAGTTCAAGAGTTTTATCAAATTGAAAGTTGTCTTATTCCTTAAGGAAGCACAGACCAATGTTGCCATATTCAAGCTAACCACTAATATTGGAATAACATTTTTCATGTCTTAGTATGTTTTCCATTCTTTTCCAGTTAACCCAGTAAGATAAATGCTATTTCAGGGGATATGGTATCTACAAAATTTCCTTTTGTATGTGTCTGTATCGGCTAAGTACAAATCTACACCAATATTGTCACTTGTATATTGTACTAACATGTAGCAGGAAAAGTCTGGCTGGTCACATCAAAGCTTATTTCTCTTCTTGGGAAAGGGTTATCAACTAGCCAATGTGACTTGAAAAACAAAAATACAAATCTGATTCACTTAAAATTCACTTAAAATGATATAAACGATTCAAATAAATAATTCATATTAATCAAATCCGTGCAGCCACATGGAATACTATGCTGACTATTTTATTTAATTATTGCTATTAAGTTCTTAGTGTGCTGTCTGCTAGCACCCAATGCTTTTGTGAGTGCAGATTTCCCACTAGTGGGCGCCATTTATCTTCATATTCCTTTGTAGCTCGCCTTACAAAAAACCATTTATAAATACAAAACCAGTAAAGGGGGAAAAAGAAGTGCACAGTAGAACCCAAACTTGGCCATAGTGTAGTCCTGACACTGGGATTTCCTTCACACATTTTTTGTTTGTTTTTTGTTTATTCTCATTTAAACCCAGAAAGATATGTGATTTGAGAACAGCGTTTCTATCTAAACCCTATTAGAAGATAAATTAATAAACACACCTGTAAAAATATGGTAGACTTCAAAATGCAGTTAAAAGATAAAAAAATCTCTGATTAGTAATAAAGAAAATATAAAATGTCACATTTATTGTACATATACTTTACAAAATAAAGAGTGCAATGAAGAAATAAAAGAAAAAGATATGAAAATAAATGAGATCTAATAATTGACTGCATTGTTTTTAATCCAAAGAGTTTATCACAGTTTTTCTTTCCTTTTTCTTGTCATCTGGGGAAAAATTAGTGCAATGTTGCAATTATAAACACAGGGGACAGCCTCCAGGCTGCAGGGGCATCAGGCCCCTGAGGATCTGTGGAAGTTCACTGGTGTAGTGACCTTTGTTTCCTGCATACTGGTGTCCTACACGTGGATGCCTTTCACCGCCTGCTTGATGCTTTCCAGAAGAGCTTTGCATTCTGGGGAATAGTCCCGTTCCAGATTGCTGTACATGTCTGTGAGAGTATTTACATATGCTTCAAAATTCTGCTCATTGATAGGTCCCTGATGGAGACAAAGCACATGGAAACCAATGGCAGAGGTCCAGCTGCCCCAGGGAAGATCAGGAGACAGTGAAGAATGTTGCCAACTTATGTAAGTAGGAAGAGAAGGGTTTATGTAACTTTTTCAGTTTGGAATATGACATACAAATGTGAGTGTGTCTAGAGTTTATCTGTTTACTCTTAATTCATGGCATTAATGAAACTTGATTGAATAGTATTGGGAATCAATCTGAAGCCATATAATGAATGCATTTGGCTGCTGAGCTAGAGGTCTCCAAACTACGAGCTTGTATTGGGAAGAGTCTGGGCCTGATTTGCACTTGCTCAGTACAAAACAGCTGCCTGTGGAAGGTATGCACAGCGGATGAAGATCTGCTATGCCAAGTGTTTCGTTAACAGTCTTAGGTTGGAACAGCATGGATTTTAGATTTAAGCCAGTTGCTCACTAACAGTTGTGATAGAGATTTTTCTACTACCACAACTCTGATAATTTTTCCCTCTCTGTTTCTTTAGGGAAAATATCAGTGTTGTTCACCTTTACCCTTGGTGGGCATTTTCGCATCTTCTTTGTACAATATAATGGTTTAATTTCTTTATTTGTTTGCTTTGTTTTCTGAGACAGGGTATCACTTTATAATAATGGCTGGCCTCAAACTCTCCATGTAGATGGGTCTGGCCTTGAATCCAGATATACCTGCCTCTGCCTCCCAAATGCTAAGAGTAAAGGAGGGTTTAACAGTACTGGGACAGACGCACAGACACACACAGACAGGCAGACACACACATACACATACTTAATGTATATGGATGTTTTGCATGTATGTCTATGTCTGTGAAGCCCTGAGCTGCCATGTAGCTGTTGAGAATTGAACCTGGGTCCTCTGGAAGAACAAGCAGGACCCTTAACGGGTGAACTTTCTCTCCAGCCTGCCCCATAATATGTTTTAAAATGAGAACATTCTAGCTGTGTATAAACTGCATGTGTAGAAGGCAAGAAATGCATGACAAAAGGAAATCCTCCCCAGCCATGTATAGTGCCTCCATGTTCCCATGTCTTTGAAAACATATTCTAAATGTCTTATTTATTTCACAAAGTGATTGGAAGAAAGGACTTAAAAATGAGTAAGTAGCCTAGGTAGACAGAAAATGACTATCATTGCTACTGTTTACAAGGTAAACTATATAGATCTGCAGATGGTTTGGTGTCCTCAGCAGAGTTCAGATCTTGAAAACATACACTACTTTTGATTGTTCCCTTTTAGTTTCTACTTTCTCTCTCTCTCTCTCTCTCTCTCTCTCTCTCTCTCTCTCTCTGTGTGTGTGTGTGTGTGTGTGTGTGTGTGTGTGTGTGTGTGTGTTTCTTAAAGACTCATGAACAAAGACTCTGGTGGCAGGGTAGATAAAGGCCATTTCAGGAATCTCATTGTCTTATGCTCTCCTGGCTCATGCCAACTTTGAGTCTTGACCCAATGATAGAGGTGGAGCTAGGACATTCTCTGCTACAGCTAGTTGGGAAATCTTAAGTGCTACAGTACCTCAGATGGTCCTTGAATGGTAACTAGGTACAAATTATAGTGTGGTCAATCATTTCTGTGGTATAGACAAAGAAGAAAATACTAAGTAACATACATTTGATGGAGGAGCTAGAAAAACGTTAAAATGGAAGGTGCTAATACCCAATAATCTGCTTGACACTAGCCAAAGTTAGATTATTGGTTTTTTGTTTGTTTGTTTTTTGTTTTTTGGTCAAGAAACACTTAGGATTGAGTGAGATAAAGAAATTATGTTAGCAAGTTAAGATAAATTGAGAAATTTAGTGTTTGGGGCAAAATTCGATTTCATTACACTGTTGCTTTACGGCCTCTTGTATGTTAACTGGCAGTTCTGGTATAAGGATACAGGCTCTGAGGAAATCAACAGCATCAGCAACATAGCCCTCAACAGTGTGTCGCCATCTCCAAAGGCTGATTTAGATTTATGAATTGTGAATTCTAAATGATTGTATGCTTAGGTTTTAGAAATCAGGATGCCTCAGTCACACCCATGCTCTCTATGTTCCATGAAAGAAGTTGGATATTACAAGGAGTTTATTGGGAATGGAACTGTTCATTTTACAGTTCATGAGTTAGGTGGATGATGCTGAGGGCTGTCTAGAATCTTCTGTTTGGAAACATATTTTTAGTGAGTGAGCTCTGGCCTCCAGCTTTCATATAACTTCCTAAAACAGGTTCAAGCAACCCTACATCTTTGAAGAATCCTGGCCTTTGGGAAAGTCATTGGCCTTCAATTATCTGGATATGTGTGTCTACCATGTTCTCAGATAGGGCAATCATTGAGCATGAGAATGCATCATGGGTAGGTACTGTTGACAGTTCAGCCACAGGGCAATGAAACAAAGACACCGAGGTGGATGATGGGACTGCAGAGCCTTGCTCTTGATCTTACCATCTGTGGAAGCTGGATGTCAGCAAGGCTGGAGATGAGAGCCTGACTAAGCCCTGCCAGCTCCTTCAGCAGACTCTCATTGCTCTGTTCTATAAGCTTGTTCTCCTCCTCTATGGTCTTCAAGTTGCTCTCCATAGACGTTATCTAGAACACAGGTAATGATATGAGAAGCAGAGCTTGAGCCCTGTGCAAGGTCCCTGGAGGAAACCTGTGGCTGGATACAAGAGCCAAAGGTATTTCCATCCCAAACTGCAGCCCGGCCCCACTGCTCTAAGTATCGGTTCATACCTTCAGATCTGTACTTTCAAGACAGACTTTTCCATGAACTGCAGATCTAGCCTCTCTACATGGCTAGATGGTGGCTATCATCTTAAATTCTATATGCCCTAAGTCAATCTGCTATTTTCTCTAATCTTGCTCCAGCTATAGGCCTGTTCTTTGCAGAGAATTACAACTTGAATGCTGCCGTGATTTAGGGTTCTTTCTTTTAAGCTTACTGAGAATTTCTTTTTAAAACACACAGGAGGAGGCCACTGTCCACCTGCATTGGGGCCACCTGAACTCAGCCATTGGTGTGGTGGTATCACTTCTCACACGTGTCAGCTTTGCTCTGAATAGTCTCTTCTTGGTCCTCTTCAATACACTACCAAATTTAGTCTCTTCAAGGTCAAGTTAAAATGTACATCAAAGATGAGTGAGTTACTCTTAAACCTCAAGCCCTTCAGAGGCTCCTCATTCAATCAAAGGAAAGGCCATGGGCATCAACATCAACTAGGTTGTACTATGTAAAGAGCCCAGTGCCATCTCTGGTACCCTTCTGAAACTTGCTCAACCCAGATATCTTACCTCTGAACATATCCCTCTATTGCTTAAATCTCTAGAACTCTCACAATTAGGGATTTGGCCCTAGTCTGTCTCAAAGAGTCTTCCCCTTCAAAGTTGGCTAACTTTCATGTCTCAAATCATTGCTGACATATTTCCTTTTTCTTGGGGCTCGGCCATCCTGTTTAATATCAAATCCCTCCTCCTTCTGGCAGTGGATTTTACACACACACACACACACACACACACACACACACACACACACACACACACTTCACTATCTGTCTTCCACACTGAGAGCAAGCTCAATGAAGAAGAGTCTGTGTTTCTTGCTAATGGTTTCATGAGGAGCCTCCTGCTTTCCAACTGAAAGCATGAAGCTCTTCCTGTGGACTTCTGTAGTGTTCACAAGATGGGATTTAAAAAAGCTATATTAGAGGAATTAGACCGTTTAGGTGAGGATGCTGAGAGAGCAGTGGGATGAAGCTGATGAAGCTGGGATGAAGGAGGAGGGGCTGTGGTAGGAGCAGCAGAAAGGACTGTTCACCTTCTGCTTGGTCTCCTTTGTTTCTCTACTTCTAACTTGCTGCAATGAGATTTTTTTGCTTTATGAGACCCCAAAGATTGAACCCAAAGTCTTTCACAGACGTTATCTAGATAACCAGAGCTTCTGCATCCTGAAAAACAGAATTTGTGTTCACAACTTAAAAAATCCTGAGCTGAAGTTTTAGTGCCCAGTGGTCTGGATTTAGACATCCTTTCAAGTTTTTCTATAAAGTATTTGTACAAGAAAATCTGCTTTTAGCATGGGCAGCAATCAATGTTCTAAAAGAATTACATTTAAAGAGTTTGATATTTGCATTTTTTAATACAACTAAGGACTCAACGTTTGTGACACAGTTCTCTACAAAGTACCACACGCACTACTGGTGTCTGCATGATCATCTTCTTTATTTTCTCATGAAGTGGGGCTTCTATGCCAGCTAAAGGTGGGAGTAACTCTTTCCCCCTGTGCTGGTCAGGAGCTACAGACACGAGCCACTCATTCAGGATGAACAGCTAAGAGCTGACAGAGAGACACGTTTCTCTAGGACATCATCATAGCTTCCGATGCAAGATTCAGGAAGCTGGAAGTTTTGTACCCACTAGAGGTAATAATTATTTTAGAAATAACTAGTTAGTTCTTTTTAACCTGGGTCTGAAGTTTCATCATATCTGCTTCGATTTTAAGGTTGGATTCATTCAGTTCCTTTATTTCTTCATCCAAATGCCGAATTTCTTCATCACCGTCAATACCTGTGAAGAGTTTCCAGTTCACAGTTAACAGACAGCAAGGCCAGCAACAGGTTATTTTATGTTTATATATGAGACTTTAGCTTAGTGTTTTTACCCAAACTATATTAGGATTCTGGGGGGAAATGGAACAGTTTTGCAATTTAATGCTTTTTAATGCTTTCAGGAGGCTCCACCAGACCCAGTGAGCCTTCATTTACAGCCCCAACAGATGTGTCCCGCTGTAATCCTTACATATATGAAATTGCTGTGCTCCTGAAATTAAAGTAACGTGGCAAAAATTAAATGAACTAACAGTGTTCAAGTCTGCACAATCTCTTATACCACTGCAACAAGAATAGTGAAGTCACAAGGGGTGCCCAGCAATTAAATATTTGCTTAGTTGAGATGACTCTTAGGAGCCATGCCTAGAGGCAGAGCTGGGGCTAATGGCAGATGTTGTGGAGACCAGGAACACAGAGTAGTTTCTCTGTGTGGACTTGGCAAGGCAGCATAGGTAGTTTAGAAGAACACTGGCTGTTGTTCTTGCATTTAGTCACTTATGGATCTTCAGGCTTCAATTTCTGTAAACATATACATAGTTTCTATGTGTGAGGATGAATGCAATAAAATGGAGATTGCAGAACAGTGTCCAGTGAACAGGTGTTAGTTGTCACTGCCGTTTTGTAGAGTGAGTGCAACCTGCTGCACATTAGAGTAATTTCGTTTTTTAAAAAATTTTTATTATTAATTTATTCTTGTTACATCTCAATGGTTATCCCATCCCTTGTGTCCTCCCATTCTTCCCTCCTTCCCCTTTTTTCCCTTATTCCCCTCCCCTATGACTGTTCCTGAGGGGGATTACCTCCTCCTGGATATGCTCATAGGGTATCAAGTCTCTTCTCGGTAACCTGCTATCCTTCCTCTGAGTGCCACCAGGTCTCCCTCTCCAGGGGACATGGTCAAATGTGAGGCACCAGAGTACGTGAGAAAGTCATACCCCACTCTCCACTCAACTGTGGAGACTGTTCTGACCATTGGCTAGATCTGGGTAGGGGTTTAAAGTTTACCACCTGTATTGTCCTTGGCTGGTGCCTTAGTTTGAGCGGGACCCCTGGGCCCAAATCTCCCTATCATAATGTTCTACTTGTAGGTTTCTAGGACCCTCTGGATCCTTCTACTTTGCCATTCTCCCATGCTTCTCTCATCTAGAGTCCCAATAGGATGTCCTCCCCTCTGTCCCAGTTTCCTGGTAAGTGAAGGCTTTGGTGGGACATGCCCCTTGGGCTAGTATGCAGATATAAGTGAGTATATACCATTTAAGTCTTTCTGCTTCTGGTTTAACTCACTCATTATGATAATTTCTAGCTCAATCCATTTATCCACAAATTTCGGGAATTCCTTGTTCATAAGAGCATATTTAATTACGATTTTACCAGGACTAAGTTACTGTAGTTTTCTGAGTGAATGGAAAATAGTCCACAATCTGTTGTTATAGCTCAGCCATGTCCCCTAAAAGCTCATGTGATCAAAACATAACTCCAAGTGTCATATTTAGTGGCTGGAAGTAGGATGCTTAAAGGAGTGACTGAGATTAGTTGGAGTCATGAGTCATCCTTGTGATGGCACTAGTAACTCTTCATGTAGAGAGACTGGAACTAGCACATCTGTTCCACATGATATCCTCCACTACGTAGTCATGCAGAAGGCGACCCTAACTAGATGCCCCACAGATGCTGCCACATGTTCTTGGTCTTTCCATCCTCCACAACCATGAATGTAATAGACTTCTACTCTTTTAGGCTAAAAATACTGAGAATTCTGTATAACAACTGAATATTCTATAAGACATCTATTGGAGATGAATGCTCATTCAATTCTTTGTTACCCAACAGTTTCATTTCCAAGTGCATATCCAAAACACACAATAGCATATACAGGATTCACTCACAAAATGTACACAGACAGACTTCACATAAGCTCAGTGTTGAAACAAGACAGATGCTTTCCCACCCATTCCAATCATGATGTGGATAGCTCTTCTAAAAAAGATTTATTTTCAAGTGTGTATGTGTGTATGTGTCTGTGTGTGTGTGTGTGTGTGTGTGTGTGTGTGTGTACATGCATGCACACATGTACTTGCAGGTACATGTGGGATTCAAAAGAGGATACTGGATCTCCCCTGGAGCTGGAGTTATAGGTGGTTGTGAAATACTTAATGAGGTCCTGGGAACTGAAGTCAGATCCTATTCATGACCAATAAGCATTCTAAACCACTGGCCAATATGTACAGACTTTGAATATTTGTAATAATCTAATATGATGAAAAAACACTGTAAGAACTGAAATTTTACAGTTTTTTTTATTTGAGCAAGTGAAAAGTCCCCTTGTTACATCTCTCTGACATACTGTTTTTCCTTTATGTCTTTCTCCACTCTCATTTCATGTGTTTTTTTAAAAAAAATAACTGGTGCGATAGATAAAAAGTGTGCAGAATTTTGAAGTATTTTATACAAATAGAGTGTTGTAAGGACCATCACTGGAGAATATTCTCAGGCTGACTTCAAAACTAAGAAGGCAGGCAATGGAGACATGAGCAATTGCCATGAGTGAGAAGAGCATCCCAGGGGTGGGAGAACAGAAGGCACATGGATGCAGGTAGGAGAGAAGTGGTGATTCCTAGCACTGTAAGAAGGTGAACTAGGGGAGTGGGTCATGGGGACCTCATGGGACTAGAAGTAGGATCCAGGGAAGGATTCTTAAGGTAAAAAATTACTATGTTCCCCTCCACCCTTTCTGTCTTCTCCATCAGCTTTCTATCCTTCTATCCTTCCCTCCCTCCCTCCCTCCTTACATCTTTCCCTTCCTCCCTCTCTTTCTTCTCATGGTGCTGGAAATCAAATGATGCAGGGATCTGCACACACAAAGTAAGTGATACACTGCTGAGCTGCATCTACTATGATGGAACTTAAAAATATATCTGGATTTTTGTGGAGAAAGAACAGATAGTGAGACAGAACAGAAGCTAGAAGATAGTTGAGTGGTCATTCCTGGAGTCCTGGTTATGACTTAGCCCCCAACCCATGGCCATGGAAGAATAAATAAGGGAAAGATATGGTCTTAAAACACAACATGCAGGCAGAAATTTCTAGATTTGTGGTAGATTAGAATAAGAGATGCGAGAAGGAAGGAATTATGGAGAGTATTTACTGTAATAAGTAGTATAGTTATAATGGGCAGTCTTCACAGTGGGAAGGAATAGGGGTTAGAAGTTTGCAGTAGGATGATTAAATGTTTGATTTTGGTTATGTTATCGGATGCTTTTGAGAAGTCTCTTTAAGTGAGTGTTTGGTAATGGGATTCAGCTATGATAATGTTTCCCTGACACTCACTGCTTACAAAGATGGCTACTATAGTTTAGATATTGAATGATGTCCAAAGGCCCATGAGTTAGGGCATAGTCTCTAGGGTGGCACTCTGGGGAGCTTGTGTGGTTGTTAAGAGGCTAGGCATTATAGCAGGGGTTACAAAACACTGACTTCTTTTCTGGCTTCAGGGTCACAAGTTGAGTGGTTTTTCTCTGGCATATTTTGTTGCCTTAATGCAAGCCCACATCAGTAGCCATAGCTGGGATCTCTAAAGTTGTGAGCCTACATAAGTATCAATTCTTTTAACCTCATAATTTCAGTCAATTTAAAATCACATTGGAAAGAAGACTAGCAGGAAGACAGCTACTTACTTAAGAGTATGAGATCTGGAAGACATCCAATAACAACTGGTTCCTCAAGCTCATTGGGAAGGATGGTCATGGGAACAGAACTTTAAAAAGGTTATCAGGGTAAGAGTCATGGCTCAGCAGGTAAAAGTGCTTGTTGTACAAGCCAGACAACCTAAGTTTGACTCCTAGACTCTACATAAAATAAGACACCACAGCACCCAGTAGTGATTCCTATGGCAACACAAGAAGCCGAGGCAACTAGCCTGGAGTATGCAGTAGAGAGGATTAACAATAGAGAAAGAACTGATTCACAAAATTCTACAAAAGTCTGAAGGAGAGTACAGAGCGATATACTAAGGGTTTCAAAGGAGGAATGTTGTAATTATGTTGTAATCTCAAAAATGTTTGACAGGTATATGTGCACATGTATATGTACACATGATAAACAAATAAATCAGCTGTTACTACAGGACCTGCTATGCATCTGGCTCTCTGTAATTCTCATCCAATTAATAAATGAGGGGGCTAATACATTTTCAATTGTGAGGTCTGGGAGATATTTTAGCAATGGCGTTGAATTCAGTCAGTATCTTTGTACTTTTTTCAGTTAGAACATTATTTATCTACTTCCACAGAGACATTAAACTCCACAGACAGCCAAAAGCACCTTATTTCTCATTCAATGGATGTCATTCCCACAGAGTGGAGCTGAGAAGAGAACTCAAATGTTGAATTTCCCTTTGAACTACCAAGCAGTAATTCATGTAGATCATGAGCCAATCACTATCTCATTCTATACAAGGGAAGTTGAGGTACTAAAGTTCTGAACCAGGATTCAAACATGAGTTCTTAGACTTCAGGAGATCTTCCCAGAGCATTACTCAAGGCCTCTATTTTATGTGATGTCACTTACTCATGCTCAACTTGAGACTGAATATGAATGGAAATTTCCAGAAATAGCTCCTAAGTTTTTAAAAACTTGGATTTATAGTAGGTTGTTTTAATTGTGATATTTTATTACTATTTGTTGCTAATCTCTTACTGTGCCTAATTTATAAATTAAAATGTAGCACAGGTGTGTACATGTAGGGCTGACACGATCTGTGGTTCAGAATCCACTGTTTTCTTGAACGTTGGATGGGGCATTGTAATGTCACCTCTACTCACAGATGTCTAATGTGTTTTGGAAGCATAACAAGATACATATCATTAGTGCTCCTTTAAGTTCATGTTGGTAGAATGCTAGGCTAGCTAGGTATTGCTATACGTCAAGGAAAGCATATGAATATCCTATTATATGTTCACTCCATGAGTTTTGTGTTCTTATATATGGTGTGAGCTAAGGTGATGTACAGACAAACACACATTAGTGAGTCCTAACTTCATGGAAAGTGTATTGATGAACAGGCACTGGAGGAGTGAGGTAATTCAAAGACACATCCAGAGTCCTAGACAAAGCTCAGCTGCTTTGCCTCTGAGTGTAGGAAGCTGGTCTGTCTCTAACATCTAGAGGCTAAACCTCTGGGTGCTGACTTTCTGAAGGTCTGAGCAGTGGGCAGCCAAGGAGTGAGAGAAGCACCTAAAGGTTGCTGGAGATAAGCCAGATGAAGGTCTCTCTGAGAAGGAAGTGATAGGCAGCTTGATAGAGCTCTTCTCTCTGTGATACCACACATATACTTAGAAGCCCATATTCACATTAAATAAGCAAAAAGACTTTCAGAAAAGAAATGTGAAAACCATTAAAAGCTCCTAGCTTGAGCACAATGTTAGAGTGCACACTCAATGTATAAAAGGCCTGGGGTTCCATCCCTTGCACCAAAGATGAAAAGAAAATAGTTCTGGCTCAGCTCTAATCATGTACCAACACACAGAACTGGTTTGCTACTGTGTGTCTAATGTTTTAGGAAGATCTTTGATGGAAAAGAAGATGGCCTGAGAGAACCTGAAACAAAGCTGAATGTAACTTAGACAAAGACCCAAGGACCAAAGTAACAATGGGAGCTTCCAAGGAACTCAGAATTAATATATCTTAATGCTGAGAATGGAGTGATGCTAAGGACTAGGTAGAGAAACATATATATCTATGTATCTATATAGATATAGAGATAGAGACAGATACTAGAGCACTCACAGTCACCATATGCATGCACACATGTGTGCACATAAACCCACAGACATGCCCATGCACACACGTATACATGCATGTAGACATGCCCCTTGGAGAAAAACTGTCCTAAAAACACTGAAGGACACAATTATCGTGTCTCTCAACTTATCTGTGTGCTATTTCATAACTTTTCTTGAAGGAAAGCCTTATTCAATAGTAGAGGAGACATGGAGAAACTGTTTCTGAGATAAGTTCCAGTTTTAGCTTAGACCTGAGAAAACCCTTTTGTTCTTACACACTGAAAGTATGCTTTGATACAGTGCATATGTTCATTTTCCGAGGTCAGTGGCATCTACTGCTTAGACCCTGGTTGAGATGGTGACTTACCTCCAGTTGCTTTGAGCTTGATGGTCATTAGTTCCTCAGAGACCTTGACCTTTTTGATAGCTTGTGCATTGAGAGGGCATCCGGATAAACTGTGAGAAGAGGATTTTTACTGATGTGTGAAACGCATGTCATTTCTCATAAAACCAAATTGTTTCTTGCTACATGTTATTGATATTTTTGCCTGCTCATTAATTATATCACAATCCATAGTCTCTTTGTAGAAAGAAACATAATATATAATGGTCTAAAAGTGATGCAAAGTGTTTTGCATCTTTCTCTTAAATCAAAATACAGGTTGTCACTGCTGACACAACCACAGTCTCATTCACTCGGCAGAGCACTGGTCTTGCACACTCATGAGTGTGCATTCGGTGGTACAGACTTTGTTTTCTGTAGATACAAAACTTCTCACAAAGGTCATGAACAAGGACTGTTGTCATCCAGCCCACGTTCATGAAAAACAAGGCAGAGTTGAATTCTTCCTGTTTTCATACAAAGTACACTCTGATCTTTACAGATTGACTCCGTGGTAAACAATGGTCAACTACAAGTCCCCTCTCACTACAAAACATTCAGTCTACTTATGGAAAGTCTCTAATTTTTTTCCTTCAGCCACTAAAACATTATGTTTCATTTAAAATTTTCTACCCTGCAATGGGAATAAAAGCAGCTGCTGCAGGTGCAGCCAGGGCAAGGAGATCTATTATCTGTGCTGGTGCTTATGACCCCGTCCATTGAGTCATTGCTCTCTTCAGCAGGCTTCCTTCCTTGAATGTCACTTGCTTTATTTAAATAGCATCAGTGTGATAATAACAACACTGAACAAAACCTGGTTTGCCTTGTTTATTAGCAGAGAACTTTCCTGTTCTAAGCTGTCATTAATTCTTTCATGGTTTTGTTCTATCTTTGTAGAAACCATCTTTAGATTAAAATAAAAATGAGAGTAATTAACCATCTAAAATCTTCCCCCATAGAAATGTGGTTTCAATTCATCTATAAAACAATCATTTCAACCTGAAGTTCAAGATGCCATGATGCCACGTGGAAGAAACATTTTCTGGAGTAAAGTCCTTAAGAAACATAAACTATTGCATCCTTTAAGAATAATGAAACTATTCTACATTAAGAGTCTATAAAATACAGAGACCAATATAAAACTTTAATGATAATAGATAACAGGTAACGTTATAAAAATGGTTATCTGGTTTGGTCATCTTCGATAAGTGATAAATTATTTACGACAAAGAAGAAACTGAGAGGCATGACTTGAGCTCAAAACCACTTTGGAGCCTCTTTCGGACAATCATGGTCTACAATAAGATTCATGGTGACTCTTTCTCTGTAGAATATACATGACTTTGTCTTCTTTCATTGTCACATGCTGTGTCCTTAGAAAATGGTTGTGCAGGGCATGCATACTTAACTGCTAAAGTGGAACGCTAAAGGGCTCTTTTTTTTTTTTTAACATAATGGACAGTATCATTTCATTTAAATCTTCACATCTTCTTCCTCACAACATCTACTTTGCAATTTACAGTAACTTCTTGAAGCATTAGCCATCATTACACAGCTTAGGACCAGTGTGTGGTGTCATGAAAATGAGGCTTTAGAAAGTGGAGGTGGGTAGGTGGATCCTTGGAGCTTACCAGCCCTTTAGCCTAGACTACTTGTTGAAGTTTCAGGTCAGTGAGAGATCCTTTCTAAGACAACAGATGAACAGCCAGCCCCTGAAGAAAGACCCCTAAGATTGTCCTCTGGCCTGTACATGTGTGTGCATGTGTGTGTAGATGACAGGTCAACCTCAATCTCAGCAGTCTTTTCCCAGGCCTCCACGGACATGCACAAGCATGCATGTGTCATCGTACCCAAAGCTCCCATGAGAGAAGTCTTTTATGGATCTGAAGGTGAAGCTTGGAAGGCCTGGGAACAGGCCTGTGGGGTGTAGGCTCCATAGTAGAAAAACAAAACAAAAGCAACCTAAAATTCAAGTTTGATATGATTTAATAAAATCAGCAATTCAGTTAAAGCATATCAAAGCAGAGGTGAGCTATGTCTTCATTTCTTCTCATTATAGATTAGATATATTCAGGGTAGTGTGGCCACAGATTCATTTTCATTCTTAAAACAAAATGGCATGTGACTCAACTTAGGCACATTTGATTTGTGACTGCTGTTCCTAGATAGGAAATAACAAACCAGACATATCAAAATAAGGTTTGCCATGGTGGACATGAACTTGTATTTAAAGCCATCCAAAGCACACAATTTGGAAAACGTTTTCTCTATAAGCAGGTTTCACTGATAATTTCAAAACAAGCAATCTCTGGAAAGATAATTTTCTCATATCAAAGTTAAGGTTTTCCTCTGATCTGCACACAGAAAATTCAAATACCTCCATAAGCAAGTTTTACTGGCACCTTGAAAGCGATCACTTCCTGTAGGGATAATTTTCTGCTATCATTGATTTGTACCTTTAAAACTGGAAAAGTGTCAAAATGTCCCAACTTTGCTTAGTTTGTATATTGAGTATAAAATAATCACTTTCCTAAAACTGCACTAGAAGAGGATCGGGAATTTTCTAGCTTTTTTCCTTTAGGAAGAATGTGAGGCAAATAGCTGGACTAAGATTATCCTTGTGCAACTGAGGGTCCCGATGAGAGTTAGGGGCTCAGTGAGGATGATGTGACATCATTGCAAAGCTCCAGGTCCATGTGCCCCACCAGCCCCCACACAAATAGCTTTCCTTCAGGCTGCAGTGGGTGAATAATATCATCCCAGGAGCAAAGCAATGCTACCCCAGCCTGAAATTGGGTGGATGCAAGAGAGGTAGGGATGGCAGAAACACATAAGTGAAAGTTTACAACTGTGTGACATAGTGGAGTGGATAACAGTACTTGGAACTGGAATGACACATTAAAAAACTGAGCCACTTTAAAACAGCAACATATGTAATATTTTAGAATGCACGAAGCAAATGGAGTTTCTAGAGCACTTGAAATCTGTACAGTGAAATTTCAGAAACAGAAAATGCAGTTTTGATTTTTCAGGCTAATTCAATATCTACTTTGCAAGATTTGGTGTTATGATGCTAACATGTAGGGAGTTTTGACCTTTCCCCAAGTAACTCACACCATAACCAATCACAAGAGCAACAGAAAGGCAGAAAAAAGCATTACCTTCTGTGGGTGACGAAAACATTATTAACATGACCTAGTCCATTGCATCCTGGCAACGGACAGTGGGGAAGTTCTTGCTTGTTCAGTTTCCAGGAGAGAGGGGCCCCATTGAGTGGATTCTCCTTCTGTCTCTTGGCAGCCAGAGGACAACCAGAAGCTGTGCGGTGCGATGTGTATTTACCTGATATGTGACCTTGGCCGTCACACCCTATTACAGGACATCTAAAGAAACACAGTGGAGCCATTATCAGGGAGTCACAGCTCTTATTATACACAAGGAACCAACAGCTGAGAGTTTCAAAGGATGTAACCAAGTGCTGACCAATTTTATGTCAACTTGACAAAGGCTAGAGTCATTAGAGAGTAGGGAACCTCACCTGAGAAAATGTCTCCATAACATCAGGCTGCAGGCAAGCCCATAAAGCATTTTCTTACTTAGTGATTGATGTGGTAGGGCCCAGCCCATTGTAGGTAGGTGGGTTCTATAAAAACCCATAGAGAGCAAGCTAGCAAACAGCATCCCTCCATGGCCTCTATATCAACTCCTGCCTGCAAGTTCCTGTTCTGTTTGAGTTCCTCTCCTGACTTTTAATGATGGAATATGATCTGAAATTGTAATCCAAATAAACTCTTTCCTCAACTTGCTTTTGGTCTTGGTGTTTCTCTGTGGTGACAAAAATGCTAATGCACACTCAAACAACAAAACTGCATTGTGCTAACAATAACAGCTGGCAGGGTCTAAGATGACAAGTTTTCATGTTCACTGCAAACTTTTTAGGTTGAAAATACTATCCCATTTTTCAGGCAGGGAAAAGAGGTTTGTATAAGAGCTTAGCTGATTGGCCACCCAGTCATCAAGAAATGGAGCCAAGTTCATACCCATTCTTTTTCATTTCATTTTCTTAAAATTGAAAATGGATTTTAAACATAATGTGTTTTGATTGATTATCATTTCTCCTACCCAACCCCAGCTTCTCCTAGGTCTTCCTCACTACCTCACCCACACAAATCCACACCACTTCTTTCTCTTTCTTATTAAGATACAAACAGGCATGAGAAAGTAATAATAAAATAGAAATAGATAAAACTATAAATGAATCAGAATTGGGAAAAAACCCAAACAAACAAATGAGCCAAAAAGAAGTTCAAGAAATACATACATACATACATACATACATACATACATATATATATATATATATATATATATATATATATATATATATATATAGACACAGAGAGAAATACCATAAAAATATAAATTCCACAATGTTGCTTTCCTTTAAAACAGATGGGCAAATGATTTCATTTCTACATTGTCAAAGAAGTGTAGACATGCAGTGATGAATGAGAAAATATTCTTGAACTTCTGAATAACATGACTCTTTATCCAGAAATCCTGACTCTTAATGATTTCTCTCCTCCAGCACTCAGTGGATATGCAGTGGCATCCCAAGGCTCCAACCAGTTAGAAAACAAGATACAGCCACTCCAGTTCTTTATCAGTGACACTTACTTAAGCTCAGAGTCTTCTTTTTCTTCCTTGGTTGGGGTGATTTTGATGCCACCTTTCCTTGCGCGAGGGCAACCAGACAAGCTAAAATGAGTAACCAAGAACAGTACAAGACACTGTGATTATGTGACTGTGGCTGGGTATTGTTGTCAACTCACTTGTTCCCATTCGAGAAATGGGGTTGGTCTTACCTTCTGTGGGAAGCATAGTTTCCTGTCACGTGCCCAGAACCATCACAGCCTGGGGTTGGACACCTAGAAAACACAGGAATACAGTGGGCTGCCCGGTGAGGGAAGAGATGACATCATGACACAGATAAGTTAAGGCGAGTGAGCTAGACTTTCTTGGTTTGAGCAACTGGCTTTCAGTTATGAACCCATGTGACAAACAAAAACTTAACATATAAAACTGCTGTATAATGTTTTGGTTGGCAATATATTGTTATTTCTTATACACTCATTTTTGAGACAAGGCATCGCTATGCAGCCCTCGCTAGTCTGGAACTGTATGTAGATCAAGCTAGCCTTGTACTCACAAACATTTGCCTGCCTCTGCTTCCTGAGTTCTGGGATTAAAGGCATGTGCTACCACGACAGACATTTTCTTAAATTTTATCACAATGAACACTCACAGGATGCTTTCATATCACAGAATGCCATTCTTGAACCACAAAGTTGGGAGTAATATATTTTTTCAAATAAAATAATTAGCAAACATCTAGTTAATAAGAGAAAAAAGCATTGAGACTTTTATCAATTAAATATAGAATCATATTCTATGTTGTTAGACATGCTTGCTTCTTAACCTTTTCTATTAATCTTAAAATCATTTTTAATTATGTATTCATATGTTTCTTTGTTTGAGTTTGTGCAAGTGAGTTCAGAGACGCTGCAGAAGCCAGAGAAGGGTGTTGGAACTGGAGTTTCATGTGGTTATGAGCTGCCTGCCATGAGTCTTAGGAACTGCAAGAGCAGTATGAACTCTTAATTGTTAAGCCATCTCTCCAGCCCTTTATTAACATTTTCTTTTAGTGAAATAGTGCTTTAGTAGTGTATATATTTTCTTATGATATATGACATATATGTATATATCATGTTATATGTTTATATTATGTTAAATAGTATCTTTTTTGGAGGGGGAGCTTTTCCTTGAGTATATAAACAAAAAATTAGTGAAATAAAATTTTTATTGTATGGATAAAACAGACAAGTTACTTATTTTGTGGCTGCACAAAACATTTAATCACTGACATTGCAAGAGGCCTTCTCAATCTGCATGAATCCAGCATCTTTATGACTTTTTTTGTAACATAAAACTTAGAGAAAGCATGTGAAGTGATAGCTATAACTGAGATGTGGCAATGGAGCAGTTTAAGATTAAGGATGATATGATGTTGCATCTTAAATTTCAGTTCATTAATTACTAACCGCCAAAGCCTTATATATCAATCTACAAAAATAGTGACCAATATTCAAGACTGTACTTTGACACAATATATTGTACTTTAATGTTTTAAAAATGAGAAAAATTTTTTTGCATATTTCCAAATTCTCACTGTTTCTGGTATAAAAACTTCAGACTTTTATTTTGCTCATTATGAAGACTATAATATATATTACGTGAAGTTATTGACTATTTAATACAAATATATTTATATAAAATATCAAATGACAGAAAAACAAATAACTAAATGTTAATATATATGTAACCCAGAGTCCTCGTAAACAAAGTAGAAATAAGCCAGAATGATGCATAGCAAAAGTGAAAGGCAGTTGGGAGATTTTAAATTCTCATGATTTCTTAAAATTGATGGAGAATGCTTTGCTAATCCTTCACTAGTCTGGTTTAGTAAACAAATTCTGAAAGTAAGAGCCAAAGGATGTGTTTTTATGCCATTTGTTACAAATAAGTATAAAACATTGAGGCCCATCTTTGCCTCCTCCAGCCTCCAGCATGTCAGTCTACGCAAAGTGTAGGGGTCTGCTTCAGCCCTTCCTACGCTTTGACAAGCGTCTTCTTGCTATTAGTCAGTGAGGTATAAATTTATTTTCTCTTGGTAAGGCAATAAGATCACTGAACAAGGAGGGCTCTGCCAGGGTGAAGGAGAGCACAGAGGTCATGCTTCCCGGCACTTACTTTAGCTCTTGCGAGTTGGCAGCCATGAGGGACTTAAGAGTCTTGTCTGCCAGAGGACATCCGGAGACACTAGAGGGAAGAGGAAGAAAGAGGTACAGCACCGACGCAGACAAACCTGACATAGTGTGTCCCGAGGTTGTGATATACGTTAAGTTATGGGTGACTGGGGATTGGAAAGATTTAACTGGGACCAACCCTGTTTTTACTATTAATGACCATGGCCTCAAGGGAATTCCAGTGACTTGTTGTACACTAGATTTGCTATTTATCAAATGAAGAGCTTTAATATAATGAGAACTCAAGTGATCGGCAATGACCAACAGTCCATTCTCACTGCAGTACGAATCACAGTGGTTCCAGGCCTGGGGAAAGGAAATGCTATCAGCAGGAAAACAACAGAGAAAGCCTCTCACTGTCCAGCCTCACCAACACCTTTATTTATTTGTTCAGGACCAGAGATGCCACTTCCACTAGTGAGAGGCCACTGTGCTTTCTTTGTTTAATGCTGGGTGAGACAAGAGCCTCATGTGAGCCCTGAGTTGCTCTGTAACCAGGACCAGAACACTCTTTTGAACAAGATTCTACATGCAGTATCTTAAATCTCTGAAAAATAAAATAACCTCCACACCCAACTAATCCATTCATTACTTCCTAACTTAGACAGCTGGTTGCTAGACTAGCTGAGATGCAACAGATCAAGACGGTGAAAATCTGAACATATCCAAGGGCACTTGGTACCTGCGGTGAGATGCATAGTTGCCTGTGACATGGCCGCTTCCATCACATCCTGGTGTTGGGCAGCTGTGTCAGCAAAAAACACATCGTGAGTGTCAAGTGCATTTCCCAGCCTGTTGTTCTTCCAGACAGATTACAAAGTCCTTTCTCCCTTCAAGACTATACTGTGTAGGACGTGCAGAAGCTAGAGCAATAAGCACTTAGAGGTGAAAAAGAATCTACAGGGACAAAAAGAATAAGCACAGGATGTCCAGCAACTTCCTTAGTTTTTTCTTTTTTCAAAAGAGGTTTTGTCCAAATCTCCAATTCAAATAGTGTAGGAAGTGATGATAACATAATGTCCTGAGTTTTGTGTGTCAACAATCAACACTGTTCTGTTCTCTGAAAAGATAAGTTTATGTTTTTCAACATAGAAAAATAAGGACAGAAGTTATGGTACCAGTTACATAATAGATTATAGAAAGGAATTTTTGTAGGTATTTAAGAGCAAGACTACCTAGTAATTCCAACATTTTTAAAACTACAGAGAAGAAAGCATTTGACTGAAGTGTAATTGATATTTTACTGTTTATAGTAATTGAAAGTTATTGATGATAGAGAAATAGGCAGGAGATTTAGCTACTAAAACTCTTGAGCAGTTTCACTCAAAGCTGTAAGCTAGGCCAAAGACAAATGCCAGATCATCTGCCAAAGGTGGCCCACTGCATCCGTGACTCTTTACACTTTTGAGAAGCTTCTGTTTCAGTTAGAATTTTTCTTAGGTGTATTTTAAAATATCATGGGAAGTTTGCTATCGTTAAGAAGTACCTTTCCAATTAGAGCTAATGCTTGGTTTTGCAAACACTTAGGGTCTTGGATACTCCTGATAGCATACATTTGTAGTGCACAGATGGACCCCAGCCGGAAGTGCTATCTGTGGTCCTGTTAAGGATCTGAGGGAAAATCCCCCTCAGGAACAGTCATAGGGGAGGGGAATAATGGGAAAATGGGGGGGGGGGGAGGAATGGGAGGATACAAGGGATGGGATAAACATTGAGATGTAACAAGAATAAATTAATAAAAAAAAAAAAAAAAAAAAAAGGATCTGAGGGAAATGCAGCTGTGTTATTCTGGCATTTGGGTTTTCCTGGCTATCCTGGAGCAGAATCCTCTCTGTCCATGTAGGTTACATTCGGAATGCGGCTTTTTGAAGAAATGTTTGTGATTAACATGATGATAGTACCCTCCTCTAAGTAGTTTACAATTGTTTAAGGTAAAGAAACTATGAACATGAAGGATCTCAAGGGGATGTTTGCTTCTTAGGGACTGATCTAAATTGGGGTCACTTAATCCTTCTCTATCCCTGTTTCTGGATGGGACATCAGAAAGTATAGACAATAAAATATATGTTAATAAAATTAAAATAAAAATGATGGTGATTATATTCAGGCTGAGTTATCTTTCTGGTAAATATTTACCCATTAAGTACAGAAAAAAATCTCTGAACATTGTGTGACTGGAGAGTAAAGGGCTTTCAAGTGGTTGGGAATTCTTGTGCCCAAATAGAATTCCAATAGCATTATGTTGATTTTATTTTTCCTCTATTTTTGACTATGTTCCTTAAGAGGCAAAAGAGGCAAAGAAGTTATACTGATTTTAAACCAATTACCTGTAAATTACTGATAGAATATAGTGTAAACATAAGTTTGATTAGATGAAAATTAAAGCTTTGTGGTATGAAAGATGAAAAGAATAAAGAATTAGTGACAATTTTACTCCTGATAGGAGGACAATATTCTTAGTTGAGTTCTTAATAGGCTTCAGATGTCAGATGCTCATTCAAATCTATAGTGAAAATATTATGTAACATTACATAATATCAGTTGGGCAATATATTCTTGGGGGATGAGCAGATAAAAATAGTCATCATGGCATGGTTTTCTCTCAAAACCAAAAACTGAAATATGATGAAGACAGGACAGAAATCAGCACACTATCACAGAAGCAGATAAACCAGAGACTGCCACACAAATGTTGAGTGTGGTACTTGGGAGGTCTCTTAATTCCCAAGCACAGTTCAAGATCTTGGGAGCCATCTTTTGTATATTGACCTTTATCCTCAGTTGTGGTATCCATTACAAAATAATACCACTTCATTTGTTCTGGCCCAGCATAGTCAATCATCATTCACACAACATTTAATTTGTAATAACTTTTGGCAATTCCTAAAATCCAACCTTCAAATGGTAGAATTTTGCCATTTTGGGAAGAATTGAAAAAAGTAACATGAAAAGTAAGTTTTAAAAAGCCCACAAAGAAGCTCTAATAGCAGATCCAAGTGGGAATGTGCTTGGCTCCCATTATTGGCCTCCTGGAAAGAAAACGTTCTGAGAAATTTGATTTCTGATGTGTCTGGTACCCTTCACCATGTTGTGTAGACCACCGAGACCCAGGTGAAGCCTCAACTCAGCAGCTCACTGCTCATGTTTGCCTATGGAATCTGTAAATAATGCCAGTGTCTAAGCATCCTTAAAAGCTACTTGCATGTCAAACTGGTCCTCTACTCAGAATTATCTACTGATGTATCTTTTATACAAGGCCCATACTTACTACTGCCCACTATCCTACTACTGCACTCTATCCTAGGTTATTGTGCTTGTAGCTTGCGTATCTAACAAGTACACTATATATTATGAACTAATGATGTAGGTAGGCACAGAACAAAATCAGGAAAGAAGAGTGTTTATGCCTCCTGGGACCCATTCTCAGGGAGTGACAGGCAATAGAGAGCAGAGAGGAAGCAACTGTACACACTTGTAAGTTGGTGATACTGGTACACACTGGTGAAGAAAGGATCCTGAAAGCAAGGTAGGAGTGTCTGACCTAGGGGTGAGGAACTGCAGTGGGTGGACAACCTCTATGGAAAATAACTGTGGAGGGAAGGGCTAAGACACAAAAGGGTATCCTTCTTTTACAGGCCATGGGGAGAGGTAAGAGCAGTGGCAAGGCCCTGAGACAGGTGTGCCCCTGATGCACATGGGAAAAAAGAGACCAAGTAGCCTCATGGGTAGGGTCTGGGAAGAGAGAATGCTCTGCCACTCTGAGCTGGTGGATCTGTCACAGAAGTTAAAGCCAGGGTGGCAGCTCCCATCCATGTCGGAAGAGGATAACAGAAGTCTCAGACCTTGGCTGCAGGGACGGTGCCGAGTCTATGAAGCAATCCCTGTGTGGAAAGGGAAGTCCTCAGGTGAGGGGGTCCCAGGAGCCAAGTGTGACTGGTGGGTGATGGCCCATGGAGAAGGATATGGTCATAGTACCTGCTGTCTGTCAGGACTCACCTCCAGAGTGGAGGTTGTAGAGAGCTTTTAAAGGCCAGTGGAAGTGTAAGAATTGAAAAGATTCAGGAGGAAAATGGAGTGCTGCACTACCAACAACCTCCCTCGGGAGCTTAGCTCTAAAAGAAGAGGCTACAAGAGAGTCTACTTTGAAGCGGTTCCATGGTTTTTGTATTTATGTTGTTTTGTTTTTAACAGAATGAATGTATTTATGTAGAAGATTACAGAAGGGAAGATGTGATGCCCAAGTAGAAAGGTTACTTTTCTCCAGAAACTCTAACTGGAAGTTCATATATTTGTGCATCATTTTACATTTTCCTGATGGGAAATTATTTCCACAATGGCATTCACTTCCTCACTCTCTCTCACTCACTCTCTCACTCACTCACTCACTCACTCACTCACTCACTCACTCACTCTCTCACTCACTCACTCACTCACTCACTAGCATTGCTAAGTAGTAATTCTTGCCTCCAAGTTGGTATGTATTCTATTTTGTTTTTATTGACACAAGTAAGTGCGATATTTATGGGGCTGCTATGATGCACATTTGAAATGTCTCCCAAAGGCCATGTCATTTGTTGAAGGACATGTAACCAGACTGTGTTAATATTAAGAGGAGGTAAACCTCAAGGAGTGTGGCGTAGTGAGAGGTCACTGTAGGTATGCCCCAAAGAGTGTACTGGGATCCCTCTTGTTCCCAGACACAATGAGGCAAGCATGTCCTCCATCATATGCTTCTGTCGTGAAGTTCTCCTACAACACAGTCCTAGGGCAACAGAACAAAGTGGCCATGGATTGAAACCTCCAAATCAACGAGCCATAATAAACCTTTTTTCCCTTATAAATTGATGATCTCTGATACTTTGAAGCAATGACAAAAGCTGCACAACACAAGGGTACAATGTGATGGTTTGATTCACGTTTATTTATTTTTTATCATTAGTTGAATGATGGTAACTGTTCATTAACTTCTTCTGAGTCAAAAATCCCAAAGAGGAATGGAAACCATTCTTTCCCAAGTCATACTTTTTAGAGTGTTATAATGTTAGCTGACTTCCTGAAGTCAGGATTACGTATCATGGATTAATATATCATTAGCTGAGAATCAATGAGTATGCCTCCGTATGTTGTTTTTAAACAACAGACGTCCCCACCTCTCTTGTATGCACACATTTGGAAGCTCCCTTGTGCAGTGCGGAAGGCTAGGTATATGCTAACTAGTTGAGTTGTCCTAAAGTAGTTGTTATAAATTTTACTATATAAACCAGGACACTGTTACTCACAATTGTAAATTTATGTCTCCTAATCACAGAATCTTTTAGGGCAGATGCTGAGCACTACTTACGTAATCAGTTCTTTCTTGAGATCTCTTGTATGGAGCTTGGGCTTTGGGCTTGGAATAGAAGCCTCTCCGGCAAACTTTTTTTCCTCTAAATTTTCTAGGGAGTTCACAGGGTCTTTCTGGAAAACAAACAACAGCAAAAAAAAAAAAAAAAAAAAAAAAGAAAAAAAAAAAAAAAGAAAAAAAAGAAAAAAAAAGTGAGTGGTGAGTAGGGGAGAAAGAGGGAGAAAAATTACAGGTATCAGGTTTGTGTTTGGCTTGAAGACTTGGCTAGAGTACTACAAGTGATTTATATGAAGAATAACAAGATAATGAACGAAAGCACATGCCCTGATTGTTACAGACCACCTTTATCCAAAGAGTGAAGGATTATAACTAAGAAGGAACATCTTTTAAAATTTCACATCTTTGTGAATACAAACTATATAGTTGTTAGTATACTGTATAAGTATGTTTCAAGTTTTCTATTAAATAAACATATCCTAATGAATCCAGAAATCATTTTTCCATGTCAAGCTGTCACAGCAGCAGTAAAAAAAAAAAAGGGACATTGTACTATAGTAAGGGCACCGGTAGAACTACCTCACTGAGATGTGATTTTACACCTAATTAACAGACTCCAGTGTGTTCCAAGAGCATCCTTCATATTCTCTGTGCTAAGTATTCTGTGTTGTTTTACCGATTAAAAAATAGCAGATACCAACATGCCCTAGAAGGGAAATGCACACCTGTGCAAGCTGCAGAAAATGGCTGTTCCAATCCCAACCTCCCCTGCTCACCCCGAGTAATCTGCAGCAAGGTAAGCTAGTGAAACTATGAAGCTTGCTTTTAATGTTTTAGACGCACCAAGATTGTAAATATGCTTTCTTCAAGGTTGCCAACTACAAATAGGCAAAACTCTATGGATATAACATTTATCTAATTCCTGATTGTTTTGTGGTTCTTCTTGCTGTATATAGTTTAGTGTGTGTGTGTATGTATGTGTGTGTGTGTATGTGTGTGTGTGTGTGTGTGTGTGTGTGTGTACTCATATAAATGCATATGTAGGGGGGATCCAAGATGGCAGTGAGGCTCAAGTGAACAATTCAGGGAACTGACAAATTTATGAGCCAGGAACACAGGGGTCCCCACACCATGACAGCGGGAGTGCTCCACGGTTCCGAGGGACCAGGGTGCGGAGGACCTGTGTGCCCCTGCACACGGGAGGAGCGTGGATTTTCTCGGATCGGAGCAGCAGCGGCAGAAGCAGCAGCAGCGGCACCAGCAACACCAGGGTCAGCAGCAGTGGTGGCTGAGGTTTGCAGCTCAGAGCCTTCCGGTGGAGGCGATTGGTGTGGTGTCCGATGGGAGTTGCTGTGGGAGAGGGGACTCTGGGCAGGATTTGGGTCGCGTGGTGCCTTGGGACCCAGACTGGACTCGGCGGACAGTTCGGCCCCAGAGTCCCAGGTTCAGGCGCAGCTCAGCAAGCAATTCTACCCGAGGCACTAACTCATCAAAGCAACAGCTCCCCTGCTGTGGCACAGGCTGGGCAGAGCACTCAGTTCCACCCTAGGCACCACCTCAGCACAGCGGCAGCTCCCCTGTGGTGATGCAGTCTGGGCAAAGCGCTTGGTTCCACCAGCGGCGCGGGCTCAGTGCAGCCTCAGTTCTCCTGCTGTGTCACAGGCTGGGTGGAGCGCTCATTTCCACCACCCGCGCTGGCTCAGCACAGCCGCAGTTCTCCTGCTGTGACACAGGCTGGGCAGAGCGCTCAGCTCCACCGGAGGCCCTAGATCGGCACAGCCGCAGTTCTCTTGCTGTGACACAGGCTGGGTGGAGCGCTCAGTTTCACTGGCTCTAAGACTCTGGTTAGACACAGTGTAGAGTTTGAATCCAGAATTCCTGGCTGAGCTTGGCGGACAGTTCGGGTCCTGAGTCAATAACTGACCACAGCACGCATTTTGGGACAAAAGCCCCTAGCTGAGCTTGGTGCGCAATCCCAGCCCAAAAATTCTGGCTGGACCCTGTGTGCATTTGGGGCCCAGAATCCCTAGCTGAGCTCGGCAGACAGTTCAGGCCCTGAGAGTCTAGCTGAGTTCGGCCCGTGGTTCGGGCCCAGTGTTCCTGGCTGGAGTTGGCAGGGAACACAGAAGGCTGTGGATATCTTGGCCTGACCCAACGCTCATTCAGAGACCCAGAACGATTGTAGAACCCACAGCACAGAGGAGCTGAGGATCACTGGCTGTGAGAGTCCAAAACAACAGGGCTAACCTCCTAACATCCACACCAGAGATGCAATAGAGCTTCCATCCTAGGGAAATCGTGAGAAAACAAGTGAATCTATCATCAGACTCCCTCCATCCAACTCTGGAAGCTACCCAACAAAAACAAAGACGGCAAGATGTCTAAAGGACAGCGAAAAAGCATACGCAAAAAACAACATGGCATCTCCAGTTTCCAGCTATCCCAAAGAAAACAACCCAGAGAACTCAAATACAAAGCAAATACAAGAAAATGACCTCAAATCCTTAGTAATGAGGATGGTAATGGAGGAAACAAATAAAATTCATAATCAAATGCAGGAAGACACAGACAAACAGGTGAGATACATAAAAGAAACACATAGAGTGGAACTGGAAAAATTGCAGGAAAATGCAAACAACCAGATGAAAGAAATAAATGAAACGGTTCAAGCTTTGAAGACCTATAAAGAAGCAAAGGAAAAAACTCAGGAATATACAAACAATCAGATGAAAGAAATCAAAAAATCAGTTCAAGATCTGAAAATGAAAATGGATTCAATGATAAACACAGAGACAGAAGAAAAACGAGAACGTGAGACCTCAGAGAAGAAGGTGAGCAACACAGAGGTAAGCTTTTCTAACAGAATCCAAGAGATGGAAGAACGAATTTCAGGTCTAGAAGATACAATCACAGATCTTGAAGCAACTATTAAAGAAAATGCCAAATCTGGAAAACTCCTGACACAAAACATCCAAGAGATTAAGGACACCATGAAAAGAAGAAATCTGAGGATAATAGGCATTGAAGAAAGAGAAGATATCAGACTCCAAGGCCCAGAAACTATTCTCAACAAAATCATAGAAGAAAATTTCCCCAATCTAAAGAAAGAGATGCCTATAAACATACAAGAGGCCTACAGAACACCAATTAGAATTGATCAGAAAAGAAAAACTGCCCGTCACATAATAATCAAAACACAAAACATGCAGAACAAAGAAAAAATATTAAAAGCTACAAGGGAAAAGTGCCAAATAACATTTAATGGCAAACCTATCAGAATTACATCCGACTTCTCAGCAGAGACCATATACGCCAGAAGGGCCTGGACAGAGATCCTGCAAACCCTATGAGACCACAGATGCCAGGCCAGACTACTTTACCCAGCAAAACTAGCAATAACCATTGATGGAGAAAACAAAATAATCCATGACAAAAACAAATTCAAACAGTACCTATCCACAAATCCAGCTTTACAGAAGGTACTAGAAGAAAAACTCCACCCCAAAGGGGCAAGCTACAACCAAACTACTAAGGAAATAGATAACTATACCATGGCAAAAACACAACTACACAAACGCTCGACTGGAAACAACATCAAAATTAAGACTCTTAACAGCCACTGGTCATTAATATCTCTCAACATCAACGGTCTCAATTCTTCAATAAAAAGACACAGACTAACTGAATGGGTGCATAAACAAGATCCAACATTCTTCTGCATCCAAGAAACACATCTCACCCATAATGAAAGGCATTACCTCAGGGTAAAAGGTTGGGAAAAAATATTCCAAGCAAATGGTCACAAGAAGCAAGCAGGCATAGCCATTTTAGTATTGAACAAAATAGACTTACAACCAAAATTAATCAAAAGGGATGCGGAAGGACACTTCATACTCATCAAAGGTAAAGTCAACCAAGATGACATCACAATTCTGAACATCTATGCTCCCAATACAAGGGCACCCACATTAGTAAAAGATCTCCTAAAAAAGCTTAAACCACACATCGATCCCCACACAATAATAGTGGGAGACTTCAACACCCCACTCTCACTGAAGGATAAGTCATTGAAACAGAAACTAAGCTGAGAAATAACATCATTAACCAATGCCATGGGTCAAATGGATCTAACAGATATCTATAGAACTTTTCACCCAAACAAGAAAGAATATACCTTCTTCTCTGCACCCCATGGAACCTTCTCCAAAATTGATCACATCGTAGGTCACAAAGCAAGCCTCAATAGATACAGGAGGATTGAAATAATACCTTGTATCCTATCAGATCACCATGCTCTTAGGCTGCAATTCAACAACAACAGAAATAACAAAAAACCCTACACGTACGTGGAAACTAAACAACACTCTGCTAAATGACACCTGGGTCAGGGAAGAAATAAAGAAAGAAATCAAGGAGTTTCTGAAATTCAATGAAAATGAAGGAACAATGTACCCAAATTAGTGGGATACATTGAAAGCAGTGCTAAGAGGAAAATTCATAGCACTAAGTGCCTTTAAAACGAAATTGGAAACATCGCAAATAAGCATCTTAACGACAGAACTGGAAGCCCTAGAAAAAAAAGAAGCAGAAACACCCAAGAGGAGTATATGTCTGGAAATAATCAAACTCAGGCCTGAAATTAACAAACTAGAAACTAAGAAAACAGTCCAAAGAATCAACAAAACCAAGAGCTGGTTCTTTGAGAAAATAAACAAGATAGACAGACCGTTAGCCAAACTAACTAAAAGGCAGAGAGACAGTATTGAAATCAACAAAATCAGAAATGAAGAGGGAGATATAACAACAGACACTGAAGAAATTCAAAGAATCATAAGATCCTACTTTGAAGGCATCTATGCCACAAAATTTGAAAATCTAAGGGAAATGGATGATTTTCTTGATCAATTTCACTTGCCAAAGTTGAGTAAAGAACAGCTAAACAAGCTAAATAGTCCCATTTCCCCTACAGAAATAGAAGCAATCATTGATAGTCTCCCAACCAAAAAAAGCCCAGGGCCAGATGGTTTCAGTGCAGAATTCTACCAGACCTTCGAGGGCGAGCTAATACCGATACTATTCAAGCTACTCCAAAAGATAGAAATGCATGGAAAATTACCAAATTCATTCTATGAGGTCATAGTCTCATTGATACTTAAACCTCACAAAGACTCAACAAAGAAAGAGAATTTCAGACCAATTCCTCTTATGAACATCGATGCAAAAATACTAAATAAAATACTTGCAAAACAAATACAAGAACACATCAAAGATATCATTCATCATGACCAAGTAGGCTTCTTTCCAGGTGTGCAGGGATGGTTTAATATACAGAAATCCATCAATGTAATCTACCATATAAACAAACTGAAAATAAAAAACCACATGACCACCCCTTTAGATGCAGAGAAAGCATTTGATAAATTCCAACACCCATTCATGTTTAAAGTTTTAGAGAGATCGGGGATACAAGGCACTTTCCTCAACATAATAAAGGCTATATACAGCAAGCCAATAGCCAAAATCAAAGTAAATGGTGAGATACTCAAGGAAATTCCTCTAAAATCGGGAACAAGGCAAGGCTGCCCACTCTCTCCATATCTCTTCAATATAGTACTCAAAGTTCTAGCCAGAGCAATAAGACAACAAAAGGAGATCAAGGGTATCCAAATGGGAAAGGAGGAAGTCAAATTATCCCTATTTGCAGATGATATGAGAGTGTACATAAGTGACCCTGAAAATTCCCCCAGAGACCTTCTACAGCTGATAAACACCTTCAGCAAATTAGCTGGATACACAATTAACTCAAAAAAGTCTATAGCCTTCCTATACATAAATGACAAGCTTGCAGAGGAAGAAATTAGGAAAACCACACCCTTCACATTAGCCACAAGCAATATAAAATATTTAGGAGTTACTCTAACTAAGCAAGTGAAGGACTTGTTTGAAAAAAATTTCAAAACTCTGAAGAAAGAGATTGAAGATGACCTGAGAAGATGGAATCATCTTCCTTGCTCATGGATCGGGAGAATTAACATAGTAAAAATGGCCATCCTACCAAAAGCAATCTACAGATTCAATGCAATCCCTATCAAAATACGTACACAATTTTTTAAAGACATTGAAAGGTCAATTCTCAACTTCATATGGAAAAACAAAAAACCCAGAATAGCCGAAACAATTTTGTACAATAAAAGGTGCTCCGGAGGAATCTCCATACCTGATCTCAAACTGTACTATAAAGCAATAGTAATTAAAACAGCATGGTACTGGCATAGCAACAGGCTGGTTGATCAGTGGAATAGAATCAAAGACCCAGATATGAATCCACACACATATGGTCACTTGATTTTTGACAAAGAAGCCAAATCCATTCAATGGAAAAAGGATAGCATCTTCAACAAATGGTGCTGGTCTAACTGGATGTCTATGTGTAAAAAAATGCAACTGGACCCATATTGGTCACCTTGCACAAAACTCAAATCCAAGTTGATTAAAGACCTCAACATAAAACCAGAGACACTAATCAGTTAGAAGAAAAAGTGGGGAAGAGCCTGGAACATATTGGCACAGGAGACAACTTCCTGAACAGCCCAGGCCTTAATGTCAACCATTAATAAATGGGACCTCATGAGGCTGAGAAGCTTCTGTAAGGCAGGAGACACTGTCAGTAGAACAAAGTGACAGCCTACAGACTGGGAAAAGATCTTCACCAACCCTACATCTGACAAAGGTCTAATATCCAAAATATATAAAGAACTCAAGAAATTAAACACCACAAAACCAAATAACCCAAGTGAG
This sequence comes from Acomys russatus, assembly GCF_903995435.1. Lineage (NCBI taxonomy): Eukaryota > Metazoa > Chordata > Mammalia > Rodentia > Muridae > Acomys > Acomys russatus. Next base: position 25,643,400 of record NC_067138.1, read on the forward strand.
AAATGGGGCTTGGAACTAAACAGAGAATTGTCAACAGAGGACTATCAAATGTCTGAGAAACACTTAAAGAAATGCTCAACCATCTTAGTCATCAGGGAAATGCAAATCAAAACAACTCTGAGATTCCATCTTACACCCATCAGAATGGCTAAGATCAAAAATTCAAGTGACACCACATGCTGGTGAGGATGTGGGGAGAGAGGAACACTCCTTCATTGCTGGTGGGAATGCAAACTAGTACAGCCATTTTGGAAATCTATCTGGTGCTATCTTCCAAAAATGGGAATAAGGCTTCCTCAAGACCCAGCTATCCCACTCCTTGGAATATACCCAGAAGATGCTCCAGCACACAACAAGAATATTTGCTCAACCATGTTCATAGCAGCCTTATTTATAATAGCCAGAACATGGAAACAGCCTAAGTGTCCCTCAGTAGAAGAATGGATAAAGAAACTTTGGTACATATACACTATGGAATACTACTCAGCTATTAAAAACAAGGAATTCCCGAAATTTGTGGATAAATGGATTGAGCTAGAAATGATCATAATAAGTGAGTTATCCCAGAAGCAGAAAGAATCAAATGGTATATACTCACTTATATCTGCATACTAGCCCAAGGGGCATGTCCCACGAAAGCCTTCACTTACCAGGAAACTGGGACAGAGGGGAGGACATCCTATTGGGACTCTAAATGTGAGAAGCATGGGAGAGTAGCAAAGTAGAAGGATCCAGAGAGTCCTAGAAACCTACAAGTATAACATTATGATAGGCAGATTTGGGTCCAGTGGTCCCGCTCAAACTAAGGCACCAGCCAAGGACAATACAGGCGGTAAACTTTAAACCCCTACCCAGATCTAGCCAATAGGCACAACATTCTCCACAGTTGAGTGGAGAGTGGGGTATGACTTTCTCACGTACTATGGTGCCTCACATTTGACCATGTCCCCTAGAGGGCGAGACCTGGTGGCACTCAGAGGAAGGACAGCAGGTTACCAAGAAGAGACTTGATACCCTATGAGCATATACAAGGGGAGGTAATCCCCCTTAGGAACAGTCATAGGGGAGGGGAATAATGGGAAAATGGGAGGGAGAGAAGAATGGAAGGATACAAGGGATGGGATAACCATTGAGATGTAACAAGAATAAATTAATTTTAAAAAAAGGACAAAAAATGTATATGTAAAAAATAATTAATTTAAAATGGGCAAAAATATTACAAAAATGCTGAAGCAAAAGGATTTGTGGCTGTGGAGCCTCACACCTCCCTATGCCACTTCTCACTTTAATATGGATTTGGCTTAGGAGCCATTTCATTTTAGGTTAGAAATGTCTTTGCTTTTTAAAAATCAATGCAAATTCAACACTGCCTCAGTATAGAAGAGCTTGTTTTCCTTCTTAGATCCATATTTTTTACAAAGCAACATGAAGGAAAAGGAAAACAATCACTCTCTTTTCTTTTTTTAAATGCTAGAGTTGAGAACAAAGTCTTTCCCTGAAGGCATGTCCATTTAGAGCATGAGAGAGTTAAATCTGTGTATTATGGAATGTGGGATTATGGAGGGCTTTAAAGGAAATTATCAATATTAAAGTTCAAACTATTATATGGCAAAAATGCATATAAAAGATGCTGATTAGATACGTAATTTGGTAACGTGTCGTAAAGAGTTTTTATAAGATGGTTTCATTGGTGAAGACCTTTTAAATATTTTGTAACATTAAAAACCATAGGCTCTCGTGCTTTCAATTGTTTGTAATTAGTTTTATTTTCTGCTTTGGCTTTGGCTTTGCCTTCCACTCTGCAAAGTTGCATAGAAAATATATACATGTGAGCATAGCTTAAAGAATTCTCAGAATTAGTTCTGTTACAGAAACATATAATACTGGATAAAATTTCAAGTAGCAGCCAGTGTAGAATTCAACAATATTTTTTGAAACTATTATAAAACACTTTGAAAGCATAGTTTTGAAAATAGTAATTTTATTCTGTGCAAGATGTGCAAGAAAGGCATGTATGTGTGTATTTAGGGAGTGCACGTGTGCAACCAGATTCTTCAACATACAGATGGAAGGTTATATTGATTTCAGTAAGGACCAGAACATAATGGTAACATGAATAACAGATAATAGCATCTGGCACTTTAAAAATTTTAAGCCCTGAAATCTTTGGAGAACTGACAGTTGAACGAAGCTGACAGCCCTAGTTATTTCTCAGTACTTTCCTTTTGAGATATTTTGAATTTTTTCCAGATTCAGGGTATTTTTTTTTAGAGGGCATCTGGACAGGCTATTTCGCTGAGAGAGATAGACAATATTTTCTGAAAATTACCACAAAAATTAAGCAACTGTTGTGCATATGAACTAGATAACAATGAATTAGAAGTAATCACTCAGTTTCTGGTGATGTGAGTGCTATGAGATAGGGGCAAATGGGAAGAGATAGTGTCAGGTCTTCAGACATTCATGAAAAACTGCTGAGGTGTATGTAGCGTCCCTACGCAAGCACACCAAAGAGAACCTGTTCCTTAGTCATGTCCTGGCGGTTTGCTAGGGCATCAGACTTTGGTCATCATCCTTGCAGCTCCTGAGGCAATGACAGCTTCCCACACCTTACCAAAATTATCTCCTCTTCCCTTTCCATTTCCTTTCCCCCACATCTTCTTTTACCCTTGGGAACCTTTCTTAATATCCCCTAAAAAATCTGTTGTGATGTTCTTTTTCCTTCCTTACTTCCTCCTCCTCCTCACCCCCTCCTCCTCCTCCTCCTCCTCCTCCTCCTCCTCTTCTTCTTCTTCTTCTTCTTCTTCTTCTTCTTCTTCTTCTTCTTCTTCTTCTTCTTCTTCTCCTTCTTCTTCTTCTCCTTCTTCATATATTTGCCTACTTTGCCTTTTGTCTTTGGTAATTCCAAGCTAATCACTTAATTTCTGTGATTCAAGGACCAACAACTATCCCTTCCTCTGTATCAATTCTTTTCTCTGGAAATGTTAGTAAACTTGTTCCACAGAGCTGTTGGGATAATATGAGATGGTATAGAAGGAGTCCTTGTTTTGTTGTTTTTTCTTACTGTGCATGATGTTCCTTTGATGTCTTCTAAACAAGGGTTCTGAATACAAATGACTAAATCCAAGTTATCTATCAAGCCTCATACTTGTTATCTTCAAGTGTGAAAACCACTCTCTGTTCATAGACCACCTCGGTACAGAAGAGGGAACAAAGAAGAAAGGTAAGAAACTGTACCAAGGACTCTCAATGATTGAAGGTCACTTTTGTGTGAGACTCTACTAACTATGAACAGCTATGAAAGAAGCACTTAGCTCACTCAGGAAAGCACTGGGAGTCTACAAACATGTAGTGGACTCTGTCAGTGGCACTGAATTGTGACATAGCTTCTAAATTTCGTATCAGAATACTCAGGTTGAAAACTGGAGGGTAAGACTGTCCTGTCAGATCAAAAATAAGCCATTCTGAAAGCTCAATTAAAGGACCGCTTCTTCTCCCTCCTGCCCCGTGTGTGTGTGTGTGTGTGTGTGTGTGTGTGTGTGTGTGTGTGTGTGTGTGTGTGTACGTGTGTGTGTACACATGTGCACAAAGAAATGAAACACTGTAACAAATATATGTTGAAGAAGGGAAAAACCCAGAACATTTGGATTCATACAACTACCAGAATGAATCCAAATGTTTCATTTTTAAATTTTGTATAAAAAACGTAAAGTAGAAATAGAATGTTGTTAGGAGACTCATTTTCTAACAACTGGGCTCTAAGATGCTAAGAAGGAAATGGGAGAAGTGGTAGTGTCTTTTTATACCCTATCTGAGAAGACAACCAACTCGAGGGCTCATTTGCTGCACTACTACTCAGGATCACATCCTCCTGGCTGACCCTGGGCAGCAAGATGGTAGGCAAGATTCTGGTACATAAACTGACCAGGGTTCAGTCAATCCGGACATGATGTTTATCTGTCAGAACATCTTTCATATAAGAATGATATGCAGTTATAGCTACTCTGCAAAGCACTATTTCCCTTAAAATAGAATGACTTCTATTTAGCCCATGTCCGCTCCCAGCACCCTGCCTGCTGCTACCTCAGCTCTACCAGTAAGGTGGGAGTAGGCTGTAACTTTGGTTCTTCTGTGTCCTCAGGATGGCAGTGGGAGAAGTTTGTAGTCACTACTGCAGACCAATATACTTCCTGTGACACTAAAAGCATTTGGGGGTGTGAAGCATATCAGATTATTTTGAGTTAGGGATATTGAACTGGTGAAGTCTTTGTAAAGATCTGAAAACCTCCAGCCAGTAGGGTACAGTGGTGTGAGTCTAATGGAATCGAATGCTGCTGCTGCTGCATGAGTCCACTCACTCCCCAGGTGGTGGTGCAGACTGGCAGGGATGGTGTGGACACAGGAGTCCTTGGCCAGGCTTTCTTCCAGATGGATGTCTCGGACCAGCACAGTGGGTCCCCGCTTGTGTTGCTCTTGCTTGTTTATTAAGAGAGGGTCTCACTCTGTAGACTAAGATGGCCTGGAACCCCTCGTCTTCCTGCCTTCGCTTCTTGAGTACTAGAGTTACAGAATTACAGGTATGTGGCCCATGCCTGGCTCTTTACCACAGCATTTAATGCATTTAATGTGAAGCCTTTGCTACACTATGAACAGGCCTGAGGTGAGGCCTTTTCCCCAAATATGTCTCCTGGACCTTAGTGCTTACCCTTGGAAGGGCTAGAGGAAACGTGTTAGAAGAAAGGAAAAAGCAACAGAGAACCTGCAAACCTATGGTCACTAACGTAGATGTTGATTCACACTCTAGAGATAGTAATAAAAAGTCAAGTCCTCCCGCTGCCCCCACTCTCTGCCCAACAAGTCTCTGAAACTCAAATAGCTGAATGAGATCATAAGTATTTCTGCAGCAAATAGTTATCTCAGCCCTTTAAACACACCACCTGGAAAAACATCAACAACATTTCTAATTAGTATCCCAATGCGATCTCCTATATTCATCACCAGGGTTCCCTTTGTAATTATGTAGGACCTAAGCATCTGCTCAGGCCAAGTCAATGGCGCACTCTACAGAAATGAGGAGGGCTGGATACTTCCTACCCTTGCACAACCCAGGCCCCTTTCAAAATAAGCAGGTAGACATTCATGTCTCGTGGACTTTGGGACTGCTTCCATCCAGATGACCAGTATACCTGACCTTTCAGTTACTCACATAACTCTCCATGGACATGCCCACACAGGGCCTCCAAGAAACCAAAGGCATGGTGTCAACACGATTTCAAGATCCTTATTGTCCCTGACTGGCTTTCACCCTGGAACTCTGGCTCAAACTGTGTTAATGAGTTGGCCTTCTACTGTTGACCATTGCATTGCCCTGCACAGGCCGTACATCTGCCACCACTGTGTGGATGGCATGCACTACAATATGTTAATCTAGGCAGATGATCTGAAAGGTTGAGTTCATTCATCAATTTCTTCTGAAATTTAAAAGCATTACTTTATCATGATCTAAAACAAGGCATAAGGGCTGAGGAGATGGCTCTTGCTGTTCTTCCAGAGGACCCAGGTTCAGTTTGCAGCACTCATATGGTGGCTCACAATTGTCTATCTGTTCCATGGGATCTGACCCCTACTTCCAATGTTCATAGGCTCAGGCATGCATGTGGCACACATGAATAAATGCAGGCAATTCATTCATACACATAAAAACAAAATGGAAAATCTAAAACAAGGCATGACACTTTTTGTGGAGACTGGAACATGAAAGAAAATTCAGGGGAGAAATCTAGTTGACAGACACATTGATACAATACCTCTTTTTCCTCCTCTGTCTTCCCATGGGTTTTGCTATAGTTGATGGGCACATTCCAGCCTTCTTGGTCACAGAGAGCCTGATAGAAGGCAGCATTGACCAGAAGGCTGCTTGCTTTGAATGGGGAAGAAGATGGGGTTGTAACTGTTGTGTGAGAGGAAGCTGGGGGTATAGACTTGTCCAGGATTCGATTTTTTTTCATGCTTAAGTCCAATGTGCCATTTTCATCCACTTCTATCTCAGCTCCCTGATAGAGAACAGAAACAGAAACAGAAAACATCTCAGCAGTTTGCAGTTAGAGCCTTGCCATGTGGGGCTTTTAAGGGATAATTTAAAATGTAAGCTTTTATGGAAGTATGTCTGCTTTTAAATCCAGCTTTCTGATTTGCATTGGGTAACATTCAATTCTTAGCTAGACTTTAAAGAACAGTCCCATTAGTGTGCTTCATACTTCTGGGTTTAAACAAAGTAAGCTTAATATAAATAAGATGCATTGGCTAAAACAGTTTTACGTACTTGCACATTGTTAAAGTTATCTTCAAAAATCTTTTCTACCCAATAGGAAGATCATTACAAACTAATCATTTCCAACATCAATATTTGTATTTAGCAAAAGTGATGCATAACTTCCCAACACCCTGAATCACAATATAAATCTAGCATTATTAATATGCATATGTGAGCAGCTAATGAGAATTTTCTGGACTATTGTAGGAGTAAGAACGCAACATGCACCCTAGACCATCTGAAGTGGAGATGCTTTATTAAACTGTGGTGGGTGGGAAGGGAGAAGTGCTCTGTGCAAACCGACTTCACCCTGGGGACTTGGGTTTCAGTTCTATAAAGAGGATTTGGAATGAAGGTGTTTGGTTTTTACTGCTTCATGTGAGACTTAATAGTGATGAGGCTCTCCAAGCCCACCCACTTTGGGATGCCTTTGGCCAAGCTATTCATTGTTTCTAAGGAGTAGCCTCTCACCACATTTGGGGGTAGACACCATGGAATACTGTGGCCTGGTTTTTCTTCAAGATTTGCATTGTAGGTGGCTTTTGTCAACATTACCAGAAGAGCTCCCCAAAGATGAAAAAACATGCCTGTTAACTTTGCAAATGGACCAAATAACCTTGCTGTTATTTCTACATCATACACCAATTTATAGCTAACTTCTTGACAAGATTTTGACTTTACCATTTTAGTTGACAAAAGAGAAGTCTTTTTGATTATGCTATCAAGATCTTTAAATTCCACAGTCACCAAACACTACCCAGGGTGTTTTATACTGCCCTTCTCGTGCCCCTCTTCTAAGGTCACCATGATACCTTGGCTACTCAGGCGGGGACTGCTGCTTGTGCTGGATTGAAAAATAAAAATCCCTCTTCTTTTTGTTTGTTTTACCTGCAAAGTTCCCATCTAGTCTTTCAGCCCATCAGCATTTACGGGAGGTAAATACACTTCTAACATGGCAGACTAAGATGCTTTGGCTGTATCTTTCTGTCCTTTTTAGCAAATAGTTTAATCTCCTGTGATAGTTTTAAGCCCTGAATTTGACATTACAGCTTATCCGGGATAATAACATAGTAACCACAGCATCTTATGCCATCTGTATAATATCAAATACATTTTTATACCAGCATTAATAAACCTCGGTTACCAAAAACTCAAGATATTAACCATTTCAGTGCCACCAGACCAATTTTTCTATGAGCTCACAATACATTCTGCCAGTTGGGCATCAAAGCAATTTTTTTGTTTTGTAGCTGATGTGTAACTATAGCAATGAAACAGAGCAATAGTAATCAAGTTTAATGGCCAACGTAAAGTAAAATGCTAAATATTGTAGTTGCTGACATTTTTCATAAAAAATTAAAAAAAACTTGGGTTAAGGCTGCACAACCAACATTCACATAAAATTCCAGACCTCTGTGACAGATGGCTTAGGAAAAAGAAGCCATGTGACTGGGCTGCAGAGTTTTATAGTGCAAAACCCATAAATAGTGCAGATTCAAGCTCTGAAAAATACCAACTATTCCAAGAATAAAGTCTCTCATATACATATATATGTGTATTTTAGTTTTGATAGAAATATTCCAAATACTATTTAAAATTTAGAGAATCTAGGAGCAATTATAATTATTTGTCTTGCATAATTGGGGTTGATTAGAAAAATCTGACTCCTAATGTTTGAAAGAGGTATCCCAGCCGGGCACTTGACTTGGGGAAAGGCGATGCTGTGTGCTGGGGACAGGAGTACAGATGGGTTTTAAGTAACTGTGCAGATGCATCCAACAATGACACTGTAGCAGAAAAGGCCTTTTTACCCACGATGGGGTTCACACATTAACAGCATGTGTTGTATTCAGAGTACTACCACAAGGCATTGTTTTTTCTGTTTTGATCTCCAAATGTCAGCACAGAAATTTGGGTGGTAGGAGAGGCTTGTGGAGAGGCAGGGCCAGAGGTGCAGCTGAGGTGGTAGTTCTCTCTCACTCCTTCTAACACTTAGATTTCTGAAGTGCTTTTTGGGATCCTTATTTTAAGTATTTATACTTTCGGCTTCTTGTGACTGGCTGTGTACCTTTTAGCTTAGGAGGAACAACACAAGGCATCTATTGATGCTGCCTTTGAGCTACTGATCTTACTACTATGGGCCTCTTCATTGTATTACTGAGGGCACGTACAATAAGACCACAATTCTACAGTGCAGAGAAGAGAGAAACTAAAAAACAGATTGTTCTGGCTTTCAAGGCCATTCTTTATGGATAATGACTTGTAATGAAAGGTAACAAGTTTGTTATCAATGATGGGCAAGCTGAAAGTTTACAGACCTAGTGACTGTACTCTTCATCTCTCCTAGAAGATAAATAGTGACCTAGGTGTCCAATAGTGGGGACAGGATTAATGTAACCATGGCACTTCTGATAACTGGGATACTCTCTGGTCAGTGAGACAATCAACAGTTATAAAGTGCTGAACACAGAAGCCATGCACACTCAATTCCTACTCAGCAGTGACAAAGTCCTACTCCATCAGGGTGACAAAAATGTGGAACCTGTTTACAACTCAGAATTACTCAGTTCAGAGAAGTGACTAACCCAAGGTGTGAAATTCAAATTTAGGAATACCTTCCCAATTTCTAAGCCTTGTTCAAGCAAAAACAGGCACTCTGAACTTGAAATCATAGTCTATCAAGTTCCTGGTGTTTTGACAGTGTGTGAGCCACGAAGCAGTTTAGAAAAGAACTAAGGACTGTGTGAATTCAAATTCCACTTTCTTTTTCTGCAACTATAGCTGTGCCACTCAGAGAAAATTATTCAACATTTCTGCACCATTTCTTCTTCCACTGCAAAATGGGAAATTACTATCCGTGGCAGATTCTTTAGGAGGATTTAAAGAGATCCACATGGTCAGAGAGTACATGAACAGTACCTAGGACACAGTAGGTATTCTATAAATCACAGCTCCCAAGGAGACATAGCCCTAGGCTACTCTTCAAAGGGCTAAAGAATCAATCTTCTATATATTGACTTACTTTGAGACAGGATTTTGCTCCATTTTCCAGGACGGCTTCAAGCTCATGGCACTCTGTCTCAGTCTCTCTGGTGCTGAGGTTACAGGCTGAACCACCACGCCCAGCTAGGAGCCAGTTAGTACACATCTAATTGCAGTACAGGTATGTAGCCAGTTCCTCACGGTCCCTACCTTGAGAGCCCCATCACTGGTCCCTCACAGTGTATGGTACAATGTGTTCAGATGTTAAAACCTGCTTTGGGCTCTAACTACCCAGAGTCCATTGGGGCATTCCTGTGAGCAAGCAGAACTAATGGCATGTTGTTTCTAGGCCTTGTTCAAGCAAAAACAGACTTTGAACTTTAAACACTTCAAGTAAGTGTCAATTTTTGTTTTACTTTAAGGCACATTGTGCATATGTCATTTTGTCTAAACAGGTGGGGAAAATACCAAAACAAATAACAGAATGCTTGGCAGGCAGTAGTGATGAGGATAAAGATAGACTTGAAGCATGTTCCACCTCTACGGATTAGAATGGGAGGAGGGAAAGTGGGCTGCATCTGCCACAGGCTGGCACAGCTCTCGCGGGGCACTGACAGAAAGAGCCCGGCATTCCCAAGATACTCACTCTTTGTCAACCTACACTCATGGCTCTATCTCTACCTGGAGTCACAGTGGGTGTGCAAAAGGACCTTAAGAGGCGTGATGCTGCCACTATATGCGTTGCAAAATTCACATTTATGTCAAATTAAAATGGAGGTTCTGTCTCTTAGAACCAACAAAAGTACGGAAATCAAAGGCAAGCTAGTATTTCAGATAAAATTACCTTTTAGTCTTTATGATGTTCATTAAGAACTATACATAAAATTATTCTTTCCTTTCTTAATTCCTTAAACTGCATATAAGAGATCTGGTGGTACAAGCACATTGTTCAGAGACAAGATGGTATTTTAACAAAAATAGTTCTTTCTAAAATCCAAAATGTAGTGGACTGTGATTTGAAAAGTGACAAGTCATGCTAGACACAGCTTGCTGTTCTCTGCACAGAAATGTACCTTTGTTTGTAGAGAACACTGGTGACCCTTATGAAAGGGTTTTTGGATTTCCAAAGGGGTGGAGACCCACAGATTGAGAAGCATTGGTCTATCCAGGGTGCTTAGACCGCACTTGACAAGATGGCTCATATACCGACACAACTATGGAGTAAGAAAACCTGCTTTGCTGCATTTGCTTCCAAATATGATACTTAGGAGATCTCATGAGCATAAACTTTCAGAAATAAAGATATAACAACCTGTGATAAAGGGAAAAACTCAAATCTGTGGGAGGAAGAATTCTGCTGACATGACATTGAAAGATGGCATCCAATCCCATGTTTACTGGCAACAACAAAGCCCTCACATCCAGCATGATTTTCTTAGTTCCATGTCTGAAGGGTTAATTAACTTGGCATTTTTTCCCTAAAAGAGTTGTTTTGGTAAATTAGTGAGACTCAGTTCTCTTTTGAGAACACAAACTCTGATGAAGACAGAGTTCTGCCTATTGGAACAGGTGCGTGGCAATGTGCACAGCCAGCTATGCAGGTCAGCAGTGCTGGTCAGTGAGGCTGGGGGAGCCATAGTTGTCCCATGTTAGCAACTACTGTGTGGGGGTACTTGCCATAGAAAAATGTTTTCTAAGACCTCTGGCTCAACTGGCTCCCTGTAGACGCTCATCTGAGCCCTCTCTCTCTCCCTGTCCTTATCGTGGAGTTAGTGTTGAGCGGAAGGAGCTGTGTTAAAAGGAACATTATCTTGCGAATGCCAGGTCTGCTGCAGCGCCTCACTGACAGCAGAAGTGGACAAACAGACATTAGAAAGGGACTCTTTGTTTTTTTTAAGTGTAGAGATTGAGCAGATTTTTTTTTCTGATCAGAACTGTGTTTTTTAAGAGAACAGACTGACAAGAAAACACCACTCAACTGTTAGTCATCTCTGTGATACCTGCTTGACCTCAGCAATTTAGTGGAACCTGGAGGATCTTAGGGTGAAAGGAGCCGTCTGGGGAGCAGGAGAACACGCACATGGGCACTGTCATGCTGCTTCAACCTGAATACCCATGGTGGCAGACCCCATTTTCTACAAGACAGCAATTTAGTCAAGTGGAAAATGCTAGAAAGAAAGACATTGGAGTATTCCTAGAACCACCAGGTACTTCTATAACATTTTAAAAAGGAAAAACAAAATAGATCTGAAAATATCAATTTAAAAATAAAGTTGTGTTTCAAAATCCCAGAAATTCTTTTCCTGTTTCAGTTATTTGTGACTGGCATTATATACTCATACAGTTTGGTGTTTTCTTCTCCGTATTTTCACAGATATTTTTTCTTTGTTTAAGAACCTCATTTGTTTAAAGATTGTTTTTGAGTGGATTTTGGCAACCACCTCTTCCTGGGGTTTACTTGGCTCGGCTTTTTCCAGAAGCTAATTCTGATTCTTCTGTCAAATGCTTGGTGGCACTGTGTTACCTGCTCTCCTGAAGGCAAGCAGCTGACCACACAAGCATGGGGCTGCCCTTAAAGGGGCATTGCACAGGTTTCAGGGTCTGAGATTGACTCGAGAAATCTTCCATTTTAAGCAGGGGTGTCTGGACACTCTATATCGGCAGGTTTCTAGACTTGTCATCTCGGTAGGTTTTAAATTCTTTAAGTGAGCCTTCTGTGTAAATAGGAGCTGCTGGCTCCCAGTGTGAGAAACACTGAGCCTCTGTGGCCCACTGGGCTTCAAGTACGATATGCTCTTGTCATGAACAAGACACACAGAGACTTTATGTGCATTCATTAAGTTGTCGTGAGTATGAATATGTATTTGTCACAGTTGGAAAGGAGAGGCTATGGGAAACATGATTAATCTCACGGGAAACATTGTGTTCACAAAGGTCCCACAATTTGATTGAGGAGTGAATACTTAAGTCCTTGAGGCTCCTCACTCACTGTGTCTGTAGTTGCTGTGGATCTTTTGAGAACACTACAACCTAGAAGTCTTCATGCTAGGAGGTGCTGCCATGTGAGGCACAGTTTCGCGGTCAGTTTCAAAAATGTTCCACCAGCCACTGTTTCTAAGTAGCTCTGATCTGCAGACAGTGAACCGCTTCCACAGTACAGATGCATTTTTAACAGTAACTCTCTTTCCTGATGAAACTCACCTCAATCACTGCCACCAAGATAAGCACATTTCTTTCCCGAACCCACTGAGAGTTCAGTCCCTACCTCGGAAGGGAGCAGGGGAAGTGAGTGAATGTGGCGAGGCACATGAAAGGCACTCGATTCTCAGGGCTCCCTCGCTGGCCTGTCTTCCAGGCTCTTGGCCTGGCTTACCTTGGCATGCAGGCTGTGTGGTTTGTTGGAGAGGATGTCGGTGGCTTCCCTGCAGCGGGTGGAAAGGTTCAGGATAGCAGCAGCTGCTGCTATGTGGGTGTCTTCACTGCACTGACCATGGCCGTAAGAGCTGGCACGGACTGTGCTCTGTGTGTGGGCGCCAGCACTAGGCAGCTCATTAGGAAATTTCACTGGATTTGAAAAATGCTTTGCTGTTGAAGAGAGATTTGATTAGCAATTGCATGTACATGGTGGCTTCAGTCATCAAAGAGTTTTTTTTTTAAAGACAGAACTTCTTTCATTAAAATACTCAAAGAATAAATTAAAACAGAACCATTATCTCTTAGTATATTCAGACAGGTTTTAGCAAGGTTCACAAAGCCGAGGATGTCAACCTTGAAAGATGCCCATTTTCTTAATAGTTCTTTTATTTTCACTACAGGTGACAGAAAGTCCCAATATATGGGAGGTGCATTGGCAACACATGTGTAAAAATGGAGATTAAAAACCAAACCAAAACAAAAGATGAGCAAAGCCCATCACACACTGCAAACAGCTCAGGATGGGTATATGAGCAAGCTGAACATGCTGAAGACCATGACTCATGGGTGGGGCCAGGCACCTTTCAGGGGCTGCTCACATTGCTCAAACACACGTTGCACTGTTATTACTCAGAATGCACGGTCAGTCTGCACTCAATTGGGACAGAGTCCTCAGCGATTGATCAGAGGAAACAGAAGGCCTGGTCTCAACATGAAGAGAAGGGCCATTCAGTTACCAAGGCTGACTTCTTATGTTTTGTTGTGGGCATCATGGCTTTGCTGGGGAACACAATTATGTGAGTTTCTCTTCGCTGTGGGCTGTTTATGAGCGTCACTCAAGGTTATGGGAGAAAAACACAGATGTTTACAAAAAGTAAAGATACAGAAGCACTTAGCTATTAGTTTTGCAGTAAATGTTGGTTGTTTTAAAGATTTGTTTATGTTTTTATAAAAGAGATTATTGAGTCTTATTCCTGTAACTACATGAAAATGAAAATGTTATTAACTCTAATATGGTTTTGACAATCAATAACCAAACAATTAAATTCTACAGTGCATTCTTAATCCACCTTCATGCAAGTTAAGTATATATACACATATATACATTGTACATATATCATAAAAATATTTACATGAACTGAACTGCTAGCTAAAATATTATGTATGTACATAATTTTTCTGAGTCAAACAAGTTGTCAATGGTTACTCAGGTTTGCTGGGACCTCTTCTGAACAAGAGTAGACCGAATTCTTTTTAATATACTCATCAATGATGAACAAATTCTTTTCAAGTTTGCTGACCTCTTTAGGGTGGGGGATACAGGGTGAAACCCCAGACTTTGCATATGTAACATATGTAAGCAATTGCTCTGTCTATGAGCTCCATCCCTGTCTCATTGCCAGGTTTTAGGTGGCCTTCTAGGTTCCTGCAAGTCTGGGTCAACATGACACAATGAACAAACAAAAAAGATGCTCACTCCATTCAGGTGTAATGTCTGAGTGATCCATAAAATTTTAAGGCTGTAAGAAATGTATGGCCCACATAGGACTCCAGGTGGGCACTTGCTTCTTATTGAAGGTCCATTATCCATCATTTTCTGCATTTGTTTTGAACTCCTACTTTTCATCTCCCCATTAGCATACTTAAGAGAAATGTGTAAGAAAGACCATCAAGTCTTAAACATTGCACAGCCATTCAGTTCATTCAGTCTTCTCTATGGATTAATGAGAATTCTATTTAACCTATTTTAAAGGTTTCTATATTAATTAAAATTTCAATTTATTAGCAAACATTTTGACAGTTATATTTTGATCCTAGCAAATTCCAGATTCCTGAATTGAGTGTCTTAAAAATTTCAGTTTTCTCTACCTTCAGTCTGGTGGCTTTTGTTGATTTCAGTAATATTTTAAATTGACATATTTCATCTTATTAGATTGCCACAACCACAACATGAATTAAAATAATATAACAGCTGTCAAAGCTTTCAATCTATTAATCACAATTCTAATTATTTCTTTAGCACTCTTATATTTAGATTCAATAATGACACTATCTGTGAAATGACTAATAACTTATAATATTTCTTTGATAAAAAAGACTAGTAAAACAGTTAACTTACTTATTTTACTATTCTTTCCTATCAGCTCTAAGGAGCACACGATGAATTTGAGGAAATAGCCCCCTACTATACAAGATGCATTTTGGTGTAATGGGTGTTAGGATTTGAATTTGAAGCTTACATTCAGGAAATGGTGGTGATTTTTGTCCTTGCCCTGTTTGGAGGAGAGGACGTTTACCAAATACTTGTGCATCAAAACTGGCATAATCAAATGGTACTTTCCCACACTTCTCTTGTTTTGATGCAGTAGCTCTTGGAGAAGTGATGGCTTGTGAGCGGAAGTTGAATTCAATTTGCTTCACCAAATTCGTCCTGGTAAGAATAAACAAGTAGTTTTTAAAAAATAGAAAGAAACTGATGGTCACGATTCAGTTCACAGAGACACTACCCAGCATTTAGAGAAGATGTGCCTACAGGAGAGCAGAGGCTCTGGGAGGCAGTGAGATGGGGATGCTTTCGGCTGGGTCTGGCTATGCTCCTGCTTCATGTTCTGTGTTCAAATTTGCCACCAGTAGAAGAGGGACATTCAGTCCTTATGCACTGACAATGTATTGACATTGTGTATTAAATTGTCATTATTTCAAGATGTATCTAAATTACAATATTATTATATTCATGACAAGTTTAATATAATTATTGCATTCCAAATGTGAATGAGAGAGTCCTATAGGTTTTTTTTTTTGGTGTGTGTGTGTGTGTGTGTGTGTGTGTGTGTGTGTGTGTGAAATAAACAGGAACATGGGAGCTATGGAACCAGTTCTGGCCAAAGAAAGTAGAATTTTATTTAGCTGTGGTCTATGTGTCCAAAATCAGAAACACACCATTCAGGATGTTTAGAATAAAAAATATTTTTCTTTTTCTTTTACAACAAATAACAATTTTTAAAATGTTGATGATATATTGTGGACTGGGTAAAACATCTCAAATGGCACATTAAAAATATACAAGGGATTTGGTTTCTTGATGAACACCAAGTATCTCCTTTGTTCTTTCAGCTTTTCCTTCGAGGCCATCTCTGTTCCTTTATGACTCTACTGTACTACAGCTACAATACCAGGCTGGGATTCAGGCAGGTAACTTATATCTTCTTCCGCATCATCCCCTCCAGTCTCGCTAGACTTACTCTCATTCCTGATGCAGCTAGCAGCCAATCCAAACAGCCCCCCTCCATCCTGTAGAGACTACACCTCTCGGTATGGACCCCGAGTCCTTCCAGTTCTTCTCTAAAATCACTCGCAGACTTTCCTTCTAAATCAGCTCCATTCCTCTGTGACTCCTGCCACTCACAGAAGAACTCTACCAGGGATTCTAGAGGCACTGCACTTGGCTTGAACATGGAATATGCAACAGAAACCAAATAATGTAACACACACTCCAAAAAAGATGAGATCAGATATCTACACTAACATATCTAAACAGTCATAATTTCAGATGCTTAGATCCAAGTACACAACACAAACATGACAACCAAGACAATATGCCTCTTCCAGAAGCCAACAACCATATTGTAATAGGTTCACCAAAAAGCAATTTAGGTAAAGAATAAGACAAGAGCTTCAAAATAGCAATTATAAATACATTTAAGGACCTTAAAGAGTATATGAATAAATTTCATAATGAAGACTATAAGAAACAGTGACAAACAGTTTAATGAGGTAGTGAAAATATTTTAAGACATGAAAATGAAATTTAACAAAGAAACATAATTACTAAAGAAAACTTAACTAAAATAATAGTGCAAATGGAACACATAGACAATCAAAAACAAACAAACAAACAAACAAAAACACCACCCTCAGAATAATACCTCATAGATTTAAAACATTGAAAAGTGAATCAATATCAGAGCTCAAAGACAAGGTAGAAAAAGTGTGTGTCACATTTAAAAACATTCCATGTTAAAACAAACAAACAGCCATAAGCATCCAGAAAATCTTGGAAACCATGGAAAGATCAAACCTATGAAAAATGGGTGTAGAGGAAAGATAAAAAACCCAAGTCAATGACACAGAAAATAGGTTTTTGTTTTTGTTTTGTTTTTTTTTTTGTTTTTTTTTTTAGCAAAATCATTCAAGAAAATATCCCTAATCTAAAGAAAGTTGCCTGTAAAGAAGCATATAAAACATAAAAGAGATAGAATCAGAAAAACAAACTTCCTACAACACATAATAATCAAAATACTAAATGTACAGAATGATTAAAGGATATTACAAGCTACAAGGAAAAAAGACTAAGTAATGTATAAAAGCAGACCTATCAGAATATCATCTGACTTCTCAGTGGAAACTGCAAGCTAGAATGGCCTGGACAAGCTCTGTGAGATCACATATTACAGGCTGGACTACTATACCCAGAAAAACTAACAATCACAATAAATTGGGTGTGTGTGTGTCATGATTAAAACCAACTTTAAGCAAATTATGTCTACCAATCCAGCTGTACAGAAACACTGAAGGAAAACTTCAGTCTGAAGATAAAAGTTCCTTACACACAAGAGGGCACAAGAACTAAATAAAGCAAGAACAGTTAATTCAAAGAGGATAAAAAAATCCACACAACAAAATAATGGTAGCTAATAAACAGTGATCATTAATAACTCTCAGTATTGATGGTGTCTATTCTTCAATAAAAAGACACAGACTAATAGGTTGGATTAGAAAATAAGATTCATCTTCTGTATCCAAGAAACATATCTTATCTTCAAGGATAGACATAACATTAAGCTATTTCAAGGCAATCAAATCAAGAGGCATGCAAGTGGAGCCATTTTAACATCTGACAAAACAGATTAAAAAGCAAAACCAATCAATCAATCAGTAGATATGGGAAAAGATACTAAATACTTATCAAAGGGAAAACTAACCAGGAACATACTGCAATTGTAGACATTTATGCATCAAACACAAAGACACCCAAGATCATAAAAGAAACACACCCACTATCACACACTGACTCTCACACAGTGATAGTGGGTGACTTCAATGCCTTAGTATCACCAATAGGCAGAACATGAAGACTAAAGCTAAGTGAGGAAATCTTTTAACTAATAAATATCATAAATCAAATGGACCTAACAGATATCTAGAGACCATTTCACTCAAACACCAAAGAACACAGATTCTCCTCAGGATCTCATTGAACTTTTTCCAAAAATGACTACATATGAGAACACAAAGCAAATCTCAGAAGATATAAAAAAATTGAAACATCACCCTGTATCTGACTACCATGGATTAATGCTGGATATTTACAACAGAAATAGTGGAACGTATACAATGTCATTGAAACTAAATAACAAACTATCGAGTGAAAACTGGGTCTATAAAAAAATCTATAACAAAATTAAAACCTTTTATAACTGAATGAAAATAACAGCCAACCCAAACATATGGGGCATGGTGAAGGTAGTTCTAAGATGCAAATTCATAACACTGTTTACATAAAAAATGGAGTGGTTTCATATTACTAAGTGACACGATTGAGAGCTCTGAAAAAAAAAAAAAAAAAAAAAAACAGAGAAGAAAGAATACCCAAAGGGGGTAGATGGGAAGAAGTAATCAAACTGAAATCAATAAAATAGAAGCAACAATAACAACACATCAATAGAAAGAATCAATAAAACCAAGAGTTGATTTAAGAAAAATCAGTAAGCAAATAAGCTAAAAGACACAAAGAGAGATTTAAAAACCCAATAGAATTGGAGATGAAAAGGGAAACATTACAATAGACACTGAAGACATTCAGAGAATCATACAGATATATTTTATTTTATTTTATTTTTATTTTTTATTTTTTGATTTTTTTAAATTTTATTTTATTTTTAAGCATCATTTTTTTTTTTTTTTGCATGTGGAATTGAGGTTTTCAGTACAGACATTGTGAGACGCACAGAGAATCTGAGTAATCAGCAGTACAGATATATTTTAAAAAGTTGTATTTCACCAAGCAGGAAAACTAAAAGAAATAAATTTCTTGATATATATGACCTACCAAAGTCAAGATAAAATAAACAATTTAAACACACCCATCACTCCTAGTGAAATAAAATCAGTAATTAAAAATCTGCCCCTTCCCACATTTCCCAATTCTCTAAAAAGTGCAGGGCCAGATACATACACCACAGAATTGTTCTAGACTGTCACAGAAAAACTAATGTCAATAATCCTCAAGTTACTCTGTAAAATAAAAACTGATGGTATATTTCCCAATTCTTTTTACAAATCAACATTAGCACATTTACCATACTAAAACCACACAAAGGCCCAGTAAAAAGAAAATTACAAACCAATATCCATTATGAATCTGAATGCAAAAACTCTCAATAAAATACTTGGAAATAGTTGAGTGGCGAGTGGGATATGCCTTTCTCATGTACTCTGGTGCCTCACATTTGACCATGTCCCCTGGAGGGGGAGACCTGGTGGCACTCAGAGGAAGGACAGAAGGTTGCCAAGAAGAGACTTGATACCCTATGAGCATATACAGGGGGAGGTAATCCCCCTCAGGAACAGTCATAGGGGAGGGGAATAAGGGGAAAATGGGGGCTGGGGGGAGGGAAGAATGGGAGGATACAAGAGATGGGAAAAACATTGAGATGTAAGAAGAATAAATTAATAATAATTAAAAAAAAAGAATACCAAAAGATTATCCACCACGATCAAGTTGACTTCATCCCCAAATTGTAGGGATAGTGCCATGTAAGTAAACTGATCAACAGAATCCAACACATACACAGACTGGGAGGGAAAAAAATGAACATCTCATTAGATGCAGAAAGGTATTTGAAAAAAATCTAACACACTTTCATAATAAAAGTCCCAGAGAGACTAAGGGTACCAGGATCACACCTTATCACAATAAAGATAATTTGCAGCAAGCCCACAGCCAGCATCAACTTAAATGGAGAGAAATCCAAAGCATCTCAACTAAAATCAGGAACAAGACAAGTATGTCTACTCTCTATATACCTACCTATTCAAAAACATTTCTTGAAGTCTTAGCTAGAACAATCAGACAACTCCAGGAGATCAAGGGGATACAGAAAGGAAAGGAAGAAATCAAAGTATCTTTATTTTCGGACTGTATAATTTTATGCATAAATGATCCTTAAAACTCCACCAGGAATTTTTTTTTTACAGATGATAAACACTAGCAAGGTACAAAATTAACTCACAAAAATGAGTAGCCTTTTGCACAAACAACAAATAGATTGAGAAGGACATCAGGGAAACAACACCTTTCACAATAGCTTCAAATAGTATCTTGGGATTTTTTTTTCACTTACAAATGAAAGTCTTGTATGATAAAAACTTTATGACATTGAAGAAGAAAACTGAAGACGACATCAGAAGATGCAAAATTATCCCATGCTCATGGATCAGTAGGATTAATATAGAGAAACTATGTTATTCTATGAACTATTCTATGAAAAGTAATTTACAGATTCAATGCAATCCCCATCAAAAATTCAACATGCTTCTTTACAGAAATTGAAAAAAAACTTCAACATTATATAGAAACAAAAAGAACACCGGAGAGCTAAAACAATCTTGAATTATAAAATTACTGGAGGCATCACTCATATTTCAAGTTGTAGTACAGAGCTGTAGTAATAAAAACACATGGTATTGGTATAATAACAGACACATTAAATAACCAAATAGAATTGAAGACCCAGACATAAGTCTACACACATACACACCTGATTTTTGACAAAGAAGCTGAAAATACAGACTGGACAAAAGATAGCATCTTCAACAAATTGTACTGATCAATCCAGATGGCTCTATGTAGAAGAATGAAACTAGAGCCATATTTAGCACCCCTTAGAACACTTAAGTCAAGTTGGACCAAGGACCTCAATGTAAGACCAGATACCTTGAATCTGATAAAGAGAAATTGTGGAGTAGGCTTGATCTCATTGGCTGAGAAAAGACTTTCTGAACAGGATACTAATAGCACGGGCACTAAGACCAACAACTAATAAATAGAATCTCATGAAGCTAAAGAGCTTTTGTACAGCAAATGACATGACAATTCAAATGAAGTGTCAGCACTTAGAATATGAAAAAAACTTCAGTAATTATACAACTGAAAAAGGGTTAATATCTAAAATATATGAAGGACTAAAACAAAACTAACATCAAGGAATCAAATAACCCAATTAAAAACGGTACAAATCTAGGAGGAAAATTCTCAAATGAGGAAACTTAAACTGAGAAACAGAATTTAAAACATCCTAGTTCATTAGGGAAGTGCGAATCAAAACTTTTGAGGTTTCATCCTATTCCATTGAGAATGTCCAAGATCAATAACACCAATAACATCACATTCTGAGGGAGATACAGGGAAAGGAGGACACTTATTCATTACTGGTGCAAGTGTGAACTGATACAACACTGTGGAAATCAGTACAGAGGTTCATTAAAACGCTCAAATCGTTGTTCCTCAAGTTCCTGCTCTATCATTTTGGGGAGGAGATCGTTCAAGGAAGGGGAAACAGAATATATTAGTATAAAGAGATAAATAATAAACTATAATAGAGGCTTAAGTTGAGAGAGGATGGGAGACCAGGGTAAAGGAGGGACTCTGGGCAGGGACAACTAACACTGAAAGTCATTTGAAAAGCCACATGGACACCTACTCCTATAGGAGCTTCCTAAAATATATATGACGCTATGAAAGAAATTTAAATGAAGTCACCATATGGTGCAGGAGACAATGCCCCAGTTAGACATCTCATACCGCAAAGTAAAATCTTCAGTGCCAGAAATGGGTCATATTTTGCTGAGTCATTAGCCAAAGGGTGCCTATAGACCACCCTCAGCACATACCACCCTGCACACCATCACTGCTTATTTCTAACTTTATAGTTACTCTCTACAACTTGTTTGTAAAACCTCTTGTCAATACAACACTTCTGTCTTTCAAAAATTGAGCTGGTGTCTAACTGTAAGTTTCTCTCCTGCATTCATTGTGCCAGGTACTCTGGACACTACCAGAGGACAAAAGTAATAGTATTCCCCAGCTATAAACCCTGCAACTGACATCAGTGACCTGCATGAAAGATACTGGTGAATAGTGGCACAAATGTTATGGGAATAACCAACTACATTTTGGTTTTAAGGCCCCCTCCATGAGATGGAACCCATTTCTGATTCTGCTAAAGAAGTCCATGTCAAATAATAGATTGGTCATATACCTAGGGGGAACATCTAATAATACTCTTATGTTAAAGGAACATAGCAATAAAGTGACCCATAATGATATACTGCTATATGATCTAAGGGTACATAGATCAGAGTATTGTTCAACACTCATCAGATTAATTTCTTTTTGCAGTAAATTGGAATTAACACAGAGACCCACACCTGGACAATGTGAAGAGAGTGAGAGACTATTGAGCGTTCAGTTCTAAAAAGAATGTTTTCATCAAACCTCAAGACTCAGGGATCCTACACTGAAGGGGAGGTGGAAAGATTGTAAGAGCCAGAGGTGGTGGATGACTCCATGGAAACTGTGTCTACCAGACACAACAGGACTGATGGCACATACGAATTCACTGAGAGTATAATAGCATGCACAAGACCTGCACAATTTCAAACTAGATAAAATCCCAGCACAGAGAAAGGGAAGTAGACAAAAGTCCCACATCCAATATAGGAACTATTTATAATTGATTCTTGCCGGGAAAGGGAAAATCAATTCTCTCCACTGGAGTGTCACTTGGTTTATAAACCACAGTCCATGACAGGCCTGATGCCTAGGAACAGTTAGTCAACAAAAAACAGACTCCATGGTATGTTGACTGTGTCCACAGCACACACATGTAATTCTTGTTTCATTTTGGTATTTTTTGTCTTTGTTTTGATTTTCATTTTTTGTTTTTTAGAGTGAGGTATTGGCATAAAATTATTGTGTAATTCAAATGCTGATTTCTGTACCTCCCATATCTGTTTCCAATCCTTGTTCTGAGACTCTCTTGTCTCAATGTTGTATAAACTCTGCTCCCCAGTTGTCCAAATATGCCAATCAAGCAGCTTATGGTGAGTCATTGAGCAGGAGAGAAAATAAGGCTGGACTTCCTGCCAGCCAGGGGAGGAGGAGTTAGAAGAGGAAGTAAGAGATTCAGAAAGGGTTTTGGCCACAGGCAGAGGTGCAGGAGAGATGAAGAAGATTCAGCCAGAACAAAGATGTAAGTAATTTGAGGATTTTGACAAAGATGGCATCAGGATAACAGGGTGGGTTAAGAACAGACTTAAACTGCTCAAGATTGTAAAGCCTTATAAACAAATATAAAAGAGTCTCAATTACTTGTGTGATAACTGGGTTAAGAAACAAACACAGTTATATAAAATTAATCAACAGTGGGGAGAGTGGGTAAGCACACACATTAGATTGGATGGGTAAGGAGGTTGGGAAAACCTGGGAGAAGTTGGGGGAGGGGGAATAATCTGACCAAAATACATTGTATGAAAAAGTGCTTTTGAAAAAAGAAATAAAGGGATGAGTGGATCTTGTTGTAAATTTGCTTATCACACTAAAGTTGCAGAAATACTCTAATCTAAAATGACATTAGTTTTTAAAGCTATGAGTAAACTAAAAAAAACAAAAACGAAAACAAAACCCTCAACTTTAGTTCTCTATAAGCATACTTAGGGAGAATCAAGAGAACATTCCAACAGTAATAAAAGACCTCATGTTAAGATTTCTTATTGCTACATATTTAGTAATTTGTGATTTTTAACTTGATGTGACTCGAATGCCAGTTATGATTCTTTTCATTGGCTCTGTAAAAGAAAAATATCAAAGGAAACCATATCCTGTGTGCTTTTTTAAATCGTCAACTTGACACAACCTGGAATTCACTTGAGAACAGGAACCTCAGCTGAGGGACTGCTCAGATCAGGCTGGGCCGTGGCCGCTGTCTTGATTTACGGCTGGTGTGAGGGCCCTGCTCTCTGAGGCCAGCACCCATTCCTGCACAGGCTGGCCTGGGATGTGTAGCAAATAGGCCTTGGTAGACAGAGAGTGAGCCAGTAGGCAGTTCTGGTCCTTGGTTTCTTCTTTGGTTCCTGCTTGAATTCATTATCTTTGTTTTGTGTACATAAATGTTTTCCTGCATGAAGAATGTGCTGGATCTCTGGGAACTGAAGCTTTGTGTGGGGTTGTATACTTCCACATGGGTGCTGGGAACGGAACCTCAGTCTTCTGCAAGAATAGCCAGTGCTCTTAACCACTATGACACACTAGCCCACACTCACAGCTTTTATTCTTGCTCTGACTTCCCTCAGTGTTGGATTGTGCCCTGGAAGTATAAACCAAATAAATCCATTCCCCCATACTTTGCTTTTAGTCAGACCATTTGTTTACAAGAACAAAAAGCAAACTAAGACACTCTGGAAATACTTCAGTGCTTACTAGTTGTTTTGCATTTTAGTGGCTCACTAACAACAGTTATTTGATAATCTTTCTTTACCCTCAAAAACTCTTAACTATGTGTATGACTGTTACAAAATACACTAATCATTGCCTTAAGTATCAACATTCATTTTATGTCAAATATCTTCCAAACTACTAGATGTTCTGTGCAATCTAGGCACTCGGGGATATAGGAGACTTTGTTACAAGCTACCTATTACAGAAGTCCTGTGCATCTGTGGACCTACAGGGAACACATAACATCACATACTTTGAAATGTTCCTGATTTTCCTCTAGGTACAAAAGATAGCAGTCACAAATGGGAGGCTGCCTGGTATTATATTAGTGACTGAGAAATCCTATTAAAGTATGTGATTGTATATTTCATTCCTTTAGGTTCACCCATGCTATGCTAGTCTTGTAAAGATATAGACGTTAGGGCAAACTTATGAAGTGTTTGAAGTTATGAACTTAGATCCTTTGAATGATGCTATTATCCCCTAGTCTTGCAAACTGCCTGCCCACATCAATCTACTGGTGACTGAACATGACATGGAGACCACAGCGAAATGACACACAAGGAACAGAGGCTCGTCTGGGTGAATTCCAACATGGACAGAAGGTATAAGCCACATCCTGAGGGTCCTTACCTGTGAGCCTGCTCGGGACACTGCCCAGTGTTAGAAGAATCAAGTTGACTTTTGTCCTGGGTCATTGCCAACTTTTCAGCTGCAGCAATTGGACAACCAGAAAGACTGTTTCAAAAGAGAAGAGTTGGAGGCTGTGAGTGAGCGTGACAATGTGGTCTGCCTTGGCACAGGCATACAACACCCTTGGCACACAGCAAATGTTAAGTCATATTAATAGTTCACTTAGCACCGTTGTCATACAAAAGATCCCAAAGGGTTTGCAAACTGCAGTGTCTACATTTCTTCCCTAGCTCCATCTGATAGGCGACAAGTAATGAATACAATTAAAGAAAAATCAAAATATTATGTAATGCAGAGTACCAAAAGGCTTCTGAAACTCAGTATTTTAAGTACAATGTGCTCATTCTGAGTTACACTTGTCTGACTACAGAAGTTAGCATAATTCCACGATTTAGCTTAGGAACTTTAGCAAAACTTTAGAGACTAAATTTTATAAGTTAGTTTAAATTAAAAACACAAATATGAAATCTTTTGGTAATATTCTTGTAAGCCAAATCATAGCTCATATCCACACATTCCACATGTAATATAAAATGTGTGCATAAAAATTAAAAACTCCATAGCTGAAGAGATGACTCTGTGGTTAAGAACACTGGCTGTTCTTCTAGAGGACCTGGGATTGTATAACTCCAGTTGTAGGAGATACCACACCCTCTTCTAGCCTCTGTTGGCACTGAATACATGTGGTGCAGAGACATGCATGCAGACAGAATACCTAGACATATTAAAAAATACAAATAAATAATAAAAATTACTTAAAATATTTATAATACATATACCATATATGCCATATATGTATGTAAATATCAACAAACGTGCTTATTTTAGTTTCAATATTAATAAAAATAGCATCTACCCTTTGCAGGATTTACAGTCAAAACCCCTGAACTGTCCAGTGAAGCCCTTCTGTAGGTCTACTGAGTGGGACTCATGATGCCCCATAAGGAACACTAATGCCCTCCTCCAATACCCACAAATGCTGGTGTGATCTGGGGCAGAAAAGAATGTGTCCTGTGTGTGTGTCTCTGCGGACATGGAGCACAAGCATCTTCAAATACAATTGCTTCATTATTTTACCTGATCACCACTATAAATTTTCCTGAGATTGAGACTACTTGTTAGCTATTTCAAGACCATAACATTCAATAGTGACCTAACAATCCTCTGAACATGTGGCCCATTATTTCATTTGTGGAAACTGATTGGCAAGTTATCATAATTACCTTCTGTGAGTGTTGCGGTTGCTGTTCACATGCCCCCTTCCTGTGCATCCTGGGGTGGGGCACTTGAGCACATTCTCATGCATGGCAAGAACTAAGCACAGAATAGCATGTTAAAGGGAAGAAAATGTACCATACATACATAACGCACTATCAAGTTTACTTCTCCATGTTACATTCAAATGTTGTCAGGTAAGCATTTCTCCCATGCCTCTTCCTGATATATATATATATATATATATATATATATATATATATATATATATATATATATATATTTATTATGTGTGTGTGTGTGTGTGTGTATTTGTGTTCAATGTGAACAAAAGCCCCTGATAACTTCAGAAATGAAACCCAGAAAGTAAATTCATGTCCAATTTGCTCTGACTTCCCAATGGTAAAAAACCTAGATCTCTTCACATTCGATTGAGGAGCAGTTCTGTGTAGCTCTGAGACCATGCACATTTCAGGACAGTCCCTGCTGCCTCTCTACTCTGAACTGAGAAGCTCTGTGCTCTCACCTGTCCTTCTAAGCACATTTCTCCACAGCAGCAGAGAACTTGTTTTTCCACACAGCTCTTTCAATCTTTTGCTTGTAACTTGGATTTTTGTGCATGCATGTAGTCTTTTTTGTTTCTGAGGCGGTGTCTTTTTGCATCTGCCCATCCATGCTTCCCCTGCCCGATGACTAGGGGTAAGAGTAAAGCTGAATGAAGCCTCAAAGGGTTGCACGGAGGAGCTCATAATGCTGAGCTGGCTTGGGTGGGGAAAAGCTAGTGACTTGCCAAATACTTACACTCAACTGGCCCAAGAACTGTCCCAAGAAATAGATAAGAAATTGTGTAACATACCAGTGTTTTCAGCTAGTCCTTCCCTTCAACTCTATGGCCCAGAACATTGATGAAACATGATGGGAGGGGTGAGGGAAGAAAAGTTGTTGTTGCTCTGAGGGGGGCTCAGATGTAACAGGGCATCTTGAGAGAATTCCAAGAAGCATGTGCTCTCATGGTGAGGGCAGGGTAGGAGGCCAGGGTACCCTCCTTCCTCTGCATGGAGACTAGATGTTCACTTCAGGCTGGGAAGGAACATACTATCACACTAAGCAATAATGCTGACTTTTTTTTCTATAGCCATGTTTGACCTCTTGGGTCTTACTGATTCTGTGTATGTAGCTGCCTTTTTCAGGGCTAGCCAGGTCATAGACAGTGTGCAAACTGTCCACAAGGTGCCTTCTTGGGATGCCAGTCAACAACTTTGCAGCTCACACCTCAGCTGCTTCACACTATGGGCCACTCTCCTTTTGTAAAATCATCTCAGAGTTGGGAACCAGAGGACTAGGGACATTCTTAAGCCACATATAGACCCCGCCTTGCAGAATCTCCCACAGAAAGGCACTAGTGCTCTTATACACTGTCTTCCTGACTATCTCCTACGTACCCTGTGTTGTGATAAGATCCCCACTTCCTTGACACTATGGTTAATGAGCTACCTTTTCAATAACAATAGTAGAGAAAGAGATAGGTGATCTCCATAAGTCTGATGCTAGACACCAGACCTTGTCTCAAAAAAACAAAAACAAACAAAATAATAAACTAACCAACCAAAAAACCCCAAGACCCAAAACCCCTCACAGAGTTAGACAGAAACCACTTGACAAGTGGAGATGCAACAGAAAGCCACGCTGTGAGGCTGTACTGTGTGCATGACAAAATAGGGGTGTCCCCAGGAAAAGGGGTACTCACTCTCCAGAGGAACTCGCACTTTGTGGGGGCACCCAGAAAGGCTGCGGTGGTGGGGATAGAGCCCCGTTACATGCCCCGTGCCGTCACAGCCAGGAATGGGGCACTTGGCCTCCCTCCTTTCAGGCCTTGGCGAATCTATAGAGAAATTGAATTGAGACACTCACATGGCACCGCTTCCCCATCATTCAATAGAGTGGCCTTGCGGGTGTCACTCACACTCTATTCAGTTCTGCCACCATAAACATTCTTCTTAAGTTGCCTTGAATAAAACCCTCAACTAAGACCCGTGGAAGCAAAACACATTTTCAATTTTCTTGGATTCCTAAGCAAAGGCTGACACAGGGCAAGGGACTATTAAAATACAGAGATGGTTTTAAGTTGTCATGTCACATATTGTAGTTAAGTCCTTATTATGAAAAGTCACTTTGTGCCAGAAGGTGAACATGCTCCTGAAAAGGAAAAAGGAAAAAAGAAAAGCAAGAAGGGAGAATTTATTTAACCTCAAACCATCCTCTATTGAAAGAATTTAGGAAATGGCAGGTATAAAATTACAAGACAAAGAGCCCACCATATTGGCAGAAGGCCTCTCTGGCTTTTGTCCTTGTGGGTCCCTGGCAGCAGGTGAACTTGGGAGTGGACCAGCTACTCACATAAAAGTTGAGCTTGCTTTGTGCAGAGCAGCTGATGGTGGCCAGGGTCAAGAGACTGTGTCCTACACAACCAAGTGCTATAAAAATGCCCCAAATTCTGAATTCCTTAGGGTCTGTCTCTTAGGAGTAGAGTAGATGCAGTGACCATGGAGGGAAGCTATGGTCACTGCTGCAGAAACTCAGAGCTGAGGTGATGAAAGACTCTTTTAGAGGGAAATGTTCTAGTGGGGGCATCTGAGGAGAAGGAATTACAGAGAATGGGGCTTTCTAGACACTGAGGACTTAGCATCTGTGAGGCTGGGGCTCCCAGGGAGTGCCAACTACCACACGATAGGAGCACATGATGGAAAGGCTGAAGATAATACCAGGAGTTTGATTTCCTGGTACTTATGGTTGAGAATGAGAGAGGCTTATAAATGCATGACATGAATGAGTACAGAATAAGAATATGGATGAGGTTGGCAAAAACATACACACAGACACATGCACACACTTGTGTAGGCACATACATGCACACATGTATACACATGAACCTGTGCAAACACACATATGTGCATGTATGCTCCTAGACACTTGCACAGGTGTACATACTTGCACACACACGTACACATGTTCTTCATATAACACATACACACATATACACACATACATACACTTATGGCCAAAATGGTAACTGAACTTGACATAAAAATACAACCTTATGCTCCAAACCGCTCCAACTTGTATTCATGATGGCACTCATCAGGAGAAAATGTGTTTTTGTGGTGGTGAGCAAACCAGAAGGAGTATGCAAATCCCCAGAGAAAGAGGGGATGTGGGTGCTCAAGGAGGACGATCAAGAATGCTGAGCAGGCTTGACGGCCATGGTGACAATAAGTAATCTACATGATCCTGCTCACAAAGCTGCTGGCCTGTAGCAGGGGAAAGGCCCTGTCATGCGGGGATGGGAAGTCCACACCCTCAGGCTCGAAAGGAACCACTCAGAGCAGGTCACTGACATGGGATGTGTCAGACATCTCCAGGCCACTACCTTGCACAAACAGACATGCCTCTGTGATACCAAGGCACTCCAGTTGTTGGATTACAAGCAGTCCTGGGCAGATGGGGCACAGCAGGCTGTGTGTAATCCAATTACATGGGGGCATGGTTTCAGTACAAAAAGGAGGGGCTGAGGATCCTCCAAGTTGTAGCCAGCAGTGACAGGTCAGGACCAGTCAGGAGGCTGAATGCAGAATGTTGCAAGTACACAAAGAACAACCAAGGACAGGGATGCACAGGAAACAGCACTGTTAACTAAAGACAGGATTTAGCTGAAACAATTGGTGTTGGGGGCATTCCTTTCTGTATTCTGTAAGAGAAAAAGAGTATATTAAGACTGTGATGTTCTATGACTTTGTGCACACAAGTTTTACCTATAATGTAAAACCTGTAGGCCACTGGTCAAAACCTTTGGAGGTTTTGATGGAAGTGAACTGGGGGGTTTGACACCATTGCAAAGTGCCACTCACAGAGAAGAGACAACTACAGTGTCTATTTTGATGCGTTTCCTCTCTTGGATTGCGTCCACGTGACACCACATTTCTAAGCACTGACAGGGTTGGCGCTAATCACTTCCCCTCCTCAGCACACTGTGTCTGAGGGAAGCCAGAAAGGGTGTTGGAGATAACAGGGCTGGCACCTGCCCAGGTGGGGCCCACTGACAGTCCACCATGCACCTTTGTCTGCCGCTCTCTCCTGGGCCTCCCCAAACAAAGCTGCAGATGAAATGCTCTGGAGGGCAGAACCTGTCTGCATGATAAGAAACCAGAGCACAGGCACAGGGCAGCTTCACAGCCTGCCTCTTTCATTTTCTTTGTATAGCACTGCACAATGAGGAGACTTCATACTCTGGTGCTACTGTGTCGCGGTTTGCCTGGGACCATCCTCCCTCACACCAGACAGACTTGTGCCATTGTTCCTGTTGCTCCTCTTGACAAGCGGCTTGCAATGGGCAGCCCAGTGCCTACACTGCGGCCTCCTCTCCAAATGCCCAGAGTTTAACAAACTTACTGCTGGCTCCTCTGTAGACACAGGTAGAACAGCATGCTAAAATCCTAATATTCTCTCCTTAACAGAGGGGTCCATGACCAAAGTGTCCCCCAAATCAGAACAGTATTTTAAGGAAGATGGCAAAATGATGGCCTGATTGATGACCTATAAACATAGAATAGAGGTCAAGGAACAATGCCCTCAAATTCCTGGTTCTAGGAGCATGGAAGAATGGGTGTGTGAATGCAGAGTGAGAGTTCTGCAGGGTCAGCATCTACACAGGCATAGCCACATGGATCCCTCCTTCCACACTTGCCTCATCTGGACCTGTTTATCTTCCAGAAGCATTGAACCCTAAAGCAATGCCAGGCCTGTGCCATAGACATCTTGTTAGTTCTTCCAGTCTCCCCAATAGTGTTCGAAGCCACTAAACTACCAAGGGTTGCTATACACAGCCTATTGTGTTATTAATTTTGAAAATGTATGGTGATTTTTAAATCTTATAAGATAACCAAAAGATCATCAAGTATTTTAAGTTAAAGTTAAAAATAAAGTTCTTACAAACACGGGGTTACACTGCTTGTAAAACATCATCAGCTGTAAGCTGAAAAATCTTATGTTGTATGTTATTTAAATAGAACAAAAATTATTGAAGGTTAATCTATTGCATGCCCTTCTGATTTAAGGGATGTTAAGTAGGGGAATATAGACCTTAAAACCAACAAAATATGACTTAGATTGAACTTCATATTTTTTCAGGTTTTGTAGTTTATCTTGTAAAAATGGTAAGGAGAAATTAACACATTATATACTGATAGTGCACAGAGCTATCAACTATATGCCGTCTCAAGCCACACATTTGGTATTAACGTTCTGTTTCCATTCAGATCCTTGCAGGGTGTTTGTGAATCAGCAGCATCCTTGCTGTACTTAGTCTTTCTATTTTCTCAGAGTTGCATGGTATTATTTGATAAATAGCAGCTAAGTATCAATATGGACTAAAATTACCAACAATTCACTTTTCACTTTCCCTGATCAGAACTTCTAACAAAAACAGAAGTCGTTCCTCTCAACCTTCAAGACCTATGACCATGGTATTTCCTAATTTCTTTCCCAGATTCTGTGGTTATCAGATTTCGGGGGGGGGGGTGGCGATCTAACGGTCTCTAGAAAACTTTGCTGAAACAAAACTTAATCTTTGGAGGTGTGAGTCTGACTGGACCCTAAAAATACCCATGTGAAATGGGATCTCTGGGCACCTGTGGGCTATGGGAATAGTCACTCACCAACAGTACAGGCTTCTGGTGTGAGAACAGGCATAGTCCTCCCTCAGGGAAGATGGACCATTCCGCTCATGTTGGAAGAACAATCTAAGGTCTTCTCCAAGCACATTCCCTAATTCAGCTTAAGTCTAATCTTGGTCTCTGTGGGCTCCCACAGGTGAGCTAGGAAGAGCACCATCTTACAAGACTACTAACCTCCAGTTTTATCCTAAGAAGGCTCGCCACATCCCACCTAGCTTACAAGTGACTTAATGTCTGTTATTTTGAAGGTTTAAAGCAGCCCCATAATGCCAACACAAGGAGTAGAATGATTTGTCTAAGGACCGTTAAAATGTCTGAGGTAATTCTGAAGAGCCAATTCAATGAGAAAATAAGGTAAAGTAATGTTTTTCAGGTATTAAGACACTATAGCATCCACAGACCTTGAGTTAACAGCAACCGAAAGAGTATTTACAAAGTAAGAAATGGCAAGTTCACAATTATGAACGGATTTTTAAATTACAATTAATTGTCAAAGGGCTAATCTAGAAACAAGTGCATTTAACATTTTCCCCCTCTAAATAAATTTCCTTCCTGGAATGAACATAAAAATGTGCTTACGTTTATTGTTAAAGATCTGTCGTCCATTAGTGTCAGTGACTTTGGTTTGCCTGCGTTCCCTTGCTAGGTGGTCCAGGAGAAAGTGGTCCAGCTCCTTGTAGGTATGATGGAAGACAGAACCTCGCTCAGCCTGTAGAGCAATAGCCTGCTCCAGCAAACTCAGGTTCCCCTTTGCTTTCTCCATTTCTCCAGGCTCTTCTGTAACTCTGGCCAGGCTCTCTCCATCTTCAACATCTGGGAAAGAAGGCGGGGCATGCATCGCCAAGGGCTCCGGGTGAGAGTTCTGTGGGTCTCTGCCATTTGTGCTAGAGTCACACCTGTCCTCACAGGTGATAAATTTGTTACCTTCAGCTTTTATCTCTGGAACTTCCAACAGGTCCTTTTTGTTGTATGTCAGCTTGTGTTTGGGGCCTCTGTGAGGGTCAGTGTCCTCTGATGAGTTAGAACCACTGGCCCACCCATTCTCTGCACTGTCAGAGTCACTTTCGCTGTCACCAGAAGAGCAGAAAGGTGGCTGGGACCCGTGGACTTTGTCTCTCCCATCATCTGAATGAATCACAAAGCATTCATCTGCCTCCTCACTCTCTGCTTTTAAAGACTGGATGCCACTGTCATTTAACTTCTCACTTATGGTCTGCACAGATGCACTTTCTTCAAATTTGCCTAAGTGCATCAGAGATTTGACCATGAGCTCTGGATAAGATGTGTATCGGTCTTCCTTCTGAAGGGAGTTTTCTTGTGCAGGTAAATGAAGGGTCTCATCCATGGACTTTATCATGATTCCCTCTATGAAAAAAAGAAAACAGATATTGAAAAAGAACAGAACAAAAAAATATTTAACACCCTGGGCATAGTGGCAGGGTCCCGTAATCCCAATACTTAGAAAACATCAGCAGGAGGCTAGCAAGTGCAGGCCTAGTCTGGCTGTCAAGTGAGATACTATCTCTACAAAGTAGCCAATCACCAAACAAGAAGCCAAAAGCCAAAAATATTTTAATAAGCTTGCATAACTATTCATATACATGTATATGCACATATCTATGGATGAATCTACATGTATAAGTACATGGATACTGGTACGCTTACAAAATATGCATAATGTGTAGTGTCTATTAATTTTACAAATGTTTGATAAGAAAATATAAATGTTGTAGAATAAAGTAAGTTTAGTCCTTCTGTAATCTTCTGCATATGAAATGCAAAGTCCTCTTAGGGTACTGTCGTTAACAGAAATTGGTACTTTGAACACAGCATCACACATGTTACACCCTCTTACATTTCTATATCTTAGCGACCAGGAGCAAACTGAGTACACATGCTACACACTGCAGAGGAATGTTCCACAAATTTCCCTGGATCATGGCAATGTACCTTTGGAAATTATTTCAATTATATTCTCTATGGTTTCTTAAGAAATATTCTTAGCTTTTATGCAATGTTAACTAAGATACAAACACCTTTATATAGAGATCGTAACTGAGGGACACTGAGAATCTGAGGTCTTCCTGGCTACTTTTCAGTGTCACATTGCAATTCTATATTCAAAAAACCATAAATGGGAAATCATAAGGCTTAGATATTTTAAATAGTTATACATTTTCTTGTCTGATAGGTCCATGCATTTGTGTTATAAAGCACAGGAAATGAAAGGTTTGAGGATGTCAAATTTGAACAACTTGTGGTCTATGACCAAGAGCAGGCCTCCAAGTGCCCAGGCCAGTCTAAAGTAGATGTCAGTACTGTGCCTTTACTTTTCATGTGTGTGTGTGTGTGTGTGTGTATGTATGTATGGTCAGTTCACCAAAGCTGCCCCAGTGAAAACTAGCCATGAGCATGTGGATTCTCAGTGAACACCAGGCTGTGAAATGTATCAAGTGGCCCACCAAGAGTCCTGTGATGCCCACCGGCACAAAAAAAATCAAACAAAAAGCCAACCATTTCAAAGGCGTGTGGGGGATGGAAAGCATAAGATGATAAGTGTCCTTACAGACTGTTAAAGACACCAAGTGAAGTGCATTCTGTGTTAATAAACGTCTTTGGAGGGAAAGAAAGTACAGCCATAAGCGTGAAGCTGTGGCAGAGGGTGTCTGCCTGGGAGACAATGAGCATTTTTTTTGTCTCATTCAGTTTTTTTTTTTAATAAACATTGTCTCTGACAAGGACACTCAAAAATACATCTCCATCATCTTCCTTTCTGGTAATTATCTCCCCAAATCAACACTGGACTGCCAGGATCAAGTAAATATTGCCATAGTAACTAAAAGCATTTTTGGATGCAGAGAAGAATTCAGTCACAACACTAGTCCCTGTAAATAATGCTGATTATAGGGTGCAGTCTTTTGTTGGGCTCTATTCAACACAAACTGAAAAATTTAACATTTCAGTTCCTAGAAAAGAGGCTGGATAAACAAGCACATAACGTTGATAGGATGGGCCTATCCTTGCCTGAATCCGTATCAGAGCAGCTCCAGCTTTAAATAATATATTAAACATAGTCTAAAATGCAAATGAAGTTTCTCTCAATATCACAGTTGGCTATTAAGAGAAAGTGTAAAGGGTTATGATAATTTTAAAGTATTATGAACTACAGAAAACAAATAAAAAGCATTTTCAGTGAATATGCTCAATTCATTGAACTATTCTCTCACTCCACTTAACTACCCACATGTGTACAATAATGATTTATAGACATTATACCTAATTATGCATATTTGGGCTGTGTTAGAGTGCTAACAAAAGCTCTAGAAAGCAACAATTACCTCTGTTGCTTAGCTACATAGTTTAAAATATTCCTATTAAGTGCAGATCACCAGAGAGGCGGAGAGACAAACTCGCACATGTGCACGACAATGCACTTCACTGAGTGACTGCCAACTGCTTGCATTTTGGGTCATTTCCAGTTTACATCATTGTTTGGTTCAACTGTTTGTTATATGCTAAAAGAAAATATTTATTAATTATTCTTCAGAAAGAGAGAAGTCCCACAGCCAGGGGCTTTCACATGTGTCACACACATTGGGTTCTAGGGCTAGGGACAAGCCACCAACCAACTTTCCTTGTTCTGTGAGCATGAGAAAAAAACCCCTAAGTTAGCTTTTAAACATGACAGATCTGTGACAAGGTGCTGGTTTCTCCCAGCTCTGCCATGTCCCCCCCCAACCTGTTTTCTCTACTCTGCAGTATTATTTTCCTGGGGAGTGGTAGGGTCTGTTGTTGCAGAGGGGTGGAACTTGAGCTCTGTTAGTGTCTGCACTTGCTGGACAGGCTATTTAGCCTGCCTGAGCCTGGGGTTTCCATTTGTACTGTGGAGACAGCAGCACAGCCTTCGGAGCCACTGCAGAGATCACAGGAACATACAATGGGCACTCAGTACGTGACTGCTTTTCTCTCCTTCCTCAGATGCTATCTTTAAAACTGTAACATCAGGGGACTAATGGACTCCTCAACATGAATAAGATTGGCCTATCTATATTCATCAGTAGAAGTCACTCCTAAGAAACTTCAGAGGGCATAGAGAGGAAGGCTCTGCAGTGTGACCATACATGCTTTGAGGACTGCAGCACAGACTCACATCCACCCCTCAGAGCTAGAAGCTAGGGGACAACAGACAAATATGTGAAGTTTAGAGACTGCATCTGCTGCTGGCTAGGCAGCGTCCACTTGCATAACCCTAGTCAGCTGTTGGTCTCTGGCAACCAGACGTTCTTCTTCAGAATGAGGATGGGCCAGTGACTAGATGATCCACTGACCTTTCCTGGGACAACGGACTGATGCACCTCGCAGACTGCTCCATTATCTATTTCACAATACTACAACATGCTTTCTAGTCCACCTCACAGAGAAACTGCAGTTCCAAGTCTCTCGTGACTTGCTCAAGACCACACAACTATTCAGTGGAGGGCTGAGTCCAGACCAAAGGCCACATGGCTTCAAGTTTGTATCTTTGTTTGTTACAAACTACAAGTATCCTGCAGTGTAGAAATGCCTTGCAAGATGGCTCGTGTAATATAGCCATTCTTTGGAGAAAATACCAAGAATATTAATAGCCAAATACTTTTTTTTTTAAAGATTTATTTATTTATTTATTTATTTATTTATTATGTATACACTATTCTGCTTGTATGTACACCTGCAGGCCAGGAGAGGGCACCAGATCTCATTATAGATGGTTGTGAGCCACCATGTGGTTGCTGCGAATTGAACTTAGGACCTTTGGAAGAGCAGACAGTGCTCTTAACCTCTGAGCCATCCCTCCAGCCCCGCCAAATACTTTTCTAAACTGAGATATTTTCCATAATAAATTTATAGGAAGACCCTTGAATCTACTCCCAGTTAACTTGGGCTAGAAGGAACAATGATCCTTAAAGTTATGGGTCAAAATATGCAAATACAAACAACACAAAACTCTCATAAAACTCATATGTTAACTTTGCTAATACACAAAGATGGCAGATTGGGAACCCCTGTGTCAACTCACAGCAAGGCACAGGTTGGCAGTTTCAGAAATGGCCTGAGCTTTTGTTCATCCTTTGTGAACTTCCAAGCATTTGTGGTGGGCAGGGACTTGGATTGGGAAACTTTGTTTGCAGATCAAAAATAGGTTTTTGTCTGGTATATAAAAGCTCACATTTATTTCCTGACTATAAACCAAGTTTTCCATGATGAGTGGTTGGTAGTTAAGGACATCACATCCGTCAGTCAGTCTGTCTGTCTGTCTGTCTGTCTGTCTATCTATCTATCTATCTATCTATCTATCTATCTATCTATATGTCTTTACTCTGAAATAGAACTTTAGAAGTCCTGAGAAGCCTTCACTAATTTTAGAATAAACTCCTTAGTGTAACTGCTTTTTTCCTTTTTATGACTGACTACTGGCTTTGGTTCTATTTCTATAACCAGGGAGGACAACAGGCATATTCTTTCATTAGGCCTTTTGAATACCAAATTTTGGCAGGAATAAAAGCCATAGAAAAATGAATTTATCTTCTAAAGTTCTGAGACTGGAGTATTTTGTTCTTTATTTGATTTTTCTTGAGGGTGACATCGGAAGTATGCTTTCAGCTCTAGAAACTTCTGTGTCTTGGCAGGCATTTTCAGGTCCCAGGCATGTGGCCATGCTGCTGGGAACTCGACAATGGGTATATTTTGAATCCATGATGACTCTCATTTTCTGTCTTTTCCAGGAGTCTGAGCTTGTCGTGTTTCCTAATGTTTACCTTCCCCAAGGAGTAAGGGATGTCTAACCACCCACCCTAGTGCTGACATGTAATTTTTTGAGTCAGGTTAGTGTGTAGGATACAGTTTGGGCTATAAAGAGGGATAAAAAACTTACATGATTCAAGAGCCTGACCTTAGCATTCACAAGTACTTTATTCTCTAATTATCTGAGCTGTACAGCAGGAGATACAACCAGATACAATCCTGTTAAGGCAGAGACTCTGAGTGCCTGGAATCAAGGAGCACTGAAATTAGGTGCGCTTCTATTGGACTGAGCACTATCCTTGGCTACCTTTCCTTCTGTGGCTGAAGGCAACTTAAAATCGTTTCTCTGGTGCCCTAGGATAAGAACATTTATGACCTGTCATTTTTAGACATTGTGGAAACTCTGCCCACTATTCATTCTGAGGGGAGTATGGGCAAGGGGGACTGAGCCTAGAGAGAAAGAGTTATTTTGCTTGTTCTTAGATGGTCTGTTAAGTACTTTCCCCTAGTCTGCAAACTGCGCCACCTTGAGAATTGACTCTCTTTAATGATTTCATCTGTAATACCAAGTCCAGGTTTCTATATAGTATGTGACATTGTAAAATTGACTAAATGGTATCATTTATGTTGTCTGAAGTATATACAAAGCTGAAAATCAATAGGCACTATGGTAATTTCAGCATCACTATCAGTAGTAGTTCTAATATTAAATATAATCATTAGCCTCTGTAAGCCTGCAAATAAATGTCTGTAAGTGCTTATGACTGAATATTTTACTGAATACATTTAACCAATATATTCACTTCCCAGATTCTAAGTATTTATGAAGATGAAATATATACAGCAGAAGGTAGGAGGTCTGCAAACCTGATAAAGTCTTTGGCCTTATGGACTAGCTACATGAACAGACCTTAACTCTCCACAGTGATCTAAGCACTTCTTCTCACATCAGATTCCACCTGCTGTGTCCATGAATCAATACATAAAAGTGGCCAGATCGAGAAAATTTAAAAAGTTAAAGATAATTATAATTTAAATATGGGCCCTGAGGGTTAAAATAATATACTAAATGAAATAAGCTTTAAAACGTCATTAGCCATATACAAATCAGAAGACAACATTGTTTCAACCATGGAATATTCAATATTTAGCCAAGATACTGAAGATTCTGTGACCTGAAATTTGTCCTCAGGCCATATGTTTTTGTATCTTTAAAATAATATCCAAGCGTATCTCTAGAATTATATTTATAAAAATATGATGTATAAATATTATTATATTTTATTTAATTTTTGAATAAATCATTTAGTATTGTTATATGTTGATTATTTAAAAAGTCACATTTGGTAGAAGTATATGAGTAATAGGACATGTGAACATCTAATTCCAGTTCCTGTTAGTCAAGCCTTATATCTTAAATTTTTCAGAGGTTTTGTTTTGAGACTTTTGCATGTCTGACACCTTAGTCTCTTGGACAAATCAATCAATGACACTTTAAACTCCTGTATGCAAGTGAATGTCAGCGACTAAGAACTGGAAGAAACAAATTCTAAGCCCTTAAAGTAGTAGCTGCATTTCACCAATCCTAAAAAGGACACCTGAGGGGTATGCAAAGGATTGAATCAATGTATCATTTAATGTGTTAATGTATTTCTTATTATTTACTAATGTATTATTTTATAAACTTAAATTACTTATTTTAGAAATATAGGCAGAGAGGTTTCTTTCTTTATATTGCTCTCCCATTGAAGAAGCCTCAAGAATAACAACTTTAGATCACTTCTACAAGCGATTAAGTATTATTCAAAATACATAAAAATATTATGTTTATAGAACACCTACCTCTAATCATGTTATTACTATTATATTTTGGGGCTAAATAATATTAAACATATTGATAAAAATTATGTATTACTGTTTTAGCTGTATACATAGGTAATAAATGTATGTATCCATACTATTTAGTGAATATTACATTAACCTTTACCATTGAAAAGTTATCTTAAAGTTTAAGTATATCCTGTAATTTGAAGGATTCTTTTTGGAATTAAGCATTAACTCAGGCAGATTCTTCAGCTTTAAGGCTTAGTATCTTCTACTTTCTACATAAAGGCAAAACTAATCATGACTTGAAGTGAGTCTTGGGCACAGTCAAGCTCAAATGACAGCTCCTAAATAGACTCTGATGAAAATAAGTGGGCCTTTAAAGTTTACCACCTGTATTGTCCTTGGCTGGTGCCTTAGTTTGAGCGGGACCCCTGGGCCCAAATCTGCCTATCATAATGTTCTACTTGTAGGTTTCTAGGACCCTCTGGATCCTTCTACTTTGCTATTCTCCCATGCTTCTCTCATCTAGAGTCCCAGTAGGATGTCCTCCCCTCTGTACCAGTTTCCTGGTAAGTGAAGGCTTTGGTGGGACATGCCCCTTGGGCTAGTATGCAGATATAAGTGAGTATATACCATTTAAGTCTTTCTGTTTCTGGATTAACTCACTCATTATGATCATTTCTAGCTCAATCCATTTATCCACAAATTTCACAGGTGGTAAACTTTAAACCCCTACCCAGATCTAGCCAATGGTCAGAACAGTCTCTACACTTGAGTGGAGAGTGGGATATGACTTTCTCAAGTACTCTGGTGCCTCACATTTGACCATGTCCCCTGGAGGGGGAGACCTGGTGGCACTCAGAGGAAGGACAGCAGGTTACGGAGAAGAGACTTGATACCCTATGAGAATATACAGGGGGAGGTAATCCCCCTCAGGAACAGTCATAGGGGAGGGGAATAAGGGGAAAAGGGGAGGGAAGAATGGGAGGACAGAAGGGATGGGATAACCATTGAGATGTAACAAGAATAAATTAATAATAAAAAATTTTTAAAAAAGAAAATAAATGGGCCTTAATAAGTGACCATTGAGTGAAACAACTGTTTGGTTTTTGTTTCCAAATCCCAAATATAGTTTAACAACCACAGTAACTATATCTTCTCCATTGACCAACACTGACTTTTGGTGACAGGAATATATAAAGTATGGGCCATGCCTTTTTGCTACCTGCAGTGGAGTGATCATTCGTTTCTAAGAGGCTGTCATCCTCATTCTTGTTGTCTGGGTTTTCCTTGCAGTCCATGTCTGGGCTGTAGTGCCGAGGCTTCATTAACAAAGACTTCCTCTTGTTAACTGGCACTCCCAGTGTCTGCTCTTCAGCTCTCCTCTTCTTCGCCATAGAGCAATCATACGCAGCCCTGGAGTGAGCAGAGCAGGGCAGATTAAGAACACAGGAAGAAGGCATTTGCTGCAGCTTGACATTTGACTTTTACCAAACCACTTGGAAATTTGAGGCCTGTAGTTTAGAGTTTATCATTATTGCTAACAGTGCCTCCAAAAAGTCTACGTTACAGTCCATCAGAAGGGTTTAAAAACTTACCATTACTCCTGAGTTAGCATATGCCAAACTGCTTCACTTCATTAAATACTCAGGAGGTGAAAGAAGACTTGAGTCAGTTTTCAAGCCCCAAGAAAAAGCTAATGTGAAAAATAAACCAAAGAATGTACCGGTATGGCAAAAATCGTAGGTCTCCAGTAGTGCTATGACACTAATATCACATATCTTCGCCATGCCCATACCTCAAATTTGAAATACCACAGGTCTTTGACACTGAATTGACTGAAAGAGCCATGAAACAAGAAAACAAGCTACGGACAAGGAATGAACCCGTCTCCAGTGACAAAGAGAAAGGAAGAGTTGTTAACCGGCAATGTTCCTTTAAAATTTTCATCCATTTGGCACACATAACAAATAAAAGGCAGATAAATAAGATTGGATTTCCCCAAAATGGCCAACAGTTTATCCTTATTCCTGCTATCACATGGTTTTGTTTGGAAGTGCTCCCAATGGAAGCCCTTTAAACACAGCTTTCCTACATGCATCTCACTCAGAATTAATGTAGATTACTATATGAAGTTAAGAGAAACACTCTCCTGGCAAGATCTGTGAAGATCATAGGATTTCAACAATAGTGAGTCCATGGCAGATATTTGTTAAATATTCTTTGAAGATGAGTGAGTAAGCTTCACATAGAAAAAAACGCAAGAGAAAAAAAAATCCTGGAAGCAAAGAAACAATTTATTAACTCCATCTTTAAAAAATATCTTAGTAGTAACAGTAGCTGGTCAGAAGCACTTGTCCTGCTCTCACATGAACAGCAGGCAAAGATGGTGACATGTTCAGGAAATCAAGTCTGTAAAGTCAGATACACATTCTTAAATACTCAAAGAGTAGATGCAAAAACTTCCAAGGGAAGAAATGGGGGCGGGGGGGGGGGGAAGAACCTGGAAGGAGAAATAGGTAAAAGTTACAAAAAAGAAAAAAGAAAAAAATCTCATAAAAGGTGGAAAATAGAGAAGTAGAAATTAGTGAGATAGGAAGAAATGGGAAAATTTCCTAATTAAACTAATAGGTTTTCACAGATTTGTGCCTAGGTTGAACGTGAAGAAGTACAAAAGATGCAGGACAAAGAAACATGGCAATAAGAGGCCCAGGCGCCTTGGTACGAGGACCTACAGAAGGGGGAGAGCTATGTAGATTGAAGCTGCTGTTCTGAGATGAAGGCAAAAGCCTGCACACCATGCTGATGGAAAGGGAATGAGCACAGGCACACAGAACTGCCCTGTACTCACTATCCTAATAAGGAGCTCAGTTTTGAAGGACAGGCCAAAGAAATGAAGAGTCCCATAGACCAGCTTTGGGAAGGGAGAAGAGAAAGTCTTGTTGGTTCCATGGTAGGGAGAATTGAGCTGGCAGGGAGCAGTTAGTTA
This sequence comes from Acomys russatus, assembly GCF_903995435.1. Taxonomy (NCBI): domain Eukaryota; kingdom Metazoa; phylum Chordata; class Mammalia; order Rodentia; family Muridae; genus Acomys; species Acomys russatus. The sequence goes on from NC_067138.1 coordinate 25,685,900, forward strand.
AAGGAACCAACTACTGATGAACAATTAGTTAAAGAAACTATTTGTTGAGAGACTGAGGAATGGAGCAGAAAATAAATACTGAGGCCAAGGTATGAATTGTACAAAACTGAAAGGTCTTCTTGCCAAGAACTTTATTTTTCTTCCATTCCTCTCGGTCCAACCCCAGTACTTTAATTAAAGTGAAGTTCAATTATTTCATTACAGATTATATCATGATTTTTTCAACTTTTACAATCAATAGAGCATTTAAAATCAACAGATAGTGATTTTCTTTTTTCAGATATTGATTTTCATTCAGAATTTTAGACTCACCAAGATAGGAAAGATGTTTTCTTTATGGTTGCCAAATACAAATAGCCAAAACACTATTCCTGATTGTTTTGTGGTTCTTCTTACTGTATGTAGTTTATTTTATTTATGTGTAATAATATAAATGTATATGTAAAAATATAATAACAACTTAAAAAATTTTAAAAAATCAGCAGAGCAAGAAGACAATGTAACAGAGAAATACAAATGGTTGTGTATCACTTATAATAAAACTTATAGCGAAAATCAATCAATATCCAAGCAATAGTCAGCATGACCTGAGTATTTTTTCTTAAGTAACACTTGGGAAAACTTAATCATAAAGTTTAATCATTGTGTTTACATGATTGTCATAGCAACATAATATAAAACTAAATATCCTTAACACAGATTAAAAACTTGACTTACTTAGAATTTAAAACCAACAGGTATGCTATCCATCTTTATCCAAACCTAGGCTAATTGCTAAATATCTAATTGCCAAATTATCCAAATCTACGCTATTGTAAAATATCTGTATAGCATGACCTTCGAAGCCCACCTTCTACTGCTCTTAAAGATTTTAAAGAAACTTCTGATTTACTATAAGAACATGTTTTACTTTTCTTCAGCTAACAATACCTAACCAGGTACTGATATGTCAAAATCCTAACTTTATTTTCAAGTAGTTTCTGCCTGTATCCTCACAATAGTCAGATCCCAAACTCTCATTGTCTCAAGCCTTCTTTCAAGACTTCCACAGATGCCATCGGTGAGAAAGCTTTCCAGTGTATATTTCATTAGGGTTGAACTCATAGTCAAAGTGAGAATTAGAGAAAAAGGCAGTTTTAGGAGAAAAGGAGATTTCAAAGTAGTTTTTAAACAAAATTATTCCATATATAGACATGGACCATAGATAATATTTAAGGACAGTACTGATCAGCCAGAGATCTTTAGAACTTTATCAAGCAAAGCCTCTATGACTTGTCCTCATGTCTCTGACAGAAGAGGAGGGAAGAGATAATAGATACGTTAAGGGAATTCAAGAATGCCTCAAATTTTCAAAAATCAAATGAAATTCCACACTCTTCTCCCTAAAAAAATCTCAGAAAATATTCACATCAAGTTGCTTCTGAAGAACCAGGACAATTTTTAGAAAGTAGGAGAGACTTATTTGCCATTCATGTATTAAAAGTAGAGATAGAACATGGATTTTAAGAATTGGAGTGACTTAAGTTGGTTGGAAAAGATGCTGACAAAAAATATTCAAATGAAGATTTAATGAACTCCTGATTTAATTCTTTTGTAGAAATATCCAGAAGTCAGATTGGGGAGGAAATGGTAGGTCTATTTTTGAGGAATTGTGATATGGATTTGAATGTTGTGTGTAGCACTACTTATAGTGACCAATATGTGGAACACCTCAACATCCATGGACAGATGAATGGACAAAAAATTGTGTGTATATAGTATATACAATTAAATTTTAAACAAGAAAGAAAAATTGCCATATTTATCCAATGGATAAATCTTGAAGATATTATACTATGTAAATTAACCATAAATACACAGAGAAAAACATGTATGGTTTCCTTTACAAATGAGAAACACGAGAATGTTAAGGCCATTGAATCAAAGAAATGGTGATTATCTTGACTGACCAGGGAGTTATTTCCTGATCCGCTGGCTTTTATAATGCCACAGTGTTCTATACTGGCTACTGGGGGAGAAAAGGCATGAATGGTCTGCCCTAGTCCCTGCCTGGCAAGACATGCTCAGTGTTGCAATAGTGACGTGAATGTTATAGGAAGAACTAACCACTTTCTGATTTGATATGGGGTCTGCTCCACAGGAGAGAGTTCACACATGGTACTATAAATCTGGTCAAAATCTTATAGCTGGGACAATCAGAGGCCCTAGTGGGGGAATTACTGTTTTTGTCGTATTGTGTAATTATGCTGTCAAACTGCCTTTTGATTATTTGTTTATATTGATGGATTTGTGCTGTACTCAGCGTTGGTCAGGAAAACTTCTCTTGTTCCTCCAGTAGGTAAGAGTTAATGATAAGACTTGAAATTTATCACGAAATCAAGGATAAGTATGGTTCAGCTCTGGCTGAATCATCTATATTAACCTCCCCTATTCAAGGTCCAGGAATTATCACTAAAGAATGAATGAAAAAAATGTAAGAGCTAATGTGAAGTACTGATTTCTAGACAGGACATGGCTACTGTACACATCAACTCATACTAACTGGTTACTTGCAGAAGACCTGTACAACATGAAGCCAAAAAACAAAATTCCAATTTGAATGTGGGAGTTGCCACAGAGGCCTCACCCTGTAGGAACAGCCATTAGAAAAATGGTTGATGAAGGAGGGTTACTCTCCTGTGGGGACATGAATGCTAGTAGGGAGTCCATGCCACAGTGAATGGCCCCACTCATACACACTTGTGAACCACTAGCTGGATTTGGAGTCATTAATAGCAACAAAAAAGTGAGGACCTCAAGTTGGGAGCACTGGGAGGAGTTTGAGAGAGACAGTGGTAGATGTGTAGAATCAAAATACATTATATAAAATGTATGAAAAATTTAAAGAACAAATAAAAAATGTTATAGAAAGAAACAGTGGTTGCTATATGCTGAAGGTTGAAAATGGCGAATTACTAGAAACATACAAAATTTTAATTGAACAAAATGAAGAAATCCTAGAGATCTGTTACACAAATCTCTTGGGTCAACAATATGCATTACACATTTAAAAATGTGTTTAAAGAGGTGAGTTCAGAACATTCTCCACAGTTGAGTGGAGAGTGGGATATGTCTTTCTCACGTACTCTGGTGCCTCACATTCGACCATGTCCCCTGGAGGGGGAGACCTGGTGGCATTCAGAGGAAGGACAGCAGGTTACCAAGAAGAGACTTGATACCCTATGAGCATATACAGGGGGAGGTAATCCCCCTCAGGAACAGTCGTAGGGGAGGGGAATAAGGGGAAAATGGGAGGGAGGGAAGAATGGGAGGATACAAGGGATGGGATAACCATTGAGATGTAACAAGAATAAATTAATAATAAAAAAAAGAGGTGAGTTCCACATGAAACAGCATTACCATCCTAACATTTAAGATGCAGATGGTAGAGGAAAGAGATTTGTTGGCACCAGGAGCCATTCATCATGGGGTAGTTAGCAAGGGCTCATCAGCCTGGAAATATAATTTCTTTCCTTAATGAAAGGGGCTTCACAAACCCTGGCTAGTCCTTCAGACTTTGTTTTTTTAATACTGCCATATAAAAATTACTCATTTACAAAGCAAGTAGCATTCCACAAACAAACCAGCAAAACTACTAACTGGTGGGATTGACACTTGAACCCAGTGTGCAGGGCCTCAAGGCTTGTTTCATCCTCCATTTTGGCAGACCAGAACAATAGATTTGGACCAGTTCGGTATGCGTTTAACAATATATAGAAACAGAACTCTGTAGCTAAAGGGAAGGTGCCTGATATAGAGTTTTGGCCAGTGACTTTCAGGTGGATTTACATGACAACTGCTTCATCTAGAGATGACATTGAGTTGTTGCAGTTTAAAAACTAACAAGGTGGTAAAGGCTAGGAGGTAGCACCTTAGTTATGAGCAGGTGCTTCAGAGGACCCAAATTCAGACCCTAGCACCCACATCAGAAAGCTTACAGCTGCATGCAGCTCCAGCTTCAAGGTGTGTCTGCCTTCCACCAGGACCTGATTTCACACATGCACACTCAAACACAGACATACACATAATTAAGTTAAAATAAGTATTTAAACAGGTAAAATCTTATTGTGACCTAAAGTGGAGAAGTAGCTTGAGATATATGTGTCAATGGTGATAAAAATCAAGCTTAATATTTGAATAAAATAATAATTTTGTGAGTATAGGATGAATAGCTATGTACATATTTTTAAAATCAAAAGTACAAATTCCTGCTTTCTAAATAATGTTCATGCCTATAGATAAGTGCTATTGTTAGTTTTTACCAGAACAGCTTCTCTTTGAACAGTGGCAAATATAGTATTCAAAGTGATAAAAATAATTGAGTGTTCAGTTTTAAAGAGGACATTTATTTATCTCACCCAACCCCACCCCAACCCACACACCAGACTCAAGGAACACTAACCAGATGTGGGTAGAAGGAATGCAAGAGCTGGGTCAAAGGAGAAGAGCTGTGGAATACTACCATCTGGACATGACGGCCATTGGAACATGTTCTCACAAAAGCGGAGTTGGCTTGCACTGGGCCTATACAAGACCGCCTGCCCATAGTCGGTCAACTGGCATAGGGGGCCATATCCCTCACTGAGGAATTACTGGATATTTATAGATATTAAAGGAGGGGAGATCATTGTCTTCTACTGTGTTCCCACAGAAGAGACTATCAGGCTTGAGTGGATAGCTCCACACCCACAATGGACAACCCTGATCAAACTAAGTAGGTCACAAAACACGAGGATGTGGATGTGGAATAGAAACTTGGGAGGAGAGTGAAATGATGGGGTGGGAGGGAGAGAGAGGAGGGTAGGGTAACAATGGTCAGAATACATGTATGAAACTACTGAAGAACAAATTTAATTATCAAAAAGCACAGGTTTAGACGTGTCTTCTATTAAGGGTACTGAAACAGATCTAGCAATCCTGGCTGTGTAATCTGCCATGAACTGTTGGATCTTTTGAAACACTAAATTTCCCACCTAGCAAATGGTGAGGATAATTTCTATATTATACATGTTAAGCACTAAAGAGAGAGTATCTCTGCTGACAAACCAGGCCAAGACAGAGTAGGGTGGTTCTCAATTCAGTGCTCCTTGGGCTCCCCCAGTTCCAGCTGATGCTGCCACTTGCCAGCACTCTGCATACTATGAATGCACACATGTCCATGAGAGCATTCTATTTTCATTTTTTGTTTACATTTACATAAATTAGGTTTACACATAACATTTGCCTTAAATCTCACATTCTGTGCATTTCTCTACTGCAAAGTGCTCACAGCCCAGACAGCATTTGGAGCTAAAATGAAAGGCTTTATAATAAATATTACCCTTTGTGTGTGCATGGAAAATGGTTCCTTTCTAGTTTTCCCTGAGGGCACACTATTTTGGCTTTATTGTGACACTTCACTGTGACACTGCAATGAGCGAGAGCCATGCTTTACATGTCACGGAGAGAAATGCCACAAAATGCTAACATATCTTCTCAAGGTTGCCAGAAATCATTTCCACTGGGCTGTGTTTTCCCATCTGCAGAGCTCTGAAATGTAAAGGAAATAAATGAGCCCTATTATCTATATTTTTCTAGCAGATGAGAAAGAAAGAGAAAAAATACAGTCAGCGCTGCATTTATTGTTCTATTCAATCAAACTGTTGCTTTAAACACCCAGAGGCCTCCCCAGGGGACTTAATCACTGCACCAAACACTTTAAACATCACATTTTGGGTTTTGATTTTATTAAACTAGCTTCATACAGTCTGTATTTACCCATGAGAACTTTTTGGGTTACATTCCTGAGAAAAGACTCCATTTAGAAATTGGAATTCCAGTTGGAAATGCTATTACTATTGTGTGACATATACCTGAGTTTTGAATCCACTCACGCAAAGCACACAGGCAGCGCAACTACGACACAGTCCCCACAGGATGATTTCTATGAGGTAAATCTGTGAAAACTTCAGGCTTCAGAAAAATACAACATATTGGAAACCTGAATTCACAAAATCTGCCACTGTATGCTTTCTAGTCCATTTTCAATAATAATCTATTCTTAATGCTAGTGAGAAGATATTGAGCCAATTAAAACTATAGAGCCAGAAATGCACTTGCTTTTGAGTCCTGACAAATGAATGATATAAGAAAACGGGAGGAGATATTTAAAATTTGGATCAATGCTCTAATATTTTCATGGAAAATTGAGGCAAGAATTCCTATGGGTTTCTTATAACTGGTCTTAATCCCACAGATCCATTGACAAGGGCCAAGAGATACAAATCTGTATTAAGACAAAGAAGATGGATATAAAAACAAAGGCATGATGACTGATAAAGAACATGTTTTTTACAGAAATAGGGTTGTAATTCTAAAACATTTGTGTGCGCGTGATTTGTATGTGTATGCATACTTATATTCTTGTGCATGTGCGGGTAGATATTCACCACAGCAATCAGAAGTATCAGTTCTTGTTTTCCAACTTGTTTGAGAGGCAGGGTCTCTTGCTTGATAGTGTGTAAGCCAAACTAGCTGACCCATGAGTACTGTCCCAGGGTTTTTCTGTCTCTCATTTCAACGTAAGCGCGCTGAGGTGAAAGATGCTGTTGTGCCTGTTTTTACATGGATGGCTTCTGGGAACTAACATGTCTTCACACTTGAAAGAAAGCACTTCACACATGGAACCATCTCCCCAGCCTAAAAAATACCCAAAAGACTCTACAAATAAAATTTGGTGACCAAGAAGTAAATATAGTGAGACTGCTATTCAAAGGCTGGTGACATAAACCAATAATAAGCAAAGCCACTTAGGGTAGTATCACAATGTGAAAAATACCTAACGGCAGCTCTAACAGACAATGTGCAAAACCTTTATAAAACCAACATCCTTCTGAGACTACACAAGACCTAAGCAAAGGAAAGACTATGTGTTCATGAGTAAACACTCAGCATGAACAGATGCCATGTCAAGCCGGGCACGGTGGCACACGCCTGCAATCCCAGCACTCAGGGAGGCAAAGGCAAGTGGATGGCTGTGAGTTCGAGGCCAGCGTGGTCTACAAAATGAGTCCAAGACAGTCAACACTACACAGAGAAACCCTGTCTCCAACCCGCCACTCCAAATTCCCATCTCACTCCAAAGTTACATTTTAGACCAATGTGATCCCTGTCAAAGCACCCAGATAGTTTTCAAAAGAAATGGAAATATTAATCTACAGTTTCTAAGAAAAACAAACAAGCAAACAAATAAAAAATAAGACCAGAAAAGACCTTTGCAAAAGATCAAAAAGGGATTGGAGGGCCCGTGGCCTTAGCTGCAAAATCTTGTCATACAACTTAGTACTTGAGCTGCAGTCTCATTGTAAACACAAATGAAGACTGAGGGAACCCTATAGGTGCGTTCCACACTGAGGGGTCAGAAACAGACCCATTCCCATGGCTACCTTATCGTGATGGTGTGTGTTGCTGGAGAAACAGTTGTTTCTTCACTAAAATGGGTGTCTATTTGAAACAAGCAAACAAACAGAACTCCAAAGACCTGTCCCTCACAGTGTGTACTTGCTTTTCATTACTCCAGGATTTATTTTTCCGTTTCTTCCCTACCACTAACCACTACACAATAATATTAAACAAAAATTTTGGGAATAAACAATTCATGAGTTTTGAACTGTGTGCCATTCTTTGTAGCAGGATAGAATCCTGCTCTGTTATTGGCTCAGAGTACCCATGTACTCTAAGCCGCCCACCCAGTAGACATTTATCCACCATCCTGAAGTGGTGAGGAACTAAGGAAACTGCTAGAAGCTGCAGTGCTGGTGCTGCAGTGGCCCCTGCTCTACCTCATGGTGACAGTGATCTGCAGTGCAGGTATGGCAAACACAGGCACATCTCTAAGGGAAAAATGGTGGCACACAGCTTTAATCTCAGCACTCAGGAGGCAGAGCCAGGTGGATCTCTGTGAGTTTGAGGTCAGCCTGGTCTACATAGTGAATGTAGGACCATCAGGGATGTTAGACAGAGAAACCTTGTCTCAAAAAACAAAAAACGCTAGATGTTTACATGACCTTAGCAAAAGCAAAGGTTTGCCAAGCAGTTAAAAAATGTGAATTTAAAGGACAAAACTAGTAAGCCACAGTACATTTAAGTGTAAACCTTCTGGTTTCAGCAGGTACCGGTTAGGATGTAGATCATCCCTGGATCTTAATCACTTCCCATGGCATGTTTGGATGGGAAAGGTGAACTGAGCTCTGCTCTCTGGATCTGCCCATCCTACACATTACACTCTTCAAAAGACTTTTCAAAAGATAAGAATTAAGAAGAAAATCACAGAGCAGGAGAAAGATTTGAAACATATATCTTGTAAAACATGATGTAGACGATATAAAGAATTCTTGCCGGGCATGGTGGCACATACCTTTAAACCCAGCACTCAGGAAGTTAGAGGCAGGTGGATTGCTCTGAGTTTGAGGCCAGTCTGGTCCACAAAGTGAGTCCAGAACAGCCAAGACTGCACAGAGGAACTCTGTCTTGAAAACAACAACAACAACAACAACAACAACAACAATAACAACAACAACAACAACAAGAATTCTTCCCAATAAGAAAAGGCTAGCAATTTAAAAAAAACAGGCAATTTCTGGCTACATGGCTTGGGGACTGCCAAATGCTCAGTGGTTAGAGTTAGTTCAGTGGCTTGAGTTTGGTTCCTCAAGTTTTAGTTACAAGAAACTGTGATCTGTCCAGCATTGGTGCTGTGATTTAATAAACAGACCGGACTTAATCCAGGGAACAGAGAGAGTCAATCTTGGAAGAAGACCCCAGGAAACTCTCCAAATGTCCCTCTTCCTTTGTAGGTCAGAAATAAAGCCAACTGATGAAACATCTGGCCTACAATTATAACCCTCAAGTTTCCCTTAAAGTGATTTTGGGCTACTGGTGGATAAGATTTTCTTTGATCTAAGAAAAGAAAGTCATTTTTCATGGGCTAAGAACAGAGCTCAGCATGATTACAGGGAGGTTTGTTTTGTAAATACTTCCACGCGCTATCAGTGTGTACATTAGTCTGATTATCCAGTGCAAATTATCCAAAGTGAGAAACTATGTTTGAGTCTATTTGCATTCCTTACCACAATTATAAAACAAATTCAGTCTATTTTTAGAACAATAACCAGTAATTAGTACAACTGATTTCTGGGGCTTTTGTATACTTCTTGCAAAAACAAAACTCAACAATTTTCAACAATAGTAATGCATATGGGAAGTACTATAGCTGAGTTGATAGTCATAAGAGGCTATTCAATAAGTATATATAAATATATCAATAAAGATATACCACTGAATAAAGTTGTAAAACATGTTTCCTAGAATTTTTATTAAAGAGAAAAGAGGCATAAAATTATAATTTTCCTGTGAAATTTTCTACACCAAACACAAGTATGTATGAAGATAAATACTTTGGAAAATTATGACTAAAAGAAGAATCAGGAACTTAAGGGTCAGAGGTTTTGATAGCATGTCATCTTTGTGTTCTTGCAACAAAATATCTGGTATAATCAGCTTAGAAGAGAAAATTTCATTGTGACTCTCCGTATTGGAGGTTTCACCATGAGCGGCTGGCCTTGTTGCCCACACTGTCACAGCAAAACATGTCAAAATTGTTTACTCTATAGCTGGGTGCAAGAGGAGGACAGGGGCAGTGACACACAACCCCTTCAAGGTACAGCCTATGTACTCTCTGCCTTCTAAGTGAGTCAGGCTGAGCATCAAGCCTTTAACATTTAAGGCTTTGGAAGACATTCCAGATCAAATCACTACTATACTGAGAAACCAGAAGTTCTCCACTAAGAAAGTTCAATTTTCCCACTCAGCAAGAAGGAAATTGTGCTTGGTGTTGGAAACCTAGCCAAACCACCCAGCACTGGTAAAGTCATGGAGAGTAGAAGAGGACTCAGAGCCACCACTTCACTAAAATGGCATAACCCTTAGCTACATTCAAAATATTTGCTTTAATACCCACAGATAAGACACCTTACCTCTCATCAAGGACACATGCAACCGACAGAGACCACTACAGAAGAACACAAGCAGAATATGGCCCCAACAGTTGGAACTCAGCATAACTCAGGCACCTCAGCATGTAAGGCTTGGGATCACTTCCAGAGAGTGGGTGGAAAGGTTATAAGAGCTAGAGGATCAGGAAGTTTGTTGTGAGACCTTGTCCTAGAAATGTCCGAAGCTACATCCATAAAGTCTCACCCACACAACTGCACAAATGTGAGAAGACCGAGGAGGGCACCATAGATGCGTCAGTATTGATGAGTGCTTCTGTAGGAAGTTTAAGAGGCCTCAGGCCTACACAAAGAACTACAGGCAACTAAGAAATACTGCAAGTGGGAGAAATTATCTTCTTCAGAGAAAAGCACATCAGTTAACTATTCAGTACTAAATGGTCAGCCCTGAAACATACATACAAGTACCATTATACAGAGTAGATTTGGGAACATACTCATGCCTCCCTACATAAGTATACAACAAGTAATGAAAAAGGAGGCCATGAATTTGAAAGAGAGTAAAGAGAGGTGTATGGGAGGGTTTGTGTTTGGAGGAAGGAAAGATAACCGGTAAATTATATCACTATATTATAATCACAAGAAATTACAAAAAAACCCCACCTCATGGTGTGTGTGTGTGTGTGTGTGTGTGTGTGTGTGTGTGTGTGTATGGTGATGGTGGTGGTGGTGGTGATGGGGAGGTCATGAGCTTCCACTTCAAGTTAAGGGAGCTATTGATAGTTGGTGATTTCTAGAGGAGAGAAAGTCATTTTTCTTTAAGTGTATGGCCCCTGGTAAGTCATCCTGGTGGATGGAACCAGACCCATGAGTAGATGAGCCTCACAAAATGGACTTAGGCTATTTATTTATTAATTTATCTATCTATCTATCTATCTATTTATTTATTTTTACTTTTTTTTTTTTTTTTGGTTTTTCAAGACAGGGTTTCTCTGTGTAGCCTTGGTTGTCCTGGACTCACTTTGTAGACCAGGCTGGCCTAAAACTCACAGCGATCCACCTGCCTCTGCCTCCCAAGTGCTGGGATTAAAGGCATGCGCCACCACACCCGACAAGGTTATTTTTTTTTAAAGTAAAAAAGGACATGAAGTTTGGAGATTGGTGATCGGGAGGTAACATGTAGATCTGGGAGGACTAACAGGGAAGACTGGAGTCAGAAATATGACCATAATATACTGTATGCATGTATGACATTTCAAATATTTAATCAAAATATATTTACAAAACAATTAAATTTAAGTAAAAAATTGAAGTGTATAAGGGTAAAATACAGAAATTCAGAATTTTAGACAGAGCAATAGCAAGTGCAAACCTGAAGGTCCAGAGGCAGTATTACGGGGGCAATGTCCCAGGGCAGCACAGAGGCCATGTGCAAGGACTGGAGGGGGAGTAATAGGAAACCAGATCAGAAATACAAAGGGTCTGGATCACGCTGAGAATTATTTGCAATGTTAGAACTTCTGACTCTATTGAGAGACGAAGATTCTGTAGTGTTTTGAGAGATGGTTTTCCTGTTAGTAATATGACCTGGTCTGTTCAAAAGAGGCTGGAGATCATGAGTTTAGAAGTACATAGATTAATGAAAATTTTACTAATCATGCCAATAATAACTTGTGTGTGACTTGGACTCTGGAGGTACCCACAGAGCTGGTAGAGGGTTCTGAGCATATTTGGAAGAGGAAGCTAACTCGCACTACTGTGAGAGTAGATGTGAGATACAGAAAGGAGTGAAGACTGCTTTAATACTTGTAACTGTGTTGTTACTGTGACTGAGAAGCAAGATTTGACGGCTGCACAATCTGGAGCATGTTAAACCGACATGCTTACTGACTGTGGAAATAGGATACACTCAGAAATATATCCAAAGAGTACCTGGCTCTCTGATCTCATGAAGTCCCCTCATCCTTGTACCATACTGAAGATAATATAAATATTTTTATTTTGTAAGAGAACGCATGCTTCTCTCTTCCCTCTTTGCATCCTGGACAAAAACCAAGGTCAATACACAACATCATCTGGCCTGCTAAGGGCAGAAAGGGCCCTCATGCCAAGGGAGCTGCAGGATCTAGCTCCTCCTCATGGCAGGAGCCGGAGGAGTACATATGGGCTGGATCCCAGGGGTGCTGGATCAAAGGTATGGAACATCAACTTGGATAAAGGAAAGTTGCTGTCGAAGCCATCTCTCATGTTACAGGATTTAACACCCTGTCAAGAAGCCTGGGGGATGGTACTGGCATGCTGATAAATTGGATCTTGGAAGACTAGAGAAGCAACATCTCACTCTAATTTAGAAATTCTAGAACTGCCACCACAAACAACAGAAGAAAGAGGAGAGAGACATGACCATTCCTGAGATAGATACATCGGCCAGAAAACCCACGCTATAAAAATCCATTAACCCTTGCCAAGTCTGTAGGCCCAAGGCACTTCTCAGAATTCACTTCCAGTAATTCCCTGTGAGGGAAGTCCTTATCACCGTGATGTCTTTTTGGCTACTGTTTCTTTCACCTATTCCCATGAGGATCTATGACAATGTACTTGAAGAGCAATTGCCCTGATGAGGAAAGACTGCACAACCATTTCAAGAATTGTTGCACAGTGTTGAAGCTGCTACCCAGGAGAATGAAACTACATCAAGAGCATGGTTAGCAGATAAAATCCCAGCACTGAGAATGGAAAGTGGACATAGTCCCACCTTTACTACAAAGCTCCTGGCAATTGATGGCTGCAGGGGAAAGAAAACATGAGTTTTCTCAAACGGGATGCCACTGGGTGTATCAAGCATACTTCAGTGCAGGCCCTGTGCTCAAGAGCAGTTGGCCAACAGAACAAAACAGATTGTCCATTAGAACAAAGCAGATTCTGTGCTTCCATGTGGGTGGGTGGGGGATAATTCTGTTTTTGTTTGTTTTGATTTTCACTTCCTTGAAAGAGAGAGAGAGAGAGAGAGAGAGAGAGAGAGAGAGAGAGAGAGAGAGAGAGAGAGAGAGAGAAGAAAGAGGAGAGAGGAGAGACAGAGATATACAGAGAGAGAGAGAGACAGAGAGAGAGATGGAGAGAGAGACACACACAGACATAGAGAGCATAAACTTTGATAGAAAGTAAGTGAGGAGGGTCTGGGAGGAGGTGAGGGAGGAAATACTTGATCAAAATATATGGTATGAAAAATTGAATAAAAGAGAATAAATAGAAGACCCTGATTAGGATGAAAAAAAATGGAGGTAGGTCATAAGCACAGCCTTAGAAACGTGGCTTCTGCTTCTTGGCCAGATGCCTAGTGTCTATATGGATATTGAAAGGGATACATACTGGTTTCTGCACTAGCAGAGTAAGAGCTGATAAACAGTGAGCAACCAGTGCAATCCTTAAAAAAAAAAAAAAAAAAAAAAGGCAGAGTAGTAGATCCACATGTAACACCAGGAGAACAGGCAATTAGTACCACACTTAGAACTGTGAGGAAGCATGATCGGTGCTTTCTTGGTTTTGTTCTTCGATTATTTGTTTGTGTGTTTTTAAAAATTATTTTTCTTTTTTTAACCTATACATGTATATTATTACATATATGTACAATAAACTATGTACAGCAAGAAGAACCACTTATATAAATGTTACATTCATAGTGTTTTGGCTATTTGTATTTGGCAAACTTGAAGAAAACATCTTCCCTATCTTGGTGACTCTAAAATTCTTAATGTATATCAATATCTATCATATCTCATCTCTATCAACTTAAAACATTTATCTAGACCTAAAAACATCTTGACCTCTAAACAACTAAGCTTAATTGTAAGACTACACTATCTGGTCTTCAAACCCATCAGAGACTTGAGAAGGAATAAAATTAATGACCTGAGTAAACAGGAAGTGCAGTCTAGCAGCTTATAAAATGAAAAAAAAAATGACGGAGACAGTTAGCTGCCTGAACAGTCACCCAAAACTCTCTATAATGTTGGAGCATCAACTTCAGCCTTCTGGTCCAGTATATCTGGCAGGATATACTGTATATACACTATATTTTTGAGGCAGGAACTATTGAGGACTTGCTGACAAGGTCTCATGTAGCTGGTTTCAACTTGCAGAATGATCTTAACCTTCTGATTTTCTTGCCTTCACATCTGAAATGCTAAGATAATAGGTATGAACTACCACACCCAGTTTATTCAGTGCTGGTAATTCCAAATGAGCTACTTCCCCAGCTGATGCTCCCTATCTTTCTAATTAATTCTCCAAAGTGGGCTCTGTACAATAATGGCCCAGAACAAACTCAAACAGGGAGCAATTTGAACTACAGCTTTGAGACCAGTGCAGGATGGTTGCCTTAGCAGATTAACAGCATCGTTTCCTAAATCTGAAAACAGAACCTGAAATGCATCCAAATCAGAGACCTTCACTCTACCTTGTCATTGGAATTCCAACTTTTCCACATCGTCCTTCTCATAGGAAGGAAGAGCTTCAGGAAATACTTAAATCCTGTAGAGTTGAGTATAAAGATATTCAGCATGTTTGGGACTAAATAATGCCTTAATTCTTCCAGTTCTCGTGGATAATGAGCCACTATGGACATGAGATCCAACTCTTGGATGCTGCTGCCTTCTGTGCTAACTTACTGTCCTCTGCTGTGGTGTCAGCTAAAAGGACCTGGATAATCCGGAACCCGAAGTCACTGAGTTAGTAATGTATGCTGATTACAACGTGCTAGTGAAAATAGAAGAACAAGAAATGGCAAGCATTCCAGAAGCCTTTGTAAAAGAAGGCAGACCACTCGGCCACGAGACAAACGGTATATACTCACTTATATCAAAACACTAGTCCAAGGGATACGTACCATGAAAAACTTTACTTACCAAAAAAGTGGATCAGAAGAGAGGACATCCTATTGAGACTCTAGGCGAGAGTAGCATGGAAGAATGGGGAAATAGTAGGAACCACAGGGTCCTGGAAACCTACAGTAAGAACTTTATAACAGGCAGATCTGGGTTCTGGGGTCCTCCTCAAACTAAGGCACCAGCCAAGGAGAATATAGGCAGTAAGCTTCGAACCGCTACCAAGACCTAGCCGACGAACAGGATATTCTCCACCATTGAGTGGAGAGTGAGATCTGACTCTCACACGAACTCTGGTGCCCCTTTTCTGTCCATGTCCCCTGGATGAGGAGGCCTGGCGGCACTCAGAGGAAGGATAGCAAGTTACCAAGAAGAGACTCGATATTCTAAGAGCATATATAGGGGGAGGAGGTCTCCCTCAATCACAGACATAGGGGAGGGGAGAAGGGGGGAAGTGGGAGGGAGGGAAGAATGGGAGGAAACAGGGGAAGGGTTAACAATCGAGATGTAATATGAATAAATTAATAAAATTTAAGAAAAAATTGAAAAAAAAAAAAAAAAAAAAAAAAAAAAAAGAAGGCAGACCATGAATCCAACAAACATCTAGGGTATGAGGTGAAACATTTAGAGGCTCAATGATCTGGAACATTCACACCCATTTCTTTTAAAAAAGCTAAATTATTGCATTTTGCATTACCCACCAGTGACAAGGAAACACAATGCCAGATTGGTCTGTTTAGGTTCTGGGGTAAGACATTACATACTTTGAAATGGTCCTGAGAGACTGGGGAGTCTAGAACCCACCAAGGGGTTAAAGTGTACATAAGTCTTTAACATGATCAGCTCTGTGGTAGAGCTTATTGTTGATTCAGAGATAGCTTTGTTAGGAAGTGATGCTGCTGGGCCTTAAGGCAAAAAAAAAAAAAAAAAAAAAAAAAAAAAAAAAGAATTGCACTAGAAGAAGAATGTATCAGCAGCAGAGAATTAAACACTGCTATTATAAAAGACCTAGAGTGGCACAGCCATATCTAATGGGAACAGTGAAAGTCATAAAGCCAGCACAGCTGTTTGACAAGGCTCCAGCAAAGCTGAGCTGAATGATGCAATCACTGTGGTACGGTCTCCCACCTTTTGGCCTTGATCTCTACATGTTACATGCTTGGTGTTTTTTATTATTTATAAATTTGGGGATATTGGATTGATGAAATTTTTTTATGAATCATCTATGCCCTCTTCCTGGAATATTGCTTCTAAGCTTTCCCAGGAATATCCTGACCATACTTCCACCTCTGCTTTTAGGGAGATATCTTTATCTGGCCCTACTTGAAGGTCTTCCTTATTCCCTGGAGACTGTGACTCAAATAATTATTCCAGAGACCGCCTTATGAGGTTCTGACTCAAAGACACTCTTTGTCACATCCGGCCTTGGATGTTCCTTATTCAGGAACAAGATAATCAAAACAAAATGAACTTATAAAGGTAAACTATATCAATCAGTAGGTCAGAGAAGTTCACAGCAGATCACATTAAAAGCCTCTTCCTTATAATGATGGACAAAGAACGGTCTCGATAAATGATCAAAGAATAAAATATTAAGACCTTTTTTTCTTAGAAAAAGTTAACTCATACATGGCCAGTATATCATAATATGATCAAGGAAAAAAGAATACCAAGATTTTATTTATATATATATATATATATATTCCACAAATATATAAAATAGAAACACTGTATTATGGCAGAAATTGAATAATTAGTGCAGTAACTTTGGCCTGAAGATTTTTTCTTGGGCCCAGTGACAATATGCACTCTATTAGAAGTTGATATTACAATGCCTGGGACATAACAATCTGTCCAGGCTGGCTTGGAGATTTTCTTTCTGTCTCGTGCCCCTGAAATTGCAAGTTACCAGCCTGAGAACAGGCTGTCATGTTTTGACAAAATATGCCCTTGAAGCTTCAATATTGTTAAAAGTTGGGTTATGGGGTTGATGAGGAAAAATTATTGCAAGAGATAATTTTGTTCTGTCATGGTTTATAAATGATGACTAAACTTATGACCAAGTGGAAGTTAAAACACATGTCTGGGGACAAAAATGATACGATCTATGTTTTGGAACAATATGTATCTATCCCTGCCTATTGAGTTATGTATAAATAAAGAAACACTCTGACTGCCAATCAGTCAGGCTGTAAAATCCTCATCCTGGGGCAGGACCTCACCACTAGTAGAGACATTTGTCAAAGCTGACCATGAGCTGAAGGTAGAGCGGGTGGATCAACGCCAATAGTTACTGAGGCAACATGGTGAATGACATGCTCATTTATGTGACAACACAGTAGGTTTCTTTGATATAGGTTGGTCATATTGCTCCATCAGGATAGCCACTCATAGTGAGTCTTGAATAGTTTATATTCAGTTGAAAATTTATGACTTTTAGATTACAGTAACTTTCTTAGATCACTGTCATAACAGTCAAGTATGAGGCATTTATTTATCAAAAACTTTTACTAGAGGCTACAGACGCTCATTGGTAAAGAGCACTGGTTGCTGTTGAAGTCCTAACTTCAATTTTTAGCACATAGATGGCAGCTCACAACAATCTGTAAATTCCAGGCCCATGACGTCTTCTGGCCTTTGGGAAGACCAGGGAGATATATATTATACAGACATAGATGCAGTCAAAATATAATACATATAAAATAAAAATGATAGTAATAAAATCTAAATAAAGAACATCAACTCTAAGAAGATAGAAAGTATGAACAGGATGGGAAATACGCAATTAAGCTTGAGGTGATGTAGGCAATAAGTGACAGAGGAAGTAGTAACGAGGCACACAGGATGGACACATTTCTTCCTGTCCTGTTAGACATGCATGCTTATTTATAATGATCTAAGGTACTATGGGCAAAAGTGTTGAACAAGATACAGTTTTAATATTGTACATTATGTATGAGGAGCAGATGCCTAAATAATTTCTGCTGAAAATTTATTAGATTATCATGGACTTACTTTTTTCCAAACATGAAGGCACATGTATGAAATACTATGTTCTCTCTCTACTGATTTTTAAAAAAATAACCAGTCATTTCCTGATGCCCTCCCTATAGGCACACTGCTATATAATATTGAACCATGTCTATTTGTACTATATGTGTGGGAAATCAGGAAATAGGGCACTGGAGAAAGTCCCATGCATGCAATTGAAACTGGCCTTATGCTTCCTAAAAGTATGAATGGGTCACTTAGAATGACAAATCCACTCTTCTGCCTTGATGTTTGCAGAGCTGTCGTTCACTGTGCCTGGACAATCCCTACAATTTTTTCTGATTTGCTGGGATTTCTTTTATGAAGTTTGTGACCATGCTCACATTCACAGAGTGCTGTTGGCCTAACATATACCCAGCAATAAACCTGTAATTTCATCTTCTTTAATTGTGTTATAAATTGTGCATATAATAAGTTGTGGCTCTATATCAGTGGCTAGTTTGCTGTCATTAAACACTGAGATTATTGGCAAGTTCTTTGATGACTTCAGTTTCTTTTTATTTCCATAAGGACAGAGCTAAAAGATAACTTTTCTCGCCTTTAATTGGGATTAAGTTTTAGAGACACTAAATTATTTGTGTAATACAATAGATACTTTTCTTAAAACACTCAAACCATAAACCCCAAATCTTTGTTCATGTTTACATACACTCCAGAACTTGACAGTTGTTGAAGATATATACTTACGTCCATGAAGTATGGAAAAAATGAGTTAGTATTGACCTGAAAGCTTCACCCATAATTGACTAGCTTTTATGGTGCTGAAAGCTGCTATACACCCTACAAAAGGAAAAAAATTATCATAATATTTTACCTAGCTGGGAACCCTGTGAGTTACAATAATGACTGTCCTGTAAGATACTAGTGCAAAAGTGATACAAATGTTATGGGAGTAACCAACTACATTCTGATTGGATTTAAGACCTGTTCCATATCTCACAGCATTATAGGGTCAAGAGCCAATGACTAGACAGGTGAGAGGCCCTAGGGAAGAACCTACTACTATTATTCTTCTAAATATACATAATGTTAAACCACTCCTGATGACTTCTTGTTATACCCATAGATTAGTGTGTCTCTCAACCCTCATCGGAGAAGCTTCTTCTTGCAGTAGATAGTAAACAACATCTATAGACACAACTAGTCAGCCTGCAGAAAATAAGAGACTATTAGTGTTCAGGCCTAAAAGGGACCTTAATATCAAACCTTTTATCCCAAGGCTCAGGTATTATATTGGAAGAGGGGCTGGAAAGATTATAAGAGCCACATATGGTAAATTACAGCAAAGATACAGTGTTTTAAAGATACAACAGGACAGATGCACATATGAACTCACAACAACTATGAGAGCATTCATAAAACTTGTGCAAACCCAAGCCAGAAAAAAAAATCACAGCATGGAGGTGGAGAGGTAAGAAATTATGTTCCCCTCTTAGTTGTAGAGATATTGGCATCTGATAGTCACTGGAAGAAAGAGAGAGCAGTTTACTTTAAGGGTGTGACCCTTTGTAGGTTGACCCATATTCAAGAGTATTGAGAAGTACCAGTTGAATCTGATGGGTTAAAACAAAACAAGATGAAACATAACAGAGCTAAAAGCTGGATAAATCTGGGAGGAGTTGTGAGGTTAATGAGATCAAACTTAGTGGCTTAAACAACCCATTATCTCTAGAGTGTGCCAAGCTGACAAAATCAGAACCCAGAACAGGCTCTCCTTAGTGATGGGTTAAGTTAGACTGAAAGGCACATGCCTCCAGTAGAGTTTTCTTTGACTTGTATGTTTTGGATGCTTGAAAACTGATCAAAGAGGAAACGAAAGATCAACAAAAACAAAGGTGGTCTCTTTAGTCCCTGTGAAGCACAGTTCTTGCCATAACTTTGGACATACTTCTACTGGCCACTGTTGACATGATAGTTCCAGTGTTTAAGAGCAATGGGAAAATAGTATGTTAGAATAAAGGCTCCATGGGTAAATGTCCATGTAACCAAGCCAGATGACTGGAACTCAATCCCCAGAACCCATAGTGGAAGAACGTAATTAATTGCTCCACATGTAGTTATCATGGCATGTGTGTGTGCATGCATATGCACAAAACAAAACAAAACAAATACATTTTTTAAAGTATACATTCTTTAAGAGTTATATTTGCCTTTCCTATGTTTGTGCTTTTATGACTTAAGACTTGATGTTTGTCTCATTGCCTTGTCTAAAACAGATGTGGTGCAGCTGCTGGGTACCTGAGTTGCAAACATTCTAATCTCATGATTTTATGACACAAGTATTTTTATGAATACTAATTTACAGACTAGCTATCAAAAGTCAATCCAATCAATGTATAAGTCAGAGGGTAAAATGAGAGTCTAGCTCCCCTCTGGCCCACCGTACCACCTGTCTCAGGAGCTGTGGACATGCCTCTGAACAGCCAGTCTCACTGGATCCCGAGCACCATGAGATGGGTGCTGCCACCTATCCTATTTAGGTAAATATGCTTCAGCCCAGAACTGGATGGGGCACTGGCTGCATTATTCCTGGGCCATCTTAGTTCCATGCTTTGCTGCTATAACAAAATACTACAGGTGAGTGAATATATTATTTGGTGCATAAGGAAATTCAATATCTAGGTGTTAAATCAGTGCAGCAATAACACCATACTCCATCATACATGGGCAGAAGGTATCACATGCTAAGGAAGGAAAAAGGACCACAAAATTTCCTTTATAACTATCCCATTCCTGGGATAATGTCATTTTTCTGTCTATGGAGAAAGAGGCCCCAGGTCCCAATTACCCTTAAAGTTCCCACTATTTCATACTTTGCAAGGATAGTCCAGTTTTTATGTGAGTCTCAGAGTTGACTTGAAACCACAGCAGGAAAGAGCAGTTGTATAGTGATCTAAATGAAAGTATGAGCTGAAAAAAAAAGGTGAATGCGGAATATTAAGCAAAAATAGTGCCAAAATGGTTCCTCTTACTACCCCCAATGAATAGAAATAGCAAGGTACACCCTGAGTACTAAAGCCAGGAAAGCAGGTGAAGAATTGACATGACCTATTTTTGGATACTTTATGTCCCTAGTAAAAGGAGTTATCCAAGGACAAACTTCTCCAATAGCTTATATATAGGATATGAAAGCAAGTCACGACACCCAAATGGGCTCTAGTAGCAACAAACAACATGTATACACATTGCATGCAGGCATCGTTTTTATTGAAGTCCTTCTAAACAAGAAATAGTCGTTATTATTTTTAAAATCATTTGTTATTTACTTATTTATTTTTTCTTTTAGTCAGTCTTAGTTTGTAGCCTAGGATGGCCTGGAATTCCCTAAATAGTCCAGACTAGTCTCAAAAGTACTAGAATTGTAAGAACAAGTTATACAATTGGGTTTAGAGACAGCCTCTAGAAACAAGCTGTTACTGGTTCATTACGATACTTGGCTGCTAAAGTGTTTCATAGTTCAGCATGTGTACATACATGTGCACATACCCACAATTCTATCTGCATAGTTATAGCAGTTTATCAGAGGAGGCGATCCCTACTGACTGTGTACTCATTCCTCCTTTGAAATTCCACTCAGTTGTGATTGAGAGTCTTGTCAAATGATTAAAGATGTGCCTTGGTGAAGACTGAGGATAAATGGGGACATTACAAATGGGAAACTTCCCTTTAAAACACCTTGTGTATGTATCTGGGTTCCTAATTTTTATGTAATGAATAATGGGGGAGAAAATAAAACAGATTTGTTATTCAAATCTCTACATTCAAATAAATGTCAGGGGATAAACTGCTACTTTTGTTGCAGGTATAAAGTGGCCACACAATCTTGAAAAAGCACTTTTGTCTTAGTTTCTAAGTTATATATATATTTGTGGAAGAAGTTCTGGTTTTAGGGGTACAATTTGTTCTGCTTTGCTTTCTCTCCATGGGTTGCTGTGACTTTGTTTCTTGTAGTAAGTTTTGGTTTCTTTGAAAACCACAGAAATATTTAAGTGCATGTTTTCATTTTAATCTCAGTCATGGGGCTATGGGGCTGTTTCACAGCAGGTGACTGTGATTTACCTCGTGCTCTAGCAGAGGAGTGATTTTTCCAGTTGCAGATAATTTCTGTGACTGTGTGACATTTTGAATTCTGGGGGCCGGGGGAGCTTTTGAGACGGTATATAAATGCTAAGGCCCCAAGAGGTAGGTGGATTGTTGGTGGGTTGCTGGTTGGTTGCAGTTTGTTAACTTGTCATGTGCAAAGAAGCAATGAGAAGAAGAAATTATATATCCTGATGGTGAAGATCATATGAGAGTTTGTTTTTAAACTAGGACATGTTTTACTCTTACTTATTAATTTGCTGATGAAGTTTAAGTTAATGTAGATGAGACACCAAGGACTGTTGACATGGTGGACAGTATAGAGTGGCTCCAAAAAGTGAAAGTCAGACAGAACCTAAGCTCTGCCTTGGAGTCTCCTACTCAATCAGTGTGCACTATAAGCATTTCCTGGCCATGGACTCAGCTCCAGAGCTAAAAGGCAGCTAATATCATTTGTCCTGACTGCTTTACTGGCTTATTGTGTGGATACAATTAGCTATTCTGGATATTGTTTCAAGAACTAATTCAATGGGAACTGATTCCAGGGCCACTACGTAGCAAGTTTGTGTTAAATTCCATCAGATTTTATGCAAATACACAATAAATGATGGTATTATAATAGCCCACTGAGTTTTCTTGTTTAGCAGCAAACTTCACTTTTTTTCATTCCTGTAAAAGTCTTCCCTGATAGAATTTTTTTGTAACCTTGGCTGTCCTGGAGTCCCTTTATAGACCAGGATGGCCTCAAACTCACAGCGATCCACCTGCGTCTGCCTCCCTGAGTGCTGGGATTATAGGCATGCGCTGCCATGCCCAGCTCCCTGATAGATTTTAGGATGCTTTTCTACCAAATAAGTTTCTGTTAATATTTTCTTTAGTTGTTGCCTACTAGTTAGAAACATTTGTGCAGTTTTAATATAATCATGACTACTAATAGAAGCTTTGTTTTATTAAAATTGAATGCATAAGGTATTAAAATGAGGCTATATGTAGGAAATTAAAAATAGAAGAACTGGAGATCATCTGCCTTTTTAAGGTATAAAAGTTTTCATTTATGTTCAAAGCATTAGCTGTTTAACTTATTGATTAGAGTACATAAAAGATTTGGCATTTTTTCTTTTCGAGACTGGTTTCTCTATGTAACCTTGGTTGTGTCCTGGACTCGCTTTGTAAAGCAGGCTGGTTGCAAGCGCACAGATATCTGTCTGCCTCTTCCTCCCCGAGTGCTGTGATTATAGGCGTGAGCTACCACACCCAGCTACAGATTCGGCAATGTAATATTTTAAAAGGCAGGATTTTAACTAAAGTAAAATGTTACAGGAAATAAAGTAGGGAAGAGACGTCAAACTAGACATTTCATTATAACACTTAAGCCAACAAATTGATAAGCAGCAGTAAACCACAGAAGGACAATAATGAACTTGAAAGCCTTGTATTTATTTGTCTCTCTAAGGAGTCACATAAGAAAGTCATTTCAGAGGAAGAATATGTTTTCCTAATTAGAGGAAGGGGGTGGACTGATTGGCAACGCATGAGACAATTACCAAAATTAGTAGATACAGTGGCATGAGGTTCAGATTAAGGAAAATGGTAATAAGAGGAGGCAGAGATGATGCATTGGTTGTGACTGAGGAAGGTGGCAGCACTTTCTCGACACCACCTGTAACCTGAGTGTGTTAGAGGAAAACTGGAAATGCTAATAAGGAAGATGATTAAAGGTGGGCCTGTGGTTATAAATTGCTTTTTTAATGGTGATGATAGTAGCTGGCATACAGAATAATAAGAAGATGAGAATGTCAGTATCAATTTTTATTAGTGCCATGAACAATAGTCAGTATATTGAAATTAGCTTCATTTGTATTAGTGGTTTTTTTGTAAGCAGTCACTCTGAGAGCAGTAACATGGCCAGTTCATGTTAAAGAGAACTACATGAAGTTACTAGCAATCTCTCCAAAACAACCATAATTCCTAGACTGGGAAAAGAATTCCACACTTCTTAGTGACACTTAAAATTCAGACACATGGCTGTGACGCTCAATTACAAAAGCCCTGTAGAGTCAGAAGTGAGTGTAGGGACCACGACACAGAGACTAAAAAGACACCAGCAGTACATGGTATCATATAAATCATTACTTTACTTTTCTCCACCAGGTGTATGTAGAATGATAGGTAGGGTCTATGTCTGGGTCAAGTTATACTGTAATAAACATTTTGGGATTAAGAAAGCCTAAGCATGGTTGTTCTGCTGAGCACAAACTATTACAAATGTTAAGTAAGTACTTTTTAGATCTGGTTCTCATTACAGAGGCCTGAAAACTTGTGAATTTCTCCAGCCATGGTTATCCTCTTTCTGAATTACTCTGTTTACAGATTACATAAAGTGGGATGCTTGATATGAATAGTTTTTATACAATTAGGAGACAAGGGATGCTTTGTCCATAATTAGACTGGTGAAGGTCAGCCCCGGGCTGACTGCAGCCTCTGGATTCCAGCCTCTTGAGGTCTAAGGTGATGGAACAATACATTCTCTGTGATTTACACCTAACATTGCATTAGTTGAGAGTAAGAAAAACAGGCCCGTGAAACAGGAGTTTGGATGATTTGCTCGCTATACACCTGTGGAATATTGGCATTAGCTATTGATTTTCATGTATTTCTCTGAAGATTTCACGCATCATATTTCTTACCTTATAAGGTTACTATAAGGATTAAATGAAGTAATTGGATGGTAAAATTAACAGCACCTGGTACGTAAGAGCTCAACAAATAGTAGTTTTACAGTAGTCATTAATGCTATAGCAGACTGAAAAGGTAATTTTTCCACAGATGTTATATAACACATTTATTTCCCAACATTTTCCTTCTTTACCTCCATCTGCATCTTCATCTGAGGCAGACACTCCATCTAGGTCAGTGCGTGCACATTGATCCTTCAAAGCTCTCTCATTTTAAAGTCATTTCTGTAAACACTCATCATGTAAAAGCTCACGTTCCCTCAGTAGTTAAGAGTACTGTCTGCTCTTCCAGAGTTCCTGAGTTCAACTCCCAGCAACCACATGGTGACTCACCAAAGGTCATTTTCCTTTCTGTGAATGGCCTGGTTCCCTAAAAATATTGTGGTTACTGTCACAGACAAGCCATCCATGTGGTCACGGCAGAGTTCTAGAACCCCAATTCCTGATATGAAAAACATCTTGTGCTCTCTCACCCCTTGATCATTTAAACATCAAATCTCCAAAAATATGAGAATTTTAAATGAGAGTAGGTTTTAAAGACAAAATTATAAATGGATCAAACAATTTAATGATTTTCATGTGATCAGTTCCCTATTTTTAATCTGGCCCAAATATATGTGCATAGCACATTACCTGCTGTTATTGCTCTAGTATAAACTTTAACACTTTTAATGCTGTTATCAGTAACCCAGACAAACCTACGGATTTCCTGCTAGAAAATTTTCATTAAAACGACACCAGAATTCTAAACAAGTGAATGAAGTGATGCTTGGACAAATTCAGTCACATAAAGGAGGAAGTAACTAAGAGCCTATGTTTCAGGACTCATCAAGCACAGTGCCTGGACTAAGCAGTGTAAACTGTTGGTGCATCCTTCTGCAGTGTAAGTAGGTAAGACACTGTAACACTCCTTTTATCAACCATCTCCCCTGAGACATACAAACAAAGGCTTCTGAGCTCAGAGAGTCAGGCCAGTTCATGGACTGGGGGCTTAGTGGGTTTGCAAGAGCAACTGTATTCCTCAAAGAAAGTGTATCTCTAGGCTGTGCTTTTCCCCACAAAAAGTCATTTATTTTCTTTTTTTTTTAAAAAGTTTATGCTTTGACAACAGTTCTTTTAACGAAAATCTGATGAACTTTCCCATCACTGAGTAAGGTAGAATTTTTCAAACACTGTGTAAGCTACAATACCAAAAACAGAAATGAAAGGACATGTTTTTTAAAGTTGTCACATTATCTTCTATTGTGCAGGTTAAAACTGTTGGTAGCTAGCTGATGAAATTACGTAATGATTTAAAACAAAACTGGATAGCTTAGAGTCTAGGCAATATGTTAAACAGGCTTATTTATGGGCCATAAGTGCAAAATCCAGGCACACAAGGTACACAAAACAAGCCTATGGAAAATAGGTAGCCAGTGAAGAAAAGCACGTAAGTATTGACATTATACCAAAAGTGTTTTTTAATTAGAATATCAGATCAAATATTTTTCGGCCCCATTGTCAACACAGCTGCTGCCCTTATCTGCTCCCTTGAGGGTTAGAAAGAGCCAAAGTGAAGCTACTCTTTGGCTTAGTCTTCACTCTAAAGCAAGAATTCTGAGGCTTGAGGAAGACAATTTATCACTCACCAGGATTAATCAGTATTTGAAAGAGTCACAATGGGGAGGTCTTACCTGAGCTCTTGGATCAGAGAATCCATTGGTACTGTTCACAAAAAAATGAAAGAAAGTAGGAAGAAAGGAGGGAAGGAAGAAAGGGAGGAATGAAGGAAGGAAGAAGGAAGGAAGGGAAAAGGAAGGAAGAAGTAGGGAAGGAAGGAAAGAAGAGAAAAAGAATCTCAATTGAGTTTATTTTTGAAACTGTATACCTGACACTTTTCACCTGCCTAGGTAACACTAGTGTATGGCTAGGACAGACCCCACCTGGCTTCTCACTGAGTGGACTGAGTTTTCTTTCACTCTCGTGGCCCCAAAACAGACTCATTCTAGGTTTGGCACACTGGGTGGCCATGGTGCCTTGTAGATTAAACTTTCTAGTGACCTGACATTAAAGGTATTTTGAAAAACGTAAGAAACAAGAAAAACTTTCTTTGTAAAAATTTTCTTTGTAATGGGAAACTATTCAAAAGAATTCCAAGATGACTGCTATTTATTTTTGTGGTGCTTATAGATATAGTGGCTCATGGATTCCATGTAAGCATCTACCTGTGTGCTACACAACAGCCATGGGCATACACATTTGACGACAGCGAGAGAGTTCTCAGAGAGAACTGCGAGCTTCACTAATAAGTGCCTCAAGCTGATCCCAAACCGTTCCTACATATGGGAGACAGGAAGAAGCTTCAGCACTGTGCATATCAACAGCCTTTCAAAATAAGAGACTTATTCAGAGAGCTTTGAATTCCTGCCTGAAACTCTAGGAACCAAAGGAATCCATGTTGGTAAACACCTGCCTACACAAGGATACGCAGCATATGGCGGGTGAACAACAGGTGGTTTTCAGAATTACTCACGCTTCACAAGAAACAGTAGTTCACTTCTAAAAGAACATGTTGGCTCTATTTAAGGCTGTGTGTGCATTGCCAAAAAAAAAAAAAAAAAAAAAAAAAAAAAAAAGAAACCCTAAAGTCCAAAAATAATTGCAAATTAAAAGACCCACGTCTTGAAAGTGTGGTGGAATGGTATGCTTTGAGACATCAAAATAAGAGACACACAGTCTAATTTCTAGACCCCTGCTATTTAGAACACACATGGCTCATTCCAAATAATAGAAGAAACTCTTATTTTTAAGCATATATCCAATCGAGAAGTTTACTGCACAAAAGTCAAAGCCCTAGAAATGTATTGTTTGAAATTTAAAGATACAGGATATGGCTACTTTAAAAGTCATTTAAGCTGAAAGTAAATAATAATACAGGGTAAAAGTTCTGTTTCAGTAGAGAAAAGTCCATACTATAGACAAGATTACTTTGCATTTGGGATGCCATGGCCAATGACAACTTCACACATTTTAACTAACACTTTCATCCTTGACTGAAAAAAAAAATGTTGGAGTTCTGGATTTCAGTTAAGCAGGAACTAACTATGTTGACGACATATGTAAACATATAGCTACCAAACACACTGCATTTGATTAGTCGCTCTCAGCTGTAAATCCCAAACCTTCCCAGGAAGAGAGGGACTCGGTGCCTCAGCTCTCGCCCATTAGTGTGAACACTAGAAGGGAGAGTGGAAGACAGCTATGCAGAATGTTTTCAGAGCCACGGTGAAACTAGTTTTCCACTTAGAATTCAGGGTCACAAAATATAGCTAATTATAATAAAAGTTATTTTCCTTGAGGGGTATAATTGCCAGTCAATCCTGTTTTCCAGCTGTTTAGATCATCAAGGGCCTGTTTATATTTCAATATTACATTACCATCTGTTGGTTACAAAAAAAAAGAGGGGTAGCCAACAAGTTGAACCTTCCAAACATTACGTCCTGGAGCTGCCTGGAACTCCCAGTAGGAACAGTCAAAAAACAAATGTTATCATTTCACTTAAACTAAGTAGAGACTGGGACTACTAAGCCAGACAGCATAAAAATAAAACTCAGCTTCGGTATTAAACGGACAGCCCGGTCATGAGAGATCACCACTCTTGCTACTCAAAGGTTTCCTCACTTACTCCTAGTACACACAGGGGACCCACATAGGTACTTCCGTCTTTCATGGTGTGGTAGGCACAGTATCAGGGAGCATGTTCATTAACTCACCTTCAGTTCCTTTTGAGAGAGTACGCAGCGTTTTATCTTCAACCTCTGCATCCATCTGTAACATAAGCACAAAGCACTGAGATCATTACTTTGACACTGACCAGACAATGGAAACATGTACTTAGACATTCTGAAGATCATTAAGAAACCATGTAGCCTTCCATGGTCCTGAATTTCCTTTTGGTTCTATGAGATCTGGCTGACTTTTCTTGAGTACCACTGATTTTTACAGACACACCTACAGATGTTGGAAACCAGAGAGGATGACACCAAGAGGGCAGATGGCCTTGTTCACAAGTGTCTGTTGATGGTTTACATGCTTCTAGAATTCCAAACACTGAAAAGGGGTTGTCTTATCAGCAGTGGGTGTGACAGTGGGAAGGTCTCCAAACACTAAGCCAAAAGATTCAGGCTGACTTACTGACTTCAAAATGTCTCCACACTTCTAGGTGCTTTCTGATTATAACTCTTTCTAGGTTGGGGAAAACAATTACCTATAAAAAATGCAATGCAAAGGCAAAGCTGCTCCAAAACACCACTGGGAGTTATACCTATCAACAGGGAAATATGCTTACTCTCTGAATTCCAAAAAAACTACAGCCATGAGATCACTCAAACGTAGATGAAACATAAAATCCAAGTGAGGTGCATGGAAGTATTATCAATTCCTGTCATTACTGCATGTTTTAAATATAACCAAATAAAATTATCCAAGGGATACAGGCTCTCAGAACCTTCTGTTTTCATATCATCTGACCCCATGACGTCTATCCATTTTGCTAGAATCCAGTAATAAGTTCTTAGTTTAGTTCACTTCTGCACATTTTTAAAGTTCTTAAATATAAATAAGGTATTTTGCTTGTGGAAAAATAAGAGCCAAGGAGCAGGGATGCTCTGTGGCTCCCGTGCTTAAATCCTGACGTGCGGAGCAGCAATGTGACTGCCATGGTAATGGAAGCTAGGCCCCACTCTCAGAGGCTACGTTGTGATTGAAGGCACTGACCTGCCATGGACTTATAATAGGGGAGCAGGTGTGGCAATGATGGACTTTAATTTCCTTTAATAAACCTTTTATGTGCCACACTTTTACTGCCATTCGACGCTCTCCAAGGTCCTGCACATAATAGGTTCATTACTTTTGATTACTATAGTCTATTGAGACAAACAACTCCAGAACACACTATATATTATGTTCAGTTAAACCAATATAGACTATTTATCCATTGTGCATTTTTTTCACCTGCAACACTACAGATGAAATTAACAACAGCTCTTGTAAGCTAAAACTATTAAACCCACCAGAACTCTTTTGTCATTGCCTCATAATAAACACCACACCAATCGTTGAACTGCTTTTTAAATTAGCAAACAAAAAGTGTTCACGGCTTTGGCTGAACAGCAGCCACTTTCGACTAAATAAAATGGTTCATTGTTATAAATATTTTAAAAGTACACAATAAGAGAAAACAACAATAAAACAGAGGTGATTTTTTTCTGTTGATTTTCTTTCTTTTGAATCCATATGAGTTTATGACAGATGTGACACTGCCTAGGATTAAAAGGGCTTGGTTTACTCAGGACGGCATGTCCTGTGTTGCGAAATCCCCTCCTCCCCGGAGGATCTCTGCTGCATATAAAGTGGCTCAGTTCATGCAATCGCAGCTCTACGTGCTACACAAATAACTAGATTAAGAGAGATCAGTAGCATGTGAGGGCTAAAATGACGAAACACATCACATATTTCTGAGGAAGCTACACCCACAGGCAAGCACTGACATAGTGCAAGTCTGTTATTCTGCAGCACAGGTGCTATTCACTTTCCCTAGACACTCTGAAAAAAAAATGAGCCTGTTTGTTGAGCTCCGTGAGTTTCTTTACCAAAACTGAAAGACAGACTGCCAAGAGTTCCAGAAGGCATACACAAAAGTTTCAGAAACATACAATACAGCATTCTTTACAGCAGCTCTGAGGAGCCAGCCATGCATCTGGGTTACAGCCACCCTGGATATCCTCCTCTTCCCCAACAGCACCTGGGGGAATGCATACACACACCTTGCCTGGTCTTGACATCTCCCCTCATAACTGTGGTTTGTTTAGCTATTGTTCTTTTCTTTGGTGTAATATATACATTCTATATGCGTGTTAGTAAGTTATGAAATTTGAACTTGTGGACCAAACCGTAGGCATGCAATGGGGGCAAAACTATAATTTATAGGTGTCTATCTCAGTGTCCTTCTCTCTTTTGCTCTGAATAATAGTGGTAAGCTCATTGTCTGTCCTGTGGGGAGCAATACTATCAGAAACCTAAAATACATAAGCATTTCTTTTCGGTTGGGAGTTTTAGCATCCATGAGATGTTTTTCTGTATTCCTCCATTCTACCTCAAACCAGATCTTATTGGATCATGGCACAGCTCAGTAGTAGGAAGCACTGTGAACACACACACACACACACACACACACACACACACACACACACACAGACACAGACACACACACACACACACACACACCACATACACACAAACAAGTCTCTGCTCTCTAGAACTTTATACATGAGAGCAAGAACTTCTAAGTGTTCTTCATTTGGAATATTTCCATGGGCCTTGATAAATGGCAAAGGAATATGGGTAAGTTTTCTATAGTCAAACCTCTTACTAAGTGTGTGCCTTGCTCCAGTCATGCCCACTCAAGGTACAAAGACCAATGTGTTGTGCATGTCTGAAGATGTGTGGTGGGAGAGCTTCCCATCCTTTCCAAGTCCTCATGAATTACAAAGGAGGCACAATTGTTACATGATTCATGCAAAATGACCTAAATAGCATGCGGTACAATCTTAAAAATTACAGTTCTTAGAAACTTTTTTTTTTTTTTTTTTTGCCTACTGGCAAGTGATATTTTTAGTCTTAGGCAACAAAATTTTATTAAAAAGATTGCAGTTAATATCATAAAAGCTACAATTCTTTCAAAACAGAAATGTATTTTTTAAAAACCTGTCTTGTGGATTTTGTACAGCTTTTGTATACCTCACTTCATTATTTATGCAGAAAAATGGAAGATGCTTCTGAGAGGCCTACAAGAAGTTCTCCTGATTTTTCTTGATCTGAAGCTACATTAAGATGAATTTGCCACACATGGTGGTGCACCCCTTTAATCACAGCACATAGGAGGAAGAGACAGGTGAATCTTTTGAGTATGAGGCCAGCCAACGTCATTTACAGAGAAAGTTTAGCCATGGCTGCACAGTGAGACACCGTTTCAACAAACAAAGAAACCGAGAAGAGTTCACATGTGCCATGTACAATCCTACAGCAGAGAGAAGAAGGCAGTGCCTGCTCCCAGCCTAACTTACAATAAAGCAAGAAGGGAAACTTTCTGCTGAAGGCTTCCTAGTTTAGTCCTCTGGATGGCTGAGCACATAGAAGAAGTGGGAAAATGTTAAGAAAATGAAGAATGCTCAAACTAAGGCACCAGCCAAGGACAATACAGGTAAACTTTAAACCCCTACCCTGATCTAGCCAATAGTCAGAACATTCTCCACAGTTGAGTGGAGAGTGGGATATGACTTTCTCACATACTCTGGTGCCTCACATTTGACCATGTCCCCTGGAGGGGGAGACCTGGTTGCACTCAGAGGAAGGATAGGAGGTTACCAAGAAGAGACTTGATACCCTATGAGCATATACAGGGGGAGGAGGTCCCCCTCAGGAACAGTCATAGGGGAGGGGAGTAAGGGGAAAATGGGAGGGAGGGAAGAATGGGAGGATACAAGGGATGGGATAACCATTGAGATGTAACAAGAATAAATTAAAAAAAAAAGAAAATGAAGAATGTTAATAAACAACACTTCACGAAGGATATATAGGAATCAGGAGTAGAAATAAGCTGATACACAAAAAAAGAAGAACAACCATGGAATGAAATCTATTTAGTTGCTGTTTCCATCTCTCCAGCCCTGGGTTTATGAGCACATACCACTATGCCTAGATTTTTACATGGGGACAGGGGATCAAACTCAGGTCCCCACAATTGTGCAAAAAGCGTTTTTATTAAATCAAGCTGTTTGAATGTCTTTTTACTTCTTAACCAGGGATCACTGTGGTTCTTTCCCAGCATGTCTGAAATGGCAACATTTTACTATTTTGCATTGTGGAATATATTACAATTTTCTGGTGAGATGTCCTGTCTGATTTGTTTATTTACCGTGGTACTAGGGATTGAACTCAGGGCATTGCATTTACTCAGCAAGTGCCTTTCTTCTGACCTATAGCCCCAGCTTATAAGGCGTTCTTTCAACCCTGAGACATGTATGGGTCCTCTCTCTGAGATATTGTGTATCCATAGCAGATACTTCCTTGTCAAAAGTAGAATTTAGAAAAATAAAAACAGAGAAACTCAGGCAACTGGGAAAGGCCTGGAACTGAAGAAAAATGATACGACTACATGACACCAGTGTATCAGAATAAAATTTGTCCAGCATCCTGAGGACAAAAAGCCCAATACTAACTGTCCTTTCTGTTAATGATGCTCGCCTATTCTAAACATATCTGCAGGTCAGTTCAAAATGGTGGCCTAGATGTTTACTTTATATAAGGTAAGTTATGAAAAAAAAAAGATCTATGATAGTGGAGGAAAGCGCTGACGTGTGGGGAGAAATGCTGGGCTAAACTCTTTGACTGCTTTTCTCAGTTCTTGCCCTCCTTTTTTATTCTTCTAGGTTTTAAAAAAATACAATTATTGATTACACAGGGAGAAGAGAAGCATGTTCAAAGTGTCAACCTTTTTAAAACGTAAACTTTAACAAAATGCTTTCTTGTAGCCCTCCATGGCGACACAGGTATAAGTGTTTTTATAATTATCGTGTATTTAAGGCACTATATTCTTGATTCTAGTTCTCCACACCTGCATGCGCTTTACTGTATGGGCTTTGATTCTGTGTAAAAGGCTGAGAGGTTGAGTGGCATGTCCAGTTCAGAATTGTGATTCCTCTTTTCTCCCTTAGCCCTTCTTATTTCCCTGGCAAACAGCAAAACAGCAAACCTAAAGGAGGAAGCAGATTGAGCCTGCTATCAGCAGACGACATACTGTTCTCTGGGCAAAAGCTCTATCAAAGGACCACATCAGTGCACATTACTCAGGTGAAATAATTTCCAAAGGGAATCTTCTAGAGTCCCTAAGATTCCAGCTACAAGAGGAAATAGCTTGGACCTGAAATGACCTTGGAAAACACTGGAGTGGAGAATTTATTGACATTGTCTTCCTGATTTTGAGTTGCCGTCACTGTCACACAATCTATGCAGAAACTTTCTACAGCTGACAATGTTGAATGTAAACCAAAGCCATATGTTTGCATCCTTTTACCAAATGTCTGCAGCAAATAGTTCTATTATTTTCACAGGTAACAAGTGCACACCAACAATTTCTATTAGTTGCTGTACCATGGCTTCAGAGTCACAGTTTTGTGACATGGGGGTGGGGGGTGGGGGAGGTGGGGGCAAAACAAGCTTTATGTTTCTGGAGTTTTGTGTATATTGAAAATGTGTTCTATTTAAATATAACTTAAGGCAAGTAATACATAAAAGGCCTTTGACGCTTCATATTTTGAGAATTGTCTGCTGCAAAATATGCAAATTTTAGAGAGTGGTCCCTCCAAAAGACATATTATTTCGAATAGACTTTTTTTCAAAGACAATCAAAGTCTTCCCTTTTCAGTGTTTGCAGGAACTAGCCTGGCAAGTCATCTGGAATACACTTAAGATTGTGTTTTTAAAGTATCTTTAGCCTAATTAATTTTAATACAAATGATGTCACATTAGATTTTTACATCTATTTTAACCATGAACCCTTCTGTAAGGGCAGATACTCAAAGGCTTGTAGCCTCTGAGGTCGTCAGTTGCTTAGCAGTTTAAACCAGTGAGTTGGCTGCTGTACTGAAAAAAGTCACCACTCTAAACTCAGCAGCAGCAATGAATTTCAAAACAAACCGACAGAGGGGACCGCTGGTGACCATGAAAGCCTCTGTACAAATTCCTTGATTGGATTAGTTTTCCTTCAGTGTATTCTAATTTCTAATAATAAAAATGAGACCACACCACTCTTTCTGCAGGCAACCTGGATGCCAACTGCTTGCTCTGGCCCTTCAGAATCTTTGTTCAATTTAGCAGAAAATCTTGAAATTCATCCTAGTGAGAGAAAAAGTAAAAGAAAGAATGCATATCAGGCCGGACAAGAAAAAGGGTTATTTAAATGAACTTTAGTGAACACCAGAGGACATGGTGGCACCTTTTACTTATAATTTGATTGACCCCACTACAAACAGAAGGACATTGTTATAATGCAAATTGTATTATTATTAATACTTTTATAATTCATTTTTGTGGTATTAGGGATTGAAGCCAGGGCCTTAGGCATGGTGGCAAGCACTGTACCACTGAGCTGTATCCCCAGTCCTATTATTACAATTACTGTTTCTCTTAGCCATCAAAAAGAAAAAGTTGGGACACCATTTGCAATGAGGTCCAGTGAAGAAGCTGCAAGAGACAGAATGTGCCCTTTGCTACCTGGAGCTGTTCCCAAAGAGGCCAGCAGAAGATGCTATTTATCCCATGGCCAGCGTTTTCATTTGCCTTTTAAGAAAACAGTCTGATTTTGGTATAATGCACAAGGCTGCAGCATCCCTTCTATTTGATACCAGAATGGGGAGGGAAAAACAACACTGAAAGTCAATGTAGTGCACTCACCATCCTAGAGAGGGCTCTGCTCTACCAACGCCACATGCACGCATGCCCAAGGCTAAAGGTTTACACTGGCAGCTCTGATGCTTTAAGACACCACCAGTCTTCCTTGCAGGAGACTTCTGTGGCTGGCCATTTACCTTGTGCAGTGTTCTGACGCAGAGGCTTCTGAGCCACAGAGGCCTGTTCCTTGCAAGCTTTCACTAGACATGAAGCAGATGCTTTTTTTTTTCTTTTCTTTTTTCAACTCAAGTCAGCAACTGGGCAGGAGAAGCAAGCAGCAAAATCTCACCCAGGAGGACAGACGGCAGCCCATGGAGAAGAATGGAAAAGTAGTGCCACCACTAGAGAATTCTTAGGTTTTGTTTGATCACAACTTTTAAAAAAATGGTTCTGGCTCAATCTGCACTCTTGGTTCAGAAAGAGTTCCGGAGCTTTCCACCTGCCTAGTTCCCTTTGTTTGCCACACACCAACCTAAAACAAAAGATCCTGGAAGCAGTCACATTGGTGAACAAAGCTCTTTCTAAATCCTGAAAGTAATGGCTTTCTGTCTAATGCCCTATCGTGTTATGTATTTATTAGCAATACATTTTCCATTTATTTTCTCAAAGATTGCCAATAAAGAATTGAATCACATAAGGGAGTAGCTGTAAAGCCTCTGAGTTCCCTAATGTCAAACTCATTAGCATCCGAATAAGCACACAGCAGCACGTCATCTGCACAATCGCAATTTTTTACTACTTTTAATAGCGTTTCTCAAAGGGCTCATTTTCAACTTTCTTCAGTGGTTAGTTGGGTCTCCTGGGAGAAGGAGCTTCCTGACGCTCACAGCTTCTACTCAGCAGCCTAGCCGTTTGCTGTCAGATGCATCAGCCCTCTGCCCTAACCCCATCTGCTGTGGCTCCCCTCCCTGGAGACCAGAGTGGAGGCAGCACAGCTGAGATCTGCTAGAGAAGTGTGTGCAGAGGGTGCTGAGAAAAACAAGTTTAGGAATATGGTTTGACACGGAGGGGACCAGGATGTGGAAACACAGGAAAGTCCAAATGGAAAGCAGGGCCTCTCAGGTGCTCACGCTGAGACTGTCCCTCATGAGGACAGTTCCACCCAGCTCCTCTTAGGAAGCCCACCATAGTCACACAGGGACCTCCCACTGTAACCTGGGTTCCTCTTTTCCTACATATGCAATATGACAGGGAGACACCTTTAAAACCCCAATTTATTAAATGTCATTCTTTAGATTTTAAAACTTATTGTTTGCCATTCTTTAGCTGTTTTGTTTGTTCTGTATAAAAAAGGAAGAAAAAGAAACCCATCTCCCAAGTTAAATGCACAATAGCCCACGGGAAATGCACACTGTTAAGATAGTCAGGCCTGGAAGCTCCACTGTGCACTAAGGACTTCCAGCAGTGCCAGCTCCACTGGCTAGCATGCACTCATTTTCATGGAAGCCTGTACTTTCCTGAAACAGCAATGCTAAAAGGCGAAATTACATGGCACGCAAGGTGTAGCTGTCCAATAGACTGCACAGTGTCCTTCTAATTAGTGACTGAGCTGCTCAGATGTCTTGACTCTGACTCATCACCAAGTACTCCGTTTGCTAACTTCGCGTTCTGAACATAATTAGAGGATGTCAATCCTTAATAACCGCTTCATGGATGAGTACCTGCTTCTGAAAAAGACATTTCTGTTGAAACCTATGTTGCAGGATGATGGATCTGATTATTTAAAAGAAAAGAAACATGCAACATTTGGGATTGCATTTTCTTCTTATAGATGAATGGACTAAGTGTTATGATCAGTAAGTATGTCAACTGTGTCCCCAAGATAGAGAATCATAGGTTTACTTATAGTGGCAAAGGAAGTACTAGTTATTGAATCTTCCAAACTAAATGTAAGGGGAAAAGTTTGGTGAAGGAGCAAATAAATGAATTAGTCAAGCATGTGTGTCCCCTGCACAACTTCTGGCCTAATGTGAACTCACCACCATTTGCCAAAGTGATGTAACTGACATGATTTCACCGCCACTATCCATGTGGTACAACATTAACTCAACAACACCATTGACGTGTCCTAACATGACCCCATTACCACCATCAGTGTGGTATAGCACGAAATCACCGTCCCTGCCAACGTGTTGGAATTCACATGGCATCACCACCACTATCAATGTGGTGTAACTAGCATAAGGTCACATCATGGCCAATTATTTTGGGTTTGCCTACCAGTGAAACCAGCCTGCTCTGTCCAGTCAGGAAGGGAAAGCTCACCAGTCCTTTTAGAAGCCTGGAAAGTTCAAATAATCTGCAAAGACCACTTGGATTCATTTCCTTAGCAAGTCCACACAAAAATACCAGCACATTTTCTTTTGTGTCACTACTGCTTGAGGTTCTTCTTTAATAACTACTAAGAGGTTTACTGTCTCATCCACTGTTACAATTTCTAACAGCTTCACAGGTTATTCACCATCTAGAATGATGAAAGTGGATTATTTTTCACATCTCTATTCTTTGGAATGATAACACAAGTTCTCTGCAGTTCTAAACTTCAATATATATTTTATATTAATCAATATAATGATTTCAGTTACGGCTAACATTTGTGTGATGATATACTATCATATCATATTCACGTAATATTTGCATCATTAATATCCCATACTATCATACATATATATATTAATATATATTTATATATTATGCTGATAGCTAACTGCAAACACAAGGGAATTCTTCAGCTTCCATTTGTCACTTTACTTCTCGTAATTCCTGTTAACATTTATATTTATCTCTCTCTTTTTTGAGTTCTAGTCAATAAGCCGAGCATAGTTTTATTTCCATTATAGCACACAGTTCTCTATGTAGGAGATGCTGTATCACATTTTGTGAGTCTATTACCACATAATATTTATGTTGTTGAAAATAAATTTCTTCTGCTTAGCTCTCCAGGTTAGTATTAGATAATACACTTTGTTTTCTGGAACAAACGAATGTAAGTATGAATTTAATTTAAGATTTTTAGGCAAATAAAAGTGCTTCTCATTGTCCATGTCCTTTACTTTACAAATGGTCCTTAGTCAGCTGTCTGATCATAGTAGGAGTCAGCTTCTGTAAGCTTGGCATATTCCACAGGGAAAACAGATCCTACTGCAAAGTGAAAGAGTGGGATCATCCAGTTTTAGGTAAGATGTTTCCAATTTTAAATTGTTGGATATTCAATAAGATATTATATTATTTTGTCCAATTGCCTTTCATGATCTACTTTCAATACTTTATGAGTCTCTGACTTGTCACTAAAGCTCAAACATAAACCAAACTTCAATAGTTGGTCATTTTACAAAGATACGGTAGTATTTATTAACCAGTGAGGAATTTAGCTGACTTTCAGTGGTCTAGATTTTGAGTCTTTATCCCACAGAATATTTCAAGAAACCTTAAATGCAAGGAGTTCTACAACAATTTTGATTTCCTGTCAGAACAGGTCATTTTTGCATAGAGGCAGAAGTCATATAGAGGAATGAAACAGCTGTGGCTTCTCCGGTCACACAAAGTGACTACATATACACTAGTAGGTATTCTAGTATTGATATTTGTCCTTCCAATACCTTTAAAAATAACAGTATCTTCATCTTAAAGTCTGAAGCAGTTCCATTACCTTATATAAGACCTCTATTTCTCCCTCAAGATCATTTAACTTTTACCTGATTTG
The DNA here is from genome assembly GCF_903995435.1 of Acomys russatus. Lineage (NCBI taxonomy): Eukaryota > Metazoa > Chordata > Mammalia > Rodentia > Muridae > Acomys > Acomys russatus. Next base: position 25,724,868 of record NC_067138.1, read on the forward strand.
AGCAACAAAATAGCCCTCAAAGATACGTAAAGCCATGTGGTAATTAACATAACTGCATTTAGATGCCATTCATGACTGATAATTCCAACACCTTGTGGGAAAAAAAGTTGCATGCTGTAAACATTATAAACATATTCAAATAAGCTTAACACAATCTGCCATGCTTATTTCTGCCTAGATCATGGACCAGCGAAATGGTTAATGCAAATGGATTTATAATTTGCTTTGGGGGGCCAGTTTCTTCTCCTTATTTATTAGCCCAGCTGATGGGGCAGATTTGATGAGGCACTTCTGGAATAATTGAGTCATCACACAAAGAAGGCTGCTAGCATTCAGAGTGGTTTTATCAGCAGCAAGCAGGCCTGATTACTGACAATTACACTCTGATCCGGTGATGGAGGAGAAAGAGCCAACGAGTGGGAAATGTCCGTGTTTCTATCCAGGAATAATTTCTACATTCATTTTACATGCTAAGTGTTTCCTATCTCTGCATAATAAACTGTAAACAGGAATAGATGGCACAATGTCCCTTAATATTTCCTGGTAATGAAGACACAAATGTACAGTGAATGCTGATAAATATAGATGAAACATAAGCTATTCTCCCAGTCTGTATTGTTACCTTTAAAACAAATGCATTTTTGTGGTAAAAGCATAATCATAGCTAATGCAAAAAAATGACAGAAGATTGAAACTGTCCTTGTAACTACATAGAAACTTTGCAAAAGTCCTGTTAATCACAACTGCTTTAAAGACTGTGAGCTGAAGGTTGAGAGTCTAGAAACCACATCATTCTGGGTCTCAACCGGGAACTGTGAAGAACTCCTTGGGTTAGATGCCACAAAGGACAATGTGGCGGTGACCTCCATCAACACTCAGAAGAAGCACTTTAATTTTAGCAGAGAAAACAATGAGGCCAGCACCGAAGACACCTTCACTAGGATGGATTTAAAGTTCCCTTCTGTAAGGCATTCCAAGAAGAAGCATCTGAGTGTGAATAATAAAGCTGCCTATGGCCCCTGAACTGCCATGGGCAATGAGTTACTACCTTCACTGGGCAGGTTTTAACCAACTTGTTTATGGCATGGTTTATCAATGAAGTACTGGGGACAAAAATGTATCTGACAGAGCTGCCTGTTAAGCCAGTCTTTCCTCTGACTCATGATTGGGTTTGAAATTCCCAGAGAACAGGGAGGCTGATACTTCTTAATGTCGCAGTGGAAACACCCAAAATTCTTATAATAACAAGAGTTTCTTCTTTTAAAAAGCCAATCGGATGTGAAGCCATAAATAACGAGCCTGCCTGGGTCTGTTTGCTTAATCTTTTCTTTAAAGACCCTTCCTGGCTTCCAAAGAAATAAAAGTTATTCTCTGTTCTCTCGTGGTAACTATGGAAACCATGTTTTATTACACTAGCCACTTCACTTCAAAGCTTGTGTTACAACTAAATGTGCTATTTTGAGTAAATTTATACTAAACATCCTTATAATGTCTAAACACTTTTAATGGAGTTCAAAGAACACTTGTTGATTAAAAAGCAAGGCTTTTCATTGTGCAAAGGGAATTTTCTCTCTTTTGACTGTTTTATTATATATACGATCACGCAATTTTTTTTTATGTCTTTGGACATTTTCTACTTTCCTTACTACTTTCAAGAGGTTCTTCAGAATATTCTCAATAAGTCAGATGTTTTTAGAAATACTAACTGGTTTTTATGAACATGTTCACAATACTCTTTAAATATGAATTAAGATAAAAACAATAGCCATTTGTCTTCATTGTCTAATGATGAAAATGGAATTGGAGAATCTACTGAAATTAAAAAAAAGAAAATGGCATTACTTTCAGTTGTTGAGACCAGTGAGTTAGTGGTTTTTGAAAAAATAATCTTTGCATTTTTATTATCATTAGAAACTAGAATCTTTATATCTTTCTTCTAAAATACTAATGGTTCAATGTACAGTTCTTGAGCAGCAGTGTACATATTGCTCCATAAGAAATAATGGATATAAAAAGATATTTAAGGCAGAATTCTTGTCCTCAGCAGTACAAACCAGCAAGTCAAGAATCCCAATATGATAGGAAACATCCTAAGAGAGAAGGGGCAGAGAAACCAGAGGCTCTGACATGTTCTAGATGACTGTGACTCCTGAGACATTCAGAGAACCCTGAATAGAATAAGAAAAAGTCCTAAAACACCAGCTGAAAGGATAGTATGGATGTCAAGCTGGTTTAGTCAATGAGCTAAAGCTACATTTTTATGCAGTTTCAAAAGGGTCAAAGACAGTAGATGGCAAAATTAGCTAAACTTAAATATCTTGAATTTGTTGATTTTATTTGTAACTTTGCAAGAAATGTCTCACTTCAGGATGAGAACTGCAAAATCTGCCCTGGTCAGGACTGACAGCATCCCCCAGAATCCTGTACTCCAAAAAAATTTTGATGACCTGCTCATTCTGAGGATTAGGTTCTGCCTTAAATCCCACTCTCTCATGTCTTTCAGATTTTACTTCAGCTTAGGTAGGTCCTTGGAAGGAGAGATGTATCCCCTAGAAACAGTTTTATGGCTATGGTATGTGCTCAATGCATTACTGCTGAACTAAGCCCAACATGATCATTTTTGGATTCTTGAAATTATAGGTTATTATCTGGTTTAAATACATCTTAGCCACTCTCATCTGGGATGCTATAGGTTTAGTCAGTTTGGTTGCTCTATCAGCTAAAGAAAATTGACAGGATTTGCTTATTTGTTACGAGATAATGTCTTGCCCTGTATCTCAGAGGACCTCAGAGTCACAAATACTGGGATACGGTTCTGAGCCACCCTACCTAGCATTCTTTTCTTCCCACATGCTAAAATGTTTCCCCAGTGCAAAGAAAACAATTCATGAGTTGTGACAGATCTATGCTAGATTCCCCCCCCAACATCAACTTTTACTTCATTTCTATGAAAAATTACATAACTTTAAATTGGTTTTTCTTGAGAAATAAAAGCCAAATATGAAATAAAATACAGTTATCCAGATTTGGGCAAATGACTGGTCTAGAAAAGCTGCTGAACCATTTAAGCTCTATGAGAACCTCATTCTTAGAGTCTCCTTTTTCTCATTCAAAATTTGCCAGAAGGTCCTGATTATTGGGCAACTACATTTTACTTTAAGTGACATATGGCCATGTACTCAAAATTGAGTTTGATATCGTAGAGAAAAATGAAACTAAGCGTATCCAGGAGGAAAGACAAAAGATGTCTAGCAACCTTATCAACAGTGAAAGTAGGTAGAATTTACTAAGCAAATGTCTCTCATCTTTACTGGAGTCCTACCAGGAATATTGCACTGCTCAATATCCCTTCATCATCATGGCAATTCTATGGGAAATCCTATATTACCAATTTACACACGAAGACATGGAAATCAAGAGCAATCACTCGAGTATCACACAGGTGACAGGTTGTTGATGTAGCAGCCTCTGCTTTCTTGTATGGACTGAACTTCTGCAGCAGAGACCTGCTCTGATACTCTGACACTCTGTTACTCTTACCGTATCTCATGTTCACTCAGGCTCACTGAAGGGGTCAATAACACAAGCATTCCTTTGTTTTTTCAGGAACACAACTACAGCATTTATAGAAATGTGATACATAGCATTTTTTTATTAATTTATTCATATTACATCTTGATTGTTAGCCCTTCCCCTGTTTCCTCCCATTCTTCCTTCCCTCCCATTTCTCCCCTACTCCCCTCCCCTATGTCTTTGACTGAGGGAGACCTCCTCCCCCTATATATGCTCTCAGAATATCAAGTCTCTTCTTGGTAACTAGCTATCCTTCCTCTGAGTGCCACCAGGTCTCCCCATCCGGGGGACATGGACAGAAAAGGGGCACCAGAGTTCGTGTGAGCATTTTTGAATGGGAGAAGGATAACAAAATAGAAGATATAGTCTCTGAGTATCAGTGATTGTTATTTACATCTCCAAATAAATAACCTTAGCCTATCAGTTTGGGCCTCATTCAGAAACAGAAGTCTTTCTAGGAGTTATGTTACTAGCTGTAAATATATCCTACTACTGCTTGGCTTATTCTATTACTTTCCTATGATTTCTTTAACAAATATTTATAAACGTAATAGCTTTAAGAACAGACCTATTATTATGTTATAGTTGTGGAGGCTCCAGGGTCTTTTTATGATCCCGTCATTGTGAAGTGCAGTCAGCCTACACTGTAAGGGCTAATACATTTCCTCACCCAAGTGGCTTGAGAGAGTCCAGGCCCTTATTCTTGACCACATGGAGCTGGTGGGTAACGCTGAGAGTCATTCCTGCCTCTGGAGGCTTTTGCTTGCCTTGACTATGCCCCCTTCATCTTCAAAGCTGGCAAGGGTGGTCTGGTTGAATCATTATGCAACTCTCGTTTCCTGGCTTAGTCTACTACATTTTTATAAGAACCATAGGAGCTGGCCCTTTCTCTGTAGTCTAGAACTTTTCTTCCCATCTCAAAGTTCTTAAGTGACTCATATCTCTTTTGTTAGTCCATGTAACAGATTTACCAAGTTCTTTGGGAGGGAGAGAGGTGATGGACCTGTAGCCCACATGAATTCTCGATATTTTAGTACTAGTGCCCTGATTATCACACATGAGATGCCACAAATCTCAGTACCAATATTAACAAATGCCAATGTCTTTATTAGTTCTCTAAAATCAAGTTTCTTAACTTCTCATATATTTTTGAAGGACATTGAAGTTGAAGAGGCATTTGGAAGGAAATGTTAATTTTAAATAGGCATTACTTACCTTCCCTAGCAGCTACTGAATTTGAACTGAAGAACTGTCATTGCTACAGAGGGAGGCATCAGAGAAAACATGGAAAGAATAAAAGAGAAAAATTAATTAACCAGCAATTATCTACAGTTTATTTACTGAATCCAGCAATCCTATCGAGCAGTGGTTCTGAACCTGTGGGTCTCAACTCCTTTGGCAAACTTCTCTCTCCCAAAATACTTATACTACAAATTAATAACAGTAGCAAAATTAAAGTTATGAAATAGCAACAAAAAATAATTTTATGGTTTGGGGTCACCACAACATGAGGAAATGTATTAAGAAGTTGCAGCATTAGGAAGGCTGAGTACCACTGCTTTAGAACACAGTGCAAACTGAGTATCAGAATACCAGTCTGGGTAGCATCACATTCAATAACCAGACAGATTCTTTTAAAGCCTATCCTACAACAAGAAAAACAGGTGTCCACTACTAAGAGAAAACATTGTTTGTAGTTGAAACCTTTGTACGTAAGTACGTTTGAGAACCTTTTCTAGCAACACACCTGAGAAGGAAAATGAATTATCAACGATAGTCTTTTAAAAAAGAATCAGTGGTTTAACACTAATTTCTAATCAGATCCTACAGACAGGAACAGCCCGCATGGCAGCTGTACTTTTCCCAGGGTTAATTACCTTTCACTGCTCTCTACTAATGAGTCAGCTGTTCCTGCCACCACACACTATCCTGCTTCATCTGGAGCTGGAGCTGTGGACAAACACAGGAGTGACAGACCTATTTACATATGGGGGTGCTGTAAAGATTTCAAAAGGTTTTTTTTTTAATCCTTTACTGCTCATATGTTTCCATGGTAAAATTATTTTTGACAAATAAGGTTTTATCTGATCAATGACTTTTCTGCCTGGAAACAGAGTTAGTTCATGATCGATAGGTAGATAACAGTAAAAGCCTTGGGAGGAGGTGAACTTCATTGCTTTCGTCAAGAGCTTTGTGTCACTTGCTCTTTCGTGCCACAGCACGGCAAAAACCCCACTGCAATGAAAGAAAATTAGCTCTGATTTGTAGTTTCCTTCATTTTTAAAGAGGCTTCTTTAAAACAGTTTTCTTATTGAAAATTAAATTCAACAGTAGGAAAAAAGATTAAGGAAAGGACACCTAGTATAGCTTTGTGACTGCAAATTAAATTTAAAAAATTAAGAGACATGAAAATTGTGTCTTTGTGTCAAGATCAATGTTGGATACTAGATCACTGCTAGATAGAAAACACACACACGCTCTGCACATACATATATATGTCGACCTATGTATACATATGCTTACAGCCTATAGATGGTTTACTACCTACCTACATTACAGCTCTGTTAACCAAATAACTGTTCTCTTTCATCATGTGATGTAGACACAGCATGCCCTTATATAATTTGAGAAGTTTAGTGAAGAAGGTTATAAATCTCTTTTGCCTTTTAAATCCAGAGGTAGCCGAGGGACTAGACAGACAGTAAAGGAGCATGGAGCACTGTTTGTGTGTACTCAAATGCCTATGGATAAGAGATCCTGTTCTACTGGGAAGTTCCAGGTTCAATCTCCTAAACTCTTAGGCCATGACTCTTGGACTTTTGAACAACTAGAGACCACCTAGGTGTCTTGCTAACAGGCAGGATCTCGTATGGACACTGCAAAGTCTGGCTTCACACCACACAGTGCTCCCACCACACTAGGTGCTCCTGTGAGTCCACAGGCAACACTGATAAGAGTGATGGAGCAGTGGGTGTTAAACACTAGCCTGCAACAGAGTTGCGCAAAGGCTTGATTCAGCCCAGAGGGCTGATTCCAGTAACAAAGGGGGACCTGACCTAAGAATTGTATTTCTAACAAGTTCTTGGATGTTGCTAATGCTGACCACTGGAGACTGCAATCTGTGAACTACTGTCTGAACTATTCATTACCAAACACACCAAAGATTCCCCAAACTCAAAGGCTAACAACTGCCCACAAGAAGCAGACCAGCATGCCCTCTTTATTTCAGAGCTATCTTTATATCAGAGCATTAATATCTCATTACAGAGAGGAATGGATAAAAAATGAATGCTCTGTCCCAACACTGAAGCACATCCTCAAAAACGCTTTATAGATTACTGAACTTGCTCTCATCTTCAGATGAAGCCATTCATATCAAGAAAGAAATAGTAATTATGTGCTTCATTACAGGTGTGATTATCAAATGTAAGTGCACAAATTACAAATCGAAGACTGAACAATATTTAAATTTTCAAAAAGAAAATAAAATATGGGATTAAATTAATTACAAATTATAAAATAAAGACAAATTAAAATGTCAAGCAATGATACAAATTCCTTGAGGCATTCAGAGGTTAGCAGCCTAGTAAATTATTTTAAATGGCACAGTATATATCTGATACACACTCACATGAGAAGTGTTCTGTATTGATTACTGCTATTTTGAAGGATACATTATATTAGCGACTTCTTGAAGAATGGGAAAACATGTTTTTCTACAAACAAATATATTTGAATTGCCCTTCATGAACATAGTGCAGTGTGAGAGCCCTGACCAGAGCATTTTCAACACTGTTGGGAAGAGAGGAGTAATGAGAAAAATTAGTGTGAAATATCTTCCTGGTGTGTTTTGTTAAGGAAATGGAGAGTGGCTCTCAAAACAGCAGACTATTACTAAGCAGAAGCCAGGTGCTTTAGCATTGATCTCTCCAGGACAGGGGAACTTTGCCTGAACATGAACTTATATGTCAGCACTCCTATAAGCTCAGAGAATAGGGCCCCATGCTTGTGGGTTCAGTAGCCACATGAAAAACATTTTAAAGGTATCAATGTTCCTTCTGAGTTATTTGGTTCTGCTAGCACATAGAAAGAATGGATGGTGTCAATCTCACATAAATACAAGAGGACAATAATATCACATATAATGAACTCACTGAGTATCTGTGTGACAAATGCTCTGGGTACAGCATTATTTAGGGAAACAACTAACATATACTTCAGAATCTTCTTATAGCACCTCTTCTCCTGGAGAAGAGAAGCCAGTCAAAGCTGAAGTTCTCTGCACATGGCAGGCATATAGGTTCTGCCACTCTGATAAGGAAGATAATCCTGCCATATAAATCAAAGACACAGTCAAATAAAGAACTCTGAGATGTGGGCATTGGATTCACTTGTTGATGACTTAGGAGAGCAAGCTGACTGATTTGATAAACAAACAAACTAGGCCCCCAAAATACAAACATCAAGTTATATAATTTGAGAGAAAACACAAATGAACAGATTTTGGCCTTTTTTTTTTTCTGGAAAAAAGAGAGAGAGAGAGAGAGAGAGAGAGAGAGAGAGAGAGAGAGAGAGAGAGAGAGAGAGAGAGAGAGAGAGAGAGATCTGAGAATAAAATTCTTTAGAACTATGGAAACCCTGATCTTAAAACATAATTTATGCAACGTGTTTTCATAGTTTTACAAATGTTGAAGGCAGATAAACAATGGCATAGGCTGAGAGTGCAAAGGAATCCTGATGCCCCTTCTAATATGGCTTTAGGAGTTACAATGAATCTGATTATACAGATGTGGTCATTTGAACATTCAACTTTGTGGTCTCATCTGATGGCTCAGAGTTTAGTCCAGTTTAACTCATGCTGATTGTATTATTTATCCAAGTACATCGTCAACCAATGGATTCTTTGCCGAATCAACATGGTTAGCGCTGGTAGCTACTGGGGGAATCTAACCTTCATTTATTTTTCAAAATGTATTTCTTGTTACATACTGGTTAATTAGAATTAAACACATTATGGATATAAAGTGTAATTATTGAATCAAGCTAATTAACATATCTACACCACCTCCAAATATTTATCAGTTATTCCTATACTGTATGTTACAAGGACACTGGACCTTTGGCCATCTCCCCTTCTATCCCATCTTGAACACAAACAATATGCAGTTGTCTGACTCCATGTGTTTAATTCTTCTTGGTTTCCTATCACATGAATGTACTGAAAAGAAGTGTGCAGAAGTAAAATACCTCCAAATTATGGAATCCCTGCTCTTGAAGATCTAATTTATATGACTTATTTTCTAAGTTGGCAAGAATTCTCATGAAAATAGCACCTTGCTGCAGTTAACCAGAAAGGCTTCCTATCAACGCCTTAACTCTTCCTTCTCCCCATTGTCACTCTCACCTCTGTGTCCTTGTGAGAAACTTCTCCTGCCCTCCCCCAGCCACACCTGCTCTTCTCAGACTGGGGGCTCCTGTGAGGAGAGATGAGCCAAAATCTCCCTTCCAGGAGCAAGAGTCCTGCCAGGTTGATGCCATCTGAGTGAGGACCAGCCTTCTAATTAATAAGAAAAGGGGACTCCAGGGTAAGGCCACTGCCTCTGTGGTCTGTATTTTAGGAAAATAATAAATCAAATCAACAAATTAAATATCTACAGATAAAAATGCAAACTCCCACACATTGCAGTAAAATTGGTAAGCGGAAGGTATACATTCAGACTAGATCTTATGATGAATAAATGCATAATTAAAGGTGATTATCTTGTTCTGTTCATGCTGTACCTGAAATGGAAAGAGAATCTTTTTAATTTTTTTGAGATGTCTCCCTGTTTAGTCCACACTGTCCTGGAACTCACTATGTAGTCTAGACTGGCCTCAATCTCATCGCTTTTCTGTCATAGGCTCTTGAGTGTTTGAATTATAGGCAATGAGCCACACATACCTAGTTGGGAAAAAATATCATGAACAATTTATTAATAAACTGATATGCACTTTACAAACAAACAAACGCAGAACCTAGTAAGATGACTTGAGAGATAAAAAGCTAGCCATGAAAGTACAAGGCCTGAGCTTAGACCTCCAGCAGTTATGTGAAAGCTGGTAAAGTCCCCCTGTTCCTGTCATCCTGGACTTGTAGAGGCAGGGAGATCTTGGAGGCTTGCTTGCTGATAAGTCTGGCCAAAATAGGTTCAATAAGATAAGCTGTCACAAAAACAAAAACAAAACAAAAACAAACAACCAAAGCGGAGAGTGACAGGAAGCCATCCAATCTCAACTTCTGCGTTTAATATGTGTATCACTAGGTGAGGGCTTCCCCTGCCCAACATATACACACATGCCCCCCCCCCCCCTACACACACACACAAAAGATGAAAACAAAAAGATAAAAGTATGCATAATACCATTATACTTTTCACTACACACAACTCATAGCAGGAATACATGGGGAAGAAAAGAGTCACATTTAAGGACTGTCACTGTCAGTCCATCATATTAAACTGGAAGAGTGTCTGATATGCTTCAGAGAACTAAATTGGACACTTTTATGAAAACAAGGGGTAAAGCAAAAGGACAACAGAATAGGAGAAATGTTTTTACCTAACACACAAATGGATTTACTTCAGGACAGTAAGGCCAAGTGAGGTAATGGTGGCTTCCAGTCTCATACATGCATCACGACTCAGGCACTGAACCACACTGTTGACGGAATAAACTCACTACACTGAGAGAATTCCTGTACAAAACTTCCCCTGGTGCCATCATTCTTCATTGTGTATTGCTCAGGCTATGAGGCCATTGGAATCTATCACCTACATGTCCTTTGCCAAATCCTAGACCCAGGATATGGTCAGTCAGGGAAGTTGAACTTCTGTGGTTCAATGAGACCAGTTCTTGATTGGATGGGACATAAGGAAATCAGTAGTACACAGTACACCGGAATGAAGTAGAAATCACAAAACCAGCATGCTGGAGAAGACTTGGCAAGTAAGCTAGGGGTCGCTTCAGGGTGACTGGATACTGTAAACCCTGGCTTGGGACAGCAGTTAGGGTGAGGACGTCCTTTGCCTATAACGGAAGCCTGACATGGAATCTAATTCTGGCATATGTATTCTGTGGTCTCAGAGATGCACTTAAATATCCCTACCTTTTGCATTTCATGTAGTACAATAATAGAATCTTGTTCTAGACTGGTGAGGACTGCATGAGTTATATGGCACAATAAGCCACGGCACACTTTAGACACTCAGGGTGCTCCAGAACCATGGATCACAGCCTCCACATAGAGTCTACAGGTGTGTGCTCCACACACTGCAGCTCTAGGTTGCCAATGTTGATGAGGGGCAGTAAATCTTTAGAGATGCTCTTCAAGAGAACAGTAGGCAGACTAGGAACACCAAAGAGAACAGAAAAGGAGGAAGGAAATGGAAGGTAAAAAAGGGGACAAATGTGACCAAAGTACATTAGTTTGCATGTGCAGAAACGTCATAATGAAACCTCTTACTTTGTGAACTAACGTAGACTAAACAGAAAATGGATATAAAAAAGAAGGGAAATTCACTAGTACACATTTTAAAATAGTTACTGCCTGTTGTTATTCTGTCTTAAAGCCTGATATAAATGCTTTGTATGTATTTAGTGTACATACCCAGTTATATTAATTGGAAATTATTTGTTATTTTTGACACTAAGTTGAAATTGTAGCATGGAAAAAACCTACAGATTTGCCTTATCAGTGTCTCAGAATGCCTGGAAACTGGCCTCTTGCTCCAAGGTCCAGATTCTCCAATGTGGCAGTCTATAGCTTCAAGAGATGGGTGATAGAGATGCAGGAATGGACAGCACTGAAACAATGTGCCTACTGTGATAGCCAAAGCTAGAGTAAATAAATGCACAGCACAGATTAAAGTAAGTAATGAATGTTACAGACAAATAATGTCAGCTAGAGGCTAAGAGCTGCTTAAATCAAGGAATCGAATCAAGCTTTGTTGATTTGAGACAGTGAAGAGCCATCTGTGTCAGGACTGGAGATATGGCTCAGTAAGTAAAATGCTTGCTTCCAAGCATGAGACCCTGAAATCAAACCCTAGAATCCATGTTTAAAACCAAACGAACACGGTATGGCAGTGTGCTTGTCATCCCAACACTGGGAAGCTGAAACAGACAGGATATCTATGCTAGGTTATCAGCCACAGACCCTGTTTCAAAGAAATAAGATGGCTGGCACCTGAGGAATAGCCTCCAAGTTTTTCTCTATACTCCACAGGCATATATACACGTGATCATACACACTCTTTGTGCTGCCCAACCAACATACAGAGGCAGATGACATGACACACAGAGAGATCCCTGTGTCAGTGGATAAACCTCTAAAGTCCATGTATCTATAATATATTGTAAATAGTTACAACCCAATAACAAAAAGAAGCCCAATTAAATTGGTCAAAGGACAGCAAGAAAGGGTAGAAGTATCAAGGAAGGATACATGATTGGAAATGTTATGATGAACAATTAAGATACAATAGTTATAATAAAAAATTCTTAAATGCATCTAAACTTTTTAAGTAGAGAAAAGATTCGCACAGACGTTTTCCCAAAGATAATATACACATGACACGATTGCACACAAGGTGACACTTAGCATCATTAGCCACAAAGAAACACAAATTGAAACAAAATGACATGTCACTCTACATCCACATGACTTGAAAAAAAAACACAAAGAGAAAATAACAAGTTCTGGCAAGGACATGAAGAAGTTTGTACATTGATGGTAAGAATGTAAAAGGGTTCAAGCACATCCACTATTACCTCAAATAATCAAGCACAGAGTTGCAGTCAATAAACACTCTAACTATGAGCTTCATATACGAGAATAAACACACACACACACACACACACACACACACACACACCAGACAAACAAATTAGACCCAAGTGTTCTTAGCAGCATAATTCACAATTGCTAACATGTTGATACAATCCTAGATTCTATCAATTAATGAATGAGATAAAGATGTACTATAGTTAATCAATGGAATATTATTTGCCAACAAAAGTAAGTGAAATATTGCACTAAAATAGAAACAAGCTTTGAAAAGCTTCGTGAGTGGAAGAAATCTGATACAAAACCAACACGCTGTGTGATTTCAACTACATGAAATGTTCAGAAGAGACATCTCAACAGACATAAGGTATATTACTGGTTGCCTAAAATTGGTAAAAAGCCTTGGGAAGATGCTAAGTAAGAAGGACAGAAGGTTCAAGGGGAAATAAAAATGTTCTAAACTAACCATTGGTAATGGATGCACAACTTAGCACAAACTAAGGGCTACCAATTTCACTGTAAATGAGTAAGTGTGTACTGTGTGAATTAGATCTCATCTGTATCTGCTTAAAGCCATGCAGACCATTTAATAGGTTTGCATTTTATTTTAAGCATGAGAGGAAGTTGCTAAGCTGCTTTAGACAGAGGTATGGAGCATGGAAGTCAGCTTCAAGACAAGAAGTAAGCAACAGGGCATGAGGAGATAGATTGGAAGGGATGTTAACCATGAAGAGAAAACTCAAAAAACCTTTTTGCCTCCGGTATAAAACAGAAATATGAGGTAGAATGTATTGAAGAGAAATGAGATGTCTGCTGCCTGCTAGGACCTAGCTCCTTTCTGGTCACTTCCTTCCACAGATGTAAACTCTGGAGAGAAGCCAGTCTCATCATTTGGCCACCCCTTCCTGCAAATGGCTGCAGCTGAAGAAACAGCATCCACTTTCCCACCTAACTGCCTGCATCTTCACAGCTCACTTTCCAGAGGGCATCCCCAAGCTCTTCTGAGTCTATATGTCTCTCTTGTTAGGTAGAAGCCTTAATTTTAATCTCATTGTATAAATGTGGTTAGTAATAAAAGCTGACATGCTAAAGGGACACACAGTTGAAGGCTTGCATTTCACACTAGGTCAAAAAAAAAAAAAAAAACTGTGCAGGCTCATCCTAATGGTGCTGCTCATCCTAATACTTACTGCTTATCTCCTTGAATCTGTACCTTCTTCTGGCTGGATGTAGAGGAAGAGGCCTCTTATTCTGTCTATGAGAGGGGTTTCCAAGATGCTCCCCTTGCACTTGTGCTCTGCCTCCTCTACTTATTCTTTCTCTTAAATTCTTATCATTCTGCTCCATCTCTACATATTCTCCTCTGTATAGTCAAACTTACTGAAATCAAGAAACTTTCTTTTTCTTATTAAACCTTTTCTAAACAATGGACATCTAGCTTTCAACCTGATTCCACTGATGCTACCAGTGGGTTATCAGTCATTTTCTGAGCAGCTTGCAGTACTGTCTTTCCTAGTTTCCAGATGCCAGGCACACTGTATACATTGACCTATGCCTCTGGTACTTGCTTATTAGTGCTTTCTAGCTCTGCAGTTCTGAGCTTGCCTTCTACACAGCACAAGTCCTATGGTTGTCTACTCTCTGCTTGTTCTTCCTGCCTTGCTGTGAGCATTGTGCATCCTCATCTATTATCCTCCCTTCTTAGCAAGTTAGTGGAACCCAACAGATTCTCATGGAGTCTGTTGAATGCATAGATTCAATATTGCCTAAGTGTTTTCTCTATAAGTTCTTGTATGATACCACCTCTAAGGAAGAGCACGGGTTCTGATCAGAGCCATTTGTTCTTGAGGCTGCAGCTTCATCTTTTGAAGGATGGGTAGAACAGGCTGCTCCTGGGCCCTGCATTTTAAGGCTGAGTGTTTGAGTGGAACTGCACCTGGCCACAACCAGTTTTAACAAACCTACTGTCATGTGAATTCTGATCTGTTTGCATTGCTTTGCCCTGTACTGACTCGTGAGTGCTCAGGGCCATGCGCCCAGGCTTGTGTTTATTGTGTACACCAATCTAGACACACAAATATTTCCTAGCTAACCAATTATGTATATAACCTAAGCATCCCTTTACCTTTGATATTTATGCTGTTACATCTTTCCCTGGGCATTAAAGTAAATAATGCAAACAAATTATTTAAAATATTATCCAGTTGAAGTAACATATTTTAACTCTGGGGCACTCAGTGGGCATCAGCCTAAGATTTACAATATCGTAATTGGAACAATTCATTCTTAAATTATTTTTTCTCTTAACAAACACTTCAGCAATTTTTAGTAATGTTCTGAGTTCTCTGTTGGTCAATAAGAAGAACAAATAGCTTTAAATATAGTTTATCTTCTAAAGGATTTTAGCCAAATCTTACTGTCCTTTTATGTGTTATTATATTTTCAGCATGGCATTTGTAAAAGATTGAAAGGTACCCTCAGGTTAAATCTGTAATAATTTAAGGAAACTATGTAATTATTTTCACATTTACATACTAATTAAGAGTACTGCAAAAGCAAAAACTGTGATGTATCTAAGCAGACGGTAGCCTATAGAACAGGGTTTCAAGCACTTGTCTAGAAAGAAGAGTGGAACTTTCTTCCAAGTGAAACATAATGATAATACAATTGAGAACACTTGAAAACAGAGCATGCACTCAGTGCCACGTCTCTTCCAAGGGTCACAGTGCCTGGCCTCAGCTGGTCCTGCTCTTGCAGTCATGCATGGAGTCATGGCAGTGCATGGCAGAGCATGCCCTTCACCCTGCATTGGTGAAAACCAGTGCAGCTTTCTGACCTCCAGGTAGCAGAGGAAAACTAACTTTGGGCTATTTACTGTTGAATTGCTGTAAAATACTACTATATAATGCTCTGTTGGGTAGTTAGTTAGCTTTATGTCGGTGAGATATTATTATTATCAAAATATGCAGAGTTGTAATTTAATTATCAGATACTTCTGAGTATTTGTGTTTATACTCACAGACATGAGAGTTTTCTGTGTGAGGCCAAATGTTTAACTCTTAATCTAATATTTAGGTTGCACCTAAAGTCCATGTGTTGTTTAATAAAGGCTCTTTCTGTTATCAGGGTTAATTGGCATGGTCAATATCTATCTGAGAGGTATCGTCAGGGCTTATTCTGTCTTTAAATTATTTTTTAGACTCATGTTTTAATTATAAAAAGTTCACAGTTACAGAATTTGGGAGACCAAAAGAACACCAGAGGTCACCCTTAAAGTGACAGATGTTGATGATAAGAAAAATAAAGCAGCTTGTCAGGTCACTTCATCAGATTCATTTAATGTCTTAATGATATTTAACTATAATAGAATGCAGATGTACCTGGGACCTAGCATCATTTAGCAATTACACTGCTGACACTGTTCTGAATTTTTATTTCAGAGACCGTACATGGGGAAAGATTGAGAGCACGGGCTCAAGTTTTCATCTCTCAGGTGACATGAGAAACACTCTCATGGTTTAGTCTCCATTGCTTCCTCTGTAAAAATAGACATTATTATTCTGAATAATAAATGAAAGCCATACATTAAAGAACTTAAAACAGAAGTTGGCTTAAAGCAGGTACCTGGTGGATGTGGAAGGTTATTGTCAAATAAACTCAAGTCATATACTTCACTATTGCCATGAAAAACTTTTATCTGCGCAATGTTGGTATTAGAAATTCTCTTCTGTGTTTTCAAAATTCTAGAATGTAATTCTCTGGATGATTTCATGGGGTGTGGGGAGAGAGAAAGAGAGACTGAGAAACACACTGACTGTGTGTGTGCATGCTTCTGTTATCTGATGAAGCCAAGTCCTAGACTCCTGTGGCTTCTCCAAGTTCCCTTAGGTTGACTCTCACTCTGTTGAGAATTGTGTGTACACAAAGCCAGGCCATTGGGGTATTAATGCTGATAAAGTCAGATTATGGAAGAAACATTCCCACAGAAGTAAATGATTCAGACATGGAAGCTCACCCTGTTTATAGTTCAGAAATGTTTATAGTTGCAGGAAAAGGTCACATAAGACTCCCGCTGTGGGATTTCATACCAAAACAACATAGTCAAAATACTTGGAAATATGGTCTTTCAACCAAAAGACTGGCGTCAAAATGCGTAATTTATTTTACAACCCAATATCTTAGGCTGAAAGGTTATTTAACTAAATATTTTCAGAAAAATAGAAATAAATAAATGCTCCACACTTTAGAAAGACTAGGTGAAATATACTGAATTTATCTGTTAAGATCAAAATAACAAATGACTGGCAGGTTTTTGTTTTTTGAGCTTGAAACCTGCCCTTGGGGAGGGTAATGACAGAGCTTTAATCCCTAGGAAAGAATTCCAAAATTCATCATAGAAACTAGGATCATCTTTCATGAAGTCAGAAAAAAAGGAAAATTAACTTCCCCTACCACTGAAAATAACCATCATAGCAACTCAATCCCTATTCTTCCATTTCCCCAGGTCTGACATTCTGCAGATGACCGCCCTTATTTGTCCCTACATGTTTTCCAAAATATAAAAGTGAAATAGAGTCCCAAGGGCACTGTACTTGAAAGGTTATGAGAGTTAGAGAATTTTAACCATGCCTGCCAAATCAGCAGATGGCTTGTGATTATAATTATATGCATCAATAAAACGAATAATCTTTACAAAATTTGAATTTCTGCTAAAGGAAGGGATTTAGTAAGCAGATGCAACAGAATGCATTTCTTTAACCCTTTTGGGAGACACTGGTATCTTTCACCCACACAAAAGCACCAAGGGCTGGCTCTGTGTGCTGAGGTTGTGTGCTCACATTTGTGTCCTCTTTCTGGGGCAATCACGTTGTCAGCCTCAGTCTTTTCCTGATTTGATTTTCTTTGGGGCATATTTCATCTTCACCTCTTTTTCACCCCTCAGAATAGAAATAGTAAGACTAATTCGCCACAACTGTTTGATATTTGGAGGAGGGAAATGTAAAAAAGGTACACACTTTCATTCAAATTCATACCAAATCTACCACAGAAACAAGCAGTGTGTCTTCCCAACTGATGATCGCTTACAAATCAGCTTTTCAATAGCAAAATTCTTCTTTTTCTGTTTTCATATTCTCTTTCATTTTTATCCCAGAAAAGAAAATTCTGCTTATTCCTTTTTTAAACAATTAACCATTTCATTTTGGTCTGGTTCTGCGTAATAGTGTAACCAACAGTAGCTAAGTTTTGCTCAAGCCAAGTGCAAATTCACTCAAATAGATACTAAACATGTGTGCATGTGTGTGACACATTAAAAAAGAATAATAATAAGAAGGTAGGTTTTCTAAACCAGCATTTAGCCATTCTTTCTGCATGAGGAAATCCTCATAACTTAGGAAATTAAATTACTCTATGTAACTTTAGAGCTGCAAAAGGTCTGGAAAAATACAAGTACAAGAATTCATACTTTGTGTTTATCAAGTTGCAGTGTCATTGCTTTTCATGGAATTGCCCAGTGCGGTCCCTCACTAGGCTCAATGAACAAGTTTCATCAACAAGCTAGAAGCACGTTAAAGAGTTTTTAGCAAACAAGGCAGATATCTCTAGAAACTTTTTATTCATAAATTATCAACCACATAAACTAAAGTACCCCAGTTTGAAAAGCTATCCTAATATTATACTGAACTGTATATAAAGTACAAATAACAATTTAAAGATTTTGAAGGGATTGGTATTTTTTATGAGTCAACAATATTCTCCCATATGCACAGGATATCTGAAATCAGAATAATTTCCTTAGCAACAACATTCTCCCCAAACCGGAAACTTTTTTTCCCCTGAAAAGCTCACAGATTAGTTACAATACTTGACAAAACAACATTCCAATATTGTGATGCAGAGTGGCATCTCTTAGTGGTTATTATTATGGAATTTTATCCATTATTATAAAACACTCAGGAATAAATGAGGCTTAAGTATCATTATATAGATAAAAAGTAAAATAAAGTACTTTTAAATATAAATTTGAAGAAAAATTAATACTTAATTCAAGAGTTAAATGAAAAGAAATAGTGTAAGTGAAAACCTAAATAAATCCCAATACGGAAAGAAATTAAAATTAATAAAAATTAAGGTTAAACTGTAGTCTCAGTAGTTAAGAAACTGCTATAATTATTTAAATTATAGATGTTTCACTTTACATTTAAATTCCAGGAAATATTTCTTACATTAAGTTTATGCTGAAATACAATAGAATTTTAATATGGTCTTTTAAAAGTTACTAAACAACTATGTAAAATTCAGTTTAGCTGCATATACTTGCCATACACTTGCAGTCTAAGCACATTACCTTAGATTGGTGTGAGCACCCAGCCACATAAAGTGGAACTGACCCAATCCTTCAAACAATTTCACAGAACTGGGACCTCTGAAAGTGAAGAGAGGACAGGGTTCTATACCGTAGGAGTGGAGAGCAGTAACTGTGATGTGGCCTGTTGTGGCATCCACTTGCTTTGTGAGCTTCCAGTACAAGTTCAAAACTGCAATCAGGATACACCAGGGGCATGATACAACTTATCGTGTTTACGTTCCCACAACATTTATTTTCTACTACCATCCTGGTCCCCATTAAACAGACCAAGAGACTGAGGTTTAAGAAGTTAAAACAGCCAGCGACACACACTGAATGGAAGAAGTAGGGTTCAAGCGTATGAGTCTCTGCAATGATGGATAACACCTGCCCTTTCCCTAGGACATGTTGCTTGTATCTCTTAGTGGATTCCTGGGTGTAGCAAAAACCCTACCCTGCTCATGGCTTGTATGAAAATTTCATGACTGAACAGTTTTAAGACTCATTTGTTAACTAAGTAACTGAAGTAAAAGTTCGTTAAAACAAAGTTTCTTTTTCTCAATACAAATCAAACTCTTTAAATTCTTTAAAGAAAGGCGTCATCTAACACTAACACAACTAAGTAGTTGCTAGGAGGTATAGGTATATGTGATAATTATATTATAAATATAATAATGTAATTACATATAGTATAATATACAGAATCCTTTAAATACAATACTTGTAGAAATAAGTTCACATAAACTAAAAGTAATGAGCTATATGACCTCTTGTTTTAATTACAGCACAGCCCTAATTTTCTTTGAATGATAAAAATTACATTTTTTCGTAAAGTAAATCTTTTTAGTCTTATCTGCAGAGAAGCAACTTACAGACTTCAGTCAAGTTTGCCATGCTTTGCTGCACCAGTGAGGATAGGAGGGAAACAGTTATGTCAGCCTGTATGCTTTCTGAAACGTTCACTCTTATATTAACAGGACAAGCATTAGCAACTATGGAAAAAGAAATTAGAACACAGGTGATTCAGATGAAAAATGTTCAGCACAGCAAGAATTGCGGAGTGCTTACACTGCCTGTGAGAACAAACTGTTGGCATAACTCTGCCTTAACCTAAAATTTCTAGGAAGCAAATGTGGCCATTTTCAGAAGGCTCTCTGTTTTCCATGATTCCAACCACATGAAAGGCATGCTGAAGGGATGGCATTTAGAATTTTCTCAAGTTAGCTAAATCCAAGCACATCTTTCCTGCTCATTTTTCACTTGGAATCAGTAAGACCACATTGATCCTTTTCATGAAATTTACTTCCTTCAAATTCTAGGTGCTTTGAAAAAAATTGAAGTATACAATACACACTCTGCACAAGACATGTATTAGTCTTAAATTATATAATGAAAGCTGAGAACACATTTGTAACAGGAAAAGTTCTTCGAGACAAAATTCAAAGGAAGTGTGTAATATCTGATCTCTTAGACCATATCATGAACCTATGTTATGAATCTCTCATGATTATTACATATGTATCAAAACATTTCTATATCCCTATACAAATAAAAAAAATTGTCAGCACAAGCACTGCAAGTTAGCAAACTGATCTCTACATGAGCAGGTGAGTATGAGATGCCAGTCTAATATTAAATGCAGTGCCTTTAAAAATTGAATCCTCACCCTGATATTATGAATACATCCATTTACAAATACAACACTACGTTAACAATACTTTTAAATGTTTTCTGTGAGATCATCAAGAGTTCATCATGCCATTGGCAACCCACTCAGCTGACAGTTCTTAGAATAAAATATTTAATTTACCTGAACGTCTTGTAACAAAATCATCCTCTCTTGAGCTAAACATCCTCAGAATATCAACATCTAAGCCAGACAGACATTTCAGAAAGGCAAATCAGACTTTCTGGCAACTCCCTGCTGCCATATTTCTCTAAAAGGATCCTGCAGTGTTACACTTCAATACTGCAAATGCATTTTTCCCAAGGAAAGAGTAAGCCAGTGCAGCTTCGGTGTCAGAGAGCTTTGATTTTTTTCCCCTCCAACTACAGCAAGCAAATCACCACTGTTCCCATTCAAAAGCACATACTACAGTGATTCTTATTTCACGATTTGAGAAAATGAAAATGTCTGAGCAAATGAAGAGTTTTTATTTTCTCGGTTTGCTGTGTTTGGTTGAGTGACTGATTTTTTTAAAGACACTGACTCTCCCATACATAATATTAAATACACATTAAGGGTTGGAACAATTTCATCACGTCAAGAACGAACTTCACCAGTCCCATCCATGCCCTGAGTTTCCTTTGTGGTTTACAAGCAGGAGGACAAACTAAAATTAAAGTTGCCCCGTGCCTTTGAAAGTTTTC
The DNA here is from genome assembly GCF_903995435.1 of Acomys russatus. NCBI lineage: Eukaryota > Metazoa > Chordata > Mammalia > Rodentia > Muridae > Acomys > Acomys russatus. Next base: position 25,745,981 of record NC_067138.1, read on the forward strand.
AAATCTAGACACACACACCTGAATAGCAGTTATCCGTCAGTGCCTCTTCATCTCCAACAAATACCCACCTCTCCCATTTACGGTCACTTGCCATTTGGGGATGCACTGGACTTCTGAGATTCACAAACTTTTGTGAAACAGCAAAACAATACAGCAATAACGTCAGAATCAGAGCACTGGTCACTGAGGCAATATTTCTAGAACTAATAGCAAAATCCCTTCCTCTGGACCCACTTGTCCAGAAACGGACTTTCGGCCCCACGGTTAGGCTCAGATTTGTTCCACTTTCTCCCTAGGGCTTAATTGCCAGCCTGACTTACCGGTGCCTCCTAGCCTTTGTTCTGCTTCTCACGCTGACATCAGGGAAGCAGTGGTGTAGAATAAAGCAGGGTGGGCTAGGTTAGTCCAGTGTTTGTGTCGTTGTGTGGTGTGCGGGGACACTCTGTGATACTCTAGTGAGCTGTAAGCTTTTTTTTTTTTGTAGGCTTTGTGTCATTTACTTAACGACCAATCTCATTAGCTGCCAGGGTACAATGGGCTGATGCATTTTCTATGTACATACTCTACACAGTGACCCTCAAGGTTGCCGAAGGTCTATTTAATCAGTCAAATGCTGAATATATTTGCAGTAAATCACTAAAAAAATAAAAAGTCTGGGACTACCGAGGTATCTCACAGACTTAATATTTACCCGTGCTTATTCAGAGGTAATAAAATGCATGCATATTTAGGCAAAATGAAAGTAGACCAGGTGGATACAAATTGTCTGCTTTGCACTGATAACCTTAATTTTATGAAACTTTCAGAATCAAAAGTATTTTCTCCTAATAAGGAACCCAGAGTTGAAATTTAATTTCTGTCTTAGCTTAATCACATTAAGCAAGACAGAACAACACACAAACAAACAAAAAAACCAGTTCCCTGTGCAGCTTCTTGCTCACAGCTCACTCCTGCCTCAGTCAGACCCCTTGCCCAAAACAGCCTCAGAACTGGCAAAGTTGTGTTCCTGCCCCTTTCACTTCCAAGGTAAAAAACCCTTTTAGCTCCTATGAAAAATGAAATGCTGAGAGCCCTCTGAATGACGACAGCTGTCCATAAGTATCAGGGAAAGCTCTATTGTCCATGTGTCCCTGGGTAAAATGAATACTTTACAGCAGAGGCTGTTCAGCTTGGCTGAAGAGTGTGGGGAGAAGGGGAGGAGGTCACTGGAGATTTCGCACACTAATTTAATCTGGGAAAAGGACAGGCTCCGCATCTCCCCTGAACAGACTGGCAGCAATCTGGGCCCCCACAGAACTATCTCCTCTTGCCTGTGCTCTATTTATTCCTTATCTCTGTTTACCAACCGCTAGGTCCCTTTCATTCATACCACGAGGCAGTTTTCCTACTATCAGTCAGCAGCTGACACTGTGGAAGAGCCTCAAAGGCAAAAAGGGGGGGGGGGGGGAAAGATCAAAACTAAACCAAAGCTGTCTAAACAATGCAACAGTACAAGTAAATGCATAAACCCTGATTCTTAACCCAGCCCACAGGGTACACACAGAACCTTTACAGTAAACCCAGCATACACACCACAGTGAGCTGTGGGCCGAGTTAGAAGGCTAAACACCATTCCTGAAATCATCAACCAGAAAAAAAATGGCTAAAAGGTACACTGGTTACTGAAACAGCCTTAGTCTTAGGGACACTCTTATCTCTAGCACGGATCAATTAACTGGCAACCAGGAAGTATTTACCTTGCCAGAAAAGGTGAGCTGTCTGTTTCTAAGGGAAACCCAGCTCTTATTAAAATGTTAGCAGTTAAGAAAATCTGTTAAGGTGATTGCAGTTTAAACATAATCCACAGAAACTTTCCATACCTGATCATGCTGATTGAATATGATTTGAGAAATGTGAAATCAAAACTCCATTACACTTATAGAAAGATACCATAGTCATTTATATAATCCACTCAACTAAATCTTCTGTCCATGTCATATAGATTTTTAACACTTATAGCTAATGTCACAGAGGAGACAGAAAAAGACTTCAGGCATAACTTCCTAATCTTTTTAAACCAGGCTGCTGAGTATGACTGGAAAGAGAGACTAGACAAGAAATGTTAAGGGGATAAAGTGGGAGAAGAAAAAACATGCGATTCGACCTTCCAACCCTTAAGTAGATAGAAAATTTCAATCTAAGATATGATCTATTATATTAATGGCAAGTACTAAATATTTTTTGCTATTTCTGCAAATAAGATAGGATGTCTTATAAATGTCACTGAAGGAGGTATTCACTTAAATGGCATATGTAGGTTTAAACATAAATGCTTATGTACATATGGTAGATAGACACACACATACTGCCTCCTATAGACACATATGAAATATGAGAAATCTTCTTTTTTATATTGCCCATAGTTCACTTGCTTCAAAACTGAGACTTTAAACTTCCCTGAGTGTTTTATAGTATTGAACTAATTCAAAATGATTGGCTGGTGTCATAAAAATCAACATCACATTGACTCAATCATGAAGACCTTTACCAAAAAGGGAAGATAACGCAGCCCATTACCTATGATGGCAACAGGACCACATTTCAGTGTGTTTCCACCTATATGCATTATGAGCAGTGAAGTCTTTACTACTTGGATCTTTTTTTCCAAATGAATTAATGAATTAAATTTATCCTTTCACCAGCTGCTAGGCAGCAGATGGAACCATTTCTGAAGCCTTGTTGAATTCAATCCATAAAACTCATTTCCTAGGATTAGCAGTCCAAAGTTTCTTTTAATGTTTATATACCACTTGGGATTTTGAATTTCATGATGTTAAACTTTCAACTTAACTATTCTTTTGCATTTCATATCAAACAATTATGATCTTTTGGATTTCTATAGCAGAAATGTAAGGTCACATAAGGATAAGAATTAATTTTACGAGCAATGAATTACTGTAAGTTGCATTTTTTGATATGTCTGTCCTCACTGCTATATGCCACAGAGCCTATTCCCAGCATGCTTCAATGATGATGGCATGGAATTCTATGTCTGGTAGTTGTGAACTTTGTTTATTTACACTTAAACAGCTGCAAACAGGAATACTAGTTAACTTTATTAAAGTTCAGAAAGTTTAAACTGTTTCTGAGTTTTTAATTTTAGCTATATGTCAGATTGCTGCATTATCTGAAAAATTCTATGTTGACTAGGTTTATTTCTGTCATAGAAATATAGTCCTAACTTTTAAAAATGGGGATAAACCAATTACATGGACAGAGAGAATTGAATTTTTATAATGGTTAACTTTTCAGAAGCCAGCTACCTTGGACAGCTCCAAGCACCACTTGTCTTTCCTGTCACCTGTAGTGGTTTCTCAGATAAGGAAACACAAAAGTTTAAATCTTTCCGACTAGTATGATAGCAGGAGAATAACAGTCATTATAAAAAGTCTCATTTAAACACAACTGAATTAGGCCCCTGTGGAAGGTTCCAAGTACTTTACAGGTTTCAGATACAAATCCCATGTGCTCCAAGGCACAGTGGATCCAAGTTTAAAATATTAAAGCCTTTGAGCTTAGATGACGCTCTTGCTGTAACGCAGATATGAGTAAGAGGAGGGCGAACTGCTCTTCTGTGTGACAGTGATTTCCGCTAATTTGGCATAAGAAATCTATATTAATCTAATACTGGAGTAAGCCAAGAAGGCCACATAATAATTGCCACTGAGTAATTGAATATTTAGAATGAGGTAAAATGGAAACATGGACAATCTTAGGTTACAGCACAAAACTACGATACTACGATGGAGATATTGGCAAAAAATTTAAAGTTAAAGAAAGTCTAATTTCAATCCTATTTTAGATTCTGGATTTATTTCCTGAGAAATACTTGCTTATTATAAGAACAGTATACAGAATTATATCTAAATACATTTCTTTTTAATTTATTGGATTTTATAGTGCCAATTAGTCTATAAGGTGGTGAGATACAACCTTTTTTTTGGACATACTTCATTATTCCTAAAAAATAAAACAAGACTAGAGCCGTTACATTAAACACTTTGCCCATCAGCTGCTGTGTTCTCTGAAACTGAAAGAAAGAACAGTACACCCTTTCAGGAAACTTTTATTATCCCAAAGTGCATCAAAAAAAGCATTCTTAACAGGTGTTTTGTTGACAAAGAATATATAAGCTAAAGTGCTGCTCATCAAAGTATGTGAAAGTTTTCTCTAGGTAATATTTCATTGAAATCACCCTTCTGTAAAATTTTGTTCAAGGTTAGTATTAAGTCCCTCATCCTCCCGCCTATAAAACATTGTTCTTTAACTTCTGAACAGTCCCCTGACATATCCATCTATCAAAGATGAGCTGTATCATTTTTTAGAGAGACTAGTCTTATTTGATTCTCTTAATATTCAAATGCAATATTATATATGCCCAACTTATGATTTTAAATACCTCAGAAACTGCCCACAAACTTTTTCTCTTATATGTTGTTAAAACCTGGATTCTGACTTTTCAAAGAATCCACAAAACCTTTTTTTAGGTAATGGCTATCAACGCAAAATTGCACTAACAACTCAGCATTGCAAAGATTTCAATTCTAAATAAAGACTTGTAAGACATGAGATCTCACTGATAATTTTTGTGACCTCATCAATTAGTTTTACTTAACTTTTCTGCATAGAAAAAAGAGTGTACTGTCTCATATCAAATATTTTCTGTTGCAAATTCACCTATTTTGAAAATATACAGGAACAAAGGCAGTAGCTGACATGGCTTAAATGAAACTGCACCGTGACATTTTATTCTGAACTCTCTCAACATCCCATTTTTGGAGGAGAGTGAGAAAGTGGAGGTGGGTGGTGGTGAATGAATTTAAAATCATGGCAGATGTACATCACAACAGAAACCAAAGCAAACAGCAGTAAAAACCATGGGCACTTTAGCCTTTAGAAGCAGCACCCCCCCACACACACCCACCCATCCACCCACCCAGTCAGAAACAAGTAGCCGTTAACAACTCAAGACCTGGAAACTTGCTCACCATCTGAGCTCTTAAACACCAGAGTAAATAGAATGTGATAAAAAGTTTTAAACTTACTTCGTGTGTGTGTGCTTCCAAAACTCTTTCTCTCCTCCCTGGTGTGCTGACAGGAAACACTAAAGCTGTTGCCGTGAAAGGTAGTTTCCATGATATGACATCCAGTGCCTTGGACTGCGTGGAGATAAGCACCTGCGTGGAGCCTCCTTTACGTCACACCTCCCTATTCAGACCTTCTCAATATGACCCACATTTGCACATCAACAGCCTCATGCGCACACACAGATTTTTTTCGGCTCTGGGCCCAAAACTTTCACTTTAATTTTCATCACATGATTGCTGTGGCATATGTCCTTCCAAACCGCCCATATATCAGTCATCATGCAAATGAGATGGAATATCACTCCTCTGCAGCAGATGGCCAGGGATGATAACAATGGCTCAACAGAGGAGATTCAATGTCCCTGACTTTATCGCCACGGCAACAACAACCTAAAATATATGTAATGGAAGTGGTGCTTATTAATTTTGCAGGCTCGAGTGTTCTGATTTTGTGAGTGAATGGGCTGAGTTAAAAAGGGGGCTGTGTCCTCCTGCCTCTAGAAGACTATCTATAAAAGCCAGGGACCTGGAAATTATTTTCAGTGACTAAGAAGGCAACAGCCTAGCAATTATTTGAGTAATTAGGTGTAATTCCTCCCTGTAGGCCTTGTACCCTCCTGCGCTTGCTTCACAGAAGCTCACGAATTAGACAGCACCGATACTGAAAAGAAAAGTGCCTCAAGATACAGCAGGAGAGCTTGCAGGAGCCCTGTCACTTGGCCTCCACCAGGCTTGGTAAACACAAGCCCCAAGCTATAAGTAAATAGAGGCCCCACTTCACAAACACAGACCAATTAAAATGACAAAGGCAGCCACACTTTGGGGTGGAGCTTAGCCTCCTTGTGAGTGGCACACAGAATTGTCTCTGGGTTCAGGCACAGAGCCGGTTTCCATGACTGGCTGTCAGGATTGGACAGGAACATACACAACTCTCACTCAGCAGGCTGTGTCTTTCTCATTAGGACTCTCTTCCCCCCACAGGGCTACTTTTATTCCAGACTCCAGTGAATATTCCATAGACGTGCCACTCCTAACTGCATCAAAAAATGTAAATCACAGAAAAATGAATCAATTCTTCAAAATCTGCAACAAGCCCATTTGTGTTTGAAAGGAATGACTACCTAACTGCCAGGCCCACTGGGGGCATTTCTAGAACACACAGGACTAAAGGGGATGGAAAAGCTCTAAATATTATCCTGGAAACTTTTAAAAGCATTTGTTAAGACATTCCATATTGGCAAATAAAAGCAACTTTTTTCTTATAGGGCAGAACCACATATGAAAACTTTTGAAGCTAGGGCTTACTTTTTTCATTGCTTTTAAGAAAAAGCACTATGGAAATATCATCTAATACAGGAAAACCAGATTTTGCCATTAATTTAAAGACAGAAATTAATAAAGAATATGTACTGCCCTCGAAGAGGCTAGCTGAAAAATAAAAATAAAAGAGACCCGAGACTTCCCATCTAGGAACTCCCCAAACCCCAGACACTGCCATGAGGCCTCTTTCCCAGGGAATCCACTCTCTCCCAGGAGCACTTACTGCCCTCTCTTGAAAAAGATCCTCAAGTCTGTTTTAGAAAAAAAGGGGGGAGAGCTGGGGGGGGGGCAAGGAGAGAAAAAAGAAAAAGAAAAGAAAGAGAAGCTAGTGACAAAAGCTAGTCACTCTGTACATCACATACAGAAAGAGGTGGCAATCTAACTTTTAAAGTAGTTACATTTCCCACATGGGTGGGGGCAGGTGCTCTGAGGTTCTCCTTCTTTCCTAAGATATTGCTTAATACCAAATCTGCAATACGTTTGGTGTGCTCGACACAATCAGCTGCCTAGTGCATAATTTCATTGTGCTGTTTAGTGGCATCAGTACAAGCTAACGGCATGCTGGTAGCAGCACCTTCCCAGTGTAAAGCGTCCCACACAAGCAGTTTACAAAGAGCATCAGCTTTACTCTAAGGGACTCTCTGCTGAGCTCCCAGGGACTTCATGAACAGCATATGACACACATGCTGGTGCTCAGGTGTCACATAAAAAGGAGAAAGAGTTCCTAGAGAAATTCCAGGGACTTGACCAAATGAGGCAACATTACTAGACAGTATATGACTGAAACAAAGTCATGTCCTATCAGAAATTTTTAAAAACAACCTTTATTTATAAAGGTATATGATACGGCATACTGTTTATTCATTTACAGAAAACATCATCATGATTCAGCCATCATTATTACAACATAAGATATTTCCATCACTCTCAAGAGATATGCCATAGCTAACAGCAGTCACTTTTTACTCCCAATTTTCTCGCTCAAGATCACATAAACACTCCCCTACATTTTGCCTCTATACATTTTCCTATTTTCAAAAAATTTTAAATACCAGGGTCATACAATCACTATTTTGTTCTTTACTACTGATCAATATCACTTATGGTTTCGTGCACTTTTTCATGTATTAGCTGTTTATTAACTTTAATGCTGATTAATATTTTATTATTTGAGTAAAACATTTAATTTTTCTACATACCAGATGATAAACATTTGTTTTCATTTTTCTTGCATGTGTACCCAGGAGCAGAATGGCAGGATCCCACAGCTGTGTGAGAACTAATGAATTGTTTTGAAGGGTCATAATTCATGATTCGTATTTGTCAACAGTGTTTGAGAGTTCCGACATCCCAACACCTTGTCAACACCGTTTGTTAGCTGGCTTAGCTATGGGCATCTCTTAATGGATGCGAAGTGCCGTCTCACATGGTTTTGACTGGCATTCTGTAGTGACCAATAACTGAGCATCTGGCATTCTGTAATGGCCAATGACTGAGCATCTGGCATTCTGTAACGGCCAATGACTGAGCATCTTCTCTAATAACAACCTCTTGTCGGTCTTCCATACATCGCGATTTTGGAACTGTCTAGTCAGACATTTTTCCGATTTTGAAATTGTGGTGTTTTATTTTTATTAATGGATTATACAAATTCTTTACATATGTGTTTTAGATGCAAGCTTCTTACTGGGTAGATGATTCACCAACTTTCTTCCCATTGTATGGGTTTCTTTTCATGTCCTTCATGCTTTCTTTTGAAAAGAAAAGTTTCTAGTTTGGCTGAAGTTCAATGTAAGGGTGTTTCTTGGTTTACTTGCTTTTTGATGTGACATCTAAAAACTATTGCTAATTTCAAGCTGATAAAGATTATTTCTGTATTTTCTCCTTAAGAGTTCTGTACTTTTTACTGTTTCACTTAGGCCCTCTATTGATTTTGTGTCACCATTCTGGGCATGGCATGAGGTAGCAAGCTAATTGCCTCTACATATGTGAAACTACTTATCAAAGTACGGTGTGTAGAAAGAGAATATTTTTCCTTATGGAACTGTTTTGTCACCATTACTGAAAATCCATTGGTCATTCAGATTTATATCTGGACTCTAAATTATACCTCATACATCTGTGTCTGTTTTCATTCTGGCAGCACACTGTTAATTACATTAGCTTTGTAGCAAGCTTAGAAATTAAGAAGCATGAACTATCCACAGGTGTTACTTTTTGTTGGGATAGTTTTAGTTGTGGGTTCCTCCATGTTCCATCTTATTAGAAGATAATCTGGGGTTGGGTAAGGAATACACCCACCTGATCCTACAGCTGGTAGTACACAGTGGAACACAGCAGGCCTTCCAATCTATGCAGGGAGTCCACATCCCTTTGAGCGGTGCTTTGTATTACGCACAGGAAGTTGTATACCTAGCTTGTTAAGTTCATTCCTATGTACTGTATTCTTTTGGAACTTATTGAAAACAGACTTAGTGTTTCACCTTCATATCTTGTTTGCTCCCTGTTCCTGTAAAGAAAGACAACTGAAATCTGTACTTTAACTTTGTGAATTGCTATCTTACTAGACTGTTTTTTTTTTTTTTTTTTAGCTCCAATACCATTTTTATGTGGTTTTTCTTTTTCTAAGTTTAAATCAATACAGGTAACAATCTAACTACAAATAGAAAGATTTTTACTTCTGCCTTTATATAGTCAGGTGAGTTTTATTTCACTTTCTTGTTGTCCTGCCCGGCGTGGGACGTCCAGTATGGACACGGCAGGGCAGACGCCATTCTCCTCCTGATTATAGAGAGGAAGCAGTGCCGTCTTTTATCAGCAAGCACGACGTTACCTAACTTGTGGATTTTTAAAGTTCAATTTAAAAGCATTTCCAGCTCAAAAGCTAACGGATGCCTTGGCACAGCACTGGAGTAACCCCTAAGGAGACACAAACTGAAATCCTTCTCCTGCTCTTTCAAATTTCAAAAATGCCTGGGGTGGTTTCTGTCATGGTGTTGGCCAGGCTTCATCCCTTTCCGTCCCCTCTAAAGCCTGCTGAGATGCAGCTGGAATGCTTGGACACTGGGAATTCGTTCTCTCCAGGTTTGGAAGCCATGTGGTTCAAAGCATCCTTGAGGAACTTACAGCCTATGTAAATCAAGTGCAGGCAGCACGCCTACATTTCTTCTGCAGCCTGAGACTAAGCCAAATACATTCAGGATACAATGGTACTGCTCACATGTTCATTATTTAATTTGCATAGGGAACTCCATAGATTTCTTGGATCTATGTGTAAAAGTAGTTATATTTATATACGACAAGATATAGCAAAAGGAAATAATGTATTAGGAAAAGTATGAAATCAAACAACATTTTGAGAATGAAGGAAGATGAGCCACTTGGCACGTAGGCAAATACAAGATCAAATGTTTCCTGCAGTGAGGATGACGAGAAGGGTGGTGACTGCACTGTCAATAGCTATGTTCACTAGCACTGATTTTCGCACTGCTCTTATGCCACATACTGTTCTAAGAGATTTTCATCGGTTATTTTGTGAGCAGAAGCACTAAAGCCTAAGTTTCCCAAATGCCTTCCTCCATTAGTAGCAAAGTTGCCAAATTAGTATTCCCGTTCAGGCTGTGTCTTCAGCGTTTCCACCCAGAGCTGTGACCATCATCCTCGTGTACACACTCATGTGGATCACTGAAAATCCTTGTGCTGTTGTGAGAAAACTCTTACTGGCTCTTTTGTCTCTTCATATTTTAAGGAGACAATGTTAATAGTGACAAAGGATCCTAATGTACCTCTACTCATCTTCCACAAGACTGTCAAAACGTTATCATGCAACAATGTAAAGCCTGCTTTAAATTAGTAACACTGAAGAGATATTGTACCTTTATTTTCTCAGGTGAGTCCTTGGGAACCATGAAAATAATAAGGCATATGCTATATTGAAGTAAGAAATAAAATATTTACAGAGAAATTCACCAGCTTATGTACTCATTTGTACATACCAATCTATGAACGCATCTATACTTCTTACATCTATTTCTCTTTTCAACATGCCACTGATATCAAATAAAGCAAGGGTTTGCATTTCATCAAGCAATGGAACTGCATATGTTCAATGTACTGGTGATACCTAGTCACTTGCCCCACTAGCCTTGCCCTCAGTTACCACATGGCATGTGGCATCACCAGCAGCATACATTTCAGATGCGGATTCCTCTTTATACTTCGAGTGCATGGGGAAACAGAGGCTTTCGCTCATGCGTGGTAGGTGATCTGAAAGGGACACCAGGTGAAATGTTCCTCCGCATATCCCGCAGCATTCTTAACCTTTTAGCATTACATTCACATAACTAAAGCTCGGGTAGGATTGATGTCATCGGAACAATTCATATTCTTATTTTCTCATTTATCTGTGTATTACTTTATATTATAACTAACACACACACACACACACACGTGCGCGTGCGAGCGCGCGCGCACACACACACACACACACACACACACACACACAGTCATGCAGGCATGCATGAGTACGCTCATAGAACTTAAGCTAGCTTGCTCCTCTCTTCAGAGGCAAGACACGCCAATTATGATATCATTTGGGAAATTTTCTACATTTTCTATACATATCCTAGATAATTTGAGTCCTGGTTGCCTTCTAGCCATGATTTGACAGGCCACAGAGTCTCACATAGAGAGTCTTCTGTAGTTTCTACAACTAGTTTCATGAATGTGTTCTGTATAAGTGTCCCCATGACTGAATTGTTAGCATTTGGAACAATAGGGAGTGAAGGCAGGATGAATGAGAAAGGGCAGCGCCAAGACAGCCTGAGCAAAGCATGCCAGCTTGTTAGCCAACACTGAATATTCTGAGACGGAAAGTGATGACAAAATAGTGCTCTCTGCATGCTTCATGCTGCCCCTGACTTTTAAAGAGGTGAGAAAAAGACAAACCATCTAAATAAATCATTCGAAGGCTGTAAAACAGGCAGCATGATTCCAGAGATCACACAATGTTTTTCTTACACTTTGCTGAACAGAGAACATGACCAGAGGCTATTTTGGAACAACTCCCAGGAAATGAGGCAAGAATAAGAAATGCTATAATCGAGGGTGTCTTAAATGTGGCTGTGTCCCATAATTCAATGCTCATCTTGAGTCTGCACATGGTTCAGCATGTGCTGTCTGTTGTCAGTTGTAGATTGCCACAACCAGTAGTTTAAAGGAGGCCCTGGTTTCCATATTCCAGATGCCCAGGCTAGGGGTCTGATAAGAGATAAGCATAATACAATTGTGGCAGAAAAGTTTCAAAGAGAGTTTTCACCACATAAAGTGGGAACCAAACCAAATAACCCAATTGAGAAATGGGACTCAGAACTAAACAGAGAATTCTCAACAGAGGAATATCGAATGGCTGACAAACACTTAAAGAAATGCTCAACCTCCTTAGTCATCAGGGAAATGCAAATCAAAACAACTCTGAGATTCCATCTTACATCCATCAGAATGGCTAAGATCAAAAATTCAAGCGGCACCACATGCTGGCGAGGATGTGGGGAGAGAGGAACACTCCTTCATTGCTGGTGGGAATGCAAACTAGTACAGCCACTTTGGAAATCTATCTGGTGCTATCTCAGAAAACTGGGAATAGGGCTTCCTCAAGACCCAGCTATTCCACTCCTTGGAATATACTCAGAAGATGCTCCAGCACACAACAAGAAGATTTGCTCAACCATGTTCATAGCAGCCTTATTCATAATAGCCAGAACCTGGAAACAGCCTAAGTGTCCCTCAGTAGAAGAATGGATAAAGAAACTGTGGTACATTTATACTATGTAATACTACTCAGCTATTAAAAACAAAGAATTCCCAAAATTTGTGGACAAATGGATTGAACTAGAAATGATTATAATGAGTGAGTTAAACCAGAAGCAGAAAGAGTCAAATGGTATATACTCACTTATATCTGCATACTAGCCCAAGGGGCATGTCCCAACAAAGTCTTTGCTTACCAGGAAAGTGGGACAGAGGGGAAGACTTCCTATTGGAACTCTAGGTTAGAGAATCAAGGGAGAATGGGGAAATAGAAGGACCCAGAGGGTCCTAGAAACCTACAAGTGGATCATTATGACGGGCAGATCTGGGCCCAGGGGTCCTGCTCAAACTATGGCACCAGCCAAGAACAATACAGGCGGTAAACTTTGAACCCCTACCCAGATCTACCCAATGGACAGGACATTCTCCACAGTTGAGTGGAGAGTGAGGACTGACTTTCACACGCACTCTGGTGCCCCATATTTGACCACCTGCCCTGGATGGGGAAGCCTGGTGGCACTCAGAGGAAGGATAGCAGGCTACCAAGAAGAGACTTGATACCCTATGAGCATATACAGGGGGAAGAGGTTCCCCTCAGTCACAGTCATAGGGGAAGGGAGTAAGGGGAAAATGGGAGAAAGGGAGGAATGTGAGGATAGAAGGGATGGGATAACAATTGAGAAGTAATATAAATAAATTAATAAACCATATAAAAAATAAAGCAGGAACTATGACTTCCCTGCTCTGTCCTTTACATGATCTCTCAGGTGGGTAACCAAGACGCTATGAGCATTTCAGATTTTGCAGAAAAAGCCGGCCAAGTACAAATGTTTCTAAACTTACAGCGGAGTTCCGCTTCAGTAAGTCCACTGAAGCACGGAAACAGAACACAGAACTTAGCTAAAAATAAACTTAATATCCACCAAGCAATGGCGTACAACAAGGGTATTGTAGTAGCAACTGTTTCCCTTCATGATCCGATGGCCAATTGAGAGAGGAGGCTTACAGCTGCTTGATATCGAGGTCAGCTGTGTGACTTTACTTGCCAGACATAACTTTAAGAGAATACATACAATAATGATGAACTCAAAGGCCTATCAAGGGAATCAGTTCTGTCACTGGTATCGAAACAGCACACTTAATGTTAATGTTTTCCCCCAGATATGAAATCTTCTGATTTCTGGTTTTAAAAAAATATGTGATTTTATAAGTGAAGTCTCCCAGAGTTCACTTAGCAATATTATACTCTTTAAGGAAGTGAAGCTTTCTAACTAGATTTATGTTAACGTATTTTAGAGTAAGAACATCTCCCTTAACATAAAAATAAATAAATAAATAAATAAATAAATAAATAAATAAGGTATTAAGGACAGTGAAGGCACTGTCCAATTGCTAGCTGGTGAAGATTGTAAGCACCCAATCTGCACAAGGCCCTTCCCATGAAAGAAGGAAACCTTCACAAAGCATTCAATCCTCTCAGAACAGTTACTAGTTAGAACATGGTAGGATCAGATGAGATAATGCTACTTCCTCAGCCGTCAATGGAAAACAACTTGTAATATTTCGTATAACACTTTATTTTTGCAACAATTTTGGATTCACAGTGATATTTAGAGAAAGGTGTGGAGATATGCCACATACCTCCTGCCCTGGTGTGCATAACTGCCCTCAAGCCCAATGTCCACAGCAGCATGGCACCTAGTTTGTAACAACTGAGCCTTCAAGGATGCATTGCTATCACCTGGTTGCATGGTTTACATCTGCATACACTATGGTGCTGTACGTTCCATACTCTTGGCAAATGTGTAAAGGCATGATACACCACACTTGTGTCGAACAGTAGTTTCACAGCCCTAAAACTCCTGTGTCCCACCTAGTCATGCCTTTACCACCTTGGAATACCTGACAAAGACTAATCTTTTCATTGTCTCTGAGCTTTGCCTTTTCCAGAATGTCATGTAGGTGGAATCACAAATGATGAAAGCCTTTTCAAATTGGCCTATTTCACTTCGAAAATTAATATGCACCTACTTGCTTCATGTCTTGATAGCTTACTTCCCTTTAGCAGTGAATATTTTCAATGTCAGAATATGATACAGGTTGCTTATCCATTCACATATTCAAGGGTAGCTTGGTTACTTCTAAATTTTAGCAATTATGAATAGAGCTGTTACAAAACAACCTGTCAGAATGCTTTGTGTATATGCATGTGTGTGCAGGTGTGCACGTGTGTGTATACATAAATTCCAAGTAGTGTGATTGCCAGATCACAGTTTAATTTTAGAAGACACTGCCAAGCTTTGTCTTAAGGTGACTATAGTCACCACACAATGACGACTACAGGAGCTCGTTGTCTGGCACCCTCCCTAGCATTTGATACTTTCAATACTCTGGACATTTAAAGCTTCTGTTAAACTTTTAGTTCCTTATAGATATCTAACATATAAGAACATTCTTGTCTTTAATCTGATAGCCCTATATATGGAGACATATATGCATGCGAATCTTTTCTAGTTTATGCTTCATTCCATAAGCAATGGTGTTGATGTCATAAAGTAAGAGCATGAGGCTATTGCGTGAGGTATTGCTCTGTCTCAGTAACTTATAAGGAAATGCTACACAATTTTCTGTGTCAATAATCATATTTATACTGATAATAGCAAATATTCATTTCATGCCTACTGATCCAGTCACTTGCTTTCTCTAAAGTCACATATCACAAAATGATAGGAAATATGTGTCATAGTCTTCCCAGCAGAAATAAAGAAACCGATGCTTAGGTGAGATAAGGAAATGTTTATTTAAAGAGATTGGTCTCTTAGCTACCATACGGAGTCAGAAAAAAATTAGGACCCAATTTTAGAAGTAAACACTGTATACAATTATTCCATGCATTGTACTTACTTTTGGATTCTGTAATTGAGGCAAATGAATGGAAAGTGTAAGGTAGAGATGAGTCAAAACAAGACCAGCAACAAATCTCAGGATCATTGAAGAAACACTAGGCTCTAAGGCAAATTTGATGGAGCCAAATTGTCTACCCTTTTCACATTTTTTTTAGGTTTTTATTTTTGTGTATGAGTGTTTTGCCTGCATGCACGTATGTCCACCACAGGCATGTTTGGTGTCCACAGAAGCCAAAAGAGATGCTAGCTCCTCTGGAACTAGAGTTACAGATGTGAGCCACTATATGTGTGCTGGAATTTGAACCTGTGTTCTCTGCAAGAGAAATGGACTTCAAGAAGAGAAGAATGAATACAACTTGTCAAAGGTCTAAGATATTATACACTTTAATGGCACAGTGCTGGGAAGGGTTCCTCTAAGACAGCCTCAGTTTTCACCTCAGACTTCAAGTAAAGTCAAAGCAATGCCAGAGACAGCTGCACAAACCTCCACCTGGTACAAGTGTTCAAATACGGTCAGCCTTATATGCCCAGGCCTTCTTTGAGGGTAAATTTCTTTATGTAGATGGGTCTGCTGTGGAAATCATTCCAAGAGATAGCACTTCACACAGTCAGAGCTCACAATGCGTTCTACTGACCAGTTGGTACATTTCTCTAGGAATTTTGAACTTGATCTCAGAGAAAATAAGCCTACAGATCTTACTGGGGTTTGTTATATAAATCTGAAGCTCTTGACACTCTATTTCTAATAATATATAAGAAAGGGAGAACAAAGGGAAATGAGGAATATTAAAAACAAAAGAGGAAAGTGTACAAATAAGACATAAAAAATAAAAGTCGTTGGCTTCTGAGCCAGGAAGTGGTGGTGCCAGCCTTTAATTCCAGGAAGAGACAGGTGGATCTCCGTGAGTTCGAGGGAGTCCAGGACAGCCAAGGCTGTCACAGAGAAACCTTGTCTTGAAAAAGCAAAAAAAAAAAAAAAAACTTTGGCTTCTATCTTAACGCCCACTCCTGGGAGGTCACCATTTTGATGCTGAACAATGTGTGTGTGTGTGTGTGTGTGTGTGTGTGTGTGTGTGTGTGTGTGTGTGAGAAAACAACCCAGAATTCCTGGATTCAAGTGACCCTCCTGCTTCAGACTCCCAAGTAGATGGAACTGCAGGTGTGGGGAACTAAGATAAAACCCCACAACTGGACAAAGTGAGAGAATGATAGATTTTGGAAACTCAGTCAAACCCCTTCCCTCAGAGCTCAGGTTTCAGAAGAGAAGGTAGAAAGATTCTAAGAGCCAGAGAGGACAGGTGATACCACGAAAACTGTTTTCAGATACAACAGGACTGACACACAAATGAACTCACAGAAACTGTGGCAGTCCACACAAAGGGCCTGCACAGGTCTGAGCCACGCTCAGTCCCCAGTGCTGAGAGGGGAAGTGAACACAGACTTTCATCCCTAATCGAAAAGCTGGCCTGATTGATAGCCACCCACAAAGGAACCATTAGTTTTTCTCTAACGGAGTCTCCCTGCATACATTAACCACACTTAAGGGCAGGCCTCGTGCCCAGCAGTAGATGGGCAACACAACATGAACTCAATGGTATTTTTGTAGGCTTTTAATCTCATATTACTTTGTTTCATCATTTTTTGTCTTATTTGGATTTTTGTTTATATATTATGGTTTTAGAGTTTGCATGGATTGTGTGTGTGTGTGTTTCTTGTGTTTTTTAAAATTAGAACCTGTTTTGGTTTGTTTGTTTGCCTGCTTGTGTTCTAAAAAGCGAGAGAAGGAAAGAGCTGCATGGATGGAAAAGATATGGGAGAAGTTAGGAAGCTGATCAGAATATATTGTCTGAAATTTGTTTTCAATAGAGATTAAAATAAAGAAAACAATCAGCAGTTGCTGTGTGCCAAGTAGAGTGGGGATTAAAAAGGATTACAAAGAAAATATAGGAGAAGATTCTAAGATGATAGATATGTTAATTATTTTGATTTGGTAAATTTATGGTCGATACTTATGGAAAAAGTACAGAATTACATAACTTAAGTACATAAATAAAGCTATACATATGGAGTGTGTATGTATGTATTTGATATTGACTAATGATTGGAAAAAGAGCCAGAGCACAAGCAACTACCCATTTGAGGTTATAAACACTGAGAAATTTAAGTAGAATAAGAAGATTTTTGTCTTGTTTCTGAAACCAAAAACATTTTAGTCTCTCTCACCAGACCCTTTGCTTTGCAAACATCCCTTGTGAATGGATGAGGCTGGAAAATCAGGAAGAGGCAACTGGCTGGGGCTCTGAGGGCAAACAGCAGAGGACAAGGCCAGTGCAGTGATGTCAGGAGCCACAAACCTTGGATACTTGAAAGAAACTGGAAAGGGCCTAGGCAGAACTAAGTAAAAAGGGAGAGGACAGAAGGTAAAGTCAGAAACTGGCCGGGATCTATGTTCAGAGTTAGTGTGAAGTACAAGGAGAAGTTACTGGACAGTTCCAGATAGAGAGATGCAATCTGCTGTGTCCTGCTAGATCACTCAAGAGCTACTGTATGGGAAATAAACTGAAGGGAGACAGAAAGAAAGCAAGTCAAATTAAACACTATTGAGTCAATTCAGGGATCCATAAGGTAGCTTATGTTCTAGGAGGGTTGTCATGGAAATGAGGAAGCATGGCCAGATTCAAGAGACAGAATGCATGGAATTTGTTGGAGGTGAGATGAGAATTACTTCTTTTCTGGGACACGAGCAACTGCAAGGAGGAAATGAATTCATCAATGGCAAAGAAAATCGAAAGGAACAAGTCTGGGGGCCGGGGGTGAGATAAACAGCTATCCCTCCCCCATGTTTAATACCTACACAGGATACTTCTAGGCTTTAATGTAGAGTCTAGTTCAGAAAAAAGGTAAATGTCACAGTAATATAGACATACTTAAAGATATCAAACCAAGTAAGATTGCACAGGACCAATACAACTGATGATGAGCAGAAATCCAAGGACCATACCACAGATCTGGCTTGTTATTTGGGAACAAACACCTAAGATGAGGTAATTCCATAGAAGCCGAGAGGAAAGAGCTAAGGAAGAGCATACAATCCTTCTTACCAAGCACTAGCAATGGGTACATAACGTGAATGCAGAAAGCACCACTGAGCTGGTGATTGGTGTTAATGCCCGGCTGCTGCTCTGAAGAGGCCCAGGGTAGGGTCTCTGGGGCTGGATGTGGATGCCCTTCCAGTTCACTTTATCTCTTACGGGGCCACAGCTGATGGCTCAGGCAAATGAGCAGGATTGAAAGAAAAAGGAGGGAAGGGGAAAAGAGCCCAGGGTTTCTTCTCTAGTGACTGGGTGTACTGCGGCCAAGGAGAACTTAAACTGACCACAAATTTCCTATGTCTGAGGCTGTAAAAGCGGCTTCTTTGATCTGTAGATATGCCTCTTTGCGAAGATCTCCAGTAAGCTAGTGTAAACTTAGGCTTATTAGCTGTAGAAGGCTGATGGCCCTGAGTCTGCTAACTTATTTGCGAATCTATAGGGAAATAAAAATATAAGAAAGAGATAGAAAATAAACCACTCACACACATACCTTTAAGAGAAAAGGTGGTGAAATTAAGCATCTCAACTTCAACTGAAGTCAAGCTTCCCAGTTTTCAGCACCGTTTATTGTAGAAGACCATACTTATACTTCTGAGAAAAGGGAATTACCTCATGGTCAAGAGTCCAATTAATTACAAAAACAGATGAATTCTAAAATATAATAGATTACATGTTTTAAATCTAAACATTTCTTTTTTGTCATTTTTATTAATTTATTCAGATTACAACTCAAGTGTTCTCCCATTACTTATATCCTCCCATTCCTCCTACCCTCCCACTCCCACCCTATTACCCTCCCTTAGGTCCATGTCCAAGGGGGATCTCCTCCCCCACTTTACAGTCACAGGCTAACAAATCTCATCTTGGTAGTCTGCCTATTCTTTCTTTGAGTGCCACCAGGGTTCCCCACCAAGGGGAGATCATCAAATATGGGACACCAGAGCTCACTCCAGAGTTAGTCCCTGCTCTCCACATAACTGTGAAGGATATATATCCATTACGTAAGTTCATAGTGAGTTCAGAATGATGAAAGTTGACAGGGTCTAAGGTTAATAGGGTCTGAAACTTACAAAAGTATATGACTTATCAATTATGAGAGACCTAACTATACATTATCCAGCTATCTCTTGGTCCATTATGAGCCCAGGACAATAATTTTATCTGTCTTTCTTTCTAAGAAACAGAGTAAATTCAGACATCTCTAGGTAACTTCATTCCACATAGGTTCATGAGAAGTTTAAACAAACTTGCCTATATTTATGATAAAAAATACCAGATTCGTGGTGCCATCTGGAGTTGAGATTTATCTGAAGCCACAAATCTGCTACAAGGCTATCCTTAGTGAGGCATCTGGAGGTCCACAAAGGTATTTATTGCAACCATAAACTAACTTTAACTCTTAAAACTATTTTAATCAAATCAGGAATTCCATAATCAGGGATTAAGTCATCTGATTAACAAACAGTACATCTTCAACAAGATTACGTAAGAAGTTTGCTCAATCAGAGCCGGTCAGTACCCAGAAAATGACGGTTGATACCAATGCCAGATATATTTGCTTTTGGTTTTTCAAGACAGGGTTTCTCTGTGTAATCTTGGCTATGCTCTACTCGCTTTGTATACTGGGCTGGCCATGAATGTAGTCCTGGCTCTCCTGGACTCACTTTGTAGACCAAGCTGGCCTTAGACTCACAGTGATCCACCTACCTCTGCCTCCCTGGGTACTGGGATTAAAGGCATGTGCCACCATGCCTGGCTCTAATGCCAGATTTTAGAGAGTTGCAGCAAAGCACAATTGACAGGGTAGTCAGAGGTTGGAAGCAATTCTGGGGCATATCACAATACAAACCTTGCAAATACTGGATCACCTCCAGAGATCTCTCATGCCTACTGGACTTCCCCAAATCAATGGCTCCTGACAGCATGTCAGAGGCCAGAATCAGTTTGAGGGTGCATCATGGTACAAGACCTTGCAAACACCAGATCACCTCCTAGACAGGCCACATGCCTAGTGAGCTCCCTTAAGAGGGTGGCTCTTGGCAGATTGGCATCAAAAGTGACCATGGAAGGGCAGTTTTCAAAAGAGTGAGATGACAATGGCATATTCTATGGAGAAAATGTGTAGCACAGAAGACTGGACAGTAAAGCGACCAACCAAGATGCGTTATTACGACAATAAATAGACTGACTGGCTGCAGGTACAGTTGGCAGCAGTAGTCTCCAGTGTGACAGAGTGACTGAGCATGAGTAAGACCGCTTGGGCGTTTTCAATGAAGAGAGATCACTGAAAGAGACTAGAGGCATGGAGCTCACATTATGGAGACAACACAGTCATTGATGATAATGAGGTCACAGGTATGACAACGAGGATGTTCCCTCAACAGGGTGAGAAAGGAGGACTAAAGGAGGCTGAGAGAATGAGAAGACCAGTGTCAGAGGGGTGAACACATGTCCAAGTATATTATTAAGAACACATGAGAGGAAAGATCGTAGTCTTGGGTCTGAATTATTTCAAGAATATGTTAGATCAGCCAATGGGATAGCAAAAAGTGGATAAGGCATTAACCTCCAATAAACTAAAACACCTAAAATTCATAGAAGGAATAAAGTAAAAGTAATGCTGGGGAAAACCACCATTGACTCTCATGTATCTCAGAAAAAAATCAAAAATAGAGATAAATAAAAATTACCTCTCATTGGTAGATATTCTTTGATGCAATTCACCAGAAGTTCAGAGATGCACCATGTTCCCAAGAGCCTTTAATCAAGTGGGAAAATATACCTTTAGTAATTAACAGAAACGTATAGGATAGTCACTGTACAGTGTGATTTGAGATCAGCATTCAGCATGTTCCTTACCATACAAACATTAAGCAGGATATCCACATCTGCACTCTTCACCTGGGAATCGAAAAGTAACACATGACTATCACAGTCAGTGGCAAAAGGCAGAAACACTGAGTGGTCCCCCGACCCTGTGCTGATCTTAGACCTGCTCTCACAAGCATTGCCTCTAGTAAGGTCTCATCTTTCTCTGTCATCTCAGCATCTAATTTACGTGGAGGCCTACATCCAAGATCAGAATGGGGTTCAGAGCAAAGAAGAAAAAAATAAATGCAATGACTATAGTTCACCAGTAAACATAAACTTGGTGACACAGAGCCAGGTAACAGTAGCATACACCTGTATTCCCGGCACTAGGGGAGGCAGAGGCAGGCAGATCTCTGTGAGTTCAAGGCCATCCTGGTCTACACAGTGAGTCAAGGACAGTGAACATTACACACAGAAAGCCCTGTCATGAAAAACCAAAAAACAAGACAAACAAACAAACAAACAAAACAAAACAAAACAAAAACCTTGGTGACACTGTCATAATCTTCATTCTATTCTACAAATTTCCTTTTGGGAACAACAACACCACATTAAAAATCTGTCATTGCCTATTTGTTAATGATGCCACATACCATGAGATTATAAGAAACCTCAAGAATTCGAACCCCTACCCAGATCTAGCCAATGGGCAGGACATTCTCCACAGTTGAGTGGAGAGTGGGGTCTGACTTTCACACGAACTCTGGTGCCCCATATTTAACCACGTCCCCTGGAGGGGGAGACCTGGTGGCACTCAGAGGAAGGATAGCAGGCTACCAAGAAGAGACTTGATACTCTATGATCATACACAGGGGGAGGAGGTCCCCCTCAGTCACAGTCATTGGGGAAGGGAGTAAGGGGAAAGTGGGAGGGAGGGAGGAATGGGAGGATACAAGGGATGGGATAACAACTGAGATGTAATATGAATAAATTAATAAAGTATATTTTTAAAAAGAAACCTCAAGAACACTAGTCTAGTGCACCTGCATCTGTGCATCTTTTTTAATTATTTATTTCTGAGGACTTCATCCATGAGTACCATACTTCCATAATATTGAACCCTTCACCCACTCCATTCCTGCTGTGTTCCCTTTACTCCCTCTCAAATGGGTGACCTCTTTTTTAATTGTTATTGTGAAACACAGGCACAGATACACATGCAATATATTGAGGCCATTCATTCAGTGGTATATTGATATGTGTATGTGTTTAAGGCTGAGCATTTTGGATTCGGTAACCTATCAGGAGGTTTGTTTAGGAAGAAAACTGGTTCTCCCTCTCATGTAGCCACTGGCTACCTATAGCTCTTCATTTTGGGGTGAGGCCTTGATTAATTTCCTCCATCCATGTGGGCCTGGCAAGTAGTGTAGTCATTACTCAGGCTATGCTCAGGCAAACATATTGTTGAAATTTCAAGGTATATTCTTGAGACATTATTGTCCTTTCGGCACTGGAAGTCTGGGCCACATGTAAATTTGATTCAGAGAAAGGTAGGTTGATGCCACTAGAGTCCACACAATGGACTGAACTTTGGGCACCTCAGAGTGCAGTGTGGAACTGCCTGAAGGTCCTTCTCTGTGCCTGATCCATTTGGAATCTGGGTGTAGATAATGTATGTATTGGGTGGAGAGTAAACCTTTCCCTTGCACTGCCAATACTAGGGGGGAACCAGTTCATCAAAATAGGGGCATGTAAGGGTCCTTGGAGTCTTTACGTAAAAGGAAAAGTATAGACTTGGTTTTGGCCAAGTTCTGACTCAGAAGCAAATGTTCTTTCATGACAGCAATTCAGGAACATTCTCTCACATGTTCAGGGATGACAACTCAGACAAGAGAAGGTGTGTTAGTCCTTTTCCTCTTTATTATAACAAAGCACCTGCCAAAAGCAGCGTAAAAAAAGAAGGGTTGGTGTTGGCTTGTAGGTTAGGGTGTGGTCCACCATGACAGGAAGGTATGACAGCAGGAGAACCAGGCAGCCTTTTCAATGGCTTCCTGTCAGGAAGCAGAGAGGGGGAAATACTGGCCCTTAGCTTGTTCTCTCCTTGAGTTCAGGACGCTAGACCAGGGAATGCTGTCACCCACATTTAGGGTAAGTTTTGCTGTATCAGTTAATCCAATCTAGAAGCACCTTTATAGAGGTATGCAGAGATTTGTCTCCTAGGTGAGCCTAGATTCTGTCAAGTGACAGTCAATATTAACCACTACAGAAAGCTCCTAAAATTTGAATTGTTATGAAAAACAACAGCACATTATACCAATTATAATGGATTCATATTTTTTAATGTCTGTTTTCCTTTTCCACACACTTAATGTGTTTCTAGAGGAAATTTGGGGAGAAAAAGAATGTAAACATGAGCAATTTGCTCTATTTTCTTCTGGAGTATTTCCTATGTGGGAAAATGTTCATGTTGTATTTTTATGCTGTAATGAGCATGTTGTGTATGTACAATTTTGTATAAATCAGGACATATGTACAAATTAGTAATTTTATTTAACATCATAGACAGCATTTTTTAAAAATCAGCTAAACTCTTTCTAAATACTGTTTTAATGAATGGGATCAGTCATTTTAGACTCATCACATTTGTTCTATAGAATGATCTGTATACAGAATTGTTAAACACAGGGATTTTTTCCAGAGTTCTCCATGATGAATGGTATTGTGGTGACAGTCCTTATAGAAAAAAAATCTTACCTCTCCCTGTGTGTGTGTGTGTGTGTGTATGTTTAGAGAGAGAGAGAGAGAGAGAGAGAGAGAGAGAGAGAGAGAGAGAGAGAGAGAGAGAGAGAGAGAGCGAGCAGTTAGGGAAGGAGGGAGAGAGAACCTTTAAGAGCTTCACTCCAAGAAAATTATAAATCAATGGTAAATATCATTATTTGAAGTCACAATATGGTGCCCAACCTCCAAAATCTTTTCATCCTACAAAACTGAAACTTTAAAAGTAGTTAGCTCTGTGGGGCTATGAAGATGGCCTTAGCGGGGAAACTGCTTTTCCTGAAAGCTAGAACACCTGAATTTCATTCCAAGAACTCATGTGAAACAACAACAACAACAACAACAACAACAACAGCAACAACAACAATAACAATCCCAGCAGGCCTACCATGAGAAGAGAGGTAGAGCCAGAAGAGTCAGCAGCTCATGGGTCAAATAGCCTAAAGTATGTTGATCAGGAAAAGAACACTGAGACTGTACCTCAACAAAGTGGAAGGCAAGAACCAACCCCTGAACATTTTAATAGTCTCCACATTGGCCAGCAAATATCTGCACACACACCATTAAAAAAGCACAGTGGACTATGGCGCGCACGCGCACACACACACACACACACACACACACACACACACACACACACACAGCACATTATTAAGTTATATACCTTGTGTATGACTTGTTTTGTTTTGTGTTTTGAGACAGGGTTTCTTGTAGCCCTGGCTATCCCGGAATTGCTTTGTAGACCAGGCTGGCCTCTGCCTCTGCCTCTCAAGTGCTGAGTACCTTCTATATGAATAGAAAAAGATTCATACATACCCAACAGAAGCAAAAGAAAGAGAATGGTTGTTTGAGCTGAGGGTTGATATCTAAAACAAAAACAACTTCTCTTTGAGGTGATGGCCATGGTCAACAATTGTAGTAATGGTGTCTCAATTCTGTAACTATACAAAAGCTGATCCAACTGTGGTAATGAATGGGCCAAGTATGGGAAGACAGCTCAATAATGCTCCGATCGCCTTTTTACGTCAGACAAGTCCCTCAGAAACATGGCACATCGAGCATATGAGGTGTTTAAATTATTTGCATCTCCTGGAATAGTTTCTACTTAGGTAGTGACACCAGTGCAGGAGAGGCCCTTTTCATTCTACCATTCCAGTGGTCAGCCAGGAACCCAACAGAGTGTTTCTCATTTCCCATGGGGGCTTCCTCGTCCAATACTCAGGACCACCACTTAAAACTGCTTGCCCCATTCTCTTTCCTTCAAAGCTCACAGAATCATAATGTCTAAAGGTTTCAGAAAACATATCTTGCAAAATCCACGTAAGGAACATTGTATTTTATAACAAAAACCATCCTTTGGGGGTCTGTTTCCTACGAGGAAATTATTAGTACCTCCACATGACATTTAAGCTGCTCTCTCCTTTGTCTTCCCACCTAACATATTTTCCACTCAGTCATCTTTTCCTGAAAATAGGAATTATCTTTGACATTGTGGTTTTAGTAAGTATGTATATCACAAATCTTTGTAGAAAACATGAATACATATATAGATACTTTCTTAATGCTGCTGCGTATAACATTAATAAAAACTTTGGTTTAGTCATTCTATTTATTTATTTTGTATTTACTCATAATTTATTTTGTATTTTTATTCATTTTACAAACTGGCTGTAGCCCCATATCTTCTTCTCTTCTCCTAGTCCCCCCTCCCTCCCTCCCTCTCCCCTCCTCTCCCCCTCCCATCCCCTTTTCCTCAGAATCCACCCCAGCTCCTCAAGTTGCATTGGTACTGAATGTGTCCTCTTCCCCTGTGTCCTCTTCCCCTGTGTCCTCTTCCCCACCACAGGGAAGTGATCAAAAAGCTGACAATAGAGTCCATGTCAGAGACAGCCCCTGCTCCCATTATTAGAGGACACACATGAAGTTTGAGCTGCCTGTTGGCTACATCTGTGTTGGGAGCCTAGGTCCAGTGTATGCACGGAGTTTGATGGGTGCTTCATATCAGCAAGCCCCTCTGGGACCTGGTTAGTTTGATCTCATGGTATTTTAATGGAGCTCCTATTATCTCCAGGTCCTTTTCTTCTTCCCTCGCTTTTCCACAAGACTGCTTATGCATTTCTCAATGTTTGACTGAGAGCCTCAGGATCTGTTTTGAGGCTCTGCTGGGTGGAGCCTATCAAAGGACAACACCTCTAGGCTCCTTTCTGCAAGCATAGCAGAATAGTGTTAGGGGTTGGTTCGCTCCCATGTGGTGGACCTTGGGTTGGGCCAGGCATTGGTTAGACATTACCTCAATCTATGCTTATCCTTATCTCTGCACATCTTGTAGGCAGGGTAAACTTTAAGTTGAATTTTTGTGGTGAATTGGTATTTCTTTCCCTCTATTAGGAGGCTTATCTAGTTGGGCCAAGTCCTCTTCAGTTTCTATGTAGGAGTCTCTGCTACAGTCCCCCTCATATCCTCCGAGGAGCCTACCCTGACATTGGTCTCAAACTTGTCACAGAGATGCTCCTGCCCACAGTTTCACTTTTCTCTACAGGCCTTCTGTCTTCCTACCTCTGATCTCCACTCTCATATCTTTGATGCTCCCTCTCCGATCTTGTTCCTTCTCTTCAACTACTACCTCTGTCTATTTTATTTCTCCTTCTGAGTGAGATTCAAGCATCCTCCCCTGGATCCTCCTCCTTGTTACTTATCTTCTTTGGGTCTGTGCATTGTAGGACACTAACCCTGTACTATATGGCTATAATTCACTTATAAGTGAGTACATACGATGTGTATCTTTCTGGGACCAAGTTACCTCACTTAGAATGATCTTTTCTAGTTCTATGTATTTGCCTGAAAATTGCATGATTTCTTTGATTTTAATAGCTGAATAGTATTTCATTGCCTAAATGTAGCACAGTTTTATTATTCATTCTTTGGTTGAGGAACATCTAGATTGTTTCCAGTTTCTGGTTATTACAAATAAACTTCTATGTGCTGTCACTTACATTTTTGACCTTAGCCATTCTGACAGGTGTAAGATGGAATCTCAGAGTTGTTTTGATTTGCATTTCCCTGATGACTAAGTACACTGAGCATTTCTTTAAGTGCTTCTCAGCCATTTGATATTCTTCTGTTGAGAGTGCTCTGTTTAGCTCTGTGCCCCATTTAAAAAATTGGGTTATTTTGTTTGTTAGTGTTTATTTTGTATTTCTTTACATATGTTGGATTATAGCCCTTTGTCAGATGTTGGATTGGTAAATATCTTTTCCCAAGCTGTAGACTGCCATTTTCTTCTATTGACAGTGTCCTTTGCCTTACAGAAGCTTTTAAGTTTCAAGAGGTCCCATTTGTTAATTATTGTTATTAGGGGCTAAGTTGTTGGTGTTCTGTTCAGGAAGTTGTCTCCTGTGCCAATGAGTTCAAGGCTCTTCTCCACTTTCTCATCTAGTACATTTAGTGTGTCTGGTGTTATGTTGATGTCTTTGATCCACTTGGACTTGAGTTTCCTGTTTCTGGTTATTACAAATAAACTTTTTTTTTGAGATGTGCACTCTTTCTTTTTTTTAATATATTTTATTAATTTATTCATAGTACATCTAAATTGTTATTACAAATAAACTTCTATGAACATAACTGAGCGAGGGTCCTTGTTGAATGGTGAAGCATCTTTTGGATATATACCCAGGAGTGTTATAGCTGGTTCTTGAGAAAGAGTTAGTCCCAATTTTGTGAGAAAGTGCCAGATCGATTTCTGGGAAAAATTGGGAGAGGGATTGATATAATGAAAATACACTGTACTACATGAGACAGTCATAGCCCCACTCCCTTTTAATATGGTTCTTGAAGCACTAGCTGGAACAATAAGCAAAAGAAAGAAGTTAAAGGGCTACAACTAAGGAAAAAAGTCAAAATTTCCCCATTTGCAGGTGATATATTATACACAAGAGATGCAAAATTTTCTGCCAGCAAATATTTAGAATTTAACAACAATTTCAGCCAAGGAACAGGATAAAAACCATCAACTTACAAAGATTGGTATTTTTCTATATACCTATAGCAAACATACTGAGAAAGTAACATGGACATACTCCCATTTACAACCACTTCAAAGGCAGTAAAATATCTTTGGCTAAGCCTAAAGAGATGAAAGACTTCTCCTTAGAAATTTGATGAAAACATGTAATTTCTGAAGAATGAGATTGCCAAGAAGATTCCAAAAAATTGAAAGATCTCACATATTCATGGACAGGTAGAATTAATATTGTGAAAACGACTATCCCTCCCAAAGGCAATTTACAGATTTAATGAAATTTGAGTCAAAATAGCACAACATTCATTACAGAAATAGAAAAGCTCATCCTGAAATTAATACGGAGTAAGGAAAGACCCCAGTTAAGCAAAGTAATCCTGAGCAAAACAGGACAATACTAGAGGGATCACCAGTTCAGATTTCATGATACATAATACATCTATAGTAATGAAAACAGTATGGTACTGGCATAAGAACATGCACATAATCCAGGAAACAAAATAGAAGACACAGACTTCAGCACATATAAGTCCAACTATTCGATATGTAACAAAAAGATACAGACATACACTGGAAAAAGGCAGCATCTTCAACAAATAGTGCTGAGCTACCTGAGTATTTACATAGAGAAGATTGAAACTGGACACATACATATCACCTGACACAAAAATTAACTCTAAGTAGATCAAAGACATTAATTTAAAACCCATAGCAAAGCTGGATACATGCATTTAATCCCAGCACTCGGAAGCAGAGGCAGGCAAATTACTGTGAGTTCAAGGCCAGCCTGGTCTACAAAGCGATTCCAGGACAGCCAAGGCTACACAGAGAAACCCTGTCTCGAAAAACCAAAATGAAAAAAAAAAATCCATAACACTAAAATGGCTAGAAGAACACATAGGCTGTATGTTACAAGTACTTTGTGAATAGGATTTCATTTGTCCAGGAACTAAGGACAAGAATTGACAAGTGGGGCTTCATAAAACTAAAATGCTTCTGTACAGCTAAGCAAAGAAGCAAGTGAAAAAGAAACTCAGAGTCAGAGACAATGTTTGCAGCTATACACCTGACAGGATCAATAATGGGAATAAATAATGAATTAAAAATGGAAGAGTGCAAATAACCTGACTGGAGCCAGGAATCTGAACAAAGAGTTCTCATTAGAGAAATCAAAATGCTAAGGAATATCTCAAAAAGTGTTCATCATTGCTAGCAGTTATGGAAATAGAAAATAAGACAACTTTTGAGAGCTCATCTCACTCAAATCAAAATGGCTAAGCCCAACAACACAGCTGACAACAAGTACTGGGGAGGATGTAGGGAAAGAAGAGCACTCATTCCCTATTGGTAGGAACACAAAATGGCGCAGCCACTCTGGAAACTATATGGAGAATCCTCAAAAAGCTGAAAAATAAATCTGCCATATGATCCACATGCTCTCCTTGGAATGTGCTAAAAAAAAAAAAAAAACAACAACAAAAAAAAAACCAAGCATCCTACTACACAGATACTTGCTTGGCCTTGCTCACTGCTGCCCTATACACAAGACTAGGAATGGACGCACCCTAAATAACCACCAACAGATGAACGGGTGATGAAAATGTGGAATAGAATGCTACTCAGCTGTAAAGAAATGAAGCATGGATTTTTCATGTACATGGATTAATTAGGAATTTTTATATTAAGTAGGTGACACAGACCCAGAAGACAAACACTACATGTTGTCTCTCATCACTGGTTCATAGCTTCGAATCCTCAGGTGAGAATATATAATATGGAGTGATCTCAGAGATGAAGAAAGTAAATAGGGAATATGAGGGAATCTGAGAGAGAAAGTAGCAGGGTACAGGTGATATGAAGGTGAAAAAGAAAAACACAAGCTTATTGTTAGTTGATCAAACCATGGTCATGTCAATAACTAGTCTATTTTTATCAAGAATATACATCTTAGGTTTAACAGATAGATATGATTCTGTAGATAAATAAGGTAAAATAGTTAGATAAGGTCTTCAAACACCTCACAGACCTACAGAATATGGCATTTAAAGATGTTTTTATTATTTTAAAGATTCTTTGACAACAAGACAAGTTAACACTTGGGACGCCCAGGGGACCTCAATGAAGATGCTGAGCATCAATTAACCTCCTTATGGAGATGGCTTCAAATGTGGCATACAAGGTACTGGGCAAAATGTGCTAGTTTATGCCATAGATAGAATTCTGCCTGAAAATGGGCAAGCTTGGACGCAGGCAGAGTCAACAGCCAATCTCTGACAAGACAGAGTAAGCAAGTCCTCAATAGTTCCTGACTCACAAATATGGCTGTCAGATATATTGGTCTAGAAGGCTGAAGATGATGCTCTAAGGTTATAGAGAGTTTTGGGTGACTGTTAAGGCAGAAAATTGTCATGTTCTCATTTAGAAGGTGCTAACCTGTGCTTCTGGTCTACTCAGACAATTAATTTTATTCCTTCTTAAGTCTCTGATGAGGTTGAAGAGCAGATATTTTACTTTACAATTAAGCTTAGCTGTTTAGGGGTTAAGATGTTTTTAGAAGCGACACCACATGCTGGCGAGGATGTGGGGAGAGAGGAACACTCCTTCATTGCTGGTGGGAATGCAAACTAGTACAGCCACTTTGGAAATCTATCTGGTGCTATCTCAGAAAACTGGGAATAGGGCTTCCTCAAGACCCAGCTATTCCACTCCTTAGAATATACCCAGAAGATGCTCCAGCACACAACAAGAAAATTTGCTCAACCATGTTCATAGCAGCCTTATTCATAATAGCCAGAACATGGAAACAGCCTAAGTGTCCATCAGTAGAAGAATGGATAAAGAAACTGTGGTACATATACACTATGGAATACTACACAGCTATTAAAAACAAGGAATTCCCGAAATTTGTGGATAAATGGATTGAGCTAGAAATGATCATAATGAGTGAGTTAACCCAGAAGCAGAAAGAATCAAATGGTATATACTCACTTATATCTGCATACTAGCCCAAGGGGCATGTCCCACGAAAGCCTTCACTTACCAGGAAACTGGGACAGAGAGGAGGACATCCTATTGGGACTCTAAATGAGAAAAGCATGGGAGAATAGCAAAGTAGAAGGATCCAGAGGGTCCTAGAAATCTACAAGTAGAACATTATGATAGGCAGATTTGGGCCCAGGGGTCCCGCTCAAACTAAGGCACCAGCCAAGGACAAGACAGGTGGTAAACTTTAAACCCCTACCCAGATCTAGCCAACGGTCAGATCATTCTCCACAGTTGAGTGGAGAGTGGGATATGACTTTCACACGAACTCTGGTGCCTCATATTTGACCATGTCCCCTGGAGGGGGAGACCTAGTGGCACTCAGAGGAAGGACAGCAGGTTGCCAAGAAGAGACTTGATACCCTATGAGCATATACAGGGGGAGGTAATCCCCCTCAGGAACAGTCATAGGGGAGGGGAATAATGGGAAAATGGGGGGGGGGAAGAATAGGAGGATACAAGGGATGGGATAACCATTGAGATGTAACAAGAATAAATTAATAAAAATAAATAAATAAAATAAAATAAAAAATTTTAAAAAAACTGAAAAAAAAGATGTTTTTAGGTCTAGAGAGATGTTTTAAGTTGATAAAGATGAGATATGGAAGATACTGATTTACATTCAAACTTTTAGACTCACCAAGATAGAAAAGATGTTTTTCAATGTTGCCAAATACAAATAGCCAAAACACTATAAATGCAACATTTATATAATTCCTGATTGGTTCGTGATTCTTCTTTCTGTAGGTAGTTTGTTGCATATATATGTAACAGTGTAAATGTATATGTAAAAAAGGAAAAACAATACAAAAGAAAAAATGTTAATGAGGCAGATAGATAATAAGATACATTTATTGACATTTTATGCAAATACAAAAAAGAGAAAGAGAAACATAAAGAGAGTCTCTATAAATAACAGTTCCATTGAGTTAGGAAACACACACACACACACAGAGAGAGAGAGAGAGAGAGAAAGAGAGAGAGAGAGAGAGAGAGAGAGAGAGAGAGAGAGAGAGAGAGAGAGAGAGAGACAGGAGTGCTGACTAGTTTTATGTAATTTAACACAAGCAAGAGTCATCCAAGAGGAAGGAATCTCAACTGAGCAAAGGCCTCCATGAGATCAGGCCTGTAATGCATTTTCTTAATTAGTGATTTGTTTGGAAGGGCCCAGCCCATTGTGAGTGTTGCTGGGTTCTATAAGAAAGCAAGATGAGCAAGCCACAAGAGAATGCCAGTAAGCAGCACTCTTCATGGCCTCTGCATTAGTTCCTGTCTCCTGGTTCCTTCCCTGCTTCAGTTCCTGTCCTGACTTCCTCCCGTGATAAAAGTGATATGGACATATAAGTCAAAGAAACCCCTTCTTCCCAAAATTGCTTTGGCCATGATGTTTTATCACAGCAATGTTACCCTAACTAGGGGACACACACACACACACACACACACACACACACACACACACACACCCCAAAGTTAAGTTAGGTCACTTGGTCTGACAGTGCTCATCTAACCAAAATAAATAAATAAATAAATAAATAAATAAACAAATAAATGAATAAATAAATAAATGAATAAATAAGCAAAACAACAAGAAAAACCCACAACAGGCATAGAAACCTAGAAACATCTTTTTGTTGGTCAGGGGAATACATGAAACTCCCAAAACAGTATAGGCTATTGCTGTTGCCTGGGGTTACCTTCCAGAGGCTGAGGATAAGTCAATATTGCTGAAGACACTGCACTTTGGACCCAGGACTAGGAGGATTTTAGCTGGATCTGACCTAAAGGCCTCTTTCCTAAGGTCTAGTTTCTATAATATCAGAAAGTACCAAGCAAGCAGCCAAGGGAGGAAGGCAATAAATAGCCCCACCCAGCTGTGATGCCTTTGAACCAGAACAATGGCGATATCCCTGAAGGTTCAACACTGGCACTTATCTTCGTAACCAACAGCTAATTGGACTTCAGGTCTGCTCAACAGGATGGAAATCATGCCTTGTACTGGAAACCCAGCCAACTACCCTGGGGCTAGCAAGCTCATGGATCCTAGAAGAAATGTTCTACTGTTACTTTACAAGACTGCATAATTCCTAACAGCATTCTAAATATTTATCCTTATACCCACAGATAAATGTATCTCTCTCATCTCTCACCAAAGAACATTTTCTGTGCAGCAAACAGAAACCATTACAGAAAAATTACAAGTGATCAAAATGCACAGAGTAACTGATCATGGATTTAAGGCACACCTCCTGGATGCAAGGTTCAGGGAATGCCATGGAAGAGAGGGTAGAAAGCCCATAGAGCTGAAAGACTAGAATGTTTCCAGTGAGACTGCATCCAAGAAAAGACAGGCATGCTATATTCAAGATGTCTCAACAATATGGCTGCCTAAATAAGACCTGAATCCCCAATCTTTTCCAGAGACGAATCCCCATTTGGTTACCTGATACCAGGTGATATGCCTTGAAAAATTACACAAGTCACACTAAACAGACTCAGTAGGCTGTACTTATATGTGCTTATGTGTATGTAACAGTAATAATCAAAGAAAGAGGCTATCAATCTGAAGGGAAGTGGGGATGGTGGAGAGAGGGAACATTGGAAGGGTTAGTGAGAGGGAAGGAGGGGGAATGATGTAATTATTTTTAATTATTTTAAATTTAAAAGTTCGGATCTTCAGTCATGCTTTAAAGTCAGAAAATTGAAAGTTAATCGCATGCTTTAATCATTTTAATTACCTATGTGAAATATGCTAAAATACTTTATATTTTTATCTTAGACCAAGCTCAAAGTAAGACCTTTAGAACATTTAATTCTGATGCCCCTTACTGAAGGTTACTATTCCTCCACCCTGAACACATATAGGTATTGTCAAATTTAGTTTTTGAGTGAAATGTTAGAGTCAAAACCATAAATGCTAACTGATAGAAGATTTAAGTTCAAGTTTTATATTTTGGTTTCTCCAAGCGAAACTGCATCCTTGCTGCTGCATGAGAAGGCAGGGGAGCTCTGTGAATGAGTGGAAGCTTGCTGACCTTGTAAACAGAAATGGCTCAGCCTGTCACCATCCAGAATATGATGATGTCTATTCTGTCCTTTTAAAAAGTAAATTATGACCAAAATGAGATGAATGGCTTTTGTTAAAGTTCAGTTCAAGTTTAAATTCATTTGTTTCAGTTTATCAACTTGGAAGCAATTTTACCTCAGCGCATTTGGTGTGTATATTATCAAGCTTTGCCGAATTCAATCCATCATAGTTGAAGGTTCAAACAATAATCATTTCTTCATTACTGAAATGCAAGTACAGTTCAAGTAGATGTTTATCGAAGGTAAGTTATTATCCTTTTAACCAAGAAGTTGAAGAAGTTATACCAAATATGCTACAATTTCTAGAAGCTAAGCACCTTATCTGTAAGACGAAGCTGTTATAATAAATCATGTAATATTTTTGAGGGAGAGAGCATCACAAACCAATTTGTGATGCTGCTGGATTCTAGGGGGCAGTTTATGAGTCCTATCTCACCTAGTTTCTCAGTGCCCAAGATTCTCCATAGCACCCTGGACAGTGTTTCCCACTCCCAGGTCTGACAGGGGAAATAAGAGAAAGAGCAAGAAGTTTCTCCTTATAGGAGGTCAGAGACCACAGCGCATCAAGGAATGGGAAGAGCACCTCTTCAGGGAATAGTACCTATATACCTGACCACCACACCACATGAATATCACACACTTCCACATATTTACCACACACATATTAACACCCCACTTCCTTCACAGCACACATGTACCATACAAACCACATATGTACCAAATGTACAATACATGCACACATACATCATACATAACATGCACCTCATACCAAATGTCATGTATTCCTACATATACCACCAAGAAAACACGTCGCACTCTATACCATACCTACACATGCACCTCGTATACATATGTATGACACATTTATCACAGACACATACACATATATAGCATCTACACACCTACCACACACACATGTATACTAACTGCAAATATACCATGACACACACATGTACAATACACACAAAACAAACACAATTATACCCTAGAATATAGGCATACACACATACAATATATATTCTTCACATCATATATGCATGCCACATATATGTATCACACATACATATGACATAGAAACATACATATACCACCCAACACATG
The DNA here is from genome assembly GCF_903995435.1 of Acomys russatus. Taxonomy (NCBI): domain Eukaryota; kingdom Metazoa; phylum Chordata; class Mammalia; order Rodentia; family Muridae; genus Acomys; species Acomys russatus. The sequence continues at coordinate 25,781,064 of NC_067138.1, forward strand.
GACACAGACATATAACATGATGGTACATACTACTTACATACCACTGGACACACCACACAATACATCCCATAGTATGTACATGCCATAGAAACCTCATACACATTCACATTGTTCTAAGACACATCACGTTCATTAAGAGCTCATTTTTTAAGGTGTGTGTGTGTTATGTGAAGATGTTTGTACATGTTCATATGTATGCATTCTCAGGTGTGTGTAGGTACTCATAGAATTGTGCATGTGCTGTGCAGATGTGTGTGCATATCTGTATGTATGTAGACTCAGGGGTGTGTACAGGAACACATAAATGTGTGTGTGTGTGTGTGTGTGTGTTGAACATCTCAGGAATCTCTCTTGACTGCCTTTTCATTGTATTCTTTGAGTCTGATGTGTTCTGAATTAAATGCTTTGTTTGTCTGCAGGATACACAGGGAAGAGAAAGTAAGCCCAGAGTGATGATGCAAAGGGCATCCTATACTCTTTAGGTCAAAGGCTAGACCGGTAAAAAAAATGGAGAGGAATTCTTTTTTGCTTCTTCAAACCCGATTTCTCAGCCACATCTCAAATGAACTTCCTCATGTGTTAGGTCCCCCAAATGAGGGAAATCATGGGTTTTGTTTGTCCATCACAGTGCTTCGTCCCAATGAAGTTTTGAGGTAATAATATACTTTTGAAGTGTGGTGACTGTCGAAAACATTCATTACAGTTCATACTAGCAACCTGGAACAGAAAAATTAGAAACTGAATTCTAGATGCCTAAACCTACCCTCAGCAATATGTCAGCAGTTAGAATACATAGAATTAAGAGCAGGGTGGGCTGGTGAAGTGCATCCCACACATCATTTGGGTATGAACAATATTTTATAAATACACAAAGTATTTTCAGATCACTTATTCTGCAAAGGTCAGTCTATTCTGGAGGACAAACGCTCTTTGGCTGCATGCTGCCTTTGTGAGTAACGCTAACTGCTATAGGTTTGGGGTGCTTAGCCTGAGCTAGCATCTAAGGAATGAAATGAATATGGCATCTGCCATATTTTCTTCACAGAAGGTCACAAAGGCCCACCATCCTTTAATAAAGTTCTGTTTGCTGCCAACAAGCAGAATTAATGGTGTTTTTAAAAGTATATTATGATTAAAATTAGATTGAAATTTATCATGGGAAAAAAATCAATAAAAGCATGGAGTTTAAAAACAAAGACAAAATGATTAAATAAAAGATAAGATATTCACACATGGGTGACAAACATTTTAAAGAAATCTTCCAGTGACTGGTTCCCTGGAGCTCTGGCTTTAGCCATTTAGCCATTTAGCATTTCAATTGGGAAGGGCAATTGGTTATGGCAACTCCTTCCTTTAGAGAAGTCCAGGACCTGAAACAGAAAGTTCACAGTGAAAAGAAAGCTGAAAAACAAATCCTGTCAAGAACAACTCAGAGAAATCTGAATGTTGTAACCCGGCTTTGGGAGGATATGGAAAAATCACAGACCTAGCTACAAAAGTGAAAGGGCCATTTTCAAGCGGTAACAACAAAAACAATAAAATGAAAACAACAACATGTAAAAGGATGTGGATAGGGCTGGAGAGATGGCTCAGTGGTTAAGAGCACTGTCTGCTCTTCCAGAGGTCCTGAGTTCGATTCCCAGAAACCACACAGTGCCTCACAACCATGTATAATGAGATTTGATGCCCTCTGCTGGCCTGCAGGTGTACATGCAGGTACCGCACTGTATACATAATAAATAAACCTTAAAAAAAAGATGTGGATATAAGCACTAAAATTAATATTACACACACACACACACACACACACACACACACACACACACACACACACACACACACACCACAATTGTAGTTTAAAGTGTAGGTAAAACTCCAATGAAGGTGCCATTCTTTACAAGACAATAATTAAGCAAGAGATTTCCCTCTCTTTTATAAAATGAGTGAGAGACCATAAAAAGAAGAAATATTACCTGATCCCAAACTATTGCAAGTCAAGCAATAATGGATATAGACAACAAAATACTTAGCAAAATTAAGGCCAATTTACATTTCTAATCTATGGCTAATAAATATCAAAATTGAGTAGGGGGATTAGGTTAAGAATTAGCATAAGATCTTGAGAATAAAATATTATATATGAAATGACTACTTTGTTATATGCACTAAACAACAGGTTATGTACATCTGAAGACAGATGTGAAGAAGTTGCTAAAAAATAAAAAATAAGAGGATGGAGGACAGTAAACTAGATGCAAGGAAGAAGCAGTGAGGTGTCTGTGAACCAGCAATGTCCAAGAACAAAAAATCCTCCCATATTTCTGAATCAAAATAAAATCTTGTCGGAATAAGTGAAATAAAACGTACCCCCTGCATTCATGATTGAAAACATTTAAGACACTAAATAAATAAACGGGAATATCTGAAAGACATTGGTTATCTGAAAGGAAAGGTAGTGTGCCAGCAGATGCCTTCAGTTGGTGATGAGTGTCACCAAAATGAAGATAAAGCAAGAGAAAACAACCACAAAGCTGGACAGGTCAGGTGAAGACTTCTAACTCTAAACAAGGGCAGGAAAGGCAAACCTCCTGGTGACTTCCTATTGCTGTAGTAAACCCTGTGATCAAATGCTGCTTCGGAAGGAGGGGGCTCCTTTGGGTTACAGAATCATTACTAAAGGAAGTTAGAGCAGGAATTCAAGCACACACTTTGAGGCAGAAACTGAGGCAGAAACGACGGAAGAACACTACTTGATGTCTTGCTTCCTTGTACTTCCTTAGCTGTCCACGCTGGACAACCCTCCAACCATCAATCAGCAGTGAAGCAAATGTCCCGTCGACATGCCTTCAGGCCAATCTGATGGAGGCAGTTCTTCAGCTGAGATTCCCGCCTCACAGGCGTATCTAGGTTTGCATCCAGTTGACAAAAACTAAACAGCACAGTAAGCCATTGTGAGACAAGTTCAAATCCAAAGACTGTGCTATAGATCAGTCCTATACAAAGTATGTTAAAGAACATACTTCAGGAAAAAAGCAATCTTTGAAAATGAAAGACTGACATTGCAAGCTACAACAAATGGAAAAGGGATAACATGAATGGAAAAAGATATACTGATTCACAAAAGGAAGAAAAGCTTCTAATTTGAAGCTAACATTTAAAAACTGGGAGGAGAAGAGGGAGGGGAATATATATCATATCATATTATATTATATTATATTAATTATATTATATTTATTATTAGATTAAAAATAATCTAGTTGCCTACAGCTCTTTGTCTGGTGTTGAGGTCTCCTGTCGGTTTTAGCATGTCTGTCAGTGCCACCCTTATTCATCTCTTGCTTAGACAGCCATGTTGATGAGACTTAATTGTTGTAGCTTCTCTAGGAGCTACAATGTCACAGACCTTTCTGTTTCTCCGGATCTTATAAACTTTTGTGGCCTGCCCTGTGCCTTCAACTATGACCCCTGAGTCTCAGGTGCCAGGGTTGTGCTGTAGATGTATCAGTTGGTGTTGAACAACAGATGATCACTTCTTCTCTGCATTTCTATTAGGTTGTGACTTTCTGTAATGGTCTCTATGTGTTAAAAAGAGATGTTTCTTTAATGAATGGTGAGAACTACACTTACTTATGGGATAAATACTTAGGATGTAGTTAGGGATTGTATTGGTTTGGTAAAGTGGCAGGTATAGGTTCTCCTCTGAAATCCATGACTTCACAAGCCCTGGGTATACTGTTTCTGGTACCAGGCATAATTTCCCTCTTGTTCAGCAGACTCTTAAGTCAGCTGTTAGTTATTACCAAGGTATATATACCACTGCTGCACACTTAAGGCTATCATGCCTGCCATGCTGGTCATTGTTGTGGTTCATAGGTGTTATAACTGGATAGGAATAATGGAATATATATATATATATATATAGATATAGATATAGATATAGATATAGATATAGATATAGATATAGATATAGATATAGATATAGATATATAGCCCGGAACTGAACAACAACAACAACGTAAAAAAGCTTTCACCACCTATGAAACAAACAGTGAGACTTCACCGACACAAGGTCTGCTAGAAGCTTGGTCCTGAGCAATGAAACTTTGCTATTTAAAAAAAAAAAAAAAAAATGAATAGACTGGGCATTGGGAGAAGGAGACTTGATTTAAAGCAGCCCACCACAGTGGAGATAGTGAATAGTAACCATGAAAACAAAAAGAAAGAAAAGAAAGTGCTGAAAGAAAAGAGGTTTGCAGTTCCTGGGCTGGGCTTCACCCTATGAGCTTTGCTGCCTAACCGGGAGGAACCGAGTGTCAATCGCCAGCACTCACATGGAAAGCCTGTGACCCCAGGACTGTGTGCCAGAGACAGGAGGGTCTGGGGGTTTCCTGGTTGCTGGCCCGGTTTCATGTTCGGTGACATCCTGTCTCAGAGTAATGAGTAGAGAGTGGGGGAGCAGGACACCTGAGTGTCTTCCTTGACCTCTGTGTGCATACATAGGCCCATACATGCAGAGACACACAGGCACACACCACAGCACACACACACCTACGTAATCACACAAGAATTGTTTAGCTCCAAATGAGTTAAAAAGATTTAAAAAAAGCAAAGCAAAGATAAATTATAAGATTAAATGGCAAAATATATATCTGAACACAATAATACACAAAATATATTGAGTGCTATAATTCTGCACTTAGAATATTTTCAGTTTGAATATTTAAAATATTAATGATACAGCTTTCAAAAATAGCTTTAATTATTTGAGAATTCCATAGAATGTATTTTGATCATATTCACACCTTATCCTTACTCTAATCTCTCCCAGCCAGAAATCCTTATTACCTACTAATCTATCATCTTTCTATATGTTATCTATAGATATACACATACATGTTAATATTATATATACTCTACATGCAATTATATGCTTATAAATGTATACTATATACCAATGGATCTGAAGAATAGAAAGTAAAAGGCAAAAGTCAATTCTTAAGCAAGCCATTATTAAATGATTTTGTTATTAACTCATACAGTTATTCATTTAAACAGGAACACATGATGTGTAACCATCCAACAGTACAGCCTCAAACAGTATAAAGGAAAATTGAAGAGAATGACAATAAAATAAACAAATTTACTATAATAAAGTTTAAACTAATTCTTTTAGTAACTCATAACTCAAGACAGTGACCTGCAGGTCATATGAACAACTCAAAACTTTCGATCAATTTACCCCTGCAGAAGCCACTATTATTTAAACATATGGAATGCTATGAGAATGAAAATACAGTAGAAATCAAATGTCAAGTAAAATCACAGGCATTATGTTTCTCAAGGAAAGTTAATTGTATTAGAAACCAATAACAAAAGAAACTTAAGAGAACCCCTGGGAGAGTATGTTAAAATTTTTCCTAAAATAACTCACTGAGTATATACTGATTAGAAAGTACTTTTACAGAAACATAATAAAAAATAAGCATTAAAAATTATGGATATAAAATATTATCCTCTTAGGGTTAATATAAAGCCTTAAATGTATGCCTAGTTTTTATTAAAAGAAGGAGGAGGAGGAGGAAACAAAAATTTCAAAAGAAATGAGCTAAGAATCTACAACAATGTGAGAATAATGCTAAAGAATATTTAAAGAAAAAATAGTAGGTGTTAATGCAAAAAACAAAATAAACTTAAAATTAAAGTATTCTCGTCAAAGACTGTTTAAAGAGAATAACTTAAAAAATAAAATTTATATTAACATAAGAACAGAACAGAGATCTTTCTTGACAGGTATATTACTTGTGTATAGAAATGCTACTGGTTTTTGTATGCTGATTTTATAACTTGGCATTTTGATGAAAGTATTTCTCAGATTTAATAACCTTCTGGTTAACTCTATGAGGCCTTAGGTATAGGGTCATACAAAATAGATAAGTAGAAACCATTTTACTTCTTCCTTTTCTATTTCAAGCCCTTTCGCATTTTTGTCTTCTTATCCTGCTGTGGATAAGGCATCAGATGCTATGCTGCATAAGAGCCCAGAGTTGGAAACCCTTCTCTTGTTCCTGATTTGAAAGCAAACAGCTTCTATGTTCCTACATTTAGTGTGATGCCATCTGTAAGCTTGTCGCACACAGCCTTTCTTATGTCAAGGTTTGCTCCTTCTGTACCTACTTTCTTTAGGATTTTTATCATGAAGTAATGTTTAACTTTGTCAAAGGCCTTTGGGCCTCATTTAAGATTATCATGTAACATCTGTCCTTAAGTCTGTTTGCATGCAGTAATACATCTATATTATGGATTTATCTAGACTGACCCATCCTTGCAACTCTGTGATGAAAACAGAAGGTAAATAATGTTATCTTTTTAACATGCTCTTGAATATAGCTTGAAGGTATTTTATTGAAAATTTTGTATAATTATATTCATTAGGAAAATTGGAGTTTGGGGATTTTTGTTGCTGTTGTTGAGCTCTTTTCCAGTATCAGGATAATGCTGGCTAGACAGAAAGATTTTGGTAGTTGCCTTTGTGTTTTATGGTGTCAGCTTTTTTAATTTTTATTTTATTTTATTTTTTAAGATTTTTGTAAAGTTTGAAAAAAAATATAACCTGCCCTGGCATTTTCTTTGTTTTGAGACTCTGCTAAATAATAAACAAGCACAAGAACAACAAACAACAAAACTGACAAACATAAGCAAGGAGGCAAATGGCTTCTGAAGTAAAACTTCAAAATTCTCAAGAAATGCTGAAAAGAACAGTAAAAGATGGAAAGCCCCTATACTCACAGGTGGGCTGAACTAATATTATAAAAACGACTATATTCCCAAAAGTGATCTGTATATCGCTTTTTCACTGAATCCCAATAAAAAACACAACACTGTTCATAGATGCACAGAAAACAGCCTTCGGGTCAAGAGCATAATTATCGAAGACAACCTAAGCCAAAAGAACAGTGCTGAGGTCATAGACCTTGACCTCAGATTGTGCTACAGAGCCACATTGCATAGCTACTTTGCTGCTGCTAAAACACCATGACCAAGGAAACATATAAAAAAAAAAGCATTTATTTGAGATTCCAGTTCCAGAAAGTTAAAACTCATGATGGTGAAGACAGGGCAGCAGGAACAGCTCAGAGCTCAGTTTGCCATCTGTAAGCAGGAAGCAGAGAGAACTAGCTCAAAACAGCATGAGTTTTTGGAAACCTCAAAGCCCACCCCCAATGACATAGTTGCTTCAGGAAAGCCAAACCTAACCCTCCCCAAACAGCCAACAACTGGGAAACAAATATTCAAATGCCCAAGACTCTCCGGGGATGTCTTACTGAAATCACCACAGCACGGTAACAAAAATGGCAATGTATGATACTAACTCAGACATGTGGACCAAGGGGATAGAACAGAGGACCCAGAAATAAAACAGCACACTTAAGCTTTGACAAATTTGCCAAAAATGTACCTGGTCTGGGAGATGGGAGCTCTTCAGCAAATGGTGCTAGGAAAACTGAATATGCACAGATAAAAGAACACTAGATATACATCCCTCACTTTTACAGAAACCAACTTAAAGTGATGAAAAAACAATAATATAAGACTGGAATATGAAATTGCTAGAGCGAACACTTTAAAACATAGGGCTGGAGGGCTGGCTCAGTGATTAAGCACTCCTGCTGCTCTTGCAGAGGACCTGGGTTCGGCTGCTCACACCCACATGGTCACTCACAACCAATTCTACCTCTATTTCAGATGACTCAATGCTTTCTTCTGATCTCTGCAGGTCCCAGGCACTCATGTAGTATACATATATACATGCACACAAGATAATTACACACAGGAAATTAAACAAATCTCTTTAAAAGTTTTAAAGACCCAGGGATAGACGAGGACTTTTGGAAAAATTTTTCCAATGACTCAGGAAATAATTACAAGAGTGCCCACTTTAATGACATCAAATGGCAAGCTTTGGCACAGACAGTAAAGGAAACAATCATTTAACTGAAGAAGCAGTGTATAACACGAAGCACAATGGTTTCCAACTATATATCAGAAGGGAGATTAATATCTATATCTAGACTATGAAAAGCAAAAAATACAGCTGGGAGTGGTGGCACAAGCCTTTAATCCCAGTAATCCCAATCAGGAGGCAGAGGAAAGCAGATCGCTGTGAGTTTGAGGACAGCCTAGTCTACAAAGAGAGTTCTAGGACATCCAAGGCTACACTGAAAAACACCTGTCTCAAAAAAAAAAAAAAAAAAAAAAAAGCAAAAAATAAAAATAAACACCAAGAACCACCAACATTAATAAATATGCTAAGTAATAGAAGGGAAAATATACAATTGGAAATTAACTATATTAATAAGTTTTCAACACCCTTAGCCATAGGGAAAACGCAAATTAAAACCACCTGTTATGAAAACAAATGCTGGTGAGCATCTGGGAAAGGACGAACCCTATATACTGTGGGAATGCATAGTGGTTAAGACACTAAAGAGTTCATGTCGTGTTTTGCGTTTCTTTCTCTCTTTTTTTTTTTTTTTTTTTTTTTTTTTTGAGCATTGTTTTATTTTATTTTCTTGGATGGGGGGGTTGTTGTTGTATTGGTTTTTTGAAAAAGAACTTAAAGTTGAGTAGCTTGGAAGGAGGAGAGGATCTGGAAGAACTTGGTGGAGGGAAAATATAATCAAAATATATTTAAATTTAAAAATTATTTTAAATAATAAAAATATAATAAAAAGAAAAATTAGAATCCTTCTTTGTATGTGATGATGACTTACAATGGAAATAATTTAATAACTAGGCAGCATGCTGAAAGCAAATATAATAAACTAAAACCATGATGATTTTACTGCTGTTAGTAATTTTTCTCCTAATTTAAGCATTCTTTCTTGGAGGGAACTCATAAGGCCAGTAATCGAAACTTACAAGATTCATCAGAGCTGTTCTCACAGTTATAGCAGCAGTAAACAATTGTTCGAGCAAACAAAATTTACAAAATAACTAAAGGAAACAGAGAGCAGACCCAAGTTAGTAAGATTAGAGGAGAAAAGAGAAATATTACAACAGGTAACAGTTCTCAATAAAATAGGTGGAGGGAAAATTGCAGACCACGTTAAAAAGACCATCCATTATGATTCAGTGTCTTTTGTTCCAGAGATGCAACCACACAAATTAACAAACGTTATGCATCATATAAATGAACGCAGAGACATAAATCACATGATCATCTCAATAAATAACGAACTATGGGAGGAGTTCTGGAGGTTAGATAAAAGCCAATGCTGTAGCTGTCTGGCCCATTAATTTAATGTGTAACAGCCAGGCCTTGTTTTCCTTAGTGCTACTATGTCTCCTGCCGAGAAAGGCGGACTCACAGACAGATTTACTTTGCTAACAACTTTCACATTGAAAAAGATGAAGTCACAAAAAGGGCTTCGATGGAAAAACAAACTCAAGCTAATATGCTGCTCTTAGTAAAAATTTACTTTTGTACTATTCCTTTACTTAACAGAACTTGCTTTTCAGCGACTGCTCTTATTAATCAACCACCTATGTGTCGTGGTAAATGAAGGGTTTAAAGTTTATGTGAGTTGTGAGGGTTTAAGGGAGTGATTTAAGGTATGTGACTTAAAAGATGATATATGATGTTAAGACTTCAAAAGTTTAGAATTTTAACACAATAATCAATGAAGATCTGATAAACTATTAATCTAGCATTGGTACACCTGTAAGCTCCTTGAGGCACAGGAGCGGCCAGGCCCTGCCCCCTTCCCCCCCACCCCCCCAACTACTTTAATGATCTTAATGGGCATGGAGAAACAAACAAGAAAATAAAGGCCCAAGATCAGGCCATAGAATCCCACCAATCCCTGAGCTTGCCCCAAAATGAGGGCCACAAAATCTCACCAATCCCAGGCTACCCTGAAAAGCTCCCCCGCCCCCCTACCAAGAAACCCTTTATAAAGCCTGCCTGCTGCTCAGGTTTGCTGATTCCCTCTGTTGCCAAGGCAGCCAGCCTCTTGTGGCTTTCCCAATAAATCCATTGTGTGAGGTTTGTTATGCTTTATGGTACTCGTTGGTTCCTGGCTGACAGGAAACCTTTCCCCTCAGAGCTGTAACTGTTACATTGGTGCCGAGACTCAGACAGGGTCTGCTGGGGTCTGCTGTGCTTCTCCTCCGGGTCTGAGCTACACTGGAACCCTATCCACAATAGACTCACCTTCCATCTACCAGTAGCAAATAGGTAAGTTTCTACTTTAGTGAGGGTAACCACTTCTCTGATTCTGAGGAAGTGACCACTGAGCACCCAGCACACTTCTGGTACACTTGGTGGCGGCGGTACCTCAAGCCATGGTCTTTAAAGGTAGGGCTGGCTCTCTTTCCTTGACCTTGTCCTTCTACCCCTTTTTTAGACCTGCAATTCTGCAGTTTCCTTAGGTCCAACTGGGCTACTGTGCCCCTTCCTGCCCTCTTGAGAGCTGTCTATAATCACACAGCTCCTCTAGGCCCGCATGACTTTGGACAGACCATGCCAACCCTTACCTATGGATGAGACCCTCCTCCTAGAGCTCGGATTTGGTCCTCGCCTTGTTGCCTCCACAAAAGCCCTGGTACCAGGTGCGGAGTCTCTTCAGCTTAGCTAGGTAAAACCTCCGATCTCTGTTTAGTGCTGTGACAACCCACTGAACACCTTGGGTCTTCCCCCTGGTATCCCCTGTGTCCTGGGGATTCCCTGCACTACAGAGTGCCGTGACATTTTTCCTGCCTGACCCTTCTCCCACCCATGGGAATGGTGTCCTCCATATCGTCTCATTCCCCGTAGGTATGCCTCTTAGAATCTCCAGGTTCTCCACCAGGCACCCAACCTGACAGGTTCTATATTTATTTGCTTCTGAAATCAAACCTGGCCCCAATATCCCTTACATAACCAATCCAAATGGCTGCCTAATGGCACCCTAAATCCCAGTATTATTTGGGAGCTTTTCAAATACAGAAAATGATTAGGGAAATGAAAAGGGATTCCCCATTCCTTAAATTCGAGCTTTCCCTTTTCTCCACTTGAAGCCTTGTTTGTTTTTGTCTGATCCCCCTGGGCACTATGTTATCATCTTTTAAGTTACTGTTGATGGGTTTGCCAGTTTGTTATAAAGTAGGAGCTGGGAGTGGGACCTCGCAGGAGCTAGAGAGTGCACATGAACAGGCCAGCTGCCCCCGAACACGCCCTGCACACATTCCTCCCTGGCTCACGTGTCTCTCAGCTCCCTCCTACAGCATCCTCTGCAGTCACGTGTCTCTCAGCTCCCTCCTACAGCATCCTCTGCAGTCACGTGTCTCTCAGCTTCCCTCCTACAGCATCCTCTGCAGTCACGTGTCTCTCAGCTCCCTCCTACAGCATCCTCGGCAGTCACGTGTCTCTCAGCTCCCTCCTACAGCATCCTCGGCAGTCACGTGTCTCTCAGCTCCCTCCTACAGCATCCTCGGCAGTCACGTGTCTCTCAGCTCCCTCCTACAGCATCCTCGGCAGTCACGTGTCTCTTAGCTCCCTCCTACAGCATCCTCGGCAGTCACGTGTCTCTCAGCTCCCTCCTACAGCATCCTCGGCAGTCACGTGTCTCTCAGCTCCCTCCTACAGCATCCTCGGCAGTCACGTGTCTCTCAGCTCCCTCCTACAGCATCCTCGGCAGTCACGTGTCTCTCAGCTCCCTCCTACAGCATCCTCTGCAGTCAGGGCTCAACTTTTTTCTATCTCTAAGCTGTCTTTGTTCTCACCTTACTGGATTCTGTTTTACAGGGATTCAGGTATCTTTTAGGTATAAGTGGTATTAAATTGTTGTTTTTATCCTGTTTCACTACAATAAAAAGCTGGCTCTAGAGTTGGGGTATGGCTCCCCTTTCTCTGTTTAAAGGTTTCTTCCAAATATCTCTGTCCCATATCAGGTGATCCACCTGACCATGTAACATAAAAAGGAGAACAAAACAAAATAAAGGGGCAGACTTTTCCCAAGGAGGGGACTATTGCTACTCATCTCATACTCTTTTGCTTTTGGTTTATCTCGCTAAAGCTTTTGCTAAGGTATAAATCTTATCTCAAGATGTGTAATACTATTGTGTTGATTTTCTATACTTCAATATTTTTAAGTATGTTGCATATGATAGAAAATCTGTAAAATCTGTGACAAAAAAACCCTTATCTTAAAACTTGTAACAGCAGGGTTTATAGTTAAAAATGTACACATAGATGATCTTCAAAGAAATATGTGACTTGCCTCCATCTTAGCTTCTGTCCTCCCCACTGGGAGGAAGGCAGCCACATGAATAGTCATCCTCTCTAGGGTAGGAAAGGGAGGATTTTGTCATGTAACTTCACCCCCATCTTGATTAAACGTGACCACACAATATATGGCAACTAAGGAAAAACAACTCCTCCTAACTATTTAGCTGAAACCAGATGATTCGTCCACTATTTTCCATCATGCTAATAAGTCTCAACCCACAGTTCCTTCTCTCCCTCTCTGGTCTCTCCTTCTCCCTCTTCAGCATTAGGGCAACAAATCAACCCTCTCAAGAGCCCACTGGCAGTCTTTAGTCTTCCTGCTACTTACCCCTGGAGCTCTGCCATTGGACCCCCTATCTTGCCTAAACTGGCCACAGTTCTCCCTTTTTGGGAGGTTGCTGGGGTGGATGGCTTAGTCAAGGTGCATATTCTTTACTCATTAGGTGAACATTCTCAAGTAGAATAGGATTGGGGCCCTGTGCTGATAATCACTCCACCTTTATTAAATAATTCAAATATATTACCCAACCTTACCTTCTATGACACTTATGAGACTCTCACCAACAACCTTTCCCCCAGGAGCACAGGCAAGTGTGGGACCAAGCTAGAGCACATGAAGATGAAATCCACCTAGCTCACTCAGCTGGGGCTGACTGGGATCCTGAGTGGAACTACAGTATTCCAGGGAGCATTTTAGCTAGAGACCAGTTTCTAACTTGCTTCCTGGGTCTCCTTAAAGCTGCACTTAAACACTAAATTAAGGAAGATGCCGCTCCCCAAGGCCAGCTCCAGGAACAGCAGAGAGGAGAGAAGAGAGGCCGATCCGCAGAAGAGAAGATAGAGCAGGCAGTGAATGGCTGGTTAAGGGAAACCAACCATTGGCTGAATAACTAACTAGCTAGAGGAAGCAGTTGTTGAGGAGAGGTTGAGGAAGGGAGGAAAAAGAAATTCTCAAGATTTAGGCATGTGCAGTGCAAGCTGAAGGTCTTAAAGCCCAGGAGACCTTTTCTATCTGTCTCAGTCTCTGTCTCTGTCTCTGTCTCACTTGCTGTCTGTTTGTTCAACTAACTAACTAATTCACTCCATGGGCCAACCCCAATATTTTATTGAAACGAAGTTCGGTTTTTTTCATTACAGATTACATCATGTTTTTTTCTCCTTTTACAATCAATAGAACCTTCAAAAATCAACAGTGCAAGAAAACAATCTAACAAAGAAATACAAACAATTCTGTATAACCTACGATAATGCAAAAATCAATGTCTATGGAAAGGTGCCCTGATTCCTCAGACAGAAGTCTTAGCCATAGCCTTCAAGGTATGCCATGAGAGGTGAAAATGCCTGAAAGCAAAAATACCTTACGCTGGCTAAGACCTTTTAGATGGCCATAGCAGCTGCTCAGGCTTCCAAAGCCAGAGAACCTCCAGGTCTGGAGAGTGATTGGATCCAGTCTGGATGAGCCCTGCAAACTCAACCAGCCACAGCCAAGGTGCAATCAAGGGGAAGACTCGTCTGCTTACTGCCTCCATGTTCCATGAGCAAGAAGCTATCAATCCCAAATCGACCTGCAGCCGACATCCTAGGTCTGGCCATGGACAATTGAAAGGGCCAAGGCTCCCTCAGCATGACCACTTCATCCCTGACAGGGAGCCTCAGGCAGTCATCATATCAAGGAAATTCTACCTGGTTCCTGCTGGACACAGGAGCCACTTGCTCAGTCCTGATGGAGTTTTGGGTACCCACCCATCCTTCTCATTCGCCTATTGTTAGTATGGTGGTTTGCATGAAAATGGCTCCATAAGCCAATAGGGAGCAGCACTATTAGGGGGTGGCCTTGTTGAAGCAGGTGTGGCCTAGTTGGGGGAAGTGTGTCACAAGGGGTGGACTTTGAGGTTTTAGAAGCTTGTGCCAGGCCAAGTGTCACTCTTTCTTCTTGCTGCTTGCTGATCAAGATATAGAACTCTCAGCTCCTTCTCCAGCACCATGTCTGCCTGCATGCTGCCATGCTTCCCACCATGATAATAATGGGCTAAACCTCTGAACTGTAAGCCAGAGCCTAATGAAATGTTTTCCTTTATAAGAGTTGCCTTGGTCATAATGTCTCTTCCAGCAACAGACATGCCAACTAACACAGTTGCGACAGGTGGACAGGCTTATTAACCTTACCAAGCCCCATCACTTAACTATATTTTAAGGGGTATCCCCCTTACTCCTTCTTAGTAGTACCAACCTGCCCCATGCCCTTGCTAGAAAAAGACATTTTAGCCAATGTGGGAGCCTTTATTTCTTTTGCTCTTCCCATCTGCTTGACCCCAGGCTTGCCAGCTTACCAATTATATAAGTCAGGCCTAATACCCACACTCTCTCCAAAGTTTCATAGGATGTAAACTTCTTACCTCTGGTTTCTTAAGAAAGAATCTTCTTCCTCTTTCACACTCGCTTACTTACGGTTAAAACACCCAATGGAACCTACTGCTTGGTTCAGGATCTCCACCTTTTCAGCTCAGCAGTGGTTCCCCTTCACTCTACATTTCTAAGCCCTATGTCTCCCTCCACCATCCCCTAAGAGACCTCTCATTCTGTGTCCTTGACCCCAAGGAGGCCTTCTTTTCTAGTCCCCTGGATCCCCAGTCATAAAATATATGTGCCTTTACTTGGACCAAGGTGGCTACTCACCTTTCTACTCAATTCACCTGGACTGCCCTTCCCTAGGTATTCTAGGACAACCCACATCCTTTCAGCCTTGCAACCTTGTCCTTCCTGTACCTAAAGGCTCCCCTGAAAGTCACACAGATTCTCTATGCCCTCCTGGGCGTCTTTCTTGCATCTTACCTCCCACTTGGAGCTCATAAAACTCCCTTCAGTGGAGTGTGTTTTGTGACCCTTTCTCTCTAACTGCATAGACTAAGATTTATTAACGGTTCCACACTGTTACTATAAACAGCTTCACCTCAGTACAGTTCAATAGCAAAAACTGGCATGCTTGAGTTTCAATGGTGGCAACTTCTTCTGCCAAGCATAAACAAATTATCCAGAAATCACTTATATCTAAACTTGCTCTCTCCTCCTCTACCTTTTCCTATCTATAGCTATCTGAGGCAGCTCTTAGATATGGATACCCCCCCCCCTGCCACCACCACCACCTCTAACCATCAGCTTGTCTTAACAGGGTAATGAAACTGCTCTATAGCAGGCTATCAAAGGCTTATTCAGTTCCCTATAACTCCCTTAGTCATCTCTTCTTCACCTGAGCTTACATGCTCTGCCTGTATTATCCATGTTTGTATAATTCCTGTCTTGAAAATAAAAATCATAAAAACAAGGTTAATGAAAGACAGTATTTAAAAAACAATTCTTGTTTAATAAGGTATTAAAGCTGCACCTCCATGCACTCATATACAAGAATGTACCTCATGCTGGTAGCCAAACTTTGTAATATAAAAGTCACCTAGGTGGTATTAGTTTTAAAAGGACTTAAAGAGGACATGAAGAGCAACTGAGACTTGGCAGTGTGTGCCAGGACCGAGCTTTCTAAAGGGAACCCAGGAGAGGCTATTGGTGAAAACACAGCCCAGATGTAATTGAGAATCTAAGAAAGTATATAAAGGTCTGAGGATTTGAAAGTATACGAACATGCTCAAGGTATAAGAAAATTATTTAACGTAATGAAAAATGTTATATTAAGATTTCAAAGGTTCATGGAACATATCCTTTGGGCTAGTGTCAGGATATAAGTGGGACTCTAGGTGAGAGAAGCATGGGAGAATGGGCAAATAGAAGGATGCAGAGGGTCCTAGAAACCTAAAAGAAAAACATTATGATGGGCAGAGATCGGGCCCAGGGGTCCTGCTCAAACTATGGCACCAGCCAAGGACAATACGAGCAGTAAACTTCGAACCTCTACCCAGATATACCCAATGGACAGGACATTCCCCACAGTTGAATGGAGAGTGGGGTCTGACTTTCACACAAACTCTAGTGCCCCATATTTGACCATGTCCCCTGGTTGGGAAGGCCTGATGGCACTCAGAGGAAGGATAGCAGGCTACCAAGAAGAGACTTGATACCCTATGAGCATATACAGGGGGAGGAGGTCCCCCTCAGTCACAGGCATAGGAGAGGTAAGGGGAAAATGGGAGGAAGAGAGGAATGGGAGGATACAAGGGATGGGATAACAATTGAGATGCAATATGAATGAGTCAATAAAATATATTTTCAAAAAGATTTCAAAGGTTCAACAGGTATGGTGGTGCATGCCTCTGATCCTAGCACTCAGGGAGGCTGAGGTAGAAGGATCTCTGTGAGCTAAAGTCCAACCTATTCTACTAAGTAAGTCTATGACAGCCAACAATATACAGAGAAACCCTGTCTTGGAAAAACCAATAATAAATAAATATATAAGTAAAAATTTAAAAATTCAAAGGTTCAAGAAATATATACTCAACGTTGAGCCAGATGACTGACATGGTGGAGTTTGAAAACCACCAGATTTTCAAAAGGATATACTTATCCCAATAGTACCTAAATCAACTTTTAAAAACACCTATCTGTAGTATTCTGTATAGTATAGCCTTTATGTCTGCTTTTATGTGAAATGTATAGTAAAGCCTTTGTGTCTGGCTTTGAGTGAAGTGTTTCAGCAAAGATGTTGAGTCAATCAGTAGAGTCTGCGAAATTGTTTTAAGACTGTTTGAACCTTGAAGAAATGTCTCCCTACAGAGTCTGCACTTGGTGCTACATGAGAGCTTGTAGCTGCAGAAACCTTGGACACTCCTGGCGAACTTGGAGTTCTTTCTTTTGATTATGGCCAGCCATGGTCAAAGGGACTGAGATTTGTGTGGGTTGTCTGCTCTCTTAGGCAGCAAAGACAAGATAACTTTGGTTGAGAGAACCTTTCTGAGCCTCAATTAATTTTGTGTAATGATTAAATAAGAGTAACTGGGAGTGAGCTATTTGGAGTCAGTATTTTCCACTAAGGCTGAATCCCTCTGCTCTTCAGAAAACAAAGGGTTAGTTAGGACCTGGTGAGCTTCTCTTTCTACTGCAGTACCTATGACCAACATCAATCAATATGTGCCTCCATGCTTGTTTTCTCTGATCAAACTAGAGATTACTGCTGATACTGGCCAGAAACTTATGGAGGCTGCCCATGTTGGTCCTGTAGGAGGCATGATGCATATCCAGGAAGGCAGTCTACCTTTTATGTAGAATGGAGATCTTTTATATGCTGATTAGGACCCAGGACACCCCAGATAGGAGATGAGGGTCATGGGTAAACTTTTACTATACCATTTATCATAGCCTCCCATCAGGCATAATCAAAATACAAAATACAGAGGACACATATCCCATTCACCCCCAAGGTATAGAAAGGGTACAAGAAATGGCTCAATGCTCCTCAAGGTCTATTACCCCTCTTAGGTGATATAGTGCCCACCTCCCCATCACACTTCCCTTGTTTGAGACCTTACCCTCTAAGTAACAGCAACTGAATCATCACTGCCTGACTGCTTTGGAAAATGTTGGCTGTGTGTCCCTCCCAGGTCAAACTTGGGACCACCACTTATGGCCTTGCCTGTTGTCTTATTAGACTCTCTCACCTCACTGCTTGTTAAGTGCTCTAAGCCAAATATCGCTACTACCCTTTTCTCTTCCCTCTCTGTTCAGTATCACAGACTGTTTAAACTCCTCAGGAACAGGCCTGGTGGGCACATTGGATTCAACCCTTAGTCCTACCATCCAGCATAGACATGCTGCAACATCCACAATGCTTTAATTCTTTGCAGCACTCAAGTTTACTGCTGCCTACCCACTGGATGGTCTGGGACTTTTGTCCTAGGGTTCTCGTTTCCAAAACTAAGGGTGGCACCTGGTAGGTAGGGAGCCCTTGTCTGTTCCTATCACAGGGTTTATAGGAGCATGGCATGTCAAATGAGCAGTTCATGTCCTACCCTTTCTCACAGTCTTGGGTATGGCTGCTGGCTTTACCACTGGAGTGGTGAGACTATTTCCTTAGATATTTACCATCAGTTTTTCTCTACGTTCATCCAGGATCTCCAATGGTTGCTTAGACAATCCTTACCCTTCATGGCCAAATAGACTCACTGGCAGTGGGGATTAGATTTACTAAAAGAGGAGGATGGTCTTCATCTCTTCCTCAGGGAGGAATGTTGCTTTTACGTCAACCAGTCACGTATAGTAAAAGATAAGATCTGACAGCTCCAGAAGGATCTCCAAAAACGTAAGTCCAATTTGGAATTGGATATTATCCTTCTTACTTAACCCTGTTTTCCTCCTTTTCTTTCTTATTTATTTATTTTATTGGGGGGGGGGAGTCGATACAGGGAATTTCTGTGTAGCCTTGTCTGCCCTGGACTGGCTTTGCAGATCAGGCTGGCCACAAACTCAGAGATCCACCTGCCTCTGCCTCCCAGAATGCTGGGATTAAAGGCATGCACTACAACACCCAGCTTCCCTCCTTTTCTTAATCCTACCAGTCGCACATTGCCTTCTAAACTTCTTGTTTAGATTTCTTCAAGAACATATCTGAAATATTTCTAACCAGACTTTTCACCAGTTGCTATTACAGGATTACTGACCCATCGCAACTGAGGCAGCAGTGAAGGTCAAGCTTGCCCCAAGGACTCTGATGCCCCAATTCAGCACTAAGTAAATCTAATGATAACATGTTGTCTCCCATTCTGGACCCCTGATTGTTTATCAACAGTAAAAAAAAAAAAAAGTGAATAGAATGTAAGCACCTTCAGGTGCAAGTGGCCATGCCCCACACCCAGGCTACTCTGAGAGCTGGACACAGCCCCTAGAGCTATGTCCTGCTCCCACCTCCCTGCCACCACTCCCCACCCAGACTACATTCAAATGGCCTTAGGGGTTATTTCCAGCCCCTTAAGATACAGATGACTAATCTTTGCTAGAGAGAGAGAGAGAGAGAGAGAGAGAGAGAGAGAGAGAGAGAGAGAGAGAGAGAGAGAGAGAGAGAGAGAGAGAGAGAGAGAGAGAGAGAGAGAGAGAGAGAGAGAGAGAGAGAGAGAGCGAGCACGAGAGCGCGCACACCCAAGATCAGGCCACAGAATCCAGCCAATCTTTGACCTCACTCCAATAGTAGGCCACAGAGTCCCACCAGTCCCTAAGCTTGCCTCAAGATCAGGACACAAAATCCCACCAATCCCAGGCCACCCTGGAAAGATCCACACCTCTTGCCCAAAGAAACTCTATATTCCTTCTGCTCAGTTCCTTGCTGCTTCTCACCCAAGCAGAGGCATCCAACCTCTTGTGTTTTTCCCAATAAATCTTTTGTGTGAGGTTCTTTATGCAATGTGACTTTGAAGTATTCACTGGGTCCCAACTGACAGGATATGTTCCCCCTTGGAGCAGTGACACTTACAAAAATCACTGGCTACTATTATCATAGCCATAGGCTCAAAATTTTAAATTTCTTTTGGTTGTTTTCTAACTATGGACTTAAAAGTGCTTCCCCCGGTGCTGAAAAAATCTATTTCCAATATATGGATGGAAGAAAGAGTGTCCATGCTTTTAACCCAGAACCATCCTTTGGGGTCCTCAGGCTTTTGCTATAGCTCAAAGGCATGAGTATATCCAGCTGTGTACAGATACTTGTTAACTGCTTTTTCTACAATGAGGAGTTCAATGCAGATTACAGGCAGCAGTAATGCTAATATTTAATCTAAAACTTCTCTTTTTGTAAACTTTAAAACATTTATGTAAGCTTCTGGCAGTCTCGACATGGGTCCACCTTTCCCAAGTCAAATGGGCTCCAGATAAACACTCTGTTCCCTACCACTGAGGGTGGGCTCTTTGTTTCCCTTGGGTGTGGGACTCCTTTTCATGTTTCTAATTCCCAGACCATAGGCCTGGAAGTTTCAAGTGTACTCCAATGATAAAGACCCCACCTCTAGGAGATCCAAGATGGCGGCGAGTGGTGTGGACCATGTTTAGAAGCTCCAGTAAACAATTGAGGGAATTGCACAGATTTCTGAACGAGGAACACCGAGGTCCCGACACAATGGCAGCAGGAGTGTTCCACGGTTCGAAGAGACCACGGTGCAGAGGACCTGCGTGTCCCTGCACACAGGAGGAGTGCGGATTTTCTTGGACTGGAGCAGCAGCGGCAGCTGAGGTTTGCAGCTCCAAGCCCTCTGGCAGAGGCGATTGGTGTGGTGGCCGGTGGGAGTTGCTGTGGGAGAGGGGACTCTGGGCAGGATTTGGGTCCCGTGGTGCCTTGAGACCCAAACTGGACTCGGCGGATAGTTCATCCCCTGAGTCTCAAGTTCAGCTCATTGCGCAGTGCTGTGGAGATGTTAGCTCAGCTCAGCAAGCAGTTCTGCCGGAGACACTAGCTCAGCTCAACCACAGCTCCCCTGCTGTGATGCAGGCTGGGCAGAGCGCTTAGTTCCACCCAAGGCGCTAGGTCAGCTCTGCCACAGCTCCCATGCTATGACGCAGGATGGGCGGAGTGCTCAGTTCCACCTGACACGTTAGCTCAGCTCAGCAAGCAGTTCTGCCCAAGACACTAGCACAGCTCAGCATGCAGTTCTGCTGCTCTGACTCAGGCTGAGGTCAGCACGCAGATTCGGCCCAGAGTCCCTAGCTGGACTTGCTGGGCAGGTTGGGCCCAGAGAGACTCTAGCTGAGCTTTGCGCACAGGCTCAGCGGCCCTGAGACGCTGGCTGGACTCGCCACGCAGTTTAGGCCCAGAGTCCCGGGCTGAATTCAGTGCGCAGTGTGGGTCCAGAGTCCCTGGATGAGCTCGGTGCACAATTCCGCCCCGGGGACTTGGCCAGAGCTCGGCATGCAGTTTGGGACCAGAGTCCCTAACTGTGCTTGGCAGACAGATTGGGCCCAGAGACTCTAGCTGAGCTTTTGGCACAGTCCTGGCTCTAAGACTCTGGTTGGACACAGTGCGCAGTTTGAATCCAGAATTCCTGGCTAAGTTTGGCGGACAGTTCAGGCCTTGAGTCCATAACTGACCACAGCATGCACTTTGGACCAAAAGCCCCTAGCTTAGCTTGGTGCGCAGTCCCAGCCCAAAAATTCTGGCTGGACTCTATATGCATTTTGGGACCAGAGCCCCTAGGGGAGCTCAGTGCGCAAATTGGGCCCAGAGTCTCTAGCTAAGCTCAGCAGACGGTTCAGGCACTGAGAATCTAGCTGAGCTCGGCTCGTGGTTCGGGCCCAGTGTCCCTGGCTGGACTTGGCAGGGGACCCAGAAGGCAGTGGATACTTTGACCTCACCCAACGCTCATTCAGAGACCCAGAACAATTCCAGGACCCACAGTACAGGGGATCTGAGGATCACTGGCTGTGAGAGTCCAAAACGACAGGGCTAGCCTCCTGCCATCCACACCAGAGAAGCTTCCAGCCTAAAGAAATCGTGAGAAAACAAGTGAATCTATCTCCAGACTCCCTCCACCCAACTCTGGAAGCTACCCAACAAAAACTGAGAAAGCAAGATCTCTAAAGGACAGCGTAAAAGCATACGCAAAAACTCCAAAACAACATGGCGTCTCCAGTTTCCAGCTACCCCAAAGAAAACAACCCAGAGAACTCAAACACAACGTAAATACAAGAAAATGATGTCAAATCCTTAGTAATGAGGATGAAAATGAAGGAAACAAATAAAATTCGTATTCAAATGCAGGAAGACGCAGCCAAACAGGTGAGAGACATAAAAGAAGCACATAGAGTGGAACTGGAATAATTTCAGGAAAATGTAAACAACCAGATGAAAGAAAGAAATAAAACAGTTCAGGCTCTGACGCCCTATAAAGAGGCAATAGAAGAAACTCAGGAATATACAATCAGATGAAAGAAATCATAAAAATCAGTACAAGATCTGAAGATGAAAATGGATTCAATGATAAACACACAGACAGAAGAAAAACGAGCACATGAGACCTCAGAGAAGAAGGCTAGCAACACAAAGGTGAATTTTTCTAATGGAATCCAAGAGATGGAAGAACGATCTCAGGACTAGAAGATACAATCACAGACCTTGAAGCAACCATTAAAGAAAATGCCAAATCTGGAAAACTCCTGACACAAAACATCCAAGAAATCAAGAATACCATGAAAAGAAGCAATCTGAGGATAATAGGCATTGAAGAACGAGAAGATATCAGACTCCAAGGCCAAGGAAACTATTCTCAACAAAATCGTAGAAGAAAATTTCCCCAATCTAAAGAAAGAGAGGCCTATAAACATACAAGAGGCCTACAGAACACCAAATAGAATTGACCAAAAAAGAAAAACTGCCTGTCACATAATAATCAAAACACAAAACATACAGAACAAAGAAAAAATATTGAAAGCTGCAAGGGAAAAGGGCCAAATAACATTTAATGGCAAACCTATCAGAATTACACCCGACTTCTCAGCAGACACCCTCAAAGCAAGAAAGGCCTGGACATAGATCCTGCAAACCCTAAGAGACCACAGATGCCAGGCCAGACTACTTTACCTAGCAAAACTAGTAATAACCGTTGATGGAGAAAACAAAATATTCCATGACAAAAACAAAATTCAAACAGTAACTATCCACAAATCCAGCTTTATAGAAGGTACTAGAAGGAAAACTCCATCCCAAAGGGTCAGAATCCAACCAAAACTACTCAGGAAATAGATAACTATCCCATGGCAAAAACACAACTACACAAACGCTCGACTGGAAACAACATCAAAATTAAGACTCTGAACAGTCACTGGTCATTAATATCTCTCAACGTCAATGGTCTCAGTTCTCCAATAAAAAGACACACACTAACTGAATGGGTGCATAAACAAGATCCAACATTTTTCTGCATTCAAGAAACACACCTCACCCATAATGATAGGCATTATCTCAGGGTAAAAGGTTGGAAAAAAGTATTCCAAGCAAATGGTCACAAGAAGCAAGCAGGCATAGCCATTTTAATATCGAACAAAATAGACTTTCAACCAAAATCAATCAAAAGGGATGCAGAACAACACTTCATACTCATCAAAGGTAAAGTCAACCAAGATGACATCATGATTCTGAATATCTATGCTCCCAATACAAGGGCACCCACATTTGTCAAAGATCAGCTAAAAAAGCTTAAACCACACCTCGATCCTCACACAATAATAGTGGGAAACTGCAACACCCCACTCTCACTGAAGGATAAGTCATTGAAACAGAAACTAAGCCAAGAAATAACATCATTAACCATTGCCATGGGTCAAATGGATCTAGCAGATATCTATAGAACCTTTCACCCAAACAAGAAAGAATATACCTTCTTCTCTGCACCCCATGGAACCTTCTCCAAAATTGATCACATCATAGGTCACAAAGCAGGCCTCAATAGATACAAGAGGATTGAAATAATACCTTGTATCCTATCAGATCACCATGCTCTTAGGCTGCAATTCAACAACAACAGAAATAACAAAAAGCCTACACGTACGTGGAAACTAAACAACTCTCTGCTAAATGACACCTGGGTCAGGGAAGAAATAAAGAAAGAAATCAAGGAGTTTCTGAAATTCAATGAAAATGAAGAAACAACATACCCAAATTTGTGGGATACATTGAAAGCAGTGCTAAGAGGAAAATTGATAGAACTAAGTGCCTTTAAAAAGAAATTGGAAACATCGCACATAAGCATCTTAACAACACAACTGGAAGCCCTAGAAAAAAAAGAAGCAGAAACACCCAAGAGGAGTAGATGCCTGGAAATAATCAAACTCAGGGCTGAAATTAACAAATTAGAAACTAAGAAAACAGTCCAAAGAATCAACAAAACCAAAAGCTGGTTCTTTGAGAAAATCAACAAGATAGACAGACCGTTAGCCAAACTAACTAAAAGGGAGAGAGACAGTATCGAAATCAACAAAATCAGAAATGAAAAGGGAGACATAACAACAGACACTGAAGAAATTCAAAGAATCATAAGCTCCTACTTTGAAGGCATATATGCCACAAAATTTGAAAATCTAAGGGAAATGGAAGATTTTCTTGATCAATTTAACTTGCCAAAGTTGAATGAAGAACAGATAAACAAGCTAAATAGTCCCATTTCCCCTACAGAAATAGAAGCAATCATCGATGGTCTCCCAACCAAAAAAAGCCCAGGGCCAGACGGTTTCAGTGCAGAATTCTACCAGACCTTCAAGGGTGAGCTAATACCGATACTCTTCAAGCTACTCCAAAAGATAGAAATGGATGGAAAATTACCAAATTCATTCTATGAGGCCATAGTCTCATTGATACCTAAACCTCACAAAGATTCAACAAAGAAAGAGAATTTCAGACCAATTTCTCTTATGAACATAGATGCAAAAATACTAAATAAAATACTTGCAAAACGAATACAGGAACACATCAAAGTATCATTCATCATGACCAAGTAGGCTTCATTCCAGGCATGCAGGGATGGTTTAATGTACGGAAATCTATCTATGTAATCCACCATATAAACAAACTGAAAATAAAAAACCACATGATCATCTCCTTGGATGCAGAGAAAGCATTTGATAAAATCCAACACCCATTCATGTTTAAAGTTTTAGAGAGATCAGGGATACAAGGCACTTTCCTCAACATAATAAAGGCTATATACAGCAAGCCAATAGCCAAAATCAAGGTAAATGATGAGATACTCAAGGAAATTCCTCTAAAATCGGGAACAAGGCAAGGCTTCCCACTCTCTCCATATCTCTTCAATATAGTACTCGAAGTTCTAGCCAGAGCAATTAGACAACAAAAGTAGATCAAGGGTATCCAAATGGGAAAGGAGGAAGTCAAATTGTCCCTAGTTGCAGATGATATGATAGTGTATATAACTGACCCTCAAAATTCTACTAGAGAACTCCTACAGCAAATTGGCTGAATACAAAATTAACTCAAAAAAGTCTGTAGCCTTCCTATACACAAATGACAAGCTTGCAGAGGAAGAAATTAGGAAAACCACACCCTTCACATTAGCCACAAGCAATATAAAATATCTAGGAGTTACCCTAACTAAGCAAGTGAAGGACTGTATGAAAAAATTTCAAAACTCTGAAGAAAGAGATTGAAGATGACCTGAGAAGATGGCATGATCTTCCTTGCTCATGGATCGGGAGAATTAACATAGTAAAAATGGCCATCCTACCAAAAGCAACCTACAGATTCAATGCAATCCCTATCAAAATACCTACACAATTTTTTAAAGACATTGAAATGTCAATTCTCAACTTCATATGGAAAAACAAAAAACCCAGAATAGCTAAAACAATCTTGTACAATAAAAGGTGCTCCAGAGGAATCTCCACACCTGATCTCAAACTGTAGTATAAAGCAATAGTAATTAAAATAGCATGGTACTGGCACAGCAACAGGCTGGTTGATCAGTGGAATCGAATCGAAGACCCAGATATGAATCCACACACATATGGTCACTTGATTTTTGACAAAGAAGCCAAATCCATTCAATGGAAAAAGGATAGCATCTTCAACAAATGGTGCTGGTCTAACTGGATGTCTATGTGTAAAAAAATGCAACTGGACCCATATTTGTCACCTTGCACAAAACTCAAATCCAAGTGGATTAAAGACCTCAACATAAAAGCAGAGACACTAAGCCACTTAGAAGAAAAAGTGGGAAAGAGCCTGGAACATGTTGGCACAGGAGACAACTTCCTGAACAGAACACCAACGGCCCAGGCCTTAATGTTAACCATTAATAAATGGGACCTCATGAGGCTGAGAAGCTTCTGTAAGGCAGGAGACACTGTCAAGAGAACAAAGCGACAGCTTACAGACTGGGAAAAAATCTTCACCAACCCTACATCTGACAAAGGTAATATCCAAAATATATAAAGAACTCAAAAAATTAAACACCACCAAACCAAATAACCCAATTGAGAAATGGGGCTTGGAACTAAACAGAGAATTCTCAACAGAGGAGTATAAAAAGGCTGAGAAACACTTAAAGAAATGCTCAACCTCCTTAGTCATCAGGGAAATGCAAATCAAAACAACTCTGAGATTCCATCTTACACCCATCAGAATGGCTAAGATCAAAAACTCAAGCGACACCACATGCTGGCGAAGATGTGGGGAGAGAGGAACACTCCTTCATTGCTGGTGGGAATGCAAACTAGTACAGCCACTTTGGAAATCTATCTGGTGCTATCTCAGAAAACTGGGAATAGGGCTTCCTCAAGACCCAGCTTTTCCACTCCTTGGAATATACACAGAAGATGCTCCAGCACACAACAAGAAACTTTGCTCAACCATGTTCATAGCAGCCTTATTCATAATAGCCAGAACATGGAAACAGCCTAAGTGTCCCTCAGTAGAAGAGTGGATAAAGAAACTGTGGTACATATACACTATGGAATACTACTAAGCTATTAAAAACAAGGAATTCCCGAAATTTGTGGATAAATGGATTGAGCTAGAAATGATCATAATGAGTGAGTTAACCTCATAAGCAGAAAGAATCAAATGGCATATACTCACTTATATCTGCATACTAGCCCAAGGGGCATGTCCCACGAAAGCCTTCACTTACCAGGAAACTGGGACAGAGGGGAAGGCATCCTATTGAGACTCTAAATGAGAGACGCATGGGAGAATAGCAAAATAAAAGGATACAGAGGGGCCTAGAAATCTACAAGTAGAACAATATGATAGGCAGATTTGGGCCCAGGGGTCCCGCTCAAACTAAGGCACCAGCCAAGGACAATACAGGAGGTAAACTTTAAACCCCTTCCCAGATCTAGTCAATGGTCAGAATATTCTCCACAGTTGAGTGGAGAGTGTGATATGACTTTCTCACGTACTATGGTGCCTCACATTTGACCATGTCCCCTAGAGGGGGAGACCTGGTGGCACTCAGAGGAAGGACAGCAGGTAGCCAAGAAGAGACTTGATACCCTATGAGAATATATAGGGGGAGGTAATCCCCCTCAGGAACAGTCATAGGGGAGGGGAATAATGGGATAATGGGCGGGGGGGAGGAATGGGAGGATACAAGGGATGGGATAAACATTGAGATGTAACAAGAATAAATTAATTAAAAAAAAAGAAATGCTATTATATAATTATTAGTATAAAATTATATTATATATGTAATTACCTTAATATATGTGACCTTAATCCCACCAAAAAACTCTTACACATCAGAACAATTTCCAGCAAAGTAGTAGGGTACTAAATCAACTTACAGGGATCAGAAGTCTTCCTATATACTAAAGACAACATAGTGAGAAAGAAATTAGAAAAGCAATTCCATTCAAAATAGCCCCAATAAATAAATAAAATACCTTAAAATAAATATAACTAAAGAAATTATATATCTTTACAAAGAAAACATTAAAAATACCAAAAAACAAGAAAGAAAGAAACAGATATAGAAAATATAAAGAGCTCCTGTGTTTACTGACTGGAAGAATTAATATTGTGAAAATGTCCGTAGGCTAAAAAACAATCTATAGTCTTAATTAAAATGCAACTGTTATTCACAGAAATAGGGAAAAAAACAGTCTTAAAATTCATTTGAGGCCACAGAGTGCTAAAGTAATGCTAAACATAAAGCTCACAGCTAGAAGTCCACCATTATTTGACTTCAATTTATACTACAGAGGCACAGAAGTAGCATGGTGCTTACACATAGAAAGACAGAGGCCGATGGAATAGAGGTAAAAAGAGAAGTCCACACAGCTTCAGCCACATGGACACTGATGTAGATTCCAGAAGTATATACTGAATAAAAGATAGTCAACTTAACAGATGATGCTGGGAAAAGCAATAGCGTGCAATTTCACCCTTGTTTCTCATGCTTCACAAAAATCAACTCCAACTGTACCGAAGACCTTAACGTAAAGCCAAAACTACTGAAATATCTAGAGAAAAAGACAAAAAGTACACTATAAATTAATAAGACTAAGGTTGCTTATAAAATAAGGTAGATCACTGACAAATGGACCCTCATAAAATCAACAGGCCTCTATTCCGCAAAGGAAGTTGCCAATATGTTTTAAGTTGCCCCTTAAAGAACTGAGGGAAAAACCTGCCAGTTATACATGTGATATAGGACTAATATCTCAAAAATTTAAACATTATAAAATTTTGAACAAGCAATGGATCGAACCAGAGTCCCCCAAAGAAGAACATTTATTAAAAAATTTTTTAAAAGTATTCACGACAGCAAGCTATCATGGAAATGCAAATTAAAACTACTTGGAGATTTCATCTCATCCTAGCCAAGATGGCTTCTATCAAGAAAACAAATGAAAACAAATGCTAGCAACAATGTAGATAAATATATATATTCACTTTTGGTAGGAATGAAAACTGTGGCAGTCACTAAAAAAATCAATGTGTTCTCAAAAAGGTAAAAACAGAACCACCATATGGCTGAGCTACACCACTTGTGGGCATTTACTCCACAAGACTCTACAGTGTATAACAGAGGCACCAGTCTTTCCATGTTCATTGTTGTTCTATTTAAAATAGCTAGGAAATGAAAATATCCATGAAATATTCACCAACTGATGGAGGGAAACTGGAGCTATGGTATACATAAACAATGAAAGTCTGTTTAGCAACAAAAAAAAAAAAAAATAATGAATAATTCAGGAAAAAAAATGTTTAGAACTGGAAAATAGTATGACCCGGGGCCAGAGGCACAAATAGGCTAGTGCTGCTCTCAACATGGGTCAGAGAAAAATATTTTAAAGAGAGAGATAATTAATGTAGTCTCTGGTTAAAATGCTTAGAGTAAGTCAGTGTTCAATCCTAAATGAGACATACCACTCTTTCCAAGGCATGGAGAGCATCAAAGAAGAGGGCATGGAAAGACTGCAAACTGAAGGCTCAAGAATTAACATGGCTGTCATAGTCATGAACATACAACAACACAAGACTCTGTGTGTGTGTGTGTGTGTTTGTGTGTGTGTGTGTGTGTGTGTCTGTGTACACACGATGGGGGCAGGGATAGATGAGTAGAAGAGAATCAAGCAAGAGTGACACAGGGATAGAGCTGATTCAATATGTAAGCTGTAACATTTCACTATCAATAAATCAAGCGATAACTAGAATGAGCAAGGAAACCTGGGAAAGGGACAGCTAGTGATGCAGGAAGAAAACTGGGGATCTAAGTGACCAATAAAACAGGACGAAAACCCATAATGAAATCAGGAAAAGAAACAAACAAAAACAGGAAGGGAAGGAAGGGAGGAAACAAGAAAGGCAAAATAGAGAGACATTTCCAGAAGTCAGAGAGTAACAACAATCATCAGTGTAAGAGGAACCAAGACAAGTCCTGATGATCTATCAAGGAAAGTCTGAGACCTGACCATGGGAACCAGCACACTGACATCACTGATAGCTGTAAGGTAAACAGTTTCATTATGTTGAGGAGCTACATGACTGGAAACGAAGCTGAGAGAAGAGAAATTACTCCAGGAAAAAGCAATGAGGAGGTCTACTGCAGAGAAAGACAGAAAGGAGTCCTGAGGTTGGCCCTGCTGGAGGTGCTAGAGACCCTAAGGCTCAGGCCCAGGAGGTCCTTAGTTCATGGAGGTATCTCTTAAAGGAGGTAGCTAACTTTCTTTTGTGATGTTTTGCTCAGTGTGCACCCCTGCCATGATGGGCCACCACAGGTCTGCTGTAGCAGGGCAACCCACACCACTGACTGAAACTAAACTTCTGTGAAGTCAGTGTTTCAATATTTGTCATGGAGGTGGAAAGCTAACGTAACAGTAGTCCTCAACCCCTTATGAGGATCTCTCCTATGAAAGAGAGAGAGGGAGAGGGAGAGGGAGAGGGAGAGGGAGAGGGAGAGAGAGAGAGAGAGAGAGAGAGAGAGAGAGAGAGAGAGAGAGAGAGAGAGAGAGAGAGAGAGAGAGAGAGAATGAATGAGAATATGTGAACCAGAACTGAATACCAGAATACTGGGAACTAAAAGTTTAAGTAGGGATGGGGGCAGAGAATGGGGACATGAAGGGCAAGGAGATGGGTTAATCAAAAACAAGGACTATGGGGCAGCTTTATGAAATCTCTCCAGTTCATAAGATAATTCAAGCATCATTTTTAAAAGTTTAAGGGAAGTTTGAATAGAGGCCCCATAGGTAAGCAATGCTGCTCCTAGAAGATGAGTTACTAAATGAAATTCTCAGTGCCAAGCACCAATTACCTTCCTATGGGTGCTGTAACTGGATCAGAGAGGGCCGAGAGGCACCAAAAGCAAGAAAAGAAAGGTTGTTGTCATTTCTCTTGTTTGCCCATCATAACTAGACAGAAAAGCGCTGTTGATGAAAACACAACACACTTCACTTTAATTTCCAGATATAGAGAAATTAGTCTTAAATTAACCAGGAAATACTTTCCCTGGTAACTAGTATTCACAGTGCTAGAAAGTGTTTTGCAGGATGTTGGGGGAAGAGACATCAGTGGTCTTTCCCAATGCCGAGTCCTGCAGGCAACATTAATGCACTGACAGCAAGATGTGCCCACAGTTTATGGGAGTAACCAGCTACTCTCCTGACTGTCTGTTCCACAGGCAAGAGTTCATTCCTGGTACTATAAACACAGTCAAAACCTACAACTAGAAAGCCATAAGCCCTAGAGGAGAACTTATTGATATTATTTTGCTAAATGGTCATATTATCAAACACCCTTCCAAATATTTATGTTTATATCCATAGATTTGTACTGTTATCAAAACTTGTCAGAGAAGCCTCTGATTACACAGTGTAGTGGTTACTGCAAAGAGTTATAACTGTTCAAACTGCTGAGAGTAAGCAATTGTGAGTGCTCATAGACGGGACATCTGCATCAGCCACCCTGACTAAGACTCAGACAATAACAAGGAAGATGGGGCAGGAAGAATTTAAGAGCTAGAGGATAAGTAAGAGTGCTCTGGAAGGCTGTCCTCTGGACACAACATGGCTATCACACACAACTCACAGCAGCTCAGTAGCCACAGCTGCACAAGACGGGGAGAGTTAAAAATCTAGAATGGGGAGGAAGGAATTCCCAATAGCTCACCTGTACTCAAGGAGCTAATGGAAGTCTGCTGCTGAGGGAGGGGCTCTTTTCTTTTGCCCCTACTGCAGTGGCTGACTAAACACACACACACACACACACACACACACACACACACACACACACACACACACACCACTAATTGGACATAGTGGGTTATAAAAGAAAAGGCATGACAGAGGGAGAAAGATGGGAGCTATTTGGGGAAGCAGAGGAGCTAGAGGGGAGGAGTAGGGAATGGAAATGACCAAGATGTATTATACACATATAGTAAATTTTAAAACAAAAATTTTAGGGTGGGAACATTTAGTGTAACCGCTAATTTGTCTATAAAACTAGTGAAATCCTTTTTTATAGGCCAAGTCTGACCTATAACCCAAGCACTAACTTGGGCCAATCCTTCTTCCTCTGCCTCCCAAATGCAGAGAAAAAAAGACTTGAGCAACCACACCCAGCCAGACACAATTCTTCTTTATCTTACCTTCTTTTCCCATTAAGTTGCATCTTTTGCCAACATATTTATTATACAGCTTATTTAGTATTTCATCATTAACAACTTATTTATTACCTATTAAATAATTAGAGCAAATTATTTTCAAAGAATCAATACATGAAAAGGCTTTGTATGTCAATACTATATATACATATGGGATGTCACAAACACATTATATGAAATTTCATATATATACTATATATGTACATATACACATGCATACATCTGCATACACACACAATTACAGGTCCTGACATGTACTAAGCAAGATATATATTACAAGCAGTACCACTGACTGAGCTATATCTCCATCCTTTGAAGACCATTTTTTATAAGTATTCTATTATAAAATTAATAGGTACAGAACTAATTATGAATCATAAACATTTGAAGCAACTTTAAGTGCAACCCTAATTATCATTTCAGTGAGGAAACCAAATAATAGCAGGGCTCTATTTCTGATCTGTCAGGATAATTGGATCTCCAATACCAGCATCTAGTCCTCTGCATTACCTCTATGGTTTCCTCTCAAAAAGGCCAAGCCAGTTCTCAATACAGAACTTCAGTTTTCCCCCTAACTTCTACCTAACACTATGGTTGTTTGGTTGAATAGGCTCAAGTATTTGAAGACCTGGTCCACTGTTGGTGGCGCTGTTTGTTGAAGTTTAGTAGGTATAGCCTTGTTGAAGAAAGTATGTTACTGGAGGTAGCCTTTGAGGGTTCCAAGACTTACACCATTTCCAATTTGCTCTCTCTGATCTGTGCTTTTGGTCCAAGGTGTGAACTCAAAGTTTCCTGTTCTTGTTGCCATGCTGTCCCTTCCACCATGAACTCTAAACCTCTGAAGCCGTAAGTCCAAATAAACTCTCCTTCATACATTCCTTTGGTCATGTTTTATCATAGCCAGTTGATCTGTGCTCTTCACTACCTGGCAGTAAGTCAGAGACTATATTAGCCATCCCTTCATATGAACACTGGGCTGAAAATCTTTTTGCAGCTTGTGACTGCTATAGATTTGTCCATCACTAGCTTGCAGGATGGTCTTCAGGAAAGCCCCATGTCCTGTTTCTCTCTCTACTAGAATACTAGCTGATTTCACCATAATATATGTTGCTACCCGTATACTGTCTGCTTTCCCACCACAGTGTGATCACAGAGTGTGTTCAACCTTACTCACCACCCCATTCTCCATCCCCATTGATGAATAACTACGAGACATCCAACTGTTGAATAAACTTCTATATTTTGCCCCCAGGAGACAGGTTACATGTGCTGTCTCACAGATGCTTTACTCAGGTCCCATAGAGGATGGCAAGCTGCTGGAAGCAGCGCAGGTTCCACCTCTTATTAAGATATTGGGTGTTGCTAAGAATTCCTTTTATTATTGCTCATTTACAAAGAGCCAAATATCATTACTTTAGCTTACCCATTTATCAAGAAGTTGTAGACTGTTGGAAAATAAGCAGAAGATCAACGTTATTTTTCGTCTGGAACCAATTTAATAAGTCAATCAGTAAGGATTTTACACTAGTTACAATCCAAGCATATCCAGCCACTCTACGGTCCTATAACTGTTCTTTCTTTTTCTCCAAGAATGTATTCCCATGTTTTCATCTTTGTGTTTAAAAAAATCCCCAACAATGTCTCCTTTTAAATTCTCACTTTCTAGAAAATATACCAGATCTTTTCTCTGTTTTTTTCCAAAATATTCATATAAAGGAAGAATATATATATATATATATATATATATATATATATATATATATAAACTTTAATGAAAATCTCTAAAATCGTTATTAAATCTTTATTGAAAAAACTTTAACTGTGGAACCTAGAAATAAGCCCAGTGATAAACATTTAGTGCCCTATGCATTGCTACTGAAAACAAAATAAAGCTTCCCCCCCCCGCCCCCCGTGCAGTGCTTAAGAACTACATATTGATATGCTTTAACCGCAATGTCACCTCACCTGCACCAGAGCTGCTGAAGTGTGTAAGCAGTACTGGCTTTTAGATGCCAGATGGTGCTTCATCACATGACAAGGCTAAGACAAACAGAACTTGTTATATTGTTTCTCTCTCTCTCTCTCTCTCTCTCTCTCTCTCTCTCTCTCTCTCTCTCTCTCTCTCTCTCTCTCTTTCTGTGTGTGTGTGTGTGTGTGTGTGTGTGTGTGATTGGAAATGTTTGATTAAATATATTTTTATGTAAAATATCTGCTCAGATATCTGGTGGCACTGGAAAATATTATTTCATCGAAGTATAGATACTTACTGCCATAAACAGCTTCAGGTGTGTGCCTATCAAACAAAATCTTCACACCCTGGGCTACAGACTATTGTTAACATGAAATGAATATGCTACTAATGTACTACAGGGCCCTATAGGGAAAAGTCTTGGCTCAGCAGTTCCTTCCGTGATCCCTGGGAATATGGAGAAGCCATTTAACTCTATTGTGTGTCTATTGAGTTTAATTGTCTTTTTTTATTTTATTCAAATTTATAATTGAGTGTTTTTACATGTTGGGACTCATCAAAATTACTCATTCCACAAACAAACAAACAAACAAACACAAAGCCTTGGTTTTGTATTATCAAAACACTAATGCTTAGAAATTAAGCTGTCAATCAATTCAATCTCCTTTCAAATAAAGGATGAAAGTCTCAGATATGAGATCTGTGTATAATGAGTTATTCTGGCTTTTATTCTGTGAAAAGAAGCACATAGAAATCATCAAATTAAATATTTTCTAGGACAGGTTCAACCCGTACTGTAGAACACTGAGATTTAATAAAACATAGCAATTATTTTCTTTCCTTCTGTACTTTAAATTCTATATGTGCAGTTGCTGAAACATCTAAGCAGATTCTCCTAATATGTTTAGGAGCAGAACACTCATAATTTGTCTGCTCATTTCTTCATTCAAAATATGACTCTTGTAAACCTCTTTATGTAGAAAATAAGTCCCATTTCCCCCCTTCTATTGTATTTTCTTGTCTTATTTGTTAGAAAGTTTAATAATTTTTGGTGTATACGTAGTTTCCTAACTAATAAGCAGGATAATGTTCTCCTGAGGTTATTCTACTGATTAAATGATATATTATTTACAAATAGTGAACCATTGTTCAATTATAATGCACGGCACAAAAGCATGGGTGCTGTTGTCATATAGGTCCCAGGACAGGCGGAATCTTTCAAAAGACTTACTCCTAGCAGAATTCTTCAACCTCTGTTCTTCTTGTGCATGGGGCCAGGCACTAACACCGGACATGCCTCAACCTATTCCTCTGCTTCATATATGGAGCCTGCTATGCTTGACTGCATGAAGCCTCAGATTTAGTATCCCTGGGGGGGCGGTGCTCCAAGATGACATCACTTATTCCTTGTACTGGGATGAAGTCTGAAACCTGTTACTAAGTGAAGAAAGACTGTTCTTTAACTTAAGACGCTAGTGCCATTTGAGCCTCATGTGGCATTTCAAGCACCTTGCCTTCAGCGTGTATCTGCACATTGTGTCCACCTCTCCACTGCTCATGGTCACCAGCTTACAACTTCGAGTGCCTCATGTGTTTTGGTACAGGTTAATTGATAAGGTGGGTTTACACACAATGCCTTTTGGGCTCCCGCCTTGTTAATATTTCCCTGTGGCCTCTCTGAAGCATATACAAAACAGAATATTTTTGTATAGTTTGGAAGTGGGACACTATTTAAACAAATTTGCTATAATTAAGTTGGGAAGCGTCACTGACCTAAAATGAATGCAACCTGAGATCCTTCATTTGATTCTGACCCTGAACCAGAAAGGAACTGAAAAATTGACTGGTTGAATTCCCTGAAACAAATGACGCTTGAGTGGTTTCATGCATAATAACTGCCTTTGATGTAAATGGGGCCATCCGTCAGCAGCCACAGATGTCGTGATGTACCCGCTACTTCTGCAAGGCCTTTTACATGGGACAACGTTCCCAGAACCTAGCAGTCTTTGCATAGCTCATGCTTGAGGGTTCAAGTCAGAGTACTGAGCCTTCAAAGAGTCTGGTGAAGACTAGAAAGAAATGCTAGCAGACAGGTACTGGCATATGCCCCTTCCTAACAGTATCATCAGAGAATTTATTATCTGTTCATACAAAAGTAAATAGGATGCTGTTGTCATATAGGATCCAGGACAGGTGGAATCTTTCAAAAGACTTCCTTCTAGCAGAATTCTTCAACCTCCATTCTTCTTGTGCATGCGGCCAGGCACTAACACCGGACATGCCTCAACGTATTCCTCTGCCTGCGTCTTGTGCGGAACCTGCTGTACTTGACTGCATGGAGCCTCACATTTAGTATCCCTGGCTGGTAGAAAGGATGGTAATTCCGGGAAGCAACACAAACCACTGTGCTGTTTACACATCTTATCCAGGTGCTATACGCTACTGTGCTTTATTCCATTTAAAACAAATATACGCTTATATGCTTGCAGTATGCATGATGAACTTAGGATGAAAATAAAAGGAGATGGATAGGAGTCGTTTTCAGAAAAAAATTACCACAGAGAAGCCTTCAAAGCAGCAATTCATTTCATCACCTCCAGGCTGACAGACTACTGACATTAAAGCAAAGGCATGTCCTAATCGTCACGCATGTATCCACTTTTTTCTTTTTTCACATTTGTATGCTAATCACAAGAAGCAAAAATAGACTAAGATTGGAAATCAAAGATTGGTTGTATACAGGTAATAGAGTTCTTGAATGCTTTATTTAAAGATAGAAGGCTCTTGAACCAGGCTTTATTATTGAACTAAGACTATCTATCCTTTTTGACACTTTTTAAATTAAGTTCTTCCTCTAATTTATGTTTTTGTCAGCTTTCTTCCTTTACTTGGTTTTAAACTGGCTTCCCCGCCTCTCTCTAAGTAATAAACTACTCCACAGAGAAGAAAAAAATTTTAATGACCCTCAAAATTCAGATTAACAAAATGGATCATTTGTACACAGCCATAGAATTATGGATCCTTTTGAAATATCTGTGCAGAAATTTCACCGGATGCAAAATTTCATTTTTCCTCTCTCTGACATATCTCTGACTTTTCCCTTTAAAAAATGGAATAGTTACAGTTCCTCTATACAAAGGTCAAATACTGGAACACAAAGGGGATATAGGGTACCATTTTGAGGTTCAAATAAAGCAGGAACGTTTTTTTTTCTTCATGAACTAAGAGAGATGAGCTGGGGTGTATTAACATTTCTCACAGAAAACAATTTGTTGAAGCTTGACTTGGACCACACAGGCTGTCTGCCCTTCCCTAAGGCTCAGTCCGCCTCCCTGTTCTTGTGAAGCCAGCCTGCCTCCCAGTACATTCTGCCTCCCATCTGACTTCCGCAGAGTTTGTGGAGCTCAGGACAAACAGAACAGGAGAGCAGCTGCATGCTGGTGAGTGGTGGCGGCACAACATCTACAATGCTGTCTCGCTAGAACAATGTTTGGAGCCTAACTTCCCCACTCACCACCATGTCTACTTGGGAAATGCAAACCAAACTTACTGAACAAATTCTTCTGCTTCCTGGCCTTATCTTTGTTTTAACACTGATTATAGCAGGGGACAGGAGAGTGGGATAACACAATGCTAGAGAAAGCAGAATTCTACAATTAGGTTAGGGTGGGGACCAAAAGTTGTCTTTAAAAAGTGGCATACTCGTATGATATCTTTCCCGTAAAGTTACATTTCTCAGCACATCACATCCATGGGCATGCAGCTGATTTCCACAAAGTATGTGTTTCGGCTTTCCACAGATTATGGAGCTGGTTCTTTTCTGCTTCCCTTTATTTTACCAGTCCTTCAAGACCTGGTGGTGTGCTATGTCTTCTCCAGGAACTTCAAACATATACATTTCCCAATGCCTCATATTCCAACCAGCAGAGAGACACAATAGTGCAATGAGCACAGAGCATGCCAGCCAGCCCGGGCTCAAATGCTGGCTCTTATTGGTAGTGTTTCTCTTCATGACTTAGTTTCTCCACCTGCAGATTAGGTAAATAAAAATCCTTGTACTACTAAATTCCTATAAGTTTTGAATAAAGTTTGACACACAGAAAACACCATTGATAATATACACTAAATAAGATAAGTTCAATAGATAAAAGCTGATGGAAACATAATTAAATCAGATAATTATTCTTTGGAAACTGTGAAGTCAGAGTGCAGAGGGTTGAAATGAATATCTAGTATCTTAAAAAATTTGCAGTCTAGCATACTATTTAAGTCAACTACACAAATAAGTAAAGTGTAGAACGTTGTTGGGCATGGTGATGTACGCCTTTAATTCCAGCACTCAGGAGGCAGAGGCAGGTGGATCGCTGTGAGTTCAAGGTCAGCCTGGTCTACAAAGCGAATCCAGGACAGCCAAGGCTACACAGAGAGACCTTGTCTTGCTTGAAAAACCAAAAAAAAAAAAAAAAGTACAATATTAGAATGAACTAGAATTTGCAAGAGCAAATCAATAGATACCACTGAAACTTAAAAAAAGATGAAGTAGCAATTAATTTAAAAAATATTAGAGGAATAATAGAGAATGCTGTTTCATATCAATTATTTGGGAATTGTTAATAGCTAATGATTTTGTTCATAATACATGAGCCACAGAGGTTGAAGTAACAAATATGATATGCTGGATAGAGAACATACTTCACTAAAACTTTGTGTGTAGCAGGGTATGGTTGCACACCCCTTTTATCCTAGCATTCTGGAAGCAGAGAAAGGCCAATCTCTGTGAGTTCAAGGCCAGCCTGGCCAACATAGTGAGGTCAAGGCCAGTCAAAGCTAGAAAGTAAGACTCTGTCTCAAAAAACAAAGCAAAACCAATTGTGTGTATTAAAATACCCCCTTGACTCCACAAGTGTCAGCTTTGCAGGTTTGTGATGGGGCTCAGTAATATGTGGAGACCAGAGTGGGCAAAAGGTGTGGGGACAATGGACTAGCCTTGGATCCTAGTTCTCACACTCCTCAGCTTTGTCTATGCAGGTAAAATTCTGGAAAACATTTTAGCATGCTTTCTTCATACCTATATCCCATGCTTCTAACAGTATTACTTCACTACACTGTTGCAATTGTGAAATCAAGAAAGACATACAAGAAGCATTAGTAAGTGGTATAGATTTTTTCATTTACTTACAAATTTGAAATATGAAATGTTCATTTCTTTTCAAAAGGTGTATGTATGCATTGTGTGTACATATGTATATATATATGTGCCTTGACATATGTACAGAGGCCAGTGTAGGTTCTTTCCTTTCACTATATGGGTCCAAGAATCAAACTTAGGTTGTCAAGCTGGAGCCTCTACCAAAAGCCATCTTATTTGACTCTCAATGCTAATATCTACTAGCTGAGTATAGAACAGTGCATTCTAGATTGTGAAGGTTAGTTTTCACTGTCAATTGGACTTGAACTAGAATCACTCAGCAGACATACATCGAGGTGTCGGTGAGGGCATTTCCAGAGAGAATGAATATCATTCACTCCAGACAGAATTAAAAGAGAGAAAGAAAACTGTTGTCTGACTGCCTCCTTTCTTACTCTGGTTCCGAATTCACCCAGAGGTAAGTAAGCAGCCTCACCTTTCTGTCCTCTAAGCCATGAGCCATTTTTGGCAGCAAACTTCCTGCCGTGATGGACTGTATCTACTTCTTCTATGAGCAAACTGAACCCTTCTTACCTTGCATTGGTTTTTGACCGCAGAAGTGAAGAAAACAACTAATTCTGTGAAGGACCATCACTGCCATAAAGATAAATGTGTAGCTGATAGGCTATGGAAGCACCAGAGCCTTAGCCAAGAAACCCTAGAATGCTAGGCAAGGTTTAATGGGCCATGCTAGAGGGACTTTGGAAAGTCTGAACTCTGGTAAAAATGTAGAAAGCAGGAAATGTGCTCGTGAGGTTTGAGAGAAGGAATAAGGACTCTGCCAGGAATTATCTAAGGCCTATTGATGTTGTATTTGAGAAAATAATCTAATTAATTTATTCATGTATCCTAAGATTTAAATTAAAAATAGTAGGCTACGTTTTTTTCATGGTACGTCAATATAGCACAATATTTGGACTGTAATATAGGCAATGCTCACTGTATTTACTCAGATTTATAGTGAGAAAGTAAAAAGAGAACACAAAGATATGAGAAGGTACAGTCTGATAAGGAAAGGACTGAGAAGCCAGTTAAAGTTGAAGAATAAGTGTGTGCATACAAAGTAGCTATAATTGTTAAAGAGATTCACGCCACTAAAGAGAAAACAAGGGATCCAGAAATAGACAATAAGAAAAGTGCCTTCATGGGGCTGAGAAGATGGCTCTATTCCAAAACTTTAGGGCTCAATTCCCAGTACCCATGTAGCAGCTAACAACTGTCTGTAAATCCAGTTCCAGTGGATTCAACTTCTTCTTTTGACCTCCATGGGCACCAGGTACACATATAGCACCCAGACATACATACAGGTAAAATATTTACAGATATAAGGCTAAGAAATGGAGGAAGAGAGGGAGGGATTAAGAGAAGGAGAGAGGGAGGGAGGAAGAGAAAGAGAAAGAAAGTGAATAAGCATCTTGAGTGTAGGAGTTTACCCATTAAGAGCTTTAGGGTCTAACAGTGCAAATGCACTTGTAAAACTTTCATGAAAGCACAATATACTAAAACATATGTAATATAAAGAGGCATTCTAAAATGAAGTTTAAAACTATACCTATCTATGTTAAAAAATTTAGTGGACTCAAACAAACACTCAAAAAACTTAATGAGGCAAAGCTTTGAAAAAATAAGAATAAGTCAAACCCCAAATCAGTATGTAAAATTAAATAACTGGAATCAAGACAGACATTAATGAACTGGAACTGAACAATATACAAAGTATCAATGAAACAAAGTATCCGTTGAGGTCTCAGCCACAAAAGGACATCCATATAAGGTCAGCTTCCCCTCAAGGATCAGGGAACACTGCAAAAGATTCTAAAAGCCAAAGGTCAGGGGAACTATGGTGAAACAGTATTTTTCAGGCATGACCAGACAAGCAACACTCATAAACTAATAGCAGCTGTGGTTGCCTGAACAAGGTCTGCATAAGACCAAGCCAAGCAACATTTGGGGTAGGGCTCCTCACACGCCTTCCACTCTAAGCAGAGGAGCTAAAGGCAGTTGATGGTTGCTTGAAGGGGAGGTTGGCTGATATTTTTTACGAGTGTAGCCACTAGTAAGTCAACCATGCTGCAGTGGACAGAATCGCACCCAAGCATATGCAGTACAAATTATACACAGTGGATTATAGGACAAAAAGAAAAGAGTACACAAAGCTGGAAGGCATGGAGTGGATTTAGGAGGAATTTTGGACAGTAGTTGGAGTAAATATCATCAAAACATGCATATATACGCATACAGACTCATATATTCATATATATATATATATGAAACTCTCAAGGTGTTAAGAAAAATTTTATAATAAAAAAATGAGAAAGTTAGACAAGATAAATGAACCCTTAGTTAACAAACCAAAGAAGAAAGTATACCTAAATTAAATCAGTTGTAAAGGGGGTATTATAAGAGAGTGGAGCTGAAAAAGACTGTTGCAGATCCTTGTCTTCTAGACACGACAGGGTCATTTCACTCATGAACACATAGCAGCTGTGCTTATTCATACAAGATCATAAGAGTCAATGCCCTAGATGGATAAAGGATGGGAACAAAAACCTCATCCCCAGCTGAGAAAATACTGGCAGCTGATAGTCACCAGAGAAAGAAAAGTCATTTTTCTTTGAGGATGTGGCCCCTGGAAGTTTACCCATGCTCTGGTTGATGACTCCATATTCATGAACATACAAGAAGCAATAATTAGAATAGGTAGTATTTCTAAAAAACACATTAGGTTGGGAAGAAGACGTAATGGGGAATGTCCAGGAGGAACTGGAATGATGGAAAAGGGGTTAATATAATCAAAATACATTGTATTCATCCACAATAAAATAGCAGCAAGTAATATTTTAAAAGAGGTTTTAAAAAGTGCTCATAAAAAGGGGAATACAACATAGTAGATACCAATGAAATTTGAATAATTACAGAACACTTTTTTACATTTATTCTCTCTCTCTCTCTCTCTCTCTCTCTCTCTCTCTCTCTCTCTCTCTCTCTTTCTCTCTCTCTTCTCTCTTTCTCTGTCTTTCTCTGTCTCTGTCTGTCTGTCTGTCTGTCTGTCTCTCTCCTCTTTCTCAAAAGTCAGAAGATTCCTTGTAGGAGTCATTTTCTCCTTCCAACTTGTTACTGGACATCAAACTCATGTCATGAAGCTCATGGGTGTACACCTTTACCCACGGAGCCCTCTCACAAGCTTGAAGGACATACTTTTAAAATGTTTTTGATACAGAATCTCAATTTGTAGTTCTTTAATTTGAGGGTTTTTTATTTTATTAATTTATTCTAATTACATCTCAATGGTTATCTCATCCCTTGTATCCTCCCATTCCTCCCTCCCTCCCATTTTCCCCTTACTCTCCTCCCCTATGACTATGACTGAGGGGGACTTCCTTCCCCTTTATATGCTCATAGGGTATCAAGTCTCTTCTTGGTAACCTGCTATCCTTCCTCTGAGTGCCACCAGGTCTCCCCATCCAGGGGACGTGGTCAAATATGAGGCACCAGAGTACCTGTGAAAGTCATACCCCACTCTCTACTCAATTGTGGAGAATGTCCTGTCCACTGGCTAGATCTGGGTAGGGGTTTGAAATTTACGGCCTGTATTGTCCTTGGCTGGAGCCATAGTTTGAGCGGGACCCCTGGGCCCAAATCTGCCTATCATAATGTTCTTCTTGTAGGTTTCTAAGACCCTCTGGATCCTTCTACTTTGCTATTCTGCCATGCTTCTCTCATCAAGAGTCCCCATAGGATGTCCTCCCCTCTGTCCCAGTAATTTGTAGTTCTTGATGGCCTGAAACTCACTATGTAAAACAAGCTGGCCTTCTTAAACTCACAGATATCCTCCTGCCACTATCTTCCAACTGCAAGGATAACCTTTTAAGACGTTCTAAACTTGTATTCCACTGAATTGAACAATACTAATATTTTTAGTGTTTATAGAATTTGTCATACATTATGTTTTAGTCATATCCCCCCAAACTTCTCTCAGATCACCTCTCAGGTTAATAAAAAGCAAATAAACCAAAACAAGAATAAAAAATTCTCTGAATTATAAAAAAAAGTGCAGGTCAAGACA
This sequence comes from Acomys russatus, assembly GCF_903995435.1. NCBI lineage: Eukaryota > Metazoa > Chordata > Mammalia > Rodentia > Muridae > Acomys > Acomys russatus. The sequence continues at coordinate 25,824,087 of NC_067138.1, forward strand.
GATACTTCCTAACTCTACCAGATTTATAGAAATAAACAACACCAATGCTTCTTTCAAACTGCCCTCTGAAACAGAAAATAAAGGAATAGTAGCAAACACTTTAAAAAATTATTTATTCAGATTACATCCGATTATTATCCCTTCACTTGTACCTTCCCGTTCTGCCCTCCCTCCCCTTTTCACCCTATTCCCCTCCCTTAGACCTGTGACAGAAGGGGACCTCCTACCTCACCATATGCTTCCCCTTCCTCTGAGTGCCACCAAGCCTCTCCACCAAGGGGAAGTAGTCAAATGGGGGTACCAGTGTTCATGTCAGAGTCAGTCCCCACTCTCTGCATAACAGGGAAAAATGCATTGCCCATAGGCTAGATCTGAATAGGGGGTCTAGGTTTAATGCATACATATAACAAATTCCTTTTATGAACCCAGTACCACGTTGATGGATTTTAAAAATCAGATTAACTATGGCCCAAATCACTCTGATAAATTATCAACAACACTTGATCTTAGCCAAAACACCAAGAAGCAATATTAAAAATTCAAGAAACTAAACAAATCAAATAACCCAATTTAAAAATGGGGTACCAAGCTAAATAGAGAATTCTCAACAGAGGAATACCGAATGGATGAGAAACACTTAAAGAAATGCTCAACATCCTTAGTCATCAGGGATACGCAAATCAAAACAACTCTGAGATTCCATCTTATACCCATCAGAATGGCTAAGATAAAAAACTCGAGTGACAGTACATGCTAGCAAGAATGTGGAAAAGGGGAAACACTCCTGAACTGCTGGTGGGAGTGCAAACTTGTACAACCACTTTGGAAATCAGTCTGGTGCTTTCTTTGAAAATTGGCACTAGTACTTCCTCAAGAACCAGTAATAGCACTCCTGGGCATATACCTGAAAGATGTGCCACCATATAAAAAGGACATTTGCTTAACTATGTTTATAGCAGCTTTATTCATAATAGCCAGAATCTGTAAACTGATGTCTATAAACTGATATAAACTAGATGTCTCTCAACTGAAGAATTGATAAAGAAATTATAGTACATTTACACATGGAATACTATTCAGCTATCAAAAACATGGAAATCTTGAAATTTTCAGGCAAATGGATGGAACTAGAAATGACCATCCTGACTGAGGTAACCTAGACCCAGAAAGACAGGTATGCTATATCCTTATAAGTGGATATTAGACCAACATAGATATCCTCTGAGAGACTCTACTCAGCAAGGACATCAGGACAGATCCTGGGATTTGCAGCTGGGCTCTGGGGGAAGTTATATGGAAGAGATGGCAAGATGGTGGATGGAAGGGGGGAAGGTTGTCAGGAGCTCTACAACAAGACTATCAAAGCTGATGGATCTAGACCCAGGGGGCCTGCACAGACTGATACACCAACCAAGGACAGTGCAAACAGAGGACCTGGACCCCCTGTTTGGGTGTAACCAATGGACAACTCATTCTCTACATGAGGAAAAGGGTGTAGGGTGGGGGACTATATCTAACAAGCTCTCTGGTGCCCAGGGATTGATTGGTCCCCCTTGGTGGCGAGGCCCTGTGGGAACACAGAGGAAGGGGAATGAAGACTGTCCAGGATGAGACCTGACAGGCTATGGTCAGACGGTAGGGGAGGAGGGCCCCACCTGTCAGAGGTCTAGGGACGGGGAATAGATCGGAGAGGGAAGGGTGGGCACAGCAAGATAAATGTGAGGGGATTACAATCCGGATGTAATGTGAATAAATTATAATAAAAATGGGAAAAATGATCAACAAAATACTTGCAAATGGAAAAGCCTGGAAGAAACAGAAATGGAACACATCTTAACATACTAAATATATGACATATTTGTAGCCAACATCTTACTAAATTGAAAAATATTAAAAATCACTTCCATTAAAACCAAAAATTAAAACAATGGGGTCTACCTTCTTATTCTTATAATAATGTTATTCCTATATAATGTTATAAATCATAGTCATAACAAAAGATAAGTGAAGCAAATAAAAGGATACAAATAGGAAAAAAAGCCAAAGTGTCTAGTTACATGTGATATGAATCTATAAACAAGAAATACTGAGCACTTTCAGCAAAGTGTCGGGATACAGAATCAACATACAAAACCCAGCAGCCTCCATATGTACCAAAAGCAAATGTGCAGAGAAAGAAATCAGGGAAACAATTCCAATTCCAATGTCTCAATAATACAATCCTGGAATAAACCTAACCAAGGAACTAAAAGACCCACAAAAGGTACAGTTAAAAACAGGTAGATCCTCTACAGCCTCCTGTACCACGCCATACCTTCATGTCAGTATCCAACATCCACAGGCACATCCTGGGAACCCTCCAGCCATGCTGGTCAGTTAAATAGGTAGGTGAATTTGAGACCTTCACTTTCTCTCCTCTCCTTCAAACCCAATGCCTTGGACTCACCCCCAAATCTATAGCATAACATCTTCTGTGGTCTCCCCTTCCTTCTCTGCCCCCATCTTGAAGAAATCATGCATATTTCCACTACAGCCTTCATTACCATTCCATTCCTTTGTCTCACCCCTCAACTACCCCAGGCATTCGTTAAGCACCCACCAGCTATGGAAGCAGGTAGACCAGGGAAACAGGTAGGTGATCTTCAGATTTTCACTCTGCCTCCTCATCACCAAATCCAATCCTCCAAGCTCATCCCTAGTTCTGTAGCAGACTACTAACTATGGCCTGTACTCACTCTCTGAACCCACTCCCAGGAGACTAAACAGACCCTGTTCAAATACCCCACTTTCCTCTGTGAATTCCTTCATTTCCACACACTTTCTAGCTCATCTACATCTCTAAGAGTTTGCTCCCAATATCAAGAAACACATTCTAACCTGAACCTCCAGTGGCTGCACCTGACAGGATCTCATAAGCATTCCCTACCAGCCAACTGACAGTCAATACTCTCTCCTAGGAATCAGAGCAGGCAACAGAAGCAAAAAAAAAAAAAAAAAAAAAAAAAGAGCACAGACTCTAAGAACAACAATTAATAAGTGGAAAGTGGAGAGAAAGCCTTGAACTCATTGGCACAGGAATAGACACCATTAGCACAAGCACTAAGATCAATAATTAATAAACAGAACTTCATGAAACTGGGAAGCTTCTGCAGGACAAAGACGTGTCATTCCAACAAAGTGGCAGCCTACTGAATAAGAAACAATTTTTACCATCTACACATCTGATAGAAGGCTAATATCTAAAATATATAAATAACCCCAAAACCTAGATATCAAGAAAATAAATAACCCAACTAAAAATAGGACACAGATCTAAACAGAATTCTCAGTAGAGAAAACTCAAATGACTGAGAAACACTTAAAGAAATTTTCATTGTTCCTAGTCATCAAGGAAATACACTACTTTGAGATTTCATCTTAGGCTAGAGAGATAGCTCAACTATTAAAGGCTAGGCTCACAACCCAAAATATAAGATTTTATAGCCATCAGAATGACTAATATCAATAACACAAGCTTCTGCTTGCAAAGATGTAGAATAAAGAGAACACTTACCCACTGATAGAGGATTTATAAACTTGTATAGATACTATGAAAATTAGTGTGGTGGTTCCTGAGGAAGATGGGAATCAATCTACCTCAAGATCCAGCTGTACCACTCGAGCATACAGCCAAAGGATGCTTCATCCGACGAGAGATACTTGCTCAACCATGTTCATTGTTCTATTCACAATAGCCAAAAATTGGAAACAACCTAGATGTCCTTCCACAGATGAATAGGTCAAATATGGTACATTCACACAATGAAATATTACTCAACCATTAAAATAATCATGAAATTTATAGATAAACTGATGGAACTATAAGAAACCAGCCTGTTGGAGGTAACAGACCAAGAAAGGCAAATATGCTGTGAATTTACCTATAGTGTATACAGTCAATGTGATCCTCATCAAAATCTGAAAGTCATTTTTCATAAAAAATAAAACAAACAATATCAAAATTAATTTGAGAATACAGAGGAACTCAGTAGCAAAAGTAATTAAGAATGAAGAGGATAATGCTGACTATAGCACCACACCTGAATCGAGTTATGCCACAGAGACATGCATTAAACAAAACACAGTGGGGAACTAGCATAAACACAGATACACAGATCAATGGGACAGAGTAGAAGATCCAGAATTAAAACAATGCAATCTTAACCACCTGACTTTTGCCAAAGATGCCAAAAGTACATATTGAACTGAATGGTGCTAGGAAATCATATGTTCACATACAAAAAAATAATTAAACTTGATTCTTAGCTCTCACCCTGCACAAAAATCAACTTTAAAGGGATCAAAGATCTTTTTCAGAGACTTGAAACTCAGAAACTGTTGGAGGAAAGCATAGGGGAAATGCTTTAGGATGTAGGCACAGGCCCTGGAATAGGAGCCTAGTCACAGGGGAAATAAGGCCCACAGTTGATAAATGAAAAGTCATGGCATTACAAATCTTCTGTACAGCAGAGGAAGTACTTATCCAAGCAGACACAAACTTATAGAATGGAAGAAAATTATATTTTAGCTATATATCTGATAGAAGATTAATCAATAGAATGTACAAATAATTAAAACAGCTTATCAAAAATAACATGTAAACAATAAGCAGGCTACTAAACTCCACAGAGTCTACAAAACATGAATTACACAGGGTACATGACCCTCAGAGAAATATGAACCAAAATGTTATGATGGTCCATCTGACTCCAGTCAGAATGTCAATCATTAAGAAAGCAAACAACAAGCGCTGACAGAGGCATGCTGAACAACAACAACAAATAAATGAAACAGTAGTAAGTCACCTGAGTGCCAACATTCTCCTTTTTCTGCTTCCTGGTCTACTAAGATATAAGCAAGCAGCCTCACCCTCCTGTTACCAACAGCATCTAGTTCTCCCTTCTGCCATACCTTCCCTGAGCCTACATACACCCCTCCTAGCTTAAGTTGTTTCCTTCACTTATTTAGTCCCAATGACAAGAAAAGTAACATACACACAAGCAAAGTAAAGCTTAAATTTAGCAATTAAAATTAGTTTAAAAGAGAAGTGCTACAGAAGGGTCTAGGTTCTAAGTAAAATATCAGCGTGAGGAATTATAAACAAGACCTGTGGCTAGGCATGGAGGCACACCTACATACCCAGTTTTGGGGAGGCTGAGCTTCGTCAAAGTGGGTCTATATGCCTACTGTTAGCTTAGTACACCCACTTTCTGCATCTCACACCCATTAGACACACTGTCTCTACCTGAGGCAAGTAACAGTCTTATTCCCTCTGGTTCTTTTTTTTTTTTTTTTTTTTTTTTTTTTTTTTTTTTTTTTTTTTTTAAGATTTATTTACTTGGCGGTGAGCAGTGTGCACCATGTTTGGAAGCTCCACTGAACAATTCAGGGAATTATACAGATTTATGAGCCAGGAACACCGAGGTCCCCACACCACGGCAGCAGGAGTGCTCCATGGTTCGGAGAGACCAGGATGCGGAGGACATGCATGCCCCTGCACATGGAAGGAGTGTGGATTTTCTCGGATCAGCGTAGCAGCATCAGAGGCAGCAGCAGCAGCGGCACCAGCGTCAGCAGCGGCGGTGGCTGAGGTTTGCAGCTCAGAGCCCAGAGACTCTAGCTGAGCTTTTGGCACAGTCCTGGCTCTAAGACTCTGGTTGGACACAGTGCGCAGTTTGAATCCAGAATTCCTGGCTGAGTTTGGCGGACAGTTCGGGCCCTGAGTCTATAACTGACCACAGCACACACTTTGGGCCAAAAGCCCCTAGCTGAGCTTGGTGCGCAGTCCCAACCCAAAAATTCTGGCTGGACTCTACATGCATTTTGGGGCCAGAGCCCCTAGGGGAGCTCAGTGCGCAAATTGGGCCCAGAGTCTCTAGCTAAGCTCAGCAGACGGTTCGGGCCCTGAGAATCTAGCTGAGCTCGGCACGTGGTTCGGGCCCAGTGTCCCTGGCTGGATTGGCAGGGGACCCAGGAGGCAGTGAATACTTTGGCCTCACCCAACGCTCATTCAGAGACCGAGAACAATTACAGGACCCACAGTACAGGGGATCTGAGGATCACTGGCTGTGAGAGTCCAAAACGACAGGGCTAGCCTCCTGCCATCCACACCAGAGAAGCATCAGAGTTTCCAGCCTAAAGAAATCATGAGAAAACAAGTGAATCTATCACCAGACTCCCTCCACCCAACTCTGGAAGCTACCCAACAAAATCTGAGACAGAAAGATCTCTAAAGGACAGCGTAAAAGCATACTCAAAAACTCCAAAACAACATGGCCTCTCCAGTTTCCAGCTATCCCAAAGAAAACAAACACAACGTAAATACAAGAAAATGACCTCAAATCATTAGTAATGAGGATGAAAATGGAGGAAATAAATAAAATTCATATTCAAATGCAGGAAGACGCAGCCAAACAGGTGAGAGACATAAAAGAAGCACATAGAGTGGAACTGGAAAAATGTTAGGAAAATGCAAACAACCAGATGAAAGAAAGAAATAAAAACGGTTCAAGCTCTGACGCCCTATAAAGAGGCAATGGAAGAAACTCAGGAATATACAATCAGATGAAAGAAATCCAAAAATCGTTCAAGATCTGAAGATGAAAATGGATTCAATGATAAACACACAGACAGAAGAAAAATGAGCACATGAGACCTCAGAGAAGAAGGCTAGCAACACAAAGGTGAGCTTTTCTAATGGAATCCAAGAGATGGAAGAACGAATCTCAGGACTAGAAGATACAATCACAGATCTTGAAGCAACCATTAAAGAAAATGCCAAATCTGGAAAACTCCTGACATAAAACATCCAAGAAATCAAGAATACCATGAAAAGAAGCAATCTGAGGATAATAGGCATTGAAGAACGAGAAGATATCAGACTCCAAGGCCAAGAAACCATTCTCAACAAAATCATAGAAGAAAATTTCCACAATCTAAAGAAAGAGATGCCTATAAACATACAAGAGGCCTACAGAACACCAAATAGAATTGACCAAAAAAGAAAAACTGCCTGTCACATAATAATCAAAACACAAAACATACAGAACAAAGAAAAAATATTGAAAGCTGCAAGGGAAAAGGGCCAAATAACATTTAATGGCAAACCTATCAGAATTACACCCGACTTCTCAGCAGACACCCTCAAAGCAAGAAAGGCCTGGACATAGATCCTGCAAACCTTAAGAGACCACAGATGCCAGGCCAGACTACTTTACCTAGCAAAACTATCAATAACCATTGATGGAGAAAACAAAATATTCCATGACAAAAACAAATTCAAACAGTAACTATCCACAAATCCAGCTTTACAGAAGGTACTAGAAGGAAAACTCCATCCCAAAGGGTCAGGCTTCAACCAAAACTACTCAGGAAATAGATAACTATACCATGGCAAAAACACAACTACACAAACGCTCGACTGGAAACAACATCAAAATTAAGACTCTTAACAGTCACTGGTCATTAATATCTCTCAACATCAATGGTCTCAATTCTCCAATAAAAAGACACAGACTAACTGAATGGGTGCATAAACAAGATCCAACATTTTTCTGCATTCAAGAAATACATCTCACCCATAATGATAGGCATTATCTCAGGGTAAAAGGTTGGAAAAAAGTATTCCAAGCAAATGGTCACAAGAAGCAAACAGGCATAGCCATTTTAATATCAAACAAAATAGACTTTCAACCAAAATCAATCAAAAGGGATGCAGAACGACACTTCATACTCATCAAAGGTAAAGTCAACCAAGATGACATCACGATTCTGAACATCTATGCTCCCAATACAGGGGCATCCACATTTGTAAAAGATCTGCTAAAAAAGCTTAAACCACACATCGATCCCCACACAATAATAGTGGGAAACTTCAACACCCCACTCTCACTGAAGGATAAGTCATTGAAACAGAAACTAAGCCAAGAAATAACATCATTAACCATTGCCATGGGTCAAATGGATCTAGCAGATATCTATAGAACCTTTCACCCAAACAAGAAAGAATATACCTTCTTCTCTGCACCCCATGGAACCTTCTCCAAAATTGATCACATCATAGGTCACAAAGCAGGCCTCAATAGATACAAGAGGATTGAAATAATACCTTGTATCCTATCAGATCACCATGCTCTTAGGCTGCAATTCAACAACAACAGAAATAACAAAAAGCCTACATGTACGTGGAAACTAAACAACTCTCTGCTAAATGACACCTGGGTCAGGGGAGAAATAAAGAAAGAAATCAAGGAGTTTCTGAAATTCAATGAAAATGAAGGAACAACATACTCAAATTTGTGGGATACATTGAAAGCAGTGCTAAGAGGAAAATTCATAGCACTAAGTGCCTTTAAAAAGAAATTGGAAACATCGCACATAAGCATCTTAACAACACAACTGGAAGCCCTAGAAAAAAAAGAAGCAGAAACACCCAAGAGGAGTGGACGTCTGGAAATAAATAAACTCAGGGTTGATATTAACAAATTAGAAACTAAGAAAACAGTCCAAAGAATCAACAAAACCAAGAGATGGTTCTTTGAGAAAATCAACAAGATAGACAGACCATTAGCCAAACTAACTAAAAGGGAGAGAGACAGTATCGAAATCAACAAAATCAGAAATGAAAAGGGAGACATAACAACAGACACTGAAGAAATACTAAGAATCATAAGATCCTACTTTGAAGGCATATATGCCACAAAATTTGAAAATCTAAGGCAAATGGATGATTGTCTTGATCAATTTCACTTGCCAAAGTTGAGTGAAGAACAGATAAACAAGCTAAATAGTCCCATATCCCCTACAGAAATAGAAGCAATCATCGATGGTCTCCCAACCAAAAAAAGCCCAGGGCCAGATGGTTTCAGTGCAGAATTCTACCAGACCTTTAAGCGCGAGCTAATACCGATACTCTTCAAGCTACTCCAAAAGATAGAAATGGATGGAATATTACCAAATTCATTCTATGAGGCCATAGTCACATTGATACCTAAACCTCACAAAGACTCAACAAAGAAAGAGAATTTCAGACCAATTTCTCTTATGAATATCGATGCAAAAATACTAAATAAAATACTTGCAAAACGAATACAGGAACACATCAAAGATATCATTCATCATGACCAAGTAGGCTTCATTCCAGGCATGCAGGGATGGTTTAAAGGGAAATCTATCTATGTAATCCACCATATAAACAAACTGAAAATAAAAAAACCACATGATCATCTCTTAGATGCAGAGAAAGTATTTGATACAATCCAACACCCATTCGTGTTTAAAGTTTTAGAGAGATTGGGGATACAAGGCACTTTCCTCAACATAATAAAGGCTATATACAGCAAGCCAATAGCCAAAATCAAAGTAAATGGTGAGATACCCAGGAAATTCTTCTAAAATCGGGAACAAGGCAAGGCTGCCCACTCTCTCCATATCTCTTCAATAGAGTACTCAAAGTTCTAGCCAGAGCAATAAGACAACAAAAGGAGATCAAGGGTATCCAAATGGGATAGGAGGAAGTCAAATTATCCCTATTTGCAGATGATATGAGAGTGTACATAAGTGACCCTCAAAATTCCACCAGAGACCTTCCACAGCTGATAAACACCTTCAGCAAATTAGCTGGATACAAAATTAACTCAAAAAAGTCTGTAGCCTTCCTATACACAAATGACAAGCTTGCAGAGGAAGGAATTAGGAAAACCACACCCTTCACATTAGCCACAAGCAATATAAAATACTTAAAAGTAACTCTAACTAAGCAAGTGAAGGACTTGTTTGAAAAATTTTTCAAAACTCTGAAGAAAGAGATTGAAGATGACCTCAGAAGATGGAATGATCTTCCTTGCTCATGGATTGGGAGAATTAACATAGTAAAAATGGCCATCCTACCAAAAGCAATCTACAGATTCAATGCAATCCCTATCAAAATACCTACACAATTTTTTAAAGACATTGAAAGGTCAATTCTCAACTTCATATGGAAAAACAAAAAACCCAGAATAGCTAAAACAATCTTGTACAATAAAAGGTGCTCCGGAGGAATCTCCATACCTGATCTCAAACTGTACTATAAAGCAATAGTAATTAAAACAGCTTGGTACTGGTACAGTTGATTAGTGGAATCGAATCGAACCCCAGATATGAATCCACATACATATGGTCACTTGATTTTCGACAAAGAAGCCAAATCCATTCAATGGAAAAAAGATAGCATCTTCAACAAATGGTGCTGGTCTAACTGGAGGTCTATGTCTGAAAAAATGCAACTGGACCCATATTTGTCACCTTGCACAAAACTCAAATCAAAGTGGATTAAAGACCACAACATAAAACCAGAGACACTAAGTCACTTAAAAGAAAAATTGGGGATGAGCCTGGAACATATTGGCACAGGAGACAACTTCCTGAACAGAACACCAACAGCCCAGGCCTTAATGTCAACAATTAATAAATGGGACCTCATGAGGCTGAGAAGCTTCTGTAAGGCAGGAGACACTGTCAAGAGAACAAAGCGACAGCCTACAGACTGGGAAAAAATCTTCACCAACCCTACATCTGACAAAGGTCTAATATCAAAAATATATAAAAGATCTCAAGAAATTAAACACCACCAAACCAAATAACCCAAGGAGAAATGGGGCTTGGAACTAAACAGAGAATTCTCAGCAGAGGAATATCAAATGGCTGAGAAACACTTAAAGAAATGCTCAACCTCCTTAGTCATCAGGGAAATGCAAATCAAAACAACTCTGAGATTCCATCTTACACCCATCAGAATGGCTAAGATCAAAAATTCAAGCGACACCACATGCTGGCGAGGATGTGGAGAAAGGGGAACACTCCTTCATCGCTGGTGGGAATGCAAACTAGTACAGCCACTTTGGAAATCTATCTGGTGCTATCTCAGAAAAATAGGAATAGGGCTTCCTCAAGACCCAGCTATTCCACTCCTTGGAATATACCCAGAAGATGCTCCAGCACACAACAAGAAAATTTGCTCAACCATGTTCATAGCAGCCTTATTCATAATAGCCAGATCATGGAAACAGCCTATGTGTCCCTCAGTAGAAGTATGGTAAAGAAACTGTGGTACATATACACTATGGAATATTACTCAGCTATTAAAAACAAGGCATTCCCGAAATTTGTGGACAAATGGATTGAGCTAGAAATGATCATAATGAGTGAGTTAACCCAGAAGCAGAAAGAATCAAATGGTATATACTCACTTATATCTGCATACTAGCCCAAGGGTCATGTCCCACGAAAGCCTTCACTTACCAGGAAACTGAGACAGAGGGGAGGACATCCTATTGGGACTCTAGATGAGAGAAACATGGGAGAATAGTGAAGCAGAAGGATGCAGAGGGTCCTAGAAACCTACAAGTAGAACATTATGAAAGACAGATTTTAGTAAACTTTAAACCCCTACCCAGATCTAGCCAATGGATAGAACATTCTCCACAGTTGAGTGGAGTGTGGAGTATGACTTTCACACGAACTCTGGTGCCTCCTATTTGACCATGTACCCTGGAGGGGGAGACCTGGTGGCACTCAGAGGAAGGACAGCAGGTTACCAAGAAGAGACTTGATACCCTATGAGCATATACAGGGGGAGGTAATCCTCCTCAGGAACAGTCATAGGGGAGGGGAATAATGGGAAAATGGGAGGGAGGGAAGAATGGGAGGATACAAGGGATGGGATAACCATTGAGATGTAACAAGAATAAATTAATAAAAAATTAAAAAATAAGAAAAAATAAAATAAAATAAAGATTTATTTATTTATTGTGTACAATATTTTGCTTGCAGCCCAGAAGGGGACACCAGATCTCATTATATATTCTTGTGAGTCACCACGTGGTTGCTGGGAATTGAACTCAGGACTTTTGGAAGAGCAGATGGTGCTCTTAACCACTGAGCCATCCCTCCAGCCCTTAGCACATTGGGGACATTTTAACCCTCTTCCTGTTTTCCATTACTGCTGAAGGAAATTCAGTTGTCAGTGCAATTCATCTCTCTCTTTTCTATTTGGTCGATTGGTCATTCTCCTAGAATTCAGAATTAATTGCACTTTGTACAGATTTTTGGTTTGGTTGGATTTTTATTTTGTTTGGTTGGTTTTGGTTTGACTTTCAAATCAGTGGATTTTTGAATTTGGACCGAAGTATCATCTTTCAACAATTCTGTTAAACTCAGTCATTCTATTAGAATATTGCTTCATTTTCACACAGCAATCAACTCCTTTCAAGACCCTGGTATCTGTATTCATATCTATAGACTTAGGTACAGGAGTTTCTCAGGCATTTTTTTCTCATAACCATAGATGACTTTAAAATATAAACTCGGAGGATCCAAGATGGCGGCGAGCAGTGTGGACCGCGTTTGGAGGCTCCAGTGAACAATTCAGGGAATTGCACAGATTTCTGAGCCAGGAACACCGAGGTCCGAACATCACGGCAGCAGGAGTGCTCCACGGTTCGGAGGGACCAGGGTGCGGAGGACCTGCGTGCCCCTGCACACGGGAGGAGCGTGGTTTTTCTCTGATCGGAGCGGCAGCGGCAGAGGCAGCAGCACCAGCGGCACCAGCAGCGGCGGCTGAGGTTTGCAGCTCATAGCCTTCCGGTGGAGGCGATTGGTGTGGTGGCTGGTGGGAATTGCTGCGGGAGAGGGGACTCGGGGCAGGATTTGGGTCGCGTGGAGCCTTTGGACCCAGACTGGACTCTGCGGACAGTTCGGCCCCAGAGTCCCGGGTATTGGCCCGGCCCAGCAAGCAATTCTGCCTGAGGCACTAACTCAGCTCCGGCCACAGCTCCCCTGCTGTGGTGCAGGCTTAGTTGAGCACGCTGCTCCACGCTAGGCACTACCTCAGCTCAGCGGCAGCTCCCCTGCGGTGACACAGTCTGGGCGGAGCACTTGGTTTCACCACAGGCGCTAACTCAGAGCAGCCGCAGTTCTCCTGCTGTGGCGCAGGCTTGGTGACGTGCTCGGTTCCATCCTAGGCACCACCTCAGCTCAGCGGCAGCTCCCCTGCGGGGACACAGTCCGGGCGGAGCACTTGTTCCACCACTGGCGCTAACTCAGAGCAGCCGCAGTTCTCCTGCTGTGGCACAGGCTTGGTGACGTGCTCGGTTCCATCCTAGGCACCACCTCAGCTCAGCGGCAGCTCCCCTGCGGGGACACAGTCCGGGCGGAGCACTTGTCCCACCACTGGCGCTAACTCAGAGCAGCCGCAGTTCTCCTGCTGTGGCGCAGGCTTGGTGACGTGCTCGGTTCCATCCTAGGCACCACCTCAGCTCAGCGGCAGCTCCCCTGCGGGGACACAGTCCGGGCGGAGCACTTGTTCCACCACTGGCGCTAACTCAGAGCAGCCGCAGTACTCCTGCTGTGGCACAGGCTGGACAGAGCTCTCGGTTCCACCAGCTCTAAGACTCTGGTTGGACACAGTGTACAGTTTGAATCCAGAATTCCTGGCTGAGATTGGTGGTCAGTTCGGGCCCTGAGTCAATAACTGACCACAGCACGCACTTTGGGCCAAAAGGCCCTAGTGGAGCTTGGTGCGTAGTCCCAGCCCAAAAATTCTGGCTGGGCCCTGTGTGCATTTTGGGCCCAAAATCCCTAGCTGAGCTTGGCAGACGGTTCTGGCCCTGAGAATCTAGCTGAGTTCTGCCCGTGGTTCGGTCCCAGTGCTCCTGGCTGGACTTGGCAGGGAACACAGAAGGCTGTGGATACCTTGGCCTGACCCAACGCTCATTCAGAGACCCAGAACAATTGCAGGATCCACAGCAGAGGGGGACTGAGGATCACTGGCTGTGAGAGACCAGAACAACAGGGCTAACCTCCTAACATCCACACCAGTGAAGCTTTGAGCTCGCAGCCTAGGGAAATCGTAAGAAAACAAGTGAATCTATCGTCAGACACCCTCCATTCAACTCTGGAAGCTACCCAACAAAAACAAAGACGGCAAGATGTCTAAAGGACAACGAAAAAGCATACGCAAAAAACCCCAAAACAACATGGCGTCTCCAGTTTCCAGCTATCCCAAAGAAAACCACCCAGAGAACTCAAATACAACGGAAATACAAGAAAATGACCTCAAATCCTTAGTAATGAGGATGATAATGGAGGAAACAAATAAAATTCGTAATCAAATGCAGGAAGACGCAGACAAACAGGTGAGAGACATAAAAGAAGCACATAGAGTGGAACTGGAAAAATTGCAGGAAAATGCAAACAACCAGATGAAAGAAATAACTAAAACGGTACAAGCTCTGAAGACCTATAAAGAGGCAATGGAAGAAACTCAGGAATATACAAAAAATCAGATGAAAGAAATCAAAAAATCAGTTCAAGATCTGAAAATGAAAATGGATTCAATGATAAACACACAGACAGAAGAAAAACGAGAACGTGAGACCTCAGAGAAGAAGGCGAGCAACACAGAGGTGAGCTTTTCTAACAGAATCCAAGAGATGGAAGAACGAATCTCAGGGCTAGAAGATACAATCACAGATATTGAATCAACCATTAAAGAAAATGCCAAATCTGGAAAACTCCTGACACAAAACATCCAAGAAATTAAGGACACCATGAAAAGAAGAAATTTGCGGATAATAGGCATTGAAGAAAGAGAAGACATCAGACTCCAGGGCCCAGAAACTATTCTCAACAAAATCATAGAAGAAAATTTCCCCAATCTAAAGAAAGAGATGCCTATAAACATACAAGAGGCCTACAGAACACCAAATAGAATTGACCAGAAAAGAAAAACTGCCCGTCACATAATAATCAAAACACAAAACATGCAGAACAAAGAAAAAATATTAAAAGCTGCAAGGGAAAAGGACCAAATAACATTTAATGGTAAACCTATCAGAATTACACCTGACTTCTCAGCAGAGACCATAAAAGCCAGAAGGGCCTGGACAGAGATCCTGCAAACCCTAAGAGAACACAGATGCCAGGCCAGACTACTTTACCCAGCAAAATTATCAATAACCATTGATGGAGAAAACAAAATATTCCATGACAAAAACAAATTCAAACAGTACCTATCCACAAACCCAGCTTTACAGAAGGTACTAGAAGGAAAACTCCATCCCAAAGGGTCAAGCTACAACCAAAACTACCCAGGAAATAGATAACTATCCCATGGCAAAAACACAACTACACAAACGCTCGACTGGAAACAACATCAAAATTAAGACTCTTAACAGTCACTGGTCATTAATATCTCTCAACATCAATGGCCTCAATTCTCCAATAAAAAGACACAGACTAACCGAATGGGTACATAAACAAGACCCAACATTCTTCTGCATCCAAGAAACACATCTCACCCATAATGAAAGGCATTACCTCAGGGTAAAAGGTTGGAAAAAAATATTCCAAGCAAATGGTCACAAGAAGCAAGCAGGTGTAGCCATTTTAGTATCGAACAAAATAGACTTTCAACCAAAATTAATCAAAAGGGATGAGGAAGGACACTTCATACTCATCAAAGGTAAAGTCAACCAAGATGACATCACAATTCTGAACATCTATGCTCCCAATACAAGGGCACCCACATATGTAAAAGATCTCCTAAAAAAGCTTAAACCACACATCGATCCCCACACAATAATAGTGGGAGACTTCAACACCCCACTCTCACTGAAGGATAAGTCATTGAAACAGAAACTAAGCCGAGAAATAACATCATTAACCAATGCCATGGGTCAAATGGATCTAACAGATATCTATAGAACCTTTCACCCAAACAAGAAAAAATACACCTTCTTCTCTGCACCCCATGGAACCTTCTCCAAAATTGATCACATCGTAGGTCACAAAGCAAGCCTCAACAGATACAAGAGGATTGAAATAATACCTTGTATCCTATCAGATCACCATGCTCTTAGGCTGCAATTCAACAACAACAGAAATAACAAAAAGCCTACACGTTTGTGGAAACTAAACAACTCTCTGCTAAATGACACCTGGGTCAGGGAAGAAATAAAGAAAGAAATCAAGGAGTTTCTGAAATTCAATGAAAATGAAGAAACAACATACCCAAATTTGTGGGATACATTGAAAGCAGTGCTAAGAGGAAAATTCATAGCACTAAGTGCCTTTAAAAAGAAATTGGAAACATCGCACATAAGCATCTTAACAACACAACTGGAAGCCCTAGAAAAAAAAGAAGCAGAAACACCCAAGAGGAGTAGACGCCTGGAAATTATCAAACTCAGGGCTGAAATTAACAAATTAGAAACTAAGAAAACAGTCCAAAGAATCAACAAAACCAAAAGCTGGTTCTTTGAGAAAATCAACAAGATAGACAGACCATTAGCCAAACTAACTAAAAGGCAGAGAGACAGTATTGAAATCAACAAAATCAGAAATGAAAAGGGAGACATAACAACAGACACTGAAGAAATTCAAAGAATCATAAGATCCTACTTTGAAGGCATATACGCCACAAAATTTGAAAATCTAAGGGAAATGGACGATTTTCTTGATCAAGTTCACTTGCCAAAGTTGAGTGAAGAACAGATAAACAAGTTAAATAGTCCCATTTCCCCTACAGAAATAGAAGCAATCATCGATGGTCTCCCAAGCAAAAAAAGCCCAGGGCCAGATGGTTTCAGTGCAGAATTCTACCAGACCTTTAAGGGCGAGCTAATACCGATACTCTTCAAGCTACTCCAAAAGATAGAAATGGATGGAAAATTACCAAGTTCATTCTATGAGGCCATAGTCTCATTGATACCTAAACCTCACAAAGACTCAACAAAGAAAGAGAATTTCAGACCAATTTCTCTAATGAACATAGATGCAAAAATACTAAATAAAATACTTGCAAAACGAATACAGGAGCACATCAAAGATATCATTCATCATGACCAAGTAGGCTTCATTCCAGGCATGCAGGGATGGTTTAATATACGGAAATCCATCAATGTAATCCATCATATAAACAAACTGAAAATAAAAAACCACATGATTATCTCCTTGGATGCAGAGAAAGCATTTGATAAAATTCAACACCCATTCATGTTTAAAGTTTTAGAGAGATCGGGGATACAAGGCACCTTCCTCAACATAATAAAGGCTATATACAGCAAGCCAATAGCCAAAATCAAAGTAAATGGTGAGATACTCAAGGAAATTCCTCTCAAATCGGGAACAAGGCAAGGCTGCCCACTCTCTCCATATCTCTTCAATATAGTACTCGAAGTTCTAGCCAGAGCAATAAGACAACAAAAGGAGATCAAGGGTATCCAAATGGGAAAGGAGGAAGTCAAATTATCCCTCTTTGCAGATGATATGATAGTGTACATAAGTGACCCTCAAAACTCCACCAGAGAACTCCTAAAGCTGATAAACACCTTCAGCAAATTGGCTGGATACAAAATTAACTCAAAAAAGTCTGTAGCCTTCCTATACACAAATGACAAGCTTACAGAGGAAGAAATTAGGAAAACCACACCCTTCACATTAGCCACAAGCAATATTAAATATCTAGGAGTTACCCTAACTAAGCAAGTGAAGGACTTGTATGAAAAAAATTTCAAAACTCTGAAGAAAGAGATTGAAGATGACCTGAGAAGATGGCGTGATCTTCCTTGCTCATGGATCGGGAGAATTAACATAGTAAAAATGGCCATCCTACCAAAAGCAATCTACAGATTCAATGCAATCCCTATCAAAATAACTACACAATTTTTTAAAGACATTGAAAGTTCAATTCTGAACTTCATATGGAAAAACAAAAAACCCAGAATAGCTAAAACAATCTTGTACAATAAAAGATGCTCCGGAGGAATCTCCATACCTGATCTCAAACTGTACTATAAAGCAATAGTACTTAAAACAGCATGGTACTGGCACAGCAACAGGCTGGTTGATCAGTGGAATCGAATCGAAGACCCAGATATGAATCCACACACATATGGTCACTTGATTTTTGACAAAGAAGCCAAATCCATTCAATGGAAAAAGGATAGCATCTTCAACAAATGGTGCTGGTCTAACTGGAGGTCTATGTGTAAAAAAATGAAACTGGACCCATATTTGTCACCTTGCACAAAACTCAAATCCAAGTGGATTAAAGACCTCAACATAAAACCAGAGACACTAACTCACTTAGAAGAAAAAGTGGGAAAGAGCCTGGAACATATTGGCACAGGAGACAACTTCCTGAACAGAACACCAACGGCCCAGGCCTTAATGTCAACCATTAATAAATGGGACCTCATGAGGCTGAGAAGCTTCTGTAAGGCAGGAGACACTGTCAAGAGAACAAAGCGACAGCCTACAGACTGGGAAAAAATCTTCACCAACCCTACATCTGACAAAGGTCTAATATCCAAAATATATAAAGAACTCAAGAAATTAAACACCATCAAACCAAATAACCCAATTGAGAAATGGGGCTTGGAACTAAACAGAGAATTCTCAACAGAGGAGTATCAAATGGCTGAGAAACACTTAAAGAAATGCTCAACCTCCTTAGTCATCAGGGAAATGCAAATCAAAACAACTCTGAGATTCCATCTTACACCCATCAGAATGGCTAAGATCAAAAATTCAAGCGACACCACATGCTGGCGAGGATGTGGGGAGAGAGGAACACTCCTTCATTGCTGGTGGGAATGCAAACTAGTACAGCCACTTTGGAAATCTATCTGGTGCTATCTCAGAAAAATGGGAATAGGGCTTCCTCAAGACCCAGCTATTCCACTCCTTGGAATATACCCAGAAGATGCTCCAGCACACAACAAGAAAATTTGCTCAACCATGTTCATAGCAGCCTTATTCATAATAGCCAGAACATGGAAACAGCCTAAGTGTCCCTCAGTAGAAGAGTGGATAAAGAAACTGTGGTACATATACACTATGGAATACTACTCAGCTATTAAAAACAAGGAATTCCCGAAATTTGTGGATAAATGGATTGAGCTAGAAATGATCATAATGAGTGAGTTAACCCAGAAGCAGAAAGAATCAAATGGTATATACTCACTTATATCTGCATACTAGCCCAAGGGGCATGTCCCACAAAAGCCTTCACTTACCAGGAAACTGGGACAGAGGGGAAGGCATCCTATTGGGACTCTAAATGAGAGACGCATGGGAGAACAGCAAAATAAAAGGATCCAGAGGGTCCTAGAAATCTACAAGTAGAACAATATGATAGGCAGATTTGGGCCCAGGGGTCCCGCTCAAACTAAGGCACCAGCCAAGGACAATACAGGAGGTAAACTTTAAACCCCTTCCCAGATCTAGCCAATGGTCAGAATATTCTCCACAGTTGAGTGGAGAGTGTGATACGACTTTCTCACATACTCTGGTGCCTCACATTTGACCATGTCCCCTGGAGGGGGAGACCTGGTGGCACTCAGAGGAAGGACAGCAAGTAGCCAAGAAGAGACTTGATACCCTATGAGAATATATAGGGGGACGTAATCCCCCTCAGGAACAGTCATAGGGGAGGGGAATAATGGGAAAATGTGGGGGGGGGGAGGAATGGGAGGATACAAGGGATGGGATAAACATTGAGATGTAACAAGAATAAATTAATAAAAAAAAAAATAAGAAAAAAAAATAAAATAAAATATAAACTCACAGGTTGTTGTCAACCATTTTTCAGGCCTTCTTGAATTAGCATTGCTGGGGTGTGGTTTATTTGCCTTCCTGACAATCGCCTCAAACTATATCAACGTTGAACTAATTGAAATTCTCAATTTCAGTCTTTCAGCCATGCAGTACATGAACCCAGAATGAATGTGTGAAATGTGATTCTGGGTTACAAGTTCTCAGAGGAGTTCCTTTCTCCCACAAAGTCCATTTCAAGTTCTGCTGGTTTGTGTGTGTGTGTGTGTGTGTGTGTGTGTGTGTGTGTGTTTAAGCTTTGTTTTGTATTGTTTTTGTTTACATTTTAAGTTCTGCTGTTTACCTTTGTTCACCTTCACTGTGGAATCAGTTGGTGGAGCCCTACTCTTGTTCAGAGTCTCCATTGCCTCCTTCCATCCAGGGACACTTTAAGCATAAAACAATAATAATGGACCACAGGAAGTTGGCATGTAGTCCTAACAAAGGGAAACCTGCTTTGAAACTTTTACTTCTTTCAGAACTACTTTATTATTATTTAACAATGCCATATATGCATGTAGGCAATTTTTATCAAATTCATCCACCTCTCGCTATTCTCTCATTCTTCTTGTATCTTCACCATCACTTTACCCTTCCACTTTAATATGCTCTTTAAAAAGATAAGAAGCAAAAACCTGCTGAGTCCACTTCTACTGCCTGTATGTGTAAGCTTGAGTATAGGTAACATTTCAGGGGCAGCATCCCTAAAGAGACTCCCCTCTCTCTTTCCCAACAGTGCACCGTTGCCAATAGCTCCTCAGCTGGGGGAGAAACTTTGTGATTCACCTATGCCATCCATGCTAGGATTTGGCTGGCTTGATCTTGTGCAGGTCTTACGTAGTCACAACTGCCGTGGGTTCGTGTCCCCAGTGGTGTTGTCGTGTCCAGAAAATATCTTTTTACTTCAAGTATCTCCTTACTCTGGCACATTCAATCTTTCTGCTTTATCATCTGTGGTGATCTCAGGCTTAGAAGCAAAGCAGAGGTGGTCAGGGGGAAGGGTGCTGCAGCTGTCGCATCATTCAGATACGAGCACTCTGACACTTTTGATAAATCCTTTGAGGTTCCTGGCTTTAAATGTTTTTCAGTCTTCTGTTGATCCACTCTGTTTACCTAGTTCTGTAGTACCTTTCAAAAAAAAATCTGGCTTTTCTGGTTTGTCATGGTTTCCACTGAGAGGGCAAGTTATACTGCCTAACTTGCTGATGCACAGAGAAGCCTTTCCCTTTGTTTGTAGTCTCCTATTTATTAAACCACACAATGAAGACAGACTGTTTGTTTTATTACTGTACAGACAGGTGTATATTTAAACATTAAGTTCAAGAAGATAAAAAAAACATCAATATTAGTAAAAGAGGTGAAGAGATAACTAAAATTTTAAACGTCATGCAACTTAGAGATCATAAAGCTAGTTATAAATGTGATAAAGGCAAATGTTCTGTGTGTTTAGCTTTTTTTTTTTTTAATAGCATAGAAGAGGAGCTTTGAGCCAAACTCAGCCTTTTTCTGTGTTGGTTTTGTTTTGTTTTTAACAGTTTTTATAGCAACACTCAAGTTATTTTTTCTTCAGTTTGAAATAGTTGAGTGCAAAGATAGAGAATACTTCAGGAACATGCAAATTATACAAAATTCAATTGTTAGTGTTTGCCGTAAGGTTCTATCAGAACCACACGTACTCCCTTCACCCATGTCTGACAGCTCTTGTGTTGTAAAGCAGTTAATGGTTTGATAGAAATCACACGATCCACAAAGCCCATACATCAATTTCTGGACCTTCACAGAAAACCGTGCAAACTCACAAGATAAACAAACCTCTGCTCCAAATGCTAGGAGGAATACCAAAGAGCCAAGGAGGAAGAGAAGTGGACATAGAATGTATACTTTAATGTATATACTGTAAAAGAGACTATAATCATAAATGCCAGAGATTTTCAACGTCACCACTTTCTTCAAAAGTAAACTTAGGAATACTATTGACAGATGATTTTCTAGGAAAATCCACATGACTGAACCTCTATGGGGAAGAGGTAGAATGAACAGACTGCTGACAATGGAAGGGGTGTTTAAAGTTGCCATGGAGATGGGCTTCCTTCCCATCAAAATGACCATGTGAGCTGATGCTTTCACAAGCAGGCATCCTCACATCAAATATTTTCCATTCCATTTAATTCTTTTAGCCATAAATTAGAAAGGAAATCTTTTTTCCAAAAATGCTGATGCTAAAATATCAAAAAGATAAGTTTAAATAATAATTCTTAAAAATAATCAATTTAACCATATAAGAATGGTATGATTTAAATAATACTATCTTTTGTAGTGATTTTCATATTAATATATGTGTTACTAAATCATAGGTGAATCATACTGTGATCTTAACATATGAAAAAATACATTTGATAAGATTCAACTCTCATTTTTGATAAAACCTTTGTGCTCCTAACATATTAAATTATATTGCTTACCTCCTTCTTTACATCCTTATTTCCTGAGTTCCCCACTTCTCTTTCCTTCCTTCCTTTAATCTCAGCACTAGAGTTAGAAAAGAAGGGAGTTAAAGAAAGTACCCCGTAAAGACACTCATCGAGGCATTCAGAGTTTAGTTCAGCTGTAAGTGGTGGCCCCTCAGTCAGGAAGAAAGAACAGCCAGGATGTCGGGAGCCTTAGCCTGAGATAACAGCTCCCCAGAGGTATTCTGCTATAGTCCACTAGCACCTCACTGATTCTTCTAGTGTCAACTGTTAGCTGACTAGATTAAGAAAAATCTATGTCAATATTGGGGCTGGAGAGATGGCTCAGTGGTTAAGAGCACTGGCTATTCTTCAAAAGGACCTGGGTTCAATTCTCAGCACCCACATGGCAGCTAACAACTGTCTGTAACTCCAGTTCCAGGGACTCTGACACCATCATACAGACATGCATACATACAAGCAGAACACCAATGTAATAAAATAAAGATAAATGAATATTAAAAAAAAAAAAGAAAAGTCTATGTCATTACTTAGGTATAGTTTTAGGTGTGTCTATGGGTACATGTCTAGACAGGACTGAATGAGAGGTTACAACTCATTCTAAGGTGGATGGACTCTTCCAATAGGCTGGGGTGTTGGGCTGTATAAAAGATGAAAAAGAGCAAAGCTATGGAGTAACAGCATTCCCATTTCTGTACTTCCTGATTCTGCCGAATGTGATCCTGCTACCACTGCTCATGCTGCCAGGGGCACCCACTGCCATGCTTTCCTGCCATTATGGACAACATCTCTTCAAACTATGAGCTAAAACAAGCCTTTCTTTCCTTAAGATGATTTTGTGAAGTATTTTATAACAGCAAGGAGAAAAGTAACTAATGCAATTAGAACGGAGGAGCCACTGAAAAGTAGTAGTAGGCTTCAGAGATATTCACAGCAAACCATCAACTGAATGCAATCATACTAAAGCTCAAACCAGTACTGACAAAGAACTGGAAGCCTGACTCAGTGGTAAAGTATCTGTTGCTAGTACCAAGTAAGAAATAAAACAAAACAAAACAAAACAAAAAGACAAGAGCATACTGACTTTCTATATATATTTAACGACAAACAAGCAAACAAAAAAAACCTATAATATCAGGAGTGTCAAGGACATGAAAGATAAGCCAAAATGTAGGAAGTAAAAATACTCAAACAATATATAAAAATAAATGTAGTGTTGCTCTGTGTTTAGGATAATTCCAGGTATAAAAGGCCTAACTGGGAATAATACCATACTTGGATGAGGCCCACAGATGGTGTGCGTCTAGTTTTATGTCAACTTGACACAAGCTAGAGCAGTGGTTCTCAACATTACTAATACTGTGACCCTTTAATACAGTTCTTCATGTTGTGGTGACCCCAGACCATAAAATTATCTTCGTTGCTACTTTATAACTGTAATTTTGCTACTGTTGGGAAAGAGTATTTTTGTTGTTGTTGTTGTTGTTGTTTTTCGAGACAGGGTCTCTCTGTGTTAGCCTTGGCTGTCCTGGACTCACTACGCAGACCAGGCTGGCCTAGAACTCAAACTCAAAGTGATCCACCTGCCTCTGCCTCCCAACTGCTGGGATTAAAGGCTTGTGCCACCACGCCTGGCTGGGAAAGGGTATTTTGTCACCCAAAAGGGTAATGACATAAAAACTGCTGAACTAGAGTCATCTGAGAGGAGGTAACGTCCACGGAGAAAATACGTCCATAAGTATCGTCTGTAGGTAAGGCTGCAGGGCATCTTTTAAAAAATTATTATTTTATTTATTCACTTTATATCTTGATCATAGCTCTCTCCCTCCTTTCCTCCTGGTCTCACTCTCCCTCCTTCTTCCCCCTCTCCCCTTTCCTATTCCACAGAAAGGGGGAGCCTCCCCCCCCCCCCCCTCTACCAACCCACCAGAGCATATCAAGTCCTATCAGGACTGAACACATCCTCTTCCCCTGTGGCCTGGTGAGGCCGTCCCACCAGGAGAAGTATGGAAAAGCAGGCAACAGAGTCCATGTCAGAGGGAGCCCTGGCTCCCCTTTATTTGGGGACCCACATGAAGTCCGAGCTGCCCATCTGCTACATCTGTGTAGGGGGCCTAGGTTCAGTGTATGGCATTTTAGTGGTTTATAAGAGACAGCTTAGTCAATAATAGATGGTGCCACCCCTGGGTAGTGGTCCTGGGTGCTATCCAAGATCAGGTTGGGTGAGCCATGAAAAGTAACACAATAAGCAGCACTCCTCTGTGTCTTCTATATCGGCTCTTGCCTCCAGGTTCCTGCCTGTTTCAGTTCCTGCTCTGCCTGCCTGCAAAGATTAATTATGACATGAAAGAGTAAGCAAAATAAACCCTCTCCTCCACAACTTGCTTTTGGTCATAGTGTTTCATCACAGAAATAGACAACTCTAACTAAGTCAGATGAGAAAAAAATCAAACAAGTTACTTTTCTGACTTTGATGACAAGCTACTGTACAGGACTGTCTCTTTGATTGTAGGAATTACCAAACTGTCCACCTGAGAAGATGGAAAAATAGGTAAAGTACTTTCTGTGCAAGCCTGAAGACTTAATTCCCAACTACCTAATGCCCATGTAAAAGCCCTGGCATGGCAGTATGCATCTGTAACTCCAGTGATGGTAAGTGGGGATAGGTGGATCCATGGGTTTTGATGGCCAGTCAGCATTGCTGAAGTGGTCAGCTCTGCATTAAGCGAAAGGCCCTGTGTAAAATATATAATGTGAGAAAGTCATCCCAAAGTCAACCTCTATACTAAACATGTATCTACATGGCTGAACACACACAAGTGCAAGCAAACACACACACACACACACACACACACACACACACACATGCAGAAGCACAAAACTTGGGGTGATAACGTATCTCCTTGTTATATTTCATAGTATCAGATACTATTTGATGTCCATTTTTCAGGCATCCTCTGTGTGAGTCTGAAATTACTTCAACTGACAAATTCCTCAACATACAAAAGAAATAAGGCTAAAAATAACTGAGAAGCTGGAGTGATGGTTCAGTGGCTAAAAGTGTTTTTGCATATATATGAGGACCCCAGTTTGCGTCATGAGAACCCATTTTTCCCTATATCAAATAATCCTTAAAAAGGCTCTTTGCTATTACTGAGCGAAATAGTATAAAATAAAGTGTTACTCATATATGTACCATGGTGAATATGACAATGTTTGTAACATGCAATTAAAACCTTGGCTATGAGGTGATCTGATTATCAAGCCACCTGTCTTAGTTAGAGTTTCATTGCTGTGAAGAGACACAATGACCAAGGGAACTCTTAGAAAGGAAAATATTTAATTGGGGCTGGCTTACAGTTTTAGAGGTTTATTCCATTATCATCATGGGGGCATCCATCGTAGCATACAGATAGAATAGTGCTGGAAAGCCAAAAGCTGATCAGCAGGCAGCAAAAAGAGACTGTACTACACTGGACATAGCTTGAGAAAAAATATAAATGTATATATTTTATAGGACCTCAAGCCCATGCTCACTTGAGCAGCACATATACCAAAACTGGAACATACAGAAAAGATTGGCATGGCCCTGCGAAGATTGGCACACAAATTCTTGAAGTGTTCCATATTTTTTCCATCAATGTGACCAACCAATTTAAAAGTTACTAAGTCTGTGTATAGTAGTCCACATCTGTAAGCTCAACATTCAGAAGCCTGAGGCAAAAGAATTGTGAGTTTGAGGCCAGTCTGGGCTTTATATTAAGATATTATCTAAAAGAAACTAACAACAATCCACATTAACCCGCTTAGTGTACTATATATTTAAAATGAACACATACACATGTGCGCACATGTGTGCGCACACACACACACACACACACACACACACAGAGTTCCAATAAAAACACTAATACTTGATAAAACAAGTAATTCTACATGCATATACATACATACTCATATATGCTGAAGTTCATTAAAATGATGCTTATTATACCACAACTTACAAACAAGTTAGAAAGCCCAGTTCTGTCCATGTTGGGTCTGGGATCAGGCTTTGGCCATGGTTCTTAGTCTGTTCAGGCTGCCTTTGCAAATCGCCATCAACAGTCTAAGCAACAGAACATACTTTGCTGTGTTCTGGCATGTGTAAATGCCCAGCACAACACACCAGCAGAAGAGGCAAAGGGTCTTTAAGGGCACTAATCTCACTGGAAAGGCTCCATCTCTCACAAGCTCCACTCTCTGATGCCATTACACTGGGAGTCAAGTACCCATCTATTGTAATGTGGACTCAACAAGGAAAACCAAAGCAGAGTAAATGGTGCGAGTGAGCTGTGGCTGTGCAAGGGTGAATGTTCAGGTGTCACTTTTTATGGTGAAAGGTGGCACATTGAGAAAAGACCTGTGAGTATTGTTGCTTAGTGAAGATCTAATTTCATTAACAAAGAACGCCTGATATTTTCTATTACAAATATTGTATTATTATTTAGAACTATTGGGCTGTCACTATTAGTCAAGTGACAAACTAAGGGCAAAGGAAACCACAGAACATCATTTGCTGTGTCTATCTGAAGATGCCTGCAACTGTTTACTCTCAGAACATCTTCAGGTTCAGGGCAGGATTGTCAACAGCTCTACCCCTTACATCAAACTGCTGGACTTTCTCCACCCTGAACTCAGAAACAGAACCTTGGTATGAAAGTGGATGTTACCACCATTTCCTTTTCTGCAGCCCACAACCTTCAATGCTTACAGGACATGATGTCAGCAGCAGAGATGATGAAAACAGCAGCTAGGACTGTTGAATTTGTTCTTTGAATTTTTTTTTTTTTTGTACTTTTAATTTAAACCATTGCTGGTCTAGTTGCTTAGTCATTCTAAAGCTCACCTAGTGGTTTCCATGAAAACTCTCCATGCTACCATGTGACATGCATTATATACATGGCTCTGCAATGTTCAAAGTATGGCTTAAAAAGAGAATGAAGGCCTATTTCACAGGTTAATAGAAGTGGTGATGGCATGAAAGCAAAGCATCTCAGCTGCAACAGATTCATCAATACTAGGAGGAGAAAGAAGATGGTAAAAGCAACTGAAGGATTCTAGATAGCAGGTCTGCTTCCTACCATAAAATTACAGCCACAATCTTACAATCCAGGGTACAATCTTAACCAGTACCAAATTGATGCAATTTTCTTTGTTCTCAGCTAGGTTGATTTTATTCTAGGTCAACAAGGGCCACAGAACTATCATGTCTAACCACTTATGAAGTGAGATCTGGCTCCAAAGTTATTAATAGCAAACCAAAACCAAATCAGCAGCAGAAACAGAAACTAGTCCCAGAGAAGTGATGACACAGTTGGCATGGCCAGGATAAATACCAGAGGAACTGGAGTGCGAGTCTGGGCTCCCACAGGGATGCATGGAACATTTCTAGTGTAGTACAGTACCTGGATGCTTGTACATAAGCAGAGGCATGAGTTAGCCATAGATTAGAGTCTGTGGTGATTTCATAACTACAGGCTTTTAAACATATGTCCCTCCCTATTTGAAAAGGAAGACTGAAGCTAGGATGATTACCCATAATTAGATAGGATGAAGGAACAGAAGTCATTAACTTACTCTTAGGCATCTATTTTGTGTGTGTCTGTGTGTGTGTGTGTGTGTGTGTGTGTGTGTGTGAGAGAGAGAGAGAGAGAGAGAGAGAGAGAGAGAGAGAGAAGGAGGGGGTGCGGGGAGGGAGGAATAAACTGTCAGTTGACTAGCTCTGCTACATGAAAATAAAATATGCAAAGAGTAGGTACAGCTCCTGGTGCCGATTCAGGTTTGAGAGGCTGCAAGGAAACCATCAATGGTTGCTGAATTAGTGTTCAAATAAACCACTGACTTCCATTAACACCAGCATCAATCAATCAATGGCATTCCAAGAAAGTGTATTTCAGTCTTACTTGGAAGGAAATTTTGGTTGAGGCTCATCAATTTAAAAACAACATTCCTCTAACTAGCAGGGATGAACATCAGCCTAAGATGAACTGGAGGGCTGGGAAAGGAACTGAAGGTGCACATTAGGCCCTGGATTTCTGTCCAGTACTGTAAAACCAAAAACAGAAAGAATAAAAAGAGTAAAATTGAAGTAAGTTAGTGGACAGACAAAGCTTTCTGTCTGGTCCAAAAGAAACTCGGAGACAAGTGGCTGACTGTGGCCCCTGCTAGCACAGCAAAGCACACTCTGGCCTCTAGGCATCACAAGTGCCTGTTACAGAGTCTACCTGACATCTTGGCTCCTCTCAGCTCTTCTCACTCCAGCCCCCACCCTAAACTTCTCCAGCTCATGAGCTTCACATCCCAAAGCTTCTCATTCCTGCATAACCCACCATTTTGGTCATCTGCTGTCTTGGTTCTGAGTCCTGTTGGTCCTCTCCAGACACCTATCTCCCAGCACCATCACTCTATCTACATCTGGTCTATTCTACCAGCCATGTTCAGTCTACTACTTTCTCTCTCTGCTCTGGACTCTACCAGATACTTCTGGCTGTACTCCTCTTCATATCTACAATAAAAACCTTCCCCTCAACCATACTTTGGAGTGGTCATGTCCTCGTTTTATACATATAGTGCCAAAAGACCCACTTTATACACTTAATCATGTGTAATCAGGAAGCTAAAATGGGGAAATGCAGCGGCTCCAGCTGGTCTGAGCGTTCCTTCTCCCACCCCAAATTCAAATGCTCACTAGAAGGTGACAGATGTGAGTAATATGTCCCTTCAAAATCCTTCTTCCTTCATCCTTCCCTCCCTACTGCAATATCAGCTTCTTAGAAATGAGCACTTTCAGTTCCTAAAGGATGCGAGAGTCGTGTTCATAATCCTACGAAATGCTTTTGTCCAATAATTAATTTACTTATTATTTCTTTATCATTATTTGAGACAGGTTATTACTCTGAAGGTCAGACTGATCTTGAACTTAAGAATCCTCTTGCTTTAGGCTACCAATAGCTAGGATTACAGGCATCTATCCTGCTCTATGTCAATTAAAGTTTCCCCAGAATAAAAGCTGCAATTGGTTTAAAGATTCTACAAGGATCTTTGCAATTCTAAGTAGAGATAAAAGTTACAAACCAGAGAAAAGTTATCTCAGCCTATATTTAGCCCAGCCTTTTGCCTGACCTAACATCTTTATGACTATCAGAAAGCTTACAATGTATTCTTGAGAGATCACATGCCATTGGCTAGCTTTTGTGACGTAAAGGTTTTGATGCTTTGCTGTGACCTGCGTACTTGCATTTGCCAGCAATGCATGTGCTAAGTGTCAAGCCCTGAAGAAACTGAGGACAAATTGCCAAAATAACCAAAGTAAGGACTGGCCACAAGACTCACTCAGTACCTGTGGCTCCTCTCAGCTCTTCTCACCCCCTACCCTACCCTAAGTCTCTCCGGCCCAGGGGCTTTGCTTCCCTTCTCCCAGTTTGATTCTTTTTAAAATATATTTTAATTTATTCATATTACATCTCAATTGTTATCCCATCCCTTGTATCCTCCCATTCCTCCCTCTCTCCCTCCCATTTTCCCCTTACTCCCCTCCCCTATGACTGTGACTGAGGGGGACCTCCTCCCCCTGTATATGTAGCTTCTGATTCTTATATACCGCAGCCACTTTAGTCATTCACTCTCTTGGTACCTTCTATTGACCCTCTCTCATCTCTCTTCTCTTCCCCTCCACATCCCTTCTCATGGTCTGGTTCAGTCTGAAAATGTCCAGATGTCTCTGTACTCTCATATATATAATAAATTCCTTCTTGACTATAACTTGGAGCAGTCATGTCCTCATTTCATTCATTAGATGCTTTTAGTTATGAATCTGTATTCATTTCCACAACAGAGTATGTCTTTTGTGGGCCAGGGACACTCGTGTTTGACTCAAGCATAAATTGCCTCTTTCCCCTGAAGGGAGAGTTTTATTTTATGTTGATACGTAGTATACTTGGTCATTATTTCATGGACCATTTCTTCTTTTTCTTTGGGAAAAAAAGTCATACTTTGCAGCCCTGAATAACTTGGAAGTTGCTATGTAGACCATGCTAGCCTTGAACTGACAGAGCTATGTCTGCTTCTGCCTCCCAAATAAGATTAAAGATGTGTACCTCTTCACATGACTATGAACCCTGTGTAGGCATAAGATTATTGTGTATTTCAAATGCTGATTTCTGGACTCTCCATTTCTGGTTGCAAGCCTTGTTCTGAAACTCTCTTGTCTCAGTGTTATGTAAACACTGCTCCTCAATTGTCTTTTGGTGTGCCAATAAAGGAGCATACAGCCAATCATTGAATAAGGGAGAGAATTGGGCTGGACTTCTTGCCAGCCAAGGCAGGAGGCGTTAAAAGAGGAAGTAGGGGATTAAGCCATGAGAGAAGTCCAAGAGACATCAGAAGAAGAGTTGGAAGAAAGAAAGCAAGCATCTCTGAGATGTATGCTGGGAAGAAGCCAAATTAGCTTAGAGTTAAGAAGAGAAGTTTGTTTAAATAATAT
The DNA here is from genome assembly GCF_903995435.1 of Acomys russatus. Taxonomy (NCBI): domain Eukaryota; kingdom Metazoa; phylum Chordata; class Mammalia; order Rodentia; family Muridae; genus Acomys; species Acomys russatus. The sequence continues at coordinate 25,854,753 of NC_067138.1, forward strand.
GAGTCTCAATTATTTGTCTGATTGCTGTGTTAAGAGAGAAACCAAGAAAAACAAACACAGTTTTAGAAAAATAACTATAACAACCATGTCTTTATTTCCAAGAGTCACAGAAGCCTTCTAAGAACCCCTATTCCTAGGTCCCTGTGCACCATCATGAACATACTACCAGTGGACAATATTGTCCATGGACGCTTTCAGGGACAGAAGACAGTATAACTTCAGAAGTAGCTTGTATCCAGGCCTTGAGAGAGAAGCTCTGTATAGTTTGAGACACCCTGATGGACCACCTGTTCAGGGGTGAAAGGAAGGGTGGGGGTTGGATAATTGCCAGGCAAGAAATGCTGCAAGCTTCTACTGAGGACTCCTCTCTGGTCTGGGCAATTCTAAAGCAAGTTGGACCTACATATTCTGGGAATGAGAGGGGTGCTTCAGCCATTGGAGGCCAGGAGGATGGCACTGTTGGGAGTTCTAGAAGGTCTTCGAAAATGGAGGCCAGTGATAGGCATTTGTGAGCTTAGCAACATGCAGGTCATAGGAGGCAGAGTCACACAGTGGCCAGTCTCAAATTCCTTTTGCTGATGGGGATCCTTGCAAAGGCTTGAGGTGCTGTCTTAGTAGCAAGGCAGTGTGTGCTTGTGGCCACCTCCAAAGTTAAGGAATTGTTTGTTTGTTTGTTTGTTTGAATTGTTCTGGTGGGCATTAGTTTTCCTAGCTTTGCTCTATCTGTACTCACAGCTTAGGGCTGATTTGTTAACATATCAGAGCCACCTTGGGTTGGTTTCAATTGGAACTGGCTTCTTGTAAGCATTACATTATTCTAAGTAAAATGAAATGGTTTTTAAGTCACATAGAATAGAATAGTTTCACTCATTATGTTCCTAACACTATGTACTTGTCCTTACATAATTCCCTCACTGCCTCTAGTGAGAGTTCCAGAGAAGACACCGAAAGGAGAGGCACCTCTATTCTCTCTGGTCCCCATATATTTTCCAGTCTTTCTCTATTGCCTCAGGTACACAATTAGTTAGATTATATAAAAATAACTTAGGCCAAAAAAAAGGATCCATTGTTCTCATACTATGACTCTTTTAAGGAGAAACATCAAATATTTATTTCAAAAATTTATTGCAAAAATAGAAAATAACCTCAATTGGTGTCAGGGACCCTCCTCTACAAGCTTTATGGTGATCATCAAAAGATAAAGAATTACACTCTAGATAGCACCATCTTTGTGGGCACGGGATTGTAGCCTTCCAGAGACTGGCCTTGTGCTTTACTTTTCAAAATTAATTTATTTACTTATTCACTTTACATGCTGATTGTAGCCCCCTCCCTCCTCTCCTCTCTACTCTATCTTCCCTCCCTCCTCCTCTATCTCCCCTATGCCTCAGAAATGGGGAGGCACCAACAACAACCTGCTCCACCACATCAAGTCACATAATGACTGAGCACATCCACCTTCCCTGTGGCCTGTGGATTCTATTGGTTGATAAACAGAGCTCAGGGCTAGAACCTAGAGGAAGGATTTGTGATAAGAATAAGGATAGATTTAATTGGTAGGGAGTCAAAGTGCATGGGGTATCTTTCATAGGGATATGGTCTATTCCCTGCAGGATTGTTACAATGCTCAGGTTATTGAGGAATTCAGGTGGAGTCTGGCTCCCAGTAGAATGGCAAAGAATCACTAGGTGGATTGATCACCTTTTCCTCTAGCATTCCAGATGACTAGGTCTTATCTTTGTCCTTCTGTTGAAGAAAACGGTCTCATATGATTGACAATCCTCGTTTTTCCAAATGCATGTTTTAATGCTAATCTCTTACACTGCAGACAGATACTATCATCTCACAATAGTGTACCTGTTGTATATTCTTGTGTTTCTTCTCCTTCACTGGAAGGTGCTTCATGGTTCCCATACCACACACCCTTATTTCTGTGACATGGGTTGGTTTTACTTTGGCATTTGAATTGTCCCAATTTTTTAAAATGTTTGTTTGTTTATTTGTTTGATTGACTAAAAGCAACTTGCAGAGTTAAAGGTTTCTTTCATCTTGCACTTCCAGGAATGGAGGCAGGAACTGAAGCACAGATGAACACTGCTTACTGTCTTGTTCATCTTGGTTTCTTATACAGCTCAAGACCAACTGCCCAAAGGCAGAATTGCCCAGAATTGACTGGGTCCTCCCAAGTTAGTCATTAACCAAGAAAATGCCTCACAGACATGTCCACAGGCCAATCCAAAGGAAGCATTTCCTCAACTGAGGATCCCCCTTCCAAGGTGACTCTTGTTTGTATTGTTACAAAAACCAACCAGCACAGGTTCCATTTATTTCATAAGAAAACAAGGTAGGGTGGGAATATTTTATTTATGGGTTTTGTACTTTGATAAGACAAAAACTCAAGAAAGAAATCACTTCTAAAGAAAAAATAACTTTTAAAAAGTTGGCACACTGTTTTTATCCAGTACTCCAGTGATTCCGATGGCCTGCAGAGCCACTATCTCCTGACATGTTTTCTGACTGCTGCTTCCAGTAGCCTCCTTGATATCTTCAGTGGCCTTCAGTTGAGTCAGGACAGAGAGCTAGGCCTTATAGAATAAGCCAAAGAACTGGAATTCCATTCAAGGTACAGCAGGTTGTCTTGGAGAACTGTGAGCAGAGGTAGGATGTAACCTAAAGTCAAAATTTCGAAGTCCCAAGACTGGGCTGGCAAGATTGCAAAGCAAACAAAGGCCCTTGCTGTACAGCCTGAGAATCTGAGTTCAGTCCCTGGAACCCACATAGTGGAAGGAAAAAACTAACTTTTGCAGGATGGTCTCTAACATCTACATGGGCCTGCCATAACTCACCCCCAATATATAAGTAAACAAATAACAAAATCCATGGACAATTGAGATGTATTACAGGTGCTTTTTTCTGATAAGAATTCTATGGCAACAGTTACCAGTAATGTCATCAACCTGGACAATAAGATGAGCACATATGCAAGCAGCTGGTTTGTAGTAACCAGTGGAGTCAATACTAGCCTTCTTAACACTGGGCATAAAGAGGCTGTAAGGCCAGACAACTGCTGGAATCTATCCAGAGTGAATGGGATGAGGGCCAGAGTGTGAGAAGCAGAAAAAGGTAGTCATCAAAATATAGTTTAATGTGTTCTATTTATAAATTTTACCTGGCCCTCTGGAGAGCTGTCACGGGGGCAGTTGATCATGTGTTTGAGGATCAGTGGATGGACAGAGGAAAACTGAGCATTTGAGCACTTCTTCCCAGTCACTATTGTTATTTTTTCTCCCTAATTTCATGGTTTTTTTTTGTTTTTTTGTTTTTTGTTTTTGGCTTAAAAGTTGATACTATCTTAAACTAAATTTGCCATTGCTTCTAGTATCTGCTGAGCCCCATTCCAGGAATCATTCTGATCTGTCTTTTCCCCGTTGGGGTGTGTGTGTGTGTGTGTGTGTGTGTGTGTGTGTGTGTGTGTGTAAGGCAAGCCATGCTCTCTCTAAGATTCTACTGACATGTTAACATGAAGCTAAGTTGGGTATGGGAAGCTGAGGTACCAGAATGTGCGGGGGTGGCAAGTTTCAGGCCAGTTTGTGCTACATAGTGAACCTTTTCCCCTCACCCCGACCCCACCCCATCTCTGATTTGTCCTCTTTGAAATAAGAGATAAGAGTCCCTCATGTAGCACAGGCTGACCAAACTTTTGATCCACTGCATCCCAATTAATGGTCTATGTTATCATGATGGGTAAGAGCATTTTTGAGGCTTCATTTAGGTATTTGGCATAATATCTGAAAATTAACATAGTTTCTGTCAACATAGAGTGACTGGGTGAAAAATGAGGCTCAAAGTGGTAAAAGTGTCACGCTTGTGGCCGCTGAAGCCCTTGGCATCCTCTCATAAGCTTTCATCTGATGTGTTACCGATTATCATATCATGTTTGTAAACTCAGGAAACGTGGGGATTATTTGATAACTTCACTAAATCAGACAACAGACTGTCAATCTAGTTCACGAGGACAGAGCCCTTAGACATGTAGCGCCTACAATCCTGTAGGAAAGAACTTGTAAGTCTTTCCATCCAAGGAACATGACCGTATAGCTGTCTGTATAAACTGACAACATGACCACTCCAAGGTATGATTAAAGAGAAGATTTTAACTGTAGATACAAGGGAGAGTACTGTAGGAAAACTAAGAACCACCCTTATTCCAGGATCAAGCTCACCTTCAGGAGCTCAGTGCCATTGGTCATGTCATCACCAGCAGCCAACTGCAGCACATTTCCATTGTTGCCATGAGTTGCATGTTCTCCCTATGCAAATGTTCTATACCCCTTTATAAAGCCAGTGCCATCACAGCCTGCTCTCTTCTCCTCCATCCTGATTCAGAGGCCACATCTGTATACTCACCTCCCAATAAATTTCTCTTGTGAGGCCTGTTGCATGGTGTGACTTTACAGCTTTCCTTGGCTCCTATTCACTAGGGTACACTTCCACCACTAAATCCTAACCAGCACAGCCAGAGGCATCTGGAGGAGTTCAGAGCAGCAAGACAAAGTAGTGGACCAAACATGGCCAGCAGATTGGGCCTGGCTATGGGGTTGGGGGCACCAGAAAAGAAATCAAAGAGAGAAAAGGGTAAAAAGAGAGGAAGGTTTGTGTGTGTGTGTGTGTGTGTGTGTGTGTGTGTGTGTGTGTGTGTGTGTGTCTGAGGTGGGGGAGAGAATGGCTGCAATAGCAAGGTTATAAGAATGAGAAGCTGCAGGAAAAGGAGCTTCTAAGCTGGAGATGTTTAAGGTAAGGAGTGGGGTGAGAAGAGCCAGGATGGACTCTGAAATATATAACTGGTGCTTGTGATATTGAGGGAGCCTGGAGGCCAGCATGCACTTCATTATGCTAACAGGCACCACAGAATAGGGAAATGGCTCCTTAGGTAGATGAAAATAGACTTCACAAGCTCCCAGCGAATTCCGGCTTTCATCTAGCCACCAGAATTGGACCTGACACTGGCTGCAGCAAGAACTTCAGAATGTCACATCATGGAGCTGGAGAGATGCTGCAGTGAATAAGAGCATTTACCACTCCTTCAGAAGACCTGACTCAATTCCCAATACTGACATGGTGTCTTACAGCCATCTGTTAACTCGAGTTCTGGGGGATCTGATGCTCTGTTCTGATTTGTTTGCACTATGACATACACGAGGTGCACAATCATATGCTCAGGGCATCCCTCTTGTAGGGATTTCCATATCTGACACAGCATTCTCCTCTCTAATGGGGCTGTGGTGGGGGCTGCCAGTAGGTCAGAACCAGCCCATTTATGAAGCAGAGTTAGTGGTTTTTATTAGAGTCATTTTATATGTGCATAAGTAAGAGGGTTAAGAAAAAATGATGCTCAAAGGAAAGAAAGAAACAACCCTGAGTATGAGTATGGTCTTCTCAAATAAAAAGCTGCAGAGAGGAGGTCACAGCTCCTGGGGGGAATCAAGAATTACTCGTCATAGCATTAGTATGCCTTGGCATACTTTTTTGATAACTTTTAGGTTACATCTCAAAAGGCTGCTATGAAACTTCTCCTTGCTTCATAAGAAAGAAACATCAAGTGGTTCTGGATATTTCGTGGATGGAATTATAATCCAGTAAGGTGAAACCAGAATCCACTAGGGTTAGACAAGGGCCTTAACACATGCACTGTCTCACATAGAGTGGTTTGAGTAAGGGTCAGAAAACTGTAGTCTTAAAGGAGCGGGGAGGGCAGTTAATTGTGAGGGGATTCTTGTTGCTTTGCTAGCAAACGTATCAAGCAGATTCTAGGATATATGACGACTTTTCAATCTCTTGTCTCCCAAATTTCCTTGCTTTTTAACTTATTTTATAAATACTATATCCTTAAACATAAAAATGCAGCCTGCTCAATCTGTATAATGTTGCTTGTGTGTATCTAATAAAGAGTTGACCCTCCCTGATTTTTCATCCTGCCTCAAAATCGCTTTTTACTGAAATTCCCACAAGGACATTTGTAAGAAATCAGATTTCCTGATGGCCCATATAGAGGTAAGATAAACTGAACAGGAAAACAGTATTGGATTTAATTGTTCAATTTCTACTTTTCTGCAGAAATTAAATAAAACCCAGACTCTATTCAATAAAGGAATTTTAAAAGACTTGCCATATTTCCATGGTGACTCTCTATTATGATGCATTAAACAGAAAGGCTATTTATTAAGAGCCTTCACTGTAAAGACGATGCACTTTAAATTAGGCACACAGAACAACCTCTATTGGCCAACTAAACACAAACAATGAGTTTCATCAGCAAGTCAGGCTGAGTCCTTCACCTTTGCAAATCTCCACTCTTACTGAGAGTTAAAGGGGGTCCACCTGGATACTTCTACCGGAAATTTCACTCCGTGATTTGCTGGTTTGTTTTTCAATGTATGTATCTTTTAGATTTCTTCTTAACTACCTCATTATGGTTATACTGTCCACTTTCCTCCACACAAGCTGAAACTCCGATAGTAAGAGAAAGTTTCTAAGTCTTTTTATCCTAGTACTCAATCTTAGGGACATGGCCAGATTTTTTTAAAATCCTGGTATATGTTTCTTTAATAAAGTATATATTAACTGATAACTTCAACTTAGCCATCTTCCTGTCAATTAAATTTCAATCTAAAACATTTTAAATGTTTTCCTGCTAGTTGGTATCCCTTTTAGTTTCTCTACCTTTTTAGTTTGTAAGTTCTCAAGTGAAACAACAGAACTATTATTATACAATAATGATGGTTACCTGGGGTGGCAGAAGGCGCAACCCTGCCCTGCAAGCGGGAGATCCAGCCTTCAGACCTCCAGCACCCTATGAAAGCAGCCCTGCCACTCAGCATGCGGGAGGAAGAGTCCAGCAATTAGCCAAACCCAGGGAGTTCTGAGTTCAAGTGAAAGACAGAGCAACTGGGGAAGACAACTAGCATCAACTTCTGCCTTGTACATGCACATATATGCATATATATGTATATACATGTGCACACATATGTATGTATATCAGGACATATGCATGTACACCAGCGCTCACATCACATAGACACTTACAAAAATGACTACAGATGATACTAGAGAATGACATCATTGTCAAAGCTAAACCATTGTAAAATGTCTGGTAAGTCGTCTTTAGAAATTTTTTTGTGATCATTTACATACATACATGTAAACTTGTTAAACATGACAGTAGTAATTTTAGTTGAATGGTATCCTGCTGTGTATGTTTCACAAATAATTGTTCAGTTGAAAGAAACTATACATGTTAGGTGCATGATCCAACTTTATTTTTTTAATTTTCTTTTTCTTTATTATCTGTTGGGCTAGAGATCTCATACATGGCAAATGTTTTACCCTGAGATGTACCTTTGGCCCATGTCAACCTTACGTGGCTAATTAAAACCTCATATGATAGACAAACATTCATTCAAATGTTCAACAGATAAGCCTTTCTCTTCTTGGACAGCAAGAACATCTGACAGCACTAAGAGAACCTCATTTGTCCAATACAAATGGTTCTTGAGAGTAAGTAGCAGAATTTCAAGGCAACAGAATGTGCATATTTTGAAATTGTTAATAACTATGAAGATAACATCCACAGCCTGTGCTAGTGTGAACTCCCTTGAGTGGAACATGAAAACACCATGCCCAGACTCTCATTACCTCAATATTTAAAATAACTATAAATTTTGAAACTTTTTATAAATTGTACAGTTTGAAAGCTTTATACTATGGGACCCTTCCCATGAATGCGATATTCTTTTAAGTGTAATTTTATGGAATTTATTAATGTTTTATAGGATTCTCTATAAAGAGCACATCTATTTTGATTTAGTGTTTTTTTATACATTTTAGTTATAGCTCCTATTTGGAATTCAGTCCACATTTTAGATAAAGTGATGTGTCATGATCACGCAAGGATATTACCTTGCTCATGATTTCTTTTCAGAGTCTGTCTCTTGGTTCTACTAGATTATCTTGATTTACATTTAAAAATAAAGATAAAATGTACACTCTAATATTTAAGCTGTGAGGCAGAATTCCCAAACTAGGAGTCTCCACTCTCTATCTTTGACACCACATATTACTACAAGAAAAGCTCAAGGTCCAGCACATGACACATGTCCATTTTCTATGGGTTTTGGAAAACTCTAATCCAGCAATATAATGCAATACTCTGACCAAGAGACTATAAAGGGCCACTGAGAATGCTTTCCATAGTATATAAAGGATTCACAGAAATTAATAATTTGTATTAATAAATAAATTGTATTCATTATAAATATTAATATATAAATGTATTGTTATATTTCTAAGTATATTATCAAGTATTTATTTTATACTTATTTAATATAAACAAATAATTACAAACATATTTTGTTTATTCATATTACATATTTTATACCATGCATTTATTTACTTCAGAATTATTTTATTATGGTACATAATATAAATATGATAGAAATAAAATTATTATGAAATACATTTTTAAATATTAAAATTAGTTTATTAATAAATAAATGGACACTCAAAGTGCAATTACTTTAAAAGTAAGTCATAAGCATTATCAATCAATATACAAAGGAAAGTATCCAAATGGCTAACTGCATATCTTAATTTCTTCTTCTGATCCTCCAAATCCAAGCACCCAGTATTATCCCCAGCTTTGTGGCAGAACACCAATGCAGCCTCTCGATGCCCCTCATGACTCCCATCCCCATGGATCAAACAGATCTTGCCTTCTTAACCTCCTTCCCCCTACTCATTGCTTTACTCCAGCCTCTAAAAACAGTAGGCACTCCTAGAATCCTACCTGGGTAAAAAGTAGCTAACTGCAGATATTAACCTGTCCCTCTGTTTCCCGAAATCTAACCTTCTAGTACAGTCCTTAGCTCTGTAGCAGAATATCTGCTATGCTTTCCTTTCCTCCAAGCCCCATCTCCAGACCATCACACAGATCTTCCATGCCTAACACTCTCCCCCAATTGTTCCTTCATCCCAGCTCCTAACTCCAGTAGACACTCCCTGGAAATTCACAGGTCACACTGAGCAAGGAAACAAGATCTTTACTTCACACTCCATCCTTCTGAGTCCAACCCTCCAGGCTTATCCCCAGCTCTATGGCAGATCTTGTATGGCCTCTCTGTACTCTCTGCCCTGATTCCAAGAGGACTAAGCAGATCCTAGTCAAAATCCTACTTTCTTTCCCTCCTCCCAACTCCACCAGCACATCTCCACACTTAAGTGTCAGTTAGCTCTTGATACCCAGACACACATTTTATCTGGACTCCCAGGTGGTCATAAGGATCAGAATCCTTATGCCTAACAGGCAACACTCACCTACTACACTCTCCTAAGAATCAGAGGACAAAACATCCACCCAACAAAGATAAAACCAAATATCAGCATCTAGAATTACAATCTTTCAAACTCAGATGCCTAGACAGCAGTGTAAGAATATAGTTATAGTCAGGAAAATCATGTCTCTGCTAGAACCCATAAATCCAGCCCTACAGAAGATACTTGGAAAAACACTCCAACCCAATGAAGTTAACTCCACCCAAGAAAACATAGAAAATGAATAATTTTACATCAACAAAACCAAAAGAAGGAACACACACACACAGACACACACAACAACAACATCAAAATAATCAAATTAACAATCATGGGTCAAAAAAAAAAAGCATTGGTCATTAATATCTCTCACCATCAATGGACTCAATTCTCCAATAAAAAGACAGAGGCTAACAGAATAGATGCAAAAATAGGATCCATCATTCTGTTTCATGCAAGAAACATATCTTGGCATCAAAGATAGATATTTCCTCAGAGTAAAGGATTAGACAAATGTTTTCCAAGCAAATGGACCCAAGAAATAAGCTAGGAATTCTAACAAAATAACTTTCCAACCAAAATTAATCAAAAGAGATAGTAATGGCATTTCATTGTCATCAAAGGAAAAATCCACCAAGATGATATCTCAATTCTGAAAATCTATGCCCCAAATGAAAGGGCACCCACATTTGCTAAAGAATCATTTCTAAAGCTTAAATCACACATTGAACTCAAAAGACTAATAGTGGAAGACTTTAACACCCTACTCTCACCAATAGACAGGTCATCCAAACAGAAACTAAACAGAGAATTATGGAACTAACCGAAAACTAAAATAACTCAAATGGCTCTGACAGATATCTGTAGAAGTTTTCTCCCAAACAAAATAATATACCTTCTTCTCAGCACCTCATGGAACCTTTTTAAAAATTGTTCATATACTTGGTCACAAAACAAATCTCAATATATACAAGAAAACTGAAATGACCCCCTGCATCTTATCAGACTACCGTGGATTAAAGCTGGATATCAACAACAGAACCAACAGAAATCCTGCAAACTCATGGAAACTGAAGAACTCTCTACTCAATGACCAATGAGTCAAGTAAGATATAAGGAAGAAAATTAAAGACTTTCTAGAGTTCAATGAAAATGAATGTTCAATTCACCCCAATTTATGGGACACAATGAAAGTGGTACTAATACGAAAGCTCATAGCAGTAAGTGCCTTCGTAAAGAAATTAGAGAGATCTCACATTAGCAATTTAGCAGCACACCTAGAGTCTCTAGAACAACAACAACAAAAACAGCAATCATTCCCAAGAGGAGTACACAGTAAAAAATAAATAAATAAATAAAATTCAGGGCTGAGATTAATAAAATAGAAACAAAGAAAAAATACAAAGCACCAACTAAACCAAGATATGGTTCTTTGAGAAAATCATCAAGATAGACAAACCATTATCTAAACTAACTAAAATGTAGATAGAGAACATCCACATTAACAAAATTTAAAATGAAAAGAGAGAGGTAACAACAGACTCCAAGGAAATCCCAAGAATCATTAGGTCATACTTCAAAACCTATACTACACAGAATTGGCAAATCTTAAAGAAATGGACAATTTTCTTCACAGATAGCACTTAACAAAGTTAAATCAAGATCAGATAAACAATTTAAATAAATCTATAACCTCTAAAGAAATAGAAGCCGTCCTTAAAATTCTCCAAACCAAATAAAGCCCAGGATGAGATGGTTTTAGTGCAGAATTCTACCAAACTTTCAAAGAAGACCTAATACCAATACTCCTGAAATTATTCCACAAAATGAAACAGAAGGAACATTGCCAAATTTGTTTTATGAGATAATAGTCAAACTGATATCTAAACCATACAAAGACTCAACAAAGAAAAATAATAGCAGACCAATTTCTCTCATGAGCATTGATGTCAAAATACAAATCAACTCCAAGAACACATAAAAAAGAATCATCCACTGTAATCAAGTAGGTTTCTGAGACACAGGGATGGGTTAACATATGAAAAGTTGTCAATGTAATTAACTGTATAAACAAACTGAAAAAAAGCCACATGATCATTTCATTAGATGCTGAAAATCCTTTTGCAAAATCTCCTTCATGATAAAGGTCTTGGAGAGAGTCAAGTGTGGTGGCACATGCCTTTAATCCCAGCACTTGGGAGGCAGAGGCAGAGGCAGGTAGATCATTGTGAGTTTGAGGCCAGCCTGGTCTACAAAGTGGGTCTAAAATAGCCAAGGCTACACAGAGAAACCTTGTCTTGAAAAACAAACAAACAAAAAGTCTTGGAGAAATCAGGGATACAAGGCATATATCTAAACATAGTAAAGGCAATATACAGCAAGCAGATAGCCTACAATAAATTAAGTGGCAGAGGAACTTAAAAGTAATTCTACTGAAATCAGGAACTAGACATGGCTATCCTCTCTCTCCATATCTATTCAATATAGTACTTGAAGTTTTAGCAAGAGCACGAAAGGAGAATAAGGGGAAACAAATGGGAAAGGAATAAGTCAAAGTATGGCTATTCCCAGATGATATGATAGTATACATAAGTGACCCAAAAAATTCTACCAGGAACTCCTACAGCTCATAAACACATTCTGCAAAGTGGCTGTATACAAGAGTAACTTAAAAAATAAAGCAGTAGCCCTTCTATATACAAAGAGCACATGGGCTGAGAAAACAATCAGGGAAACAATACTGTTTATGATAGCCACAAATAATAGCTTGGGTAACTCTAACCAAGCATGTGAAAAATTATATGAAAAAAAAACCCTCAAACCTTTGAAGAAGGAAACTGAAAATGATATCAGAAGATGAAAAGATTTCCCACGCTCATGGATCTGTAAGACTGACATAGTAAAAATGGCCATACTCCCCAAAGCAATCTACAGATTCAATATAATTCCCATCAAAATCCCAACACAATTCTTTACAGATATTCAAAGAACACTACTCAACTTCTTATAGAAAAAAACAAAACAAAACAGAATAGGTAAAACAATTGTGTACAATGAAAGAACTTCCAGAGGTATCATCACACCTGATTTCAAGCTGTACGTTAGTATAATAGAAATAAAAGCTCTTGGTACTGATATTAAAGCAAACAGGTTGATCAATGGAATTAAATTGAAGTCCCAGAAGTATATCCACATAACTACGGACCCTTGGTTTTTGACAAATAAACCAAAACCATATAATGGAAAAGAAAAAGCATCTTCAACAAATGGTGCTGGTCTGCATGTAGAAGAATGCATAAAACTCAATTCCAAGTAGATCAGAATTCAACATAAAACTGAATACACTAAATCTAATAGAAGAGAAAGTGGGGAAGAACCTTGAACGTATTTGGTACAAGAGACAACTTCCTGAACAGAACACTAATAGTTCAGGCACTAAGATCAACAATTAATAAATGGGACCTCATGAAACTGAAAAACTTCTGCAAGGCAAAGGACACTGTCAGCTGGACAAAGCAACATCCCTACAGAAAATACTAGAAGGAAACTCCAACTTAAAGAGGTTAATTACACCTAAGAAAACACAGAGAGTAAGTAATCATAGCCCAGCAAATCAAAACATTCATAGATGTACAGACACACACACACACACACACACACACACACACACACACACACACACGACAGCATCAAAATAACAGGAATAGCAAACACTGTTTATTGATACTTCTCAACATCAGTTGTCTCAATTCCTCAATAAAAAGACACAAACTGCTAGTGAGATGTGGTTACTAGTGTTACCTGTAAGAACCAAATGCTTTAATTATATCAGCTTAGTGAGTGAAGATGTATAATATTTTTATTAATACTTGGAATATATTCAGTGTATTGAATGTGATTTCATAACTATACTACAATTATATTAAAATTTCTTAAATAAAAAAGACACAGACTAACAAAATATATTTAAAAAATAATCCATCCTTTTGCTGCATTCAGGAAACACAACTTAACATCAAGGATAGATATCAGCTAAGGGTAACAGGATGTAAAAAGATATTCCAAATGTATTAGAGTTTTATTGCTGTGAAGAGACACCATGACAATAACAACTCATAGAAAGAAAAATATTTAATTAGGGCTGGCTTGCAGTTTCAGAGGTTTAGTCAATTATCATCAGAGTGGGAAGAATAGCAGACATGGTGGTGAAGACAAAGCAAAGATGTCTGCATTAGATTGGCAGTCAGAGGAAGAGAATGCCATGACCCCTGCTCCAAAGAGCCCACACTTCCTCATAGTGCCATTCCCTATGGACCCATGGGGCCTAATTTTATTCAAACTACCATGCCAAGAAAACAGACATAAGAAGCAATCTCATGTGGCCATTTCAATATCTAACAAGACAGAACTCAAAACAAAACTAATCAGAAGAGATAGGGAAGTATACTACATACTCATCAAAGGAAAAAATTGGCCCGAGCACATGGCATCTGTGCTTTAACATCTGTATACCAAAACCAAGGACACCAAGCTTGTAAGACAAAACAAAACACCCTACTACTATAAAATAAATCACATAATGCCCCTCACTCCCTGATAGCAGATTTCCATACCTAACTCTTACCAATATACATGTCATGCAGAGACTAACCAGAGAAATGGTGCAACTAACTAACTTTATAAGCAAAACGGACATAACATGTTTAAAACACATTTCATGCAAACACAAAAGAATATCCCCTTTTCTCAGCACCTTATGAAACTTTCTCCAAAATTGACCATATACTCAGGCACAACACAAATTTTAACACATACAAGAAAATGGGACTAGCACCCTGTACCCTATCTGGCCACTGCATTGAAAACTGTAGATCAACAACAACAGAAACTATAGAAAGCTTTTGAAGTCATGGAAACTGAACAGTTCACTAATGAATGAAAAGTAGATGAAGCTAGAAAAAATTAAATACTTTCTAGAGTTGAACACAATAAAACATACAGCATACCCAAGTTTATAGGACACAACAAAAGAGCTTCTAAGAGGCAAGATTATGGCACTAACTGCCTATATAAACACTGGAGTGACCTCATACTAAAAGTTTAATGGAATAACTGGAAGCTCTGGAACAAAAAGAAGAAATCACACCCAAAAGAAGGAGATGGCAAGAAGTAATCAAACTCATGACTGAAATTAATAAAATAAAAAAAAATATAGGGAATCAATAAAACAAAAAGTTGCTTCTTTGAAGACATCAGTAAGATTGATAAACCCCTTATCCAAATTAGCTAAAATGTGCAAAGAGAATATTCACATTAGTAAAATTAGGAATGAACAGAGAGAAATAATAACACACATTGAGGAAATCATAGGACAAACTTTAAAAACCTCTACCCCACTAAACTAAAAAAATCTACAAGATATAAGTAATTTTCTTGATACATACCACTTTGCCATAGCTAAATCAAGATCAGAGAAGCCATTTAAACAAACCTATAATCTCCAATGAAATAGAATCAATCATTAAAAGCCTTCTAAAAAAAGCCCATGGCCAGAAGATTTTAGTACAGAATTCTATCATAGTTTCAAGGAAGAGTTAATCCCAATACTCCTCAAATTAGTCCAGAAAATAGAAACACAGAAAGCACTGTCCATTAATTTTATGAGGCCAAATTACCATATACCCAGCACACATAAAGGCCAAAAAGAATTACAGATTAATTCCCCTTTTGAACATAGATGCACGCATTCTCAATAAAATATTGCCAATTGAATCAACAAATATATCAAAAATTATCATTCACCATGATCAAGTAAGCTTCATCCCAGAGATGCAGGATGGTTCAGCAAATATAAATCAAGAAATGTATTTGACCATATAAACAGACTGAAAGATGAAAAACACATGATCATCTTATCATATGCAGAAAAGTCCTTTGACAATATAAAATAGCCCTTTATGATAAAAGTCTTGGAGATATTAAGGATTCAAGGGAGGTATCTCAATATAATAAAGACATTTTACAGTAAGCACATAACCAGCATGAACTTATATGGAGAGAAACTCAAAGCAATTCCACCAAAATCAAGAAAAGACGAGGTTGTCCATCCTCTCCATACCTATTCAATACAGTACTTGAAGTCTTAGTTAGAACATTAGGACAAGTAATGGAGATCAAGGGGAAACAAATTGGAAATAAAGAAGTCAAAGTATCCTCATTTGCAGATGATATGATAGTATACATAAGTGCCCCTAAAAATCCACAGAGAAACTCCTACAGCTGATTAAACACTTTCAATTGGATACAGAATTAATTCACAAACATCAGTAGCCCTCCCATATACAAATGACAGATTGAGAAAGAAATCAGGAAAATAACATGTTTCACAATTGCATCAAATAATATTAAAATATCATAAGATAACTCTAATCAAGCAAGTAAAAGTCTTATATGATAAAAACTTCAAGTCCTTGAAGAAGATATTAGAGAATGGGAAGATCTACCATGTTCCTTGTTTGGTAGGATTAGCAAAGAAAAAATAGCCACTGCACCAAAAGAAATCTACAGATTCGGTGTAATCCCCATAAAAATTACAATAAAAATCTTCACAGTTCTTTAAAGAACAATTTTCACCTTTATGTGGAAACACAAAAAACCTCAGGAAAGCTAAAGCAATCCTGAATAGCTAACAAAAGAACTGATGGAAGTATCATCATGCCTAATTTCAAGTTGTAATACAAAGCTATAAAATTAAAAACAAAAACAGACATGTAGATCAATCTAATTGAAGAACCAAACATAAACCAAACAGTCCAGAAATACAACCCCCCCAAAAAAAAGACAGTATCTTTAACAAATGGTGCTGGTCAAACTGGAAGGCTACATGTAGAGAAATGTAAAAACTCAATTCGAAAAATACCAAAGAAATAAAACAAGATACACGGAACCTGATAGAAGAGAAAGTTGGGATTCGCCTTCAACTCACTGGGACAGGGAAAGACTTTCTGAACAGAACACCAGTAGCACAGGCAGTAAGATCAACAATTAATAAATGGGACCTCATGAAACTGAAAAGCTTCTGTTATGCTAAGACACTCTCGTTCTGACAAAGAAGCAACCTACAGAATGGGAAAAGTTTTTTTTTTTTTTTTGTCAATTACCTATCTGAATAGGGGATACTATCCAAATATATAAACAACTCAAGAAACTAGATATCAAAACACAAGTAGTCCAATTAAAAATGGGGTACAGGTCTAAATTGAAAATTCTCAATAGAGAAATCTCAAATGGTTGGAAGCACTTAAAGAAATATTCAGTATCCTTAGACAACAGGTAAATACATATCAAAACTACTTTGAGATTTCACTTTATACCTATCAGAATGATTAAGGTTAATAACACAAGTGTCAGCTCATGCTGTTAAGGATGTGGAACAGGAAGAACACTTCTCCACTGCTGGTGGGAGTACAACCTTGTATAGCCACTAAGGAGATCGATGTGGCAGTTCCTCAGAAGATGGTAATCAATCTGCCTCAAGATCCAGCTGTACCATCCTTGGGGCATATGCTCAAAGGAGGCTTCATCATACCATAGAGACACTTGCTCAACCATGTTCATTATTGCTCTATTCATAATAGTCAGAAATTGGAAAAAACTAAATATCCTTCAACAGTAAAATGGATAAAGAAAATGTGGTACATCTACACAATGGAATATTACTCAGTTGTTTAAAAAATTAAGTCATGTAATTGGCAGGTAAATGGATAGAACTAAAAAAAGATCATACTGAGTAAGGTATTCCACAGCCAGAAAGACGTATATTCTATATATTCACTTATGTGTGGATATTAGCTGTTAAGTCAATGATTATCAAACTCTAATCCACAGAACTGTGGAGGATAGATATGGAACAGTAACTAGGGATATAGACAGATCTCATGAGGAAAGGGAAATAAAATAGATAGTTATAGATGGACAGAAGGACAGGAAGAGGAATGACCAAGTGGATAAGGTGAGAAGAGACGAGGGACTAGGGAGTGAATATGGAGTGAGACAACTAAAATTAAAGGCCATTTGAGCAGTGGCATGGAAACTTAATACAGTAGAAACTTCCTAAAATATTTACACATACAAAGGCAATCTAAATTAAATCGCCAAATATTGGGGGAGAGTCTTAATGGTTATCTCTTATCATCAAACTAAGCTTCCAGTACTGGGATTGGGTTACATCTGATGGAGTTGTTGGCCAAAGGCATGTGGGAATCTCCAAGCAACTCCCACTGTTGTGCTCTCCACAAACTGACAGCAAGGCCCCATTCCTGAAGACAACATCTACACAACTTGTTGAACATGGATAAGTCTTATGTATAATGGTCATCCCTATATTTCACAGTTTTGGTACAAGAAAGTACTCTTCACATGACCAAAAGATAAATGTAAACACCAAACTAGCCACAAAACCTTTCATCTAAAACACTGCATTGCCTGTAAGATATGATACAGCAATGGTAGCACATAGCTTGTGGGAGTAACTAACTAATATCTGACTTGAGTTAAGACCATTCCACAACATGGAACCCTTAACCCATACTGCTTGGGTGACAAAGAATGTCAACGAGATATCCCAGAAAGGGAGTGGATCTAGATAGGTGTGGAGAAACTAGGAGGAATAGAGGGAAGAAAAATCAGGGGGATATATTATGTGAGAAATTTTGATCTAAGTTCAAATGAACTCACAGAGACTGTAGCACCATGTACAGGACCTGCATGGATCTATAACAAGTCCTTTGCATACATATTATGACATCAAGTTTAGTGTTTTTATGGGATCACTGAGTGTGTTATGAGTGGTTTCTGATTCTTGTCCCTTCTTTTGAGCTATTTCCTTCTGTTTGTTTGCCTTACCAAACTCCAATTTATCATTTTTGTTTTATCTTCCTATAGTTTATTTTGTTGTATTCTATTGTTATCCCTTAGAAGCCTGCTTGTTTTCTAATGAGACAGAAAGGGAGAAGATCCTGATGGGATAAGAAGTGTGGAGGAACTTGGAGAAGTAGAGGAATGGAAAAGCATAATGAGGACATATTATGTGAGAAAAAAATCTATTTTTTATAAAACAAAAATTCTCAATCTAATTATCAGAAGCATTCAATAAAAGTACAAGTTGGTATATTCCCATAACCTTTAGGCATCCTAGATGCTTAAGTTACAAAAGGCATCACTGTACTGTTATAACCATTACATGTACTAGTTTATTAACACTAACCTAATTTTCTAAAAAGGAAAAGAGGGTGGAGAATAATTAT
Organism: Acomys russatus; assembly: GCF_903995435.1. NCBI lineage: Eukaryota > Metazoa > Chordata > Mammalia > Rodentia > Muridae > Acomys > Acomys russatus. The sequence goes on from NC_067138.1 coordinate 25,873,424, forward strand.
CTTGGGTTTTAAGTTTACAATGACTTTTCTTTAGTATTATATCATTCTAATGTAAAATTTTGTTATTTAATTCCCTATTATCAAATGAACACGGTGTTGCACATATGTTACCTAAACTGTTCAGGACACTAAGGAAGGAAGATCACAAGTTTAAGACTAACTAGCTTTGGCTATGTAGCAAACTGAAGGCAAGCCTGGTCAATTTATTGAGATCTTGTGTGAAAAAAATTTTTTAAATGAAACAAGCAAACAACAACCAAGTGGAGCCAAGAATAATAGCCAAGAATAATATAACTCCTATCTTCCATCAATTACAGACAAGAATCTGAGCTATTTTTATATTTTTCCTATTCTTATTTCAGGGAAAAAAGGTGAAATAAATGAGCAGACAAGCATCAAAACAAAGACTATTGAGCGCTCTTATCAAAGTAGTTGAATGTAGGTAGGAAAAAAAACTGGCCTCAAGCTTCGTTTGACATCCTAGAAACTTTACACTTCTCCCTAAAGTTCACCAGTTTTGGGGCCCCCACACTGAGTTACTTCTGGGGTATCTCTAAAGAATGCAAGAACCCCAGCCCAAAAAGTTAAATATAGTATGTATTCACTTATATGCAGATATTAGACATTAAGTAAGTGAAAACCAAGCTACACTCTGTAGGCTCAGAGAGACGAGGTATAGAGGAAGAGTCTAGGGTGGACATGTGGATCTCCTTGGATGGGAGAAATAAAATAGATTTTTATTAATGGACTGAGGGCAAATGGGGAAGGGAACAGGAGAATTAGACGGAAGTGGGATGAAAGACAGGATACGGGGAGAGAATGTGGGGAGAGACAGCAGGAATTGAGGGCCAGCTGGGGGATGATATGGAAACCTCCTATAATACATGAAAGTAGCCCTAATGAGCTCTCCTAACAAATGAGGATACAGAGTCTCAAGTGGCCAGCTCCTGTCACATCCAGTATTGGGACTGGGCTGCTTTTAGGTGAGTTGTAGGGCAGGGGGATCTCACATAGAAATCCCTGAAAAATAAAAAATAAAAAACCCCAGGGTGTTGCTAAGATGACAGGTTTCTCTTCAAAAACTTACAGTGAGCGCCCATTTTCGAGGGCAACACCAATACAGCACATTGAACATGGAGAATTCAAGCTGGTGCTTTCACACCTACATCCTAGTGTCATTGGTTAGAGAAGGTACTCTGCAGGCTACCAAAAGGTAAATGTAAACACCAAGCCAGCCACAAAGCCTTTGATATACTATACGCCTTGCCTGCAAAATATGCTAGGCCAATTGTAGCACAGAATTTACGGGAGTAGCCAACCAATGTCTGACTTACAGCCCACACTATGAGATGAGGCCTATACCTGACACTGCTTGGGTAACCATGATCCAGAGACTAGATAGCCTAGAGACCTAAGGTAAAATCAAACAATACTAATCTAGGGGTGTGGGGGGGGAGTACCAATAAAATGGCTGTACTCATAGATCAGTGCCTTATTCAGTCATCATCAGAGAAGCTTCTTCCAGCAGCAGATATGAACAAATAAGGCCCACAGTTGAACATTATATGGAGAGAAAGTGTAAATGAGAGGTGTCCACCAAATCCCTCCCTTTAGGGTTCAGGGAACCCTATGGAAGAGGAGGCAGAAGGAGTGTAAGAGCCAGAGGGAATCGAGGACACCAGGAGAACAAGGCCCCCTGAATCAGCTAAGCAAGGCACACATGAACTCACAGAGACTGAAGCAGCAAGCACAGAGCCTACACAGATCTGCATTAGGTCATTTGTATATACATTATAGCTTTGAGCTTAGTGTTTTTATGGGACTCCTGAGTGTGAGAATGAACAGGTCACTGATTCCAGTGCCTGCCCTTGGGACTCTTTTCCTTCTGTTAAGTTGCCTTGTTCAGCCATAATGTGGTTGGTTTTGCTTTATCTTACTGTATTTTATTTTGTCATGTTTGGTTGTTAGTTTCTTGGAAACCTGTTCTTTTCTAATGAGAGCCAGAAATGGAGTAGATCTGGAGGGAGAGGGAGGTAGGAAGGAACTGGGAGAAGTATAAGGAGGGGAAATACAACCAGGATATATTGTGTGAGAAGAGAATCCATTTTCAATAGAAGGGGAAAAAAGAATGCCAGGAATACAGGAGTTCCTGGTATCACAAAACCTTACACTGAGCCCTAATCCAACTTCTGACTCTTGTCCTCATGTGTCTAGCATCACGTCCCATGCATAACATTGCAAAGCACAGGCAAAAACTCAGAAACACTATGCCTCTCAAAATAGACAGTACATGATTCTAATCATTTACTTTTCTAACTGCAAACATAAAGTCCCCAAATGAGGCTAAATTTTAATGGACAGGCTTGATCTTGCTACCTAATCACATTTCTATAACAGTCCTATCTGTATTTAGAGACATCAAGAGGGAAGGAGGGCATGTAAAGATCTAGATATGAGGAAATTTACCACAGACAGAGGCAAAGAGTGCTAAAATCAAGACTGTCCTGGCAGCTTTAGGTGCCGCCATGTAGGAACCAGTTATTGGTGTGACCTTTGGTTTAGTGTGTAAAGACTTACATGATTGAGAGAACCACAGGACACAGTTTACAGAAATGAAAAATGCATAGGAATCAGTTTCATTCTGTGTTTACACGACCATTTGTTACTATATATTTAACAGGTGAGGCTAAAGACTTATTACAAATCAATAACAAAAGGCAAAGTCAACAATACCTCCCTTGTTCCCATAGCACTTCATAAAGGTGTATATTTTAAAGATAGGAAGTGATAGTCATGGGAAATTTATGGCAGTGATCTATAAAAGGCCCAGAAGCTATGGGGAGTGCACTGCTTCATAAATACTGAAAAAGAATTATTGCAAATCTCCGACTGAGTCCATTATATGTGTCAGAACTCTGGAAATTTGAGGAGAGTGATTTAATATTTGAGATTGTGGCTGCCAAGAATGAACATGTCACAATTTTTCACAGGAGAGGAAACCATCACAAGAGCTGGTAGCAGCCAACTGACACTCTGCAAGAAGTGCACTGGCCCAGGCCTCATCCAACTGGCTTCCTGGTAAGCCATAGGAGGAATGCACGAGGGAAAAGGCCTACTTTAAAAACCATACTTTCTGGGGATTGAGCCTCAGACTCAATTTGGGTTGGTTTTACAGTTTCTTGGTATCTATTGTACACCTGGAAACATCTGTGGCCACATAACTTACAAGCAATAGAGCATATATAGAAAAAATGATAGCTCTATTGTGAGCAAGTATCAGAAAGTCCTCTATTGGTCAAGTCTTCCAAGTATTTATTCATGAGCATCCTAAAAGTATGTGCTAAACACTGTCCGCCTCTGGCATTTTGCATTCCAGATCCATGGGGCACCTCACTTAGGTGCAGGTGAAATTAAATGCAGTATTTTGTACCATCCCCACTCTTCCCTGTCAGACATCTTCACTCACTGAAAGAGGCCATGTAGACATTACTGTACCATGCTCTCCCTATGAAGGACGACATGATTACAGACACACCATAGGTAATTCTTTTTGAAAAGTGATCAAAAGTCACAACTCAGTTTTTCAAGATCTCTCATCACTCTGACACCCCCATCCGCTCCCCCTTTCCGTGGTGGAACACCAGTGTTTCCTATTTTCCAGGCAGCATTTTTCTCCATATTGTTTTAGACACAGTGCCATTATAATCACTTGCAATTGACCAGTAATTGTTGCAGAATCAGGCCTCCCTCTGCCAGTGCCACCCCGCTGCTGGACTACACCCAGCTGAGAGCAGTAAGTTCCAGAATCCAATCAAACTAAGCCCCATTGGTATCCAGGTTTCTCATCATGAAGTTGAGCCAACACTCGATTCCATGCGCTACCTCCCTCCTACAGGGTACACACAAAGGCAGTCCATTTTAACTGTGATTCAGGCCCCTATAATACTTTTGTAAGGAAAAAAATGAGGATTAGCTATGGCCATTAATTGTTGTTTGCATATCTTATGTTTGTAATTAGCTTTATAACTGAGTTAGATGTGGGTGCCCATAACCCACCTGGGAAATGAGAATAGTAGCATCTTCTTTTAGGGGTATGAGAAAAACCTTAACTCATCCAATAGGCCTTCCAAATAGAAGCAGTTACCCAAGAATAACCATTTCTCAATAACCACCATATTCTTGATTTTAGTAACAGAAAACATATATGCATGGTCATACGCTAAGCCTCAGTACTGTTCTTATCTCCTAAGCTATTCAACAACGATACCTAGAACAGCAAGAACGAAATTAGCTCTCATTAATAGAGTGACGTTGGAGAAATTACAGGGCCTGCAACATGTAAGATGGAACTGACAGCACAAAGATCCTCATCGCTGGTTATAAGACTGTGACACAGTAGGTGCTCAGTGTGCATTTGCTGTGTTATAACCGCTGTCTATTAACAATGATGGTGATTATGCATCTCGCTAACTGACTGACACCAAGAATAACAAGCACACGTGGCATTATTTTCAGTCACAATTTAGTACATGATAGTCAGCCTTCCAAAATTGACATAATCCTTTCTTTCACTTTCAATTCACGGTATGAAATCCAGGTCCTCCTGGATGCTAGGCAATTGTTTTATCACTGAGCCACACCAACAACCCCCAAATCCTTTAAGACTTTTATAGGCTTTTAAAATTACAACACAGGCTCTCTCTGAACAGTCCTGGCTAAGCCTGTGCACACTGGTATGAAGTTCATGAACTTAGTGCACACAGTATTATCTTGGGCATGGGTGACTCCATTCATCCTAAGAATAACCGGATTTTTTGAGAGGGAATTTAAAGTTCAGTTTCTTCAATAAAAAACAAAACAAAAGGAAAAAGCCAGCATTTTTGAGAAAGTGGACTGAGCATGGATGAGTGCCAGGCTAATGAAAAACAAGGGGCCCTGCAGTCTGGGGGGTGTGCATGTGTCATGGGCTCCGCTGCCACTGGCTTCCCCATGATCTCTAGTCATTCACACAGAAACAAGGACGGGACAGGACTGCTCAAGAAGAGAACTTGCTACACAGTTCTTACTTATCAAATGCCACTCTTTGTGCCACAGTAGCTCCTTCATTTGCTTATATTTTTAGCATTTATTTTATATTTAATTATGGGAGCGTACACAAGAGTGCAAGTACCCATGGGAGCCAATAGAGGATATTGGGTGCCCTGGAGCTGAAGTTACAGGAGTTTCAAGGTCCCTGATGTGGATGCTGGGGACTGAGCCTGAGGCCCCAAAAAAGAGCTCCTAGGTGTGGAGCCATCTCTTCAGGCCACTGCTTATGCTTTAACTGGCTATTACCTCTGCTTTTTCCAGTGACTAAAAGCACAGGATAATCTAATCATTTTAGGGATATGCTGTTGTGTGTGCATGTGTTTGCTTTTCTGCAGCTATTTCTGTGGATATGTTTCTATGTATCTATTTGAAAATTAATGCCTCTGTGCATGGGATCTGGGTGTGTGTACTAAGTCAGATGTTTCTGTTTGTGTACCTGGGTATATTTCATTGCATATAGTCCTGGGTGTTTTTTTCTCTGTGTTTATTTCTGAGCATGTGCTCCTTTATATGCATGTCTGTATGTATTATTTCAAGCATGAGTGTGTACATGAATTTATAAGCAGGGAAAGGGGATGTGAATGTATATGCACAAAACACAGAACATTCTCTAGGAGATTGAAACTGACATACACATGACAGCAATGGGTCTTTTCTGGACAAGTTCCTTATTTCTGAAATTCTGAATGTTCTGAGAAACCAAGAAGAGTTGAGTCCAAATCCCACTTTCATTAATGTTTCTCCCAGATGTTTAAAAAAGATAGTAAAATATCCTGTCTCAGATTTATCTCTATCAAAAGATGAACCACTTCTTTCCTACCTAAGAGTGGGCTTTCTAGTCACTGTTTATACTTTGCTATCGAGAGCAAGAATCTGATACAGAGGTTTTTCATTTCGCATGTTTGCCTATTCTGTTTTTTTTTTTTTTTTGTATTTTGTTGTTTTTTTTTTTTTGTTTTTTTTTTTTTTTTTTTTTGTTTGTTTTTTTTTTTTTTGTTTTGTTTTTTGTTTTTTGTTTTTTTTTTTTTTTTTTTTTGAGACAGGGTTTCTCTGTGTAGCCTTGGCTGTCCTGGACTCGCTTTTGTAGAACAGGCTGGCCTCAAACTCACAGTGATTCACCTGCCTCTGCCTCTGCCTCCCGAGTGCTGGGATTAAAGGCGTGCGCCACCACGCCCGGCATGTTTGCCTATCCTGTAAATGATTGCACAGCCTTCGTCATCTCAGAACTCTTACTGAATGAACCATCAGCAGCAAACATTTGTCAGTGATCTTATAATATTAATTTGCCTTAGGATCCAGAAGGCATGCTACATTATTTTATTTATATGTCAAGTAGATTAATATTTCCTCTGTGTTAATAGGCTAGTTTATTATTCTTGTTATCTTCACTTAATGCCATAAGAAACCAGGTGAGACAATTTTACAAGTTTAATGATCACTGGCATAAAGTACATATGAGGGTCACTCAGGACATGCCATCCCTTTCAAGGCACTTTGCCAAAAAAAAGCCTGGAGTTAATTAATACTAGGAAATCACCTGCCAGTACAAGCTTTAAGAAACAAAAGTAATAATAATAATAATAATAATAATAATAATAATAATAATAATAATAATAATTCTAGGATATAGACTAACAAACTTCTACTATAAAAATTAAAAGCCTGACCATAACTCTGATATCAAGTGTCTTTTTTTCAAAAATAGCTAATGCAGAATTTATTGTATGATGTAAAGCAAACATGGATGGCTGGCCCAGAAACTTTCTTATGATTCATTCTTTACTGTAAATCAATTTATGTGATAGCTATGTTATAGTTTATGTTGATATAATATAGCTTCTAGTGATTACCTTGTGATATTCAGTCCATGCAGATAACTGGCTCTAAGCATATCCTGAGCTCGCGTGACTAGTAATGGGGTAAGCAGGGAAGAGCCTTGTAGGAACACCGTCAAGGCAGGGCAGAGCACTGGAAGGGTTAGGATGAGCAAGAGACCCTCTTCTGCCATTTCAAGCCCTCTGTGCAGGTAAACTTTAGGATGCATGTAAAGAAAAAGACAGACCAAGAGGTAATTGCTAGGAGGAAAGAAAGAAAGAAAGAAAGAAAGAAAGAAAGAAAGAAAGAAAGAAAGAAAGAAAGAAAGAAAAGTTCTAGAAAGGGAGAAGTAGACAGAGGAGTGTAGAAGACAGGAGATTAGACAGGACATGCAAGTACATCTTGGTTAGCTCACACTTCTGTCTGGTTGGCTGCTTCTAAAGGACAGCTTCCCTGGTTGCAGTTGCTGTACAACTGCTTCCTGTGATTGACTGACTTCATTTAGTGTATCTGTTTCTTCCTCTCTATTAAACTCTTGTTTTCCCAGCTACCTGAGAGATGCAAGCTCGGCTGGACAAGGTAAATGTGTGCTAACATACTGTACATCTTATCAACATCTGAACAACAAAGGCAGTTTGCAGACCTTGGTCGGTCTGACTTTGGATTCCAAGTTCTAACACATCAAGCAAATTCCCACCAATTTCAATCATAAGAAAGAATCAGCTGTTCTCTGAGCCACGATGCACTTGTGAAGTGAAGGATGCATCTGAAGTATTAAAGAGGAAACTCTTTATACTAGGCTATCCTAAATGCCTCTCAAGGGAATGTTTTCTCAGTTCCTGCCTGAATAAGACTTGTATAGAATATTTATTCAGAAAATGGTAAAAGGTAAAAAAGAAAAGACAAGTGGCTGAGAGGACATCACTGAGAATTCTTGAAAGAAAGCTACCAGCTCAGGGGCAGGGGAGGACAGGGATTGCCTATATTTAACCAGGTAGTCAGACACATTTCTTACCAAGGATGTCATTGGTTTCAGTTGAAAAAGACAATGATTTGAAAGGACGGAAAGAAAAGGACTCAGTGAACATTGATTCTCGGAAGAGAGAACTACAAAAGAAAGGATGCCTAAGTAAAGTCAAAGAAGACACTCGGGAGGAAGAGGAGGGAGTGAAGACTGGTAATCCAGAAAGATAAAGAGCAACAGGCCCTTTGGTAATGTCAACACTGCTCATCTCCTAACGCCAAAACAGTGGCGTGCAATATGTGAGTCAGAGTCCCAGCGAAGAGAGGTCTCTTGTCGGTGACACTACCACATACAAAACATCTTGTTTCTACATTTATTGATTACATGTTCAAGGCCAACCTGACTACATAATAATTCCACTCCAGCCTGGGCTATATAGCAAGCAAACAAACAAGCAAACACATATTCAGAATAAAATAGAATTCTACACAGTTTCTATAGATTATTTGATGCTACAGTATACATGCTTTAGTTGAGATAAGGAGAGTCCTTCCAAGTTTTAGCTGTAATATTTAATTCGCTTAAATATATTTCATTATAATGGCATAATCTAGGATTTTGTTTCACTTATTATTAATATGCATTTAGTGTGCAAAAATGAATTTCATTATAAGATCTTTATATATCAGTGTATTTTACTATTCTCCTCCCACCACTCTGGACATCCTATGTCCCTCCTCTTGCCGGTCTCCTTTATCCCCCAAATAACCAATCCCTCTCCTGCTTTCTTGTTTTTATACATAGAGACACATATGTGTATGTACCTGTATATGTACACACAGATATCCAGACACACACATGACAGACTCATATACCCATGTATAAAAGCACATATACATGGAGGCAGACAGACAGACACACACACACACACACACACACACACATACACATACAAACACATACACATACAGACATATGCATAGACACATACATATACAGACACGCATATATACATACATACAAACAGACACACATACAGACACATAGAAAGAGACATAGATACATACTTACACAAGACATATACACATACACAAATACATATAAACATATACATATACAAAAATAAACAAACATATATACAGACATATACCCATACATACAGAAATATACATGTACATATAGATACACACAGACATACACATGTACATACATGTATGCATGTAGACACACAGACACAGGCATACAGACATATAGACATGCATACAGATACACATAGACACACAGACACACACACACACATAAATATACACAAGCATATAGGCATTATATATATATACACATATATATACAGACATACATCTATATAGATATACACATATACATACAGACACAGAGATACAGACATATACACACACATACATACAGACATATACACATACAAATAGAAACACACAGACATACACATGCAGACACAGATACATAATATATACAGATGGATAGATAGATAGATAGATATACAATCAAACACCCCTACAGACAGACACACACATACATATAAAAACACATTCAGACATACATACATATGAATATACACATATACATGTGGATACATCAATATACATGCATGCAAGCATATATACAGATATATATATACATACATATACACACAAATAGATATAGACATACATAAACACACACAGATAGACAGACAGACAGACAGACAGACATATTAATTTAAATGTAAGTAACAACATACAGGCAGATACTGAGTTTTGATTTAACCTTCTTTGTTCCTGGTATATAGGACATTTTTCTGGTTAAACATCTTGCCTCACTTTAATTATCTGTTAAAACATTTGTCCTGGAATTGAGGCTTAATAAGCATGATTCCAATGTCACACTTTCTAATGTGGCCGCTGAAGAAGGAAGCAAAGCCACATGTGGACGTTCCCTGAGCTACTGTACATTCTTCTCTTTGGTTGAGGCTCTAAGGTCCAAACCAAACCAGCTCACTGCTCTATGTCCCTTCGCTCCTCCTCCAGTCATCCAGTCACCTTTTCCCCTGACAAAGCCCACAGTGCTATTTCTGAGCTCACCTGACCCAACAACACCATCCTCATCATTTTCATATTAGAAATGACAACCGAAATAAAAATGCTACCACAAAGTGTTGAGAAAATGAACAAAACTACTCCACTTAGAAGAACTTATCTTAAGAATTGAATAGGTGATCTCTGGTTTCTAATTTTTTTCCTTTGATTCTATATGTTTACCTTATTTTCTTATTTTTTTCACAAATTATGAAATACAGCAGCCACCTGATGTCCCTGGATGTCTCTTGTTTGTCAAAAATGAACACTAACTTAATAGCCCTACCTAAAATAGATGCAAACTTTCTTTCTAGAACAGAGAAAAGTGAGAAGATAAATAAGAAAAAAGTTATTTTCCAAGATGCTAGCCTGCACAGAACAGTCATGGAAAGCCAGAATGCTATGGCAAGTCTCCTCTCTGATCTCCTTCATCCAGGCATCTCAGAGCTAGCAGACTAAACTCCAAAACAGTGCATGAACTTTGGCCCTCTCCACTGCTGCCCCATGGGAATATCCTCCTGATTGTCCTCTACACTCTGTCCACTCTTTTATCCACCCTCAATACTGTGGTCACACACACATGTACTCCTAAGCAAAAACCTGATCCTTTGATGCCAGCCAGGCCCACATTCTTCTCAGGTCTCTCACTATTGGTAGAATAAGGTCATGGTGCTCAAGTGGTCCCTGTGGTCACCCATTCGGTCTTCCATTAGTTCACTTTCTCCCCCGTTTCCTGAAGTCCATTTGTTTGTTCTTCTACAGTCTCCTTATCTCATTTTGTCTTGCTGCCACAGGTTAACAGACATGCAGTCAATAGGCTCTATTGCTGCGACTCTTGGCACTTGAGTTGTTTGGGTAACACTGTAAGAGCCATCTCAAGAGCCAGGTTTGAATTTCCTGATCCCTTATAGTCAAGAAAGAAAGACTGGCATAGGCAACTAGTTAAATATGAGGGCACCAGCAGTGACTTTGGGGTGGCAAGAGATAGGATTAAGCCTTCACTGGAATAGGTTCCTATGAATGGAAAGCAGACAGGATGAGGTCCTGTTTGCAGAGCAAAGACAAGTGTAAACTTATCATGAAACAAAATGTATAAAATACTAGGATGAGGGCTAAAAATAACTTTACCTTGTCAATTAAAAACAATGATACATTCTGATATTTAAGGATGGTATATTTGAGGCCTGATTTACAGTGATTCCTACCATGCCATCTGTGACATCGTCACAAGCCTCAGAATACCTAAATGCATTCATTGCTTCTAACAGAGTAGAAATACCATCTACCCTCCTTTTATGTGGACCTGATACCAAAACACACAGCTTTCAGTTCGGCCAGCTCTTTCAGGACGGCAAAGGCTTCTTTGCTGAAACAGAGAAATATCATTTTCAGAAATTCCTTTATTCCAAGTCCTCTGTGAACCAAAGGAAGATGTTTGTTTTTTCAAAGGTTGCCTAATGATCATTCTTTCTGACATTACATGAAGGGAAGTCAACAATGTGACATTTGCCATAAGCAAAACAGAATGACGGGGCTGAGATGCACAATAAGGCTGCCCTTCCAGCAGCCAGCAAGTCTGCCATGATTTTTTTGGTGCAATTTGTTTCTCTCAGTCTGGCAAAGGTTTTGGCTCCTGTTTCATGCTCTTTGATTATTATTGTGCTTGTCTACTAGTGGAAACGAAAAGTACTCTATCTTTCCCCCTGAAATAAAGAAATGATGAAATAAGCCAAAATCTGCTAGAAGCAGGTGCTTAGAAGAAAGAGGCTGGATTATTCACTCGAGACCCAGAAAGGTAATTAATCAGTCCAGCCTCATGCACCAGATACTGCCATACTGTGCCTTCTTCCACATGGATAGCATAGTATCTGAAGACAGAGAGTGAGGGGGAGAGCTAAAGCCACACACCATACAGGAATTCGCTGGGAACTGATTTGTTCAGGACACCAGGCACCTTACTGCTCACAGAGACCAGAAATTCCCCATGTGCAGTGAGCCCTTATGAAAGTGTACCTCAGTCTCTGGGATCCTCACAAAACCACACCACAGACAGGCACCTTGGCCTCAGTCAGGGGCCAGAAAAATCTGGTGTCACTAGGAGTGGTCTTTACCTAACAGTGAAGCAAAAGGATGCAGCCTAGCCTGCCGGGCTCCTTTTTGCTGTGGAAGCTTTGCGGCAAACCTGCTCAACGCTGTCTTCTATGCTCTATACTTGTTGATGATAGCTATAAGGACAAGAATGTCAGGATGAAGGGTGGGTTCAAATGAAATGCTACTCTCGGGGAACATTTTAAAATGCAGGAAAGGCAGCCACATATATTTCAAGGAATTTAGCTTTCTTTTAACATTTATTAAGTTAGTCACTTTAGGGTAGTACTGAGTGTTTTTAACCATTCAGTCTTCTCTCCGGCCATTGTATTTTTTTAATGGCGTATCTCCTGATATTTCCTAGCACACCATTATAATATAAAACTTATCTTATGAGGTAGTCAGGAAAGAAACGCATATCACTAAATTCCATTCATGACAATTGTTCCTCTATAAACTGATCTCAGAGTAGATATTTCTGTTACTATGTACTATGCTACCAAAGCTGTGGCCACTTACAACTCATACTGACTGTTTCTTTAAGTCAGAAGTGTAGGTGCTCAGTGGCTCAGATCTTCCCATAGGTCTCTCGAGTCTGAAAGCCAGGTGTTGGCAGGACTCACACTCACCTGGGGCTAGGGACATTTAATAAGCTCTTCCAAGTTCTGACAAGATTCACCTTCTGGTGACTGCAGGACTGGTCCCTATTTCCTTGCTGACTGTCAGCCAAGCAACTCTAATCTTTGGGAGGCCATTCTTCATATGAGCCTCATGGTCTCTTCATCTCTGTAGCCAACAACAGAAAGTGTCATTCACACTAAACCCTCTAAGACTTGAACCTCTGACATCCTCTCTATGCCTAGATATAAATGTTATGTAGGACAAGGACAGACCACTAAAGATAAAGCCATTTCACCTTTTCTGGTTTTTTGTTTTTTGTTTTTCAAGAGGATTTTTTCTGTGTAGCCTTAGCTGTCATGGACTTGCTTTGTAGACCAGGATGGCCTCGAACTCACAGAGATCCACCTGCCTCAGCCTTCTGAGTGCTGGGATTATGGGCATGTGCCATCACACCTGGTTGATAAAGCCCTTCTTAACATTAATTATGCAGTATGACCAAAGCCTCACGAAGGTAGCAGGCACTTTCATAGGTTCCGGATCACACAGGAGGTATACAGTAAAGAGCTCGGAACTTTGTGGTCACATCAGAACCCCACCTCCATACACAATTCTGAATTCTTTTAAAGAACTGAGGTTCCATTCCCCCAAGGCATGTGACTAGTGGACAGTGCAATATAGTCATGAGTGAACTCCATGGTCTGCAGTTGGGCCAATAAGCTCACTTCTTTATTACTACTCAGTCAGGTTATGAAGCTTAGCCAGCCCAAGGCTATTTTCTCAGGCACATGGAGGGTGCTGCAGAGGTTACTGCTCTGAGCTGTTATCTTTCTCTTCCCTTGTCAACCCTTCCCTGGTTCTATTTTAGTTGACTGAATGTTACTCACTTTATGGATCTTTTGACACCTTTAATTGCTCTTCTCTTCCCACGCCTATTAAGTTTTCTCACCCTTTGATATTGGCATTAGAAGCACTTAAATAATTTGCCAAATAATGTTTTACCACTGCTGTTTTCCATGAGCTGCACTGCGTTCCCTTTAACCCTGTGTTAATTTTGCTGAAAAGTGTTAAGTAGCATGGAGTGAGGTTATTTTACACAGAAGGTTGTTGGGCTCCTTCGAGCTAAACTCTTTTTCAAATGCCTATTAACTCATTCTGGAGGCGAGTGAATACTGAAAACTTGCTTTGGAGCTCAAAACCAATTTGTAAAAACAATTTCATCTTTTGATATCTAGCCAAAGTGTGTGTGTGTGTGTGTGTGTGTGTGTGTGTGTGTGTGTGTGTGTGTGTGTGTGTGTGTGATCCTAGCAAGACTTGAGCACTAGCTCTAAGAAGGAGTTACAACACTTTTCCAACATTAAAATTCTTCCAAACTCTTCAAAAAGCTAAGGTTAGAGCTATTATTATTATTATTCTATAGTTATTGTTATTGGTTTTTGACACAGGGTTTCTCTGTGTGGCTTTGGAACTCACTCTGTGTCCTGGAACTCACTCTGTAGAGCAAGCTGGCCTCGAACTTAGAGACACACTTGCCTCTGCCCCCCACATGCTGGGACTAAAGGCGTGTGCCACCACCCACCAGGCAGATATGGTCATGTTTACCAATACCAGAACCCCAAGCTTCCACAACCTGCCTCAACTCCAGCTATGTTCTGAAATATACTGATGTTCAGGTTTACCTCTGGCACACAAGAACACGAGGAAATCCTCAGCCTTTCCTCTCATTCTTATCCTGGGAGCTCATGGTCCCATCCAGCACAAGCACTGGCATTGACAAGGCATGACTCTGTGACACTTAGGCAAATCTCCTCATGACAGTGCTCAGAGTCTGTAGTCTGATATGACTTCATTTTGACTTCAGAGCATAAAGGATGGACCACCTCTACTAACACTGTGCTCATAGAGGCTACAGTGCAATTCATCCTGCTTCACTCCAACCCACCCTTTCCCCAGCCTTCTGAGGTACTCTAAGGCTCCTTCTGCCCAGAAGAAGGTGTGGTATGTGTGTGTGTGTGTGTGTGTGTGTGTGTGTGTGTGTGTGTGTGTGTGTGTGTGTTCTGCTTTCTTCCAAAATACAGCTTGAAAATTGTCTCTCTGTTTCCTTGAATTCATCTTAATTGTGTGGGGAGGGAGAAGGGGGAAAAAATGAAATGTCCTGAAGTGAACCTTGAAGGCAGGGAAGTGTGGCTTTGAAATGCTTTGTGGAAGAGCAAGGGACCTGGGAGTGCTTATGCTTTTGAGTTTAAGAAAGGCAGGGGCTGGAGAGATGGCTCAGAGGTTAAGAACACTGTCTCTTCTTCCAGATTCCAGAGGTCCTGAGTTTAATTCCTAGCAACAACATGGTGACTCACAGCCACCTATAGTGACATCTGGTGCCCTCTTCTGCCATGCAGGTATACATGCAGGCAGAACACTATAAATAATAAATAAATCTTTTTTAAAAAGAAAGAAAGAAAAGAAGGAAGGAAGGAAGGAAGGCAGGCAGGCAGGCACACTGGCCATGGTGGGTACATGCCTTTAATCTGAGCACTTGAGAGGGAGGGGCAGGCAAATTTCTGAGTATGAAGCCAATCTGGTCTACAAAACGGGTCCAGGATAGCCAGAGCCCTGTTACACAGAGAAACCATGTCTCAAATTTAAAAAGGAAGGAAGGAAGGAAGGAAGGAAGGAAAGAAGGAAGGAAGTGAGTGAGTAAAAGAGAGAAGGGGATGGAGGGAAGGAGAGGAGGGGTCAAGCTGAAAATTTAAGAGGGTCCATAGTCCCATAGACACAAGTATGTAAATAAAGGTATGGATTGGGATGGCAGTGATAGGATACCATGCTAAATCAAAGTAAAGCAGATCCTCCTAGCAATCTTCTTGTCCAACCATAGGTCCCCTTATTGTATGCATGACAAAGTGAAGACTCCTAGGCCACATTAGACTCACTCAAAATGAACTGCAATCCATTACTCCCAGCATGTGGAATTTTTCTTTTTCTTTATTGGAGATCTCAGGATCAAATAATTAGAAATTATGACTCAAGCCTTCCATCTGGAAATCATTAGCATGATATGGTTGCCTGAACTGAAAAGGATGCAATTAATAAGATTGGAAAAAAAATAAGATTTCACTTTTTTTTAATTGAAGAAAAAGATCTTTAAATGAATCTAAAAATTTGCCAATAAGTTGAGAATTTTTCTTTGCAGCTGTTTGTGGTAGGTAAATTAATAATTCCCTAGAGATGTCAATAAGAACAATCTCAGAAACTCCTGAGTATATTATTTAACTTGGCAGACAGGAAATGAGAATACAAGTAGGTGGCCCCTAGAAGCTAGAAAGGCATGGAGGCAGTCCCTCTGGGAGTCCATGAAAGGACAAATCACTGTCAACACCTTGATTTTAGCCTGCTGACTCACATGATAGGCTTCCTACATGCAGAACTATAAGAAATTAATCTGTGGGTGGAACAGTGGCACATACCTAGAATACCAGCACTCTTGAGTCCGTTAAGGGAGAAGGATCATGAATTTACAGACATATTGGAATACACAGCAAGTGTGAGGTCAGACTGCGTTATATGAGACTATGTCTCATAGAAAAAGGGCAAAAGGAAGAAGGAAGGAAGGAAGGAAGGAAGGAAGGAAGGAAGGAAGAAAGAAAGGAAGAAACATATTTGCTTTATTTATGTCATGAAGTTTTCAGTCATCTGTTAAGCAATATTAAAAGCAACAGAGCATGTAATGCATCTTTATTAATCAATTCATGAAAACAAACTTTGAATTTTTATTTTGATTTATTATGATTTATTCAGATTACATCCCAATTGTTATCTGGCTAATTGAGGTTCCTCTGCCTCTTTCCACCCATTACCATAGTCCCAAAAAGTAAGTTCACAGCTACTGCAGAGTAGCTCCAGAACAGCCCAGAGCTGGGATACTGGATCTTGCCTCATGACTTCTCAGTCACATTACTACTTACCCTAGGCCCTCCTGGTGGGCAGCAAAAGAGTGTATAACACCCACTGTAAAGGAATATTGCCAAAGAGCATATACCTTAGAAATATGTTAATTTACGACATAGGGAAGTGTGTTAGTCAAAGAACACAAAATTGTGGTTAGAAAGGAGGAAAGGTTAGAAAGGTTTAAGAGAGCTATTGTATGGACATCATAGCAACTACAGTAGTTTTAGTTGCATTTCTAATGCTGGAATGAACTTATAGAAATAAGTGTTTATTTGAGGCTTATACTTTCCGAGGGTGAGAGTCCATGGCAGTGGAGCAAAGGCACGGCAGAAGGTATAGCTGAGAGCCCACATCTTGATCCCAAAGCAGGAAGCAGATGGAGAGAGGATGAGGCAGAAAGAGAAAGACAAATGGAGGGAAACGAGTAGGAGTTGAGAAAGGTAAGACTTGAAACCACAAAGCCTGTCAGCAGTGACACATTTGTTCCAACAAAGCCACACCTCATAATCCTTCCCAAACAGTTTCAACAACTATGGACCAAGTACTCAAATGCATGCACTTATGGGGGCCACTCTCATTAAACCATTGCAATAGTCAATAATAACAATACATGGAAAACAGCCAAAGCAGTAGTTCTCATGTTTTCTTTCTACAAATAAAGATAGGTATATAAAGCAATGTATATACCAATTAGTTCACCCTTGCCATTCTACAATGCCACATTAAAACATCATGATGTCAATCACAAATATACATATAGTGTTTCTTAGTTATTAAAAACAATGTTTTATTCCATGTTAGCAGGAATAGGAATAGGAAGTAAGGAGTGTCTCCTACATTGTTGGTGAGAATGTAAATTTGTACAGTCTTTATAACAGTATTATATAGGTTCATCAAAAACACATTTAAAATACAACAACCTGACCATAAGACTAATGAATATACACAGAAATAAAATGAAACTGTAATTTACCTGCATGTCCATTACAAAATCCAAGATAAGGAATCATCTGAGGTGTCTATCGACAGATGACTGGATAAACTGATATCTGCATATACAATGGAAAAATCACTCATCTTTTAAAAAGAATGAGATATTTGCACTTATAGCAAAATGAATTGAACTGGATGACATTATTCTATGTGAAATAAACCAGAGACAGAAAGACAAATTCTATATGTTCTCACTCATGTGTGGAAATGTAAAAAGTTGATCTCAAGATAGAAGATGATAATTATTAGATGTAATTATTAGCCATTAACAAAGACAGGGAAGGAAGGATAGAGGAAGGTTGGATAACAGAGACCAGGACACAGCTCAAAGGAGGAACAATCTCTAATATTCTACAACATGGTACTTTAATATTTCATAAAAATATTATTCATTCTATAAAAGCTTAAAAGACAAGAGCTTAGAAGAAATGACAAAATTTTAAAGGGATAATGTTAGTTACCTGATTTGATCATACATGTTGAGTAGATGTATGAAATTATCAAATACAATTTTATACATACAATAAACATTTACAATTACAATGTATCAACTAAAATAAAATACATGGTGTAAGTAACAGTGTGACTGTCTAGGATTTACAAAACCTTGAGTTTAATGTCCAATTCTATAAAAAGTGAAAAATAAAGGCTAATGTTGTGTCTAGAGCCAAAAACAGAAACACAAAGAAATTTCATTAATGGAAGATTCCAAAGCTGAATGAAGCCAAACCGAACTCCTCAGTACTGCTATACGATGGCATGCAATCACATCCCTCAACTAGTAAAAGAAAAAAAATCCTAGAACTCAGCTTCTTATTCTTGATCAAGATGCTATGTGGTGTCACATAATTGAAATGTAGGAGCTGTGATAAATTCAGCAACAATTGAAAGTTTCTGAACATGCAATGACCAAAATGGAACTCAGAACCAAATGCACAATGAACCCAAGATTTTTCTGGAAGTGCTCACAAAGTTCCATCACAGGACTTCACTGAAGTTTGGTTCTGAGCATACAACATGCTCATTTCAAACTGCATATGTATTCATGCACTGTAATATCAAAATGCCCCCCATATGCCCTGCTTAGATTCAAGACTACTATATGTTAGGAATTGTAGCTTTTACCATACATACAATACAAGATTCTCCACTCTTTAGAAACAAAATAATTTAATTATGCAAAACAAAAACTTTAAACATTTTCCTATTAGCAGTCCTCATTAATATATAAGTATACATTTAAATTGTATTGTACTAGCATGTTTGATTTTTTAGAACTTTCTAAATGAGTTGCTGACTTGAGTTTCATTTTCAAAAGGTTGTTACAGAATTCTAGCTTATGTTTAAAATAGAATCTCCAAAAATTTCTGAAATAATGCTAAACATACCTCTATTATTTTATACTATGTGTTTATACAAAGTAGGGTCTTACAAATGATAATTATAAATGAGAATAGGGAATTTAGCTCAGTGGCATAAAGTAGAGGCCCTAGTTTTGATCCTCAGCATCTTAATAAATAAATAAAGTGTTGTTGAAATTTGGAAAACATTGAATGCATGTTACACCTTACAGTGTCGACTACTCAGCTGAAATGTCATTCTTTGTGTAAAAAAATAAACAAACACATCTATCTCAGAGTGTAAATTTGCCCTCATATTTAGTAAATGGCAAAATTGTAGGTGTACCAAGTACTTTCAAAGTTATGATTTATTATTGGTGTTTGATTTATAAACCTATTTTAGGTTCCTAGGACTGTATGTGAAAAGAGTCATAAATGGAAAATATCTAAGTACTATCTAAGTGTTAAGTAATATCTGCTCTAGGGAAGAGACCAACATCTATGTTCAACAAATGAGTCAGAACTCAGCTTATTATTTTCCAGGCACCATGGCTGCTTCTGGTGTTCCAGACACAGTGAGAACATGCCTTTCTTTATTGTACAACCTCTCAAGAGAAATGACAATTCTAGCGACCACCTCCTTATAGCAGTCCACTGGGAAAAAATGGTTGTCTCCATCATTACACCCATCTTGGGCCCCACTATCAGGAAGATTACTATGCTTGTCCACTGGCAACCTCACTCTGTTGTCTCTCCTAGGCTCTGAAACACCAAAGCTGCTGTGCCAAGGACAGCACTGTGAGGAATCAAGAGGTCAAACCCAAGACTCCTAGTGTGCCTCAACTGCCATGTTCACTTCTGCCTTCCTGAAAGCATTTGTCTCCTTCAGATAAGCTTCTTTTTCCTGTCTCACCAGCTCAATTACATCCACTTCTGGATCTGGAAAGCAGCACGATGAAAGAACAAGGTTTATTTTCACACTTTGGGGGAGAGACTTTGAGATGGGGTTATGTTCTGAAAATTTGTTGCCAAGCTTCATCAAAATAAAACTCAAAATGCCACAGCCCCACACTCCTGACCTGTGGAATAAGCAGGTGTTGCATTAATCAGCAGGGTGTGCAAATAGGTGGGGAGGACTCACTTGCAGCTTCAGAAAAATAAAGTACTCTAGCCAGGTCAGAGGCAGGGGGACCACGGAAGAGAATGCCCTGTGTACAGAAATGAACACAGGCACAAGTCCATGCCAGACAGTAAAGCTTCGGGAGAGTAGAGTTTTACTGCTGTGTTTCCAAGCGCCTGCCTGGAAGTGCTCCCAAATGTGCAGTTCAGGTTCACACTCCTCATCTCCATCCCACTTTATATGAGGTGATTATATCTTTTACTCACAGAGCTGGGAACAATGTCCTTGAATGTACCAACCATAGACAGACCTGTCATTAAACTAGATTATAACATCTCCCCTAAGAACAAAGGCGAGGTCCACACTGGCTTTTTAGAAGTTCTGTTAGTCCTAGGAGCAAGTCTCAATGGCCAAAGCCCAAATCCCTCCTGAGCTGTGGAAGAATCACGGGCCAGAAAGGACAGAGTAGAGATGACCTTTCACACAGTCATTTGTAAGTGAATTAAAAGTATCACAAAGGATTAAACCAGTCACTGTGAATCCAGGGTTCTATACAGGCAGGACTGCTGCTGGCAAGAAGTTAAATAGAGTAATGGGATTACGTTATTTAATTACAGATTTGTAGAACGTTTCTTTTAAAATCATTACATATCCTAGAACTACTTTAGGATGTATTTAAGTAGCCAATTATCTTCCAATTGAAAGTACTAATATTTTCAAATATATTAAAGGTAATACTGTATTCTACTGGGAAAGCATTATAGACTAACAAACACACAGTATGGATATGCTAATAAGTATTTTCAAGCAAAAAAATTGCCATTTTATGCAGATGATAACGCAATGTTTAACCAGTAAAATAATTCCCTCATTTATTATAACAGCTCTAATTGTAATGGCTGTATCACCACTAATAGCTGTGTAATAGCATTATAGCTATTAATATTATGGTCTAAAATCAATTTACATTTAGTCAGAACTTTTGTTATTATCAAAAAGTTATTAAGACTCCTTTGATGTATAATTTTAATGTGCCCCCAAAGTGATAATAGCTCACCAATTAACAAAGAGCAAGATAGCACAAAAGAAACCTTATTTATCTCTCAAACTGATAGACTTTGTTCATGTAACAAGTATTGGACTCAACATTTTTTTGAGATGTAGAGAAATGTTAAAATGATTTGATTTAAATAAGATCCTTTGGACATTATCTTAGTACCTTGGCAAATAAGCTTTGGACATCTATTGTAAACATAGTGACCATAGATAATAATAACGAATTGTGTGCCTGAAAATTAAAAACAGAAAGGAATCAATGCTATTATTCCTGGTTTCATTTTGCCTAAGCATTAGAGATTGTGTTGTAAGTATATACCTAGGGCAGGTATACAGAAAACCCACATAATAATAAACACTTCTTTTTTCTTGATAAAGGTTTCACAATGTAACCCAAGCCATGATCCTCCTGCTTCAGCTACCTAAGTCCTGGGATTGTAGGTATGAACCACTACACAGGATAATAACCACCATTTCTAAGAAAAGAGGGCTTCAACCAGTAACATCACAATAGATATATTATTTAAATTTTTTAAGCTAATATGTATTTGACTTTAAAGATAAAACTAATTTAACAAATAATAATGCAAGGTTTACCATGCACCAGGAACTATGTTCTTTATATTAATTTAATAATTTGAATACAAAGTGTGCATTATTGTTAACATTATTACCTTGATTTTTACAAAGAAGAAACACAGCAAACTAAAATGTGGCAGTCACAGAATTCATACTTGGGTCATTGGCTGCACCGACTAGTGCTTACATGCATAATAAATATGCTGCGCATCCTCAATACAAATAATCATGATTGCAAGGAGCAAAAGTGTGATACAATGGAGGCACGGGGCACAAAAACTTCAATGCCAAATTAACTCAGGTGGTACCTGGCGATGTTGCCACAAATGAAAGAAAAAAAATAAAATACAATTATGTAATGGTTGATACCGTCTGAGTTTCTCTGAATCTATTTGGGGACTGCCTTAGTTATTTTTCTGCTGCTGTGAAAAAACATCATGCCCATAGCAGTTTATAAAAGAAAGTGTTAGCTAGACACAGCAACACACAAGTGTAATCCCAGTACTCTGGGAGGCAGAGGCAGGTGGATCTCTGAGTTGAAGGCAGCCTGGACTACAGAGTGAGTCCAGGACAGCCAAAGCTACACAGAGAAACCCTACCTGGAAAAAAATCTAAACAAGCAAATATGTTTAATTGGTTTCAAAAGGATTGCAATCCATGCTAGTGGAGTAAAGGCGTGGTCTCGGTAGCAACTGAAAGCTCACATCTTGATTCAAGAGCAGGAGGCAGAAAGAGGCAGCAAGGTCTCTCAAAGCCAGCAAGGTGTACATAGTGAGTTTCAGGACAGGCAGAACTATATAGTGAGGCTCTCTCAATAAAACAAAAAATCTAATGTCAAAAGTCTTTTCTGAGATTCAAGGCAATCTTTTACTTGTAATCTCATGTAAAATCAAGAGCTAATTATGCTTTCCAACATAAAATAACACAGAATATAAATTACTATTCCAAAAAAGAGAAACGTAGGCATTGTGAGTAAATACTGGGCCAAAGCAAGGCCAAAACCCAAAGCTCCAAATCCTACAGCTCCACGTGTGATGCCAGAAGGTTTAGACGTCCTGAAATGGCCTCTTAGGGTGTTCCTGTAGGTACTCCCCTGGCACACAAAGGATGATTCCACAACACCTTTATAGATTTATTCATCATAAATACAAACCCAGAACCCTGTGGACAACACTGCCAAGAACAGCTGCCCTGTTGAATGGGGCCTGAGCCCCTGGAACCACATTTGTAGCAGCATTTATTTGTTGTTACTTTTTAGGATCAGAAAATTCCTTAGGCCTTTTTTTCTCCCACAAGTTGGAAGCTGAGCTGGGTGGGGTCTTTCCCTGAGGGCATCCTCCCCACTATCCCACTGGAGATAAGGCCTTAATCTTCTTATCTCCTTCTGCACAAGTCTTGGCTCCAACATCAAATTTCCCGGAGCTCTTTTTCTCCTCAAACTGTGCATTTTTGGTTGGTTTCTGATTTTTGAAAGTATTTACTTTTTTGAGATTATAATATAATCACCTCATTTATTCCTTCGCTTTCTTCCACAAATGCCTCCATCCTTCTTGACTCTTTCAAATTCATTGCCCCTTTTTTCATTAATTATTGATATATATGTATATGTATTTTTATATATGTATATGTACATGTACATGTGTATATATATGTATATGTGCATACATCTGTGTGTACATATATGTGTATACATGTATATATAATACATACACATGCATGCATATATGCACACATATACATATATGTAAAACAATATATGTGTGCATGTCTGCTTAAAAAATAGATATGCTTTGCTAAATAGATATATACAACCTGTTCAGTCTGTATAATGTATAATGTCAAGGCTGATCATTTGGTGTTGGTAAACAATTGGAGTGCTCTTCTCTGGGGACTATTATTTCACCTGTTTTCAGTATCCTTAGCTGCCTGTAGTTCTTTGTGTAGGGGTTTGAGCTTTGTGACCTTTCTCCCACCTCTGTACACATTAGCATGTCACTGTGGTGAGATGTTATGGGCATGAAACTCCTGACATTACCAGTAGACACAATCTCACAACAAACAACTTGTTCCTCTGGCTCTCACAATCTTTCTACCATCTTCTGGAATGGCCCCAGAAACTTAACTGCAGGAGTCCTGTTGTAGAAGTATCAGTTGGGACTGGGCTCCACAACTCTGCATTTTGATAGGTTGTGATTTTCTATAGGGGTCTTTGTCTGTTTCAAAGAGAAGTTTCTTTGATGAGGGGCAAAGGCTACACTTACCTGTGGGTATAATGACAAATATTTAGATTATAGTTATGGATTATACTGGGTTAGTAAAGTGTCTGTGGTGAGCTCTCCTCCAAGACCTGTGACTTTACTATCTCTGAGTAGTTGGTTAGGTTTCCAGTACTAGGCATTGTTTCCCTTTTGTTGAGTGGGTCTTAAATCTAATGGTGTCTTCATCCATAGAGACTTATCTTCCACCTCTAGGTGAAAACAAGGGTAACAGCAATGGCCTATAGTGTTTTGTGAGTCCTTTGAACAAACTTGACCATCAACTCACAAAAAGAATCCTCGTGACTTGCATTGTAATTTTTTCTTTTTTCTTTTTAGCTGCTGTTTGGCTCTTAAAGGAAGTACTGCCAGCACAGATGAGAAGTTTCATTTAAACTATATATTCATTTACCACGCCAACTTATGTTTATTATAGGTATCTTTACATAGATGTGTAAAAGCATGATAACTTATTGATTTTTAAGACATCCTTACTGGGAGAGGATCCAAGATGGCGGCGAGCACTGTGGACCGTGTTTGGAGGCTCCAGTGAACAATTCAGGGAATTGGACAGATTTCTGAGCCAGGAACACCAAGGTCCCCACACCACGGCAGCAAGAGTGCTCCATGGTTTGGAGGGACCAGGGTGCGGAGGACCTGCGTGACCCTGCACACGGGAGGAGCGCGGATTTTCTCGGATCGGAGCAGCAGCGGCAGAGGCAGCAGCAACAGCGGCGGCACCAGCGTCAGTAGTGGCAGTGGCTGAGGTTTGCAGCTCTGAGCCTTCCGGTGGAGGCGATTAGTGTGGTGGCCGGTGGGAGTTGCTGCGGAAGAGGGGACTCTGGACAGGATTTGGGTCGCGTGGTGCCTTGTGACCCAAACTGGACTCGGCGGACAGTTCAGCCCCAGAGTCCCGGGTTCAGCTCAGTGCGTAGTGCCGTGGAGACACTGTCTCAGCGCAGCAAGCAATTCTGCCCTAGGCACTAGCTCAACTCAGCCACAGCTCCCCTGCTGTGACACAGGCTAGGCGGAGTGCTCAATTCCACCCTAGGCACCAGCTCAGCACAGCCACAGTTCTCCAGCTGTGACACAGGTTGGGCAGAGCACTCAGCTCCACCAGAGGCACTAGCTCACATCAACGGGCAGTTCTGCCCAAGACACTAGCACAGCTCAGCGGGCAGTTCTGGGGTGCTAACACAGGCTGAGGTCAGCACGCAGATTCAGCTCAGAGGCCCTAGCTGGACTTGCTGGTCAGATTGGGCCCAGAGACTCTAATTGAGCAGTGCGCACAGGCTTGGCGGCTCCAAGACTCTGGCTGGACTATCCACTCAGTATAGGCCCGGAGTCCCGGGCTGAATTCAGCATGCAGTGTGAGTCCAGAGTCCCTGGCTGAGCACGGTGCAAAATTGCGCCCCGGAGACTCGGGTGGAGCTCGGCGTGCAGTTTGGGGCCTGAGTCCCTAACTGTGCTTGGCAGACAGATTAGGCTCAGAGACTCTAGCAGAGCTTTTGGCAAAGTCCCGGCTCTAAGACTCTGGTTGGACACAGTGTGCAGTTTGAATCCAGAATTCCTGGCTGAGCTTGGTGGACAGTTCAGGCCCTGAGTCAATAACTGACCACAGCACACACTTTGGGCCAAAAGTCCCTAGCTGAGTTTGGTGCGCAGTCCCAGCCCCCCAAAATTCTGGCTGGACCCTGTGTGCATTTTGTGCCCAGAATCCCTAGCTGAGCTTGGCAGACAGTTCAGGCCCTGAGAATCTAGCTGAGTTCGGCGTGTGGTTCGGGCCCAGTGTCTCTGGCTGGACTTGGCAGGGAACCCAGAAGGCTGTGGATACTTTGGCCTGACCCAACGCTCATTCAGAGACCCGGAACGATTGCAGGACCCTCACTCAGCACAGGGGAGCTGAGGATCACTGGCTGTGAGAGACCAAAATAACAGAGCTAACATCCTGCCATCCACACCAGTGAAGTACAAGAGCTTCCAGCCTACGGAAATCATTAGAAAACAAGTGAATCTATCATCAGACTCCCTCCATCCAACTCTGGAAGCTAACCAACAAAAACAAAGGCACCAAGATGTCTAAAGGACAGCATAAAAGCATACGCAAAAACGCCCAAAATAGCATGGCGTTTCCAGTTTCCAGCTATCCCAAAGAAAACAACCCAGAGAACTCAAATACAATGGAAATACAAGAAAATGACATCAAATCCTTAGTAATGAGGATATTAATGGAGGAAACAAATAAAATTCGT
Organism: Acomys russatus; assembly: GCF_903995435.1. Lineage (NCBI taxonomy): Eukaryota > Metazoa > Chordata > Mammalia > Rodentia > Muridae > Acomys > Acomys russatus. Next base: position 25,899,624 of record NC_067138.1, read on the forward strand.
AATCAAATGCAGGAGGACGCAGCCAAACAGGTGAGAGCATAAAAGAAGCACATAGAGTGGAACTGGAAAAATTACAGGAAAATGCAAACAACCAGATGAAAGAAATCAAAAAATCAGTTCAAGATCTGAAGACAAAAATGGATTCAATGATAAACACACAGACAGAAGAAAAACGAGAACGTGAGACCTCAGAGAAGAAGGCGAGCTACACAGAGGTGAGCTTTTCTAACAGAATCCAAGAGATGGAAGAACGAATTTCAGGTCTAGAAGATACAATCACAGATCTTGAAGCAACCATTAAGGAAAATGCGAAATCTGTAAAACTCCTGACACAAAACATCCAAGAAATTAAGGACACCGTGAAAAAAAAGGAATCTGAGGATAATAGGCATTGAAGAACGAGAAGATATCAGTCTCCAAGGCCCAGAATATATTCTCAATAAAATCATAGAAGAAAATTTCCCCAATCTAAAGAAAGAGATGCCTATAAACATACAAAAGGCCTACAGAACACCAAATAGAATTGACCAGAAAAGAAAAACTGCCTGTCACATAATAATCAAAACACAAAACATACAGAACAAATAAAAAATATTAAAAGCTGCAAGGGAAAAGGGCCAAATAACATTTAATGGCAAACCTATCAGAATTACACCCGACTTCTCAGCAGAGACCATAAAAGCCAGAAGGGCCTGGACAGAGATCCTGCAAACCCTAAGAGACCACAGATGCCAGGTCAGGCTACTTTACCCAGCAAAACAATTAATAACCGTTGATGGAGAAAACAAAATATTCCATGACAAAAACAAATTCAAACAGTACCTATCCACAAATCCAGCTTTACAGAAGGTACTAGAAGGAAAACTCCATCCCAAAGGGGCAAGCTACAACCAAAACTACCCAGGAAATAGATAACTATACCATGGCAAAAACACAACTACACAAACGCTCGACTGGAAACAACATCAAAATTAAGACTCTTAACAGCCACTGGTCATTAATATCTCTCAACGTCAATGGCCTCAATTCTCCAATAAAAAGACACAGACTAACTGAATGGGTGCATAAACAAGATCCAACATTTGCTTGCATTCAAGAAACACATCTCACCCATAATGATAGGCATTACCTCAGGGTACAAGGTTGGAAAAAAATATTCCAAGCAAATGGTCACAAGAAGCAAGCAGGCATAGCCATTTTAGTATCGAACAAAATAGACTTTCAACCAAAATTAATCAAAAGGGATGCAGAACAACACTTTATCTCATCAAAGGTAAAGTTAACCAAGATGACATCACAGTTCTGAACATCTATGCTCCCAATACAAGGGCATCCACATTTGTAAAAGATCTGCTAAAAAAGCTTAAACCACACATCGATCCCCACACAATAATAGTGGGGGACTTCAACACCCCACTCTCACTGAAGGATAAGTCATTGAAACAGAAACTAAACCGAGAAAAAACATCATTAACCAACGCCATGGGTCAAATGGATCTAACAGATATCTATAGAACTTTTCACCCAAACAAGAAAGAATATACCTTCTTCTCTGCACCCCATGGAACCTTCTCCAAAATTGATCACATCATAGGTCACAAAGCAAGCTTCAACAGATACAAGAGGATTTAAATAATACCTTGTATCCGATCAGATCACCATGCTCTTAGGCTGCAATTCAACAACAACAGAAATAACAAAAAGCCTACACATACGTGGAAACTAAACAACTCTCTGCTAAATGACACCTGGGTCAGGGGAGAAATAAAGAAAGAAATCAAGGAGTTTCTGAAATTCAATGAAAATGAAGGAACAACATACCCAAATTTGTGGGATACATTGAAAGCAGTGCTAAGAGGAAAATTCATAGTACTAAGTGCCTTTAAAAACAACTTGGAAACATCACACATAAGCATCTTAACGACACAACTGGAAGCCCTAGAAAAAAAAAGAAGCAGAAACACCCAAAAGGAGTGGACGTCTGGAAAGAATCAAACTCAGGGGTGAAATTCACAAATTAGAAACTAAGAAAACAGTCCAAAGAATCAACAAAACCGAGAGCTGGTTCTTTGAGAAAATCAACAAGATAGACAGACCATTAGCCAAACTAACTAAAAGGCAGAGAGACAGTATTGAAATCAACAAAATCAGAAATGAAAAGGGAGACATAACAACAGACACTGAAGAAATACAAAGAATCATAAGCTCCTACTTTGAAGGCATATATGCCACAAAATTTGAAGATCTAAGGGAAATGGATGATTTTCTTGATCAATTTCACTTGCCATACTTGAGTAAAGAACAGATAAACAAGCTAAATAGTCCCATTTCCCCTACAGAAATGGAAGCAATCATTGATAGTCTCCCAACCAAAAAAAGCCCAGGGCCAGATGGTTTCAGTGCAGAATTCTACCAGACCTTCAAGGGTGAGCTAATACCGATACTCTTCAAGCTACTCCAAAAGATAGAAATGGATGGAATATTACCAAATTCATTCTATGAGGCCATAGTCACATTGATACCTAAACCTCACAAAGAAAGAGAATTTCAGACCAATTTCTCTCATGACATCGATGCAAAAATACTAAATAAAATACTTGCAAAACAAATACAAGAACACATCAAAGATATCATTCATCATGACCAAGTAGGCTGCATTCCAGGCATGCAGGGATGGTTTAATATACAGAAATCCATCAATGTAATCCACCATATAAACAAACTGAAAATAAAAAACCACATGATGCAGAGAAAGCATTTGATAAAATCCAACACCCATTCATGTTTAAAGTTTTAGAGAGATCGGGGATACAAGGCACTTTCCTCAACATAATAAAGGCTATATACAGCAAGCCAATAGCCAAAATCAAAGTAAATGGTGAGATACTCAAGGAAATCCCTTAAAATCGGGAACAAGGCAAGGCTGCCCACTCTCTCCATATCTCAGGCATGAAGGGATGGTTTAATATACAGAAATCCATCAATGTAATCCACCATATAAACAAATTGAAAATAGAAAACCACATGATGCAGAGAAAGCATTTGATAAAATCCAACACCCATTCATGTTTAAAGTTTTAGAGAGATCGGGGATACAAGGCACTTTCCTCAACATAATAAAGGCTATATACAACAAGCCAATAGCCAAAATCAAAGTAAATGGTGAGATACTCAAGGAAATCCCTTAAAATCAGGACCAAGGCAAGGCTGCCCACTCTCTCCATATCTCTTCAATATAGTACTCGAAGTTCTAGCCAGGGCAATAAGACAACAAAAGGAGATCCAGGGTATCCAAATGGGAAAGGAGGAAGTGAAATTATCCCTGTTTGCAGATGATATGACAGTATACATACTTGACCCTCAAAATTCCACCAGAGAACTCCTACAGCTGATAAACACCTTCAGCAAATTAGCTGGATACAAAATTGACTCAAAAAAGTCTGTAGCCTTCCTATACACAAATGACAAGCTTGCAGAGGAAGAAATTAGGAAAACCACACCCTTCACATTAGCCACAAGCAATATAAAATATCTAGGAGTCACTCTAACTAAGCAAGTGAAGAACTTGTTTGAAAAAAAATTCAAAACTCTGAAGAAAGAGATTGAAGATGACCTGAGAAGATGGAATGATCTTCCTTGCTTATGGATTGGGAGAATTAACATAGTAAAAATGGCCATCCTACCAAAAGCAATCTACAGATTCAATGCAATCCTTATCAAAATACCTACACAATTTTTTATGGACATTGAAAATTCAATTCTGAACTTCATATGGAAAAACAAAAAACCCAAAATAGCTAAAACAATCTTGTACAATAAAAGGTGCTCCAGAGGAATCTCCATACCTGATCTCAAACTGTACTATAAAGCAATAGTAATTAAAACAGCTTGGTACTGGCACAGCAACAGGCTGGTTGATCAGTGGAATCGAATCAAAGACCCAGATATGAATCCACACACATATGGTCACTTGATTTTCGACAAAGAAGCCAAATCCATTCAATGGAAAAAGGATAGCGTCTTCAACAAATGGTGCTGGTCTAACTGGAGGTCTATGTGTAAAAAAAATGCAACTGGACCCATATTTGTCACCTTGCACAAAACTCAATTCCAAGTGGATTAAAGACCTCAACATAAAACCAGAGACACTAAGTCACTTAGAAGAAAAAGTGGGGACGAGCCTGGAACATATTGGCACAGGAGAAAACTTCCTGAACAGAACACCAACAGCCCAGGCCTTAATGTCAACCATTAATAAATGGGACCTCATGAGGCTGAGAAGCTTCTGTAAGGCAGGAGACACTGTCAAGAGAACAAAGCGACAGCCTACAGACTAGAAAAAAATCTTCACCATCCCTACACCTGACAAAGGTCTAATATCCAAAATATATAAAGAACTCAAGAAATTAAACACCACCAAACCAAATAACCCAATTGAGAAATGGGGCTTGGAACTAAACAGAGAATTCTCAACAGAGGAACATCAAATGGCTGAGAAACACTTAAAGAAATGCTCAACCTCCTTAGTCATCAGGGAAATGCAAATCAAAACAACTCTGAGATTCTATCTTACACCCATCAGAATGGCTAAGATCAAAAACTCAAGTGATACCACATGCTGGCAAGGATGTCGAGAGAGAGGAACACTCCTTCATTGCTGGTGGGAATGCAAACTAGTACAGCCACTTTGGAAATCTATCTGGTGCTATCTCAGAAAACTGGGAATAGGGCTTCCTCAAGATCCAGCTATTCCACTCCTTGGAATATACCCAGAAGATGCTCCAGCACACAACAAGAAAATTTGCTCAACTATGTTCATAGCAGCCTTATATATATTAGCCAGATCATGGAAACAGCCTAAGTGTCCCTCAGTAGAAGAATGAATAAAGAAACTGTGGTTCAAATACACTATGGAATACTACTCAGCTTTTAAAAACAAGGAATTCCCAAAATTTGTGGATAAATGGATTGAGCTAGAAATGATCATAATGAGTGAGTTAACCCAGAAGCAGAAAGAATCAAACGGTATATACTCACTTATATCTGCATACTAGCCTAAGGGGCATGTCCCACCAAAGCCTTCACTTACTAGGAAACTGGGAGAGAGGAGAGGAGATCCTATTGGGACTCTAGATGAGAGAAGCATGGGAGAATGGCAAAGTAGAAGGATGCAGAGGGTCCTAGAAACCTACAAGTAGAACATTATGATAGGCAGATTTGGGCCCAGGGGTCCCGTTCAAACTAAGGCACCAGGCAAGGACAATACAGGTGGTAAACTTTAAATCCCTACCCAGATCTAGCCAATGGTCAGAAGAGTCTCCACACTTGAGTGGAGAGTGGGAAATGACTTTCTCACGTACGCTGGTGCCTCACATTTGACCATGTCCCCTGGAGGGCGAGACCTGGTGGCACTCAGAGGAAGGACAGCAGGTTACCGAGAAGACACTTGATACCCTATGAGCATATACAGGGGGAGGTAATCCCCTCACGAACAGTCATAGGGGAGGGGAATAACGGGAAAAGGGGAGGGAGGGAAGAATGCGAGGACGCAAGGAATGGGATAACCATTGAGATGTAACAAGAATAAATTAATAATAAAAATTTTTTTAAAAAGACATCCTTGCTGTTATTTTACCCTCTTCCCTGCTTCTGTATTTATCTCCCTCTCCTTCCCCAATTAAAGCCTCCTTATATTTTTTCCATCTCCTTCCTTTGGTATTTCTTTTTATCCTACATGCTCTTTTCCATTGTAGACATGCATAAGAGGGATTACTAATAAGCACATGACATAGTCAATATTAGATTATCTTTAAATCTCCACCAAAATATAAAAAAACATTTGTTCATTACTTTTTCAACTCAGCCTCAGGCAAATTATTAGGACAAGGCCAGAAGGAAGCCATATTTTTTAACCAAAATATTATAAAAATGGTCTCTGGTCTAGCTGCTAATATTCCTTCCATCTAAAATCTCTTGATATGGGTGCAGAGATTTGAATGAGAATGGTCCCATGGCTCATAGATTGGAATATTGGTCACCAGAGAATGGTACTACTTGAAAGGATTAGAAGACTTATTAGAGAAAGTGTGTCACTTGTGGGTGTGCTTTGAGGTTTCAATAAGCCCATTACAAGCCTAGTGTCCCTCTCTTCCCGCTATCTTTGGTTTCAGATATAAGTCTCTTAGGTATTTTTCCAGCACCATGTCTACCTGGGTGCCACCATGCTTCCTGCAATGATAATATGGACTAAGCCTTTGAAATTGTAAGTAATCCTCAATTGTTTTCTTTTATAAGAGCTGCCATGGCCATGGTGTCTCTTCATAGCAACAGAATAGCAATTAAGATACCACACCTCACAGACTGTGTTGCTTTCATCATGACTGTCTTCCAAGATCCAATTAGGATGGTCCAGTAAGGTTGGCTTACCACTTTCAATGGCTTTCTAATTGAAAGTACCAAATCCCCCACACTCCTCTACAAACCAACATGGTCAGGGTCTTCACAGTAGTAGCCTGCTTGTTGGTGCCATTTTCTGTATTAGTTACTTTTCTATTGCTGTGACAAGACACAATGATCAAGGGACTTATAAAAGAAAGCATTTAATTAGGCTTGCAGTTTCAGAGGGTTAGAGTCAATTATGGTGGAGCAAAGGCATAGTGGTTGGAACAGTTGAGATCCTACATCTTGATACAAAGCAGGAGACAGAGAGAGCTCACTAAAAATGGCACGGGCATTTGAAACCTCAAAGCCCACCCTCAATAACACACTTCCTCTAACAAGGCCAAACCTTCTATTCTTTCCAAAATAGTTCTACCAACTGGGAACAATGTTTTCAAATACATGAGTGTATTCAAACCGCCACAGGGTCTTAGATCCTTTCTATTTCTGTATGTTTTGTTTAACAGTGTCTCTTATCCAGAGTAGTCAACTTCTTTTCTGATATGTCTTAGGTGTAGAGGTGGTGGCAATAGGTGAGACAGTTCTCACCAGTTGCATTGGTAACTTTACTCCCTTTGTCACAGGATAAAATACCTGAAAGAACTTCTTTAGGAAGAAAGGGTTTGTTTGGACCCACGGTTTGGCAGACCTCAGTCTATCATACCCAGAAGACATAGTGGTAAGGAAAGAGTGCTAGCTGGGGCAGTGTGGGTGTGAGATATTTAACTACTTCATCCCAAAAGTTAAGAAACATAGAACTCAACCAGAAGTAGACCCAGTAACCCACCTCCTCTATCTTCACACCACCTCCTAAAAGTTACCCAACTTTCCAGAACAGCATCATGAGTTAAAAGCCAAGTATTCAACATATGGGTGTACGGTGAGATATTTGACATTCAAACCAAACCACAGATGATCAGCAATTGTAGAAAATGGGATTTTCCTACCCTGGCTGTTTCTCTTTAATAAAGAGATCAGGCTTGCAACATAGAAAAGGCTTGGGACCCAGAATGACATATGAACAGACACACACTTCACCACTACTCAGTGGCTGGATATGTGAAGAAAAAACCCACTGTCACCATGTAAACCAATGAAATGTTAAAGCTGACTGTTAATAGCAGCAACCACCCTGTGGTGGTTTGAATAAGAAAGGCACCCATAGACCCATGTACTTGAATGCTTGGTAAGAGGGAGTATCACTGTTAGAAATTTGGTCTTCCCCTCTGTCCCACTCTCCTTGTAAGTGAAGACTTTCATGGGATATGCCCTTTGGGCTAATGTACAGATATAAGTGAGTATATACCATTTGAGTCTTTCTGTTTCTGAGCTAACTCACTCATCATGATCATTTCTAGTTCAAGCCATTTGTCCACAAATTTCGGGAATTCCTTGTTTTTAATAGGTGAGTAGTATTCCATTGTAACACATAAGAAAAGTTTTTAATAGGTGAGTAGTATTCCATTGTAATACATAAGAAAAGTTACCACAGATTCTTTATCCATTCTTCTACTGAGGGACACTTAGGCTGTTTCCATGTCCTGGCTATTATGAATAAGGCTGCCATGAACATGGTTGAGCAAATGTTCTTGTTGTGTGCTGGAGCATCTTCTGGGTATATTCCAAAGAGTGGGATAGATGGGTCTTGAGGAAGCCCTATTCCCAGTTTTCTGAGATAGCACCAGATAGATTTCCAAAGTGGCTGTACTAGTTTGCATTCCCACTAGCAATGAAGGAGTGTTCCACTCTCTCCACATCCTTGCCAGCATGTGGTGTCGCTTGAGTTTTTATCTTAGCCATTCTGATGGGTGTAAGATGGAATCTCAGAGTTGTTTTGATTTGCATTTCCCTAATGACTAAGGATGTTGAACGTTTCTTTAAATGTTTCTCAGTCATTCGATATTCCTCTGTTGAGAAGACTTCCTATTGGGACTCTAGGTGAGAGAAGCAAGGGAGAATGGGGAAATAGAAGGATCCATAGAGTCCTAGAAACCTACAAAAACAACATTATGATGGGCAGATCTGGGCCCAGGGGTCCTTCTCAAACTATGGCACCAGCCAAGGACAATATGTGCAGTAAACTTTGAATCCCTACCCAGATCTAGCCAATGGACAGGACATTCTCCACAGTTGAGTGGAGAGTAGGGACTGACTTTCACATCAACTCTGGTGCCCTATATTTGACCACGTCCCCTGGATAGGGAGGCCTGGCAGCACTCAGAGGAAGGATAGCAGGCTACCAAGAAGAGACTTGATACCCTATGAGCATATACAAGGGGAGGAGGTCCCACTCAGTCACAGTCATAGGGGAGGGGAGTAAGGGGAAAATGGGAGGGAGAGAGGAATGGGAGGATACAAGGAATGAGATAACAATTGAGATGTAATATGAATGAATTAATAAAATATATTTCAAAAAGAAATTTGACCTTGATGGAATATGTGTGGCCTTGTTGGAGGAAGTGGATCACAGGGGGCAGACTTTGAGGTCTAAGAAGCTCAAGTCTGGCAGTGTGACATAGTCTCCTTCTGCTGCCTGTGGATCAAGATGTAGAACTCTTGGCTTCTTCTCCAGTACATGTTGGCCCACCAGTTGCCATGCTCTCTGCCATGGTGATAATGGACTAAAGCTCTAAAACTGAAAGCCAGCCCCAATTAAATGTCTTCTTTTCTAAGAGTTGCCTTGATGCAAAGGACACTGTCAACAGGACAAAACAGCAGCTCACAAAATCGGAAACTATCTTCACCAAACCTATTTCCGACAGAGGGCTAATATCCAAAATATATAAAGAACTCAATAAATTAGAAATCAACAAACCAAATAACCCAAGTGAAAAGTGGGATACAAAGCTAAACAGAGAATTCTCAACAGAGGAATCTCCAATAGTGGAGAAGCACTTAAAGAAATGTTTGGAATCACTAGTCATCAGGAAGATGCAAATGAAAACTACTCTGAAATTCCATCTTATACACATTAGAATGGCTAAGATCAAAAACTCAAGTAACAGCACATGCTGCCAAGGATGTGGAGCAAGGGGAACACTCCATTCCTGGTGAAAGTGCAAACTTGTACAACCACTATGGAAACCAATCTGGAGGTTTCTCAGAAATTTGGGAATAGATCTACCTCAAGACCCAGCTATGCCCCTCTTGGGCATATACCCAAAAGATGATATACAATACCACAAGGACATTTGCTCTACTATGTTCATAGAAGCTTTTTGTAATAGCCAGAAACTGGAAACAATCCAGATGTCCCTCAACTGAAGAATGGTTAAGGGAAATGTGGTACATTTACACAATGAAATATTACTAAACTACTAAAAACAACGACATCATGAAATTTGCCGGCAAGTGGGTCAAACCAGAAAATATCATCCTGAGTGAGGTAACCCAGACCCAGAAAGACACACATGTTATATATTCACTTTAAGTGAATAGTATCCATAAAGTATAAGATAACCATACTATAGTCCATAGACCTAACAAAGCCAAGGAGGGCCCAAGGCAGAATGCCTGAATCTCACTCAGAAGAGGAAGTAAAATAGACAGCTGAAGTAGATAGAGGGAGAAAACTGGGTGGGAGGGGAACGGGGAAGGTAATGAGGATGGGGTAGTGGGAGGGAGGACTGTGGGAGAGAGAACAGAAATTGGTGGTAGTAGGACATCTCTGGGATAAGGGATTCTCCCAGGAGTCTACAGGGCAACCCTACCTGAGACTCCTAAAAGCAGGGGTTAAGGAGCCTGAAGTGGCCACCTCGTGTAGCCATGTAGGACTTCCAGTGGAGTGAGGGGAAGCACCAACCCACCCATAAAACATTTGACCCAAAATTTGTCTTGGTTACAAGAAGTGTAGGGTAAGGATGGAGCAAAGATTGAGAGAACGGCAAACAAATAACTAGCCCATAGGAGAGAGCCAACCCCTGTCACTATTAATGATACTCTGCTATGCTGGCATAGTACAACTGTCTTCTGGGAGGCTTCATCCAACATCTGATGGAAACTAGATGCAGAGAGCCACAGGCAAACAACAGGGCTAGCTTGGAGAGTCTTGGAGAAGAGTGGGAGGAAGGATAGAGGGATCTGGAGGGGTCCAGGGCAATACAAGAAGAGCTACAGAGTAAGATAACATAGGTCCATGGGGGCTCACAGAGAATGAACCACCAAAGAGTATGCATGGGTTTGACATACATCCTTCACATATGTAGCATATTTGCAGCATGGTCAACATGTGGGTCCCCTAACAATGGAAGTAGGGCCTGTCTCTGCCTCTGTTGCCTGCATTTGGATCCCTTTCCCCTAGCAGGGCTGCGCTGTCAGACATAAATGGAAGAAGATGTACTTAGTATTGCTTTGACTTGAGATGAAAAGGTGGGTTAGTACTGATGGGGACTTCCCTTTCTCTGAGAAGAAAGAAGATAAGGGAAGGGGAGGGGTCTTGAAGGTAGGACTTGAAGGATAGGAGGGGGGGCTGGGATCAGGCTATAAAGTGATAAGATAGATAGATAGATAGATAGATAGATAGATAGATGAAACACTAAAGAAAAAGAAAGAGTTGCATTGGTCTTGGTGTCTCTTCACAGCTCACTGAGACATTTTCCAAAATACAAACTCTGGTTATCAGCTTGAGAGAGACAGATGAATACGCTGCTCTGTCCCTGCAGTTCCTTCTCTGTGTCTCCCATCCTGCTTCCTGTTTTGATGATGGGCTCTTCAGAAGACAGAGCATAAGGAAGAAAATAACTTAGTATGTGGGACTCAGGGCAGTTCCCTGGAGGGTAACGTTGGAAGAACTAACTTTGGTCCCTGCTTGGAGTGGCATTAGCAACTACCCTTCCCTTGCTCTGTCTGTGAATATACTATTTTCTCTGACTATTTCTGCTGCCTTGCTTACAACTTTTCAGTCTCTTTATTTAACACTCCTCATGTTATCTGGCTTGAGCATGCCATCTGTTTCCCAGCAGAACTCTGATGGATACACAGAAAAATCAGATGAGTGAATTGAGCTACTCAATTGTGTTAGAAGTCAGAGGCTTATTGTTCTTTGATGTCCATAAATTAAGGCTCTTTCTACTTAGAAATGAATCTAAATTGCCCAGAAACCAGTTGTATGACCACCTTGGTATTCTTTCAATGAAAAAAGAGAATGTCCTATAATATGTGATTTATGACCTATTTTTAGATTTTTTTTCCCAACAGGGGATAAGCTGAAACTCTGTGAAACATGCCTTGAAAAGGTTTAATTTTGAAAGAAGTCACAGTAACACACACATATTCCAATCGGTTAGCAAAAGGATTAGTTAAGAGAAGCAAGACCTAAGTAGCCAACTAATCAGAACATGACCTTTGGGTGGCTCATGGAAAAAAAAATCAATTGGAAATCCAAATGCTAATGGTGAGAGAGAAAACCAAATAAATTTCATGTTATACAGTTATAGCATCAGAGAATAATAATTCAATCTTAGTTACAAATATGCATTAAACACTGCAGTCAATTTTGCAAGGATCCAACAAAATGTATGCAAGTAGCTGCAGTGAAAATTTGGAACAATATACATGTGGCTTCAATGAAAACCTAAGCCTGAAGACTGGCTGGAGTTGGAAACTGGGTGAATGAAAGAGCCAGAAATGCGAAGTGCAGCAGATTTGGCAGGCTATGATGCCAAGCAGCACACCTGCCCCCTACCTCTTTGTATACCCATCCACTTTGGCACAGTCTGTCATGTTGCTGAGAGTGACTCTTGAGGAGTGAGGTGTGAGCGAGACAATGGAGACAAAGTCAGTCTAGACTGTGGTTGGTTCAATGAGGCCTTGAGCCCCGGCTTTTTCTGGGCACTGGAATCATTTTGTCTTGTGTGATATAAGGTTTCTTCAATATCCAAATCACAAGGGAACACAACATCTCCAAGTGGGCATGCAACCCAGGAGCCCTCAAGTACCACGGCACTGCAGAATACTACAGGCACCTACAGCACTCACTTTCCTAGGATCTATCTGCACATCTTTGCTGTAAATATCTATGACTGTATTTAAGTGGAAGTAACAGAAGCAGATAAATGATCCCTGAAGACAAGACTAGGATCATTTTTCAGGTGAAGAAGGGCATTTGGATGTTTGAATCAGCAGGAATCTAGGGGCATTGGCTGTGTGCCAGGCACTGTGGTAGGCTCTGGAACTATGCATGCAAAGAATACTCAGTACTTCATGTCCAAGTCGTGTTAAAAAAAAATAGACTATGTTTCAGTATGCATGTACTGAGACTGGGGAAAACATTGAACCAGAAAAACATTTACAGGAAACTGTTAGAAAGGAAACATTGCTAAGTTACCAGCCATTTAACAGGCACTTCATCTCCAGCTCACATGTATTCCGAGTTAGGCAGACATTGTGAGTTTTATTAAAGGGTCAAAGTGAAGTTCAGCATGAAATAAAATAACCTCACTGTAATATCAAAACTATTATGGGAGATTCAATATTCATGCCACTCTGCTCCTAAATCCATCTTTTTTCTTCTCCACGCTGTGTTCACATTAATATGCATAGCACAAGTGACCTAGTATCAAAGGATTTATCATATTTCAGACAGAAAGGTACCTTGTTAGTTTTCTTCAACTGCAAAACATACCCAAGATAGTCGACTTAAGGAGAAAAAAAGCATTCACTTTGGTTAATGAAGAGTCCTGGAGATCTCCTCCCCGGACTGGCATTATGGTGAGAGTGTATAGAGAGTCAATATGATTTACTTTATGGTCAAGATGGAAAAAACAAAAGAAAGAAGAAAAAAGGTTGGAAGAGTAGAAGAGCATAGAGTTTCACTATAATCTCCAACAGAAGACCTTAATTAAAGAAGACTTCTCACAATTCCACAGCTCATAAAAGGTCTGTTACCTCTATGTAACACCACACTCAGTGATGAAGCCTTGAAGACAAGCCTTTGGGAAAGCTTCCAGATAAACTACAGCAGATGTGGGAATAAACAACTATAACAAAATTATGTGCTAAAAGAAAAATGCAATGTGTTAGTGAGGGTGAATAATATATTTACTGAGCATTTACTAATATACCACAGCACTTGCTTTCGTCTAATTTGCTAAAGGTATAAAATAAACATAATGTGAAATAATCGGCTTATTATAAATAAATCATTTTTTAAATTTACTTTTTTCTTTTATGTATTTGGGTATCTTGTGTACATGTATGTCAGTGTACTATATGCCCGCAATGCCAGGGGCAACAGGAAGAGGCCATCATTCCCTAAAACTGAAGTATGGACAATTGTCGGCAGCATGTGAGTGCCAGGAATCGAACTCTGATCCTTCACAGAAACAGAAATTACCTCTAGCTGTTGATCCATATAAACCATTTTAAAGCCATTATAAATAATGTAGCCCCCCAAAGTAATGGTTTTTTAAAAGATTTTATTATTATTTATGTGTATATGCATGTTCCTGTGTGTGTAGGTGCCCATGGTGGCCAGTAGAGGGAGCTAGAGTTACAGGTACCTGTGAACTCCCTGAAATGAGGGTACTGAGAACCAAACTCCAGTCTTCGGTGAGAACAGTAACACTCTTAACTACTGAGATATCTCTCCAGCTCTAACATTTTTAAAATACTCGATGTAACTTTTGCAGATAGTCTATCGGTTTCACTAAGTCAGGCTGTTAAATATTGAGAAGACAATAAGAAGAAGCAGAAGTTGCTTCTTTTTCACTAGAAAGCTTAAAGTACAAATTGGAACACACTATCACTCAACATATATACACATACAAGATATATGAACAAGTAGAAACTAAATTGGAGTAACTGTACATATTAATGAGAATCAAAGTCATGTATTTTGATGCCAGTAAGGTTTTTTTTTTATCAGCTGCTTATAAGTACCTTACAGATAAGAACTCAAAAGACAATTGTAGGAGAGGAAATGGACTGAAACAGACAAATGAGGGAATAGTATTGACTATAGCTGGACAACCACAAGGAACCTTCAAAGGTGAATGTCAGTATTTAAATTTTGTTTGTTTGTTTGTTTTTCAAGTTAGCGATTTTCTATGTAGCCTTGGCTGTCCTGGAAGCTCTGTTGAGGAGGCTGGGCTTGAACTCATATATATCCACCTGTTTCTGCCTCCCAAGTGCTAGGACTAAAGGTGCGCACCATCACTGCCTGGCCAGTGTCACTGATGGTTTTGGTTGAAAGAGAAAAAAAAAATGAGTTCATGTCTTCGTGATGCCACAGGGTTATTTACTAGTCCACTGTGGAACTTTTAGTTTCTGGAACTAGCTAAAGAAAACTGCCCAGACTCAAGCACTATGCAAACAACAAAGAGCGTTTATCCCTCCCCCACCGCCCATGCACAGTGAATTCCAGCATGCTGGGGTCATTCATTCATATAAAATGGAGATGACCCAAAGGAGATCTTGGAGGCCCCTTTTAAAGCAAGAAAGGGGTGTTTCTACTGTGGCTACACGATCTCTTTTGGGATTGGCTTGGGCCAAGTCACAGTGAGGGGCCTGCAGTTGAGCCAACTTATCTACCCCTGGCCAGATGTCTTGGCTGTCCTTTCTCTAATGTTCTTCTCATGCCTGAGGAATGTGAACTTATGCCTAGCAAGAGACTGAAGCCTGCCATGGAGTAGGCCAAGTATATATATATATTTGGGGCCCTTCAGAACTACAAATTCCACAAACCACATCTTCATTCCTTAGTTTATTTCCTCTAATGTCTGCCTCCTGGAAGTCTACTCCACCTGCTGACAGTTTCCTCCAAATCCAAGCTTAATTCTCCTAGCTCATAGCTCAGCACCAAAGAAATGTGTCTTTTAAAAACTTGGTTTATTGTCATAGATATATTTGTCAACACTCAAAATGGGTTATGTGCTTATTGCCTGGTGTCTAGGAATATAGGATTCTAGAATGCACAGTGAATGACATGGAAGATTTTAAGAAGAAGAAAAAAACCTGCCTGTCTTGAGTTTGAAAGATGCATCCCAGTGATAACAGACGACCTTTTAAGAAAGAGAGGTGCCAAAAATGACAGACAGACCAAGAAACTGTATTTTCAGGGCAAGGGCAAATGTTGTATTCATTTTTTGATAACTAGATAGAATTCAGGAAGAGAAAATATAAAGATGATAACATGTTAAAATTTAACTTAAAAGATGAATTGCCAAGCTGGGCATGGTGGTGCACTCCTGTAATCCCAGCACTCAAGGAGGCAGAGGCAGGCAGATTTCTGTGAGTTGGAGGCCAGATTGGTCTACAAAGTGAGTCTAGGACATCCAAGGCTACGCAGATAAACCTTGTTTTGAAAACAAACAAAAAGTTGAATTGCCCCTCCAAAAGACGGAGCAGTTATATTCTACAGACAGACTGTTTATGAGATGGGTAATTTGAACATACAAAGAATATGCCATGTTTGACTTCCTAAGGGAACTCTAAGCTGTAGACTTTCTAATATGAGTACAGCTGGAAAAGGCAGAAAAAAGAAAAGGCTAAGGACTAAATTCTTCTAGTGTTAGTTGATGAGAATGATGGGGAGGAATATGAAAATGAAAGTCAGGAAAAGTTGTTTTATCACTGATGCCCAGTTGGGAAAAAAAGCAAGAAACAGATACAGAGTTTTAGAACCTCAAATTTTAGACAGAACAAATCTGACACTCCTGTATATTTTAAAGCACAGGCTAGATATCAGCTCTGTACAAATATAAGTAATTATGAAAGCTATTCATAAAACTCAAAAATTATCAAATAAAAAGCATTCCAAGTAAAGTGTCACAGGCCAAGAAAAACAAATATGATATGCAATTTGATTATATGTGAGACTAGTTGTTAACTCAATGATAACCAAGCTATGTACATAGAACCACAGAGAGTAGGTATAGAATAAGGGACTAGAAGGTACAGGGAGATCATTTGTGGAAAAGGAAACAGAATAGATAGTTATAGATGCAAGGGGAGTAGCTGGAGTGGAAGGATCAATTGCAGAGAGGAAGGGAAGAGGGGGATGAAGGAAGGACTATGTGCAGGGACAGCTAAAATTAAGGGGGCATTTGAGGATTAATATAGAAACCTAATACAGTAAAAAGCTTCTTAAAATATACACATAGCAAGGCAACATAAATGGAATTTCCAAATAATGGGGGAAGCCCCAAATGGCTATCTCTTGTCATCAAATGAAGCTTCTAATTGAATTGTTGGGGAAAGGGGTCCCATGGGAATCCCAAACAACCCAAGTGGCTGACAAAACAACAAGTTATTTTCCACAAACTGATAACAAGACCCCATTGTTGAAGTCAACGCCTACATAAATCATTCCATGTGGAGAAGTTGAGCTGGTGCTTACATAAAGCCTTCACCCTACATTAGAGAGTGTTTGGTACAGATATGCACTCTGCATGCTACCAAAAGAGAAATGTAAACAGCCAGCCATAAAACCCTTTGGTCTACACTGTTGTCCTGTTTGCAAGATATGGTAGTTCAATGGTGGCACAAAGCTTCTGGGAGTACTCAGTATCTGATTAATCCATAACTGACAGTGCTTGGGTGACGAAAAGACAGTGACTAGATATCCCAAGAGACTAGGATAAAACCAAATACTACTGGTCAAAAAACAAACAACAAAAACAATTAAAACACACACACACACACACACACAAAATCTCCTAGTAATAAACATGACTCCTTATAACATTCTGCTATACCAGCAACTTGCTTAGCCAGCATCAGAGACACCTGAGAACAAATTCAGACTCACAGACAGACATTATGTGGAAAAAGGGAGACCTTGGAGCATGCAACCATAAATGGATGCCTCCATCAAATTCTTCCCGTCAGGGCTTCAAGAACTCTGTGGAATAGAAGGTAGAATGAGCCTTAAGAGCCAACGGGGATGTAGAACACCAATAAAACAAGGCCTCCTAAATCAATATGATCAAGCTCATATGAATTCAGAGTCTGAGGCTGCATGCACAGGTCTACAACAGGTATGTATGTATGTATGTATGTATGTATGTATGTATGTATACATAGGCTCCCAGTTTAGTATTTTTATGGAATTCCTGAGTATGTGAATTTCTGGTTCATGTGCCTTCTCCTGGGATCCTTCTCCTGTTTATTTGTCTATGTCCAACTCTGGTATGACAGCTTTTATTTTACCTTATTGTAAATGTTGCTTTAATTTCCTCAGATAAAGTGATAAGATGAGAGCTGTACCCAAACTGTGAATTCACAGTTTAGGCTGAGCCTAGAGCATTTCCCTCTCTCTTTTATCGCTAGGCCTATGCCTGGAAGCTTCTAGCCTCCATACAATCTAATATTCCAAGGGACTGACTCGGTCTGATTTCTCTTAGCTTCTGACTGAATTGCTCTACCTGGCCTCATACTAACTTTTGCAATGGCTCTAATCTTCTGGCTCCTTCTCATTCTCTAGCTCATTCTGTCTTCACCTGTGTCTAGTTTGTTCCCTTTGAAACTCGCCTCTGTGTACAACACACCACCTACACCTTTTTGTCTCTCTTGCTTCTCTTAAATACCATCTATTTCCTGTGCTATTCTCTTATGAGTTGGGTCTGTCCTACCTATCTATGACTCATTATGTCAAATCTTCCTCTGGTTCAGAACTTTGTATTCCCCTCAATTAGACATCACTTTCATACATGGCTACTTTCTCCCACATACTAACTTTACCTTCATTGTTAGGGATTAAAGGTATGCACTAAGGGTGTGTCTGTATTCCAGCCAGATTATACTGTATCCAGGCTCTGTCTCCATTCCAGTGGATCATATCTTTGTATACGATCTCTTGCCAGAACAGCTGGGGTGCTGGGTTAAAATTTCTCTATTTCATATTGTTGTATAATATCATATTATTATTATCCATCTTTTTGTTGTTGGTGGTGGTGGTGGTTCTGAGACAGGATTTTCTTGGTGTAGCCCTGTCTGTCCTGGAACTTATTCTACAGAGTAGTCTTGCCTAGAACTCACAGATATCTCTGAATTTGAGGCTGTCCTTGTCTAAAAAGCAAGTTTCAGGATGATTGGGGCTACACAGAGAAATCTTGTCTCAGGAAACCAAATGAAGAGGAGGACAAGAAGGAAAAGAAAGAAGAGGAAGAAGAGGAGAAGGACTAGGAGGATTAAGGAAAGACAGAAAGAAGGAGGAAGAAAATGAAAGAGAAGGAAGGAAGAGGAGGAGGGGGAGGAGAGAAGAAGAAGAAGAAGAAGAAGAAGAAGAAGAAGAAGAAGAAGAAGAAGAAGAAGAAGAAGAAGAAGGCAATATTGTCCACAATGTCTAAGAGGTGATTCCCACCTGTAGACTGAATTTTGCCTTTCTCCATAGCCCATGGAAATAGAGCACAAAGCACAAGGAATGATTTACCTAGTGACAACAGCCTTATGCAGCTACAGAACAGCAATAACAGGAAAAAAAAGCCCTGTGTATTGTTGGTCTAGACAACAGGCTGGGGGACGGCACAACACGGGCATTATTCTGAAGGTTCTCCCCTTTGACCACATGGCTACCATGAAGGCCTGGTGCAGAACTTACTATCACTCTCCTGATGTGTAAGTGTTGATATGAGCAGTACCTTCCTGGGGAGGTACTGTTGAATGCTTCCTAAGAAGGTTCAAATGCACAAGTGTTTGGTACAAGGGCCAATATATAACAACTGGGACAATACTCAGAACTGGAATTGCAAGGAGGCTGACAAAGGCAGAATATGAAATGGAAAAGGGATGCAGAATTCCATGGTTCTTATTCAAGAATGTGTGTGTGTGTGTGTGTGTGTGTGTGTGTGTGTGTGTACATGGATGCATACATGTATGTGCGTGCGTGGGAGGGGGCAATGGGGGGGACTTTCCATCACCATATGATCAGGAATTGAGGGCTAAAGCAGAATTCAACAACAGACCCTGTCAATAATACATCTGCAGTCTGCCAAAACCATTGGCAAACTAAAGGTGAAATTAGAAAATATTTTGAGACTAATGAATTCTTTGGGAATTCACTGTTCACAGAAGACAAGGGTCATAAGTCAATGCCATATTTTCTCATATTAAAAATTAAAAATACTTCAAACCAATAATTTAACATAATATATTTTTAAAATATAGGAATAATAAATCAAGATAGGAATATATAATAAAAATTAGGATGTACTTAAATAAAATAAAGAACAAAAGAGGAAAACAATAGAATTAACAAATCAAAAGTGACTTATTTGGTAAGAAGTCATCAAAATCAACAATTTTTGCATGGACTGAAAGAAAAAGGATAGACCTCAAGTTACCTAAAAACGTGCATAAAACTAAGGCTAATTATGTTAACTTTAAGAAATTTAAAAAAAAAAAAACTAGAAAGGCGTATTTTGAGCGACTGTACACCAAGAAGTAAGATAACCTAGATAAAATGGACAAAATCCTGGAAGCACACAAGCAACCAAAATTGACTAATGAAGAAACAACAACAAAAAAAAAACCCTAAATACAACTTTAAGATTAAAGACATGGACTAAGTAATTAAAATATGTAATTATCACACACTTGGATTCTAAAAAACAATCATTCTCAAATTATTTCCAAAAAATACAAGCATGCATTCTAATTTGCAGACAGTATTATCTTTTCACCAGTGTCAGATAAACCTATCACAGGAAAACTCTAATGCCATACATATTAAAAATATTTAACAAAATACCAGCAAAAAAGGAGGGCACTCAAAGAAATAATAAGCAGGCTACTGAGATGAGACTTGATAGCCTATGACCATATAGAAAGGGAGGAGGTCCCTCTCGGTCATAGACTTAGGAGAGAGGAATAGGGTGAAAGTGGGAGGGAGGGAGGAATGGCAGGATACAAGTGATGGGATAACAATTTAGTTGTAATTTGAATAAATTAATGAAAAAGAAAGAAAACATAGTATATTTTGTAATTATGCTTCATGACCAAGTGTGATTTATACCAAAATGCAAGAGTAGTTCAACATATAAACAATCAGACTTTGACACTTGGAAGAAATTAATAAGACAGAGAAAGTTCCACATGACAATTTCAGGTAATAGAAAGTATTTGATAAAATCTAACACCATTTCTTGACAAGGATTGAACAAGCTAAGAGCATGGGAAATAGGGGTACTTCCTTAACACAGTTACAGGTGGTGACTGCACACAGTAGGAAAACACTAAATGCAACTGGACACTATACTTTAAATGGTTCATTTTACATTAGGTATGTTTTACTTCAACTTTAAAAAATAAGAGGAGACAATATAGTGACAGGGAGTAGCTACTGTAATGAACAAAATAGTTGAAATTTTCCTTCTGGAAGACCTTTGGATTGATAAGAGACATGGGAATAATGTGTTGAAATTTGGATACACATTAAGCATTATTTTAAGCATTTTAACTACAAAATGGTGAAGTCCCCGGGGCCTACCTAATAAAATAAGTTATCATTCTTTTACAAATAAAATCAGTGAGACACAGAAAGTTAACACAAGTTGCCCAACACCAAATAATCATGACGTGTCCAAGCCAGTGCTTTAAGCAAAAAAAGCCTAAGCCCAAAGAGTTTGTAACGGTTATACAATATGGTATCACAGCTCTGGAGGCAGCACAGTAGACGACACTGATGACATTGCTGATTCCCGGGTGCCTGCCTGTTATAATTAAATTTTCTTTGGCACATTCCAACTGATAAAACTAAAGCAGAGAGTAAGTAGTGTGCAGGGCTTTAAAAAAATAAGAAATATTCAACTTGGCTTACATTCACTTGAGACAAGAATAGATCCAGCAACAGAGAAAGAATCAACCCCAGCTAAAATTCCGACTGCTAACCATAAGATCACAAGTAATTTTCAAGCTTCTTCCTGGAATCGCCGACTTCAAAGAAATAGCTTAAGAAGCAAATATAAATATTATGAAGGCCAACTCCGCACTTTGTTAGCTACAGAGAAGATGCAAGAGCAACTAATTACCTCACTACCATGGCCCCGAGGTTATGGGAGAGTCCCTTGTAAGTCCTTAACTTGTAAGTCCTTCCAGTGTGTTTTACCTCTAGCTACACAAACCAACCTGTTAAATTTTACATGGTTGATGTATTAGTTACTTTTATGTTACTTTGACAAAACTATGATGACCAAGGCAATCTACAGGAAGAAGAGTTTATTTTGGGCTTAGAGCTCCAAAGGAACTCTAAGTCTGTTGTGGTGGGGCAGCATAGTTGCAAAAAGCAGGCATGGTGGTCAGAGCAGGAAGGTACGAGCTAATCTTCTCAATGGCAAGTACCAAAGAGAGCAAACTGGAAGTAGGCCAAAACCTAATTCAATTCTCAAAGCCAACAGTGACATAATTCCTCCAGTAAGGCCACCGCCCAAACTCCCCCAAAACACTGCCTACTGAGGAATTAGTGCTCAAATATCTGAGCCTATGGGAGGCAGTTTCACTCAAACCATTACAGTTGGTGTGGAGAATAATTTTAACTGTATACTTAGATGAAATACTTAGCTTGAAATTTTATAAACAAATATATCTTTAAAACATACCAGGCTGGGGAGTTGACTCAGTAGATAAGGTGCTCATCAAGCAAGCATCAGACCTGACTCCTGTAGGCTCAATTTTCTTAGCCAATATATTTTATTAACAACTTAGTGACCGAGCATACGTCACTTATAACCCGACTAACCAAAACAATTGGAAATGAGGATTAATAGACATAGTAACAAAACCATAGGATATCAGAGGAATGATTCTCCTGGCACAATCATCAGGATTCCTTCTGCTGGAACCTAGAGTAACCAGAACCCAGAACCTCAGCAGGAGCAAGAGCCCTGAAGCCTTCCCTCGAGCAGTTCTCTCTAGGAGCATCTCGAAGTGCAGTGATGAACAGCCAAAACTATCCCCCGCCTCCAGTTCTGGGCTCATTTATATATCTCCTCCCAGAGTCTGTTCACGGGATCTTTTCAGCTGGCAACAATCAAGATCCCACACGAGGTGGTCTGTCTTCTAGTAGATTAACCTCACTTGTTCTCTCACAAGACTGTTTTAATCCCGTCTTAGGATCCTAAAAAACAGGTTTATCTCTCCTTCAGACTCCTGACCTTGCATCAACATAAAAGCCAGGTTTTTCAGCACATACCTATAATATAAGTGCTGGGGAGGCAAAAATAGGTAGCTTTCAAGGGCTCAGTGACCACGCAATCTAGCCAATTAGTAATCTTGCAGTTCAGTGAGAGACCGTGTCTCAAAACAAAAGATGGAGAGTGACTATAGAAGACAGATGATACAGCCCACACATGCACATGCACGTGCATCACATACACAGTCTCTGTTTATGCTTCATTCACACTGCATAGGATAGATAGATAGATAGATAGGTAGACAGATAGATAGATAGATGCAATACCTTTCCACATATCATCCATTGTCTTAACACATTATTACAAAATATGTGAATTTAAAATGCTATGTAAGAATTATTCTACCTTAACAAACATTTTCTCAAAATATAAAAAGAGAAGAATATAAAGGAAAAAACAGAACTAAGAGCTAGAACCTTGGAAAAACCATAGGAACCATGGCAAATTTCAAGATTTATTGGGTTTTTCTGAGCCTCACACAAGTGTTGTTGCATATTATTATTTATCATATTAACTTGTGAGAAGAAAAATGTTGCTTGTGTGTGTTTAGCTCAGTTTTACATCAGCTGAGAAAAACACAATTGTTAAGCTGTTGTTCCTGTCCAGCAAGTTGGCCAGTGTGCGGAGGCTCCCTCCTTTCATTCCCTCTACAAGCAAGTGGTATTTTGCCAGCACAGAACAGAACTTGAACAAGGGCAGATTGAGTTTGGTTCTAAACTTAGAGCACACAAATTTGAGCAACTGCCAAGCTTACTGAAATGTGTTTTTCCAATCTTCTCAAATGCATAAGGATTTCAAAAGAATAAAACATCAAGTTTTTCTTTGTAAGTTTTCTCTCCACCATTGCATAATTACATACCACATACCGTATATAAGGTGGTGATACATTCCTTTTATCAATCTTGTTTTCAGTGTTTTTGAAGTCAGTATATTTATTTCACCACTGGAAAAATTGCAGCATTTTAAAACACATACAGTTTATTTTACATAGCTTTAGAATCTATAATCCTTTGCCATATGTTTTTGAAATTCATCTACCTTCAATTACCAAAGGAGCAGCAAGAAGTAAACCATAAAAATGATCTGTATAAAATATTCCATTAATAAGTTTCCTAATTTTTGAATATACCAAATAGTCTCCAGTGACTCACTGGCGTCTTGAGGGGGATGGGAAGCTAGGAGGAAAGTCAGCAGATTGATCCAGACATATGGAAGACATGAAGATGTCTGAGAGTGGGAGAGAGAGATAAAGGACATTCAAAACAAGAGGCCATGTCGGTGGGTTCATTCACTGCCAATAAGCTGAAAAATATGTCATGGGCATTTACCATTTAAATGTGATGACATTTAGATAATTCTTCTTGTTCTTGTTTTTAAGACTTCTCTATAATTCATAAGGCAGTATGAATAATTTGTGTATTTTACCAAATTTCAAATTTTAGCTAAACTTAGGCAAAAAATATTAAGGAAGCTAAGAGAGTAAGAAAGGGTTAATATCTTAATGAAAAATTTATTTATGAAAAAAGCTGATATTAGGGATCATGCTGAGAAGTGGGATTTTTATTTCTAGATTTCATTTATTAGTGATCATTTCAACTAATTAAAGATCAGATCTTTATTATCATCTCTGCAATCCCAACCATTTGTTGCTTTCACACTTCAGTTTTTATCTTACAGGATGAAACTCAGTGTGTCTGAAAATAGCTTTCTACAGGTTTGGCTTTAGTCTTAGTTTAATTATTGATAATTTTGCATGTTTTATTACACAGTAACCTATATCCTAGCCTTTACTTTATCAAGAGAGGACAACCATACAACGAGCCCTGATTCCATGCTGCTATTGCATATTGACTGGGAACATTTTCTCAGTCAGCTCAGGTGAGCCAACAGTAGCACTACTGGTTACTATTTCTAATATGTCGCCATTTCTCAGACACTTAAAACTATTTCCTCACATTAGTATGTAAGGCATAATATATAAATATAAGTAATATATTGCATCATAGTTTCCCATGTAGATAAAATTAGACTCATTGAACAATTTTGCCAAGAGTCAAATTTTTAATCATCACTGAGCAGCCTTAGACAACACAGGAGCTACAGTTGTCAGATGGCTTCAGCTTAAATGCTGTTTTCAGCAATGTATAACATTGGCCAAATTTATGTTCCTGCCTAGATTTCCTAATCTAGTAATTTAGACAATATACTTAAAGGTACAGTTCAGTGGTAAAGCATATGCTAGCATGTGTCAGACCCCTAAGTACACACAGAGAGAGGGGACACAGAGAGAGACGGGGAGAGAAAAAGAAAGTAAAGGCATAAAGAAAAATAGAGAATAATAATGCATATCAAGCAACAAAAGTAGGATTGCTATGAGAATAAATCAATAGTGACCACAAAGGATGTATGTCATTCAAAGGCAAAGTCTAACGATATGAATATCGTTAGATATTCAGATGAAACTAATTTTCCCCGTGGATGTCAAACACTTATAGCACCCTTCCTCACATTACTGGGGGCACAAGTAATCTTAGACATGTGTAGACTCAAATTTTAGTTAGTCATATTTAAGTATTTGGTAGATTTCTCCTGACTAATCCTTCCAGCACTTTGAGTCATCAGCACACAGATATTTCTCCAGCTGTATGTATACCAAATAAATTAATTTCAAAGGATCATGCCTGTTAGACCTCAGCATCAGCCATCTTTCTCTGCTGGCCCCTTCCCCGAATCAGAAAACTGTTATCAGTTATCAGAGAAGTGTATGAATACCTTACTATAATCGTCCACTTCACCTGTGTATTATGCCATTTTTCTTCATATATTTTGAGGCTATGCTATTAAGAGAGCAGATGTTCAGAATTTTGGTAATTGCCAATGAATGTAGGGTTATAGAAGGCTAACTTCCTAAGTGTTTCCTTTTAGGCTTTTGTCTATCTGTCTCAACCTCAGCCTGATAATTAATAAAGCAATTATAGCAGGTACAATCATGGGCTCTGAAAGCACATGCATGTGTGCAGACGCCATAAAAGTCTTCAACAGTTAAATTGGCAAAGCTTTCTGTTTCTATTATAGTATCTGAATTGCCTTGTACTATTTCAACTATGCTAGCTGTTAATCCATGTCCTGACTGTATAGTAAGCATATTCTGTATGCTAAGTCTCAGCATAATATGAAACCCAAGGCAGAGTCCTGGCCCTCATTGTGGTAACAGCCAACAATGTAAGTGGATGCAAGTGGCTTCCTTCTTTTCATCAGCACTCCCACTAGACCAGTGGACTCACCATGTGCGTTTTCTGGTAACTTTTAACAACCACGGCCTAGCTTTGTGATAGCAACATCAACTCTAACTCTAGATGTCCTATGTCCATCTCTGGACAGATTGTTCTGTGGGTAAGAAGGCACTAGGGGTCACTGAGGGTAGCAGAGTCTGCTGAATTCGTCAAGTTCCTCCCACTGTGAGAGCCTAAGTCCCTCAGCTCATCCTCTTCAGCTCTGGCACTCATCTGCCATGGACTGCTCATCCAGCCCCATGTAATGTTCCTCAGCTATCGCTCCTGACGGGACATTCTTTCATGTATTTGTAAAATAAGAGTTAAAAAAGAGTTTCCTTGACACTTAAATAATTTCTCATCATTGCGCGGCTTTTCCCTATGTATGCATATTTAATTGTGAGCCTTTGTTTTATTTCTTGTCATTTCACATAACCTCATCTGCAAGGGAAAGGACCATGGTCCCAAAGTGAGGAGAGGCTGGCCCAAAGGTCAGCATTTGTTATCTGGCTACATTCTCAGAACCTTGAGATCTCCTGTCTAGGATCGTTGCATAAAATAGGTATTTATGACAAACACACACTTGGAGAAAGGAAAATCTGTTAAGTGTCAATTTTGAACACATGAAAGAAATAACAGATTGATTTTACATTTTTGTAATGTATACACAAAAACATGATGATGAGAAAAGCAAACAGAAACTAAGAAAATCCAGTATTTCCAAAATGCTTGAAATATGTCTATATCTGATGACCTCTTTTAACCAAGCTTTGAAAGATTAATGAGATGCAACAAAGCTGAGTCATTTACACTACAGCAAGAACCATCCTTCAACAAACACATCTTCCTATCCAGTCACTGGAAAAGAGAATACAAATGGATGATATGATTATATAGCTTTACAATAAGAACGAAAAGTTAAGCTAAGATTTAGAAACTGAAGAAAGGTAAAATTTAGTGTGACAGAGACAGCTTACCAGTTAAAAGCACTTGCTGCTTTTGCAGAAGGCCTGTGTTTAGTTCCCAGCAGCCACATAATGGATTACACTCATCTGTAACTCCAGCTCCAGGAAATATGACTCTCTCCCAGCCTCTGTAAGCACTTTACACTCATGGCACAAGTGCGCGCACGCGCGCGCGCACACACACACACACACACACACACACACACACACACACACACACATGAAAAATGCTCCCAAACATAAAATAAAAATAACAAATAAATCTTTAAAGAGAAGTAAATGGAGATGTTCTGAAAAGAATGTTTTCTAAAACATTTCAGACTAAAAATGTTCTAAAGATAGTAGATATCTGTAACTTTCTTCCTTGCAAATGATTTTTACAAGTATATGTTAGTTTTTAAATAAAACTCTGTTGTTAATTTTTATGACTACATTATAACACATCAGTCAAGATACTTTGTGGGGATAGGAGAGGTGCCTCAGTGGATACCACAGTTTTTGTCAACATAACATAAGCCTAGACATACATGGCAAGGCATATTCTCAACCAAAGAACGTTCTCCATCATCTTGGATTATGGTATGCTTGTGGAGCATTATCTTGATGGCTGATGTAGGGCCCCAGGCCACACAAGCAGCCTGAGCCATATAATAGAAGTAGCTTAGTCTCCATCCAGTTTGATCTCAACAGTTTAGCCAAGTAAGTAGATGGAACTAGAAAAGATCATATTGAGTAAGGTAACTCAGACCAAAACCACAAACATTTCATGTTCTCTCATTGCTCTCTAGCTCTAAATCTTCAAATGTAAATGTATATTCTGAAGCAACTTCAGAAACCAGAAAAGCAAAGGAAGACATTGTCAGGGAAGGGGGATGGGGAAACAGCAGGGTACAAGTGACTTACATCATCCCCCTGATGAGGGAATGAGAAAAACAGAGAGTTCTAATAAAAGAGAAAAAGATAAATACAAAAGAAGGAGGGAGAAAAGCAAATAACCATAAGAATATCTGGGAAAGTCATGACAAATCATACTATTAACCATCTACCTGAAAAAATGTGAAATATGTAACTCTGTGTATAAATAAACAAACACAGTTTAATTTTTTTCATCTAGGTTGACAATGCTACCTCCAAGAGCCAAAAGCAAGCTAACAAAATCACCAACACCAAGGATAGAAGGATCCAGAGAGGACAAGAGCCCTACAAGGAGACCAACAGACTCAACCAACCTAAGCCCATGGGAGCTCACAGAGACTGAACAACCAACCACAAAGCATACATGGACTGGACTTAAGCCCCTACATATATGTAGCTGATGGCCAGATTAGTTTTCATGTGGATCCCTAGCAACTGGAACAAGAGCTGTCTCTGACATGGATGCAGTTTGGATCACTTTTCCCCTAGCTGGGCTGCATTGTCTGGCTTCAGTGGAAGACAATGGGCTTAATTAATCCTACTGTGACTTGATGTGGTGGGGCAGGTTGGTATGGGGGGTTCCCCTTTTCTGAGAAGAAAAAGAAGGGGAATAGGGAAAAAGGGTGGAAGCATGAGGAGGGAAGGGAGGAGACTGTGATAGGCATGTAAAATGAATAAATAAATAAATAGATAGATAGATAGATAGATAGATAGATAGATAGACAGACAGACAGATAAATGAAGGAAAAAATGGAAAAAAACTGAAAAAAAAACCCCAAACCTCCCAGAACATTGCAGGCTACTGTTATTGCCCCTGATTGTTCTCCAGAGTTATAAAATAAGTCCTGATTGACAACGACCCCACGCACTTCAGTGCAGGCCCCAGAGGCCTCTGAATGAGAACTGACATGAATGCCTCCTCCTTGAGGCTTGCTTAGCTTTCGTGGTACAAGAAGGTGCTGTGCAAGTTTCCAAAGGTAGAAAGGAACCAACAGTCCTACTCAGATATGATGGCCATGGACCACAACAATGACCAGCATGGAACAATAAATCTAAGGATGCAATAGTGGCATGCATACTTTGGTGGTAACCAACAGATCTCTAATTGGACATAAGACCCACTCAACAAGAGAGAAACTATATCTGGTACTGGAAATGTACCCAGCTACCCAGACCTAATGAAATCATGGGACTTGGAGGAGAACCTACAATCACTACCTTACTAAACCAGGATAATCACTAACCACATTCTAAATACTATATCCACTGGTAAGGTTAGCCCTCACCCCTCATCAATGAAATTTCTCTTTGAAACAGATATAGACCATTACAGCAACTGCAACCAATCAAAATTCAGAGATGTAGGGCCCAGCCCCAATGGATACATCTACAAAACAACTCTTATACCTAAAAGGTATAGGTATAGAAGAAGAGGGGTGGGAAAGAAAGTTAAAAGTCAAATGAGATCAGGTAGTTTGCTGTGAGATTGTGTCTCCTGGTAATGTCAGAAGCTACATCCATGCATCAATATGACTGTCCAAATATGAGCTGAACAAGAATGACACCAAATATACATGAAGAATGGTCAGGGGAACAAGCACAAGGCCTCAAGCCTACACAAAGAATTACAGGCAAATAAGGAGTGCTGAAATAGCCAGAGAAATAGTCTTCCCCAGGGAAGATTCCACTAACTGGTTATCCAATGCCAAATGGTCATGCCTGAAAACATGAATACAAGTAAAGTTATACAGATTGAGTAGATTGCATTTAGGAATGTACTGTAAATATAATAAATACGTGCAAGTAACAACAATTTCTGAAGAAAGGGACCATGAATTTGAAAAAGCAAGGTGGGGTATATCCAAGAGTTCAGAAGGAGAAGAGGGAAGGTGCAATGATATAGTTATATTGATATAAAAATAAAAGAAATAATAAAAACTTAAACATTAAAGTTTCTTGGAAGACGGAAGGCAGGCAGGCAGCTGAGCAAGCCAGGAGGAGGGAGCCAGTGAGCAGTGTTCCTTTATGATCTCTGCTTCAGTTCCTGCCTCCAAATTCCTGCCCTGACTTACCTTGGTGTTACAAAATGACCTGTGGGTTGTAAGATAAAATAAACCCTTTCTGTGGCAATTTGCTCTTGCTCATTTTGTTTATCACTGCAGGAAAATAGTATCTACAACAGTGGATGAGAACATATGAAGAGCAAGAATTATGACTTGTGTTCAAATTTCTAGTACCAACATGTTCAACCACACACCTGTAACCCATGAACTGTGAATGACCAGAAAAGGAAGATCACTGACCTTGCTGACTCCCAGCCTAGGCTCAATTTCAGTGATCGACTCTGTTTCAGGGGAATAGTGTGGCTGGGTTGACCCCTGATGTCTTCCTCTGCCCTCCACACAGGATAGGAACACACACTTACACATTCACTACAAATGTACACAACGTGCACACAAAAGATAAGAAGTTTGCAATATTTTAGTAGTTATCCCCTTGTGTCTGTGGGGGAATGATTCCAAAACTCTTGTGGACATCAAAATCAATGGATGTTCAAGCTCTTTGAATGAGTGTATCTCCTCAGGTTCCCCGGGCCTCCCCTTCTTAGGCTTGAGCTCCAGAAACACTCTCTAGGGGCCACCTGATGTAATACTGCATGTCTTTTTTTTATTAATTTATTCATATTACATCTCGATTTTTAGCCCTTCCCCTGTTTCCTCCCGTTCCTCCCTCCCTCCCACTTCCCCCCTTCTCCCCTCCCCTTTGTCTGTGATTAAGGGAGACCTCCTCCCCCTATATATGCTCTTAGAATATCGAGTCTCTTCTTGGTAACTTGCTATCCTTCCTCTGAGTGCCGCCAGGCCTCCCCATCCAGGGGACGTGGTCAGAAAAGGGGCACCAGAGTTCATGTGAGAGTCAGATCTCACTCTCCACTCAACAGTGGAGAATATCCTGTTTGTCACTAGGTCTTGGTAGTGGTTCGAAGTTTACTGCCTATATTCTCCTTGGCTGGTGCCTTAGTTTGAGGAGGACCCTAGAACCCAGATCTGCCTGTCATAAAGTTCTTCTTGTAGGTTTCCAGGACCCTGTGGATCCTACTATTTCCCCATTCTTCCATGCTAACTCTCGCCTAAAGTCTCAATAGGGTGTCCTCTCCTCTGACCCACTTTCTTGGTAAGTAAAATTTTTCATGGTACGTATCCCTTGGACTGTGTTTTGATATAAGTGAGTATATACCGTTTGTCTCTTTTTGCTTCTGGGCGAACTCAATCATTATGATAATTTCTAGATCAATCCATTTGTCCACAAATTTCAGGAATTCCTTGTTTTTAATAGCTGAGTAGTATTCCATAGTATAAATGTACCACAGTTTCTTAGTCCATTATTCTACTGAGGAACACTTACACTGTTTCCATGTTCTGGCTATTATGTATAAAGCAGCTATGAACATGGTTGAGCATATGTCCCTGTTGTGTGGTAGGGCATTTTCTGGGTATATCCCAAGGAGTGGGATAGCTGGGTCTTGAGGAAGCCCTATTCTCATTTTTCTGAGAAGGTATTGAAAGATCAATTCTCAAATTCATATGGAGAAATAAAAAAACCCAGAATAGCAAAAACAATCCTATACAATAAAAGATCCCCTGGAGGAATCTCCATACCTGATCTCAAGCTGTACTACAGAGCAACAGTAATTAAAACAGCATGGTACTGGCAAAGCAATAGGCTGGTGGATCAATGGAATCAAATTGAAGACACAGAGATGAATCCACACACATTTGCTCACTTGATTTTTGACAAAGAAGCCAAATCTATTCAATGGAAAAATGATAGCATCTTCAACAAATGGTGCTGGTCTAACTGGATGTCTACATGTAGAAAAATGCAATTAGACCCTTATTTGTCACCATGCACAAAACTCAAGTCCAAGTGGATTAAAGACCTCAACTTAAAACCAGAGACATTAATTCAGTTAGAGGAAAAAGTGGGGAAGAGCCTGGGACACATAGGCACAGGAAACAACTTCCTGAACAGTACACCAATAGCCCAGGCCTTAATGTTAACAATTAATAAATGGGATCTCATGAGGCTGAGGCTTCTGTAAGGCAGGAGACACTGTCAGTAGACACTGTCAGTAGAACAAAGTGACAGCCTACAGACTGGGAAAAGATCATCTGACAAAGGTTTAATATCCAAAATATATAAAGAACTCAAGAAATTAAACACCACAAAACCAAACAACCCAATTGCGAAATGGGGCTTGGAACTTAACAGAGAATTCTCAACAGAGGAATATCAAATGGCCGAGAAACACTTAAAGAAATGCTCGTCCTCGTTAGTCATCAGAGAAATGCAAATCAAAATGACACTGAGATTCTATCTTACACCCATCAGAATGGCTAAGATCAAAATCTCAAATGACACCACATGTTGGTGAGGATGTGGAGAGAAAGGAACACTCCTTCATTGCTGGTGGGAATGCAAACTAGTACAATACTGCATGTCTTATGATCAGCAATCTCTGCAGCAGCCAGAGAGGGCGAATCATTTAAAGATACATTGTGTCCCCTTCCTGCTCTCAGAACTCTTCCATGGACTCTTACTGTCTAGGTTAGATATTATTGTCAACCTGATATGACATGACTTAGAGTCACCAGCAACCTCAGGGAATCTCAATTGAAGAAGTATCTTGATCCTATTGGCATGTGGGAATACCTGTGGACATTGTCATAACTGCTAGTTGATAGAGGGGATGCTGGCCCAACAAGGGCAGTACTGTGCCTAGACAGGTGGTCCTGGACTGCACAAGAAAACTAGATGAGCGTGAACCAGTACGGAAGATTCCTCCATGATTCCTGCCTGAGTTCCTACCCTCATGTCCCAAAGTGTTGGAGACCTGGTAAAATTGTAAGGCAAATAACTTTGAGAAAACAAAAACAAAAAAACAAACTTTTTTTCCAAAGTTGCTTTTGACCAGAGTGTTTTATCACACTAAAATAAGAACACTCATGTGACTCACATAAATTCTTATAGGTATCGTCCTAGCCAAGCAAGCTGATATGATCTGGCTCTTCTCTCTTTTCAACTTTATTTCCTGTTCCAATCAGGTTGGTTGTCCAGGTTTCCAACATTGGCCTTTTTTGTTTTCTCTTAAGAGCATTTACATTTGCTGTGACCCCCACCAAGATGCATCCAGTGATATTCCTGGTTCTAGGCCCCTCACTTTACTTGAGCAACTGTGCCTGTCATCTTCTCAAGAAACCCTTTGTCACCTTTTATGTAAACGCTGTCCCAAACACACCTGGGAGCTATTTCTTCAACTACTCTTGTTTGCATCTTCACATCTATACTACCTGATAGTCTCCCAGTTTACTTGTATTTTCTGACTAGCATATCATGTTACCACTGAAAAAGTAAATCTATGAGTTCTGGAGCTTTCTGTCGTTCACTGTAGTATAGCCCCAAAAGCTGGAACCATGCCTGGAGAACAGCCCCCAGTAATTATATATAGAATTAACTGATCAATGAAAGAGTTAAGACATTCTTTGGCTAGACACTGAGAAATTACTACCTTTACCAGAACAAAGGATACAAACACATAAAGATTACTGACATACGTTGCAATGTTCTTTACAGCATTTTTTTCCTGATGAACACTTACAGTAAATTGTAATTGTTCAAAGCAGTTTTAAAACCCATACAAAAACAACCAAAAGGTAAGAGCAAAGGCTTCAGACTATATGACCCTCCAGCTAGAGTTCGGACTCATCTCCTGGAGTGTCGTACTTCAGTGTAACTAACGGCTTAAGTCAATTAACAATGTATGTTGTTAATAATATTACTAAGTTGGTATTTTCCATAGCTAAGATGAACAACCATTTCAATATGGTACTTGATTCAACTTAGTTATTGATCATCTTTCATTTCCCAAGCTACAAGACTAGACTCTACTAAGAACTAAAAGTGGAGGAAGCAAATAACTTCAATGTTATTTTGACTTTATAAATATTTTCATTGGCTTTGTAAAAAATCAATAATGCACAGGAGATTACTAAAGCACCTGAGTTGGTGCTCCTAAAGAACTCTATGACGTCACTGTCACTGGAGAGTTCAATGTGAGGATAAAATTATGCTTACTCCTTAATTTATAAGGCTGCATATTTTCTAAATTCATAACATTTGTTTTCTAAGAATCATTTTCAATGTCTCTATCATGCAAAAATGATTCTAGCAAGGACTATATGAAATTCCTTTCTCAGTACAGACTTTTTTTTTCATTAGCATCTCAAAACCCAAAAGTAGAAGGAAAAACTATTTATCATCAGAAAAAAACAGTGTCAGAAAAACTGCTGTTCAATTTCTAAAAGATGGAAAATAGTCTTAAATGTTTTGACAGAGAACAAAATTCACAAACAAATGGGGAATTTGTGAATAACAACAAAATTTGGAGAAATGTTACAACCCAAAAATGTTCACCAGCTGCTTAGAAATCAAAATTCTGGTGTTTCTTGTAGAACATTTAGTTCTACAACCACAATAACTACAAAAATCAAAAGCAAGTTGGGTCCTAAAGGAAATATATATTAGTTGTTGTAGAGCAAATTGGTGTTAACAAACAGATTTCTAATCTTATCATATTCAAGCATAAGATGTTTAAGCTTTCTTTCAGGAAATGATGCAAAGAATATTTATGGGGGTGGACTAGATGCCACACAGTGATTTACGCATATTTGCTTTTTCATACTGTGGTCCCATCATCCTTTAGAACTTCATTGTCTACCTCAAATAGTCCAAGGAAGATAAAACCTCGAGGCCAGATAGCCACTTCTCCAGCCTCAGTCTGGATAGGGCACACATTCCTTCCTCTCACATCTCAATCTATTATCCAACCATTCCCAGTTACAAAACAGATTAGCAAATGCAAAAACTGTAGACCATCCATGTACATCTAGCAAGGAGCGCACTAAAATGTTTTAAAAATGGATTCTATGACCCAAAACAATGTCTGCTAAATTTATCAAAAGGTATACACTCTTTAATAATAAAAGCAACCAGAATCTGAATGAAAATGTTATTTCTATGATGTGGCAGAGACTCCAACAGACCCATTCTGCCTTGTTTTCTACAGTATAGGACTTCTGTATCTTGAACAATGTCTGGTCTTCAAGCCAGGAAATAATGTCCAACTTCCTTTATAGTTAGCAGTGATCCTGTCACAATATTCTGCTCAAAGAACCAGCCTAAAGAAAAGAATGTCATTGACTTACACTCAAGGAAAGGGGACTACGCTCTCTGTCCCATTTCTTCCCTTTCTGCTGACTGGGATGCGTGCAATACAGCAATTCATCCAGAACTGCATTAAATGCAGACAAATCCTTGGTATTAAAAAGAGGTGGAGAAAATCCAGGAAGCCCAGATTTTAACAACACCCTGCTTATTATACCCTGACAGTTAAATGGGAGAAGAAAGCACTTCTGCTTTGTTGAAGTACTGTTGTTTATAAATCTCCATTATAGATGTCCAATCTATAACCAATATGTATGGCAAACAATATGGAATTCTATTTACTCTCAATTTAACCCTTAAAATACCATAAAATAAGGAATGAAACAAACTCAATGTACTGATTTTAGTCAAAGAACATATAAGCTAGATGTCAGTGCCCTAATGACTTCGGTAACTAAAGAAGGCGATATAATGAAACATAGCCACAGGTCTGAATTACAGTTCAAATTAATCTAATGATGTTCATAAAAAATAATCCTTCATAATTTTTTAGACAAGGTATTATGTTGTAGCTGAGGATAGCCTTAACTTGGAATTTTTCAATCTTTCTCTCTCAATGTGGCATGCACTGCCACAACTGGCTGCTTCATGAGTTATTTAAACAACTTCCTGAGAATGCTCTGGGGTTATTTATATTCCCCTGGAATATAATATGGCAATAGTTTTCTTTAAAAGGCAATGTTACCTCATTGAACTGTGAGCTCTCCAGACACTATTCAGAGTATCTCATGACATCATCAGAAGGCATATATGTGCACATGAAAGCAGATATTTAATACAGATCAAAAGGAAAATTCCCAGCCAAAAAATAATATCACTTGATTTTTCATTTGGGGTTGTTTTAAGAAATGACAAGGTCAAAAATAAATTAATAAAATAAATGACAGGGCCTATCATGGTCTATGTCTAAGGGAAAAAAAACTGAAAAGTCAAAACAAATTAAATTCAGAGGCTGAGATCAACAGAATAAAAACACACTTCAATGAGACTGTTTCCAAAGCTATGATAGAAAAGCTAAGGTTATAGAAACACATATATCATGTGCACATTCCTTGAGCATCTAAAAGCTGGAGCTGCTTAGAGAGAGAGACCAATACACACCACGGTTCTCTAGCTTTACTATGCCATTCTAATGAAATACCTAAGGCTGGACAATTTATAAAACACAGAAACTCATTTCCCATACCTCTGGACACTGAGAAGTCTAAGATTAGGATGCTGACAGATTCACAGTCTTGATCCCAGGCACATCTTGTTGGGAGAAAAGGGAATTTATTAGTTCCACTGAGCCTTTCATAAGATCACATCATCTAATTTGCAGGTAAGAATCTGTCATACCCAGCTACCTCAGGCTCCATTCCCA
This sequence comes from Acomys russatus, assembly GCF_903995435.1. Lineage (NCBI taxonomy): Eukaryota > Metazoa > Chordata > Mammalia > Rodentia > Muridae > Acomys > Acomys russatus. The sequence continues at coordinate 25,935,988 of NC_067138.1, forward strand.
ATGCCATCATATGGGCACTATGTACATTCTAAAGAGAGACATTCTAGCCAGAGAACAGGTACTACACTGTAGTCGCCATATCAAGCTCATGACATACCACAATCCAAGCTTCCAATGCTCTCAAAAGACCTATGCTCATGTTTCAGCTTTTCTAGAGCTTTTTGGAATATTATATTGCTATAAGCATACAGGTTATGCAGTTAAAATGAAAATCATCAAGTTCTTAGCTGTCTGACTACAGTCCATGTTTAGAGGTAATGGGCTATTTTCCAGCCTTTGATCCTCTAGGCACCCCAGACCCCCAGAACTCAGGGGATCTCGTTGTCACATGCCCTGTCCTCAGACAAAAAGTTGTTACTACTCACAAGCCCTTCATTCCTGACTATATAAGTTCCCAACCAAACAATTTTTCATGCAATGAACTAAACAGATAGACTCAGTCTTATCTAAAAGAACAAATATGTTTCTGTGTCATAAGAAAATAATTGCAGTTTGGATTTTATACAATGGTCATATCTGTACTATGGAGTCAGATTTAAATGCTAATGTAACAATCCTGAGACAGGAGCCAGCACTCACATGCCTGCTGCTGTATACACTGATCACAGCTCTACATAGTGAGTCTGACTGCTACTTCATTCTCAGGCAGAAGCTGGCACTGAATACCTTGCAGCTTCCTTAAATCTGTGGTGACAACCACTGAGGGACTTAACCTCCCCACCCCTCTGCCTGTAAAGACAAATGAATATGAACACGTAGGTCCCTGTGTAAAAAGATTAATCATATAATCTACACAGAGCATTACTAAAACAGAATATTCTATTGTTCTTGTTGTGGTGCCTGGATGAAACTAAAGTTTTGTACATGTAAGTGAGCACTGTATCACTGAGCTGTACCCAAGCTGTCAGCATCTAAAATTAATCCTTTAAAAAAAGTTCTGAGAGCAACTTCTGTCATATAGAAAATGATCAATAAACACCAACTAGGGACATATTCATTTAAGCAAACTGAAGTATTTGATGATTCCTGGACCTGAACTTTCTGTTGAGGATTCACTTAAGGAAGCTGTATGGGACTGATACACAACCATGTGCTGCCAAAACGGGGGGAAGTCTGGTGTATGGCACAAGACTGAAATGATAAAAGGTGCTCAGTGCTTCTGGGGAATCATTGAAGATTTCAGGTACAATAATGTCACTGTTGTTTTAAATGTCCTTTTCTTTCTTTTTTTTTTTAAGATTTATTTATTATGTATACAGTCCTCTGCCTGCATGTACATCTGCAGACCAGAAGAGGGCATCAGATCCCATTATAGATGGTGTGAGCCACCATGTGGTTGCTGGAAATTGAACTCAGGACCTCTGAAAGAGCAATCAGTGCTCTTAACGTCTGAGCCTTCTCTCCAGCCCCAAATGTTTTTTTCTTAAGATGTATGCAATGAGCAAAATGTCATGATGTTCATTAAACTTCTCCAGCATTTAAACAATGAAAGACAAATAAAAGTAAAATTTTAAAAAGTGGATAATAGATACATGAGTTTTCATTATATAATGAATATCAGATTTTTTCAAAGACATTAAGAGTCACAAAAAATAGTGTAGAAGTTTTAAGTATCTGTAAATGCCGTCAACAACTGCTATAAGAAATAATTTTACATGTTCTTCATCATGTTTTATACAGTCATAATTCCTTTATTCTGTATTGTAATCAGAATCTTCATTGTATTTGCACCCATTTTCCTCTAAAGCAGGAATAAAATATGTCTACAGCTAAAGTGAATACATATTTATATTAACAGATCAGTGTTTCCTTTGTTACACACTAGTTGACAAAGAAACTGTATCTTACCTCCTCGCTTGACCTCACTTTGCATGCTTTTTATATACATAAACATGGGTTTCAAAGTTAGAAATATCTTTATATGATCTAAAAACCAGAAGCATCAAGTGCCCAATATGTCAATACTAAATTAGTGTTTTTCTTAAAAGTTGACTTCCTGAAATTGAGCCACATTTATCTTATCTGCTTTTTCCCATTGCCTAATATTGGCTTCTAAGAATCTACATAATTCAATAGGAGTTAAGTAATCAATTAAGAGTTACTGGTGACTGGAGTGGTCCATCAGCAATGAGCATACGTTGGGTATACTAAGGCTGGAACCTACTACTTAGAGGGTGAGACCTGGGCATGCTCACTGTCAGACTCAAAACTCTCCATTCTTCTGTATTTCCTCCCAGTCCCATATACAACAAGCAGTAGGAGAGGAATCAAGGGAAGGAAGGATAGGGTAAGCCTATAGTTTCAGCACTCAGAAGGCTGAGGCAGGAGAATCATGAGTTTAAGTCTAATCTAGGATACAGAGCAAGACCTTGTCTCAGAGCAAAATTTTAGTCTTATCAATTAGAAACAGTGTACCAGTGTGTACTTTATCTACTCTTATTTGATAGAGTGCCTAAAGCCTTGACTGTAGCAGTAAGAAAAGAGAAAGAAATATAAATAGTGTGGTAGCTGATCTTGATTTCAACTTGATAATATCTAGAAACAGCCAAGAGCTATATCCATAATGGGCCGATGAGTACACTGTTAGACTACCCGGCGCCTATGTCATAAGGTGTTCTAGTAATCCACTACTATAATGCATAGGCATTCTATCAGTTTTGTTCCTCTAGGGAAGCCTAACTAAAACAAGCAGAAATGGAAGAACTCACATTATACCTATTTGCAGAAAACATCGTCCTATACTTTCAGAAGCCTTTACAATTCCATGGGGAAACTCTTAGGTCTAATAAGTTCATTAAAGCAGCAGGCTACATGATAAAGATTTTAAAAAATCAGTATATTCTCTAAATGCCAACACTAAAGTGAGAAGATCCTACTTATAATAGCTAAAAGATAAGTAAATAAAGATAAGCATGGTGGTGAAAGACATCTACTATAAATATTTTAAACATTGAAATATTGTGTATTATACAGAAAAAAAAGTCAATAAACATTGACAAAACATCATACACTATGGGAGGAAATATTTTCCAACTACACATTTGACAGAGGATTAATATCTAGAATTTTGAAAAGAATGTAAGTGAATACCAAAAAGATCATCCATTCAGTAGAAATAAATTCAACAGACATTTCTCAAGAAGCACAAATGACGAATAGATACACAGAAATGTCCAACATCCTTAACCACTAGCACATTGCAAGGTAAAACTACACTGAGATTTGATCTCACTCAGTCAGAAAAACTATCATTAAGGAAAAAAAAAATCAGATATTCATCAGGGTAGCCTAAGATATTCCCAGAACAATATAGACTATTGTTGTTGCCCTCACTTGCCTCACAAAGACTGAAGGCAAGTGTTTGTTGTTGTAGACACCACACTCAGTAGTCACAGGATTCAGAAAATTCAAGCTGGATCTTAGTTGAAAGTTTCCACAGTACCAGAAGGTGCTATACAAGCTGACAATGGAGAGAAGAAATTAATATTGCCAACCGGCTACAATGCATGTGAGCCACAACAATGGCCAGCATGAGATTTATAAACATTCAACAGGGACTCATATCTTGGAGGTATTCACCAGCTATCTAATTTGCTCAGCAGGTGGGAAATCATGCCTGGTCCCGGAAACATAACCAAATAACAGGTCATGGATTATAGAGAAGAACTTATAATAGCCATTTTTTCATAAACCAGAATAAATTCTAAATGCATTCTAAATATGTATCCTTATAGCCATAGATTATTGGAGTTCTCATCCCTTATCAAAGAAGCTTTTCTTTGCAGCAAAGAATACATGCAGTCAAGATGCAGAGATGAACTGATCATGGTGTACCAAACCTCAAAGGACACATCTACAACACAATGCTTCCAACTAAGGTTCAGAGAACATTAGAGAAGAAGGGGTAGAATATTTGTACGAGCCAGAGGACCAGGAAGTCTGATGTAAGATTGTATCTCCTAGAAATGGCATCTCAACAATATGTCTTCTTAAACAAGACTTGAGCAATGGCAATGCTAACATGGAAGAAATAAGTCTGACAGGGTCACACTCATAGACAAGGAACTGCACACAACTAATGACTAATGAGAGAGGAAAAGGTAGTTTTTACTAGAGCTGAGCCTCCAATTAGTTATCCAATATCATGTGTTCATCTCTGAAATCATATACACACAAACATCACTGAATGGACTTAGCAAGTTATATTTATGATTATATATAATATATAATTATATATATACATATGTTATACATACACACGTATAATATGATTTTATACACACACACACACACACACACACACACACACACACATAAAGAAGAGTCCATAAATTTGAGGAGCAGAGAGGGGGAATTTGAGGGGGAAGAAGGGACATGAAGAAGGCTGAAAAGAGGCAAGAAAAGGGGAAAATGATTATTTCTGTTTCAAGTAAAATTTTCAAGTTTTTATAAAAAAAAACAAATAACAAATTCTTGAGTAGTCATAGAAATCAATATGGTGAGTTTGGAGATAAATACAGAATGAGATATGAGGATAAATAACAGTTACAATGTCTGAAAAAGTCATAAGAAATCATACTATTAACTAGGTAGGTACCTATAAACATGGAAACTATAAAAACGTGTATAAATGTACATAGGTTATTTAAATGAAATTTTCTTGTCTAAGTCGACAATGTTCCCTCAAAGAGACAAAAGCTATCTAATAAAAATCTTAACACCAGGCATAAAAAGATTTCTTTTGACTTTTGGTGAAGGTTGTCTATTAAGACTTCCAAAACATTACAGACTATTGTTATTGCCTTGAGAGCTCCCCAGAGGTGTAAGGTTAGTCCAGACTGAAGACACCATACACTTCAGACTCAGTGGAACTGACCTGAAAGCCTCTTCTGTGAAGTATAGATCTGATGGTTCTAGGCACTATGAAAACTTCCAAAGGAGGAAAGTAATCAACAGTCCTATCCAACTACGATGCCCGTGGACCACAACAATGACCAACATGAAGCAATAAACTTAAGGATAGAGTAGTGTCATGCACACTTTGGTGGTAACCAACAGATCTCTAATTGGACATAAGACCTACACAACAGGATGGAGAACATGCCTAGTATGGGAAACTTAGCCAATCACCCAGAACTAATGTAATCATGGGTCTTAGAGAAGAACCTGCAGTCACCACCTTACTAAACCAGGACAATCCCTAACTACATTCTAAATGCTATATCCATTGGTAAGTTTGGTTCTCACCCCTCATCAATGAAACTTCTCTTTGAAACAGATGGAGACCTTTATAGCAACCACAACCACTCACAACGCAGAGTTGTAGGTCCCAGTCCCAATGGATACATCTACAAAACAGCTCCTATGCCTAAGGCCCTGGGAACCTTGTAGAAGAGTGCTGGGAAATACTGTTAAAAGCCAGATAGGATCACAGAGTTTGCTGTGAGGCTGTGTCTCCTGGTAAATTCAGAAGCCTTATCCATAAGACCTCATCAATATGACTGCGTAACTATGAGCTGAACAAGAATGACACCAAATAGACAAGCAGAATGGGCAGGGGGAGACGCACAAGAGCTCAACCCTATACAATGAACTACAGGCACGTAAGGAGTGCTGAAAGCAGGACAAACAGTTTTCCCCAGGAAAGATCACACCGACTGGTTATCCAGTACCAAATGCTCATGCCTGAAAGCATAAATACAAGTAACGTTATACAAACTGAGCAGGTTACATTTAGGAATACATCTACATATACATATATACATATATACATATGCATATAGTAACAATTACTGAAAACAGGCTCTGTATTTGAAAGAGAGCAAGGACTGATATATAGGAGACTTTGGAGGCTGGAAATGAAAGGGGAAATTATATAATTAAATTATAATCTCAAAATAAGAGTAATATACTTTTTAAAATTTAAAGTTAGAACTAACATATGGCCCAGTTAGGTCAAAGGCCAGGATGTGTTAGCATGTCACAATAATATCTGTACACCCACATTCATAGCAGCACCATTCACAATAGCCAAGACACAGCCTAGATGCCCAGTAACAGGTGAATGAATAAAGAAAACTTAGTGAACCCCACAAGACCAGTAGAGTCAACTAACCTAGGCCCATGGGGGCCTACAGAGACTGAAGCACCAACCAAAGGGCATGCATGGTCTGGACCTAGGCCCCCTACATACATGGTATCATGTGGATCCCCTAACAAGTGGACAGAGGGAAGGGGCTGTCTCTGACTTGGACTCTGTTGTCTGCTTTTGGATCACTTTCCCCTAACTGGGCTGCTGTGCCTGGGCTCAGTGGAAGAGGATGCACTTGGACTTGATGAGACTTGATGTGCTGAGGTGTGTTGATTCAGGGGGATCTCCCCTTTTCTGAAAAGAAGGGGAGAAAAGAAAGGAGGAAGAGAGTGGGACACCAGAAGGAGAGTAGGAAGGGGGATGCATTAAGGATGTAAAATGAATAAATAAATAAACTTATTTTTAAAAGAAAACTTAGTATGTATACACAATGGTATTTTATTCAGCCATAAAGAACAAGTCAATGTCATTTACAGGAAAACTGATATAAAGTTAGATTACAGTAAATGAAATAAGCCAGACTCAGAAAGGCAAATGTAGCATGTTTACTCTCATTTGTAGAACCTAAGTTTTTCAGGACTTATATATATATTAGTTCCACATTACCCTCTGGCCCTTGTTCTTCTTCCTTTTCCACTGAACTCTTTCTACTTGATCCTTTATCCACCACTGGCCACATCAATAGAAAAATGACGCCTCCTATTAAAAAGATTGTATCTGTAGCACAATCTTAACGTGGTAATATAGGAAAATGCTTCTGTGTACATTCAAGTACATGAAGCTGAAGGGCAATGGGGTGTGTGTGTGTGTGTGTGTGTGTGTGTGTGCATGTGCGTGCACACAAGCGTGTGTGTCTGTGTCTGTTATTTGTTTAAATGAAAATGGTCTCCACAGGTTAATAGGGAGTAGCATTATTTGAAAGGATTAAGACACGTGGCCTTGTTTGAATAGGTATCACCTTGTTAAAGAAGGTGTGTCTGGTGCCTTAGTTTGAGGAGGACCCCAGGACCCAGATCTGCCTGTCATAAAGTTCTTCTTGTAGGTTTCCAGGACCCTGTGGGTCCTACTATTTCCCCATTCTTCCATGCTACTCTCGCCTAAAGTCTCAATAGGATGTCCTCTCCTCTGACCCACTTTCTTGGTGAGTAAAGTTTTTCATGGGACGTATCCTTTGGACTAGTGTTTTGCTATAAGTGAGTATATACCGTTTGTCTCTTTTTGCTTCTGGGTGAACTCACTCATTATGATAATTTCTAGGTCAATCGGATGGGGAGGCCTGGTGGCACTCAGAGGAAGGATAGCAAGTTACCAAGAAGAGACTCGATATTCTAAGAGCATATATAGGGGGAGGAGGTCTCCCTCAATCACAGACATAGGGGAGGGGAGAAGGGGGAAAGTGGGAGGGAGGGAAGAATGGGAGGAAACAGGGGAAGGGCTAACAATCAAGATGCAATATGAATAAATTAATAAAATAAATAAATATAAATAAATAAATAAAAAGAAGGTGTGTCACTGAGGATGAGCTTTGAGGTTGCAGAAGCTTAAGCCAGTCCCAGTGGCTCACTCTCTCTCCTCCTGCTACCTGCCAACCTGGATGTAGAACTCTCAGCGACCTCTCCAGCACCATGGCTGTTTGTGTTGCTGCCACACTGACAAGGAACTGAATCTCTGAAATGTAAGCCGACACCAATTAAATGCTTTCCTTTATAAGATCATGTATCAGTATCTCATCATAGCAATAGATCACTGCCTAAGAATAAGAAGATAGGCTCACTAAAGGGGGCTGGAGCGATAGCTCTTGGTAAAGCGTTTGCCATGCAAATATAAGGAACTGAGTTCAATCCCCAGCACCTACATTAAAATGTGAGCAAGGTTACATGCGTTTTTAATCCCAGCACTGAATGGGGGGAGATAGGAGGATCCCTGGGGATGTATGGATGCACACACACACACACACACACACACACACACACATATATATATACACATGCATATATGATGGATATATATGACATATATGATAAAGAATGATTGAGGAAGTCTCTTGTAAAAATTTGCATCCACACACATATACATGAACATGTACAAACACACAAACATGTACACAAAAATACTTAAATTTTTTTTAAGTAGACAAGAGGCAGATTGCAGAAGTGTCAATACTGAGTGACTTGATTAAACTACACCAAATTCACTGCCCTAATCTTCTCAGTTACCTGAAGTCAAAGTACTCCATCTCCATTCTTTGGCTACTTGGAGGTACCGAGTGGAGTAAATAAAAGAAATGCAGCACAAGTAACTCAAGGATAGAAAGGGAAGGCCTGTCATGGAGCCCTATGAGCAGCTACACTCCACACCATGGTGCTTAGGTTAGCATCAGCTCACACTTCTTGTGGTCTGTTTAGCATTGTCTCCAGCTTAAAGGGACAGATCTTACATTTAACCCTTGTTCTCCCAAGACACCAAATATTTCACAAGTGCTCAAGAAATATCTCATAATTGATTTAATTCTAAAAGAGTGGCCCCTCATGTATGTTACTTTAGTACATATTATTTATAATCTAAACTGGCCATTATGTCTTGTGTCCTTCCCATACAGCAAAGAATTTTGGATTTGTCTCATAACTGCCAAGTGTTGTCTCATTACATTACTAATCCTCATACTCTGCTGGGCAGATTGCACTAAGTACTGGAACACAGTCAATTAATACTGAGCACTGAGTGTTACTAGTATGTGTTCTTGTTAATGATGTCTCCATTTTCCCATCTGAGAATAACCTCTGAATATTTTCTTAAATCTCTGCCTTAAAAATAAAATGCTGTACTTGAAGCACATTGCAAATGGGGGGGGGGGGTGTATTCAAAAGATCTCATTAATATTGCTTTCTTCATGAAATTTAATATAGTAATAACTTATTAGTTTTTAAGAGTTTTTGCTTTTAACTGATACTTATTTGATATATTCTTTGCTATACTTTATTTATAGAAAATCCTCTTCAGGAAAACTTGGGATGTTTCCTTTGGGCATTATGATTGGATCTTAGTTAGGTCTGAGGTTTGTTTGTTGTTTCTTTCTTTCAAAGCCCAAAACCTTCTGGCACACAGAACTGGCAGAAGAGCCTATCCATTTAAAGCCTTCTATCAGATTACCAGGACCGTGTGATCTCTCCCACAAAGCTGGATAACATTATGGCACAAAGCTCCTCATAAATAAATAGGGCTGGAGGCATGTTCGGATGGCAGAGGGCAGCCTCCTGTTCCGTTTTCACTGAAAGGTGGCCCTGGCTTAGTGCAGATATGGTTTACTGGCAGGAAAAAGCAAGAAGCAGAAATTTGAAAACACTCTCTGTTATCATCTTGTTAAGTGGTGGGATGCTCAGATGTTCTGACATGAAGCATGAAGCTCAAGGAAACATTTTCAGCTTAATCTTGAAGGCAAGTGATTTACTTTGCCTTGTTCAAGGCATTTCCTTTCTTTCTTCCCCCCTCCCCCTATTTTGTATTTGAACAGATGAAGAGCTTACTTGCTTGGAACCATGAGACAAAAACATGTTGTCCAAAAGACACTACGGAGAGGAAGCAGAGATGAAAGGAAAGAAAAGTAGGGGGATTTCAACACAGAGCGAAAACAACTAGTGAGTACAGTCAATACTAAACAATGAACAGCCGAAGGAGGAGGGGAGCTGTTTTGGGAAATTTATGAACAGGTCCTTAAGAAATACAGGAAGATATATTTATGAAGGGGAAACTTACAAACTGTCAAACTCCTAAAGTACAAGGTAGGCTTCAGTCAGGCACCATGGGTCTTGGAGGGCATGTATGCTGGGAAGATGGACACCCTGTGACCAAGCAGCTGGTTTCCAGGGAGGATCTATCCCCTATACAGCGTAGAGCACTTTCTAGTAAAGCCTACATGCTAAAGCCTGTGCTACTATTTTGCGCTACCAAACCAGAAGCCAGTACTTAAATGTTTATGATTTGAAACTGAAAAAGACAAGGCCATTCAAAGGAACACTTCTAAGGCAGGGTCTAGCCTTCAAATTAGCTTGACTATCAGAGAGATAAAGGGGGCAGTTCTAAATGCACCCTTCAGTTGGGCTCTTGAAGGAGAAAGAACACAGCCTATGATGCTAAGCTCTTTTCCTTGGTTTTCTTTCCATAATGAACACACAGGAAAAATACATTTCAAAAGTTACCCCCTGAGCTCAGCTAAAGACGAAATCAAACAAAATGAAAAAATAGATCGATGGTGGCCATCACCTCTATAGTCTTTAACTTTTAAGTGCTTTTTACAACAGAGAATGCCTCAGTGTCATCCTCAGAAAACATCCAATACATTCCACCCCTAAACCAGCCAGGGCTCTGAGCTAGAGTCAGGAACCTGGGAGTACCCAAGGGGACAGCAGGGCTGTACTTTGCACCCAGAGGCAGAGCAGAGGCTTACACTCAGGCTAGCAATGCTTTACTGTGGTCTTTTTTTTTTTTTTTTTTTTTTTTTTTTTTTTTTTTTTTTTCCATAGAAGACAAAACAAAGGAGAAGCTTGATTTTAATCCCCAGGTATCTGCTGGACATTCCCACCCTATTTCTACTGTGCAATGGGCAAATTTAAGAGAGATCACTGTCAGAGAGCACCATGAGCTCACTCTAGATTCTCTTTCTAGCCTTATTTCTTATGTGCTTCCCCTGTTCCACTCCCCACAGTGCCTGGCTCACCTCATTCGCACATTCATACAAATAGACAAAGTCAGACAGACACATAGCCAAGCACACAAAAAACCCAGTCTACTCAGAATCCAGCAATTATTTTTCATTGGCTACATGTAATTTCAAATCTTCCTTCCATCCAAAATGGAAGTCATCATCTGTCCTTTAGCAGTCGGCCCCAAATGTTGTACAGTCTCATTGAACTTTTTTAATTTGGTTGGCTGTGGATTTTTTTGGACAGCACGTGGGGGAAGGGTGTTTGTTTGTTCGTTTGATGTTAAGACAGGGTTTCACCATATAGTCTAGGCTGGTGACATCTTATATAAAGACTATTCTTGACATCATTATGTGACCCAGGCTGCTGATCTCAAGCTTATAGTGACCCTCCTCCTCTCTTGACCTCCTGAGTACTAGAATTACAGGCATATAAGGCCATGCCCAGTTCTCAATGGATACTTTAATGCTTATTCTTTGAGAGAGACCTCTTAGGGACTTCCTTTCCATAATGTAGTTTTAAGTTGTCTTTACTTTCACACATCCACGTACTTCTGGTAACTGTCATCAAACTTGGGGATCACAATCTGTAGCCCGAGTTAGGTCCAGCCACCCGTCTTCAATAAGCCAATTAAAAAAAACAAAATTTAAAATGTACAGCATAAAAAGGAGATTTATTCAGTGTGGCTGCATTGGGAAAGGAGACAAAGAGATGCAGAGAACATTCCTAAATGCATTTGATGGGTCCTGAAGTGAGATCAGTGTTTAAATAGATGCCAAGGATAAGCACATTTGAGCAATCCCAGCCACCACAGACCCACTATTGTCCAGGCTTCATAATCAAATCCTGGCAAGTGGTCTGACAAGTGATTAGAACTGTGTGGAATCTCTTCCTGGGTCCAAGTTTGCCCTCTAGAAGGTACGTTTTCCTTCTCACAGCATGAGAATCCTAAAGAAATTCTCATTTCTTTGGGGTCCATCGTTTCAACAGTCATATAGTCTGATGGTAATTAGGGCACAGAGGGCCTCTTTAGGATGCTGTCACTCTTGCCAGGCTGATTATACAACCTTGGTGATGTCTACCCATACCTTGCTTTACTCACGTGTGCTCAGGTTTAAGTGTAGTATGAGAATCACAATTGCTAACACCCCTTAAAATGGAAACCATGCCACAGGTCACTTCGGCTATCCTAAGTGCTGTGAGCAACATCAGTAGACAGCATTAGTAAATGCAGTGAGTGAAGTTAGAATATGAATGAGACTACCCATGCTTACACTGGGCATGTCTGTAGATGACACTTAACTGAGCTGGGCAGACCCACTTCCTGTGAGTGGTACCCTTCCCTAGCTCGGGATCTGGGCTGTACACGGAGAAAGAAAGGGGAACAAAGGCACCTGCTGCCTTGACTTCCCTATAGTACAGAACTTACTTTGACCTGTGAGCCAGAATAAACCCTTTGTCCTTGGGCTACTTTTCTAAGAGGTTTTGGGTTGCTATTTTTGTTTTGGTTTTAATCACAGCAATAGGAAAAACAACTAAAGACACCAGCTGACCATGACACTAAGATGAGATTCAGATTGTTTCTACCATTGCTGACATAAAGGCTTCTGGTTGTCATGACTGAACTATTATGAAAACATGTACTGATAAGTATATGTAGAAGCTGTTAGAGATGAGTCAATTCTCCCACAAGCTCTCCCTTTATGGAATTTATGTTGGGTTTGTATCAAATGGGCCAGTCACAGAAACCACCCTACAATACTGACCACAGCCATCCACATCTCGAAATGACAATATTTTCTTTAATAATCTCATTTTCCACCCCTCAAATCCACACACACAAAATAAAACAAACTGACAGCCAAGTGCTTTCTTGAGTCACCCAACTAGTATAACTAAAACTTCCCGCACTAAACAAAAACCTGAAAATCTGCAGACACAATAACATTCAAATTTTTAGAAAGAAAAAAAAAAAAACAGCCAGACACAACACCACCATTATTCTATGAGAAATTTTTACTAGATTTCCAAATAAATTCTTCTTCTCTTCCGTTTCTTTCATTTCTCCTTCCGATTTTCATTATCTTCTCCCCTTCTTGTATTTTTTAAACTAAGAACAACCAGACATTTAAAATCGAACAGATGGCAGATAGTGTAGAAAGTCTTACACCTCTCGGCCAAGTTATGTTCAGCATCTTCTCACAACTCTTCTTGTTTCTGGAAGTCCGGATGATTGATGCCATCCACAGGAACTTGGCTGAGGTAGAAGGTTTGGCAATGGCAGCCTGTTGGTGGTATCAATGAGTCTGATTTACCCACGCAAAACCCTAGAATTAGGGCCAGACTAAACTCAATGTTACCATCGTTAATACCCCAGACGATTCCTGGTCAAACCTAGCCTTTCTGAGACTGCTGTCCTGAAAGACTGTGGTGTGTTTCTAGGCCACACATTTTTTTAATTTTATTAATTTATTCAGATTACAACTCAGTTGTTATCCCATCACTTGTATCCTCCCATTCCTCCCTCCCTCCCACTTTCACCCTATTCCCCTCCCCTAGGTCTAAGACAGAGGGGGACCTCCTCACCCCACTATATTGTCATAGGCTATCAAGTCTCATCTTGGTAGCCTGCTTATTCTTTCTTTGAGTGGCATCAGGCCTCCCCACCAAGGGTAGGTGGTCAAATATGGGGCACCAGAGTTCACGTCAAAGTCAGTCCCCGCTCTCCACATTACTGTGGAGAATGTCCTGTCTATTGGCTAGGTCAGAGTAGGGGTTTGACATTTACTACTTGTATTGTCCTTGGTTAGTGCAATAGTTTGAGCAGACCCCCCTGGGCCTGGATCCACCCATCACGATGTTCTTCTTGTAGGTTTCTAAGACCTCCTGGGTCCTTCTATTTCCCCATCTCCTATATTTCTCTTACCTAGAGTCTCAGTAGGATGTCCTCACGTCTATCCCAATCTGCTGGTAAGTGAAGACTTTTGTGGGACATGCCTTTTGGGGTAGTACCCAATTATAAGTGAGCATATACCATGTGAGTCTTTCTGCTTCTGGGTTAACTCACTCATTGCGATCATTTCTATAGAGAAGATGACTTCCTCAAAATATGTAAATTCCATTTTCGTTATCCTCATTATGCCATCAATTTTAAGGACTACACGAAGTGCTTGTGTTCTTGAGCTACTGTCATATAAAACTTAAGAGGCTCATCTTCTGAGTTATTTCCAGGACACACAGAGAAACAAACCAAGCTGACATTCTGCCATGATGTCAGCATAGACATTTGTCAGCTTAATATATTTCACATAATTGTTTCCCTTGATCTTTTTTTGGTTCTGGTGGCTTTAATTTTTGTTAACTTAGGCCAATCTGAGCTATAAGTCATGATTCTCTTGTCTTGGTCGCCCCATTACTGGTATTACTAGCCTGTCCATAATGTTTTTAAAAAGAAAACAATTATTGAGCCATATGTCCTCACTCAATAACTGGAAATAAGAAGAAAATATCAGGTTGTTAAAAACAAGTATCTTTAAATGTTTTAAGTAAAAGTTACATGACCAAAGACCAAAAATAACTTGATGTTTTTAACTAGCTTAATGCCCACTGATCTTTCGCTGTGCCAGACACAGGGAAGAACTATCACAGTAAAAAGATGAGCAAAGTATTTGTCTTATAGTAGGGTATACTCCTATGAGGAAGACAGATGAACCAATTCAAATAAAGTTGTTATAAATTCAGTGCATTTTGCTGTAGTACACATTCTGAAAGGACGATTGTATTCCAATACAATTAGAACATTAGAGAGAATGTGAGCATCTGGGGCATAAGGCAAATTTGTTTATGTGCAATACTGTGTGAGAAATGCCGGGAACACCATGAGGTATGCCTAGCTCTGCCTGGAGAAACAAAAACCCAAATCTACACCCATGCCCACCTGGGATTCCCTCTGGTTCCAAGTTCCCATGTGTCACAAGCTGTACCCACATGGATGAAACTGACTCCTGCATCCAATGTCCAAGGTCTTCTTCCACCTATTGACAGGAAGGCACCAACCCTAACCTTCCTGAAAACTCCAAAGGTTTTTAAGGTAAGGTGCCATGACTGACATAGTTTAGCTCCCATCGTAAGCATGCACCACATGTAAAAGAACATTGTCGTTTTACAAGGTAATTGATGAAACCTGTGGTCACAGGGTGATGCTGCATAGTGCATTATGGATTAACTGACTCTTGCCATGCGTATCACAGGAGAGAAGTGTTAGGGTACAAAAGAGGGAAAAAACACATTTGAGAATACCTCTCTCAAAAGGTGACTCTACTGAAAACTTGAAGAAGAGGGAATAACACTGAGGTCCTCCAAAGTATCTGGCTGGTGAACCATTAGAAAGAATGATCAGATAGTGTGTCAGCATTTGAATAACTGGTCCCCAATTGGTGGTGCTGTTTGGGGAGGCTCAGAAGATGTGGCCTTCCTAGTTGAAGAGTTGAAGTGCATCACTGAGGTGGGTGGTTCAGGGGTGGTTTCAAGAGTTTGAAGACTCTCTCTCTGCCTCCTCTTTGTGGTCTGAGGTGTGGGCTCTCAGCTCTCAGCTGTTTCGGTGGCCATGTCTGCCTGCTGCCATGATTCCTGCTACAGTGGTGACAAATGCTTATCCCGTTGGAACTCTATGCCCGAATAAACCCTTCCTCTATAAACTGCCTTTGTATGGTGCTTATCACAGCACTAGAAAAGTAATTAATCCAAACAGCAAAGAGAAAGAGAAGACTAGGGTAGAAATGGAGACAAATAGTCTGGGCCCTGTTCTTTAAGGCCCTGAAAGCATCTGCAGAGTTTAGGCATCACTCAGAAGAAATGAGGAACACTGGAGTCTCCACAAAAGATTCTACCTCTTGAGCATGCTGTTGGTAAGAATTCACGGGGAAGGAGAGTTTCATGAGGAACACACCAGACTAACGAGGAAATCCCATTTTCCTTGGACTGGGGATAATGTATTACAGAGATGGCCTACATAAGGCTCTGCACAATGGACTATAAGGATGGTTGCAATGTACATTAAAGGATGTACAATCCTCACCTTGGTTTTAAGTACTACTAAGTAATGTGTGTATTCTAAACCCACCCATCCTAGACAAGGAAAGAAAAGCAGCCTGCCTTGTTTGTTATGCATCTCAATAGCATCAGAACAGTCATAGAATCCCTCTGACTCCCCCAATCTGTGTGTACAGTGCATGTACTCGAAGGGGATTGAGGTTAACCAAAACTGCTGCCAAAGCTGATTCTAACTGGACCTTCCTGTATCATTAAGGTCTTCTTAGCCTCCCTTCCTTGTCCACATGTTTCCACACTGCTTAGTGTCTGCCCTTGTTCTCTGTCTATTAGGTACCCTGGGACAGTACAGGTGGCAACAGGGAGCCACCAACAATGTATGTAAAAGCAACCAAATTCTCAGGAAATATATGAAATACATAAAAGAAAACTAGAGTTAGCACTCAGCATTTTTCTATGCACTTACTTCAATGACATCAAAGCAGTTAAATAAACATTTAAGTATTTGTATAAACCTTCTTGTAAATGTAAAATGTTCTCATCTGGTTGGTTAAACATGTGTTCTAACTCATCAGTGAACAAAGTCAGAAAGAGTGAGTGTATGGCCCTGAAGTTTGTAGAGAAGTCAGGTTAAGGAGAGGAGGAGTACTCTTCTGGCTCTAATATTGAGTTTGTTTCTCCAGACTCACATAGCTTCAAGATAAAATATCTCCCTTCACTATTATCTCTATTAGGCAAACATTTACTTTGTGCTGATCTAAAATCTGAGTTAGCATCTGTTAGGATGAAAATCAATAATGCCAGCAGGTAAATCTCCCTAAGAAAAGTCCAAAGTACACTGATTAAAACCCCATCACTCTTTCAAGACATAAATTAAAGCTCCAGTCCTGTACATCCATGTACAGGGTATATCTAATCCTTTTCAAAAGCAGCTATTCACAATGTCAACCATATGTCTCAGTTCAGCATGTGAAGCAAATGTTTAACTCTTCCAAGTTACTTGTAACTGAGCACTATATGTTGAGAGACAGTGACCTGACAAGAAGGAAAAATGATGTGTGATATATGGACCCATTCTCCATACAAGGAGAGCTACACTGTAAGTTCAGAAGCTGAGTATAGATTCAGACCTTTACCAGCAAACATGCCCACTGGGCCTGAGCCAGTGATGGCAGCATGGAGTGCTGCAGGAGGAGAGAAGCCACTAAATGGTGCAAACACAGCCGGGCCCATCTGTCAGAAACAGTAGGTCCAAAGGCCACAGGTGCAGACAGCACTAAAAAGTAAAAATTACACTCAGCAGAAGCCACTTGATAGAAAAGGAAGAAGCACAATCTAGGGTTCTAATTAATAAATGAATAATAATGCCTATTCATCTTTGGCACCTGTTGTATCTTCCTCTTGCTAGCTCACCATGAATACAACTGTTTTACTTATAAAAAGATGCTGTGTGTACCCAGGACCAGCTTTTTGCCTATTGTGAACAAGGCAAAGTTTTACTTTATGTCCTGCCTAGCCAGCTGGCCAGTGCTACTATCTTTTTCTCCTACCAGGTGCCAGGGCCTCAACCAGCGACCCTATCCTTTCCTTTGTTACAGACCCATGCTCAAGATCCCCTTATTTTCCCATTAAAG
The DNA here is from genome assembly GCF_903995435.1 of Acomys russatus. Classification (NCBI taxonomy): domain Eukaryota; kingdom Metazoa; phylum Chordata; class Mammalia; order Rodentia; family Muridae; genus Acomys; species Acomys russatus. Next base: position 25,953,462 of record NC_067138.1, read on the forward strand.
TTCCATGTGATTTCACAAATGTTTCCTTCATATCCAGTAAGTAGAGCCTTGCCCTAAACAAGAGCAGTGGGGTAGTTAGACACCACCCATAGAGATGATGTACCACTGAGCTATGCAAACACACACACACACACACACACACACACACACACACACTCACACTCACACACACACACACACACATGAGAGACAGAGAGGAGAGAGACATGAGGAGAGAGAGGCGAGGAGAGAGAGAGAAACGAAAGAGAAGAGAGATAGAGAGAAGAAAGAAGAAGAAGAAGAAGAGAGAAGAGGAGAGAAGAAAGAAGAGAAGAAGACGAAAGAAGAAGAGAAGAAGAAGAAGAGAAAAGAAGAAGAAGAGAAGAAGAAGAAGAAGAAGAGAAAGAAGAAGAAGAAGAAGAAGAAGAAGAAGAAGAAGAAGAAGAAGAAGAAGAAGAAGAAGAAGAAGAAGAAGAGAAGAGAAACACTTCATATAGTATGGCATAACTGCAAACAGAACACCAAGAAAGCAAGGAGGAAGGAAGATTCCAGGCACACACAGAAATCAGACCCTAAAAGGGGGTGTATGGTGGTAAATATGGACAACTTGACAGGACCTAGGATAACTTATAAGACAAGCCTCTGAGAACATCTGGGGGTGGGGGTTCTAGATTGGACTGAGGTAGGAAGACTGCCTAATCAGTAGCCCTCCTTTATACAACTGATAAACAGTCTGAGAAAGAAATTAGAGAACTAACACCCTTCACAATAGCCACCAATAATATCAAATATCTTGAATTAACTCTAACCAAGCAAGGGAAAGTCTTGTATGACAAGAACGTCAAGTCTCTGAAGAAAAAAACTTGAAGAAGATATGGGAAGATGGAAATATCTCCCATGCTCATGGATCAATAAGGATTAACATAGTACAAATGGGCATCTCACCAAAAGCAATCTACAGATTCAATGCAATTCCCACCAAAATTCCAACGCAATTTTTTTACAGTCCTTGGAAAAGCAATCATCAACTTTTTATGGAAAAACCAACAAGCCAAAAAAGTTAAAACAATTCTGTACAATAAAATAACTTCTGGAGGTATCACAATCCCTAATTTCAAGTGTACTATAGAGTAATTGTAATAAAAACAGACTAGTTGATCAGCAGAATCAGAGCAAAGGCACAAAACTAAACCCACATACCTATGGACACTTGATTTTTGACAAAGTAGTCAAAAACATACAATGTGGCAGTAGGGGGAAGAATCTTCAACAAATGGTGCTGATCTAACTGGATGGCTGCATGTAGAACAATGCAAATACATCTGAATTTATCACCCTGAACAAAACTCAAATTTAAATAGATCAAATATTTCAACATAAAACTAGATACACTAAATCTAATAGAAGAGAAAGTGGGGAAGAGCCTTGAACTCATTGGAACAGGAGACAATTTCCTGAAGAGAACACCAACAGCTCAGGCTCTAATATTAATAATTAATGAATGGGACCTCATGAAACAGAAAAGCTTCTGTAAACCAATGACATTGTTAATAAAACAAAATGGCAGCCAACAGCATGGGAAAAAACTCTACATCCAACAGAAGACTAAAATCCAAAATATATGAAGAACTTTAAAAAATTATGCACCAACAAATGAAATAACCCAATTTAAAAATGGGGTATAGAGCTAAACAGAGAACTCTCAACAGAGGAATCCTAAATGGCCAAGAAGCACTTAAATAAATGCTCAGTGTCCTTAGTAATCAGGGAAATGCAATTCAAAATGACTCTGAGGTTCCAGAGTCAAAAACTCAAGTGACCACATATGCTGGCAAGGATGTGGAGAAAGGGAACACTCCACAGCTGGTGAGGGTGCAAACTTATACAACCACTGTGGAAATCAATCTGGAGGATTCTCAGAAAATTGTGAATAGATCTACCTCAAGACCCCACTATACCACTCCTAGGAAATATACTCAAAAGATGCTCCACCATACCACAAGGACAGTTGCTCAACTATGTTCACAACAGTTTTGTTCATAATAGCAGAAACTGGAAACAACCTAGATATACCTCAACCGAAGAATAGATAAAGAAATATGGTACATTTATACAGTGGAATAGTACTCAGCTTTTAAAAATAAAGACATTATGCAATTTGCAGACAAATGGATGGAAATAGACAATATCATCCTGAGTGAGGTAACCCAGACCCAGAAAGATATGCATGGTGTATACTCACTTTCAAATGACTCTGTTGCCTGCCACTGTATCCCTTTCCCCTGGCTTGGCTGCCTTGCCCGGCCTCAGGGGGAGATCATGCACTTAGTCCTGCTGTGACTTGATGTTCCAGGGTGGGTTGGTACCCATGGCCACCCCCCACTTCTCTAAGGGAAAGGGAATGAGGAGAGGGTATGTGAGGGTAGGACTGGGAGGAGAAGAGGGAGGGGGCTTTGAACAGGCTGTAAAATGGATGAATAAAAGTAATTAATTATCACCAGACTGAAAGAGATGAACATGGTATGTATTCACTTACATGTGGATATTAGATATTAGGTCTTTGATAAGAAATCTACATTCTCTATAACCAAGGATAGGTTAGGTTACAGAGAAAGGAACTGTGGTGGAGGACACAAAAAGCTTTCCCATGAATGTCATATAGAATAAATGAGTAGGATTAATGGCAGTGGGGACTGGAACAGGAAGAACTGATGGTGAAGGGGAGAAAAGTGGCCTTAAGGGAGGAAATATGAGGAGGGAAAAATAAAATTCCAGCTATTTGAAGGTTTGTATGGAAACCTACTAAAGTAGAAGCTTGTTAAAATATATAAACATATTAAAGGTTTTAGGATGTTGTTGTTTTGGTTTGGTTGGTTTTTGTTTGTTTTCTATCAGTCTTTTGCTTATGGTTTCCAGTTTTGTGTCTTTATGGATTCCTGTGTGGGGGAATATGTGTGTCATTGCACCTATATGTGTTTCTTGTACTTTTTCCTTGGTTTCCTCTTTTCTGTCAATTTTTCTCATATTCAGGTTCATTTATTTTTATTTTATAATAATAATAATAATAATAATAACCTCTAGATGTCTCTTTAATTTATAATGAAAACAAGAAAGGGCATGAGTTTGGGTTGACAGGGAGGGAGGTAGGACATAGGCCAAATTGCAGGAGGGGAAAGTCATAATCTGTTTTGTGAAAAAAAAATCCACTTTCCCTATCTTGACAAAAAAAACAAAAAATTAAAAAAAATATCTACTTTCAATTTTAAAAATTAAACATATTTTATAAAATAATCAAAGAAATAATAAAAAATATTTTTTATTAATTTGTTCTTGTTACATCTCAATGTTTATCCCATCCCTTGTATCCTCCCATTCTTCCCTCCCTCCCATTTTCCCATTATTCCCCTCCCCTATGACTGTTCCTGAGGGGGAATACCTCCCCCTGTATATGCTCATAGGGTATCAAGTCTCTTCTTGGTAACCTGCTATCCTTCCTCTAAGTTTTATTTTGGAACAGTGTTGGAACTATAAATGACTATGAGGACTTAGAAGCCAGTCTGTGTGCTTTTATACTACAGGATCATATATGAGTCTATGTGGACAAGGGTAGAAGACTAAAAGTGATGTTTGGACGTCAAGATGACTAGAGGTGAACTGTGATGGTTAGCATTAATTGTCAACATGAGAGGATCTAGAATCCCCAAGCAGACAAACCTCTGGGCACTTGTATTAAGAGATGTCTAGACTGAGTTAACTGAAGTGCAAAGACCCACCCTAATGTGAGAGATATCATTTCCTGTGCTGAGGTCCTGCTCTGAGTAAATAGGAGAAAGTGAACCAAGAGAACTTTGATCTCTTTCTATTACAAATAATGGGAGATCAAATGTGACAGGTGCCTCAAACTCCTGCCACCATCACTTCACCACTATAATCAACTATACTCAGTCTGTGAGCCAAAATAAACACTTAAGTTGATTCTTGTCATGGCAATAAGAAAAGTAATACAAGGTGGACTGTAACTAATAACCTGAAGCCTAGGAAGAGCAGTAAAGAATTCTGAATGTTAGAAAGGAAGGGGGACCTCCAGGGGCACACAAGCTGGGTTATGTTGAGACAAGGTGTGTCATTTTCAATCTAGGTTCACTAATGATATCTTAGTTCACTTTCTGCTACTATAAAAGAATGCCACAGTCTAGATAATTTATAAATAATGAAGGATTTGGTTCACAGCTCTAAAGTCTAGCAAGTCAATGAGTATAGTACTGGTATCTAGCAAAATCTTCACTCAATGTAATAACAAACAAAAATACATAACTCCAAAGAAGGAAATCAGCTGAACTAAGTTTCCTAGCAAATCTTTGCAGATACCTAACCCATTCCCGTGATGACAAAATTCATTCAATCATGAGAGCAGAGCCCTGTAACTAAATCACCTACTAATGGTCCACCTCTTAACAATGGCAAATAAATTTGGGGCTGAGTTTTTTGAGGGATGTTTAAACCATAGAAAATGACTACTAAATTTCAGAAAATTTTTAGCCTCTCTAAGCATTGATTTCCTCCTTTGCCAAGCCATTCTACCAATACAACTTCTGAGGATTATCTATGGACAAATATCTGTACTTAGCACTTAGAGCACTACTAAATTAGGATCTACCTCACACCATTTATGTTAGGATTAGAGGAAGACATTAAACTTGTTACAGTATCCTAGCAATGAGTACTGTGGTGGTTTGGATAAAAGTGCCACTTCATAAAACTGCTTCAATTAGCTTGTGGCAGAAAACCCTAGCAATGTGTCATTCTCTGTTTTCATGGGAAACATGATTGATGCTTAGAACCATGTCACAAGCTGGTAGTCTCCAGTGGACAAGGGAGGAAAGGGCATGTGGAGTAGCATCATGACGCAGATATATTCTCTGATATGGTTCATCAAATGCATGGTAAGCTGTAAATATTATTTTCTATTAATTCTATGAGAATTAGGGCTGTGTTCTTCCTTATCACATACCAAGTCACACACAGCAGGGCACTGACTGAGCACATTTAAAGGAAAGAAAAAATGTTGTGAAATCATTATTGAGACTCATGGACAACATACCACATAGCCATACCCACAGGTACATATACCGCCCTCTCTTCCTACTCTAAAGCACAGGGTACCAGCAACAGAACCTAAACACAGCCACCATATATATGTTCCTGATCATATGTCTCCCATGACACACATCACCATCTTCAGCAAAATATCAGAGGCACCACTTTGCTCTGCCAGGGCGTCTGGTCTCTTCTCTCTGTACATGGGAGATTCCAGCCCAGTGTCTCTCATACCTCACAGCCATCCCCTTAAAAATGCCTGTCAATTCTATCAATTTTTTCTTTTGTGTTGCATATCCCTCAATGTTCCATCTCCCTCTAAAAAAAGAAAAGAAAGTAATTCATTTGGGAAATCATAACAATGAATTACTGTGGTGTCCCCTGGATGGAAGAGGATGCAAGCAGACCGTAGATCTCACAATACTGAGGGAAATGTTTCCATAGCAATCTCTAGTCCTCACTTTCTCCAAATCTTACATCCCCTGAAAACTATTTAACCTCCTTTCCATTCTTTCCAAATCCTAGCCTAGACTGGCCCTGCTTGCTGTTTACTCCAAAACATAGGATATTTACCTACTCACAAAATCAGAAAGTGGAAGAAGCTGGGCAATATCATATTAGCAAAATAAGTCAGACACAGATAACTATTACTTTATCTCTATGTGGAAACTAAAAAGAAAAAAAGGTGTTTTGAAAGTAAAAGAGTAGCTACTGGGAACTCAGAACAGAACTGGTAAGGGGGAAGACAAAGGAGTTAGAGAGAAAGGGCAGAAGAAGGGAGGGTAGGGTAGGTTCATTCCTGACATATGCATGTATGAAAGTATCAGAAAATCCCAATAATTTATGGCTAATATGTGATGATAATTACAATAAAAAACAGAAACTGTATCTATATCTTATAGTTTCATTACTACCACAAGGAACACTGATTGATCACACCACTTAATATGCTTCAGTGACCTTCTTGTTTGCCTATCCAAGCTTTCTCGTACCTTCATTGAGATAAAGATTCCTTTAATAAAGTGCTTGCCACATGAATGAATGGATAACCTTTCTCAAACCAGACCACTACGCTCAAATAATTTGCTGGGGAATGAAAATGAATACACTGAACAACAAAAGGGAAGAGAAACTAACAGAATAGCAGCAGGTGCAACAACTCAGAACACAAGAATGGATGACCCTGAAAAGAATGTTTCTGAACCATATGGCCAGGAGACCAAAGAGTGCACAGCATGAGTCAGTGAGGCCTCTCCTTGGAAAATCTTCTCAGAACAAGTTTGTAAATAAAGATGTCACACTGTCCTCCATGTGCCAAAGCAGGGCGTAGAGTTCCCTCTGTATTCCAGAGCCACCATTGTGGTCTGATCCACACTACTGACTTTCAGCAGCAATTTGCTGAAGAACTACTATGCTTCAGTGATTTGCTGAGCATCCACCAGGCACTGCATACTGTTCTGAGGACAAAGACATGGAGCAGTCAACCAATCTCTCCCCCCCTCCTCACTTCTCCTCCTTTTTCCCTCCCTCTTCCACTCGTGTGTGTGTGTGTGTGTGTGTGTGTGTGTGTGTGTGTGTGTGTTGAACATGGTTTAGTGTTCTGGAGACCTGAAAAACTCTTGTAAAAGACAGTGAGCAAGGAGAAGAGGTAGGAATTGGAGTGGTGTTTGCAAGCTTAACTAGGTGGTCCAGGAAGACATTACTAAGAAATTTGTATTTCATTATAGAAATGGAACTGTAAGGAGCCATTAAGCTAACAGAAAGATCCTAGAAATCTCATGGAAGAAACTAGCCTGTGACTCAAGTGTACCAGAACCAGATAAGATGGATAGAAAGGCTGACTGGAAGAGAGAAGGTGCTTTATAGGAACTCAGTTTCTATGAGCGCATGGGAAAGAATTAAAAAGAAAAGATGGAAAGTGGCATGCTGGTCAGGGTCCATCTACAAGAAACCTTGGGACATACAGTAGGAATCTCAGTCCTGCCTAGTCACCAGCCGGACATGCCCAGGGTGAAGAGCACACATCTAAACCTAGCCTAATTGTAGTGTTCAGTCAGACTTAGTGGTATAGGGTAAACATATCTCTGAACCTAAAATGAAGTTCATGAATGCATCCATAAAATTACTAAAAAGAGTATTTATAAAAGTTGAATATATACAAACACACAGAATATATATGTATATACAATGTGTAAATATAGAGAAAGTGAAAGCAAAAAAATGTAATGGATAGACAAATTCCGGTTTTTAAAAAACAAATTGTATTGTGTATATCTGATATTATACACAAGACACACAGAAATAGTAAAATGCTTGTTGAAGTCTGTGCCCAGTGACGATGCTGGGTGTCTGGAGCATGAGTGCAGTCCTAAGCCTTTCTCAAGGTGAGTTTTTAAGTACAAGATCTACATCATGGGTTCACACACCTCAGTTAGCAAGAACAGTTAGTCAGAGTTGAACAAAAGAAGCCAAAAAATCCAAAGTTAGTACAATTAGGGACTTTCCTAGAACTATGCATTTTGATGGATTAGGTCTTTACTCTTATTTTGGTAGGTATTGCTAAGTACATGCTGGGCTCCAGGGCCTGAATGCTACTTTCACCATAGTGTCAGCTGTGCTAAGGTCTGGGGGCATGTTACTGGGCAGCTAATAAAGTCTGTATATTGGCTTAAACCCTTGTCCAAGTGGTCTTATCTGGTGAATACCCCCACAGTTCTGGAAGCCACAGTATGAGCTCTAGAAACTAGGTGCAGAGGTCCTGGAGTGGGGAAGGATGCCGTAGTCAAGAAACTCCTAAGGGATGCACAACCTGAGAGACTCTGGAGCCCCAGGATTTCCTCTGATCAATCGCTGACTAACAGTTCAGGGGAACCAGACACCTCTACCACAGAAGGAAATAAAATCAAAGGTCACATCAAAGTAAACGAGAAGGTGTAAGATGTCTCCTTTGAGAAAAAACATTAACACATATTTGCTAAAAAGAAAAAATTAAGAAGGAATAAACTTGATTACCTGAGTATACAGGGACTGCAGGTTAGTAGCTTTCCAAATGAGAAGATGACAGAGACAGTTTGCTATCTGAATAGTCACCCAAAACTCTCTATACTGTTCAAGCATCTTCTTCAGCCTTCTGGTGCAATATATTTGGCAGACATATTTGTGAGGACTTGCTTACGCTGTCTTGGTAAAAACTCACAAAGTTTGGCCATCAACTCTGGAGGTAAAGACCAGGTAACTTAGTTTTACAATGAAGCTTAGTTTGCTTAGGGGTTAAGACGTTTTTAGGTCTAGATAGATGTTTTAAGTTGATAATGACAAGATGTGATGGAGATTGATTTACATTCAGAAATTTAGACGCACCAAGATAGAAAAGATGTTTTCTTCAAGGCTGTCAAATACAAATAGCCAAAACACTAAGAATGTAACATTCATATAATTCCTGATTGTGTCATGGCTCTCCTTGCTACAAGTAATTTATTGTATATACATGTAATAATATAAATGCATATGTAAAATGCTTAATTAATAAAAAATTTTAATGTATTTTTATATCCTAACTGGTTATTCAGCTTGTAATTAAATGCAGTAGACAGTATTTATTTTTCTCATCCATCCTCCTGAGGAAAGTGTAAACATGAGACACAGTAAGATTCATCAGTTCTCATAATGTTTAGTCTTCCTTATATGGTTATGTTCTATATTTTTTTATTCTTCTTTCATACTATACATCCTTTCCAGAGTTGCCAGTCCCTATACTTCTCCCAGTTCCCCTCCCCCACACCTTACCTCTATCCCAAATCCATTCTTCCTATATTTTCCTTTAGAAAAGGACAGGCCTCCTAGAGATATCAACCTAATACAACATAACTAAGATAAAATAAGAATAGATACAAACCCTCACAACAAGGGTGGGCAAGGTAAACCAGTAGGAAGAAAAGGGTCCCAAGAGCAGGTAAAAGAGTCAGATATAAAAGTAAGACAAGAAAAAGAGGGAGCCATGTTGAATTCAGTCATAAGTCTAATTTATTTGGCTAACTTTCTTTATTACACTGGGATAGAAGTAATACTCTTTGTATGTTGGTTAGACAGTTGCTCTATAAATTAAATAAGATGATGTTTATTATGTATTTAACTGAATGTTTACAAGCAAGTGAAAGGAGGATTTAGCTTCCTCTCTTCCCTACATTATCTCTTTTATCTAAAAACTAGAGGGAAAAGAGACTCTTCAGTTAGGAAACTAGTAATATGGAAGTCATATCCAAATTAAAAGTCATGATCATCATTTTTATTGTGTACTTTCTTATTATTATCATGTTTAAAATTACATTAAATAGAGATATTTCACTATGTGGGAAAAGCATAAAATTTACATGTGAATCACCTTCAAAAGTTAACTCTGTATATGGGAATATAAGAGCAAATTAAAATATTATATATGTATTTTTCAAGTCATATAGTGTATCACCTCTGAAAGTAAGTCTAGCTAAGGCACTTTCTGTTTAGGACACAAAGGAGAGGCCAACCACTGCTGCTGATCTAGTGTCTGGGGCCCATGTGAGGCCATTACCAGGGTCCCCTGGTCTGTTAGCGTGTATGAATGTGTGCTAGCTACCCCTGGCTATTTTACTGTGCATCTATGTATCTCTCTATGTGTTTCTGTCAGTTCCATTGGTTGAGAAAACAGATCTAAAATAGAGGGAAGGGTAAGCTGTCACAGGACTGCAGCTTCTGCTGCCCCTTGGATAGCAGACCACTTCCTGCAGGCTTACAGGACACACTCACTACCCCAACCCCCAACAATGAACCCCTGCCCACCCTTCCAGCATAAACTGTGCTGTGGCATCAGCAGCTGTTTACACAGAATATTCCAGACCTTCTGTGAAATCTATTGGATTTGGTATTCCAGTGATAGCTCAGGTCATCTAGAATAGGGTGACTGGGAGGCTCCAGCCATCCCTGAGCAGTTTCCTTGAAATTACCAGTGACTTGTCTAATGCAAGACCCTCCCTGGCTTATGACCTGTGCCCTGTTATGGGGGAACAAATATAAGGTCTCCAGGCTTCATCAGATAGCCCTGCCCCCAGACTTCCTTAATGACTTCAAAAGCCATCCTCAACCCTTGAGGTAGGAGAGTGGTCAGGCCTCTCGAGGTTAGGCCTTGCTCTCCCAAACTTCCCTAATGGCTGTTAACAGCTGTTCTTAGCCACTTGAAGTAGAAGAAGAAAAAAGTCCAAGATCAGGTCACAAAATTCCAACAATCTCTGAGTTTGCCCCAAAGTCAGGGTACATAATCCCTTCAATACCAGGCCACTCTGGAACGTTCTGCCTACCTCCAGGAAAGCCTATAAAAAGCCTGCCTCCTAGTCAGTTCACTGCTCCTTCTCTCCTGGGCAAAGACAGCCACCCTCCTTCATTTTCCCCTCCCAGCAAATCCCCTGTGGAAGGTTTGTTCTGCAGTGTGACTCTTGTAGAATTCCTTGGCTTTCAACTGCCCCAGATACCTTTCCCTTCAGAGCTGTAACACTTAGACCTGAATAATTTTGCCTTGGTCAGTTTGCCTAGAGAAACCCCAAACCCCTACCTGTTAAATTTCACATCCTCCTCTGACATAGTTTATGTCTTCTTTTCAACTAATGACCTGTATAATTGAAAAACTCAAAATTCACCATTTCCTGTAAAGGGTAGACTAGCTGCCGCTGAGCCAGGTGCCACATAGTACAGCATGGAAAGAACAGATTTTCCTTCTGTCCAACCTGACTGGTTCTCCAACACTGACCATGGTAGGGAGGCTCTAAACAATTTTTGCCAGGCCTTAATAGGACTGAAGGCAGCAGGCTAAAAAATATTGCTTTTGTTATGCAGTCATATTCATATGTTAGAATAGGGACTTTAGAAGTTAGAAAGTTTGAATAGACATCAATGATTAGAGATTGCTCAGAAAGTTTACAATACCCAGGACTCTAAAAAACAAAAAGAAAGAAGAAAGAAAGAAAGAAAGAAAGAAAAAAAGAAAGAAAGAAAGAAAGAAAGGAGAAAAGAAAAATCAAAACAAAAGATAAAGAAGATAGCAGAGGGGGAGATGCCAGGAAAGGAAAAGGGAAGGACTTCTACCCTATGTTCATGATTACAAAGGGTCCTTGCTCAGGTGCTGGTACTCTGGAAGAGGCCAGTGGCCAATCTGTCCAAAAGTCTTGATTCTGTTTCTGCCAATTAGCTCATTTATTTGCAGACAGTTGGCACTATCACCAGGCTACTGTGAGAAACTGACAACCCGACTTGGGCATAGGAACTGTTCCTAACAATTCGCCACTCTGGAGAGGCCCTCTTGAAAGAGACCCAGGGAGGTAAATGTACAAACTCCAAATAACATGCTATTAGCTACTTCTCCTGGACTAGCCTTGTATCAGACTCTGTAAAACTTTAGCCATCATCAGCCCAGCCAGCCTGCTGCTCGATGATAACCCAACAGTGCCACTCAAAGACAGCAAGTGAGTTAGAGTCATCAGACTCCACTGACCAGATGGACAGCACAGCAAGCTATGATTCTGATTCTGTGACACTGCAGTGAATTTGGATAGGTCCCACAGCACCAACCCCATGAAGAAAGAAGTGGTCAGGGTGCTGTGATTTAAGTCCTGGGGTTTAGGGAGAAATGAAATAAGGCTTCAGACCTCAGTGAAGTGGCGTACCTCAGCTGCTTGTAGCTCAGATCTACAAAGATGGGCCATTGTAGTTGTTTGGCCTAGAGAGGCATGTCACAGGTCAGCCAAGAGGACAGGGCAGCAGAGCCTCTCAGGCACTAAAGGTGCCATTGCTCTGCTGGTGTGGAGCTCCTGGTAATCAGGGGCAGGGTATATCATGCATGTGGTGCCAAGATCATGACTGTCCTCCTGAGCTTGAGAGTCCGGAACCAATCTGGATCGGGTGCCAAATGGCTATAGCTGATTTGCTGGGCCCAGTTTCCATATAGGTATGGGAAAACAAATTACAGTATTAATTGGGATATGGGATATGAGAGGGACTTCTATAAAGCTCCAACAGTTCAGCTGGAGGACTAGGGGTGGGGGCGGAAATGACAGCAAAGCCTTCAGAATAAATTATGATATTGGCCATCAATGACCCAACAAGATGCACGTGTTCTAGCAGTAATAACCTGTATGACAGAAGATGGAGTATGATTCAGTGTGGAACTCCCTCTCCTGAGCCATGCAGTATGTCAACTCCTGGCAGAATTGTAAGCTGGGCTTGAGTGTGAGGATGGTAGGGGTCTCTGGCTGTGAAGACTACATGTGGGGGCTGCTGGGGACTTTTGACCCAGGTGTGAGGGAATCCTGACTGCTGGGCAGTGGGGGAGGAGAGTGGACCATGAGTTTCTTTCCCTCCAGATTCTTCTACTTCCTGTATTTGCGCTCTGCTCTTACTGTACTCCAGAACTCTCTTTGGATCACTGTGGTGAAAGGCAATTACTTAACAGTTGCTTTGGTCATTTCTTGAAAAGGGACCATGTTAGGCAAGCTGTGATCAGCCATCCAGCGGAATCACTCCTCCTAACTCTTAATGCTTTTTTAAGTGATTTTCAGGAAATGAGCCCTCCTCAGTCAATTACAAACTATACAAAAAAAAAAAAAAAAAAAAAAAAAAAAAAAGACAGAAACATTGGTGACCAGGAACCAGGAGTGCCCCTCCATGTAGATAACTAACATTGTCACTGATAAAAAAAAAAGTCATCTGCTCAGACACTGATGTAAGCCTTTTCATATTTTCTGTACTTTCTTTAAATAGAAAAAAATTATCAGTCTGGATGCTCAATCAATTGGATTTATCAGTTCTGAACAGGGCCTATTACTGCCTTGTTATGAAAATTTAAAAATATTAAATATTTATAATAACCCTAATGATTATTGTGATGCTGAAAAGAACTATAAATCATCAAATCATCATTTATTAAAACAAATAAATGTAACTAGCCATGAAAATAGAATAGTAGGTTATCTTTCCATCCTTTCTTTAGAAAACATTGTAAAAAAATTATTAATATAATGGTGTTCAAAATGTAGAAAAACATGTTGCAGGACAACAGCAAGCTGTTGACAAATAAAAATCAATTTTATAGTAAATCAGAATTAGGAATTTGTTTTGCTTTCAATACACAACTCCACTTTTAAATCTGTAGTTTTTCATAACTGAATTTGTTTTTTATAATAAATCTTTATTCTAATACCTAAGCTAATAAAACACCGGTCATTTTGTATTCTTTTTACATTTATTTCATGTGTATGGGTGTTCCTACAATATGTAAGTGTACCGTGTGCATACCTGGTGTCCATGGATGCCAGAAGAGAGTGTAAGATCCCCTAGAAGTGGAGTTACAATGACTGTGAACTGGAAACTGAACTCAGGACCCCTGAAAGAGTGGTAAGTGCCTTTAGCTATTGCATCATCTCCCCGGGCCCTATTTTGTGTTCTTATCTCCAAATGGGGCCTACAGATTGTATAAGCCACAGGTCTCACATATAAATCTGCACTCTGATGATTATCCTCAGTTTTGTTTGCAGAGCTTTAACACTGCCGCTATAAACACAACTTCAAACTGCTATCCAGGGATACAGATGTCAAAAGTGGTCCTGATGCTTGGGTAATGGCTCTCAGTTTACTTGCCTGGAGAATCTGAGCCCTCCAGACCTGTACCAGTTCAAATGGGTCAGCTTCTAATTATGACACAGGACCTTGACACTCATTCCTCCCTTAGTGACTCCATGAGGCCCTCACACCTCTTAGTAAAGCTCCCTATCTCCTCAGTAACACTTTCTCTTCCTCCTTTGCTTCATACCTCAGGCTCATGAGACATATCCTCCTGTTGGTCTTGAGACAGAGTGAGGGAAGGTTTAAAGTTTTGAAAACCTTTATAATTTCCAACGTCTTTTTTTATACCTTAACACTTGATTGGCAGCTTGGTTCTATAAGAAAATATAGGTAGAGATTGTTTTCTTTTCCTGAGAAGCCTGCAGATGAATGCAGATGTGCTGACATTTATTACTGACTGCGTGCCATGTTTCCTCCCTGGTGTCTCATTCTGGTTCCTTTTTTTGCTGTTACAACATTGTCCTGGGCTGTGTGTTTTTTTCCTGTTTATTTTCCCTACACAGTGATCAGGGACTTTTGTGTTTTAGAGAGAGTTCAGCTACATCCCCTCTAACTTAGCATATACCCCCCCAGCATCACTGATACCTGCTCCTTAGGGTTGGACCAGAGTATGGGTCATTTCTTTTGAGTCATCACCATGAATACTGCCCAGTAGGAGCTATCGATCCAATTTTGAGTAGGTATTGTTTATGTCTTTATTTTAAAACCCTGCATCCTTAACGACAGCTTGGATCTTTCCCATAGATCATTAAAGTCACCTGTCATAGCTGCTTCAGGCCTTCAGGCCTGCAATTTTGAGTTCCCTGCTAAGAACCATACAGTTCCCTCCTTGAGGGTAAAGAAAAAGGAAATACAGAGGTCCAGACCTGAAGTTCCTCATCTGTTTCAAAATCTCGAAGGATCTTTGTATTCCTCATCCCCTGAGCCTTGTTGCAGCCCATTCTGCTACCTCCCCATCGCCTTCTAAGGAGGATGCTATGTTTATTATTATGATTTTCCTAGCTCCCTTTCGTCTTTTCACTGTAGACAAAGCAGTGAGCTTTGGTGCTTCAAGTGTTCCCACACTCTATCAGTCTTCTCCCAAAGCTGGGGAGACAGCCATGACATCTTTCAGGTAGTCATTCGACTGCCTCACCTTGCCTAAACATCACAGGGAATAAGATTATCTCCCTCCTATTTGAAATACTTTTAACAATTAAAAAGTGAGCTACAATATTGTGTATTATTCTTAACTGATTTTCAAATCATTTTATAATTATTAAACCTTATTTTATTACTGAAAGCATCATCAGTGAGATTTTAAAACTTAATTTTAAATATATCCTTCCTTAGAGGGAGGGAGGGGGAACAAGAAGATACAAATGAGGGGAATAACAATTTAGATGTGATCTGAATAAATTATTTAAATAAAATTTAAAAAATAAAAAAGTAAATATATCCTTCCTTCCTGGAAAGTCACTGTTTTATGTTGTTGTTGTGTTGTTGTTCTTGTTGTTTTACTGTGATTTGTTTTGGCCTTATTTGCTATTCAGTTTTTTTTTTTTTCACATACAGTCTTTGGATGTAATAATGTCAACTCCTAAACATGTGAAAATCAAGTAAGGGATTTTCTGGCATTTTTGTGTATCCTCAGACTAATAGTAACACCACAGAATAGAATAAAGACTAGATACTGTATGCTTCTGGATAACAAAGACTAGAACAAGTCAATAATGGAGCTTAGAAAAAATAGGCTCTAGCCTTTGATAACCAACATAACAGCAGATTCTGGTAAGAATTGTCAATGAATACTTAAAGTGATGAGATAGAGGTAGCTGAAATACAGCACATTTATATATTCTAAGAATTACTTCCATATACTATATTAATGTGGTCAAAGAGGAACAGTAGGTCTGTAACAAAAAAATACAGCATATATGACCTAAATCAGCCCTTCCTTGAAATTCTGTAATACGAGACTCCAGGACCACTACTGCAGTGTTACTAGCCAAAACAGGGATGACCTGAACCAGATTGTGACATTCTCAACCAGAAGAGAAATTTGCAAAATAACTATCTTCTAACTTTCAAAACTGTCAGGGTCATGAGACAAAAAAAAAGTGTAAGGAAATACTCTCAATTAAAGGAACTGCAGGACATTATGTTAAGTAAAATGAATGAAACACAGAAAACAAACACCACTCATAATTGGAAGTTTAAATACACATCTCGTAGGATAGAAGTCACTAGAGGCTTGAAAAGGAGGCAGGGAAGAAGGAATAAAGAGAGGATAAATAATGGGTGCAGGGTGCAGTTAGAGAGAAGGAAAAGGCTCTGATGGTGTATCACTGTGGAGCACCCAGAGGGCAACATGGCTGAATCGTCAGCTCTATAGTAGATGCTCCTTAAAACCAAGGCGTCAAAATAGTAAAGCAGACAGCTGCAGCTCAGTGGGGATCTAAACACAGATTGGTTCCATGTTCTTGGAGAGTCTTCCTTCTTTCTTTGAAGAAACATGAGTTTCTTCACCTGTGCACCGGAGGTATGATTACTGCCTGCAAGGGCTCTTGAGAGGAGTGAATGAGGCAGCATATTCCGAGCTCTGAGACTAAGCCTGACTGGAGCAGCACTTGCACACAGGTTACAAGAATGAATGGTGAACTGAGCCAAGGCAGAGCAGCACTTCCCAGGCCAGAGAGCATACATACCTGGTGCCTGTCTCTGGTTTCACACCATCTCTAACATTTGAGAAAAAGCAAGTAATGCAAAAGAGAAAGAAACAAGGAGAAAATGACAACAGAATAAGACAAGATGCTACAACCCAGCACTGCGTATGTGCGCTAACTGGAACCAGAGACAATGCAGAACTGTTGGGAAAGATTGCGAGCCAAGCCCTCCCCCACCAGTGACTGGTTCTCTTAGCACACTGAGAAGTTTATAAGTAACTCATTCTCGAATAGTTCTACTATTTTTATGGTTTCTTAAAGTAATAAATACCAGTCGTCTGGCAGAGTTTTAACCAAAGCCTTAGATAAAAAACCAAACTACAAATCCTACTGATTTTTTTCTGTATGATAAAAAAAGTATAAAATGATCTATATATAAAAAAAGAATTCAATCCAGTTCTCCCAAGCACTGAAAATGACACGCAGCTATAACTTCAAGTCACTTTTCTTAGAGCCAGTTACTATGTTAACCAGCCTAATGTTTCTGCCTGGAACAAGCTCATGATGGCATTTGTGCTTTTTGAACAAGCTGATGAAAAAAAGCATTTGCTTAAGGCTCTCATCAATGAATACAGAGCTTAGACTAGTCTTTAGCTTACACAAACGTTATGCTTATTAATTCAGAGTGTTCATTCAGTTATTGAAACATGATAGCAAAAGGCTACAGTGAAAGACTGATTCTCTATTATACAAATGAGCTTTGCACAAAATCCCCTGGCTTGGGAATAGCTGTCCACATACCAAGAGCAATACACCTCTATGGGGTTTGTAAACTGTGACGTATATGTCAAAACTTAACATCAATGCACTGAATGCACAACTAGGTTATGAATGGTCAAAACACATCTATCTGATTAAGAACTTTATAGCTGGATTTCAGCTTATGAATTTCTAAAATTACCTATGTGTATGCAGTGCAGTCCCTGCCAACACACACAGAATCCTCTCTATATTAAAGCATCACTATGACTCAGACCGCCTGTTTCACTGATCCTGCTAGAGCCTTTTTCTGGTCAGAGTTCTCTTTTAGGATTAAAACTTTTATGAAAACAAATAGCAAATATTTATTCAAATTGATTATTTCACATCCTGTAAACTGCATTTCCTATTATAAAGGTCTATTTATCTATGTTAATTTTTAACAAGCAGTTATTCAAAATAGTCACAACAGGTCAAAAAAAGATAGGAACTAAATGACTGTTAAGGCAAGGGCCATACCATATATTGTTTCCTTTATACAGAAAAGGGGACTTATTAAAATGCCATTGAGGTTCATAAAAGATTTTCAAAAATCTGCTTAGACATAGTTCAATGGCATGTTTAAGTACCCGTGAGTATACTAAAAAGAACAAAATATAACAAATACAGGAGAAAGGGTGGTAAGGATGGAGGAGGAGGGAAACAAGAGTGGCCATACTTTCAGGCATGATCCAGGCAATAAACCATTGGTTAAGACAGTTCTCTAAACTTTGATTCAATGTGGCACTGACTAGGAGACTTGACAGAAGTCTGGCCTTAGAAAAGCTATCTGTTCCATTAATGAAGCCCACTGTGGGATCTGAAGAGTAAATATACTGGTATGGGAACTCTACAACCAACTTTGAAGAAGAGGAAAAAAATGAAGGTTAAGAAGTACTATCCCTTTAGATGAGGTGAGATCTCAAACAAATGCAATATACTCAAAGGAACAGTGAGGAAGAGCAGCCGCAGCCGCAGCAGCCACTACAGGATGACTGATTCGGACTTCTTCCTCAACTTTAGAACTCCTGAGGAGGTGATCGCAATGCCTTCCTACAAGCAAAGTAGCAAAGAGGGATAAGACTCTGCTGCTGGTTTCATGGCAAGCTACATGAGAATGAAATCTGGAAACACTCAAGCATCAGTGTTTGAGAGCCAGCCAAACACACAGGAAAGCATCACTCAGACATGTGGTGGTGGGCAGTCCCTTGTGGGCCAGAGATCGCTATGCCAGTGTGAGGAGAAAGAAGAAGTCCTGAGTTAATGCATACTGTTTGACAGGAGCACAACCAGGTCAACCACTTTAATGCCGCAGGCCCTTGGGAATGGCAAAGCCTTCCCCTGGTCTGTGTATGAATGTTGGCAGTGTGTGCACAAAAAATGTGGAACCCAGCTTCTTCCTCCCAATGTTTATAGCTGGAGACTGTTCCTCCACAAAGACCTGCTACCAGAATTAGCTAACTTTGCTTCCTTGTTCAGCTGTATGTCATACACTGCCTTGTCATCCAGCTGTGTACAGTAAACCTGCTTGCTGCTGCATAACAAATTCACTGGGTTTCCTGGCTGCTACTGAGCCTCTATAAGGATGCACAGCCCCCAGGGGGGTCTGCTCAAACTATTGCACTAACCAAGGACAATACAAGTAGTAAACGTCGAACCCCTACTCTGATCTACCCAATAGATAGGACATTCTCCACAGTAATGTGGAGAGCAGGGACTGACTTTGACATGAACTCTGGTGCCCCATATTTGACCACCTACCCTTGGTGGGGAGGCCTGATGCCACTCAAAGAAAGAATAAGCAGGCTACCAAGATGAGACTTGATAGCCTACGATCATATAGTGGGGGAGGAGGTCCCCCTCTGTTTTAGACCTAGGGGAGGGGAATAGGGTGAAAGTGGGAGGGAGGGAGGAATGGGAGGATACAAGTGATAGGATAACAATTGAGTTATAAATTAATAAATTGATAATTAATAAAATTAAATTTTAAAAAAGAAAGAAAAACAAAACAAGCAAACAAAAAAAGGAAAACAAAACAAGCAAACAAAAAAAAGGATGCACAGCCCCACCAATCCCAACTTTCTTGTGCAGATGTCTCTGTGTCCTTCCTTCATTCCCTCATTGCCCTAGTCAGGTGTGGTAGTTTTGTATAAAAATGGCCCCCATAGACTCATTGGCGTAACATTATTAGAAGTGTGGCCATGACAGAGTAGGTGTGGCCATGTTGGAGGAAGTGTCTCAGTCTTCCTCCTGCTGCCTGCAGATCCAGATGTAGAACTCTCAGCTTCTGCTCCAGCACCATGTCTGCCTGTACGCAGCCATACTTCCTGCCTTGAAGATAATGGACCAAACTTCTTAACTATAAGCTAGCCCTAATGAAATGTTTTCCCTTATAAGAGTTGCCAGTGTCATGGTGTCTCTTCACAGCAAGAAAACCTTAATTAAGACTTAAGCTGCTACTAGGGCCTGGGGCATTGCTGTGATAGGCCTGACCATGCTGTTGTTTGGAGGAATGTGGACTTTGGGACTTTGGATTAAAAAGGCAGTTTAACTTTTTCAGTGAGGTTTAATAGGCCAACCTTGTAGAAACACAGGAAGCAGCGGTGCTGAGGGTGGGTTGAATTGTGGGGGCCTGTCTCAAGAGTTTTCAGAGGAGAGCGATGTTAGTATGTAGCCGAGAGACTGTTCTTGTGACGTCTTGGTGAAGAACGTAGCCGCTTTTTGCCCTTGTCCAAAACGTTGCCGAAAGCTAAACTGAAGAGTTGTGGATTGATTGTGTGAGCAGGAAAAAGCACGAGATGGACTAGTATCAACTCTGTCGTGTGGTTATTAGTGTTCACCCTTATGCAGATTTATAGTGAAAAGGAGCAAGCTAAGAAAGAAAATAATTAAAAATGTACCATTTGAGGAGAAAGGGAGTACCAGGGAGTTGAATGTAGCTAAGTCCTGTGTTCAAGGAGATAAACAACTTAAAGAAAAGGCTGATATTAAATGGAATAAAGTGAGTTGTGACCTCAGGCAAGATCCCACCCAGCTAAGCTTGCAACTTATAAAAAGAAATTAAAGAAAACCACGGAGTCAGATGTGGTGGTGCATGACTTTAATCCCAGCACACGTGATCTCTGAGTTTGAGGCCAGCCTGGTCTACAGATAGAGGTTTAGGACAGCAACGCTTAGGCAGTGAAGGAAACCATCAAACTCAGAAAGCTGGTCAAGATGCAGCTGAATGAAGGGGACATGTTCCAGCTGCAGCAGCAGCAGAACTTGGCAGTTTCAGCCTTGTGGTTCGGACTTTAGAGTCAAGGATAGAAGAAAGGGGTTGCGGAATCTCCCTCCATAGACTAAGGAAAGCTACTGAAGTCAGACACGTGTCAGCAGTGTCCTTGCATACAGGCCTGCAGAGGCCACTGGGTGAAGCTGTGAAGGTGAAACCTGGACTGCCTTGGAGACCTCAAGATGTTGGAGATGCCAGAGTCATGGATAGCTGCAAAGAAAAGCTATTCATATGGAGTAGAACCAGCCCAAGAGAAAGAAGTGTGTTGCAGTCAACAAAGCTGAAAGAAGTTTGGAGATCAAAGCTGAAAGAAGTTTGGAGATCTGAAGAGCACTTTGACATCAGATATGGAGCTGCAGAGCTTGGAGTCTGCCCATCTAGTTTTTGGTCTTGCTTTGGTCCAGTATTTCCTCACTATACTCCCTTTTGGAAAAGTAATATATATTCTGGGCCATTATATATTGGAAATATGTGACCTGCTTTGTTATTTTTATTTTACAGGAGATTATAGTTAAGAGATATCCATGAGTCTCCAAAGTGATTTTAGACTTCGGCCTTTTAAACAATATTGAGACTATTATAGACTAAAGGGACTTCTAAAGCTGGACTATGATGTGGCTTTCAAGCCTATGGGGGCTAGGGAGAGGAATGTGGTAGTTTGTATGAAATTGGCCCCCACAGACTCCTACAGAGTGGCACTATTAGAGGTGTGGCCTTGTTGGAGGAAATCTGTCTTAGTCTTCCTCCTGCTGCCTAAGAGTCAAAATGTAACCTCCCAGCTCCTTCTCCAGCACCTTGTCTGCCTGCACGCTGCCATGCTTCCTGCCATGATAAGAATGGACTGAACTGCTGAAACTCTAAGAAAGCCCCAATTAAATGCTTTCCTTTATAAAAGTTGCCTTGGTCACAGCAATAAAACCCTAACTAAGACATCAGGTCAATCTCAATATAGCACTGTAGTGACCCAGGGCACAAACTAGGGGCTTAACACTCAAGAGGCAGCCTAGGAACTATAAGCCCCAAAGCCAACTCTGAATATGGAGTCTTTCTCTTCCTACCTTTCAACAAAGAGGAGAGAGCCAGGGAGCTGAAGACATGTCAACCTAGTGAGTAATTTACATGACACCCATCCTTCTCTTCACCAAATTGTCCGAAGTAACCTAGTACATGAAGTCTCTGGTATTCTTCCTTTAACACATGTTACAATATACAAGGAAAATGAGAGGCAAGTTCAAGGGCACTTTTGATGGAAGCCAGATGAATTGTTACAGTTGCCTGGGAAACCTTTGAAAGCAACAGTATTTGATATGTCAAATATCTTAAGTCAATATGGGCCAAAGTAATATAGAAGGTAAAACCAAGCAAGCAAATTGTGTGAAAGGGAGCGCTCTCGATGTGTTATGTTCTTAAAACTAAACTTTTGAAAGGAGAAAAGGATGGCATAACCTCTTAATTAGCCTAAAAGAATAACCCTAAATGCCAATTTTCAACATTCAGTATAAAGGCATTTCAGTTTCCCAAACATTTATGCACTAAACCTAAGAGTTTGTAACAACAAACAACAAAACATAAAGTGTTCACATAGAACCTTCCCTTGTGCTCTTTGTAATGCTGTTCAGTCTAGTGTGTAGCCTAGTGATGTGATTTCTTCTCAGATTTCCAGTACAAAAATGAATTTCCAATGTTGAGCATTAAATGTGTCTAGATATAGAACAAGAACAAATGTTTGCTATAGCAACTCTGTGAAGAAAAAATTTTTACATAGAACCATGAGCTATCATTTCCTATTGAGGAAATATGACTGTAATGGGAGAAACTTCCTAATCTATATTTTGCCCCAAAATACATTTGGAGAAGAGATTCCTCCACGAATTTGATTTTTTTTTTTCAGAAAACTAACACTAAAAAACTGCATTGTGAGAATTCACACACCTTACTGGTATTAGAGTCCACATAGACTTTTAAAAAATATTTTATTAATTTATTCATATGAAATCTCAGTTGTTAGCCCATCCTTTGTATCCTCCCATTCTTCACTGCCTCCCGCTTTCCCCCTACTCCCCTCCGCTATGACTGTGACTGAGGGGGACCTCCTCCCCCTGTATATGCTCAAACGATATCAAGTCTCTTCTTGGTAGCCTGCTGTCCTTCCTCTGAGTGCCACCAGGTCTCCCCATCAAGGACTCTTTTTGACCATATAGACTTTTACAACACAATTAACCAAGAAAAGAAAAAGAAGAGAAGAGAAGAGAAGAGAAGAGAAAAGAAGAGAAGAGAAAAAGAAGCTTAGCTCCTCCAGGATGTAGCTCAACAGTAGGGCACCACAGCTCAAGATCCTGGGTTCACTACCCAGTAGAAGAAAAGAAAAATGAAACTCCCAGGTCCTCAGGAAATTCATTATGTCCCTGCACCTCAACATTTGCATGGTGAAATGCCCACTTAGGGACAACCATGCTTGGCACTTGGTCACTTTAGAGATCTACAGTTTCAGCAAAGGGCAGATTTTAGGCAGATATTTTTCCCTGTGGGTTTTTGTTTGCTTTGTTGGTTGGTTGATTGATATTTGCTTATTTGTTTTGTTTTTCTGATAGCTGGTTGGAAACTTTTCAGAGTTTTATTGCTCTTAGCTGCCCTCTGCTGGTATCTTTCTATAAATACATTATGGAAAACACTCCATATTCCCACAATACTAGCATTTAAGGGCTACTCTTCTTATTTCTCATGCATGAATGTGGAAATATGAAGGACAACACTTTAATTTTTTAAAAGTAAATAATTAGCATAAAGCTTTTATAGTTTAAGTTCTTTGATTTGAGCTTTATTTCAAAGTTGAGATGCTGCTCTTTTCAGAAGACTTAGTGAAAAACTAAAGATGATATGTCCTCTACGAAGCTTGACTTTACACAAGGTCAGTAAGCAAATCAGTATGATGTTATGAATTTACTTAAGGTGAGAGAAAATTTCCAGGGCAATCCCATTCTTTTCCTATGAATAAGGGCTACAGAAGAATTACTTTTGCCTGCAATATTCATCTGAATTGATTGATATTATATGAATTAGTTGGACAGACCTAAGCTCTAGACTGCATGCAATCACAACTTCGTTTCTGCGGACATGCTTGCTATGGGTCTGGGCGGTGCCCTGGCCCCTTCTCTTCTGTTTGGAGCTTAGAGTCCTGAGACTCAGATTTGACACACTCCTGAGAACCAACAGCTTCATTTCAAATGGCACCACAGAAGAAGAAATCTTGTTACATTGCTGGTGTTTGTACTCACAACTTGCAACAAATTAAAGTGTTTACTAAGCTTTTTGTTAAGGAACACATTCAGAGCCTCAAGCACCACAGGGTGGCCAATGCAATCTTTGTCCCTCTGAACATCTGTCAAAGTTCCCATTTGAGAGTTCTAAAACTATGTTCACTTTTTAGAAACCCAAGTAAGCCTGGCATTAAGAACAAATCCTATTTCTCAAGGGGGAAAAATTATAGTTTGGCGCCTGTGATCTAGTAAAGAGACATACAGCATACATATGTTGCAGGTCTTTTATCGCGACAAACAAACCACTCAAGTATTCAACTTATCTTCATATTTGATGCTTATTATATGTAAGCAACAGATGTATTTCTCATCTGAGCACCAAAAAAAATGTGATTTTTCTAAAAGAAAATTCTAAATAGAAAATGACTCAGTCTCAGTGCAAATCCATACTGAGCATGTAGCATTTCTAATATAAACATACTGACACTTTACAGAGGGGTACCTAGAATGTGATAATCTTCAATGTCCCCTACACCCAGATCACATGTCCTCTACTCCTTCACAGCTGGCAGTAGTAACAGCAGCTCCTGGTGACTTCCAGTGGTCACACTTGACACAGAGCTACCATTCCCATGCTTGCAAAAGGGGAGAAACAACAGTTGAATAGGCCCAGCTCCCCATTCTCCAATCCCAACTCAGTACTCTTTGTTTTCTCCCAACATCCAAGCCAGTGTGAGATGTAATCAAGTAACGACAACCTACATTTGACAGTATCTGTCCTTACCTGTGCCTGGTAGATGTCTACAGGTAGTGGCGAGTGATCTCTTCTTGGATATGTTCCAAACGTTCTTATGCTATTTCTCTTAGGGTTTCTCCATGCTGGTCCATTCAGATATCTCATTACTTTCTAAAAGAGAAAAAATGTTAAACTGCCATGAGAAGAGCCCATTCTTTTTTTTTTTCAAAGCAGGGCTAAACAAAGAGAAAGCAGTGTGCCTGGCACCTTGTACAGTGCTAACAGGTGTTGGGTTTTTTTGTGCAGTATGATGCCAGAGACCTTCTCTCCTCTTGTAGCTTTATGTAAAAGCCACATTTGTTAGTTCAGTGCAGGTTTTCTGCTCCTTACCTCTAGTATTCCCGTGAGGTCACATTCCGTGCGGAACATCCTGCCCTTCTCCCCACAAAAAGGTCGCATAGCATCAGAATGCAGAAGCCTGCAACTTGCTAACTTTGCTCTGTGTTATTTACCAATCACACAAAGGAAATGCTGTCTATTCAGAACTCATTTCAAAACTCTTTTCACTGTGAGTAAGCGAACAAGCGGGCTCATGTCCCAAGCCACAGTCATATCCCCAGTGGTCCAGTGATGGCTATGGGGCTGGCACTGAGTGGCACAGCCTTCAGGCATCCTACAAGGGTCTGTTGTGAACAGCCTGGGACCTTCAAAACCAGAAGTGAAGAAGTAAGGTGGGGCTGGGCTCCTTCACTGTCTCCTCTCCAGTTTCTGTGTTTGTTTGCCCTGAATCTCTGTTATCAGTAGCACTTTCGCAAAAGGCTCCTTTTCTGTGAAGGTGCAAGATGTCACCAAGGTGACCAAAGAAGCAGCTGGCCAGGTAGCTGGCCAGGTAGTCTATGAGCAAGAAATTTCCATCACAAGAAGCCTGGTTGGCTTTCAATCACTTCCCCCTAACAGGGCTGCCTTGCCTGACCTCAGCAGGTGAAGATGAGCTCAGTCCTGATGTGACTATGTGACAACTTGAGTGGCCTAGAAGGGCTCCCCTTTTCTGAGGAGAAAAGGAGGGGGGTAGGGTGAAGAGGATGGGAAGGGGGCTGGGAGGAGAGGAAGAAGTGGGCTTTGATTGGGATGTAAATTGAATACATCAATTAAAAATAAATTTTGAAAAAATCCCCCCAAAAGAAACCTCAGTTGCTTACTAGAGCCACGAAGCAAAGAATGGCTAGGCTTTCCCCATTCATCCCTCCCAGCGCCTCTCTCTCTCTTCCTCTCTCCCTGTCTCCTTGTCTCCTTGTTTGTCTCTCTCTTCCTCTCTCCCTCTATCCCTATGAAGCTCTAATAGTCAGATCTCAATATAAAGCTTACTGTTTCTATTGGCCACACCAAGGGACATGGGAAGGAAAACAGGAAGAGCAAGCAATGAATAGACTATGTAAGGTACTTTATCGAAATGCAGGAGCTCCAAAACATATCTGAGACCCATCCTGGAAAACCTTCAGTGTATCACAAAATGTCCAGGGCTGAGTAAGGCACATGTGGGGATGATCTGAAAGAAGAGATGAGGCAGCCTGCTGTCTGGAACTGCCCCAGATTCAGTGTTCTAGCAAGCCCATCATAGAGAGTTAGAGCAGAGTCAGTCAGAACAAAACACAGGATACTAGGCATCATATCACTCCGGATGCTCTGATTTCTTCCTGCACATCCCATATACACTGTAGTGATTGGTACATGAATGTAATAGGGGTGCCAGAGCTGCAGGTCATGGATATTATCCCACAGTTGGGAACCTGGTCCCACTATTTACAACGACAAGAATGAGAGCAAAAGCAAGCTGAATGTGGCTTCTTTCAAGAGTTGTGCTGTTTCAAGTGTTCAACTAAGTTACCCCTCATCGATACTGCAGACAAACTGCAATCTCCAAGAAGACAAGTCCTTACATTTTATGGACCTTGAGGTTTCCCCAGAGTGAGACCCAGGGCCTGGCCCATGGCAGCCTGCTAGTTTCCTGGCTGGTATTTGGTTGTTTCACTTTAAGGCAATGTCTTCAATATGATTGTTTTAGAGAATTTTAGATAAATATCTATTCCTGAAGCTTCTATCTGTGGATCAACATCAATATTTTTTCTAACAAAAACACCAAACATTTTCACAGACTTTGTGTTCCCTCTACTTGCTCCCTACTTCCCAAGTCACAGACTCTCTGAAAAAGTCCGCACTATCTACTACACTATTCTGCCTTGCAATTAAGGTTAGATATTTTGAATAACATGTAAGACATTTCTCTTTGGCCAAAAGAGAAATTCGGGGGAATTTTTTTTAATCAAATTTTTAAAAAAAAGAAAGAAAGAAAAGCAAGCGTCCTTGTGAGCTTCCCAAACTGAGCAAGTTTGGATAAGCATATGCAGGCTCAGTTTGGGAAGCCACAATATGCCACTCATCCCTAACTAGATGACGGGACAGAAATATTGCTACTGAAGCAACCAAGGGAAATATGCTGCTGATCCAAAACAAACTTGCAAAATCGAACTTCCACTGCTGAAATTTTTCAGATGAGAATTTTGCCTACATATCATTTTAAAGTATTTTGTTCACCTGCTATGTGCTACCGGTAACCCAGGGGCATATCTCAAAAGTCACATGATGAAAGATGGACTTAGAAATGATTCCGAAACAACTAGGTGAAGACCCTTCCTTGAGGTGAGATGTGAACGGGTGTGAGGAAATGAGTGAGTGTGTGGTTAAAACATTAAAAACCAAGACTCTTGGGCCAACGAATCAAACACTAACACTCCCTTTACTCCTAAAACATACTCCAAGCATTTAATGAGGCCCTTTATATCAGCTACGTTCTAGGTCCTCCAATAGGCAGGTTTTGTTTACTTTGACATGAAGGACTAGATACATTTGATGAAAGAAGTCGAAGAATCTCCACTGGGACTATGTTTAAGAATGGAGGCTCTGAGAGAAGCAACCACAAGGCTTCCTCCTGGGGACAATCTCTTCACTCCATCTGTCCTCGCCCTCTGCCTTCTCCCTTCCTCACTGCTGGAGATGGGGTAAGAAGCTCTAGTATAGACCTCCTTTGGGCAGCCTGAACACAAATCCCATGTTTTCCTTTTCCACTAGCACTTTCTCGACTTCCAAAGCCTGCCTCCAAAGCATGGCGCCTACAAATACTTTAAGGGCCCTGTGAGAAGAAGCTGAAGCTGAGACAATCTACCCGTGCCTACATGATGTCTCACTTCCTCAGAAAAGAAGTACTCAGCACAATGTGGGAACACTTCAGTACGTGGTAAAATCTACAAAACGGTGCTGCGAGATTCTCACTTGCTGGCAGCTTTTAAGTGCTTGCTCCTGCACAAAACAGCCACTCACCAGGTACTCGTTTTGTAAGATATCTTTAAAACAATCATATACTTACATTCTTTTCAAAAATAACTGCTACTTAAGGTTTGGGTTGTTGTGACTCATTCCCTCTGGAAAACTACATTTGTTTGAATTAGGGAACTGAACAGCAAAGGTTGTCCTAATGTTTATCTATTAAGTACTGTCTTCTGGAGGAGTTAATGTGACAAGGTGATAACCTAATAACTATTGGCAGGATGTCACTGTCTCTAAAGAATTGCATCCAAGCAGAATAGGTAATGATTTCTCGTGCTTGGATTCAGTAACTTGTGGAATCTGCTTTCTGAAAATGCCTTTTGGAGTCTGCAGGCAGCACTGGCAAGGATAAAATGGGAAAGAAAACGTTTTGCTGGCAACTTACAAAGTACAACCAGCACTTGGATCCCCATGATATGGTACAGCAAAATGCACAGCCCCATTGGTGACAGCAGACTACAGCCTTGAGGATGGGTGTGAGAAGGAGGCCAGGCCATAGATGTCACTGGTCACTAACACTGAAGAAAGCTGAGGAAGGGACAGCCCACAGATTCCTGATTCTTTTTTTCTTGAAACATGCCAATTTTGTTTAATTCTTTGAGAAATCAGTGGGCGGGCACAGATGGGAAGTGGGAAGCTGAAAAGGGTTAGAAGATGGTATTGGAGAGGAGTGCTGAGCCAGGCGCTCCGCTGCAAGTGCATCCTCCAAGATCCAGATGGCATGGCCTTTCTTTGCTATTGCCACCTGGCATCTCTGTCTCTTCAGTGCCCCCTATCTGTTGTCAGGACTAAGTGACCATAATTGATACCCAGGTACCCTAAATCAATTTGCTCACTATTCAACCTGTGAGGTGTCCTGTAAACATAATAAACGTTTTTTAAAGAGCAACATGTTTTAGAGGAGCCTGCTAGTGTGACACTTCCATGAAATACAAACTCTACATAGGAGAATGTTCCTTTATGTATGCAACAAACTTTAAAGCGGTCTTTTCCTAATGAATTGTCAGCAACTACCATCCACTTGAAGAAGTTAAGGTGACCTGGGAATGTAACAGATGCTTTGTTCTGAACTGTATGTTTTCAGAGCTTAGGATGGATTAGGCCCCTGTCCTCTTTTTATGTGTGTCAGTTAGCTCTGTGTCAGAGAGTTGTGCGGTGTGACCTTCGGGGGCCATATGTGTATCTGCTCTTTTATACAATACAACTTGAGGAAGAAGAACAGGAGATTTAAAAGACAAATCATCAACTCTACACAACACTGCCTAGAGGCTGAATGAGGGGAACTCTCTTCAGCTCACTGGCATCTTTGTCTTTGCTAGGAACTTCTCTCAGATCCAGGCTGGTGACTCTGCCTAAAAGACAAAGTTCTCTATATCCATGTATCAAAATTAAACTTTTTTTGCATCTATAAAATAACCTTGTGAGTAACAATTAAGGCATTAAGTGGAGAAGCAGATTCAATAATCTACTTTTGGGCCTATCATCCTTATATATTTCTATATTCCCTCTTCTTTCTTTTCAACCCCTATCTCAAAATCTACGAAAGAAAGATAAAGAAAAAGAGAGACATCCCTAAGTCCAACCTCATTTTCTCTCTGAATAAAACCAATGCCAGATATATTGGGCCAGAAAGCTGAAGATGCTCCAACATTATAGAAAGGTTTGGGTGACTGTTCAGGCAGTAAACTGTCTCTGTCATTTTTTTTTTTCACTTTGGACACCACTAATCTGCACATCCTGTTTACTCAGGTAATTAATTTTACTTCTTCTCAAGTCTCTGATGGAGTTGAAGACCCGATAGTTTAGTTTTACAATTAAGCTTAGTTGTGTAGGGGTTAAGATGCTTTTAGGTCTAGATAGA
Organism: Acomys russatus; assembly: GCF_903995435.1. Classification (NCBI taxonomy): domain Eukaryota; kingdom Metazoa; phylum Chordata; class Mammalia; order Rodentia; family Muridae; genus Acomys; species Acomys russatus. The sequence goes on from NC_067138.1 coordinate 25,983,133, forward strand.
TGTTTTAAGTTGATAGAAATGAGATATAATAGATACTGATTCACATTCGGAATTTTAGACTCACCAAGATAGGAAAGATGTTTTCTTCAAGGTTGCCAAATACCAATAGCCAAAACACTATAATTATAACATTAATATAATTCCTGATTGTTTCATGGTTCTTCTTGCTGTATGTAGTTTATTTTTATATAAGTAGTAATGTAAATGTATTTTAAAAATAAAAAATTACTTCAAAAATAGTTCTAAATTATTAGAGTTTTTCATCTAGTTACCAAAGCACTAATACAAAAAAACTAAAGAAAAAATGCAACACAATATAACCCTAAGGTGCAGTTTTAGGAAGAGGGGCATAAAGTGCTACAGAGCCAATAACACCCAGCTACCTCTCCAGGGCACCGTGGAGGGCTTCTCTGGAAAGTCAGTGTTTCACTGGCGATAATGAACGTGGTAAGAACTGACTCGAAAGGCAGACTCTTTCCCAACCCACCCATGACATATGGAAAGGGTCCAGAGCATGAAAGGCCATGGATGAAATGGATGCAAACAAGAGCAAAATGGGACACCCTTGACAGAGATGTCCCATCAGTTTGGTGGCCTATCTCTGTGACTATGACTGCTTTGCTGCCAGAGTAGGTCCCATGCTCTGACTCATATTCCCATTAAGAATTTTAAAATGAGCCTCATAGAATCTTCTGGAAAATTAAAATCAGATGCCACTCATAGGTAGTAAAATATCACAATAATCTGAATAAAACACAAGGACACTAATGTGTACTCCCACTTTCTGCTTCATGCCACTTTTCCACAGAATGATAAATTTCACACCCAGGGAAAAGCTCCCTTAATCAGCCTAAAATACCATTTTATTTAAACAATTAAAGGCTCCAAAATTGCTGGCGTTCTATTCTGAAGTATCTTCTGTTAGTGAAGACCTTTTCAGAAGACCAATTCATCACGCAGAGTGATGAGTTAAGGTTGTCATTTAAAACATTTAAAATGTGGCAATAAAGCAACTATGTCAGATTCTGGACTACAAAACCATAAATATGAATTAATGAAGTAATGTGAATGGAAAAGACTTTATGTGTGAGTTTTTCTGTATTTCACTTAATTGTTGTACAACAAAGCCTTTTCCTTTGTCTTCAATGGGAAGCAACAGCCCAGACATTAGTTAAAAAACAGTACTTGTCTTGGTGGGAGGAGCCTGCCAACCTTTCACAGATAGAATTCCTGACCATTTGCCACCAACTGGCTCAGCTATAGGGATGAGTTGAGTGATATACATGACTTTAAGAGATCCATTTTCAATTAAAACAAAAATTACAGAAACTTAGTTATTATCCTTGGTTCATTCACTGGCCTTACACCCTGCCCCCATAGCTGTACTAGACAAACCCTCCAAGGAGACTGGTCCTAGCATAGGATACAGTCTGGTCTCTAAAACATCTCTCATGGTTTGGGTGCTAAGCATCCCCAGAGGCCCATGTGTAAAAGGCTTGGTCAGCAACTTATAGCACTCTAGGGAGGTGGTAGAACCTTTAAAAGGTCAGGCCTCATGGAATGAAGTTCAGCAAATAGGGACCATCCCTTCCAAGAGAAGAAAGACTGGGCCTCCAGCCTTTAACAGATCCATATGTTCAATCTCTCTCTCTCTCTCTCTCTCTCTCTCTCTCTCTCTCTCTCTCTCTCTCTCTCTCTTTCTCTCCCTCCATCCCTCCATCCATCCTTCTTCATCCCTCCCTCTTTCTGTCTTTCTGTCCTTCTCAAATGCCATGAGGTAAAGATGGCTCCACATTCAGATATTCCAGCCACAGGCCCAAGCAATGTGGCCAAATTACCATGGCCTAAAACCTCTAAAAGCATGACCTCAGATAAACCCTCCCTCCATTCTAAGTCTACTTAGGTTCCACCCTGATAGAAAGCTGATTAACACAGTCTGCTTTCACGTCAAGAAATCTTCACCTGTCCTACCTTCTTACCCCCACACCCACCACAATTCAAACTATCCACTGACAAAGAAGCCATGCATTGAGAGAGGAGATTCATAACCCTGGGCAAAGCTGATGTTTGACAGATGTCTACTCATGAGTTAACCGGAGATGAAAAACGCTGGGAAGTGAGAAAGGGAATGGAAGGAAGGAGCTTTTGTGGAGCTGTTAAATTCTACAACACACTGTGACTGTAGGGGAGCTTGGCTCTGGGACTTTTGGGAATGGCGACATAAGTGACTAGGTTAAAGAAAACCTGCACACAACACTTAGCACTCTGTCCCTGCATAGCTCTGTCCCAGAAACACATTCTATCCACCAAATATCTGGAGAGAGGACATTACGAACTAGCAAAATTACTTTCATTCTTCATAAATAGAACAGTGTGTTTATTTATAACGAGCTATTTTAATGATGGTATTAACATTGTTATCTATATGATAAACATGAACACCCCTGCATACTTGATACAGTCATCAGAACCAAGAGCAGCACCAAGCATATTACTTATAGTAGCAGATGGCTGCTTTTTTTTTTTACTATACTTCTCTCTGAGTCCCAAAAAAATTATAGATAAGAATGCATGTTATTCACCTTCCAGAAGACAACTGAGAAAGTTAACTAAAATACATCATTTATAAGGCTATTCCTCAATAGGATTTATAAGGTTATTCCTGAATAGGAAATAGGAGCATTCATACTTGTGGAAACAGCTTTTAAAAAGAGAGTAAGGTATGTGTGTGTGTGTGTGTGTGTACTTTTTTCTTATTTGAAACAAAAAGCATTTTAAAACTATAATAGTATCAACATAGTATTAAGTGATCTTTGAACAGAAAATCCTATGTGTGACTTAACCCCTGTAAACCGACAGAGCCTGTCAAGCCAGCTACCAAACACCATGGTTTCACTGTGAATTGCTCTTCAAGGCTCACCAGTTTAATCAATTCATCCTAAGCCATTGGCACCCTTTTTGAAACTTGTAGAAGCTTGTGGACATGAAGGCTAGCTGACCAGTGGATAGCCACAGGGGTGGAACCTATAGGCTATAGCAAAGCCTCAGCTTCAGGTTCTGGCCTCAGCTCTCTACTAAGATTCACTAAAACTCCAGCAGTCTCCTATTCCTGCTAGCAAGGATGGGATCTGGTCCTGTAACCATGCCTTCTCCATTATGGTGATTTATATTTCCTAGGCCAAGGGCCAGAGTAAATCCTCCTTTAAATTGTTTCCACCAGATAGTGTGTCACTGACAAAGGTAAGTAGCAGAGTGAATATTGATTGAATGAATTCAAAACAATTCTGCACTCCCATAAGAACATGCACACCGTTAAACACTGAGACTGGGAAAGCTAAAACATTCTAGTAGTCCTATGATTCTTATGAGTAAATAAAGCTGTTTTAAAACTACAGCTTATGGAAGAGGATATGATTCAGTGGGTTAAAGTGGAGAGTTCACAACTGACTACTCAAGTTCAATGCCCAGAGCCCATGTTAGAAGCAGGATGTGGTGGTGCTCCCCAGCACTCCTATAGTAAGGTGGGAGGCAGAATCTACCAGAAGCTCAAAGGCTAGTTAGCCTGAAGTATGCAATGAGGCAAACAAGAAAGACTGCGTCTCAACAAAGTGGAAAGAGAGGAGCAATTCAATCAAGTTTCCCTCTGAGCATGCATGTAGGCATATGGGGGTGTGTGTGTACACATATACCTCCAGAGAGAGAGAGAGAGAGAGAGAGAGAGAGAGAGAGAGAGGGAAATTAAATATTTTTAAACCACATATTGTCCTCCACTCTCCAACTCCCTATGATTTGCTTCAAAAAGGCCAGGAATCTGAAGCTGAGCAGTGTCACTTTGGAGGCTGCACCAGCAACTACTTGCTTTGGGCCAGAATGCCAAATGCTCAGTTTCCAGAATCACTACTTCCTGAAGTCACGCCAGTGAACCAGTGTTCCATCACCTCTGTAAGTTTCCTCTTCAGTATCTTCAGGTTGGACACGATAAGCAAACCTGATGTAGACTATTATATCAAGAAATCATTGCAAAATCCCTAAGACATTACCAGTTTATGTATGAATGCATCCTAAAATCAATATAGGAAGGCTTGCTAAACCACATTCCATGGCCTGCTCAGCTTGCTTTCTTATACAACCCACGACCATCTGGCCAGTGGTAGCACCACCCACAGCAGACTGGGCCCCCTACACCAAGCATAAGTGCAGGTTCTGTAGTGCAGAGACTACAAGGGAGAATATACCCAAAATTAATATGTATATAGGGTGTGAAGTAGTACAGGAACTGTAGGAAACGTTGCTAGAAGTTATTCTGTTGTGAAAACAGAGCAGAAGGACAGCCCTGTACTCAGCTGGTCTAGCTTGCAGCGTATACATGGGATTGAGGGACAAGGGAACAAGTTGGATTTACCTCCAAAATTATGACACACCATGTAAGTCACAAGTGAATTTCACTTGGGATTTTATTTTTCTGGTTTAGAGGCAGGATCTGGTCTGGCACTCAGGCTCAAGTGATAAAAGCACATTGCACATTACTATCCCGTAAAGTGGAAAGAGCTGCAGGATTTCCCTGCTTTCGTTATGGCAATTAATATGGGAGTTGTCAGCCTCTTATTTAACAAAATGGCATGTTACTAGGTTAGCTAAACTTTCTAAAGTTAGCATAATCCTACAGAACGGACACTTACTTGACGTCATGATGAAGATAAAAGTTTGCACATCTCTTCTATAACAGTAAAGGAAACACCAGGTATGAGTGTGTTAACCTTTCACTAACAGTATTGTTTTTCTAGATTGGAATATATATATATATCAGAGAATCCAACTTTGACTGTGTTTCATAAAGAATAATAATTGGTATCACTAGAGGGAGACAGTTGGCCAAAAATCTATTATCAGGCAGAATAGAAAATTTTCTAGTTCTTAAGAATAAAGGAAAGAGCCTGTAGAGAAGGCTCTGCTGCTCTGCCAGAGGACCTGGGTTCAGTTCTCAACTCCCAGGTAGTGGCTCCCAGCCACCCCTCACTCTGATTCCAGACGACCAACTCCTTCTTCTGACTTCTACTGGCACAAGGCACATATATGTTGGCACAGACATACATGAAGGCAAAGCACTCAAACACAAAATAAAATTCAAAACTCTAGAAAAAAAATTTTCAGAATAAAAAAAAAGTTACAAGTTGTTTTAAATATAGCATTTTGTGATTTTAATACATTCACAAGTTATTAACCAATGAAATTCCCCTTTCTCAAGCATAACGGAAGCTGCATTACAAGTTACAAACGAAAATTTACAAAGCCACATGTGGTAGCGCACACTTATAATCCTAGAACTCAGGAGGTGGTACAAGAAGAGGAGGAGTCCAAGCCGGCTTTGACTACACAGCAAGTCGGAGGCAACCTGGGCTACATGAGACCATATTTTAAATGAACGAATAAAAAAACCCACAAATGTTCACCTATCTCAGGACAATATAAATCAATTTGCAAACATTTTGTCTAGGACTGTGGATGTAGCTCAGTGGTAGAGCTCTTGCCCAGCATGCACAGGGCCCGGAGTTGCCTCCCCAGTACCAAAGAAGGAAAACTCTTCCAAAGACTGTGTCTGGGTGCTCAAGTGCCTGATTTTGCACCCAGCAGCCCAAATCAACTAAGTCTCTCTCCCAACTGAAGGGGTCAAACATAAATTCTATACTTGTTTCATAATTTAAAATAGGTTATTTAACCTTGAGATATAGTCTTAGAAGTAAATTATCAGATTTCTATTTTAATTTTTAAAAAATGATGTGTGTTATGTGTTTGTATTAAATCACAACCCAGAGAAAGGAAATGCAGGGTTTTTTGTTGTTGTTGTTGTCGTTTCTTTTGTTTTGTTTTGCTTTGCTATCCACATGCGGACAACTTCATTTAAATTTCCTAATGACCACTGAACACACTTGAATGTTTACTATCTATTCTAAAAGTTTAGGTTTGGGGGCATCTTGGCATCCATAAATAAAGTTAATCTACAAAAAGCATAATGTGGACTAGGGTGGAGATTCCTTGCTGAAATGTTTATCTAGATCTGAGACCCTGGGTGTGGGGCACATTCCTGTAAACCCTGTACAAACGGGAGGATCAGAAGTTCAAAGTCATCCTCAGCTACACATAATGTTTAAGAGCAGCCTAGGTTGCCTGACCTTCTTTCTCAAAAAAAAAAAGAAAAAAGGAAAGAGAAAAAAAGAGAGAAGAACATTCTGGTTGAGTAGTAAGACTCCGAGGTCCACAGCTCAGGTGACGACATGACAATTGACTTTTAAAGTTTTTGTTTTGTAACTGCCACTCACTTGGAAAGATCCCCTTACAGTTCCCTTACACTTGTGCATCTTCCTCTTCCCGCTGGGCCTTTTCTTTTTTTCTTTAAGTCCTTCTGGTTTTCACTGCCCTCTCTATGCTTAACAAAGGATGAGTTTTAATCCCAGTATTTTTTTCTCCTTAATGTTATACTTTGTTTAAAAGATCAGTTATCCATTTACAGTGTTTACCCTTTGAAAGCTTTCCTTCCTGTAATGAGTGATTCCTAAATTAAGCCTTTGTGTTATCACCTGATGCTATTTAATGAGCGCCACTTTACCCTCCAGGCTTTCTCTCCCAGCTCTCGGTTTGTCTGCTGCTACTGCCATTCATTATAAGGACATCCTTCTTCCTGGGAAACCTTAAACTAAATAGATGGTATGAGACAGGGTAGCAGGAGTTACACGCCAAGTCACAGTTATCCACTGCAATGAGCGTCACCAATAACCTCAAAGTCTGTATGAAAGAACTGATGACACTACACCCTGACACCCTGAAACCAGTCCCCTAAAATACTATCCTGTAACCAGAGCACTAAACATTGAATATTGCCTGACTGGTGGCAGGAGCACAAGACAGGCCAAACAAAACCATGTACTAGTCCTGTGTGGGAGCAGGTCCAAGTGCCAGGTGTCTTCACGCTGACACAGGCAATGCTGCAAGAACTGCTTTGTTGGGGCCACCCATGCATTTGGTGTTCACTACCAACATCTAGGTATAAAATCCTCCTTGGAGAGACCCCTTTTAGCTCTCACAATAAGCTCTGGCTGACACTATCACAGCTTAAGATAGGAATCCCCTCTAATACCCCTTCCCTTGTGACTTTTCTGCATTTCAGACTTCCTCCTGCCACCAAGACAATCACCAGATTCTGTGAGAAACATTGCACATACTCCAGAAATAGTGTTTACTAAAGTCTACGGGGGGGGGGGGGGGCCGGGGGGGCGGGAAGTGTGCTCAATTAGTCAAATTTTCAAGTGCTAATATTTTAGAAAATACTAAAGAAAATGTCCCAAGTATAAAAACAATTTAATTACAAAATCTTTATGCTATTATGTTAAAAGCACTACTCTTGTGTATGTTTAAATTGTGACAGTACATGTTAAAAGGCAGGGAGGGGCATGGATGTCATCTGTAATGCATTTATTTAAAGATGATTTCTTCTCTTTCCTGGGAAGAATTCCAAATCAGAAGTCAAAGACAGATGTTTGGCTCCAGATGTTTTTGGAAATCACCAATGCACTTCTAAACTGAGAGTCGAGACCCAGACAGAGATGTTAAAAACATAAAATAGCTGGTTTATGATACCTTTAAATTAATTTCTTTTAGCATTAAAATGAAAAGAAGAACAGATGGTGAGGACTTAGTTTAAAGTGAGAAGCATTAAAATAATCTCAACTGGGAAGAGAGTTCCTATCAGGAATCTGTGCACCATAAGCAATGAGACAAGATTTTTAAAGTGGCTATTTAATAAGGGAATCTACAGCAGGACAGCTATGTTCCATACATAAACTGGAATATAGCAAATATATTTAGAATACCACGTTATGTAAGAAGGCTAGAAGTGGTAATGTGTTACCAAAAGAACAGAAACACTTTGTACATACACCTGTGTGTTTCTTCAAAATTACAGTCAGTGTACTGTTTAGTTTGCAGATTTCCATTTCATCAACACTCTTATAATTTCTATATGCCTCATACTAATGGATATAAAGGCAATGTGTACCTCCCAATGTAATAATGCTACGTAAGGTTTCTACATTTTGAGCAACTTGGTTTCGTTCTTTACTCTGCATTTTTTAAAGCAGAAGTCAGTAGCCAATTCATATGATTCCTACAAATAAGTGGATTTCCAAATCCACAAATACATTTCTTAGAACCATTTTTTCAACTGGCTTTGCTGAATTGAAGTGTAGATCACCGGTACCATACACTACAAAATAAAATTATCCTTGCACATCTATACATACTTCAATTCTCTCTTTTTTGTCTTCCCCCGACTGTTTGTGTCTGTGTCTGCATTGTTCAGAGTCCTAATGAATGGCATAAACTCTGCAGCTGTTGAACTCCAAATGCTGAGTCAGTAATTTTTGGCTAACAGGTTCTGACAATAACTATAATCTTATTGATAACTCCCAGTGAGAAAATGATTGTTAGTAATGGTAATGGAGACAGAGTTTGATGAAAAGGGTTGAGGCTGGCCCAGTAATAATAGCTGAGGTATAAAGTTTAAACCTCTTTATTGCATAGATGACCCCAATTACATCTGAAGACAAATAACACCCTTTACTCAAACACCTGGTACCAAATGTGGCCACTTCAAATTTCTCCCTCATGGGAGCATCTAATCATTTTGGGGTATTCAAACAATGAGCATTAATTGCTAGTTTTGTACTTGAGATGCTGGACCTCTCTGAAGTTGAGCAAATCATTTTTTTAAATGCTTTGGCTTATTGCGAATGATTTTTAAAAGCATTTCCATTAACTAATGATTGGCCAAAAAAATTAATAATACAAGCCAAGGTAGAGATTAGGCACATGACAGACAGTTCATGAAAAATGCAACGTGCTTTCTAATGGCACCTGAGTGTTCTAGTTGCATCAAAATGGACTGATGACTGTATTTATCCCAAAACGATAAAATTGCTAAAACCATGAGGACTTGCTGCTTGGCACTAACACTGTAGTTTACTTAGAACTAAAGCATAGAAGACATTTTAAATATATATAGGAATCCTGGAGGGAAACTGCAGGTCACTTCTTTCAGGTGGGCTATTGTACATCCACAGCAAAGGTACGAGGCCTCGCTCTGGACCTGGCTAAGAGGCCCCAGTCCTTAGCAATATACTTTGAGTAAGTTAGACATTTAAGCTAATGCTGTTTTGACATCTATAAAATACAGTAATAACTGTGCCTATTTTAAATTATTTAGTATGTGTGAGGAACCTGGAACCACAGCTAGCCTGTAACAAGTGGCAATCTATACTTTTATAATTAGGATTATGGGTAGAACAAAAAGCATCATAATATCTTTGTATCTCTTTAACGGAATAAAACCCACTGGTCATCTCTAATGAAGAACTGGGACAAACTCTGAAAGTGCTGCTGTCTTTTATGCTCTATACATTACTTACTTATTTAACTATCAGTGCAATACTTTCTTTTGCCATATTCCTGTCTTCTGCACACTCATAGTATAAAGGAGAAATTACAAGATATGAAGTTATGGCAGTCCTGCGAATTTGTTAGACGAGATTATGGTACAGTGAGGAGACTCAGGCTTAAAATAAAGAGAAGGTGTTCCAGGCTTTGTAAGAGGAGACGGGACAGAAAAGCTCATCACAATGATAAAGCATTGTAGGTAAAGCGTGGCCCAAACAAAGGCACCATCCTTCACCATTACAGTTACTAGCATCACCATACAATCTGTTGATATGAGATGCTCTCCAAGTGGGAGACAAGCCAGGTGACAGAAACTGGGATAGGGTGGTAAAAGACTCTGAATATGCTCTAATGCTCTAGAAACTCTTTGGGAGAATCTGAAACAGAGCAATGTAAGGGACACAGAGGTTCATATGATCTAATTGACTTTTTTCAGGACTTCACAGATAAACATATTGAGGAACACACTAAAGGGAGATAAAGAAGTAGAGAGAAACTGGTGGTGGTCACATATGTCCTAAGCACCTCTGTCAGTGTCCTCCATGGTATACCCAGAACTACAGTTTCAGCATCATCTGAACCCACCACAAATTTCAGTTTGGGAGTCATCCTCCAGAATAATTATGCCAGAATCTATCAAGTGTGAGAGCCTAACATGAGAAACAAGTTCCTCATGAGCATGATGTAGGACACAGTGTGAGGACCTTGGACCAAGAGCCAGAGCAGGGGACATATTTAAACCATCTGTGGAATACATGAGGCTTGTTGGGTAGGTGGGTGGATGGGTGATAGCTAAGCTGCTCAGCTGATGGACTGGTTGGGTTGGTTTTATTTAAGCAACGAGAGCTCTGTCAAATCTCAACCAAGCTAAGAACAATTAAGAAAGCGCTTTGGGGAAAGTAGTTGCAAATAAAGTTGTTAAGAAAAGGAAAGTATCTAGAGATAACCCTATACCTTCCCCTTAAGAAGACAGGAAGACACTTGTGGCTGACGTAGTTAACCTTCTTTTGCCATCTTGTTGTGAGCCCATTCTTTGTTCCAATAGCCAAGCCAGATGTCTTCCTCTAAAAGTAAATAGGACTCGACCACCTACATTACATTTGTTTTCCTCTTCCTAGGAAGAGTTTTCCTCTACTAGTCACATAGCTAATTATTCATGCAGAAAGACTGTGTATCTACTTCAAATAGAAGACACCCATGTTAGCTGGGTCAACTCCTAAAGGAAAAAGCCACAGCACTGAGACACTCAGCAGTGTAGCTGGGTGGCTGACCACATTGTTTCTTGTGTCCTAGTTGGCTTTTTATTGCTGTGACAAAACACCATGACCAAAAGCCAAAAATAAAAAAATAAAATAAAATAAAAACATGACCAAAAAGTTGGAAGGAAAGGATTTATTTTGCTTACACTTCCATTTAGCTACTCATTATCAAAGGAAGTCAGGACAGGAACGCAAACATGGTGGGAACTTGAAGGCAGAAGCTGACGCAGAGGCCATGGAGGAGTGCTGCTTACTCTTGCCCTGCATGGCTTGCTCAGCCTGCCTTCTTACAGACCCCAGGACTGCCAGCCCAGGGATAGCCCAACCCACAAGGGGCTGGGCCCTCCCTCATCAATAACTAATTAAGAAAATGCTCTCCAGGCTGGACCGCAGCAATATCTTAATGGAGGCAGTGTCTCAAATGAGGATTCCCCCTCTCAAATGACTACAGCTTGTGTCAAGTTGACACAAATCCTGACAGCGTGTCTTACATTGCTGCTGTTTCTTGGGGATGCTGAAGGGTAGAGCACAGATCTGGAGTTAAGGGCATTGCACAGAGCCATCCTGCATTCCTTAAGAGATGCCTGTGGTTAATTCCAAGGGCATCTGCAAGAGAAAGCTGTTAATGGCCATTTCCAGAGCACTGTACATTGAAAAGAAAAAGCAAGAACCTTTTCCTCTGCCCTCCTCCACTGCTCTTTGTGTCCCTTACTAGCAGAAGCTAATTGTGATCCTCTGTCACACAACAGTGGGCTGGGGATTCTGTTCCAGTACATAAGAAGAAATCCTTCAAAGGCGGGACTGAAGAAGACAGCTAGGAATTCCATGGCTGGCACACAGAATAAAGGACACTTTCCATAGGAAATCTTTCCTGATCCTTACTGATGACGAAAGTAAGTTCTATGCACATTCTCTCAGTGATGTTGATGTTCCAATCCCTTAGACTACCACCCCCTAGTTACAAGTCTGCCCTGCTGGACCATGGCTCAAGAAGGGCAGGGACTACATCTGATGCGCTAGTCAGTGTCTCCTTGACATCCACAGATATGGCTGGATAGAGCTGGTGACTGTGTGTGTTAAATGCACCAGACATCTCATCGACCATTGAAGTATGAGATGATTAAAGTCAATCCTTTCCCTCTAACAACTAGTAGATTACAGAGGGAAAAAAATATGAGTTATGTATAATTCTTGGCAAACTAGGAACACTGCCAATACACACTTTATTTTACAGCATTTGTTATGCAAGCTTTAATTTAATGTGTCAAACACATAGCCAAATGAAAAGCATCCCTAGAAGAGCTAAGAAAAGCAAATCATAGTGTCCTTAGGAGTTTGATAACACTTCACAAGAATGTAGTGCACCAGCTTGTTAACACTCACACACTAAAACAATGATCATCTTCCCACATCACAGCTCTACCCAGGACAAGTTCGTGCTTATTTCCCACATGATCAACTGTCCCAACCTCATTTAGTTTAGTATTCAACAGTACATACAAAGCACCTACCTGCCACATTGGCTGCTTCAAGTTCTTCTGATTTGGATCTCAGTGTGAGGTCTAGTTAAGTCACATGTTATTCTCTGATAAGTCAGGTACAAGTCTCCTGTCTATTCTTGGGCTGTAATATATAAATTTTGCCCAGGACGAGTTTGCTATAAAAAGATAGATACGAAAGTATTCTTTTCTCCAAATATCTAAATCATGGAATGAATATCTCTTCCCCAGGAATGTTAAATGCCCCTTAACAAAATCTTAATTTCCCCCTTTGACTCCATGTTTTTTTGGGGGTGTTCCATTTTTGTTCTGTAAATCATGTATCTCTTCTGTATAAACTATAAAATATCTTAGTTTCTGGTAATCTCTAAAACAGTGACACTATTCCACATTCTAAGTCTTTGGATCTTTAATTGCAAATGTTTCTATAAAATGATTAACTAAAAAGCTACTGGTGATTATATTTGGTGCAACTACAGAAAGGACTATTTGAATGGACTGAAAGGCAAAGGCCATATTTGCTGGTTTGTATATTTCTCCATAGTTATTTGTATATTTCTCTATTCCTCACTGTGATAGGCTATTCAATGTCTAGCTGCTAAATGACACAGTAAAAAGGAAAAGCTGGTGAACAGAGTAATGAAATATACAGTACATGATGAAAAAGTAGAAAATAGGAAGACCTCATTGGAGAGGACAGGGACCAGCAAGCAGTGGAAACAGGAGCACAGGGGAGGGCACTGGGAAAGGAAGTCAAATAAGAGCAAAGTATAATGACCAAATATTAGTAACATGCCATAACAAAGCTCACTATTTTGTATACTATCATTAAAACATAGTGAATCCGAGCCAGTCATGGCAGGAAAAATAATCATAGAAACGTTAACAACGTATTATTTACTTGACAGAGCATCATAATTCTGTTAATGCAAAGTTACATAAACAAGCTGGCTAGGGCAACATTTATTCTCCAAAATGAAGCAGGCTCCCTATGTTGGAACGTTTCCCATACCCTCAGAAACCCTAACTAGAAATGCTATTTTCCACATTTTTGTTGTTCCCCCTGAAACATACACACACACACACACACACACACACACACACACACACACACACTGCCACTTTTGCTGCTGCTAGCATCAATACTATGCATATGAAAGATGACAACAAATGTGAAATCTAGAAAAATAAATCACTCCACTTCCTGTCAAGGTTAAACAAGAAGACTAAATGTTGCTATAATTGGTACTTGGTACTGCAAAGTTAGGGGATCCTGTGTGTAGAGCAAGAGAGTTTAGTTTAGCCCCTCAGCCAAACTAGGAAAATGGAGACTTCAAGGCCTCTTCTTTCTTTTTTTTTTTATTAATTTATTTTTAATGTATTCACTTTACATCCTGATTGTAGCACCTTCTCTTGTCTCCTCCCTGTCCCACCCTTCCTCTAGCCCCATCCCCCTTCCCCTAGTCCTCAGAAATGGGGAGCCCTCCTCCCCTAATATCTGACCCCAGCCTAGCACAGCTTATCAGGACTGCCAGCATCCTATTCCTCTGGGAGTATATACCATATTTCTCTTTCTGGGTCTCAGTTACCTCACTCAGGGTTAGCAAATTTCAAGATTTCCTTGTTCTTAATAGCTGAATAATATTCCACTTTGTAAATGTACCGAAGTTTCTTTATCCATTTTTTGGTGGAAGGACATCTTCATTGTTTCTAGATTCTGAGCACAGAAATGCTAAGATCTCACTGTTTCTTGTGAATCCCATACTGTGGGCCTGAAATGCAGGAGGATTTCTAGTTTATTCCAGGATGGCAGATGACCCACACATAGTGCAGTTAAATATGGTGGTCTACTGCACCTATGGCCATCAAGCACTTGAGGTGTAATTGAATCAAACTCAGAAGTGCCTTAAATGTAAAACACACATGATCCAACAACATGTGAATAAATAAGAAAGGCATCTCACCCATGTTTATTAATAAGTGCTGTAACATTTTTAGAATGTTTATTTAAATAGAGCTTTATGCATGCTAGACAAGCATTCTATCACTAAGCTACATCCACAACTCATAATTTTTTTTTTTTTTGAGTAAGGATCTCATTGTATACTTTAGAATAAAAGGAATTCACTATGTGTCTCAGGTGGGCCTCAAACACTCAACCCTGCTACCTCAGCCTCCTACATGTTGACATTACAGGCTTATGCTGCCACACCTTGCTTAAATGTACTTCTAATACTATCTTTTTTTTTTTCCATTCTCTAATGCAGCTACTTAAAAAGTTTTAATGATGTGGCTTTGCATGGACAGCTCCCATTCTATTTTTCCTGGACAACGTCTATCTATATCGGCATCTATCTTTTAGGTGGAGAACCCCAATGCTGTGCCTGACTGACACTCAGAGTGAGGCACGTTTTAGTTCTCCCCGCACCCAGGACTGAGTCTGATAGAATGAGGTAGCCATCTGATCTGAATCTTCTTTTAACTTCACTAATAAGGCAACTTGGCCCAAATAGTTGGACGCCATGGAACACGGATGGAAACTGCCCCCTATTGTTTCAGAAAAGAGATTTGGCCATGGAGGGCAGCATCTGAGAGAAAGCCTGTTCCACCAAGGTTATTTAGCTTCACAAAGCTTGCCTTTGGAGACTATAAACAAAAGGTATGAGTAAGCCAGAATTTTTAAATGACCTCTTCATCTTACTTAAGGACTTGGTTGCTGCGATGAAACACTATAACCAAAAATAAGATGAAGGGGGAAATGGTCTGTTTCAGCTTACACTTGCAGGTAACAGTCCACCACTGGGGGAAGTCAGGGTGGAAAGTCAAATAGGGCAGGAATCTGGAGGCAGGAGCTGATGCAAAAGTCATGGAGGAGTGCTGCTTACCAGCTTGCTCATCGTGCCTTGCTAGGTCTTTCTATAGAACCCAGGACCACCAGCCCAGGAATGGAACCACCCACAATGAGCTAGGCCTTCCCAAACCAACAACTAATTAAGAAAATGCCTTACAGCCAGATCTTATGGAAGGATTTCCTCCGTTGAGGTTTATTCCTTTCAGATACTTCTAGCTGTGTCAAGTTGACATAAAACTAGCCAGTATACTCCTTCATTTCAGTTACTAAGGAAGGGAATGTGGAGGCTAACACTTCCCTTTTGGCTGACTTGACAGACCTAATAAAGGCTTGTAACTCTAAAGTTTCTATTGAGGAAATAAAAGGATAATAATAGTACCAATACACAGTGTTTTTAAAGCAGAGGTCCCTGGTCACTGCTGCTCTTCTCACAGAACCTCTTTTCCTTTCTTTTGGTTTTTCAAGACAGGGTTTCTCTGTGTCGCACTGGTTGTCCTGAAAGTCCTCTGTGGATCAGGCTGACCTCAGATTCAGAGATTTGCCTGCCTCTGCATTCTGAGTGCTAGGACTACAGTGTTTTTGTTGTAATTAAAGATGTTTACTAAGCACTCACAATCCTCAGCAGCTGTTACTTCTTTCTCTTTTGTTTTTTTTTTGGTAGTGGTGGTGGTTTGGTTTGGTTTTTGAGATTCACAATGTGACCCTGGTGGTCCTAGAGTGCACTATATAGACCAGGCTGACCTTGAACTCACAGAGGTCCACCAGCCTCTGTCTCCCAAGTGCTGTGGTTAGAGGCAAGTACCACCACACCCAACAAGCTATTATTTCTCAGCAGCATCATTAATATTTCACCCAGGTTTAGGATAATAGTGATTATTGATTTTAATAGATGAGAAAAGGAGGACTGGAGAGATATGCTCAGCAGTTGACTGTACCTGCTGTTCTTCCAGAAGACTGGAATACACTTCCCAACACACAGATCAAACAGCTCACAACTGCCTGTAATCCCAGTTCTGCATGGATCTAACATCCTTTTCTGTATTCCTCTGGTAGTCACATATATATATATATATATATATATATATACATACATACACACACATATATGAATAAACATTAAAGAATATCTCTTTTTTTTTCACAACCATAAATATAAGAATATCTCTTTTTAAAAGGTTGAAAAATGCAATCTTGAACAGGGTGCAAATCTATAGGACTAAAAGTTCTGCAACTTTATAAGTAACTTCCTCATCTTCTTTTGTGATCTGTATATATTTTGGAAAAAAAACAGACAATGTATTCATTAGACTATGCAGCCCAGCAATAATACATCCTGTGCAGAAACACAAGCACAGACTTTGAGTAAAGGATCACAGCACACAGAACAGCACCGGAAAGCCACCTGTATACTCTTTCCTCCACTTCTTACTTCCACTTAGTAAGAACAGTGTATCCAAGAAGCACTTGAAAGTGTTGTTTTGAGCATTCAGTGTATATGACTTTCCTGATTCTGCTATAACACACTACTGACTGTAGTGCTTTCAGGGGATATGCATGCAGTATTCTCTTACAGTTCTGCAGGTCAGAACTCCAAATTCAATTTCACTGAACTAACACCAAGGTGCTGATGAGACTGTTTTCCTTCTGGAGGCTCTGAATTGGTTTCTTTGCACTTTTCAGCTTCTGGTAACCAACTGCATACCTCAACCTGTAGACCATCTGTACACCTCAGCCTGCAGCTCTTTACCTTCAGAATACACCTCTTCAATATCTACTTCCATCGACATCTCTCCTTCTCCCTGATCCCAGGAATGACCGCCATCCTCTTATCCACGTGACCCACATGGACCATTCTCCATTCATAGATCCTAAATGTAGCCACCCCAGCAAGGTGCCTATGACATATAAACTAACACGCACCATTCTACAGACAGAGTGTGGGCAGACTTGAGAGGACCATCAGGAATCACAAATTCCAAAATAAAAAGTTTAATATATGGGCTACAGAGATGGCTCAATGGTTAAGAGCACTGGCTGCTCTTCCAGAGGACCTGAGTTCAATTCCCAGCACCTACATGGCAGCTCACAACTGTCTGTAACTCCAATCCCAGTAGATCTGACACCCTCTTACAGATATGCATGCAGGCAAAACACAAATGCACATAAAATAAAAATAAAATTTATAATAAATACACATTTTAAAATTTTTTTAATATATTAAATTACAATATGATTGTTAATATAAGACACTGAAATTAAGCTGAAAGTCTCTGGCATCCATAAAGCGTTATAATACAATCTCTATCACAGAGACACTAAATTCAGCACCAATAAAGCCACTTCCACCACAGGCTTTCTTGCAACCCCTGCTCTCTCCCTGTCCTAACCTCTCCCTGTCTTCCAGAAGGCCCCTGCAGAAGCACATGCTTTTTTATTGTTTGTTTTGTGGTTTTGAGAAAGGGTCCTACAGTGTAGTCTTAGCTGGCTTAGAACTCACAATGTAGACCAGGCTGGTCTCTAATTTACAACAGTCTTACTGCCCCTGCTGGGTACTGGAATTGTATCCATGTACCACCATACCTGAGGACACAGTCACTTTCTCTACCAGTTCTTCTCACTGTCCTACATGGTCAGCTGGTGTCCTCCTTATCGCTGCCACTCTCTTTCCCTCACCCCTATCATGTTTCATCTCTTATGACACGCATTATCTTCGCGCTCCCATTTGAGTATCTTAGAAACTCCAGAATAACACTTGGTACCTTTTTAGTTCATCACGGTACTTAACATGACTTAGCATGTCCTCAGGGAGCATCGATGGAATTGCCTCCTAGTTCAGCAGCTAGTATGTGACACAGATTATTAGGTACAGATGAGCAAGCTCCCACTGACTGAGTAACAGGGAGCAGAATTCCCTCTCATCTTAAATAGATAGAAAGCCACACAAGTCACAGGCAATAACAACGTTTAGGGAGTTGTATGCAGGCACATGACATAGGACAGGAGGTACTTTCCAAATCCCAACGTGGGGGCCTAAGAATTTAGCCCAGTTGAAAAGACAGAGATCTAAGTCAAAAAGGACAAGGTAAAGAAAACTCACTGGAAATCAGAGCTCCTCAATCTGCTGATTTAAAGTACCACCCCCCCCATGCAAGCGCACCCCAGGTTTAATGGCACATGCCCTCAACCTCAGGAGGCTGAGGCAAAAAGAGTGCCAATTTCATCCCAGGCTGGTCCACCTTGTCCTAAAAACAAACTGCTGGAGCTGAAGAGATGGCTCAGTAGGGAAAGTGGTGGCTATGCCTGAGTTCATATTCCCAGCACCTATATAACAGCAGGGCCCAGCAGAGGGTGCCTCTAGTTCCCAGGGCTGGGAGGCAGAAGGAGAATGATACTGGACACTCACTGGCCACATCATCCAGCCAAACAGTTAGTCCTAGGGTCAGTGAGAAACCCTATCTCAAAAATTCGGTCAAGAGCAACAAAGAAAGACATTGGATATCAGTCTCCGGCATCCATACACACATGCACAAGTGTGTGCCCCTGTATACTCACATGCATACACGGCATCCATACACACATGCACAAGTGTGTGCCCCTGTATACTCACATGCATATACCACACTTACACACACATGCATACATACTCCTCAGATCCTCACTAAAGACTGAACCTTGCAGGAAACAAAATTACTGAAAGCAAAGGAACATGCACTGAGAAAGCTATAATTCATGTACTCAGTAACCAGAGGAGAAAGACACCTTAAGATCTGAAACCCACCCCCCAAAAAAGTATTGGAATGAAGACTGAATTATGCTAAACAAAAGGCTGTTCTAGACTCTACCAAACAAAGCGTAAAAGCAACCTCTAGAGAATACAAATGGTTATAAGTAACTGCATTTCAGAATCTAGTTTAGCACCATTTAAAGAAACACAATAAAACCCAGCATCCAACATCATCACATCATTCACAATAAACAGTGATATCTACCGTTCTATAACAATTTGCCACAAAATGGGAGCAAGAATATATGACCCATAATAGAGATCAATTAACCCAGGATGGTTTCGCAAATAACAGAAGTGACAGAATTAGTAAAGATGCTGAAACATCTATGATTATGTTTACTACCAAGAATATAGTCAGAAACTTGAATGTAATTTAGTGAGAGGGAAAATTACAAATAACTCATACAGGCAATTTGAATATCAAATACATAATATCTGAACTGAAAATCACGGGGTGGGTGTAAAAGGACGCTGTTGTAATTATCAATGTACCATTCTAACTATTAACCATAAGTCACTGGATCATCCTTGTACATGGAGATAAAAAAGAAAGAAAGAAAGAAAGAAAGAAAGAAAGAAAGAAAGAAAGAAAGAAAGAAAGAAAGAAAGAAGTACAATGGTGACCAGAAGGGGAAAAACCACTTTGTCTATGATATATTTATTTTTTATTTTTCAAGACAAGGTTTCTCTGTGTTATAGTCCTGGCTGTCCTGGCCTCAGCTAGTAGACCAGGCTGTCCTTAAACTCACAGTGATGTGCCTGCCTCTGCCTCCCGACTGCTGGGATTAAAGGTGTGCCCCACCACACCCAGCATCTATGATATTTTTAAACTGGGAGGCCCAAGGCATCACCACTGTGCCATGAAATTGAGGCAATCCAGCTTCACAGACACGAATGTTACAAATGATTGAGGCATGTCAGAATCAGTGAATTTAATTAAAGATATGATGTGAACAAAGAGTGTCCATTAGACAAGAATTCAGTCTTGGCACGTGATAGTTGTTGCACCAATTTGCTTAATTAGATCAGTACTTTTAAAACAATTTGTATAGCATAGGATTAAAGGGCTGAATTTCAAAGGATTGAGCAGAAGCCACAATCATGGTTTCAAACAAATCATCTGCAAAAAAAAAAAAAAAAGTTGTAGGCTGAAAATAGCAATTAGCAGCTCACAGAGAAAAAATATTTAATGGGCACTATTTCTATCAATTGAAAAACCATGTATAATATGGGTTTGCCTGAATCACTGGTAAGTTAACCTTCACCAAATTTTTTAGAGTGGGAGCAAACTGCCCCTCTTATTTATTTCAGAACTCATGGGCTTCAAATAAAAATTGATCTCAGGTGCAAAACCACTGTGCGTTATTTTGGTTGGAAAAGGAGAATAAATACCAGGCAGAGAGGATAAACCTTCTACTCTTGTGCTTTAGAAAAGTCTGTGGATATACAGAATCAGTCCCTAGAAACTGACTTGGTACAGTTATCTTCACTTAAAGACTTAATTCAAAACTCCATAGAAAATACATTTCATAAATTCAAAAAACAAACACCTTGGTCACCAACCATGCTCATTCCTCTTCCTGAAAGAGGAAAAAGTATTTAGGAGGGAAATAATTCCATCAAGAAGGTAACTTTTTAAATCTTAGCTTTAAATGAATTACCCCCTTTCATTTATAGCAAACTTGCTTGAAAGGCATCCAGCGAACAGGTGACTAGCCTTGCATTAGCTGGTATCTCCTTATCTGTGCTGGCTCGTCTTTTGTCAGCCTGACACACAAACTAGAGTTATCTGAAAGGAAAGAACCTTAATTGGGAAAATGCCGCCATAACACCCAACCCTAAAACATTTTTAAATTAGTGATTGGGGGTGGAGGGCCCACACCATTGTGGGTGGTACCATCTCTGGGCTGGTGGTCCTGAGCTCTACAAGAAAACAGACTGAGCAAGCCACAAGGAGGTAGCCAGCAAGCAGCACCCCTCCATGGCTTGCATCAGCTCCAGCCTCCAAGTTCCTGCCTGGCTTGAGTTCCTGTCCTGACTTCTTTCAGTGATGGACTACAATGTGGAAGTGTAAGCCACATAAACCCTTTACTACACACCCTGCTTTTTGATCATGGTGTTTTGTCCCAGCAAAAGAAACCCTGAGACACCACATGAAACTGCCTCTTTACCCCTCACAGATGTGCCAGTTTGTTATCATGAAGTTCTCCAAAATCTTAATGTGTCTGACCCAGAGAATATGTGAGTGTTAAACTACAGTGCACTCCACTTAAAAATTAATATAGCCTCTCTATTCCAATTATCCCCCACAATGCTCCAAGTGAGTACACTGTTCTCAAGACAGAGGCCAGTAAGACATACGATGGACGTTACAGTGACGCTCAAAATCCTCTTCCTCCAAACGGAATAACTAGCAGCAGCAGCAGGAGAGAGAGGGAGAGAGAGAGATAGAGATAGAGATAGAGAGAGAGAGAGAGAGCGGAGAGGAGAGAGATGAGGGAGAGAGAAGAGAGAGAGAGAGAGAGAGAGAGATAGAGAGAGAGAGAGAGAGAGAGAGAGAGAGAGAGAGAGAGAGAGAGAGAGAGAGAGAGAGAGAGAAACGGTGTCTTAAAGAAAAGTAGAGATCACTTTTCTAAGGCTATTAGTTAAAGCCTTGGAAGCATTCTGTGTGCCTAACCTACTTTCTCCGGGACAAAAGCTGTTACAAGCTGGTTTTCTTTTGATGGAAGTCGCGTAGTCTAAGTTTGATGGTGCATATCAGATAATGAGCTAATACAACTCATATTAAGTTCATGTGAATTGTTTAATGTTGGTCTAAACAAAGACCCACATAGCCAAACAAGCGTTTGCAGAAACTGGATCAAATAGAATGTTTCCCATGAAATAAAAGTGAGGTGCAGTTGTGCTCATTAGCTACATAAAAAGTAATCACAGTCACATTCTAAACCTTGTGTTCACCATGTTGGTCCACCGGCCCTACCTGAGTAATCCGCAGGCACTTTAAGCCTCCTTGTCTAACCCCAAATCTCCACCCACAGGCTACTCAAACTCTGTTCCTCCAAGTTTTTTCAGGAAACAGTGCACGGTGGGTTCCAGACCTCAGCTTGCCTTTCTATGCACGAGCCTGAGGCTCTGCTGCCACTCCCTCCGGTGTTCGACACCCGCACCCCTGCGCACCGCGACCTCACCCTTCTCCAAGGACCGCCGCCCTGCCTCTGCTCAGACTTCTGGGCCTCGCAACAGATTGCTCTCAGGACTCCCAATCTCAGTCAGCTGTTTGTTCCTTTGTTCGCACTGTACCCACACCTCAGGCCGAAGCCAGCTCCTACCTTTTCTGGAACTTCACAGTACCCTCACTCCACAGGTCCCAAGAAGAGCTGACCCCACGTGACCTGCTATTCAAGCGGCCTTGATACCATGGGTTTCGCATCAGCAGATTCAATCAACCTGAGTTCCTGAGTGCGAGATGCCACTATGGCTGCACTTGACGTATATAGTTTTCATTATTCTTCTCTAAATGATATAATAGCTAACTACTCGCCATATACATGGTGTTATGTATTTTGTGCCACCCTGAAAATGCTATATACTTTGAGGAATTCTCGCCTTCGTCGTTTGGCGCTTCTGAAACCGGGCTCCAAGCACACTGAGGAGCAGTTGTGGCTATTTGCCCTTTCTTCTACCAGTACATTCGTCTCATCACAATGGGACTTCGAGCCATTCTTCCTCACCTAAAAAACAACGTCAAATAGTAAATGATCAGCAAACACCGACGGAAAAAAAATGTAGCCACAGCTATTTTGATTGGATAGAAAGTGGATCCCAAGAACGTGATCTTAAGCATATTTTTCCACTAATGTGTTCACCCCTGCTTTGAACAGGCTCTGTGTTGAAGCATCTAGAATGTTCTGAGGGAGCTGCTATTTAGCGACGCGATGCAACAGATCTCTACATTCTTCTCACAGAAACAAAGATCCCGGAAGGGGCGTTTGTATAGCAACAAGTCACTCTCATCTCTGTGGATTCTCGTAGGGCAGACACAGTACTGCTTGCCAGAGCGCATCCCATCAATACTTGTTTTAACGGTTTCTAAGATTTGTAAGGTTACACAGAGAGACCCTGTTTCGGACAATAAAACAAAACAAAAAACAAAATAAACAAACAAACAAAAACATCTAAAGTGTCTGGAATGGGGGAAGTCTGTGATCTATAATTTTGGAAAATACCAATCAAGAAATTATCATTAGCAATTTGCCTGGATTTAGAATCAGCACAGAAACACACTTGTAGGTATGTTTAAGAGGGTGCTTCAAGACAGTTTAGCTAGTGGAAGAAAGACAACACCCACTGACCATGGCCAGTACTACCCCATTGACTGGGTCCCAAACTGAATAAAGGAGTTAAGTATCACCATTCATCTTTTTCTGCTCCACAACTATAGACCCGGTACCACCAGACTCACACATCTGCCTCCATACCACCCCACCATGAAGGACTGACTATACCCCAAGAGCTAATACAAACCTTCCTTCCTTTACATTTGTATTTTGTCACAGCAATGAGTACGGTAACTAATACAGAAAATTGGTACTAAAGAATGAATTTGTTGCCACAACAAAGCCTGTTGTGTGATTCTTGGGCATTTGGAGAAGCTTTTTAATCCTAGGAGAGAGAGAGAGAGAGAGAGAAGAGAAGAGAAGAGAAGAGAAGAGAAGAGAAGAGAAGAGAAGAGGAGAGGAGAAGAGAAGGGAAGAGAAAAGAAGAGAGAAGAGAGACAGAGACAGAGACAGAGAAAGCAACAAGCAGAGTAGGAAGGAAAGAAGGGCATCTTGGTGAAGAAAGGAGCAAGAGCAATATTAAGGCTGTGGAATAGTGGCTGCTGAGAAAGCCGCTGATAGTTACTGCCAGAACTGAACACCACTATAGAGAGACCTACTGGCTGCACTGGGACAAAAGAACAGGGGCCTATGGGACAAGACCCTATTCACTAAAGATTTCTTTAACTAGTGTAAATGCATGTTAATTTTAAAGGAGAAGGCCTGAACCAACAATGGGGTTGAGGGCTTCCCAACTCAGAATCAGCTTCTTTAAAAGGGTTTCCCCAGGTTCAGTGCACAGACACACTGTGTGGTCCCATGTGGTCCCAGTTCTACTGGCACAAACAACGAAATAAGGCAGACATGGAAGACTGAACAAGCATTCCAGAAAGCCTCTGAGGCCAGTTGATGTGTGTAATTGTCTTATTCCATGCAAGGAGCTCCTGAAACACCATAGCATGAAGTAGATAAAGCAAGGCCTAAGTTGTAAAGGAGACCCCAGGAGAGATGCTGGGACCACGGCTGTCTGATAAGAAAGACTGCAGACACAGAGTGAAACTGACCCAAGAGAGAGATACACAAGTAGCAGAACTGAAGAGGAAGGGCTGGTAGAGGACTTGAGAGTAGAAATAATTTTATCATAAGGCCCAGATATGGAACATTGAGATGCAGATCACAGACTGAAGGAAAAGGAGAGAGAGCTTACAAGCTTTCAGCCCTGATCCAAGGCCAGCCATTGCACATGTGAGCAGCCACCTCAGGCTCCTGCTACTGTGATGTCTGCCATGAGGGACTGTACTTTTAAACAATGCCAAGACAAACTTTTCTTCTCTTAAGTTGGTTTTTTGTCATATATTTAGTCAGAGCCATGATTATAGTAACTAACACCAGCAAAGGATTTAGCATTTCATCTGCATGCCTTGAGGTGCTTCCGAAAGGCTTGAGCAGGGAACACCAGGACATGACCCATTTCACTAGATGCATCCTTCCAGAAGTGGAGGCGGCCACCGAGTTGCATGTATCTAAAGGCAGGATGGCAGGATGAGAGAAAATGATGGGGAAAATTAACCCCGAGACTCTGAGGAACTGCCTGAATGAAATGTCCATTTCCCAATATCTAAAATCTAATAGTGTGAAGGTTTTGGAGGGAAAGGCAGAATATTGACACTCATTTGAGCATGTAATTTTTTAAAATAATTCTTGTCATCCAAATGTAAATGTCAAGTCAGTAGACAGACGTCAATACCACCCACTTGATCTACCTGAGTCAGAATGTGCCAAGAAAGCACATATGAGATTGAGGCTGTGCCCTGATCAGACACTCAAGTTGCATGTTCCAGGAAGGACCATGTATGAGAGGGGTTATACTGAATGGCATGACTGAATTTTATATCAGAACAATGCCTTGGTGACATGGGAAAGTGCTGTAAGGAAAGCAATGTTTAGATTCTAATAACATACATAATAGCATACATAATTGTATTCATGTTACATAGCAAAAAAGTCCTTCATGCTATTTCACATAAAAATAAGTTGCTCCACAGTCAACAAAGAAACTAGTGTGAAGATAAATTTAGTGGGTCGGTAGCTTAAATGTTGTCACCTCCTATAAGCCTCTAAGGCCCTGTTGTCACTGTTGCATCCATATGTCTACCACATTCCTGGTAAATGACTCTGGAATACAGAGGGCTTTTTAATAAATACACTCAGACTCACTCAGAGGTGCGCATTAAGGTAGAGTAGCATGCGTCTACAAAAGTGGTCTTCTTTTCTCTTCCTTGAGTAAGAAAACAACATAGCTTAACAAGCAAATATTAAAGGTTAGCCTTAAAAGATTTTAAAATTCTTAAATATTTTTGATTTTGCTTTTTGTTTTTCAAGACAGGTTTTCTCTGTGTAGCCCTGGCTGTCCTGAAACTCTTTCTGTAGACCGGATGGCCTCAAACTCAGAAATCCTCCTGTCTCTGCTGTAATTATAGTTGTGCACCACCATGGACTGGCCATAAAATTCTTAATTTTTAACCTCAGATTTATTTGTTCCCATATTTAGCACATTTTTTTCTTTTAGGCTTAAGTAAATGCTGTCTCATGCTACCTTAGCCATAAGAACTGCTGGTACTAAAAATATGCGAAATATCTCCAATGAAACTGTATTTTGTATGAAGATGCTAATGCAAGAAAGGATAAAATCATGTGTAGTAGTTTAATTCATATTTATTTGGGCTATAAAAACATAATTCAAAATCTGTGCCTAGAATTGCCACGATTCATGATTAAAATAGTTTCCTTCCATGAGATTTAAACAAAACTCTTATTGTGTCCTAATGTGATCCACAGAACCATCTTTTCTTGTACTTAAATTTGTTATTCACAAAACAATTTAATATATATTATTTTATTTCAGCTTTAAGAAACACTGTGAAGAAGGAGATATTGCAGCAGCAACAGGAATGGAAAGGAACTTTCTATGTGTTTGTCTTTCTGAAAATTTAATTCCCTGAAAGAGCTGAAGACCTAGTATATTTCATGAATCTCAAAGGTAAAGCATTAAGAATCACAGCATGGCCAAGAGAAAGGGGAAAGCTTTCTACTGACCTGAAAAGCAGTGAAGCTCATCAGAGTACTGCTAAAACTAACAACCTCTCCCATAGCTACCAAACTCAATGCTTTTTATTTTCCTTAGAAGTCCAAGTCTTTAATTTTAGTAATTGTCCTGTGTTGACCTAATTTTTCAATATTAAATTTTTTTTTCTTGGAGTGTGTGTGTGTGTGTGTGTGTGTGTGTGTGTGTGTGTGTGTGTGTGTGTGTGTGTAAAGGTTTACTTTCTGTAGCTAAAAATCTAAGATTGGGGGAGCCAATCTGTTTGGCCTTGGGGGGTGTCTTTGAAGAACAGCACCATGAGAAGGGTAGGTAAAGACTGATACATG
This sequence comes from Acomys russatus, assembly GCF_903995435.1. Taxonomy (NCBI): domain Eukaryota; kingdom Metazoa; phylum Chordata; class Mammalia; order Rodentia; family Muridae; genus Acomys; species Acomys russatus. The sequence continues at coordinate 26,009,760 of NC_067138.1, forward strand.
GCGCAATAGAAGGTTGGAGAGACCAGGAGACCAGCTTTGCCCTCTTAGAACAGCTACTCTCCTTGAGAAACACATGAGCAGCACCAATCTCCGCTGAGGGCAGAATTTCTCTGATCTAATTACCTTAGTGAGCTCTACCTATTCAAGGCTCCTCCATCTTTCAACATCTTTCACATCAGGAACCAGGTCTCCACCATGGACCTATGGAAGACACTCCCAAACCATCCTCATCCAAAACAGAGCAGCCACTTAGCAGCCACTCAGCTTTCCAGTAACCTTCCATTTTTATGTTCCTTACAGAAAATAAGAAAAAGGAGACAGAAGAGTTAAGCCCACTCTGTTTGTTTCTCTGGTTATATAAAAAGCAGTGAGTCAAAGAGGGAGTGGGACCTTAAGGCTGCAACTAGATAGATCAGTGTCATGGGAGAAATGAGAGGCATCACTCTACCATACATGGAATAATTTTAACCAAGAGGAATAAGCAAGGAAAGAGGAATAGGAAAGTACACAAGATCAGCAGACTGGCTCGGTTTACATAATATAAGGCCCTTTTGTTTCCCGGAAAATGTATTCTCAAGGCATTTCATGATTTTGATCAGCTTCAGAAAAAAAATATTACTTATGTTTCCAAAAGAGGACACCTTACTTTTGTTAAAAAAAAAAAAAAAAGAAAGAAAGTAATTGTATGTATGTGTTATATATACACAGTGCTGTGTTTCATAAGGACACTTTAACAGCAGTATACATCAGAAGTTGAGTGTATCCCTCATGTGTACCTAGGATTCCTATTTGTCAACCACTACCTCTCCTATTAGTCACTTTGGTTCCCCAAGACAATTTCGTCTTTTACTTTCATGTCATACATGCACACATACATTATTTTATGTATCTGTATAAAATCTAGGGGCCACAAATGAGCGAGCGTGTGATGCGTGTTTTTTTGTGGTTGGCTCAATCTGCTTTAAATGGCTGTCTCCAGTTGTTTTACTTTCATTTTCCTGCAAACAACATAAAATCATTTTTCAGAACTAAAGAAAAGTCTTCTGTGTGTATATGCTGCACACTCTTTATCCATAAGTGGGTCGGACACTCTCCCAGTTTATTTCCTGTTGCTGTGATGAACACCATGACCAAAGGCAACTTGGGGAGGAAAGGGTTTATTTGGCTTCCATATTACAGGCCATCATTGAGTGAAGTGGAGGCAGGGACTTGGAGATGGGAACTGAAATACAAATAACAAATAATATTGCTTCGTTGCCATGACTTGCTCAGCTTGCTTGTTTGTGTCACCCAGAATCGCATGCCCAGGGGTGGCACTACCAAAAGTGAGCTGGACCCTACCAAATGAATCACTAATCAGAAAAATGTCCCATAGATTTATCTATAGGCATTCTGGTGGGTTCAACCCCTCAAATAAAATTCCCTCTTCCAAGATGGCACCAGTTTGTGCCGTGCTGACAAGAAACTAACCAGTGCTGACACCTAAGCTGGTGTACCTATTGTGACTAGTGCTTCAACAGTAGTTGACGTGGTGACTTATTACATAAATGCCCAGAGGTGGTATAGCTTGATCATATGCTAGGTCTATAATTAGTATTCGATGATCCATACAGACTTCCATAGTGGCTAGTTTATAGCCTCACAAGCAGATGTGTAAGGTGCCTCCTCACACATCTAGCCAGTGTTTGTTTTGATTTTTTTTTTCTTATGACTGCCACTCTGACTGGGGTAAAATGAAATGTAAATATAGTTTTAATTTGAATGGCTGTGATGGCTAAAGAATTGAATATTTTTTCATGTGTTGAATGGTCATTTGTATTTTGTATTTTTTGTCCATTTTACCAAGCTATTTCCTGATTAGATGTTTGATTTCTTATTGTTTGTTTATTTGTATATTCTAGATAACAATTGTGTGTCATCTAGAAAATATTTTCTCCTGTTCTGCAGGCTGTCTCTGTTTTCTTTGTTGTATTCTGTTTTCTTCTCTGTATAGAAACAGAGGTGTCTGCTGTGATTATCTGCTTTTTAGACAGACCACGAGTAAGTCAAAACATATAAACATTTCACTAACAACTAAATGTTTATTTTTCTTCCAGCTGCTAAAAAACAAAAAAGAAATGGAGCATTCATTAAAGTACACTTATCCTTCCTTAAATAAGACCAGATACTTTGAATGTGATAGAAAGAAAGTAGGAAATAGGATTGAATTCCTTGGCACAAGGAAGGACTTTTCAAACAGGACATTGATCGCACAGGCCTTAAAATCAACAGTTAATAAATGAAACCTCATAAAGTTTTAAAAATCTCTAGTAAAGTGAAGGGAACTCATTTGTGCAAAGTGTCAGCCTAAAGAATGAAAGGAAATCTTTACCCATTAAATATCTGATAGATAGTATTCAGAATATGTAAATAACTAAAAATCTGAACAACAATAAAACAATGAACCTAATTTAAAAATGTGATATAGAACTTAACATAATTCTCAAAAAATGAAACTTAAGTGGCTAAGAAACACTTAAGGAAATGTCAAATATCCTTAGTCACCAAAGAAATACAAATTAAAGCTACTATATGATTTCATTTTACCCAAATTAGAATAACCAAGACCAATAAAAGAAATGACAGGATATGCTGGAGACAATATAACATAAAGAGGACACTTATTAATTGGTGGAGGGGTTGAAAACTGGTATAGCCACTGTGGAAATCAGTGTGCAGGGTCCTCAAAAAGCTGAAAAGTCATCTATCTCAAAATCCATTTCTACCACTCCTGGACATATTCCCAAAGGACTCTGCATCCTTCTACCAAAATACTTGTTCATTCATAATCCTTGCTGCTTGATTCTTTACAGAAATAGGAAACAGACTAGATGTTCATAAACTAATGAGTGGATAACAAAAATGTAGTTCACTTATGCAAATTAAATACTATTTATCTACTAGGAAAAATAAAATTATTAATATTCAAGTAAAAGGATAGAACTATAAACAATCATCCTGAATGAGGTAACCCAGGACCCAAAAGGCAAATATTGCATGCTTTCTCCTATATGTGGATGCTAGTTTTAAACTTGTAATTTGTGTACTGCAATATGAGCAGTCATCAAGGTTAGGTACCTAGCAACGGACCAGAAGGGAGGAAAGAGTCTTCCAAGGAGATGGAAATAGAATATAGTGTTATATATAAAGAGATGAAGTGGAAACTGGAATAGGAGGATTATATGGATGAGGAATGTGAGAACAGGGTAAAGGAGGGAATATGAAAAAGAACAACTAGTAATAAAGGTCTTTTGAAAAGCCAAATAGAAGCCTACTGCTATAAATTGTCCTAAACTATGTACATATATATAGAATCGATTTAATTGAAGTCACGATACAATGAGAGAGACATTGCCCCAACTAGACAGCATATGCTAGCAAGTAAATCCTCCACTATCAGGAATTGATTATATCTTATTGAGTCATTGGCTAAGGGGGTCCTATAGACCGCTTACCTTCAAACATTACAGGCCGTTGCCAGCACTATTGATTTCCACAATCTGATACTGAGCACCTATTGCTGAAGATAGCACTTACTTAGGTCATCAAATACAGAAAATTTGAACTGGTACTCAACTGTAAGTTTCACCTACACTCAATAGCACCAAGGTACTGGAAGTACTTTGCATGATATAAGAGGAGAAAAGTAATCATCAATATCACTCAGCAATAAACCCTGCTATCTACAATAATGACCTCCTATATCATACACTGATGCAATATATATGGGAGTAACCAACAACTTTCTAATTAGACTTAAGGCACATTCCATGAGATAGAACCCATACCTTCAACCCTGCTAAAGTATCCAAAAACCTGAGACTAGATAGGTCATAGGCCTAGGCAAAAACTGGCTACTATTGTTGTACTAAAGGAGCATAGAAGTAAAATTTCTCCTAATGGCACAATGGTGTATCCATAGGCTAGTGAACTGATCAGTCCTTATCAAAGAAGTTTCTTCCTTCAGTATATGGTAATTAACATAGAGACCCACACAGTGAGTGAAGACTTTGGAGTACTCACTCCAAATGGGACATCCTCACCAAATTCCTCTCCTCAAGGATTAGGAACATACATGGAAGAGGAGGCAGAAAGATTTTTAAATCAGAGTTGATGGATGACTCCAAGGAAGCAGTGTCTTCCAGACACAACAGACCTGATATACATATACACTCACAGAGGCTGTGGCAGCATGTACAGGGCCTGTACACATCAAAGTCCCAGCACTAAGAAAGAGAGGTGGACATGAAGTTCTCTCCTATCCAAGAAGCTGTCTGGAATTAAAACCTTCAGGGAAAATCAGGTTTCTTCAATGGAGTGTCCTGGGTATATCAACCAGAACCCCCATGAACAGAAATACAAAACAATACAAAACAAATACCATGTTTTTTGTTTGTTTGTTTTGTTGGTTGGTTCGTTGGTTGGTTGGTTGGTTGCTTGTGTTTTTCTTGAGGGTGGTTAGTTTGTTTTGTTTTGTTTTAGTATTTTTGTGTGTGGTTCTTATTTGTTTTCTTGTTTGTTTATATTTTCATTTTTGGCTTTGTTCTGTTTTGTTGAGAGACGGACAAAGAATATGAAGTTTGGCTGCATAAAGAGGTAGAAGGTTCTAGAAAGATTTGGAGAGGGGAAAGAATATGATCACAATGTATCATAGAAAAAAGAAATTTAACCACCAGGCATGGTGGCGCACATCTTTAATCCCAGCACTCAGGAGGCAGAGGCAGGCAGATCACTGTGAGTTCGAGGCCAGACTGGTCTACAAAGTGAGTCCAGGACAGCCAAGGCTACACAGAGAGACCTCATCTCGAAAAATCAAACAGTAAAAAAAGAAAAAAAGAAAAAAGAAATTTAAATGGTAAAAGATACTTCTTCTTGAAATCAGACTATCGGACATGAGAATACAAAGTTCCTTCCTAGAACTGGCATGCTGCACTAGGCTTGCACTAAAACTCTATAAGAAATGCATACAAACTTCACTGCTGTGAATATAAGGGTGTTGTGAAAATTCCCCAATTTCACTCAATGTTTTTATTATAAGTACCTGAACTAGCCATTTCAATGTGTTTCAGATTTTTAAAAAAATCTTTACTTACTTTGAGTGCCTGGTTTACTTTTACATGAGAAGTATGGCTATTACGATAACCTGAGTCTGCAAGAAAATACCTTCATGCCTGCAGTGCAGGCCCAGAAGTACCCTCTGCATGGTATTCAGGAATCACAAACCCCATGCCTTTCTTTTCTTTTCTCCAAATCTTCTCTCTTCATTTTTTTTTCTTGACACTACAGTATGTCCTAACCTTCATTGTGAGGTGTCATATCTTTCTTAGTTATTTTTAACTCAAATTAGCTCTTATAGTGGTTATCATTAATATAGCAAACATGATCCATCTGACTTATCATCAACGGACCTCTGTTCAAGTTATTACACAGTTAACACCATAGTATGCCTCGAGGACCTGCCTATATGTGTAACTAAGATTATTCTCTTAAAGACTTATTTTAAGGAAAGGAAAAAAGTGGCTTTTTGACTGGACCATGGTTACTTTGAAAGGGCACATCGCTAGCATCTGGCAGCCCCACTAACATGCCTCTAGGTTGCTTAGCAACCTCTGATGTCATCACTTGTGGCCTCTAGGTGTGTGCTACACACACTTCAGCTGCACACCAGATACAAAAAAGGACCAACCCACCTTTTCTTTGTCTCTGTCTCTGTCTGTCTCTGTCTATCTCTCTCTGTCTCTCTCTCGCACTCTCTCTGTCTGTCTCTCTGTTCCTGTGGGGCACTCCTTCTCCCTTTCTTTCTCTCCACCCCCTTCTACAAAAAATCTCTCAATATCAGATCTGCTGCATCTCTCTATATTTATTTTTAATGATAACACACATACTAAATATTACTTTGTCAAAAGATTTTGAAAAGGCTGGATTTTTGCTGTCTCTCATACTCTAAATAAACATGAATATATTGAAAGGCCTGCATCCAGCTACCTGTTAATATAACATTCCCATGGCAAATATAGTATAAGTATATTTAACGCTTTCTATAGTCAATATTAGTTAATTAGTTAATTAGCACCTTTTCATTTAAACCACAAATAGAAGACAGAATATTTTTTCTGGTAAGTTTTTCATGTATCATGAGGTATAATGTCATCTGAATCAGTATATTAAAAAATAGAATTCACAGCATAAGAGATTTTTATGGTGCCCAAAAGTAGCAATCATCTTATACAGATCATTGTTTCCTTCAGTGGTCTAGCACAAATGCTCTAAATGTTGATTCTTTCAGGATGACTTGGAGAGGCAGGCAGACTTGCACATCTAGATAACAAGACATTTGTCCCAGGAGGTTCGTAGCGTTAGGGGAGCAGCTGAAAGCATATCTGTGAGATGCCGACGACATAGGTAGAAAAGAAGCAATCAGAAGGCTCAAAGCTGGCGCCGGAGGAAGTGGGCAAAGGGGCCAGCGCCTGGGAGATACATCTTTGGCCATGACCTGAGACTTTTAGTAGTCTAATGGCGGCTGTGCTGGTGAGTAACACAAAGCACTTATATCAGGGCAGAGTGACTCATTGGGATTTGGAAAATCCCCATTTTTCCCCCAGAATTTTATAAGATTAACAAAAAGCTGTACTTGTCCTCTCTTGTCCCCATCCAAACAAAAATCAAGCACTTACAGCAACACGCACAGGCTTAAACAGACATTCAGCTACACTTACCAAGCTCTGTTTGTTGATGTTAAACATTGACATTTTGACAATGAAATGTACAGCGAGTGCCCTTTTCGAGAAACCACAGCCCAGTCAAATGTAGTGCAGACAGCAGAAAGCATCCACACCAAGCACACTCAAACTGACAATTGAAAGAAAGACCAGTTTCCTGCCCCCTCCCAGGCTGCAAAAGTATCCTTATCAACCAGTGTCTGAAAGAAAATGAGTCAGAAAGAGGAAAAGTCTTAGCAGTCAAACCACAGCCATTAAACTTTTGATCTAAATTTTGATCGAAAACCACATATATAATTTCTTAAAACTTTAAAAATTCTTACTTGTGAAAAGTCAGCTCCAAAGCAGCTGAAGGAAAATGTCAGACAAGGCTGGAGAACTCTCATCTAAAACCTTGACACACAGAGAAAATAAAAAAGAGGAAAAAAATCTTTCCACAAACTTTGAGACCACATGACTCCAACTTTAGTCCCTGTATTGACTTCTCCTTTTCGCCTGTTTGTTCATATTCAAAACTTTCATGCTAACGTCCACAGATTCATGTACTATGAGCCGGTGGTTTGAATTTACATCCCTTCAATGTAAGGCTGAGTCACAAATTAGGTAAGATGTTTTGTAAAAACTTAAACTTTTCCTATGACTTTCTTATCGCTGCAAAGATTGTAATCTGTCACCTTATAGAGGCACCAAGATTGTTTTAATTGCCATTTGAGACCTTGATTTTCAGCTAACTCATCAAAGAAAGTTGTGGTTCAGTGAAATAAAAAGCAAACAAAAACTCAAGACGGGAAATGAAAGAAACAAACTTTGATGCTAGCAAGACCAATGTCACAGCTGTTCCCTCAGCTGGGCTACCAGGATCCTCCAGAAAAGCATTAAAGGCCATTGACAAAGCCTTCTTTGGTGTAGTAGCTGACCCTTTTTAACCTTGTTATTAAGCTGCTGTTAAACAAACAACAAGAAGCCCCCCCAAAAAAACAACTAGTTTATACATATATGCATGACTTTAACTATTTGGGTTCCAAATAAATTAGGCAAGATATTCTTTTTTTTAGAAATTAATATTCATGAAAAATGAACACAAAGATTATGCAAATAAAAACATTCCCTAGCATTATAATGTCCTTGAGTTCAGTATTTCTCAAACACAGTACTTTTCAATATGCCACACTGGGTCAATCCAGAAATCCCTTTCTCTCTTATCCTTAAAAAGGACCACCATTGTTGTTAGACAGTTAAGTGAATATGTGGAAGATGAAAACAATAAAGAAATTCCTGTTGTGTGAAAGCCTCAGACTGCCAACAAATGTGACTATGCCAATACAGAATCTTAGCTGCAGTCCAAACTGATCAGACTGGACAAGCAGTTTCTTTGTAGAAAAAGTTCAAGGTTAAGTGCTCCCTTTGTTCTTGTTTCAAAGCAGAAGTCCTATTTCTCAGTGTCAATGGTGAAGCTAAGTAATAAATATTTATCTCTGTCTCTAGTAACGCTAACTGATTGTTTCATTTAAATGCTTTTCCAGAACAACCATTAAAGTTGTGTCAAATTCACTTGTCAGGTAGTTCTTAGAAATTTTGACTTAATTCAACAATGATAACAAACAAGCTGGAAGGTATAAAAATCCTGGCACCAGCTTGTGAGATCCCATGCTGTTCAAGATAGCTGTCAGTGTCAAGCAACATTTAAAATACGTAGTTTCCAAGAAACTGGCAGTAGGAACAGAGCCATTAATGATTTTAGTCATGTGCTGGCATATTCTCATTAAGAAGCAAGATTTCTTGGCCAAAAATACAATGGTATATTTTCCTCTCTATTCAGTCATAATTTCATGATTTTCCTGTTCATGAAGTCTGGGAAAGAACAATAGCAAGGTATTCTAACACGTTGGGACAGATGCTCCTGGCCAGCTCTAATGTCAAGCAGTTTGGTTTGGTGCTAGCTGTGGGCAGCATTCAAGCCTGTAACCAAATGCTGTTGCTCTACTGTTCCAGGAACAAAGGGGACAAGAACCAAAACAATAGGGTCATCTTTCAGAACAACCAGATCAGGATTTTCCATGAAACTATCTTACAGGTGTTTCAAGAAACGATCAGAAAAGGAATAGAATGAAAAACTTTGAAATTCAATTTTTATAGCTTTTTTTTTGAGCCTATGAAACATTTATGAAATGTGGCTTAAAATTTTGAATGCTATCTAGAGAAGCATCTATTACATTAGAATTGTTCTGTGTATAACTGAATAGTTGTTTTAGAATCAAGGACTGATCTTTCAAGGTGAGCCAGCAACTTGGAAGTTGACTTTGAATGCAAGTGCATTAAGAAACCAGAACAAGGAAAAAGAAAAATCCAAACAAGTATTCAAATCAGCAGCACAGTATTCCAGCAGTGTTAGCAAGATTTGCATGAACTGCTTTGCATTGGTTTGCATGCACACAGTTGCCCTTCCAGTCACATGGTTGGAAAGGAGAATTCCAGCATGAACAGAGAAACGAATGTGGAATGCAATGGCTAAAAGGAGCCTTTACTCTTATATATATGGTTGTGAGCCTAGCCTTTAACGGCTGAGCCATCTCTTCAGACTCAAATGGTATATACTCACTTATATCTGCATACTAGCCCAAGGGGCATGTCCCATGAAAGCCTTCACTTACCAGGAAACTGGGACAGAGGGGAAGGAGGACATCCTATTGGGACTCTAGATGAGAGAAGCATGGGAGAATAGCAAAGTAGAAGGATCCAAAGGGTCCTAGAAACCTACAAGTAGAACATTATGATAGGCAGATTTGGGCCCAGGAGTCCCGCTCAAACTAAGGCACCAGCCAAGGACAATACAGGCGGTAAACTTTAAACCCCTACCCAGATCTAGCCAATGGGCAGAACATTCTCCACAGTTGAGTGGAGAGTGGGGTATGACTTTCACACGAACTCTGGTGCCTCACATTTGACCATGTCCCCTGGAGGGGGAGACCTGGTGGCACTCAGAGGAAGGATAGCAGGTTACCAAGAAGAGACTTGATACCCTATGAGCATATACAGGGGGAGGAAATCCCCCTCAGGAACAGTCATAGGAGAGGGGAATAAGGGAAAAATGGGAGGGAAAGAAGAATGGGAGGATACAAGGGATGGGATAATCATTCAGATGTAACAAGAATAAATTAATAAAAATTTTAAAAAGAAGGAGCCTTTACCTGGGCTGCAGAGACAGCATTGGCTACTCTTGAAGGGGACCCAGGTTGGGTTCCCAGAAAGCACACAGTGGTTCACAGTCACACTTAACTACACTTCCAGTAGGATCTACCATCCTCTTCTCGCCTCCCCAAGCACCAGGGCACACACGATGCACAGGCATACATGTGATATAATATTCACACACATCACATAAATAATTTGTTTATGAATTTATATAAACTTTTATTTTTCAATGGAGGCTTTATCATCTTTTTTCTTGGTTCAAGAGAATTCTAAAATGACTAATTTAATAGAAACATCTTCAACTGGTCCAATTTTTAAGAGAAGTGTAGAAGCTAAACAAATTAAACTTGAAAGAATGTATCTCATGTGGTATAAAGAAGAATATTTTACCATTTGAATAAACCTGATAAAAATCGTCACTAGCCCATTTAGCTAATGAACTGAGGCCTATTTCATGTGTTCCTGAAATTGTTAAGATGCTGTATTGTCACACTCTGCAGGCCAAGCCAATTGCCCCTTGAAGGGAAGAACTGCCAAAAGTGATTCTTGTGTTTGGCCTCATGATGTACTTGTGCAATAAATGATCACACAAATGAGAAGTGTGACCTGGTAGTGTCAGAATGCAGTGCAGCTTCTGAGACTGAATCAGAACTTAAGATTTTGCTCCCCAAAAGTTCCATGATCCTGCACACACAGCAAGATTTAAATGACAGGAAGGAGCAGGGGCCACCTAGGTCCCGGTTACAGATTTTACCGATGCCCAGGATGTTGGTTCTGTTAGCTGTTTGACTCATAATCTCCTAATGTCTTGTCATGTCTTTTCCAGACCTCCACTTCCACCTTCCTCCTGGAACTACTGATAATGTGGGCATGTAACTCACTTAGAGAATATTACTCATTTGCAAACTATTTGGTAAATTATACATCATTTTTTTCCTTTTACAAACTAGAGATCAAACTCAGAGCCCTACATATGCCAGGCAGGCACTCTACCACTGAACTACATGCCCACCCACAACCTACATCCGCCATACAGATATTTTCAGAGTAAAGAATAAGATCAAATGGATTTAAAATATACCAAAATACAGTTAGGCAGAAGGAGGAGCACTGAAGAATCAACATTCAATAGCAAATCATTCAATAGTCAATAGCAAACTCAATAAAGATATAAAACATAATTTGTAAAAATTCATAAATATTAATACAGTAGAAAAGCACTCTATCCAAACTATTTTTCTACATCCACCATATCAAACAGTCAACATGGGGCATAAGAGATAGCTCTGTTGGTAACATGCTTAGGTTCAGGCCACAGATGCTGCTGAGAATGTTGGGTATGTTGATCTGCACTTGTAATCTCAGCAACTGAGTGGGCAGAAACAGGTAGAGCTTTGGGCCTTCCTGGATAGCCAGCACTCCTAGTCTGTTTAACAAATTCCAAGGCAATGAAAAGTCCAAAAAAAGCATTATGAGTGGCACCTAATGGACACCTAAGGTTGTCCTCAGACCTCCACATGCACCTGCACACATATGTGTGCACACACAGACACACACAGACACACATGCACACACTAAACAAACTTTAGAATGAAGATTTCTAGGTGAGTTCATAATATCTCAATAAAAATACTTCTAAGATGTTTTTTCTTTTTCGTTGAATATTCTTTCTTTAGAAAGCTGACCAAATTTAAATAATTTTAAAAAGTTGTCAAACCGGCTCTGACTCTTTCAGTTGAAACAGATTAGATACCTAAAATCTTAAGCAACCCATTAAATGAGGGTCTGTCCAGGAATAATTTTTTTCAGGGGAATGGGGAGCCAGAATCTCTGCCATGCAGCACAGGCCAACCTTGGACTCTAATCTTGCATCTGCCTTTCCCTTCAGAGTGCTGGAACTACAGCTGTGTGCAGCCATACATAGCAAAAGGCATTTCAGTAACTATTTTTCTAGATAATTATTCTACAATATGAGCTCAAATTACTACCTCGTGTTTATCCAGCTTATCAAAATAGTTTTCAGATGGAATTAATTTCTAATAACAACTGTGACTATTGCATTTTTCTGAGGTTTTCCCTTTCAATATGGGTAAGTTTCTGGTTAAAATTTATCCAAAACTAATTTTCATCTCAAAATAGAAACAGTCTTGCCTTCAAATGGCCTAGCTCACCACTGCTTCCTCCATCCAACTTATGGATGTATAAACTGACAATGTGACTGATCCATGGTGTGGTTTACTGTAGGCATGAGAACAGGCAGAGGCATCTGGAAGAGTCCAGGGTGGAGAGAGAAAGAACTGGACTGATTGTGGCCAGCAGACTAGTCAGAGCCTGGCCTATCTGCTAGAGGGGAGCCTAGCAGGGGAGAAAGAATAGAGAGAGCACAGTTTAAGAAGCAGGAGCAGGCGCCTAGAGAACAGGTAGGTTATAAGAAGGATGCTGCGTTGCTGTGAGGAAGGAAGCTGTGAGCTGGAGGGGGCCTTAGTGAGGGAAGCCAGTGAGAAGGCTTAGGGTGCTAGATGCACTTTGAAATACTACTTGGAAAGCTATATGTCCCTTTCACTAGAACTAAAGGAAATGACTCCTTTTGGCCGACCAGAGCCCACTTTACAAGATCCTGAGGAATGCTGGCTTTTATCTAACTTCCAGGAGTCTTCCTATAGCCCAGCTTACCTGGACTTAATTTTGGACTCGGTGGTCCCGCCCTTTTTTGGTGGGGTATCCTTTGGACCTGACAACGAAGCCGCTAGGACTCCAGTGACGTGGGCTCTGCCTGGGGACCCCTAAGGCAGCTTCTCATCATTTCGTCAGTGTGTTGTTCCTGGGAGAGGACCATTTAACTTGCCCTGCAAAGTGCAGAAAACTATTAGTTACATGTTGACTTGCCATTGTATTGGTTTGTAAAGTTGTAGGTAGATAAGGGTTTAAACAGGTTCGGGCTAGGAGTGCACTTCGGCTTCAGAGCTGGGCACCAGATTAGATTGCCCCATGAGTGAGGCAGGTAGGGAAGAGACACAGCAAGAAGGCTTCTCTTAGTATTTTTAAGTTGTACAACAATATAAAACTTGAATGGGCCAACCAAAATGAACAAAATATTTGAGCAAAACCCAAAAGAATGTAATTTAATACTAAAATCCTCCTAGCTTTGCTCTTTAATAAGTCTGCTCACATTAAACCCTATAGGCTTCTCTTTCCCCTTCAGCTGTAAATTGGTTAAAGATAAAAATGGAAAAGAAGAAGAAGAAGAAGAAGAAGAAGAAGAAGAAGAAGAAGAGGAGGAGGAGGAGGAGGAGGAGGAGGAGGAGGAGGAGGAGGAGGAGGGACAAAGGAGGAGGAAGAAAGCTGGGTTTCTAGTTTCTCAGGGAGCAGCTGAGCACTTACTCATTTGCCTATGAAGCTGCCGCCCTATGGAACAAAGGAAAACTTTAAGGTAGACAGATGGCTTCATTTGCTTAGGTAAAATTCGGCTCTGAAGAGCCCACTGACAAATGAAGCCACATTGTCTAAGGAGAACTGGAGCATTGATCTCCAGGCTGCCTAAAGGGGCACAAGGGGCACTTCTGTACCCTTAGCAGGGGCACCTACTCCAGGCACCCACCTCCCGCTCCCTTGCTGTCTAAACAAGCCTTCTCCTGGAACAGGAGGGACTGGCCGCTGGCCAGTGTACCAGCGAAAGGTCATGTAACTGGAGTGCGTAACCTTCTCTCTTGATGAAAACCTGAAAATTCTGCCTTACAAAGACGGTTTACAGTGTGCCCTCCTCTCCTGGGTCTCTTTGCTAACAAGCTTGTCATTGTTTTTCAAGGAGGGGCTTTTGCTGCCCTGGAGGTTTTTAATTACTCAGACTAAGGGCACCTGGTCACAATTTTCACAGTAAGTGAGAAAAGGCTTTGCAAAGAACTGACTCCTGGACTGCATTCAGAACTGAAACAAAAGATGAATTATTCACACCTGCAGCGGTGTGCACCAAAGCAAGTGTCACGCCTGTTTGCTGAGGGAGACAAACTTCCGTCCATTCTCTCAGCCCTCCCTTCCTTGCCCGTGCAGAAACTCGACATTTAACAAACTCTCTTCTCAATACCTATGTCTTTGATTGTATTTTTTTATATGTATCATTTAATTGCGGCTGAGTATTTGCAAAGCAGTCCTTTCCTTTTCTAGATACATCTCCGTCTAAGGAGAAAACAATATCCAATCTCGTTTCACGGATCTTTATTTACAAACTTAGAATGTGCTAACAGTCAGAACCAAAAACGGGTCTGAAGGCCCCACCCACAATATGAGCGTGCTATATTTATAGTGAGAGGAAAGGCAATGACACACAATAGTGAGGTACGTCCCCCCCGATATTACGATGCAAGTCTAACTTGAACATGGTGTGTAGGGGCCCCGTGTCTGTCTGAGACTTGGTTGATCATTATGAGAGCACTCTTTACACATCAAATAAGGTTACATTTCACTCTCTATGGGAAAAAAATGTAGATCATGCTTAAAAAATACGTGCAGAGGCAGGTACAGATTCAATTTAACCTCTTCTAACATATATATACATATATATGTATATAATACAACTTATATTTACACTTTGTTTTTCAGAGCAGTTTCAAGCCAAGAGATTTCTCATACATGCTCAGCCACCCCTATTGTTAATATTCCGCACCTGAGTGTGGCATTCATTTTGAGTAACATATACTGACTTAACCAGCTATGAGAACTGAACGGGGCACATGTAACCACACGGTGTGTAGTTCACATGGGTGTTTCGTTTGGTCACACATTTGCTGAGGTAGGAAGAGTGTGAAATAGTGTGACTCTACCATCGTCTTACGTACAGGCTAGCTTCACTGCCATCTAGGTTCTCCACGTGCTTGTATCCACCCCTCCTTTCTGGTGCATCATGGGAACTGATAAACTTGCACTGTCAACATAGTTTTGCCTTTTCTAGAAGATCGTATATATGGGGGACATACGGCACCTTTGCAGACTTGCTTCATTGACTTTATAATAGATTTTTTTTTCATTCCTCAATTCTTAACTCTTTCCAGCTTCTGGATGCAAAATGGCTTATTTCTCTGTTCCCAGCTGAAGAACATCTTGGTCACTTCCATAAACTAGCAATTATGGCAAAAGCTGCAATAGGAATCCACCATGTGTGGTTTTCTATGTTGACATGTGTTCAACTTGTGAATACCCGAGAATGTGACTGCTGGGCACTACGGTATGGGTGCTCTACTGAGTTCTGAAAGACACTAGTTTCTTCCATAGCATCTGGGCCATGCTGTGCCCTCTCAGTCATAGAGGAGAACCTGCATGACTTCACAGCATTTGTGGTCATCATCTCTGGATACATGATCCCAACATGCCTCCAAACCAAATGCATCAGCAAGCTCCATCAGCTAGACTTTAAAAGTCCTGGCTGGGTGTGGTGGTGGCACACGCCTTCAATCCCAGCACTTGGGAGGCAGAGGCAGGCAGATCTCTGTGAGTTCAAGGCCAGCCTGATCTACAAAGCAAATGCAGGACAGCAAGGATTCTGTTACACAGAGAAACCCTTTCTCATAAAACAAAACACACACACACACACAAAACAAAACAAAGAAGAAAGAAAGTACTAAACAAACCTAATTCCCTTTTACTAGCTCTGCTGCCAACAGCCTGGAGCCAGGCATTGTGGCCTCTTACCTGGTTTGGGCAAAAGCCTCCCATGTGTTCCTAGCTTGCCTTACTGTGACTCATCCTGTATATATTCATCAAAAGACTGTATGTAAATAAGACACACACGCTGCCATCCTTCAGCGCAGAGCTATAGCTTAGAGGGTTAGATCCTTCTGTTTGTCTTGTGTCCGCTACTCTGTGGCCCCTCCTTACTTTTCCTCTGCTCATGCACATTGGGGCTACTTCTAGAGCTAGTCAGCAGGCCCAATCTTTTCAAGGTCAGCCCTCCTCACCTGGAAGACTGTTCACAGAAGTCCTGGTAACCCACTCCCTCATCGTCAGGCTCTGTTCCTTACAGTGGACATGCACACAGTCTCCCCAGCAGAACACGATCTTTCACTACAGCGACAGCTGCATCTGCTAGTTCATGGCCTTGCCTCCCCTGCTGAAAACTTGTTGAAAGAAGCACAACCTGAGGGTTTAGTGCCTGCTCTAGGCAAATGATATGCAGCAGAGGAACCCTCGGTACATCACCATCTGGAGGATGCTCTCATTAGCAGGTACGTGTTTCTGTAGATGCTGCGAAGCCCCAGAGAGGCCTAAAACAGATAAATCTAGGAAGCACTAAAGTGGCATTAAGAAGATGAGCTTATTGCCAGATTATTTTTTAGCATTTTTAATTGTTGTGTGCTTTTCCAATTATTTGTTTTTGAATTTTGTTGTTGTTGTTGGTTTGTTGGTTTTTTTGAGACATGGTTTCTCTGTGTAGCCTTGGCTGACCTGGACTTGCTTTGTAGATCAGGCTGGCCTCAAACTCACCTCGGTCCACCTGCCTCTGCCTCCCTGAGTGCTAGGATTAAAGATGTGCCCTACTGTACACATGTACCTTTATGCTCAGCTTACACAACATTTTTAAGTCAATAATATATGTTGACCTTAAACTGAGAGTTGAACTGATATTTAACCAGGAAGTCTAAAACAGTGGTGACTGTGGAATTTTTGACATGGCCTACTAATAACAAAATGCATCCTTTGGAATGCTGTGATAATCGTTCATTGTCTTAATGGTTCCAAACTGCTAATGAGGCTATTTGTTTTTAAGATTACTTTTGTTTGTTTGATAAACACGCATCAATGAATAAACATCGGATTAGTTGCCATCAACAATAACTCCCCCACAAAGAAATGCCTTGGGATTCTAAGAAACTACTATGGATTTTCTGTGTGAATTATGATTTTCTGTGTTATAATGTTGCCATTAGAACACAGGATGACACTCACTATACAGCTCAGTGCTAACCTTGGAACCTTCAACTCCCCAGAGCAGGCATAGCCCACTATTTAGGTACCCAGGGTAACATCAGAATCCTATTCTTCCTCATCTTGGATCTGTTGCACCCATCTAGTTAGTATTCATATCCAATAACTAACAAAAGCTTTTCCCCCTCACAAATCATGTCAATATTCTTCCCAACATATTTTAAGGTCTTAACAAAACAAAAACAAACAAATAAAACACTGTGGGGGTGTTTTTCTAAGTCGATATTTATATGGAAGGAGAATGTTTGGTTAACGTTAAAATAAGTTCAATTATTCCTCCATACCCATCTTGGAGTTTTTATTGCTGTGATGAAACACCATGGTCAAAAGCAGCTTGAATAGGAAAGGGATTATTTGTCTTATATACTCTGAATTATAGACCATCAAGAGAAGCTAAAGCAGGAACTCAAACTGGGTAGGAACCTGGAGACGGAAGCTGATGCAGAGGCCTTGGAGGAGTGTTGCTTACTGCTTGCTCCTCATGACTTTCTCAGCTTGCTTTCTCATAGAACCACCAGTCCAGGGGTGACACCACCTACAATGGACTGGACTTTCCCTTATCAATCTCCAGTTAGAAAAATGCCCTACAGGCTTGGCTGCAACCAGATCTTATGGGGGCATTTCCTTAATTGAGGTTGCCTTCTCTCAGGTTTCTCTAGCTTGTGGCAAGTTGACATAAAACTGGCCACCATAATACCCATGAGTTATTGGGTCCAGGATCTGCTACAGATACCCAAATCTGCAGGTGTTCAGGGGGCTTATTAAATTGATAACGTATTAATACCTGTAAATAACCTAGACATATCCGCCTGTGTATTTTAATCATTTCTAAATTACTCATAATACCCAATGCAATGTAAATGCTGTGCAAATGGCTAAAATTTTTTTGCAATTTTAAAAAGATACTTTACATGTAAGGTTGGTAGAGTCTTTCTATGCAGTGCCAGTGGATAGAGAAGGCTGACCATACTCTACATTCCTCCCCAAAGGACGTGATATTTCAGTCTCTAGTGTTTCACTAATTCTAAGCCTTTACTCTCTAGAGTCTTGATAGCTCATGCAAGAATCCTCTGTAGATACTATAGTCATTTCCCCAAAGAGAAATGGCAAAGGCTGTGTGAGACTTTCATAAGGAGACATTTCAAGTGTCCACTTACTCCAACAACAGACCCAAATAACAGTACGGCCAAAGTCCAGCTTGGGTTTACCCATGAGTTATCATGGTACTTACAGAAATGTCAGTGAAGGTTACTTACAGTAGTTTGGGTGAGTGTGGTGGTTTGAAAAGGAATGGACATATAAACTCGTGTGTTTGAATGCTTGGCTGTAGGGAGTAGCCTTGTTGGATTTTGTGTGGCCTTACTGGAGGAAGTGTGTCACTGTGGAGGCCAGCTTCAAGGTCATATATGCTCATGCTATGCCCAGAGTGGCACATAGTCACCTGCTGCATATAGATCAAGATGTAGGACTCTGAGGTCCTTCTCCAGCAACAGGTCTGCCTGTATGCCGCCTTGTCTCTTGTGGACAATAATGGGCTAAACCTCTGATACCATAAGCCAGCCCCAATTAAATTTTTTTATAAGAGTTGTCATGGTCATGGCTTCTCTTCAGGACAAAAGAAACCCTAATGAAGATAGTGAGTCAAAGGCAGCCGCATCTATGTAAGCTAGAACTCTGGGCTTCTCTGAATGACTTTTTGGTAGCAGGACAGGCAGTTTGACTGCTCTGAGTTTCCTTTAACATCTGTATTGGTTATATAACCTTGGGGAGGGAACCATCTTATAATCTTATCAAGTTCAAGGATTTCCAGAGTCTTATGAGTTGTTTGCTTCCTGGGACTTAATGAGCTTTTCTCCAGCATTCAATGTTTCAACATGAAGAAAGTAATTACACAACACTCCAGCTTTTACATTCTTTCTGTCTCTGTCTCTGTCTCTGTCTCTGTCTCTGTCTCTAGAAACATTTTCTAAACCTTGAAGGGGGTTAAGGATGTCCATTTAAGGCTAATCTTGGGCCAGAGCAAGAGTCAGCTATTCTTAGGAGCTGCATTGGTGGAGATTATTCTCTGGGGCACACCATCATTTGCAAAAAGTTTCCCTCCATGACAAATTGTGGCTAAGAATGTTAGTGACCTTAGGCTTAGACACAAATGTTCAGAAGGCAAGTGGACAGGCACAACACATCCATTTAGCATCTATATCTATATTTATATCTATATCTATATATAGGTATCTATATCTACCTATACCTATATCTATATGTATATCTATATCCCACTATGATCTATAATCTCCCCAGCCATGGGTTTTTGCTTTGGTTTGCAATATCAGAAATGACTCCTCTCATATACAGCAAGCCTTAAATCTAATGAGAAAGCTACTGAGTGTACTCAAAATACTCTTGTGATCATTGCACCTGCAGCCACGTCTTGTCGTTTTGATAGTGTAGCATCCAGGGTCGACCCCTGAGTAGGATCTCAGCAACAACAGTTTTCACTATGTCATCTAACATTAATTACATGAGATAGCCAGCGGGGATGGGGCTTCCAGAATCCAGCTTATTCCCCTAAATAACACATGCATTGTCTTCTGCAATAAGGTCTCATCATTAAATTCTGGCATGCAACCAACAGTAATGGAATGGTGAATTGAAATGTGCAGAAGTCTACCCCTTAAGAAAAAAAATCTAGCAAGCATCAAACATGTTAGACTGCTTTCATATGCTATATCTCTTTTTTTTTCCCTCATTTTTCTATTCTTTCTCTATCACTTTTCTCTCGCAAAGAACATTTCTTGGATAAGTTTGTAGAATCTCTGTATTTTAGCCTCCTGAAAATTAGAAAAGACGAGCATCTTTCAACTGTATTTCTTTTATTTCTTTATTTCACTCTTATCAGTCAAATGTCATCCAAAGCTGCCCCTCCTCGCCTTTGTTTGTTCCTGTGGTTGCCTTTTCTGCCTACATTTCTATTCTGGCCTTTTTTCTTTAACCCAATACTAACCATTAGTCTTTGTTGTTGTTGTTGTTGTTGTTGTTGTTGCTGTTGCTGTTGCTGTTCACTTTACATCCCGATTGTACCCCCCTCCCTTGTCGCCTCCTAACCCTACCCTCCCTCCTACCCTCCTCCACGCTCCCTAATTCCTAAGAAAGGGGAGCCCTC
The DNA here is from genome assembly GCF_903995435.1 of Acomys russatus. NCBI lineage: Eukaryota > Metazoa > Chordata > Mammalia > Rodentia > Muridae > Acomys > Acomys russatus. The sequence goes on from NC_067138.1 coordinate 26,029,845, forward strand.
CTCCCCTAACTTCTGCCCTCAGCCTATCAAGTCTCATCTGGACAGCCTATATCCTCTTCCTCTGTGGCCTGGCAAGGCGACCCTGCCAGGGGAAAGCGATCAAGCTGTGGGAGCCAGAGTCCATGTCAGAAGTAGTCCCTATTCCTCGTATTGTACCCACAAAGAGACTTGCTGCCTATCTACCACATCTGAGCAGAGGATCTAGGTCCACGCCATGCATGGGGGTCCTTGATTGGTGTGTCAGTTCCTAGTCATCAGGGAAACACAAATCAAAACTACCCTGAGATTTCATCTTATACCTATCCAAATGGTTAAAATAAAAACTTAAGTGACACATGTAACCTTGGGCAGCTCAGTTCTCATATGGATCCCCTAGGAAGGAGAATGTGGCTGACTCTGACATGGATTCTTTTGCCTCCTTTTTGGCCACTTTCCCTTGACAAGGCTACATTCCCAGGCCACAGGGGAAAAGATTGGCCTCAGTCATGATGCAAGTTGATATGGTGGCTTAGGTGGGTAGCTTGGTCTCCCCTTATCTGAGAAGTAAGGGAGGGGATAAAGGGGAAACAAGAAGGGAGGATGGGACCAGGATGAGTGGAGGGTGAGGCTATAACCAGGATGTAAAATAAATAATTAATAAAAGAAAGGAAAAGAAAAAAACTTAAGTGACTGCACATGTTGGTGAGGATGTAGAGAAAGGGAAATACTTCTCCATTGCTGGTAGGAGTGCAAGCTTGTATAACCATTTTGGAAATCAATCTGTTACTTTCTCAGAAAATTGGGAACAGTTCTACTTTAAAACCCAGACATACCATTGCTGGACATATACCCGAATGATGCTCCACCATTAATCTTAATATGAGATTCCAGTAGCAGGGGAGTCTTCCTATCCTACTGTGCTTACTATCTAACAAGCAGTTTAGCTGAGGAAAACAAAAATCACAACTAGACAACAGTGTAGTCCCTCTTGAATGGTACAATAATAAGTACTCTGAAGTAGTGTTGTTTAACATAAATTAAAAATTAACAAATAAGTAAACTCAAAACCATAAATTCATAATAATTAACAATAAATAAATAAATCTAATCAACCAAATTTAACTTGCATCACAGATGTACAAGCTCCAACACAGAAACAAAAATAGCATTAAACAGAAAGACAACATAACTTTTCTAAAATTTGCTAAGTTCACAAAAATCACCTCCAGAAAGAGTGAATTAGATGGAATCCCCCCCCAAAAAGATTATGCATATATTCAAAGAAATCAAAGAAGGAAATAAGCTCACAAATGAATTTTTAAAACTCTCACAAATAGTTGGATAATAAGGACAGCACCATAAGATATGGAGAAAGAGTTAGACACACTAAAGCTGAACAGAAACAATTCTGGCCTATTAGAAATGAAGAACACAATCAGCCAAATAAAAATTGCCACAGAAAGGCTTCAAGTAGGATGGATCAAAGAGGAAACAGACTATCTAAACATGAAACAAAGTAAAAGAAATCGTACAGTCTAAGGCAAAGCTAACTATAAGAAGTTATGAGTAGAAGCTGCAAAATATCCAGAAAAATATAAAAGGACCAACTTTAAGCAGGAGCATAGACAGAGGAGAAAATAGTTTGAATAGACTATTCCAAAGTTAGGAAAAGGCATGCCAGTCCAGATACAGGAGCCGTTCAGGATATGACCAGGAAAGAAACTCCCCTCACAGTAGAACTCAACCACTAAATATAGAAGGAGGAAAGCATACTGCATAAAGGCAAGCCCATCAGAATGGCAGCAACTGTCTCAACAGAAGTTTTAAAAGCCAGGAGTGCCTGGAATGATGCATTTAAGCCCAGGGTGCTACACCAGCAAAGTTGTCTGTCACAATTGAGCAACAACAACAATAACAATAACAATAACAACTCCACATTATAATAAAGCCTAAGCAATTTCTGACCACTAAGTCAAGTCCTCAGAAGATACATAAATGAGTCCCTCAGACTGAGGAGAAAAACGCACAGATCTGTGAGGTGGCAGGAACTAATAAATGTGCTTGAATAATTGTTAAGAAAGAGAGAAATAGGAAACATAAGATACTACAAAATTAATAAAGTGACAAGCTAGACTGCTTTAGTATACATCTTTTAATTATAATCCTGAATATTAATGGTCGCAAATGCCTCCAAAAGACACATCATTTTATAACTCTTAGAACTAATACTTTCAGCAAAGTGTCAAGATAGAAAAATCAACTCACAAAATTCTGTGTCTTTCTTATATGCCAATCAAATCAGGAAATAAGCCAACAACCAACAAATGGAATCTCATGAAATTAAAATGTTCTGTAGAGCAAAAGAAACAATTTGCAGAGTGAAAGAAAGCTTACAAAATGACGGAAATCTTTGCCAACTCTATATAGAATTAATGTCTAGAATACAAAGAACAAAAGCAATCAACTAAAGAAGCAAACAAAATAACTAAACACTAGAAACAACCTAATTGTAAAATTAGCTATGGAAATAAACTCTTGGAATAAAAGTTCTCAAGAGGAAAACAAATGTCTATTAAATATGTTTTAGCCTGTTCAACATCCTTAGCTATCAGATAAAAGCAAATTAAAACTGCTTTGCAAAACATCAACAAAGTAAACTGCTTTGAGATCCCATCGCACCTCAGTCAAAATGGCTGCCATGCAGAAGAGAAATGACAATGGACTGACAAGAATGTGGGGAATGAGGAACACCTCATTTGCTTTTTGTGAATCACTATGGAAATCAATGTAGAGATTCAAAAATAAAAAATAAAAGAAACTAAAAATAGAACTACCATATGGCCCTGCTGTTCTGCTCCTGGTCACACACCCCGAGGACTGTGTCCTACTACAGAGACACTTGCTCTTGCATCTTCGTTACCGCTCTCTTCACAATAGCCAGGAGACAGCATCAGCCTAGATGGCCATCAACTGTTGGATGACTGATGACAAGAACATGGTGTGCTTACACAATGGAAATGTACTCATCTGTAAAGAAAAATAAAAATTTCAGGTAAATACATGAAACTGAGAAGAAATTTCACGGAGTGAGGTACCACGTACTCTGAAAGGTATTCACGCATGCTCTCCTTCACATGCAGAGCACGGCTTCTAATATTTTCAGTAGGATAAGTTTTCCATAGGATATATTCCGATCAAAGTTTCCCCTCCCTCATCCCTTCCCAGATTCTCCTCACCTCCCCACCCAGCCATATCTACCCTTTCTTTCTCTCTCTTTAGAAGATAAACAGGCAAGTAAAACAAGCAAACCAGAATAAAACATAAGAAAAAAGAAAAGATAGAAGCACAAGAGACACATAAACAGACACAAAAATCTTATCAAAGCACAAAACCAGATGCCATATCAAAAGGCCAGTAAAGGTAAAAGATGTCCAAACAAAGCCTTATGAGAAAGAAAGTCTCCATAAATACTATTGAGCTCATTTTGTGTTGGCCATCTACTTCTGGGCATGGGGCCTGTCCTCGCGTGTATTTTGTATACCTAGTGAACTAGCTCCATTGGAGAAAACTAATTTTTCTTTTGCATGTAACTATCAACTGGAGGTAGCTTCTGGGTTAGGGATGGGGCTTATGTCTACTTCATCACTCAGAGCTGGAACTCAATCTGGCTTGGACCTCCGCAGGCCTTGTGCATGCTGCCACGGCCTCTGTGAGTTCATATGTGCACTGGTCCTGCTATGTTTAGAAGGTCTCATTTGCCTGGTGTCCTCCATTCCCTCTGGCTCCTTCAATCTTTCAATTTTTCTCTTTCACAGAGTTCCCTGAGCTCTGAGGGGAGGAGTTTGATGGAGACATTCCATTTAGGTTTGAGTGTTCCAGGGCCTTTGTCTGTCTGCCTCTGGCTTCTCTGTCTCTTTCTTCACATTATCCACTTGTAAGTCACTGTGTTTGTTAAGGCACTGAGCTATGGCTGTAGTAGAATGTCATTAGGATTCATTATATTGCTTTGTTCCTTTATCAGAACAATAGTATTTGGTTTTCCTGTGACTCTCAGGTTCTTGTCTACCTGATCAGTCTTGGGTGTGGGTTCGATCCCATAGAGTGAGCCTTAAAACAAATCAGTCAGTGGTTTATTACTCCCACAACCTTTGCGCCACTGTTGTACTCCATTAGCATGCAAGAAGGGCACCGTTGTACATCAAAGAATGTGTAGCTGGGTTGGTATTTACCTTTCTCCTCTGAAGTGTGTCTGTTTTTCCTGGAGATACCAGATCTGATGCCCAGGCCAAAGTCTCCTAGAACCTCCAAATACCTCCTTTAGAATCCCAAAAGCATAGAGAAAGGACCCTGTCTGCACCTGCTAGCTTCCTCACTCCCACAGGTACCTCACCAGGTGCTACTCCGAGAACATTGTACATTCCTGTGAGAAGAGTCTACATCTCCCTGATGCCCATGATAATATTTCTAGGATTTTCTCTGTGTTAGCCTATAGGGTTAAGACACACATACTACTGAAATATGAAGTCATGCTCTCTACTTCTGAGGGGGCTACAGTCAAGGAAATTATGTTCTAAATAACACAATCCAGTACACACTAAATACCACCAGTCACATGAATATTGATGAAAAAATGAGATGCGTGTAGACTGTCTGGGGTTTGTCTTGGAGCTAATGGAATCTGGGAGCTCAGACGTCCTCCAGATGTGATCCATCGTGACCCACCAGCACCGGCAACTTCCAGGCACTGTTAGAAATACAGATGGGTGAGCTCCACCTGCCCTCTGGCCCAGCAGCTACACTTTGACAATGCTTCAACACTCACATTTGAACCAGGGGATGAATATGAAGACATTGGGGCTAGAAAAAATGTCTTTGAACAAGACTGCAAGTGATACTTGCAGGACACTAGGCAAGATATTAGAAGTAAAATGTAATACAAAGAAAAGAAATTGGTGAATCTGCCATGTCCATTTGTGCATGGTAGCCCTTTCCTTTCTCCTGGTCTCTGGATAGACACTGCTCTTGTGCTCACACCATGCTAGGGAAAAAAATGGTTCTGTTAGAATAGTTGCTCAGAACAGTTTCCTGTGTAAGAAATAGTCATCTGAATTAATCATGGTGAGAACATAAAGACCACCCTAAGATGCTGTTATATTTTACAGTGTTTGTTTAGTTACATTTAGCATCCCATCTGTACCAATTAAGTCATAAATTTGTTCAGATACCGGTGGGTAGGGAAGAGTGTGTTCTTTGAAAGTGGTAATAAGCCAACAGGTTTCAAAGCTTCAATGCTTAGTAAACTATATACACATCCAATATGTTATGCACACAGCATGATGTGTCGTAATTAAAGAGGAGATAGAGTTGGTAATAGAATGTATGGAAATATGTTCATTGAATTGCACAATGCAAGTGAATTAATGACTAAAGGCTTTTTTTTTTTCAGAGAAACATTCACACTGTGTAAGCCACTTTTAGGAAATAATTGGAGGCCAGCCGTGGTGGACACGCCTTTAATCCCAGCACTTGGGAAGCATAAGTAAGCCAGTCTCTGATTTTGAAGCCAACCTGGTCAACAGAGAAAGTTCCAGGATGGTCAGTGCTACATAAATATAGAAAGCCTGTTTTGAAAAACCAAAAAAGAAGAAGTAGAAAGGGGGGGGAGGAGAAGGAGGAGGAGGAAGAAAATAATTGGAGGTCAGAAGGTGATTACGAGTTCTCTCAAATAGATGTATAGGATGATATCATGGACTATAATTTATGCTTCTTTAATTAATTAATTAATTCACTTTACATCCCCATTTGAGCCCCTTTCCTCCTCTCCTCCTATTTCCCTCTCCTTCTCTCCTCCTTATCCCCCTATTCCTCAGAAAAGGGGAGCCCTCACCCATCCCAACTCATCAATTGGCATCAGGACTGAGCAGGTCCTCTATCCTTGTGGCCTGGCGAGGCAGCGCTGGAAAGGTGGTGGAGAGGGTGTGATAAAAAAGCAGGTAATGAAGTCCATGTCAGAGACAGCCCACATTCCACTTACTAGGGGACCCACATGAAGCCTGAGATGCCCATCTGCTACATCTGTGTAGGGGGCCTAGGTCCAGTTTATTCATGGTCCTTGGTTGGTGCTTCAGTCACCAATGTCTAAGGACAGAAACGAGGAAGGACCGTAGAAGGCTGGAGGATGTCACTACTTTTTGTTCTCTTAACATTCTCTTTCATTGCTTACATCACAGAGAAAACTCCTAGACAAAGTCTGTGGCTACTCACCTTGCAAAACTGTTTCATTGCTCAAGGACAGATACTAAAAGGGGAAGGAAGTCAGGCAGGGATGTAAAGCTGTGGCAAATGTAATTAAAAAAAAAAAAAAAAAAAGACATTTTGTAGCCACAGAACCAGAAGCCAGTATGGAACTTTAAACTGGGTATTAGATTCAGTAATGAGACTTTGGCAGAATGGTCCAGGAGCATCCCAGGAGGAGTTAGCCAGGGTCCAGGGAAGAGAGAGGGGAGAACAAGCAGTGTTAGTCTGATAACTGCAACTTGATGACTTCTTCCCCAAATGCATTGCTCTCCAAATAAATGCACCACAATACATCACAACACAACCATACCCTAAGCTGTAAACACTAGTACAGTGATGTTATATTAAATTTTAATTTGATGTAATTTTTTAAAGTAGTTCTTTACTATCTGTAGCCTGCCAGTAAGGATGAGTTCAGGGCTCAGGTTTACTGAGGCAAGATGTAGCCCAGCAGTAGAGCACTAGTCTAGCATATGTGAGGGTGTGGGTCCATCCCCACCACTGTAAATATACATTCATATATACATATAATAATACATACATACATACATACATACATACATACATACATACAAATATAAGGGAATTAAAGGCCAGCATGTGTGTATTCTCTTTTCAGTCTAAAATTTTGCCATCATCCTTCTCTAAAACTGATTTTTTTTTTCATCTGTTAGAGCAATTTCAGAAATATCAGGACCATACCCGGACGTGTTCACCTACTCATTTGTTCATCTGAAAATTTCTAGATTTAGACTATTTCTTCCCAATTAAAACAACAAGGTTCAAGATAGAGAACAGCTCTATGGTCACTCTAGGTTGCTGTGGTTACCAGCACTTGCTCTGTGAACTGAGTAAGCCTTTCAGTTCATTTCACACTGGTATAAAGAATCTTTTCTACAGCCACAGCAGAAGGCCTCACCTAGCATCCATCAGGCAAATGTGACAATCCTGAGCAACGCCACTAAGAAAAACACAGCTGTAAACCACATGGGCTAAATAAACGAAGTGAGAATAGAAAAACATGTACATTAGCAGGTGTTTGCAACACGTCCACATAGTCTTCAAAAGAAAAGAGAAAGATATTTCTTTATATGAAAATACAAAGTTGTTATTTTAAAACTTCAATTACACAATTTTGCTTAATTGACTCTTAAAATGTAATAATAAATGTGTTCCTGTCAAATCTCTACAGAATTCAAAACTTTACCCCCAAACTCACCATCCTCACCTATTTATCCTCTGCGCTCCAAGTTGCAAACATGCTCTGCATCTCTTGAATGAGAGTGGTTTTCATTACAAATTTTATACTGACATTTGTTCAAAAAATATACTTTGCATAGCATTTTAGGAAGATACACCTGTAGCAGGATTATTTTGAACCATAGTATGCATCTGTGTTCACAAGTGCACATGTGTGCATGTGTATAGCATGTTTCTTTGTGTTTAGGTGTTATCACCATTATGTTGGCTTATTAATGTCAATGGGAAGTTGACTTGTGCAATTTTTTTTTTCATTGAGAATTAGCATTCCCAGTGAGTGACCTGTGGCAGTGTAGATAAAAAACAACCACAAGCTGTAGTTTGATGATGTGACACGACACTGGTGAGAGCACCTGGGAAGGGAGAGGCTTGTCTGGATACAGGTTTAATCCACCATCTGGTGTCAGAAACTGAAGCAGAGGCCATGAAGGGAGCAGTTTCTTGGCTTACTTCCCCAGCTTGCTCAGCTACCTTTCTTTTTCTTTTTCTTTTATTAGAATTAATATATTTAACATGATTACATGTTAAAAATACAACATACAAAACCAGTATCATTTCTATATTCTAAGAGCAAATGACATGGAACAGAAAAAATAAATCTCCATTTACAGTAGCTACTATTCTTTTTTTCCCTGTTTTAATTATGTCTCTTTTTTAACATATACTTTTATATTATTACACATTTTTTATAAAACTACATACAGCAGGAAGAACCAGGAAACAATCAGGAATCATATAAATGTTACATTCATAGTAATTTGACTATCCATATTTGGCAAACTTGAAGTAAAAATCTTTCCTATCTTGTTGAGTCTAAAATTCTGAATGAAATTCAGTATCTATCATACCTCATCTCAATTAACTCAAAACATCTATCTTGATCTAAAAACATCCTAACCCCTACCCAACTAAGCTTAATTGTAGGATTAAACTATGTGGTCTTCAACCCCATCAGAGACTTGAGAAGAACAAAAGTTAATTACCTGAGTGAACTGGAAGTGCAGGTTAGCAGCTTCCAAAGTGAAAAATAAAATGGCAGAGACAATTTACTGCCTGAACAGTCATCCAAAGATCTCTATAATGTTGGAGCATCATCTCCAGCCTTCCAGTGCAATATTTCCAACAACTGGGAGACACGACTACTGAGGATTAGACTACCCTGTCTTGGCAGAGTTTGGCTGTAGACTCTGCCTGCATCCAAGCTTGCCCATTCTTAGGCAGAATTCTGTCTGTGGCAGCAACGAGGACATTTTGCCCAGTGGCTTGTCTGCCACACTTGAAGCCATCTCCATAAGGAGGTTCTTTGATGCTCATCATCTTTCTTATACAGCCTAGTCCCATTTGTCCAGTACTGTCCACATTGGTCTGGACTTTCCCATATCAGCAAGCAATAGAGAAAATGCCCCCTCAGACACACCCACAGACCACTCTGATGGAGGCAGTTCTTCAGTTAAGATTCTCTCTTCTCAGACGTGTCTAGATTTGTGTTAAGTTGACAAAAACTATGACACTGGTGTAAGAAAAAGGGCTAAGCCACATTTTTAACCTTTCCTGGCAGGCACTGCCTGCGTGACTTCTGGCCCTTGCAAAGCAGCCAGGCCACCATGAGTGAGGAGCAGATGGAACAGGCAGTAGTAAGATATTATAAACATTTTGAAAATGGTTCTACAAAGCCAAGTGGCCCATGGGGTGACAGTAGGGGTGGAGGGGGAGAAAGCAACAACCTGACTCTCAGACAGTCCAGCAGGTGGCAAGCCTTATCAAATGACGCTGCTGTTAAACAGGGAGCTGAAGAGGACTTAGAGCACTGTGAGGAGCAGCTGTTCCTCTGCTTGAAAGTCTGGAAGCCATTTTCTACATAGCACCTATTAGGTTAAAGGAAATCTGGGCCAAGAGCTACAGTGAGTCCAACTTTGCCAAAGGCAGGCTGTTCCATAGAAACACCCAAAACAATATTCATACAAGCCCCATAGGATGAAATCCAACTCCTCCCCCGATACGGTTCCTGCACAGTAAAATCTTACACGACCATCTCAAAATGGCTTCTCGCCATTGCCTTTCTAAAAGCCACACCCTCTGAAGAGGCCATCATTTTGTATCCATATGGTACCTTGCCCTACCTCCTGACAGTCCTCAGCCTGAGCTGCCCTTCTACCCTCATGTCAAAAACCCTGCAAGGGAGAATCAAGCTGGTACTGTCCTAGAGATTTCCAACCTGGAGGTTAGTGCTCATGGTGTTAGCAGGTGCCATTCAGGCTGCCAGGGGAGAAAAGTTATTTACAATCTTACCCAGCTGTAAATGTGTGAACTTCAATAATGACTGGCCTGGCAAGATATGCCTGAAAGATGCAAGAGTCATATGATTATCTCTATGGTAACCAACAGCTGTCTACTTGGACTTCAGACATACACAATTCAGAGGAACTGTAAGCCCCAATTGGTTGGGGAGGTCATGGACCTGAGAGGAGAACCTACTGTTACCATTTTGATAAATTGAAATGGTATCCAACTGCCTTCTAAATGCTTACCTTTATGCCCATAGATAAATATTGCTCTCCCTGCTCATCATAGAAGCCTCTCTTCGCAGCTGGTGGAGGCTACTACAGAGAACCATAGCTAGTCAAAGTACAAAGACTAAGTGACTCTATAGTACCCATCCCCAAATATTCCCTAAATAATCTATAACACATCCCCTATACTCAAGGCTTAGGAAATATCACAAAAAAAGGAGGCAAAGACATTGTAAGAACCAAAGGACCAGAAGAGGTGCTGTGAAGTACTGTCTATGGACAGGACAGAGACATTGTGGCCATGAACTCTCAAAGGTTTGGCTGCCTGCAAAATACCACACCAGTCAACATTCCAGTATGGATGGGGAAAAGGTGCAAAGGGTCCCACCCTCAATTGAAGAGTTGCACGTAGTTGATGCCTGCTGAAGCAGGAAGACCATTTTTCTGTAAAGAGAAGCCTAAGTGGTCAACTCTACACCCATGTTCATATGGACAATACTGTCTCTCTCTGTCTCTGTCCCTGTGTGTGTATGTGTGTGTGTGTGTGCCAGACACACACATACACACACACAGACACACACAGATACCCACACAGATATATATATATATATATTTCTTTTCTCTTCTCTCCCAGATCCACTGTCCTCCATTTGCCTTTAGAAATGAGACAGATATCAACCAAACAAAGCATACCAAGTTGCAATAAGACCAGGCACAAACCCTCATATCAAGGCTGGGTGAGGAGACTCAGTAGGAGAAAAAGGGTCGCAAGTACAGGCAAAAGAGCTAGAGACATTGCCACTGTTAGGAGTTCCACAAAAACTCCAAGCTAAACAATCCCATGTTTTCAGAGGACCTAGCACAGATGCATGCATGCTCTGTGAATGTCACTCCTATCTCTATGAGCCCCTGTGAGCCCTGTTTAATTGACTCTGTGGACCTTGTTCTCCTGGTGTCCCTGACCCCTCTGGCTTCTACAATCCTTCCTTCCTCTCTTGCATAGGGTTCCCCAACTTTGAACTAATGTTTGGCTGTGGGTTTATGCATCTGCTTCCACCAGCTTCCATAAGAAGCCTCACTGATGATGATTAGGGTAGGCACCGATCTTTGAACATTTTTTTTGGCCAGTCATGTTTGGATCTACCCCAGCTCTCTGGGTCATGCAGTTTCAGGTTCCTGGCCATCCAGGCAATGTTGGGCATGAACTCCCTCTAACTTTCCCCTGAAGTTAGACCAGTCATTGGCTGGCCACTCCCATAAACTCTGAGCCACCACTGCCCTAGCACATCTTGCAGGAAGTTCAGGTTGTAGGTCAAATGTTTTTGACTGGTTTGGTGTCCCACTCCCTCCTCTGGAAGCTTTGCCTGGTTCCAGAAGATAGATGGGTCAGGCTCTGAAGTCTCCCTCACTAGGGTCCAGGAAGTTTTCACTGTACTAGGTTGCCCCTGAAATGCCCCCTAATTTGATTCATCTCTCCCCATATTTTCTCCCTCCATCTCTTCCATCCCACCTGATTCCCTCCTGTTTCTGTCCTCATCTGCCTGTCTCCCCACAAAATCTATTTTATTTCCACTTCCCAGAGAGATCCATGTGGCTCCTGTCCCTCACCGATAAAGACCTACTTGTTACTTAAAGGCCACACTTCTTAGGGCTCCCTAAATGATGCCACAAACTGGGGAACATGTTCAAATTCTAGAGCCTAGGGGGGACATTTCCCATTCAAACTACACGCATACATACTCACACAATAATAATAACAACAATAATGATGATGATGGTGATGATGATGATGATGCCTGAATTGAGGGGGATGTGGGAAACATAGGAGGAGGGAGGGTGAATTGATGAAAATTCATTGTACTTCTGTATAAAATATGATAGAAAACAAAAATAAAACAATTTTCTAAGGTTCAGCTGAAAAGCTATCTCCTGAGAAGGTTCCTGGCACCCCAGGAGCTCCTTTCGGGAACCTGAACAACACTCTCCTTCTTTGTGTCTCATTTAGACTCAGATGCCCATATTCTCTGGGTAGCAAACGAGCTTTGCTCACTGGTGCACCTTTCTCCCAGTGCAGGGCCTGCTGTTACCCCTGCTTCTACCTCCACATCCCTTGTTGTGTACATCCCTTGTTGTGTACATCATCTCATGTTAATCTACCTATCATTCAATCCTCAGTCCATAACTCACCCCAGTTGTACAACTTTGGGTATATCCCTCAATGACTTCACCTGTGCAACAGAGTGATAATGGTCTTTCCCCATTGGGTTGCAGTAGAGATTGAGACGATGCATCTCAAAGTTCACCCCAAGTCACATGGCTGGTGAAGGATGATTAGAAGTCAGACTTGTCTTAATACCCCTGCTTGACCATAACATTTAAAAGTTACGTAATTAAAAAGATAAATAAGGTAGAGCTAGAGGGTCAGGGTCCTGTTCTTCAGCCTCATAGCGAATAGGAAGCCAACCTGGAAAACCCTAGGCCTTGCCTCAAAACTAAATAGAAAAATAAATAAACAAATGTATAACAAATGAAAGATACGTAGACAAAAAATATTTTGAGCGGGTCTATTGAACATGTAACAAGTGCATTTAACTCACTAGCATGCCTGCTGTTAATACAATAGAAGTCATAAAGACCTTTGTGATCCTCCACAAATAAAGACAAGGCCCACAGAGAATACTTCTAGAAAAATTTTCTTGGCAGATAATCAGTATGAGCCACTAGCATGGGCACCCCCATGTAGTAACCAAAGGCAAAAGATATGCTACCTGTGCTCCAAGAGTTTTTGGACCAATCTCCAAGTCACCTGATCTCTAGAGGGGACTACTGTGCTTAACTTGTCTCTCTGTGCTCCCCAAGGCTTGGATTCTTGATTAGAAGGCTGGGCATTTATCATTGTGTTAGAGTATTGTGCTAGAAAACACTAGTTAGCTTAGTGTGGAAATGCAAAAAGGTGTTTTACGTAAAAACAAACAAACAAAACTCATATCACAGAAAACATCTCCCATGGCAAACTTGATGGCCTAAGCATCCCGGGAAGGAAAATTTTTCAGAGTGAATGTGCAATTTGCCAGCCTCCTTTTTGGGATTTGGGTAAAAGCTGCCCAGCCCATGTGTGCCTCAGTCTGAAAAGACCAGATGCTTCTCCTGTCTACTTTCCCACTTGGTTCCTCCCTGTTTATGGCTCTTTTTTCTGAAGGAATTCTTTTTTTTTTTTTTAATTTTTTATTAATTTATTCTTGTTACATCTCAATGGTTATCCCATCCCTTGTATCCTCCCATTCTTCCCTCCCTCCTATTTTCCCCTTATTCCCCTGCCCTATGACTGTTCCTGAGGGGGATTTCCTCCCCCTGTATATGCTCATAGGGTATCAAGTCTCTTCTTGGTAACCTGCTGTCCTTCCTCTGAGTGCCACCAGGTCTCTCCCTCCAGGGGACATGATCAAATATGAGGCACCAGAGTACATGTGAAAGTCATACCCCACTCTCCACTCAACTGTGGAGAATGTTCTGCCCATTGGCTAGATCTGGGTAGGGGTTTAAAGTTTACCACCTGCATTGTCCTTGGCTGGTGCCTTAGTTTGAGCGGGACTCCTGGGCCCAAATCTGCCTATCATAATGTTCTACTTGTAGGTTTCTAGGACCCTCTGGATCCTTCTACTTTGCTATTCTCCCATGCTTCTCTCATCAAGAGTCCCAATACCATTTAAGTCTTCCTGCTTCTGGGTTAACTCACTCACTATAATCATTTCTAGCTCAATTCATTTGTCCACAAATTTTGGGAATTCCTTGTTTTTGATAGCTGAGTAGTATTCCGTAGTGTATATGTACCACAGTTTCTTTATCCACTCTTCTACTAAGGGACGCTTAGGCTGTTTCCATGTTCTGGCTATTATGAATAAGGCTGCTATGAACGTAGTTGAGCAAATTTTCTTGTTGTGTGCTGGAGCATCTTCTGGGTATATTCCAAGGAGTGGAATAGCTGGGTCTTGAGGAAGCCCTATTCCCATTTTTCTGAGATAGCACCAGATAGATTTCCAAAGTGGCTGTACTAATTTGCATTCCCACCAGCAATGAAGGAATGTTCCTCTCTCCCCACATCCTCACCAGCATGTGGTGTCCCTTGAATTTTTTATCTTAGCCATTCTGATGGGTGTAAGATGGAATTTCTGAGGGAATTCTTATATGCCGTCTGATGCAGTGAAACCATGTGTGACGTATGTTAACCAAGAGATAGCAAAAGATCCCAAAATCAATACCAAGCATTCATTTGCCAAGGAATAGAGAAGAGGGCTTGTGTAGAGCATCAGGTAGCAATGCCCCCAGGAGAGCTGACAGTGATTCATGCCTCTTGGGCTTCTTTGCAGAGCCTCCTCAACAATGGCACATGGACTTTGTGATTTGGTTGGTTGAGAACACGCTAAACCTGAGTGTGGGTTAGAAGATGGATGAGGTGTCATTGGATAAATATCTACTGCTACATCAACAAAAGTGGACATCAGTAGCCATTCTTTTCCACAACATCAACATCCTTGGCAAGTACTGTTAAAGCCCATCACTTCAAAACTCTGGAAACTAGTCAAAGATTTACACCAGTTCGGTGCGGTAGAGATGGCTGGACACAGACCACAGTGACATTACTCAGCTTTCCCTCTTTAGGCTATGCCCTCTTGAGGACCACAGTCTACATCCTAGTGAGGATGTCTGGCTCACTAGGAGCAAAACAATTAGTCCCAATTAATTGTCTTCTACTGCTTTAATGAAAGTGATATTTCCCCCAACGGGGTACAGCAAAGGCTTCCTGTGTTCTGCTCAATTCACAGTACAGAGCTGATTGGTTCCAAGAAAGGAATGAGACCAAACGAATGAACTCTGCCACTCAAGGCAAAAACAACTAGGTATGTCCAGATTAGAAAGCCAGGGAGGGAGATTGAAGGAAGGAACGGGCATGTTAAAAAGTGACTGCACACAAGGATGGCTTTACAAAAAGCTGTTATTAAACATATTATTTTAGAGTGGTTTACCTACTACGTGCCATCAGAAGGCATTTTCTCAGGACTAGCAAGACCTATCAGCAGTTAAGAGCACTGGCTGCCTTTTCAGAGGACCAGGGTTCAATCCCGGAACCCATAAGGTAGATCACAGGCATCTATATGTCCAGTTCCAGAGGATCTGATGCCCTATCTGGCCTCTGATGGCACCAGGCATGCACATAGCATACAGACATACACGGAGGCAAAATACCCATAAACATTAAATAAATAAATAATTATGAAGGAGAGTTTGTTTTCAAAAAGAAATAAAATCACTCTCTGAAGACAGAGTGCATACTAAGGAAAGACTAGACAAGACTATAACCTTCACCTCTGGTTGGTCTTTAAATTCGGAGCAAGCACAAATGTAAGCCAAGACAACGTTATAAAGGGTTTGCATAAGCATCGAAGAAAAGCCTAGCAAGCAAACAGTCTGCATACATCTGGATGTATGTGTTACTTTTCTACTGCTAAAATAAAACACCATGGCTAAGGCAATGTACAGAAGAAAACATTTATTTGAGCTTATAGTTCCAGAGGGATAAGAGTCCAGCTTGGTGGTTGGAACTGGAAACTGAGAAGTCACATGTCTTTCTTTGGCAGTTTCTTTTGTGGTTTTGCAATATTGAAGAACAATATTTTGCGTTTAAAGACTTTTGAAAGGGTTTTAGCTGGGCACAGTGGCCCATGTAACCCGAGCACTCAAGGAAACAGGCAGATTTCTACGGGTTCAAGGCCAACCTACTCTACAAATCGATTCCAGGACAGCCAAGGCCACACAGAGAAACCCTGTCTCAAAAATACAAAAACAAAAGAGAGAGAAAAAAGGGGGGTCTTAAAATTTGTGTGCCACCCAATTTGAAAAGAAATGGCAAGACAGATGAGTCAAAGAGAAACACCAAAAGATGCCCCGTCTTATGCCCTAGAACTTGTGTGTATGTTTCAGCAGCAGATGGAATTAAGCTCACTAATCAGATGACCTGGAAATGGGAGATTATCCAGGATTACCAAGGCAAATCCCATGTAATCACAAGGTGCCTCAGAGGCACTGGAAGACTGGAAGATGCTATGCTGTTGGCTTTGAAGACAAGAAAGAAAGACTAACCAAGAAAGGAAGGTAGGTCCTAGGAGATAGAGAAAGCAAGGAAATAGATTCTTCCCAAAGTAACAGCCTTATTAGTACCTTGGGATTAGCCTGCCAAATCTCTCTGGTCTCCAAAACTTAAACGAAACAGATATGTGCAATTTTAAGATTCTAGGTTGTTAGTAACTCACTATCACAGTATGAATGGAACACCAGACATCAACATAAAGCTTAGAATATTTCAATACATACATCTTCTACCACCTGATTAGATATCGAAAGTTTGGAGAGCATCTAAGGCCGGTTCCTGCACAGAAAACCTTGAAATGCTACAATTTAACGTATAAAAGAGAATTGATGTTTTCCAAAGTTATTAATAATTTAAAGGCGGTATGCAATATCACCAGCCATTTTAGTGGTACCACTTTTTGCCTTTGTCATAGAAAAATGAGAAATTACAGAGTAATTGTCATATAGGGAGCCAGTTAAAAGGACTGAAGGAAACAAATGAAGAGAAATTGTTAGATGTATCAGGCAATTGATTAATGAGACTTGATGCTACTTTGCTCCATTTTCTGACATGTCATCAATATACTTCTTAACTTTTTGAATTTGATTTAATTTTTACACTCTGGATAAATATATTACTTGCATCTTAATTTCTATTCACAATTGCACATTCTTTATGAAAATAGCATAAGCTTCCGAGTCTATGAATCCAGATTGTACCTGGAGACCAAACTCTTTGTTAAATTGCCACGTGTCCATGTTCCGGTTCACCTTCCACCTCCCAGCTAATGATAATAGCCCCAGTTAAACACCAAGGTCCCTACCCCAGGTCATTTAGTCATCTCAGAAGCTGAGTTTGGGTTTGAACTGGAAAGTAAGCACCAAGGCCTGAGCGGTTTGTCACAAAGCAATTTCCACTCCCAGAGTGTGGTCCCGAATGAGGCAGGTTCTGAGTTTGGAAGTGAGCCGCTGTTTTGATATGCTTCCAGGGGATTCTGCGACTCTGAAGCTTCTGAACCACTGCACATGGTATTCCGAGTTTTCTAAGCTAGGTCATAATCTATTTATATCTTCTTTTGCTTTCTGGGGATAAAAGGGTGTTCAAAGTAGCGATCTGTGGCACGCGTTGTTAAGTACTGACATTCTGTTTCAAACTGTAACTAGCACTGGGAAGCCCATCTGGAGCCCTTCGGGTCTAGAATTTCTGCAGCGTTTTTAAGTCTGACATAGAGGCGCCACCGTGTGGGAGAAAGGCGGCCCTGCATAAAAATAATTCCTACAGTTACCAGTTGACTTCAGAATTTTGTTTGTTGTTTGGTCTTTATTTACCATAGTAGTTTACACACAAGAGGAAGTGATTTTGTAGAAATAAAGACTTAAATAAAGCAAAGCGTAGAAGATATAAAAATACACAATGAATGTATTCTTAGAGTCTAATCGCCAATTTCTTGTTTTCTCACCTCTGAATTCCCTCTGGGCCAGGGACAACAGGCAGACTAGCAGAAATCAGGAGGGGGAGCAGTGGTGTGCTGTAAGGCTGAGCAGAAGTGAAATTTGTGCTCCGGAGACCATGCCCTGTACAGAAAGGTTTCTCTCTGCAAATGGCTTCCTTTGTTGGACTGTTGAAAAACAGGGGTGCTTGTCCATGTGCAAAAATAGACCCAACTAGCACGGAATCTGAAAATGATTTTGACCCATCACCTTACACACTAAGGTAGCTGGTGTGTTTTCAAACTTTCGTTTGCTTATGTTCTTTCTTTTTGTTTCATTTCCTTTTTGTGTAAAGAACTCAAATTCCTAGTGGTTATGAATTTATGGACATTTAAAAACTGTCGATACATGTTTTTGTCCTCTTTGTTATTTGACATTTTGGTGCCACTTATACAGAAACATAATTAAATGTTGAACAGCCAAAAGCTCAAAACGAGTTGTTGTTTGTTTATTTTAAATCTAATTGGTTGAAACAAACCAACCAAAAAGTAGAAATCACCCAGGTCACCCTCTCCAGTCACCATTCCAGAAGCAGATTTAGAAATGTTACCACTAAACAATAAAATGATGGTCAGAATAATGGGAAATTGAAATTTCAAATAAGGGTCACTTGTTAACTAATTGTCCAAAAATATGTCTAAAAAATTAACAGAAGCAGATGACAAGTGTAAGTGTCTAGGCGGAATGTTTACCATGGCTCTGATCTTATTGATATTCTAAATATGCAGGCTCTCTTACAATTAAGCTTAGTTGTTTAGGGGTTAAGATGTGTTTAGGTTTAGATAGATGTTTTAAGTTGATAGAGATGAGATATGGTAGAGAATGATTTTCATTCAGAATTTTAGACTCAACAAGATAGGAAAGATGTTTTCTTCAAGTTTGCCAAATACAAACAGCCAAATTACTATGAATGTAGCATTTATATAATTCCTGATTGTCTCATGGCTCTTCCTGATGTATATAGTTTATTTTATTTAATGCAATAATATAAATGCATATGTAAAAAAAGAAATACAATTTTAAAATGGAAGAAAGGTAGTACAAAACTAAACAGAGAATTCTTAGCAGAGGACCACTGAATGGCCAAGAAACACTTAAAGAAATGTTCATCACCCTTAGTTATTAGGGAAATACAAATCAAAACAACTCTGAGATTCCATCTTACAACTACCACAATGGCTAAGATTAAAAAAAAAAAATCAAGTGACAGCACATACTTGGGAGGATGTGGAGAAAGGGGAACACTCCTCCACTGCTGGTGAGAGTTAAATTTTGTACAACCACTTTGGAAATCAATCTGGCACTTTTTCAGAAAATTGGGAATAGTGCTACCACAAGATCCAGGTATAGCAAGCACTCTTGGGTATATACTAGAAATATCCTCCACCATACAACAAGGACATTTGCTCAACTATGTTCATAGCAGCTTTATTTGTAATAGCCAGAATCTAGAAACAACTTAAATGTCTCTCAACAGAAGAATGGATAAAGAAACTATGGTACATTTACACAATGGAATACTATTCAGCTATTAAAAACAAGGAAATCTTTAAATTTGCAGGCAAATGGGTGGAACTATAGTGAGGCAACTAAGAAACACGGGCATAGTATATACTCACTTATAAGTGGATATTTGTCCAACATAGATGTCCTCTGAGTGACTCCACCCAGCGGGTGATTGGGGCAGATGCTGGGACTTCCTGCTGGACTCCAGGTGGAGCTCAGAGAGTGCTATGGAATAATGGGGAGCTGGGCGTGGTGGTGCACGCCTTTAATCCCAGCACTCGGGAGGCAGAGGCAGGCAGATCACTGTGAGTTCGAGGCTAGCCTGGTCTACAAAGCGAGTAAAGGACAGCCAAGGCTACACAGAGAAACCCTGTCTCAAAAAAACCAAAAAAAAAAAAAAAAAAAAAAAAAAAAAAAAAAAAAAGGAAGGACCCAGAGGGTTCAGGAACCTCACAAGAAGACCGTCAAGGTCAGCAGATCTGGACCCATGGGGGACTGCATAAACTATTGCACCATCCAAGGTGCATACAGTGAACTTAGACCTCCTGTTCAGATCTAGCCAATAGACTGTTCATTCTCCAGGGTTGTGGGGAGAGTGAGAACTACCTCTGACATGAACTCTGTTGTGCCCAACTTAATCACTACCCCTTGGTGGGGAGGCCTGCCTGGCACAAAGAAGAAGGGGAAGCAGACTATCTGGATGAGACTTGATAGGCTGTGGTTATATGGTGGGGGAGGAGGTCCCCTTCTGTCAGAGGTCTAGGGGAGGGGAATAGGGCAGGAGAGGATGGGATTGGGGAGATTACAAATGAGATGATAACAATTTAGGTGTAATCTGAATAAATTATAAGAAATTAACAATTAAAACAAAAAACTATGCAGGCTCCTCCTCATTTGCTCTGAACCATGAGCATCCTATGCTCCTAAACTTTATATCTTTGGGTGAATGGAAGTTCCGGGTGCTCAGGCAGGCTTTATCGCTGTAAAATTAGTACATTTTTGTTAGCATTCTATTTCTTCTAATGCTCAAATGCTTATAAATTTGAAAAGATATCTAATTCATATTACTTATAACTCCTGGGGGGAAGTATTCCTTCATCTTGTAAACTGCTAATTGTTAACAATGGTACTTGTTAAAATATAGTAATTCTGCTAAGAGACACAGCTCTCACCTCAGAAGAAAGACATAGTTTATTCTGGAATCAAATATGAGCTACCATGGCTCAAGAATGTAGGCTTAGATTTCCCCCAAATACCATGTTCCAAGAAGGTAGCAATTTCATGAACTTTTTGTAGTAACAGAAGAAGGAAAGCCATAAATCAAGACATCTTTCAAATTCTGGTGTGTACATCAGGTAGGTGAGTTAGAGTAAGGTAGGAGAATGACAAAGTAGCTCTTAGCCAGTTGATTGGTGAAAAACTAGCATTTTGTTAAGTTCATGCAGTCCAAGAGGAATTCATTTATTTCATTCATTCATTTCGTTCATTCATTCATTTATGCTAGCTGTGGAGTGTTGAGTCTGCTTCATAGGATAAAGATCACACAGATAAATTTTAATAGGTTCTGAACCTGCAGCATTCCAACTGGTTTGCATCACTGGAGTTTAATCAGTCAATTAGTCTTTGCCACCACAGATTCTTTCCAGGAAATCATGTCCATGTTTAGTAAACTTAACATTCAGGACTCACTCACTAAACATACATCCCTATGAGGGAGAGAGAAAGACTGGGCTCCACTGTACAAATATATAGCTTTGGAGCACTTAAGAGTCTGTGCACAAATATGTCTAAGAGGAAAATGTGATAGGTGAAGTGAATTATGGCTAAAATTGACCGAAGAGGAGACTGGGCATTGACCAGAGATCACCTACATGATTGGTGGGCCATGAGAGCCCTGATTGGATACAGAATTTAATGAGGTACCAAAGAAGGGTTTCTGGATAAACTTACTTAGCAGGATTTCCTTCTAGAAATAGATCTTACAAAGAAGTACACAGGAGGACCTAGGACAGGAGTCAGAAATGGACCCAAGGCCAAGGTTTGCCCTTTCTGTTGTTTAAGAAAGGATGAGGAAAGAAGAGTTGAGAAAAGGAGGACAAGAGTGTGAGTGTGCTGTCTTGTTTATTTGTATGGTCCCTGGGACCAGTTGATCTATCTGCTCTTTTGGGTTTTAGAGCAACTCTACTGGGTGGTGACAGCAGCCAGGCCCTTAATGAGATGAGGTTCTGTGAAAACAAAAGAAAAACAAAGCTGAACCTCCTAAGCCCTGAGTCTAAGCCCAGGCAGCCAGGGTAGCTTGAAGCATCTGTGTAGCTGGCTGGGGGGTGGGATGGCTTCCAATGCACTTCCTGGTTTGTGAGGTGATGTCTGTGGCACTGTCAGTTGTCCAGACTTTCTGAGTGGCCCACACATCAACAGCACCTTTGCCATCTATACCTGGTCTACTATGGTTTCTCTAAAATCCACACCAGTCTACTTGTTTGTCAGGCAAATTGGCATTCAGGGTGCTGGGTGTTTAAGGAAAGATAAAGTTACATAACAAGACATTCTTTAACAAAGAAAGAAAGAAAGAAAGAAAGAAAGAAAGAAAGGGAGGCAAAGGAACAAAGGAGTCTCCTGCTCCAAGTTGGCAGGACTTTGGGGAAGATTAGCTAGCTCATGGAGGTAGGGAAGATTTGGAAACATTAATTTAGAGAGCCAAGTATTACCTAACATTCACAGGAGACAGCAAAACTTCCCACAATGCACAGACAGAACCTACAAACTCATAGACCATGCTACTGTTTTCCACAGAAACACTTTTTCCCCCCTCTACAATCATCCCCATTTCTACCAAAGGTTGCTTTTAGGACTTGTCATATTTCAGACAACATGGTATTATCAAAAGATTGTCCATCAGTCTTAGTCAAA
The DNA here is from genome assembly GCF_903995435.1 of Acomys russatus. Lineage (NCBI taxonomy): Eukaryota > Metazoa > Chordata > Mammalia > Rodentia > Muridae > Acomys > Acomys russatus. The sequence continues at coordinate 26,051,924 of NC_067138.1, forward strand.
ATCTTTGAAACGGCTCTTAAGTCTGGTACTTATCATCCGGTTAAACTCAGAGTTACTGAAAATCCAACAGCTTAGTGCTTTCAGGGTTTGTCACATTTATTAACAGAGGCAGGGTCTGTGCTTCAGTGGGCATGTGCAGGTCAGAAGTTAGCTTGTGGAGGTCAGCTCTCTCCATCCACCATCAAAGTCCTGAGAATCAGCTCAGACCAGCAAGCGAGCCAGTAATTATCTGTTTTATTTTACTCTAATAAATACCATAAGTAGCTTCCATTAGAATCAATCCAGGTCAGAAATTTATTCATTTATTGATATTTTTATATTTCATGGTACTCCACAGATACTTTCCAGGCTCTGAGCAGAAGTTCTGATTGTGAAAGGTGCCATTTTAATAGCAATAATAGCATAACTCTATGTGTTCCCAGAGAGCGGTGCAAATGACATTATAAACCATATCTGCTCCGTGACTCCCTGAGGCCTCTCTTAACAGTCATGATGAATCTTCTGTGCAGAGAAACAGAAGCCAATGATTCCTGCCTCTATCACACTTTCTCTCCTAGCATGTAACTTAAATGAGTAGAATTGTCACTCAGTATTCCCCAGAAGGAGCAGAAAGGAGCTGTAGTAGCCGCCTCTGCTTCCAGACATTCAGGAGTAAGAAGCAAGCCTAAGAGTTTGAGGACTACCTGGACAATGTAGCAAGATGTTCGTTTCAAAAAGTGCTTTTCTGTTTTCTCATAAGCAAGCTTCAGAAGATTGCTGAAATACTACACACACACACACACACACACACACCAATCCCCAGTGGACAGCAGTGAGAACTTCACTCATTAAATACAGAGCCAGGCACATGGTTTGGTCTGAGAATCACAGCCCAGAGGCACAGCACTTGCCTAGCATGATCTAGCAGTTTCCCAAGCCAAGATTTGAACTGGGAGTTAAGCCAGCATACTTTTGTCTCTTTTTTGCCTAGTCTAAACCATGTCATTTATGTTATTTTAGCATGTACACACATACATTCAATACAATTCAAAAATGAATCATTTATAAACGTAAGAGACTTTGAGGCACTCACGGGGATTGTTTTATTTTGATGAAAGGGTCCACTAGGGGGCAGAAGAGTTCAGCTGATTATGTTTAATTTTTAAAAACATATTTTTATTTGTGTGTCTGTGTCTGTGTGGGTGTGTGTGCCAGTGCCTGCACAGGCTAGACAATCTCCTGGAACTGGAGCTACACTTCTTTTGATCCATCTGACATAGGCTCTCGGAACTGAACTCGAGTCATCTGGAAGAGTAACAAATGCCCTTTAACAGCTAAGCCATCTCGCCATCCCATCACGCTTCAATTTAAATATTAGCCAGCTCTATTTCAAGCAAACAGAATTTTCTCTAATGTAGTTCTGGGAGTAAGAAGCACATGTTGCTTGTTGAAAAGAGTTTGCCCCTGATTCTCTGATTCAAACGTGTTCTCAAATCTTTGTTTTAAGAAGTTGAGTGAATCTGTGGCTTTGGTATGAGAGTCCCTTTCTGGGAATGCTAACTGTGGCTTCAGCTTGGCTGAGCATGTTACAAGTTAAGAAGCTGCTCTGTTTACACTGAGGAGCTGAATTCTAGAAAGGGTGTGTAGGCTGTTCAAGACTGCCTATCTGGAAAGTGCAGGACTCTGAACTGGCTATAGAACTGCTTTAGCCACAGCTTTATATTGCTTCCTTGGAGTCTATCTTCCTGTGGGCCACACACCAATCATTTCCATGTAATGCACTAAAACTCTGTATTTTGGTTGTCTGTGGTCTTCTGGAGAGCTCCCATCTGCTATATGCATATCAGTAAATCTGGTTTTATGTTGAGATCTTTAATCCACTTGGACTTTAGTTTTCTTCAGGGTGATAAGTATGGATTTATTTGCATTTTTCTACATGCACACCTTCAGTTAGACCCACACCATTTGTTAAAGATACTATCTTTTTTCCATTGTATGGTTTTGGCTTCTTTGTCAAAAATCAAGTGTGTGTCCATAGGTGTGTAGGTTTATTTCTGTGTTTTCAATTTGATTCCATTGATCCACATATCTGTTTCTATGCCAGTACCATGCAGTTATTACTACTGTTGCTCTATAATACAGCTTGAGATTTGGAATGGAGATACCTCCAGATCTTTTATTGTATAGGATTGGCTAAGTTATTGGGGTTTCATTTGTTTGCTTGATTTTCCATATGAAGTTGAGAGTTGTTTTTAAAGGTCTGTAAAGAATTATGTTGGCATTTTGATGGGAATTGCATTGAATATGTAGATTGCTTCTGGATAAATGGCTATTTTTACCGTGTTGATCCTACCAGCACATGAGCATGGGAGATCTTTCCAATTTCTGATATCGTCTTCAATTTCTTTTTTCAGAGACTTGAAGTTTTGTTCATTCAGGTCTTTTACTTGCTTGGTTAGAGTCACACCAAGGTTCTTTATGGTTTTTGTGGCTATTGTAAAGGGAGTTGTTTCCCTCATTTCTTGATCGGCATGTTTGTTTTTTGTATAAAGGAGGGCTACTGATTTTTTGAAAAGTTGATTTTCTACTCAGGCACTTTGATGAAGGTGTTTAGCGACTGTCTGAGTTCCCTGGTAGAATTTTGGAGGTCACTTATGTACACTATCATGTCATCTGTGAATAGTAATATGTTGACTTCTTCCTTTCCAATTTGTATCTGTTTGATCTCCTTTAGCTGTCTTTTTGCTCTACCTAAGACTTCAAGTACTATATTGAAGAGATACAAAGAAAGTGGACAGCTCTGCCATGTCCCTGATTTCAGTGGAATTGCTTTAAGTTTCTCTCCATTTAGTTTTATGTTGTCTATCAGTTTGGTGTACATTGTGTTTACTATGTTTAGGTAAGTGCCTTGTGTCCAGGAACTTTTCAAGACTTTTAACATGAATGGGTATGGTATTTTCTTAAATGCCTTTTCAGCATCTAAGGAGATGATTATGTTCTTTTTTTTTTCCTTTGAGTTCATTAATATGATGGATTACATTGAGGAATTTCTGTATATTGAACCATCTGTGCATGCAAGGTATGAAGCTTACTTGGTCATGATGAATGATACTTTTGATGTGCTCTTTGATTTGGGTTTGTGAGTATTTTTGCATCAATGTTCATGAGAGACATTGGCTTAAAGCTGAAACTCAACAACAGCAAAAACAACAGAGAATCTACAAACCCATGGAAACTGAACAACTCCCTACTCCGGTCATGGAAGAAAAAAATGAAATTAAAGACTTCATAGAAGTCAATGAAAATGAAGGCACAACATATCCAAATATATGGGACACAATGAAAGCAGTGCTAGGAGGAAAGTTCATACCACTAAGTGCCTTCATAAAGAAATTGGAGAGATCCCATACTAGCAACTTAACAGCACATCTGAAAGCTCTAGAACAACAACAACAAAAAAAGCAGACATATCTGAGAGGAGTAGATGGCTGGAAATAATCAAACTCAGCACTGAAATAAATAAAAATATCTAAGAGAAAGGGGGAGCGAGAGAGAAAGAGAGAAAGCTAGCTGAATGTGAGCCTAGGAGCAAGACTCTAAGCAAAGTTCTTCCATGGTCTCTGTTTCAGTTTCTGCTTTAAACTCTTTATCCTGAGTTCCTCATTCGACTTTCCCTATTATTGACCTGTAAGAAGAAATCCTTCCCTCCCCTGGGTTGCTTTAGGTCAGTGTTTTAGTACATCAAAAGAGAAGTGAACTAGGATAATACTCTTGTCATATATTCCACTCTGGTCTTGAACTTACGATCCTCTTGCCTTAGCTTCCAAGAGATAATATTTTATGTGTGAGTCCCATGCCTGCCTTTTCTTGCTTTATTTGTTTTTTTTTTGTTTGTTTTTTTGTTTGTTTTTGTTTTGTTTTGTTTTTGTTAAATGCAATCATTTGTAAATCTTTGCGTATAGGTAAAAAACAATTAAAATGTATAGTGTACTTCCATAATATTTTTGAAGCCAAAGGCAACTTGTGTCTTTCTTTCTCTGATGAACAAAGGATTATGCACATAAACACATAAATAGATACCATATACTCGGTGATGGACGAAATCAAAGGTGCTGAAAACTGGGAGTGAGGTCTTCCATTTGACATGGACTTACATACCTTTGTGACATCAATATAGAGTCAAAAGGCAATTAAAACAACAGCTGTTGATATTTGTGCTGAGTACAGCATGGTGGTTCACATTTGTAATATCAGCCCTCAGGAGGCAAAAATAGGCGGAGCCTGAAGTTAGATGTCAACACCGGCTACAAAGCAAGGGCAGGGCTGGCCTGGGCTACTTGAGACCCCTTTTCAAAACAACCAATAGCCAGTATTTTTACTGGTGATCCATCACTAAGAAACTCAGGTTTTTGTCTATGGTTTGAAAGGACAGGGCTTTTCAAGTGCTTTGTCGATGGGTTTTTGTTGCTGTTATAATTAAGTGAAGGTAATTGAATGCATCCAAGTATGATTTTTTTGTTGTTGTTGTTCAAAGAAAGAATCCAGAGTAAACATTATCCTCTCATTCCCTGACACACATATCCACTGTCAAAAGCAGCTGGGTTATTTTCTATTTAAAACAACATAACCATGAGATCTAATCTCTAAAAATAAAAATTACCTCAATATACTTGTAATGCATATATACAAGTAACAAGAATTTTACATATATACATATATATGTATATATGTATGTAACATATATGTGTCACGCTTCCCAGTATTACTTTATTCAAATAGTGTTCATGAAAAGGAATGACAATTTTTCATATTCCTGTTTCAGCAAAATTCACAGTTCAAATTAATGAAAATAAAGACACAAATTATTAATAAAAGCTTTTAAATATTAAATAAGAATTACAAAAACAACACAGTCCACAAATATCTGACAAACATATCATTGAAATTATAATACAATAAAGTTATTTTCACTGGTACTGAGATATAATTTTCATAATTAAATATTTACTATGCAATGTTAACCATACAAAAATAATCTTCCTAGTAAAAATAAGGCACATTTTTAAATATTCTATTTATAATATCTGATTTAAAGTCTGTTTTTAAAAAACTATAGTTTTTTTGTGCACATAAAAATAAGCCAAGGAAGCTTCCATTCTCCTGCAGGACACCACTCATCTGGATGTTACTTCATGTCAGTTCACACGAAACTAAACATTTCCATTTTTTCCATTAAATGTGATTCCAGGTACTTTTCTTCAAATTATATTGCATCTGATGAAATACCTGAAGTGAAAAAACAGCAATAACTTGGGTTTCAAAACATATGAAATATTTTAATAATTTTAAAAATTATTTATTTTCATTTTATGTACATTGTGTTTGACTGTATGTATGTCTGTGTGAGGGTGTTGCATCTGCTGGAACAGGAGTTAGAGACAGTTTTGAGTTGCCGTATGGGAGCTGGGAATTGAACCCAGGTCCTCTCGAAGAGCAGCCAGAGCTCCTTAACCGCTATCTCTCCAGCCCTCTATTTTAATGCTTTATATTATCTCTTTCAAGAAAGCAGGCTGGTGTGCTGAGAAAGAGAAGATTTTATATAGAAGGAAAATGATGATCTTCCAATACACAGCAAACAACTCAGAAAATGTTTCTAGAACATATTAAATGGAATGTTGTGATTATACCGTAAGAAGCAATCTGAGATAGAGCTGGTTCATAAGCTAAGAGTACAGGCTGCTCTTTCATGGAATCCAGCTCAACCCCCAAGGTGGCTCACAGCACCAGTCCCAGGCATACACATGGGCAAAGGCTCATACATATAAAAGTAAGTAAAATCTCAAATATATAACAATCTGAAACAGACATTTACACAAAATATTACAAAAGAAATCACTGAACCTCAAAACTATTGTAGTCTGGATTTTTTGAGACAGGTCTCATATTTAAACTCTTGAATTTTAAGAAGTTCCATGTGCCAGGCATGGCGGTCCATGCTGTTAATCCCAGCACTCAGGAGGCAGAGGCAGGTTGATCTCTGTGAAGAGTGTCAGATCTCATAGATGGCTGTGTGCCACCACATGGTTGCTGGGAATTGAACTCATGACCTCTGGGAGAACAGCCAGTGCTCTTAACCACTGAGCCATTTCTCCAGCCCTCTACCCAATATTTTCAATTGTGATTTATTTTTGTTTGTTTTTTAGTCTGGCTTTCGCTATATTGTCCAGGCTGGCCTTGAACTCATTCTTGTTTCTGCTTCTCAAGTGCTGGGATTATAACATACACCATGACCACCTAATTGTTCTCCCACTTGGCCAATATCCTCTCTATTTTTCAATGAGTACTATGTAAATTAACATTTTAAAGCCTACTTTTTTTCTATTTATTTAACCATTTAAGATAGACTTGTTAATAGTTGTTCACCTGTGTATCTATGGAATGCTTCTACACAATAATAAAATAAGACTAAAAATTGTTGAGGTCTTTTTAATCACTGAGGGCTGGTAAGGCTTTAAGAAAAACTATTTATCTTACTTAATGTAACTGGTTAGAGGACATTTTAAATTAACCCAGTAAAAGAACGCATTTAGAATCAAGTTTGAGCCTGAATAAAAAAATTTATTAGTAAATTCAGCAGGTGTTGTGTTGTGCTAAGATTAGCTCCCCAGCTTCTTGGACTCATCAAGCTTTTATCTTTATTTTTTTGTTTGTTTGTTTGTTTGTTTAAGTTCTTAGTTTTTGAGATAGAGTCTCACTAATAAAGGAATGCAGGTCACCTTCAGACTCTCTTGAGTTAGTCTCTTGAGTGCCAAAATTTGGAATTTGGAATTACAGGCAATTTTTTCCTAAGACAGACTCATGGGGCTGGTAGTACAACTCAGTGGTAGAACTCTTGTCTCCTGTGTGCAAACCCTGCATTTGATACTTGCCACCATGGAGAATGGGAAGGAAATGGAAGTAAAGGAAATGGGGAACAGAAACTCTTAGGATAAGAAAACTAAATAGATAGATGGATAGATAGACAGATAGATAGATAGATAGAGGATAGATATATAAATAGATGGATAGATAGATAGATAGATAGATAGATAGATAGATAGGTAGGTAGATAGATAGGTAGATAGATAGGTAGGTAGATAGGTAGGTAGATAGGTAGGTAGAAAGATACTCACAGCACATGTTGCCTAGGTCTGGGAGCACAGTGGACTCACAGCTAACCTCGTCAGCAATCTAGCACATCGTTTATAATCTAGAAAAGCCATTTAAAGGTAACAATACATATAGTTAATTGCTATGAATGTGAAAGAAATAATGCTATTGTTACTGAGTCATGTGACAACCATAGTCTAAAAGCACCTAGAACATCAGGTGCTTAACACTCATTTTGTTCTCTGATCCTCTGAAAACATAAAAATTTGACCCCTTCACTTTAGAGATGAGAAAACAGCTTCAAACATAACCTATCTCTTGGCAGCTAAGTAGTTTAGTCCCTAACACTGGCCCTTTTCCACCAAGCTATGCTATCACCCAGTGTCTTTGCCTTGACTATTTGGCTGGCTAATTGTGATTTTTTTTTCTGTTTTTGTTTTTGCCAACATGCTACAGACTAAAATCATCTGAGAAGAGGAGACCTTAGTTGAGGCAGTGCCCCCATTAGACAGGCCTGTAGGGCATTTTCTTGGTTAGTGATTGATGTGGGAGGGCACAGCCCATGGAGGGTGATGCCACCCCTGGGAAGGCGATTCTGGGTATATAAGAAAGCTGCAAGCCATGAGGAGCAAGCCAGTAAGCAGCATCCCTCCACGGCTTTGCTTCCATTCTGGCCTTGGCTTCTGCAAATGATGAACTGTGATGTGGAGGGAGTAGCTGAAATAAAGTTTTCTTCCCCAAATGACCCCTGGTCAGTGTTCTGTCACAGCAACAGAGAAGCTAGAACAAATTTAGTGTGCTCAATTTTCACTAGCCATTACCTGAAAGGATATTTCACACACACACACACACACACACACACACACACACACACACTTCTCAGAAGTCACTCACTTTAAAAGGAAATTTCGGATTTAGAAAGGAATTAGAAACAGGTGACTCAGCTACCATACATTCTCATAACCGGGGACTTTGACTGATAGCCCTTTAGCTCTATGTTTGGAATTATTATTAACTCCAGGAACTCAAGTATTCAAAAGAGCTCATTGCACAACGGGCTGTCATCATTCACGAAAACCCAGCACACACTGTACAAATGACATGACTTCAAAATAACTTGGCAAGAGATGTTTGCTTGCACTTGATAGCAGCTCCCCCCTTTTTTCTTTTCATTTATATGAGGAAGTACTTTATTTATGCCAAGGAATTTTTTTTTATACCAAGGAATCTGAATAATGATAAACGGTTTCAGTCCTGACAAACATTTCGGTCTTTAAGAAAATCTGGCTATTTTCAGATTTGGAAAAATTCCCAACAGAATGTGATCTCTCATTCCTTATAGTTTCAACAGTACACACAACCCTGAGTACTGAAAGGTTATAAATAGCATCTCACGCAATGTTTAGTCTATTATGTCCCACCCACAGACAGTTGAAGCTTGAAGTCAAATGTATTTATTGTTGCATAAGTTGTTTGTTTGTTTCTTCTAAAATTTGCCCAGGCAACTTACAAGCTGGCATGGAGCAATCCCTGGTATTGTGATAAAGCCGATGGAAGTGTTTGCTGCATTCAGCTGAAAATGTGACAGGCCCTGGAGAAAGAGAAAGAATGCTTATTCTAAACACCAGCGTGTTTTCCAAACAAATTGCTACCACTCTATGAATGGACATGGTGTAACTGTAATTTCCATCCTTCCTGCCCTTTAAAGAACTGGCCTGAGAATTCCTCCCTTTACCCAGGCTCTGTGGAAGGCTCTGAACTTTGACCTAACTTCACTCCACATTCGCAGTATCTCACATCATGGAACCTTCTGACTAGTGGAACTCTAGAGGAACTGAGAAGGGGCACTCCAGACCGAAGGAAAATATGCAGAGAGCCAACCAAGATGGAATGACTTTCTCTTTCTTGATTTATTTTTTAACTTCTTGAGAAGAAATATTTCTAGTGATGACATTTGTTTTTAATTGAAGCAATGTGTGCTCATTAGTGTAAGAAGTATTGCGAAGGAGGAAGGCCCTTGAAAGTGCACCAAAACTTTTCTCCTTCTACCTAGTTCACGGTAAGCTTGCCAAAACCCAGTGCTGTCTTCCACATCTGCAGGTGTCTCTGAATGATACAACAAGCCTCTTTTAGACATTAATTTTCTTTTTTTGTTTTGTTTTGTTTGCTTGTTTGTTTTTTGAGACAGGGTTTCTCTGTGTAACAGCCCCGGCTGTCCTGGACTCTTTGTAGACCAGGCAGGTCTCGAACTCACACAGATCCACCTGCCTCTCACCTCCAGAGTGCTGGGATTACAGCAGGTGCCACCATGCCTGGTTTACACATCAGTTTTCATAGTTCCATTGTCTAAGTCTGCATTCTACAGAACACGGTTTTTTTTGTTTGTTTTTGTTTTTTTTTTTGTAACTGAATCATTGAAATAGCATATGCTCACCTGTGAAATGCTTTATAAATTTGTCTTTCAAGGTCAAGTCTCTTGGAAATATTTCTGGAAAGAAAAAAAAAAAGACTTTGTAATTTCCAGGATAGATTTCCACTACTAAAGCAAAATTATAGCACTAGACACATAGATCCATGCAGTGTACATAGCTAATCTCAAACCCCTTGCTCTGATCCTCAGCAGACAGCAGCCAGAGTAAGTGAGCTGAGATGCTCTTGAGGTCATTCATGACACTGTCCCACTTACAAGGCTGGCCGCGTTTCCACGGAGTCTATGTTGGGTTTCCAGCATCTTCATGGCAGCTCACAACTACCTGTAAATCCCTTTTCAGGGGATCTGACATTCTCTCCTGGCCTCCTTAGGCACTAGGCATAGATGCAGTCCACAGACAAATATGTAGGCAAAACACCTATACATACAGAAGCGACTAAAGTAAAAATACAGCTCTTGAAGTTATAAATAAGGATGGGAGAGGTTCTGTGTGAGGAGAGAGTGTTTGCTGTTCTTCCATCTCTTCCTTCTTCCCTGTAGCAAAGCTAGAGAGAGGAAAGCTCTAGCTGTAGATGATAGTCTGCCCCCACAGTGCTGGGCTATGTGCAGGGAGAGGGGCCACATGCAAAAATCACTGCAGATGAGAGTCTGCCCCACAGTGCCGGGGTGCGTACAGGGTGAGAGGCCATGTGCAAAAATCACTGATATGTACTATATTTAGAATATCAAGTTCATAAAGCTCTTTCCCTAAAAATTCCAATTTAAAGACCATTTGAGAGCTTGGCGTGATGGCACATGACTTTGGTCCTAGCACTCAAGGAGGTGGGAGGGAGGTGGATCTCTGTGAGTTTGAGGCCAGCCTGGTCTACAAAGTGAGTCCAGGGTACACAGAGAAACCCTGTCTTGGAGAGAGAGGGAGAGGGAGAGGGGGAGAGGGAGAGGGAGAGGGAGAGGGAGAGGGAGAGGGAGGAGAGAGAGAGAGAGAGAGAGAGAGAGAGAGAGAGAGAGAGAGAGAGAGAGAGAGAGAGAGAGAGAGAGAGCATTTTGGTTGACTTTTATCTGTTGTGAGCATTTTCTCTTTTTAGAACAATGAGGTTTTAGTACCCAGGCTGCTAGCTAATAGTGACATGCATTTTTTTCCCCTCCTCAACATCATCTGCACTTGAAAGGAACACTTGGTTCTTTCCAATTCCTCAAGATCTCAGCTTCACCTTCTGTGGCTCCCCAGCACTTTAGCTGTTTGGTGCTGTGTTCTTCTATTTTGTAAAGTTTCTTTTTGTGTCTGGTAATTTCCTCTCTTGATTTGCCATGGGATTTTGTTTGTGTCTGGAAACACTTCAGCCTTTACATTTCTGGTGAAGCCTCTGACCCTCGCTCTCCATCCATTTCTGCAGCAAAAATGCCTCTTCGCTCTGCAACATTGTACCCTGTGTTGTGTTGTGTATGGCTATCACTACACCCCAGCTGCTTTGGGTACCTGCATGAAACTAGCCATTTTCCTTTTTTCTGGGGCTTTTAAAGAAGCACTTGACTGGGTTCCTTTTGGCATTGAGCTGAGCACCTTTTTGTGGTTCACTCTGCATTCGATTTCAGTTTTCTCTCACCAGCCACACTTTCTTCAAGGACGGCATCTGAGTCTTTATCACTGCCCATCAAACATGGAAAGGCTGCGGGTCACTTTCTTTACTGTGACAGCTTTTCTGCACATTGCTTGGATGGTTAGTGTGCTTTCTGTCTTTCAGGTCACCTAGTCTTCTCCTATTTCAGCTTCTTGTAGAAGCCTTTTCTGGCTTTCTTGAGGTTGGTAATGTTCGTTGTTAGTATTATCCATTGATTCTTTAGGTTGTTCTTCATTGATTTGAACTACCCTGAACATCATTTTGGCTTCAGCTGCTTGTAATCTGAGAGCGTCAGCTTCTTTACTAGTGACGGTGTCTTTTTTAAAGTACCAGGCATCAACCCATTTGTGCAGACTATTCAGACATCTTTTGGTTCTTTGTCTAGAAACGGTATCTCTCTGTGTCTCAATGTGGACCCCTCTCTCCAGCTTCTCTCCATTTGCTTCCAACTTCCTGCTTCTAATGACTCCTTCTGCGATGCCTCTAGGCCTACATGGTTTTGTACAGCAACTCAACCTCTTTTAAGTAGCATCATTTCTCCTTTCACATAAGGTAGCCTATTAATTGACGGAAGGCCTCTTTATAAAACCAAGAGAATAGTAAGCATACACACACAGGATTCATTCCCATGAGAATTAGGGACTGTGGACTAGTCTTCACACAGCAATGCCACACCCTGCACCGCTCTGCTAGGAGCAGCACCAATAGGGTTCTGGGGCATCCCTGGGCTTTTGTGAGGTGCCAGGTGGCTACATGGGTTGCCTGGGGCCTCCAATGAGATCTGGGCCACAATAAAAAACACAGAATACCCCTCATAGGCTTTAGAAGTGAATACTGGGTGATGGTGGTGTGAGCTCTCTGCACATTACTGAATCTGGCTTTCAATGGATGTTGAGCGTTGAAACTGAGTTCTTCCTCATGCTTGCACCTGCTGAGCTATCTCTCCAGTGACTACTTCTGTAATTTTCCCACCTAATACTCTCTTTAAATTTTTTCATTTAGTTATTTTATGTGTATGGATGATATCTCTGCGTGTATGTCTGTGTCCCATGTTCACACAGTGGCCTCTGACACCAGAAGAGGCCACTGGATCACCTGGGCCAGGGGTTTGAGACAATTATGAATCACCATGTGGGTGGTAGGAATCAATCCTGTGTCCCCTTGAAGAGCAGCCAGTGCCTCAATTGCTGAGACACATCTTCAGCCCCCATGAAATACTTGCAAACCATGGGTGGCCTTGGGTAGCCAAACACTTTAACTAAGGATAAGGCCAAGGCTACTGTATCTCACACCCACAGTACCTCAGGTTGCCACAGAGTCTGGAGGGAAGCATCACCTGCCTATCTGTCTCCTGACGGTAACAAAGACCTTAGAAATCTGCAGCTGCTTAATCGAGCGTTTACTTACAGCCATACAAATGAAAAACAAAGAGGAAAGGGAGTGATTAAAATGGAATTTTAGGGCTAGCAAGATGGCTTAGTTGGTAAAGGTGCTTGCTGGCAAACCGTGGAACCCACATGGTGGAACTGACAGCTGCAAGTTGTTCTCTGGCCTCCATACATGTGCCCCAGCAAATGCGCGCGCATGCACACACACACACACACACACACACACACACACACACACACACACACACACACACACATGAATAAGTAAATCTAACAAAAAAATTTAAAGGAATTTAAAACATGTACCTCCCCTAGGTAATCTTTGATTAAAAGGTAAGACTCTGGATTAAAAATAGCAACACTGGTGATTATACCAACTTTCTGTGTGGGATTTCTCAACTCTGCAGTGGGATAAATGGGTCCTTCAAACAGACAACTGCTACTGCCAGGAGCACTGTGAATGGGGAGAAATCCATTCATGCAGGTGAGCTCTGGCCGGTCATGAGTGTTTATGATCAGAGTATCTGACTACTGTGCCCAGCAGACAGCAGACATCTGGTTCTAGCGCCTGCCAACTACAAAAGTGGAGCAAACTCATATGATCCTTTCCACCTTGAACTCTTCCCACACTAGCAGGTTTCAGTGAAACAAATAACTCTAAGGCAATTCTACAAATCAAATATTAGCACATGTTAAAATTGAAGGGGGTAGACATGCTCGTTTGGCTATGGTGATCATTTCCTTATGTAGATGTATAGTAAGGTCAGGCTATGAAGCTTAATTATATTTAAAAGAACTGTTTTAAGAAAGAACCCACATAACCAGTCATGGTGGCATGTGTCAGTAAAGCCTGGCACTCAGGGGCTGAAGCAATGGAACAGGAGCTTAAGGTCAGCCTGGACTATAATAGCAAGACTCTGTCTAAAACAAATGAACTATACATTCTATTTCAGTAATATGCAAAGTAGCAAAAATATTTTCATTATTTCATTTGGAAAAAAAATGTTCATCACCAGTTCTTGAAGTATGACTAATTGGCCAGAGAGAATCCTTACAGGCTTCCAATAAAGCGAATCTGGATTGCCCAAATAGAACTACACTATAATGCAAGGGCCAACAGGCTCCAAATATACCTAGGGGTTTCTTGGTATTTTTACAAATATAACTACGGGCATGTTTAGCTATTTTTTAAACACAGAGATATATCAAAAAGGAAGAGAGCTGTGATACTGGGAAGTATGTACTGGCTCTTCAGCCATGCTTCCCAATATACAGTTCTAGAACTCTCTAAGATGACCCTGTCTTTGCATGCAAATGATTTGACTGTGGAATAGAAACTTTTAGAGTGCTTCACAACTGGAAACAGTCACCAGAAACAAGAAGACAAGGTAGAGAGCTGGTCCTAGGGAAGGAAGGGGGCTATAGGTTCAGTCAATTCTACCTATATAATGAAACCTCCAGAAAATCCACAAGATAGTGGGATTTTTAGAGCTTCTAGGTTTCTTTGCACATGAAGAGCAGTGGAGTAACTTCCACTCAGAGAGCATGGAGGTCAGTGACTTTCCCCAGCCTCTTCTTCTTCCTCCTCCTCCTCCTCTTCCTCCTCCTCTCCTCCTCCTCCTCCACCTCTTTCTTCTTCTAGGTTTTTCAAGATATGGTTTTCTCTGTGTAACAGTCCTGGTTGTCCTGGACTCACTTTGTAGATCAGGCTGGCCTCGAACTCACAGAGATCCACCTGCCTCTGCCTCTTGATTGCTAAGACTAAAAGCATGTGCCATCATACCTAGCCAGCCATCATTTTAAATATATATTTTATTAATTTATTCATATTACATCTCAATTGTTATCCCATCCCTTGTATCCTCCCATTCCTCCATCCCTCCCTCCCATTTTTTCCTTACTCCTCTTCCCTATGACTGTGACTGAAGGGGCCCTCCTCCTCCTGTATATGCTCATAGGGTATCCAGCCATCATTTTTTAAATACTTTTTTTTAATGAACAAACAGAGTAAAGCATTTCCCTAAGTTCTGTTAGTTGGCCTGGTAAATTAAACCAGTTTATAGCTGGGTGTCAAGAAAATCAGACTGGAGTTAGCACTTGTGCAAAGCCGTTGAAGTGGAGCTAGGAGGCCATGGTCAATCACAGCTCACACAGGTGCATGCCTGAACTTTAGAACGAGGCTGCAGATGTGGTGCCTTCCAGCCCCCCCACACACAAAGTACATCACACAGATACACACACACACACACACACACAGAGAGAGAGAGAGAGAGAGAGAGAGAGAGAGACGCACACATGAATGGAACCAAACCGGTTTCCAGAAATGGGTAATCCCTGACTTTGTACCATGGCTCCTTTTCCCCCGGGACCAGTTGCTTTCTTATGAAGTAGCTTCTCTTCTGCCAGCACAGGCCATAATGCCTAAGAGATGACCATTTGAAGTTAAATAAATACAATAGTTTGTAAAAGCTTGGAGCACATTCCCCAAATGTCTTAGTTTTGTATTCTTCCCCACTGCAATCTTAAGAAGCCCCAAATGAATTTAATGTTCTTTATTGGTGAGTAGGTTGACTTCACTCACATTCAACAGTCAGGACTGTCAGGGGCTTAGAACTGAGTGTAGGCATGAAGTGGCATGGCTCTTGGAGTTGGACTCTGTCCTCACATGGAGAGCATCAGGATTGATCTGGATTTGAGTCCAGCAGCTGGTGTCCACTGCAGAGTAGACTGTGCTGCTTGTGGGGAGAAAATCCTGTGCCTTTTAATGTCACAGACATCTTCCATTTTGCTTGCTGGGGCAGAAGAGTGTGGGAAAGCGGTTTCTGTTTTATCATAGAATGCAAAATGTGCAGACAGAATGCCATTAGGCAAAAGTAAGAGAACCGCGTTCGAAGACACAGCACAACTGGTGGGAGGGTTGGAGAAGGAGAGCTTCTATCTGCACAGAGTCAGCACTGAACCATGGGAAGAGAAACAGTCACAAAGGACAGGAACATCCTGGAGAGGGCACGGAATCTGTCTTCAGTCATCCTAAATGTTTAAGTGAAGAGTTCATCCATCTGGCTCCCTCGAGCCTCTTTTCCCTGCCTGAGTGCCTGCAGGGGCAGGGGATCTGTCTGATTCCTAGTTCCTTGTTGCCTCTGAGAGGACTTAGGACTTCTTGGAAAAGCCAGTGCAGATTTATACCAAGAGAGGGGCCACATCCCACATGACTTAATAAAGAATATCATTTGCAACTGTTTAAAATAACCTCCCTAATGGGAGCTTCGGTTTCTTTTGAGGCTCCACCATCAGCATGGTCTTACATTTACACAATGACTCTGAGACTCTGGCTTTAGAAATTCTATAGAAGTAATTCAAGTATGCCTAGCTCACAAAGGGGAAAATCATAAAGTCGAAAGTTTCCTTTTATATTTCTGTCTCCCCACATTTCATGACAATTTCCTCCCGATCTCAAAATCCTCCAACCCTATTTCCTAGCCCATCACAGCCCATTTTCAGCTTTCCAGTCTTGTCCACTTGTCAATGCATGAGTGCCTAGAACCCCCTTTGCATGGCACAGTTTGGGGTAGGGATCCATTTGTGATCCTTTCTAGTACCGTGATGATGAACAAACGAGCTGGTATCAGAGGTCAGGGAGAAATGCGATGGAAACACACACATTTGAATTCTTACCCAAATCAGAGAGAATCAGGGCCCAGTAAGGGGTATGGAGACAGTCTGAGAGGTTACTCCCTGCAACACAAGAGCTCCGATGTAGGAAAGACAATGGACAGAACAACAGGTTCTAGGCATGGGAGGCGCCCGTTGTTAGCAGAACTGAGCTGAAGAATGAGAGTCAAAAACATAACTGAAAGTCTGTCCACGTGACCTCAAACATTGTTAATGGCTAACTCACTTGGAAGATACATTCACTAAGGGCAGGCACGCTATAGGGAGGAAGGGAATGCCACAGGTAGTTAATCACCAGTGTTCCTGGGAGCCGAACAAGTCTCCCGGCCCCTCTCCGAGCAAACAGCAGTTCTAGAGAGGGAATCCTGGCAGGCAACTCTTGCCCCAGGCTTTGTATTTACTGTCCCTTCTGCCTAGGAATGCCAACCTCCCCCTCCATCACCACCACTACCTTCCCCCCTCCAGCCTTGGCTTAGGAAAGGAAGCTGACTAACATACTGAGAGAGGAGGATGTACAGCTCCATGTCATAATACTGTGAAATGTATAGTTGGCCTTCCTAGCATACAAATCATAAACTCCTTGCAATCTTGGAAATGATACTATGTTAAGAAGTTGAGTGAAAGCCTGGCAGTGGTGGATTAAGAAGTTGAGTGAAAGCCTGGCAGTGGTGGATCAGGTTTTTAATACCAGCACTCGGAAGGCAGAGGCAAATGGATCTCTGTGAGTTCGAGGCCAGCTTGGTCTACAAAGTGAGTTCCAGGACAGCCAAGGCTGTTACACAGAGAACAGCCGGTTCCCTGTTTCAAAAAATAACAACAAAAGACTGAGGGCTGGCAATTCCAAGATAGGGCTGGTGGGTTAGCTGACCACCATAAGTAATGAAGCTGCCACAAAAACTCAAAAGCACCAAGTTCAGAAGTTCTGAACAGCTAAACATACAGATTCACGGGGGTGGGAGTGGGGGTATTTGCTCAGCATACCCTTTCCCCTCTACCTCTTCCTATACATATCTTCACCAGTATCCTTTAGGGTACTATTTGTGACCCTCTGCAACAAACTGGTGGAAATCCAAGGAGAGAGTATGAGAATCTTGTTTCTTAGCCAGAGGTTCAGATAAAACCACCTGGGGGCTACAGTTGGCACTGGAAGGAGTGACAGTTTTACAGACAATCCTCAACTTGTGAGACCTGCAGCCCATATTCAGGAATTACCTATCAAGTGCCAGAACTAAGTTGAACTAGAACCCCAGCCTGAGTTTACTGCAGAACTGCTGCTGCTGCTGCTGCTGCTGCTGTGTGTGTGTATGCAGGGAAATCTGCCACAGTGCAGGGCCAGAGACAACCTGCATGGTCACAGCACAGGAGGAGAAACTCTAGCTGAGTTAGTTTTTTCCACTTTTGTGTGCAGCAAAGATTCCAGAACTTAAGCCAGAAAACTCAGGAAGGGTGAGAGGAAAAGAAAAGGAAAAATGAAGTGTGGAGCACAAGAGATTTCCACTAACCCTTACATCACAACCCAGTGGAGTTCTAGGGCATTCTAAACTGCCCCTGGGCTTGGTCCGCAGGCTGGGTGATGGTGCAGGTTCATCTTCAGCATCACAACGAGAATTTCAGGCTCTTCTACAGGGATGTCAGTTCTTGGCCTCTGGGACCTGCGAGATGGTTCCTCCTGGATGAGTCATGACCCCTGCCGCTCCTCTGAAAACAGCCAGACAGGAACTTGTCTTCTCTGTATCCACATCCTTGTTTGTCCCAGATCCATGTCAAGAAGTCCATTCACAGATAGCCTCAGATGTAACCAGTCACCCTTTCTCTCTCCGTAGAAACAAAATACAGCAATCAAAAGATGAAGCCACCTCAAGTAGTTGTAGAAAGCAGTCGACTTTGAGGATAAGCCACAGCTTATTTTCTTTCAGGCTACATTGTTTTTAAGTCTTCTCTGTCATTTGGGAGAGGGAGTATCGTGGGTTGAACCTAGGACCTCACACATGTTAGCAGAGTGTTCTACCACTGAGCTACAGCCCCCAATTCCCTTCACTGCCTTTAACCAGAAAAAATATGATAAATTTAAATAAAGCAGGTGATGTTCATGTGTTACCATAAATGATTTTGCAATTTGAGATTTTTCTCATATTCCTTTTGTATTCCAAAGTGACACTAGATCCTGAGATAAATAATTTTGTTAGTAATAATTTTTAAGTCAGTGTGTATAACCAATATGGTAGCATCAAGGTACCCCCCCACTGTGGTGAATGCCCCTCCTCCCTCATCTGTAGGGTTTCCAGATAAATAGGCTTGGTCTAGACCCCCATATTAACCTTCCATGCCTTCCCATCACTTTCCTCTGCTTCTCCCTCTCCCTGAGAGGTTCTGTGATGAGCAGAAACACTTGGCTTCCTCCCTCCCTTCCTTGTTTATCTCTGATAGGTACCATGAGAAGGTAAGTTCTCAGAAGGTAGAAGCTATGGGGTGACTAAGTATATATTTCTGCCATAGCTGTTAGGACAGGTATGGTTCACCTGTTACCCCAGCACTTGGGAGGTCGAGGCAGGAAGATTTCTTTAAACTCATGGCCAGCCTGAACTATAGAGTGAGTTCCAAATAGCCTGAGCTAGAGAATAAAGCTATTGGAAAAAAGAGGAGGAGGAGGAGGAAGAGGAGGAGGAGAAGAAGAGAAAGAAATCCCTCCATGTTTATTTTTTAAAGATTTATTTTATATGAGTTCTTTGTATTCATGCATGTATGTGTACTACCTGTGTGTCTGTGTCCACAGAGACCAGAAGAGGATGTCAGATTCTCTCTGGAACTGGAGTTACAGACAGTTATAAGCTGCCATATGGGTTCTGGGAACTGAACCAGGGTCCTCTGCAAGAACAAGTCGTCTTAACCACTGAACCATCTCTCCAGGGCCCCGTGTTTTCTTAATGGTGAAGCCTGAGCTACTTTTGGTGGTATACACCCACAACTCTAAGGGTGAGCCAGCAGGGTGAGAAGTCCAAGGCTACAAAATGAGACCCTGCTTCAGATAAAAGAGGATAAAGAAAGCATGAAGGGAGGGAGGAGGAAGGAAGAAAATATGGCTCGAGAGAGAGGAAGGAAGGAAGGAAGGAAGGAAGGAAGGAAGGAAGGAAGGGAGTCAAGTATGAAGCAGAAGAGCCCGTGGCTGCAGTAGCATAACTGACCCCAGTCACCCCCTTGCTTTGTCTTCTCAGCTGAGTCACCCCCTTGTTTAGTCTTCTCAGCGGATTCAGTGCAGGCTAGGGAAATAGGCCATTTGCTCCAGGCTCCACCTTGGTCTGTGACCACAGGCTTAAGCAAAGACACCCCAAAGTGGCTTCTCTCTTCTTTACCACCCTGTTCCCTGCCAGCACCTTGCACATTCTCCCCAGCATTACACCTTTTGTTCCCCAAGTTTTCTCCCTCTCCATGTCATGCACACATCTCTGTGTGTAGGTGTCTCAGGGTATTGAATCCTGTACCTTGGTAGGAGGCATGTCCAGAGTTGGCACGGGAAGAGATGGCAGCAGTTAGGGCCCTTTTTACTCACACACACACACACAAACAAAACAACAACAACAACAACAACAAAACAAAACAAAAAAACACAGCACCAGCCATGGCAGCTTACTGAAATTCATATGCCAGTCACCCATTCCCTGGGGCCAGCTTGAAAGCGGAAGAAAGGGTCATTCCAGAATGTTCAGATGTCTGAGGATAGCCATGTTAGTTAAACTCCAGAAGATCCAGAACTGAAGTATTGACAGATCCTGCTAGGTGAGGCTGCAACCAAGGTCTTCTCACTATTTGGTTAATTTATTTCCAAAAGACTCCCCACAGTTAGGAAGGGTCCTATAAAGCTGATGACTGTTATTATTATGATGGTGATGCTGATTATTATTATTGACAGCTGGTTTTTGCTATTGAAGTCTCTCAATTGAGGCAAATATAGAAAGCGGTTACATTCTTTCCAGGGAAGATTCCCGGCAATCAACAGGTGTCCACCCTCTGCTGTGCCTAATTCAGCCTTCCCAACATGAGCTTGCCCAGCTGTAAGAGTGGTCAGGTTCAGGAAAGGGCAGGTGAGGAGGCAGGCAGGGCTTACCGGCATTCCTGGAGACTCTGTGAGCCAGGCGAGTCCCTGTCACTGGGAGGAAAAGCTGTGGCCTGAGTTTGGTGGCGCGCGCTGCCCTAAGTCCCCGGGGTCGCCCCTGGATCCCAAGCGGGGACAGAACCAGCGCCAGCAGCAGCAGTGCGGGCAGCCTGGCGCTGAGCATAGAGGGCCACATGGCCTCGGAGTCCTGAGCGAGGAGGCGTAGGCTGGTTAGGCAGTGGGACTTGGAGGCTTGCGTGGCTAGGTCTATGCGCTCTGGGGCGCGGGGCGGGGACTAGAGGCGGGGCAGCGCTGGGGACTGGGCAACCCGGGACGAAGGAGAGTCAGGGCACGGGACCATGGGCAGCACTCGCCACCTCCCTTGGGACCCTTTCCTCCTCTCTAGGGTGTGGGGCCAGAGATGGCGCCGAGTCGCGCAGGTTCTCCTGGGCTCCACCCCATGGTTTAGATTGTCTATAGGTCATGGCCTCCACTGGCTCACGGGATCCAAAGAAGCAGCAACTTCTAGTTCTGGACGCAAGAAAGCATGATGGAGTCTCTCTATGCTGACAGAGAACAGGTGCAGAGCGTTTTTTTTTTTTTGGCTAGGAGCCCCCCCCCCCCCCCGCAGCATCACAGGGTGCACGCACCGGCACCCGTGGTCCCTGAGTCTAGAGTTTCCATCTGTCCAGCAGGAGGAAGAGCTGGAGTGCCCCCAGGAGGCCTAAAGATTTGCACTTGTGACAACAGAAGCCAAGAGTCCCCACAACAGGGCACACCTGGTTGCCTTTGGACAGGTGACCAGAGACACATATGGCTGGAATTTTTACGTTATGGGACTCTTAAATCACAAAGTTTTGTCGGTGTTAATATCAGGAACTGGGGTGGGGACGGGGGAGTGTGCATTCCGTTAAATGGGAGTTTTCAATGAAGCGGTACTATGTCAGTTATGGTTTGAGCCATCTTGTCTGCCTTATTGTGTTATGTTAAGAATATATGTCAACATGCCATTGGCTTGTTTTGCTAATTATCTTATAATTGAGGGCAGTAGAAGGCTTTGTGTTCCTTGGTCGTTGACTGACTAGAAATTTCTCCTCAAAGACACCTTTTCTGTCTCAAACTGAAAAAATAATCTCACCTGATTCATACAGTTGGCATAACCGTTACATTTTCAAACATGCCCAGGGATTGGAACAGGAGGCACAGAGCACTTTTAGAAGAGCCTTATAAAGCCCTGCCTTTGACTGACACCTTTTCCAGAAAGTTGTTGCACAAAGTCTTCCATTCAGGATGCTTGCAGAATCACGAACCCCTATGTTTCCTAAGCAGACGTTATGGCATGAACGAATGGCTCCCACTTTCCAGGCAGCGTTAGAGAGTCCTTAAGAGTCTTCGGTAGAATCTAGTGCCCCATATTTGACCATGTCCCCTTGATGGGGAGGCTCGGTGGCACTCAGAGGAAGGATAGCAGAATACCAAGAAGAGACTTGATACCCTAGGATCATATTCAGGAGGAGGAGGTCCCCCTCAGTCGCAGTCACAGGGAAGGGGTATAGGGTGAAAGCGGGAGGGAGGGAGGAATGGGAGGAAAGCGGGAGGATACAATTGAGATGTAATATGAATGAATTAATTAAAAAATTATAATAAAAATATTTTTTAAAAAGTCTTCAGTAGATGGAACAGATTTTCTCATCTCAAGTGAAATACTGAAATATTACAAGTTCACAGACATGAACAAGAAGTTCACATTTAAATTGAGTTAGAAATATCAGAAGTTGGGTATGACTCTGGAACACAAGGCATGGCAGGTGAAGTTGGGGTGAGGGTGGGGACCAGAGTGTGAAGTAACACTAGAGAAAATACAGAAGTGACAGTCACTGTGAGAAAAAGATGGGTGGCTTCTTTCTTTTCTTTCTTTCTTTCTTTCTTTCTTTCTTTCTTTCTTTCTTTCTTTCTTTCTGCCTTCTACAAGCCAAAAGCAAAGGAAGGCAGCAAACCATGTGACTTGACAGTGATTGGGGCTTGTTGCTTGGGTTTGGGCATTGTGAGGTAGATCAAGACTTGCTTTCTCTCAGACTGAACATTCTTCATTTATTTTGATTTTTTTATTTATTCTTCTCTTATTCATTACATCCCCCCCACAGTTTCCCCTCCCTCCTCTACTCCCAGTCCCTCCACCAGATCCACTACTCCTTCATTTCCCTTCAGAAAAGAACAGGCCTCCCAGGGACATCAACCAAACATGATATGGTAAGTCACAATGAGACTAGGCACAAACCCTCATATCAAGGCTCGACAAGACAATGCAATAGGAGGAAAAGTGTTCTAAAGGCAGGGAAAAGAGTCAGAGATAACCCCTGCTCCTACTGTTGGAGTCCCACAAGAACACCAAGCTACACTACCATAACATATAAGTAGAAGGCCTAGGTCATATCTATACAAGCTGCCTGATTGTCACTTCAGTCTCCGTGGAGCCCCTAGGAGCCCTGGCTGCTTGGTTCTGTGTTTTTTCTTGCAGTGCCCTTGCCCTTGTGGCTCCTATAGCCCTTCCTCCTCATCCTCCAAAGGATTCCCTAAGCCCCACATAATGTTTGGCTGTGGGTCTCTGCATCTGCTCCTATCAGATGCTGGATTGAAGCAACACTGTCAAAACCCATCACAAAAATTAAGATATTTTTAAAAGTAGACTTCCACCTTTTTTGGCATTCAGTTCAGCTGGAGGGACCCATGGATCTATATTTCAGGATAGGCAGGGTAGTTTTAAAGCTTTCAGTTCAACAGAAATTACTTGAAGACAAGTCTCAGGCCAGGCACAGAGGAAACCACTGGAGTAAATTAGACAAAAATCCTTGTCTTTGCAAAGTATTAGCTTAATGAATTTAGCTGCCCATCATAATGATTTTGTCAGGAATAAGCATATTGCCCATAGTGAAGTAGCTCTCAGTTTGGGGGTCTTTGTGACTTCTTGCTGTTCCCCCATGACAGCTATTTGCTACAATTGCTAGTTTGTTTAGTGGCTACTTAAAGTTTTGGGTGTAGATATAATCTTAACAACAGTTGCTAACTTCCTACATGTGGTATTTCATATATAAATAATGAGCTTTCTGTTTAGAAAAGGATACTTAGTAACTGTGGTGATTTGATCCAGAGTGGGCCCAATAGGCTCATATATTTGGATGTTTGGTCCTTAGTGAGTGGAACTGTTTGGTGAGGATTAGGAGGTGTGGCCTTGTTGGAAGAAGTGTATCACTGGGGGAGAATCTGAGGTTTCAAATGCAGACACTAGGCCCAGCACAGCATTCTCTCTCTGTCTCTCCCTCTCTTCTTCTCCCTCCCACCCTTTCTTTTTCTGCCTGCAACTTGTGGATCATGTGAGGCCTCAGCTACTGTTCCAACATCATGCTTACCTGTTGCCACCATGCTCCCCAACATAATGATCATGGACTAACCCTCTGAAACTGTGAGCTATCCCCAAATAAATACTTTATTTTAAAGGTTGCCTTGGTTATGGTGTCTCATCACAGTAATAGAACAATAACCAAGACAATAACTCATGTTTTAATAGTTCTGTCTGCTTGTTTTATAGGCAGGGTCTCACTCTGCAGTTCAGGATAGACTGGAACTCAACATATAGACTAGGGTGTCCTTGAAGTCATGGAAATACTTCCATGTCCTAAGTTCTGGAACTATAGAAATGCACCAACTGCACCCAGCTAAATAATTCAAACTTTAAGGTATACATTCAGAAATATTTTTTTTAAGCTTTGATGCTAAATGGTTATTTCTTTCTTTCTTTTTTCCAAAAGAATCACCCTAAGTAATCAGGGTTAGCCTTGAATTTGTAATTCTTCTGCCTTAGCACCCTTAGTGCTAGGATTATAAATGCGTACCACCAAACCCAGCAATTTGTCTTCTTTTTTTAAAATATTTTTATTTATTCATATTACATCTCAATTGTTATCCCATCCCTTGCATCCTCCCTCCCTTCCATTTTCCCCTTACTCCCCTCCCCTATGACTGTGACTGAGGGGGATTACCTCCCCCTGTATATGCTCATAGGGTATCAAGTCTCTTCTTGGTAGCCTGCAATCATTCCTCTGAGTGCCACCAGGTCTCCCCATCCAGGGGACATGGTCAAATATGGGGCACCAAAGTTCATGTGAAAGTCAGTCCCCACTCTCCACTCAACTGTGGAGAATGTCCTGTCGATTGGCTAGATGTGAGTAGGGGTTGGAAGTTTACTGCATGTATTGTTCTTGGCTGGTGCCATAGTTTGAGGAGGACCTCTGGGCCCAGATCCACCCATCCAATGTGTAGCCCAAGCTGGGCCTCGAACTTGTGATCCTCCTGCCTCCACCTCCTTCAGAAAATCCTACTGGCGTGTGCCACCACAAGTGGCAAAGTTTGCCAACCACCTGGAGATGCTTGGGATCGAACCTGGGGCCTTATACATGCAAAGCATGCACTCTACCACTGAGTTACATCCCTACTTTGTCTTCTTTTTATATTATCTAATAAATAAAACAAGTTATATTCCTCTACATTCTTGACACCAATGCTTTCTGGGCTGGGGCCTTGTTGGTACAACATGACAAAACACAGTAAAAGGCCAAATCACCCATAAGTGCCAGACCAGCTATTGTACCTGCCCAGGAAAAATGGAGAAGGAAATCAGAGAATTAAATCAACACAATAAGTGCATTTTCCCCTTGTGTGGTAAAAATCAAGATGAAAAAGACAGGCTGTGGCTTCTTCTAGGAAACAGAAGTTAGCCTGAACCACTTTGCTATTGTGTGGAGACAAGTAGAATCCTGGGTAACAATTTAAACATGCCTAAGAAAACACTGCATAAACCTTATACAGAATTTCAAATTATGGCCACAAATTTAATTGGACAGGTCAAAAACCAAAAATTTAAAAGAAAAAATATTGAGGGGAAAATCTATTCTATGTGTTTTCCCCAGGTTTTTTTTTTTTTTTTTTTTTTTTTTTTTTTTTTTTTTTTTCTTTTCCATTTCTCTTTCCTGTGCTAACGATCAAACCTGGGGCCTTCTATATACTATGTACTTTTAGGTACTTCTACCTAAAAGTACATCCCCATCCATCCTCACCCAAAAGTAATGGCAACATTAACCTAAATATTCTTAATATTACATTTTATTTAATGAGAATTTCATACTTGTATACAATGAAATATAATCATATCCACTCCTCCTTTCCCATCTCCAACTGCTCCAAATTCCCACAAGCAATCCCCTCAAGCTTCATGTCCTTTTAGTTAAGAACACACTAAATTCAATTAGTGATGGATATGTGTGTAGCTATCCTCTAGAGTAGGAGAAATCTACCAAGGGTTGGGAGAAAGGGAGAAAGGGAGAGGAGAGAGAGAAAGAGGGAGACAGAGAGGGAGGGAGGGAGAGAGGAGGAGAGAGGGGGAAGAGAGAGGGAGAGAAAGGGAACGCTGAATGACTCTCCCTCCTCTGGTAGCTATCAACTGCCAACAGTGCTTCCCGGAATTTTGGCTAGATTGGTTTTGTGCAGGCTGTGTGTACAGACTGCTGAGAGTTCATGGATGTGGTAGCCATGCCAAGTCCAGAAGTTTGTCCTTCACAGCACTGCTCTCATCATTTGCCTCTTACGTTCTTTCTACCTCCTTCTGTCATGTCCTCTGAGTCCTGGTGGTGGCAATGGAGAGTGGGCTGTGTTGAGAAAGATGTTTTATTTAGATCTGAGCACTCGGCCTCTTACTCTCAGCAAGTTGGCCAGTACGCATCTCAGCACTGACTGCTATCAACTGCAGAAGCTTCTTTAAGGTTGATAACAGCTCAGGTCTATGAAGAGGAACACGGGTATTTAGAAGACAATTGACAACTAGATCATCTAGCAAAATAACAACAGCAGGTTCTACCTCACGGCCTATAACATCCTGGGACCACCATGGAATTTTGATTAAAATTATAGTACTAGGCATGAAATTACCTCCTGTGGAGAAGGGCTCAGATCCTGTCAGAATATGGCTAATTATTCCATAACAGTTGTACCACTACTGCACCAGTGGGCACATGTGGCCTGATAGGTTGGTTTGAAGCATGCATAGCCAGTGCCAGATGAGACCATTGATACCTCTTCTCACCAGCAGCCTACAGAGCATCTTCTGGCACCATGAAAGAAAGCTATATACTTGTTAGTTTGTCAACATGACACAAGCTAGATCTATTCATCAAAGAAGATGGAAGCAACTGAGGAATTACCTCCATCAGATTGACTTGTAGGCAAATCTCTGGGTCATTTTCCTGATTAATCATTGGCATAGGAGGGCCAAGTGCACTATGGGTATTTCCACTCCTGAGCAAGTGGCCCTGGGTATAGAAGTACAATAGCCGAGCAAGCCTGTGAGCAGCGTTCCTCCAGGGCTTCTGCTTCAGTACCTGCCTCTGGGTTCCTGTGTTGGCTTTCTTCAGTGCTCTGTGACTCAAGATATGGAAGCCAAATAAGCCCTTCTTCCCCAAGTTGCTTTTGGTCATGGTCTTTATCATAGCAATAGAAACCAAACCAGGACAACAGTTTCTTGGTCTAACTAAAAGTGTAAAAGTGTGATCATCTCTGTGTATCTTTCAAGGCAAGCTTCCCGAGCAAAACGAATGGAGGTCCTGTTTCAGGCCAGGTAACAGTATTGATCTGAAGTTACCTGTTAACAGTTTCAGACCTTGATTTCATTATAGGTTTGGGGAACAGGCCAGCAGAAGAAAAACCTAGGAGAACTTCCAAGAAGATAAAATAATACTGTCAAGTTTATAGAAGCTGTGTATGTATGTATGCATGCGTGTATGTATGTATGTATCATCTATCTATCTATCTATCTATCTATTTATCTATCTTATATGCCAACTGCAGTTTCCCCTCCCTCCTCTTCTCCCAGCCCCCAACCCCAAGACCCCCAGTCATTACTCCTCTGTTTCTCTTCAGAAAAGGGGAGGTCTCCAAGGGGGATCAACCAGCCCTGGCATGTCAAGTTGCAGTAAGAGTAGGCCCCTCCTCTTCTGTTAAGGCTAGACAAGGCAGCCCAGTAGGAGGAAAGAGTCCACATGAAACAGTGATCAAAATGTACACTGTAATGGAATTTATTTGTATGATTGTTTCCAGTTTAACTTTGAATTGTATAGATCTTAACGTATTAAAAATTACATTTATTTTTTTCTCTTTTTGAGTTATCAACTCCTTCCAGTTTTCAAGGTATAGCATAGATGTGACTTAAATACTTATATAATATGAGAAAAAGGCAGTAGAAATAAGAAAGGCTATTTATAATTTAAAATATAAACTCATTTACAAATTTTCATATTTCCTTTAGCAAACTAGTATCTGCATGGAGTTTCATAGATAACATGGGTCTTTTGTTTGGTATTAAATGGTAGCTATTCTCTATCTTTTAAGTTTATTTTTATTTCATTTTATTTGTTTGCTTGCTTGGTTAGTTGGTTGGGTTTTTGTTTTTTGTTTTGTTTTGTTTTGTTTTTTGAGACAGTTTCTCTGTGTAACCCTGGTTTCCTAGAACTCACTCTAGAGATCCCTTTGCCTCTGCCTCCTGAGTGCTGGGACTAACAATGTACACCACAACCCAGTTCACTATATTTTTAAATGAATAATTTTATTTAGAAACTGTTTAAAGAGAAATCTTGTTTTTTGTTTGTTTGTTTGTTTTAAAGTTGAATATGGGTTCCCAATTGTTTACTGCTCTAGAGGCAGTGGGACCCAGTAAAACGGAGTCCACATATGACGTGGAATAAAATAAAGTCTTGTGCGATAGCTAACGTTACTCAGAGAAGCAGGCAATTTATAATTGTGGGGTTAAGAAAAGCCATGTGGGTAAGGTGTCCAAGTACAAGGGCAAGCTGCAGGTGGCAGACAATCCCCAGGGGGTGAAAACATATTTTCCACAGAGGCAAATAAACAAATAACAAAAGGCAGCTGCAATGAGTAATCAGAAGTAAACTCACTGTTATCTTCTGTTACCTGGGAGGAGTATGAATGCACAATCCAAAAACCAGACCAAGTTTTCGAAGAAACTGAGGTTACATGACTCTCATCTTGGTTTCTTAGAGATTGTCACCAGCACTCAGAAATTTCCTCATGTGACCCCATTCTTGGATCATGTTCTGACACCCTATAAGATAGAATGCGGGGGAAATAATAGTTTAAAAGGCTCTTTTAATTTTTTTCCAACTGTTGTTTATTGAATCTGGGTTTCCCTCTGAATTCTACAAAGAACACAGAGAATTCTATCATTAAAAACAAAACAAAACAAAACAAACAAACCCCTATTTTCTTCACACAAGTTAGGACAAGCTACATGCAAAACCAATCAAAAGAAACCTGTCAGGGGCTGTGTAATCTGTAGTGGGTAACACAGACTTTACAACAATCTACCAAACGAAAGAACTAAATTCATGAACAAAACAAATGAGGCACAATTAAGGAATGAAATATTTTAAATATTATTAATCCAGAAATGGTACTCTATTTTCTAGGGGGAAAATATTATCTAGTGACATGGTAACACACTAGTGAACTAATCCTCGAGATTAGTGCATTGGAAAAGTATTCAGATAACAGCTGAGAGCTGCGAACAGCAGATGCCAAAAGCACGTCCGCCTTGTAGATCCCACAGAGAGGATGGCTTTCGCAGATGACTTCCTTTGCCAGAAGTCTTCAGTCTTTTATTACTGTAATGAAATGCCTTGACAACAGGAACTTAAGAGAGAAAGTGTTTGTTTGAGCCTGTACTTCATGGGCCCAATCCATCACGTCAGAGAAGTTAAGCCAGGAGCTTGCAGCAACTGCTCATTTCACATCCATGATCAGGAAGTAGAGAGAACTGAATGTCTGTTCTCGGCAAGTTCTTTTCCACTTATATAGTCTAACAACTATGCCCAGGGCATGGCACAGCCTGTATGAGATCTGCACAAGCTTGGTCCCATCAACAGTTTTTCATGAATGGGAGAAAGGCAAGCCTTCTGTTCTCCAAAGAGCTATTGGCTGTTGGCACAGAACAAGACATTTCTTCAGTGAGGTAGCCACTGGTAAGTTGCCCATGTTCCTGTGAGCACCCCTCGTCCCCACTCATGTAAGTAATCCTAATTAAACTCATTGTTTTGTCAAAACAAAACAAAAGATGTGAAGGTAGAAGGAAGACTGGTTTGACAGAGGAAGGGGCATCAGGAGGAGTGGGAGAACAAGAGAGAGGAACTGGAAGTAAATATATATGAAAATATTTAATATATGCCTCCCCCTTTCTTTTAGTCTTGACTCTAAGTGGAGCTGTGGAGTTCTGCCACTTGCTAGAACTTGGCCCCTACTTCCAGTTGCATTTGCATCAGCCTTCTGTTGTTAGTGGCTCCCTTCTTCCTTAATTCCTGTTCACAAGCTTTGCTGGGTGGGTCTTGCACAGAGGACACCATTCCTTTTATTCCATTTAATGTCAGTCTTTCTTTAAGCTTTTTATCTCCTTTTTCTCCTCACAATGTACATTTTGTATTTCTCTCTGTCCCATTTATTCCTTTTCACAATAGATCTGCATAAGAGGGACTAATAATAGTCACTTGACAAGTCAATGCTGGTCAGTCTTGAAATCGCCTCTGCTGATGCCATTATTCTAAAACTTCAATTTCGCATTAGGCAGATTTTTCAGACAAGAGCAGAAAGCAGCTATATTCTTTCCAAAGTATCACAAGAATGGTTGGCAGGGCAGTTTCTTTGCCTCTGAAACTTCCTGAGCTGAGCCCCAATGGTTCAAATTTCTCTCAGCCTTATCTTCCATGCCCTGACTAAAATGACTCATTAAGTACCCATTTAAAGTATAAAACTGATTTTCCAGGACAAAGTCCCAAAATCCTTCATATTATACCAACGAACAGCATGGCCAGGCCTGGCATAGCAGTACCCCAGTTCCTTGTACCAACTTCCTGCTCAGTCACTGTTTTATTCTGTGAAGAGACACCATGACCACTTATAATAGAAAGCATTCATTCTTATTCAAACCACCACACTTTACTTTGTCTGGCAATTACAAGGTCACCATCTTTTCCACAATAGTTTGAATCAAAACTTTTGAACCACAGAATCAATTCAAAGCTGTCCTGAATTTTTCCTTATGCCAACTTATCCACGGGAATAACTTTCCCAGCACCCAACCTCTTAACACCTGCCTGTAGTATTTTGTCATTTTGGATGTATTCGTGTTCTACTTTAGCATGAATTTTACTTTCTTCAAGGTAGTAGAAATAAACTGGATGCCATGAGTCCATAAACAGACAGTAGGTAGGCCTGAGCACAACTGTTCATCTGTCGGACTCAGCTGCAGACATTCATAAGGCCAGCACAGCACAGCAGCTTAGGTTATCACTGATGACTAGTGTTGAACACCCATGTGGTACAGTGGACCTCTCTGTTCTTGTCTCGAAGAGAAGAATTTAGTCAAAATAGTTTCAGTGGGAGTTTAATTAACAAAGTGATTCCAAGCAAAAAAAAAAAAAAAAAAAAAAAACGGCACTACAAATAGAGACCAGAGGGATGCTCTGAAGAAGAGAGTGGGGTACACAGCATGGTGGGTTCTGTACTGTGGGTTTTAAAGAAGTTTTTGTAAATATTTAGGGTATAGATGGCATATTCAGTGGGGGCAAGGTAAGCTCTTTTCTCTCTCAATCAGGATGGAACAGATCTTCCTTTCAGGGCATTGCTTTCAGTGATTTTTCTAAAGCCTACAAAGTGGGTGGGAAGGGAGCAAAAGCAGAATATAACTATTAGAAAGAAGCTGAAGTTTTCAGAGGATGTAGACTCATGCTTCTGCACATGTTTGGGAAAATGCCCTGGCACCTTGGGTCGTCTGTCTGTTTGAGACAGGGTGGCAACCATGGAACTGCCTTGAACGCACAGATCTGCCTCGACCTGCCTCTGGCAAACTGGGATTAAAGGTATGTGCCACCATGCCTGGTCCCCTCTTTGGCTGTTAATAAAGAAAAAAAAATGCCCTCTGCCTCCCCGAGAACTTTTAACCACACAGGAGCTTGCTGGTCTGTCATCAGGAAACACAGCTGCCAAGTTACAAGTGTAATTTTCTCACCAACCTCAGAACTGTGTGTCAGATAAGAAAACTGAGGCTTGATCATGAAAGCTGGCCAGAGTTTTTCAGTGGCTTGCCAGGCTTCACAAGCAGGTAGCAGGATGTAGGCTGTCTGTAGGAATCCTTTCCTCAGTTCCTGGGAGCTGCATTTGCTGACCTCCCACACGCAAATGCACCTCCTCCCCA
Source organism: Acomys russatus (assembly GCF_903995435.1). NCBI lineage: Eukaryota > Metazoa > Chordata > Mammalia > Rodentia > Muridae > Acomys > Acomys russatus. Next base: position 26,083,557 of record NC_067138.1, read on the forward strand.
CTGGGCTCCAGTCTATCTTTGCCCCGTTTAAACCATCCAACCATGCCTGCATGAATCCTTCAGCCTTGCTTCGTGGCAACGCTCTTCCTCTCTCTCCCCCTCTAAATTGATTCAGGAGAAAAGAAGATGCCCTGTTTGTAAGACCTAAATGAAACGCATTAGGGGGCAAGGAGATCCCACTGCTGTCTCCCTGTACAGCACCTCTTATTCCTAGTCCCACTCTAATCAAGGCCAGGCAAGGAGTGACCTTGCAGTATATACATGTTGCCTTTTTCACCTTAGGTGAACTGCGCTTATTAATTCCATGTTGGTGTTTCTGCCAAGGGAGGAAACACACTGCACGTATAGGAAAACTGCTTAGCTTTCCCCGACAGTTCCATGACCAAAGACTTGATCCCTATTGTGGCGGCAAGATTGTAAGATGCCATGATCCTTTATGAAGTGAGGGCTCAGCTGCTTCCTCTGTTTATCTCTTCTTCATGACTCTAGATGTGAACACTTCCTCCAACATACATACAGACCTCAGTAGGCTGCCCTTGCCAGAATCACAAAGTCTAGGACCACTTGACCCTGGGTTGAAGAACGGTGAGCCTAGATAAACTTCTGTTAACCTAACAAGTAGCTCAAACTTTTCATTGTAGCAACACAAAGCTGACAACTAGAGTTATATCCATACAGAGATGAAACTCTATACTGAGTGGCTCATATGAATACACTGGGATGATTTTTGTTTTCTTTTGTTTATGGTTTTGTTTTTGTTTGTTTGTTTGTTTGTTTGTTTGAGACAGGACCTCCTGTAGCTCAGGCTGGACTTTAATTCTTTATGCAGCTGAGAATGACTTTGAACTATACTGTTATTCTTGCTTCTACTCCCACAAGGGTTGGGATTACTGACATGCACTGCAATACAGGCAATTTTAAGAATAAATATGTCAGAATTATAAGAAGTCCCATTTACAAACAGCTGTAAACTCCTATATGTTTAGTCTCTGACGTCTTTACACCATTGTTAGGAGTCTGTAGTGACTAAGAAATATACTTAAGTGAAATGGTAAGAAAAGGCACATGTCTAACATTGTAGAAAGTCCATCCTAGTACATCCTACCCATAATTTTGAGCCCAGATTCTGAAGAAACATACATGCATGCACATGTGGTCACAGTCTTCAGTAAAAGTCTCCCCACTCTGCATACATATCAACCTCCCAAGTGGCTAGGGTGATTTTTTTAAGAAAAAAATATTGTAATTTAACTAAAAGATTTCCAAATGTAAAGTGGTTTTAAAGAGATTATACTGCAAAGCACCACCCAGGTCTTGAGGGGGACCCGAGGTAGCACTTGTTGTATACCAAGAGGTAGCATATGACAACAAAACCTAAGAGGCAAGAAAAAGAGAACCAAGAGCGCATTTCAATAATTTCTGTATTCAAGTGACAGAGATACTAGATAGGCACATCATTAAAATAATGTTTATTGGAAACAGCCTAAGTGTCCCTCAGTAGAAGAATGGACTAAGAAACTGTGGTATATTTACACGAGGGAATACTACTCAGCTATTAAAAACGAGGAATTCCCGAAATTTGTGGACAAATGGATTGATCTAGAAATTATCATAATGAGTGAGTTCACCCAGAAGCAAAAAGAGACAAACGGTATATACTCACTTATATCAAAACACTAGTCCAAGGGATACGTACCATGAAAATCTTTACTTACCAAGAAAGTGGGTCAGAGGAGAGGACATCCGATTGAGACTTTAGGCAAGAGTAGCATGGAAGAAAGGGGAAATAGTAGGACCTACAGGGTCCTGGAAACCTACAAGAAGAACTTTATGACAGGCAGATCTGGATCCTGGGGTCCTCCTCAAACTAAGGCACCAGCCAAGGAGAATATAGGCAGTAAGCTTCGAACCCCTACCAAGACCTAGCCAACGAACATGATATTCTCCACCGTTGAGTGGAGAGTGAGATCTGACTCTCACACGAACTCTGGTGCCCGTTTTCTGACCATGTCCCCTGGATGGGGAGACCTGGTGGCATTCAGAGGAAGGATAGCAAGTTACCAAGAAGAGACTCGATATTCTAAGAGCATATATAGGGGGAGGAGATGTCCCTCAATCACAGACATAGGGGAGGGGAGAAGGGGAGAAATGGGAGGGAGGGAAGAATGGGAGGAAACAGGGGAAGGGCTAACAATCGAGATGTAATATGAATAAATTAATAAAATTAAAAAAATAATGTTTGTGGGGCTAGAAAGATGAATCAGTGGGTAAATGCACTTGCTGCCAAGCCTGGAACCCTGGAAAAATAGAGCTGAGTCTCAAAAGTGATTTTCTGCTTGCATGTGCTCACACAGATGCACACAGATGCTTGCATAATAAATACACGCAATGAACATTTTAAATTTTTATTCTTTTCCTATGTGTGATTACCTTAACATCTACCAGTAATACTGCTTTCCAATGTTGTTCCATACTTGCAATAACACAAAAGCCTTAATATATGGATTAATAATTCCCATTGTTTATCTGTCATTAAGCCATAGTGGGGTAGAATATACGGAGTAGCCAAATGTAGTAATTCAGAAAACTAGTCCACAAATGAGTCTTCATATCTCAGCTGTCACTCAGTGGTTATATGACCTCCAAGCTTCAGCGCTCTCCATGTAAAATGAGAGCAATATGCCACTCATTGAAGACACCTGCTGTGCCAAGGTTAGGCTTGATGCTAGACTGCTTTACAATAGAGCCAAAGGTAAAAATTCCTGAAGCCCACGGCCTTCCGAGTCCTCACTTTCATATTTCCAGATACATTCAGGGTTGGGTGTCCTCTGCAGGGGGCTGGGAAAACAGCTGCTTCTGCTTGATTCTTTCATAGACACATATCTTCTACTTTTATGGAGATTTCTGAGGGAGGCTTTTGCCTCCAAATAGGTTTTTGCTTTGTCATAGTTCTCAGAAGATGCCACTGCTTAGAGCATGCATAATTAACTCTTAAACTAATTGTTAGACATACGAGACTCTATGACTGAATCTTCTCTCAACCACAGAAGGCATATTTGGATAACTCACCTTCTGTGCATGTTCTTTCTGTGAACATGTCAGTGCAAGGAAATCTCACCCCATTAAATGCCTCTCTGGGGTATCAAACTGCAGTTGACCTGTTAGCAGATGTATCCTTTGTATGTGTTACTATCCAACTGTTCAAGCCTGAAGAATGGGTATTTCACTTCATTTTCCTGAGAACATTGATGAGGTCTTAAACTTTTAGGGCCAGGCAGGGTAAGAGGCATAGCATCAATATGTAGCGATGGCCCTTGACACATAGTTTTCTTTCCTTTCTTTCAGTTAACCATGGCCAGGCACAGACTAAAAATATTAAATGGAAGATGACAGAAATAAACAAAACACATTTTAAGTTAAGTGCCATACCATCGCTGTGGAGAAATCTCATCACCTTCCTCTGTCCTGCCCAGGATTTGAGTTATAGGATGATGATTTACTAGCCAGTTAGCTGTTGTTATACCCGGCAACCCTCAGGTGGCCTAGTAATGTTTCCAAACACAGAAGATTAGCTATTCGGATTTGTCAGAGGGATACTATGACATGTGTCCTTGCAGTGAAAAGAACTCTTGATATAATAAGAAAAACAAAAACAAAACAAACAAAAGCGTATTTGCTGATGTTGCTAATAGTCAGGGAAAAGAGAAATATAAAGAAGAAAAGAGTAAAGTTTCTAGTACTAGTTGATACTATTTCAGATAGCAAATTTTACAGCCTGAATGTGTGGTAGGTGCAAAACTGTCATGATGAAATACCCTTGTCATCACAGCCACAAGGCTGAGGCAGGAGGATTATGAGTTTCGGCCTATCAAGCCTCTGTCTTTGAGAAAAGTTTTTTAAATTATTGCTTGTTTTTTATTTTATTATTTATTTATTTGTTTGTTTTTTCAAGATGGGTTTTTCTTGTAGTTCGGACTCTCCTGGACTCACTTTGTAGACGAGGCTGGCCTTGAACTCACAGCCATCTGCCTGCCTCTACCTCCCAGAGCACTGGGATTAAAGACATGCACCACCATGCCCGGCTCAAAATTATTGTTTGTTTATAGAAACATGTTGTACTTAGATAATAGGGTGTTCCAGAGGACTTCCGCCATACTTCACTGCATCTCATGTCATCTTACCATCACCAGAAGGGCAAGCATGGTATAGGAAGATGCCAAGTGACAGAAAGCACATCTATACAGCTTGTACTACAGTGTGTTCTTAAGAATGTTCTATTGTCACTGAGCCTGACAGTGCACACCTTAATCCCAATGCTCGGGAGGCAGAGGCAGGCAGATCGCTGTGAATTTGAGGCCATCCTGCTCTACAAAGCAAGTCCAGGACAGCCAAGGCTACGCAGAGAAACCCTGTCTCAAAAAACCAAATAAATGAATAAATAAATAAATAAATAAGATTGTTCTATTGTCCTATTAATGTTATCTTCTTACTATGCCTAGTACATAGATTAGACTTTATCACAGTCATTCATGTATAAAGATTATATATATATACATATATATATATACATACCATACAATATATGTGTATGTGTGTGTATATATATGGATCTGCACTGATTGTGATTTAAGATCTCTTTTGGGTTATCTTGGACTACATTCCCCATGGATTAGGGGTTGTTACTGTCCTATAAAATGTTAGTCTTTCTGCATGGAAGAACTAGTTTGGAAACAGATCCACCAATAGGTGGCAGTGCTGAATTAATTTCTGGGCAGATTAGAGCAGAAAAGCGGTAAACATGTTTTTGGTGTTTTTTGTTTTGTTTTGTTTTGTTTGTTTTGTTTGTTTGTTTTTAACTATTTTACTTTGAGCTTTTACAGTGCATTTCCTCTACCTGCCACTGTCCTGGTTATCCCTCTGAGGTTGGGCTAGTACTGTTCTATGCAAGACTGCCTGAGCAGTGTAGCTAAGTCCTTAACTAGATGTTTGTCCCTGCCCTCTTCTAAGCCACACCCATATATACTGATAAGATTTTTGTCAGTCCTCTACAAACAGTGGAAGTGGCCTCATGGCTTACAATGTTAGTCACAATCTTCCAAAGTAGTTTTCAATGATGACATTATTTGGAACCTGTGTAATGTTTACTATTAACTTCACTATCTAAAATGTTACCCTAAGCAGTTTCTCCAAGCAAAGATCCTCACCATTATGAGATATATATTATCCATACCGTCCAATATATATGCATACATAAGTACAGGTGACCTTCCATATCTGAATGTCCCACATCTGTGGGTTCAGTCAACTTTGGTTGGAAACTAAATTATCAATTAAGTCTAAAAGATGTGCACACAGATGCAACAGTGGCATGAATGGTAAGGGGCAACCACCGCCTTCTTTCTTATTGGATTTAAGAACTTCTCCTCAGGAGGGAATTCATATGGGTATTGTAAACTTGGTTTTTAAAAATGCCTGTGGAGGTGTTAGGACCTATAGGACCTATAGGACCACTGATGTTCTGACAAATGAACATGGTATCAAATTGCCTTCTAAATATTCATGCTGATGTTCATAGGCTAATGCTGCACTCAGCCTTGGTCGTCAGAGAAGCTCCTATTTAAAGTGGGGAATGGTTAATAATGAGACTCAGGACTGGTTAAAGTACAGGGAATAGGTGACTGTTGAAGTCTCAACACTGAGTGAGACATCTAATTCACCACCCCCACCCCCAACCAAGGCTAAGGAAGTATTGCAAAAGAGTCCATGGAAAGAACTGAAGGAGTGTGGTGAAACACTGTCTTCTGAGCATGACACAATAAGCTTGTTGCAGTGATGGACTGACAACTGCAGTGGTTATCTACACAGAGCATGCCCCAACAACAACCTTTCACATGAGAGAAGAGTTCATGAGGTCTCCCCACCTTAGAAAGCTGTAGGCAAGTTAATCTAGGGCAGAAGGAATCATATTCCTCAGTGGTGTAACCACTGGCACACTGTTCTGGCTCAAGTAAATAAGTCCCGACCCATGCTCCTGCAGGCAATCCTTATTGAATGCAGTGGGGCACACACAAAACATCATAAAAGTAGGGGGCCTTTCTGGGAAGAAGTTGAGGCTTAGCAAGAGGGGGAGAGTGATAAGAGAATGATGTGAGACAGGATCAAAGCATTTTATATACATGTATAAAATTGTAAAAGAATAAAATTGATTGATTGATTTTTTTCAAGACAGGGTTTCTTTGTGTAGCCTTGCTATCCTGGACTCACTTTGTAGACCAGGTTAACCTCAGGGGTATCCTGTTTAAAATTTGTTGCAATATAAAGGGGGAGGAGGTCCCCCTCAGTCATAGGGGAGGGGAGTAAGGGGAAAATGGGAGGGAGGAAGGAATGGGAGGATACAAGGGCTGGGATAACCATTGAGATGTAATATGAATAAATTAATTTTAAAAATTCAAAAAATAAAGTGTTCTTTATCATAAAAATAAAAATAAAAATAAATAAAATTTGCTGCAAAAGAAAGAGGACTCTCACGTACCAAGAAAGGTAAACACAAACCACAAACTGTACACTGTTTACAAATAATCAATATGGAACATAAAATATTACTTTTAGAATGAGCTTGTGTTTAGTTATGAGATTTTTAATTTATCACCAAAGGTACAGTCACCAAAAAAAATTATAAATTAGAATTTACATTTTCTCAGTTAGAAAGATGGCCCAGCAGTTAAGAACACTGGCTGCTCTTCCTAAGGACCTGAGTTCAATTCTCAGCAACGACATGGTGGCTCTCAACCATCTGGTGTGCATGAAAACAGAGCACTCATATACATAAAATAAATAATTATTTCCTTAAATGTATATATATTTTTTTAATTTCTGCTTTGTGAATGATACTACTATCAGATTTAAAAGAAAGAGGAGAATAAACTACTTTGCCTTAGTAGAACATACCCAAGGCATGCCCCATGTCATACACTCATGATCCTAGGATTAGAGAAGCTAAGGCAAAAAAGCAAAGTAAATTCTAGGCCAACCTGGACTGTGTACCAAGACCTTCATTTAACAAGAAAAGAATAACAACAAAAGAGATCTAAAAAGAACTCTTACAACTTAGTAATAAGAAAGGAATATGACTAAGTGGTAGAGTGCTTGCCTAGCATGTGGGACCAGTGAGTTAGATCCCCAGGAACACACATACACACACACACACACACACACACACACACACACACACACACACACAGAGTGAGTCCTAGAAGGTTGTGATACTAAAATGGAATACAGAATGTAGCAAAATTAAGTGAAATGAGAAATATATGACACACACTTACTGAAGGTACGGCCTGCTGAGTGAGATTGACACAGGTAGGGGCTAGCTCCTATAATAATAATTCTTCAGGTTACCCTTTCCTTTGTTTTTAGCTAAAGCTTCATAATGCAACCTAAGCATGTTTATATGCATTCCTGCCCACTACTTTAACCTTTTAAATATGTGTTCCAGGATCAAAAATGTGCCTACCATCTTTTCTTCTTAACTTGTGGTCTTAATCTGGGCATAATATACAACTTTACTGAGTATGCTTAAGTATGTACCCATGTCTGAAATGCTTCAGACATGATTATGCATATTCCACATTTTCCTTTCTTTGATGAGGGCATTATTTTGGAAATAACATCCTGTGCTGTGCTTATTTGGTCCAAGTAATAAATCTTGTCTCTTTCAATCTTGGCTATGCCAAGATGCAACCCATTACATTTAGTTAAAAAAAGATGGAGAGACATGTCAGCCTAAGTAACTATGGAAATGAACTATGTCCACAAATGCAATAGAAAGTGCCCATAAAATCTGTGACAGAGTTGCTTACTTTGCCCCTCATAAGGTCACAGACTAAAGGCTTGATGCCACTTGTATGTGTAGAACTGGGTTAAACTATTTAGCAGATAGTATATGCTAAGAAGTTTCTCAGTGTTAAAGTGGAGTTTATAAACAACAGAAGATGCTAGAATTATCTCTGTGAAAATGGATTCATTAAAATAGCTCAGTAAAAATTGTATTTAGCTTAATATAGGCACAGATTGTTAGATGTGAACACACACTTATGTAGCGTAGTATAACACAATTTAGTTTTCTACCTTCTCAGAAGAGTAGAGGCCATGATAGTCTTACATACCTAACAGTCAAATCAACATAAGTAAAGCTAGTTGTCTTTAATAAGAACAAAACTCCTTGGAAAAATAGTTGATAGTAGGCCTAGGTCAGGGAACAGACAAGTATCTTAAAGCATCAAAAGTAAAGTAGTGGTTTTAAAATGCAATGATGTGAAGATGCTCCCTCAAATGAAGAGCATACAACGAGAAAAGCTCCCCAAAGCCAAAGCTGGATGCTTAAGAGCAGTTAGAGAAATCACAGAATTAGAATGTAACCCAGGTTATAAAGTAAATACCTGTAAATCTGTAAAGGCATAAATAATTGTGGAGTCTGACCTCTCCTTCCACCATTACACAGTAATGGAGATTAAACTTGGCTCAACAATTTATCCACCGAGACATCTCATCAGCCCATAAATAAATAACCAAATCAGTCAATTAGTAGAAAGTGAGACACAAGCCTTTGATGCTGAGGAATTCTGTCATCAGACACAAAGACAGGGAAAGCTTACCAGCCAAGAAGTCTATCTAGTGGGTTCCTGGATAGAGTCTGAAAGCACAAAAGGGAGAGTCTTGTGACCTCCAAGGAAAGCTGAGTAAAGTTCAGACTGTGCAATGCCAGCGTTCTCAATACTATCAATTTATTATGGACAATTCCCACGGGAGTGTATAGAGTTAGTGACATGGGAAGCTGGATATGGGGCCTGTGAGGAAACTCTACACATGGCTTGGAGCTCTTCTGTAAATCAAATTTTCTTAAACTAAAAACTCTAACAGAAGCCTAAATTATAAGTTCATTTTAGTGATCCATATACTGAGCCTACCTTCCATACAGTGAATAATAATCTAAAACATTGTTGTTATTTCCGACTTTTCCCAAAGATTATTGAACTACAATTATTGCAATTACGATCAGTATCTGCCCTAGCATTCTGATAGACTTTCAAGAGTTTTCACATGAGACTTGTTCTGAATCCCTACAGGAAATATATGATAGTAAGTTAGATTAACACATTCCACAGGAGTTATTGTTTGGATTTAACCAATATAAGTGAAAAACACTAAAAGAAATCTCCCCATTAAAAGTCAGTTTTCTGCTCCAAATGTCAAGTCACTTAATCAAGAAATGCTTCAGGAACTGGGCGCACTGGTTTGCAGCTATAACCACAGAACATGCCACATAGCTATTCTGGACACACTGCATATTCAAGACCATCCTGCGCTACATGAGACTCTGTCTCAAAACAGAGGGGGGAGGGGTCAGAGAGAAAAACCTGAGACAGAGCTTTCAGGTATATAGTCCTACCAAGGATCTAATTGTTTCCCCATCTTGGCTTTGTACTGCTTTTTACACGTTGGGGTTACTCTAACAGTTGTCTTTTTCTTCTTAAGTCCCAGGCAGCAGTGAGAACAGTTACCTCACTGTTACAAGTCATGTAAAAAGAGCGATGTTTGTGGCTGTCTCCAAGTTTGTGGCCAGAAGCCAATTTGATCCTAATCTCATTTTTCTGTTTTCCATGCAAGAAAGCAAAGGAATTTCTCTTTGAAGAAAGCCCCTCAGTATAAAGCTGAGCTTCCTTCTGCTCTGGCAGAAGAGGATTGTGGTGCTAAACATTTTTTTCTTATTCTTCTTTACCTTTATTCCTTCTCCTGTTCAGTAAAAATAACAAGCAGTTTCCTTGTCTTATGGCACATTTGCAGCGATTGAAAGTTATTCATATTTGAGGAGTGCATGGTTTGAAAAAGAATGTTCCCCATAGGCTCACATATTTGAATGCTTAGTCATCAGGGAATGACCCTACTTTAGAAAGGTTAGGGATATAGCCTTGTTGGAGGAAGTGTGTCACACTTCTGCATATGAATACATCTATCAAATTCTCAGCTACTTCTCCAGCACCTGTGTGCCACCATGACAAAGGGGGAAAGTAACTATGTTCGTCATCTAATTATTACCTCCAGGGGTATATTCTGTCTCTGTGATTCACTCTTGACAGGATAAGGTGACAATTGAGTTCTAGTTCTGTTTTTTTAGTTTATTATCTCTCACACCCACACAGTTGTTTTGTCTGCATATGTGTCTGTGTGCCACATGCATGCCTGGTGCCCATGGAGGCCTAAAGAGGACATCAGATTCCCTGAGTCAGGGTTATGAGTGATTGAGAACTGCCTGACATGGGTGTGAGGGAATTTGAACACATGTCTTGGGGAATAACAGTAAGTTCTGGTGAGCCATCTTTATACCTGTGCTCATTCACCACCACCCCACTACCACCACCATCCCACTACACCACCACCACCCCACTACCACCCCCCACTACTACCACCACCACCACCACTACCACCACCACCCCACTACCACCACCACCCCCCCACTACCCACCACCCCACTACCCCACCACCCCCACCCCACTACCACCACCACCCCACTACCACCACCACCCCACTACCACCACCACCCCACTACCACCACCACCCCAACTACCACCACCACCCCACTACCACCACCCCCACTACCACCACCACCCCAACTACCACCAACCACCACCACCCCCTACCACCACCACCCCCACTACCACCACCACCCCACTACCACCACCACCCCACTACCACCACCACCCCACTACCACCACCACCCCACTACCACCACCACCCCACTACCACCACCACCCCACTACCACCACCACCCCACTACCACCACCACCCCACTACCACCACCACCACCACCCCATACCACCACCACCCCACTACCACCACCCCACTACCACCCACCACCCCACTACCACCACCCCCCACTACACCACACCACCACCCCAACTACCACCACCACCCCACTACCACCACCACCACTACTACCACCACCCCCACTACCACCACACCCACTACACACCCCATACCACCAACCACTACACCACCACCCCACTACCACCACCACCCCACTACCACCACCACCCCACTACCACCACCACCCCACTACCACCACCACCCCACTACCACCACCACCCCACTACTACCACCACCCCAACTACCACCACCACCCCACTACCACCACCACCCCACTACTACCACCACCCCAACTACCACCACCACCCCACTACCACCACCACCCCACCACCACCACCACCCCACCACCACCACCACCCCACCACCACCACCACCCTGCGACTCCCTTTAAATTATACTAAGTTTCAGAAAACTTTGCAAAGTAACTTTTCAAAATAATGCTACAAACAATAGAAATAAAGACAAAATTGACTTCACAATGAGTAGGTTATGTCTCCAGTTCAGATGAGATTCCCGGTTAATTTTATTATGTGATCAGTACAGAGTTCATACTATGCCATGCTTCCTTTCAGGACTTGTCTTATTTGATCAAACTCAGGTTGCCAGGCATGCACAGCCATCACTTTCACTTGCTGAGTCATCTTGTCAACCCCATAGGAAATACTGTAGAATGCAGCAGAAAACCAATTCCAGTCACAGAATTCCATTCCATATGGGAAACTTGTTTGGCAAATTATTTGTAGTTTCTATGGAAGATGGTGAAGACATATCATTTTCTTTAACAGTCTAGTCAGAGAACACAAACCCATGTACAATGATTAGGCCTCCATTCTTCCCAGGGTGCATCACAACCCACACTGTAAACATTTGTGGGTCTTGTTTTACTCAGGAAGAGTAAAGCGCTTAGCTGAGGAAGATGTTAATCTTCCCATGTAGCTAGCAACAGAAAGCATGGTGCGGTGCCTCATGCAGAGGCCAGATGGAAAGCCTAGGAGGCTGGTAACTGAGAGGCGGAGTAAGTGTGAACTGGAGCTTCCTCAGTGGTTTCAGGAGAGCACAGGGAAGTGGCTTTGGTTTGGGGCTATTTGAATTATTCCAGAAGACTCTGATGCTAAAATTATCTGTAGATGTTTCAGTACTGCCCTCAGGCAGAGCTTTAAGACCCAAGTACAGAAGCTGATAGAGTTGGCATAAGGTAAGTGGTCAAGTAAAGGCATCTTCAGCTTTTCTAGGTATCCAATGGGAGTAGGAGTGGTGGTCCTTTCAAGGTCAAAAAGCTCCAGGTTGTCAAAGCATTAGAAATATGGAAAGCTCAGACCTGTGCCAACTCAGGCTGAAAAGCCTGGCCAAGGAACAGCCTCAATCCTGGTCCACAGCATCTGCTTCTTAGTGGTCCTCCTTCTCATCATCACCTAGTGTGCTCAGTTCTGAAAGTAGTGCTAGGTATTCTGAGCTCTGTGTTGTGTCCTGGCTGGCACTGGAGACCTACCCAGCAGCCTGCCACCACAAAGGACTGAACCCAGGGCTGCCCCAAGAACCCTACTAGTGTTGGTCCTGGGAAAGCTGTGCAGGATGTGGCACTGTTGTGTGAAGACCAGATCATAGCCCATAATGTTTCTCATGGGCATTGATCCTGTGTGTTGCTATGGTTGAACTGTTTATGGTTCTCTTGATCCTATGGAGAGAGTTTCAATCTGTTAGATTCCCATTTTTTCCCTCTACATCTCCCTAGAGTTCTCTGGTCTCTGAATATAAATGTACACTACTTGCAAAGTATGACGACCCAGAGTCATTGTCAAAGCACACCAGCTGGGGACAGAGTCAACAGAAGCAGGGCATTTGAAGACAAGCTAAGAAAAGCTGGGAGGTCCAAACCAAAAGATGATAGAATACTGTTTCCAGAGAAAGGACTGCAAGATGTCTGAACATTCCACGTAGAATGAATGGCTGGTCTTCAGAAAGAGTCTGTCTACAGCGGATTTCTCAAACAAAGCTCCCAGATTGCCAGCAGCTTAAGCCAAAATGATCCCCAAGATATTTCAGGTCAATGAAGAAGAATGGCTTGCAGGGTTGAAACATGGGAATGTAAACAGCAATCACCAGCTTTAAGAGAGCCGGGAAAAGCTTCTACAAGAAGATGAAGTAAGCTAGGCATGCTGACTCATTTATCTCAGGACATAGGGAGGGCCTGCTGCTACAGGAAAATCACTTAGAGTTCTAGGGAAGCCTAGATCAAAAGGTGAAACGCCATCCAAAACAGAAAATAGAAACCAATAATAATAAATAAGAATAAGGCATCAGCCAAGGACAATACAGGCAGTAAACTTTAAACCCCTACCCAGATCTAGCCAATGGTCAGAACATTCTCCACAGTTGAGTGGAGAGTGGGATATGACTTTCTCACGTGCTCTGATGCCTCATATTTGACCATGTCCCCTGGAGGGGGAGACCTGGTGGCACTCAGAGGAAGGACAGCAGGTTACCGAGAAGAGACTTCATACCCTATGAGCATATACAGGGGGAGGTAATCCCCCTCAGCAACAGTCATAGGGGAGGGGAATAATAGGAAAATGGGAGGGAGGGAAGAATGGGAGGATACAAGGGATGGGATAACCATTGAGATGTAACAAGAATAAATTAATAAAAAAAAAGAATGAGAAGGAGTATGCAGAGGAAGAGGAGAGAGGAAGAGAGGCAAGTGAGAAGAAAAGAGGAAGGAGGAGGAGGAGAAATGGGAGGAGAGGAAGGGAAAAAGAAAGTTTACTCTGTGCCATCAGATGAACAATGAAGGAAAGTCTACCTGTGATGGCTAAGATAATCCTTATCCTCAGAGAGCACCTGCTGGCACTGCATCTCCATTGCCTCCATAGAAACAAGGCTAGGAGACGGCAAGCCCCCCATCAGACCACCACATCCCAACCCAGCTTTACTCTATAAAAGCCAAGCACATTTTATTCCAAGTTTGGGCTTCTTTTGGAAAAAGTCATGGACCAGTATTTTCAGAAGTGGAATCCAGTAGAAGTGATACACCAAAGGTGACCTTGGTGTCTTAGGGTTTCTGTTGCGGCAACAAAACACCATAACCAAAGCAACTTTGAGAGGAAAGGGTTTAATTGACTCACACTTCCATGTCACTGTTCACCATCAAAGGATCAGAACTCAAACAGGACAGAAACCTAGAGGCAGAAATTGGTGCTGAGGCCATGTAGGGGAACTTCTTACTGACTTGCACCCCATTGTTTACTCGGCCAGCCTTCGTTTTTGTAGAACCAAGGACCACCAGCCCAGGGATGGCACCACCCACCATGGGCTGGGCCCTCCCCAGACAATCACTAGTTTAGAAAATGCCTTATAGTTGAATCTTAGGAAGGCATTTTCTCAATTGAAGTCCCTTCCTTTCAGATGATTCTAGCTTGTGTCATGTTGACATAAAACTAGCCAGGACACCCCAGTAATCACATGTGCCTGATTACCCTCTCTCTGCTGAATCAAGGCATATGATCCTGGCCTTGTTCTTCTGATTCAGCTTTTCATTCCACCTCTGGTTTATTGTTTCCAGTATATTTGAGGATTCAGCTGATGAGAAGGGATCCTCCTTCCCCCTCCCTCTAGGAAACATGTATGAAACTTCTAGAGATGGCTTTCCACTGAGGGATTTCTCTGGACCACCTCGGTGTAGAATGGAGTCTGTCCTCACTGTGAGGTTTCCACCTGCTCTTCCTCAGGTGGGTCTGTTTCTCCAAGTCTGAATTTCATTCAGGGTAGATTCCATCTCTAAATAAAGTGGAAAAGGGACCTTCAGACTCACAGCCAGAAACCTGACAGCATTTGCCCTCTCATCAGAAGTAATTTTGACTCCTCTCCATTTTCAGTCACAGGTGGTTATCCTCTTGGTCATGGTCAGGTTGAAGGAACTACAATTGTTAGGATGGTGATTTGCACATAAAGATGACTTAAATATGAGTCACACAAGTACTTTCAATTTTATTTTATTCTAGATGGTGTAGCTATTTTTGTCTGCTTATCTAAGCCACTATTACATAAACAACAATGGGACTTTTCATACATATCAACATGTGTGTGTTGAACTTAAAAGATAGGCTACCTTTATAACAAGAAATATATGAGTTGTTGCAAAAACAAATGTAACTTTATGCTTATATAAAACAATTAATTTTTCAATAAAAGAAATACAAAGGAGTCTCCACGGAATACATAGAGAAGTTGGACAGAAGCTATTAGAAACAAATGACATGTGAAGATCTTTAGCTTAAATAGCAAAATAAAATAGGGAGTGTTGCAAAGCAGTAAAATCTCTTTTCCATCTCAGAGGCACCGGCTGAGTTTGAGTTGCTCTCTACTTTCAGTGAGAGGCAGCATCGACAGCAGTCTCAGGAGCCACAGCCCAAACCACACAGGCTCAGAACAGGCACCATACTTTCAGTAATGGGCATCTTAAGGAGCAGAAAAAGACATCAGAGCCAGATATCAGATGTACATCAGAAGCATGGGCAGAACAGAATTCTGGGAAACTCCTTCTGCTTGGAACTCCACAAGACCACAGCAAGTGTGGGATGCCATTTCAAAAGACCTGTGCTATGACAGCAGCTTAGCAACATGAGACCCACTGTGAACTTTAGTGTTGGGAAAGTCAGAGCAAGTATCAAAGGACTGTAGAGAAACCTGGCCTCCAGAATACTGCATGACTGTCAGGAGAAAACCTGGAAAGAAAACCATGCCAGGGGGTCAAGAAAACAAGTGCAAGTCCCTAAAGCTCACAAGTGCCACCTCGCTTGGGGTCAACACCCATACCTGGGTCCTGAAAGATTACCCAGAGGTATGGTCAGCATGAGTCTCCATCTGTGAAGCATTGCCCACTGATGGAGCAGCATCTGCAACTTAGTCTGTCAAAGGACAGCCCAGAGGTGAGAACAGCATTCTAATAGTTATCAGATAAACATGGAAGGATAAGAGGAAATGTTGTTTGTGGGGAAATGGATACAACTGGGCATGACTCTGTTAACCCCATCACTGAAAGACATATACCATCTTTTCTCTCATTGGTGGTCCTAGATTTTCTATAGATACATAAAGTCATGTATGCATGTAAGACACGAAAATAGAAGTCAAACTGTCTAGAAGGACCACAGGAACTAAGACGGGGAAGGGGGCGAAAAAAGGGAAGGCAGAAATATGTTCAATATACAGCAAATACTTGAAAAAATAAATTAAATACATTTTTAAAAAATTTAAAGTTAGATGAAAAAAGTCATTATTAAAATCACCCACAGGTTTAGCCTCTGCCAACTTCATCTGTCCTGGCAAGCAGCTTGGCCCCACCCCACCCATCATGGACAGTCAGTGGGTAGTCAGTCTCTACTTTGCATCCAGGAAGATTTGGTATTAACACGTCCTTGACCTTTTCAAGTGAACTCTCCATTTGTATGGCTATTCTCACTTGGTCCCTATGTCTCTGGCCAGCCCCTATACCTCCTTCCAGTCACCCAGGGTTTAACTCCTACCACTGCAAATTTCCCAGCATACTCCTGCGATCCTGTGCCTTGTGTAGTTGTACTGAGTTCACAGCCTCATTTTATATTCTCTCACCGTGTGTGTGTGTGTGTGTGTGTGTGTGTGTGTGTGTGTGTGTGTGTGTGTAAATGTTTTCATATGAAACCAAGGGCCTACAAATAAAATATGCATTATTTACTTTTCTGAGCCCAGATGGCTTTGCTTCAAATGACAATCTCCATTTGCATCCATTTTTAATCAAATGTCATAATTTCTTTTTTTTTTAAGTTAATTTTAAAATGTTTATTGTCTTCAAGAAACACCTTACTGATAAGGATACCGACACATTCATAATCCAAACATGGTGGCAGGTGGTATCAACTAAGCAAACAGAGACTGAAAATAACCTGGCTTAGCTCTTCTGCTATTTGATAAAATTAACTTCTAGCCAGAATTTTCCAGAAGAGAATGAAGGCTACTCTGCATCAATGAAGTAATAATTGATCAAGGATATATAGCAACTGTAAACATAAAATGTCATAATTTCATTGTTCTTTATGGCTAAATAAAACTCCATTGTGTCTATATGCCTCATTTTTCTTTATCCATCCATTCCTGTGTTGACACTGTCTTAGTTACTGTTCTAGTGCAGGAACACCATGACCAAAGCAACTCATGAGAAGGAAGCATTTGATTGGAGGCTTGCCTGCAGCTTTAGATGGTCTGTTCATGATTATCATGTCCAGAAATAAACAGGCACGGTCCTGGAACAGTACCTAAGAGCTTTAACATCTTGATCAACAGGCAGCAGAGAAAGAGAGACTGAGACTGGTGTGGGCTTTTGAAACTGCAAAGCTCACTTCCAATAACACACCTTCTCCAACAAGGCTGTACCTCTTAACCCTTCTCAAAGAGTTCCATCCCTTGGGAACTCTGTATTCAAATATGTAAGTCTGTGGAGACAGGGTCATTTCATTTCAAAACCCTCCACATCAACTCCCTGTCCCTAATGGGCTTGTTGCCACATCATAATGCAAAATGCATTTAGTCTTACTTCAAAAGTTCTCATAGTCCTTAACAGTCCCAACGCTGTTTAAAAGTCCAAATTCTCTTCTGAGACTCATGGCAATCTCTTAACTATAATCCCCTTTAAAATCAAAAAGAAAATCCATACTTCCAACATACATACAATGATGCTAAATATAAATTATCATTCCAAAAGGGAGGCATAGGAACATTGTAAGGAAATACTTTACCAAAGTAAGACCAAAACCCAGCAGAGCTAATTTCAAATTCTCAGTCTCTGTGCCCAATGGTAAGGACACAGATGGTTCATCGCTTCTGGCTTTGTTTAACTGTAACATACTTCTCTGTGTGTATGTTGGGCTGGCTTCACACCCTGTATGCAGCTCTTCTCAGCAGGTATTCCAAGGCTCTGGCTTCTCCAACATCTTGGAGTCTTCAACACAATCCAGGATTCACCTTCACAGCTTCACACAATAGGCAAGAACCCCTCTGTCACATGTCTGGTCTCAGCAGCTTTCCTTAATTGTCAGGGAAGATTCCATAAGCCCTTTCCAGTACTCTTCTTGACTTTAAATCCAGAATCACTTGACCAAATCTGACAAGTTCTGTTTGTGGGGCTGGAGCATGGCCTCCAAATTGAATTACATTCATATGTTTTCCTGATGTAGTTTCTTCTGCTGCTTAATATTCCCTCAGTCACAGTCATAGGGGAGGGGAGTTAGGGGGAAATGGGAGGGAGGGAGGAATGGAAGATATAGGGATGAGATAATAATTAAGATGTAATATGAACAAATTAATAAAATACATTTTAAACAATAGATACAATTGTTACATAAAAAGGGAGTTACAGTGGGACTGTTGATTCTAAGTTCTTTCATTAGAACTGTATCTAACTAGGTACTTTTGTTCATTATAAGTTTAAAACAATTGTTTTATGTTTATGCTCATTATGAGTTCAGAGCAAAAGTTTTTTCTTTTTCTCATTTCATATGCACATTATGTAATCAAAGCAGAAGTTTTATATTTTTCTTATTTCATATATACATTATGTGTTCAAAGCAAGAGTTTTTCCAAGAAACAGGTCTTGTCTCATATAGCTAACCATGTATTCTTTGTTTCTATAATAATATGGTCTTTCTTATTGTGATGTAAACCTGAGCCTTATTCTTGGACTAAACCAAGAATGAATGCATTTCCTTGATTATTAAAAAAAAAAAAAGAATTTCTTTAATTCCTCTTCACAAACTGTAGACTTAGTCTTACTTATTACTCTGAGAGTACCACTTCCTTGATTCCATTTTGAGTAAGACCCCTCTTTAAACTTTTATCTTCTTAAGCACAGGACTTGACTTCAGCATTACATATTCTAGTTCTCTTTTTTTCTCCTCAAAATGAACATTTTTTTCTTTTTGCCTCACTTGCTCCTTTTCATTGTAGATCTATATAAGAGTGATCACTTATAATTACATAACATAGTCTATACTAGGTTATCTTGAAATCTCCCCTACCAATGATGTTAATCTAAAACTCATTAATTTAGCTTCTGGCAGAATTTTCTGAAAAGGGCAAGAAGCAGCCACATTCTTTGACAAAATTTCACAAGAATGGTCTCTATGCCAGCTGCTATTCTTTCCCTATGAAATCTGGTGAGCAAGGCCACCATAGTCTAAATTGCCAAGAGCACTACTGTCTTCAATGCTCCTATAGGATAGCTTATTTCAACTGTTTTTGTTTTCCTTTCTGTTTTAAGTCTGAAGTCTCAAAGTCTTCCATATTCCTCCAAACAATGCCGTGGTCAGGCCTGTCATAGCAATACCTCATTCCTGGAACCAACTTCCTTCTTAGTCCTATTGGTGTAGTAGTCTGTGAAGCTATACCATGACCAAAACAATTCTTATAAAAGAAAGTATTTAATAGGGAGTTTATTTACAGTTTTGGAGGGTTAGTCCATGATCATCATGGCAGGAAGCAAACAAGCATGGGGTGGAAGCATTAGCTGAGCCACTGAACAAAAATGTCCCCATTTCTCCCAAAGACAGAATTCTACCTAAAAATGGGCAAGCTTGGATTCAGGCAGAGTCAATGGCCATACTCTGCCAAGACAGGGTAAGCAAGTCCTCGATGGTTCCTGCTTCACAAATATGTTTGTCAGATATCCTGGGCCAAAAGGCTGAAGATGATGCTCCAATGTTATAGAGTCTTGGGTGTCTGTTCAGGCAGTAAACTGTCTCTGTCAGTTTTTCATTTTAAAAGCTGCCAACTGGGGTTGGAGAGATGGCTCAGAGAATAAGAGCACTGCCTGCTTTTCTAGAGGTCATGAGTTCAATCCCCAGCAACCACGTGGTAGCTCACAACCATCTAGAATAAGGTTTGGTGTCTTCCTCTGGCCTGCAGACATACATGCAGGCAGAGCACTGTATACATAATAATGTATTTATATACATTTTAAAAAGCTGACAACCTGCACTTCTTGTTTACTCAGGTAATTAAATTTATTCCTTCTCAAGTCTCTGATGGGGTTGAAGACCAGATAGTTTTAAATTTAAACTTAGTTGTTTAGGAGTTAAGAAGATACTTTTATGTCTAGATAAATACTTAGATAGATATAAGTTTTAATAGATACTGATTTGGGTTCAAGACTTTAGACCCACCAAGATAAAAATAGATAATATTTTTGTCATGATTGCCAAATACCTTTTGATTAAACATTATGTATATAAGTCTTACCTATTGGTTTTTATAATTTTTCATAATTGTACTTACTGTATATAAAAGAAATGGCCTTTTTTATTTAGACAGAAAAGGGGAATTGTTGGGGGATGGTCTGATGTATTTTGATGCTAATTAACAAAAAGCCATCCCACCTGGGCAGGGCAGATGAGATAGGTGTGGCTAAGGGTCCCAAGAAGGAGAGAGAGAATTTCTGAGAAGAAGGAGGAGGAGGAGGAGGAGAGGATTCCAAGAGGAAAAAGAAAAAGACTGCCACGAAGAGGAAGGAGAAAGACCCAAGGAGGAGAGGAAGGCCGCCATGGGTTCGATGGAAGAGAAGCGCATGGCAGACATGGATGGAGATCCAGCGCAGATGAAAAACATTAGCAAGTATTTGGATTATGGATGGGAGGTAGCTTGATGAAAGTTATTGGAAGTAGATGGCATAGGATTGGGGCAAAGATCCCATACCTGCCCCACAATGAAAAGTAGTTTAGAGGATTAATGTCTGCCCTGCCACAAGTTAACTAAGGCTATTTTAAAATAGAACAAGTGTCTGTGTCTTGATTGATTGCCAGCTGGTAATACTAATAATATTGATAATTAAAAATAATACAGCTTCATTGGTTTAAATCTTGTTTTTCTTTTGTGATGTTTATTTGGTAGGCTACTACCACATCTCGAAGAAGACACTGAACCTCCTGGTGATGAAGCATGGCTTGTGTGGCACTGCAGACACAGGGGGCAGTAGGAGTTTTGTCTTGGAATTGTGGAAATGCTTGACAACACGTGGTCAAGTATAAATAACAACAGAACAGAGCTGTGTCGCACTTCTAGGTGAGCAGGCATCACCCCACCACTTTGTAGTCCTGAAGTATGTTTTTATTTTATATATTTTTCAGAAATATAGAGTATGAACTTATAATAAACTTTGAGAAATTCAGTTTGAGCTACGTATCATAGATAGACATAATTTATTGGGGCTGGAGAGATGGCTGAGTGGTTAAGAACACTGGCTGCTCTAGAGTTCAATTCCCAGCACTCACGTGACAACCCACAACTGCCTGTAACTCTAATTCAAAGGAATCTGACACCCTTACACAGATACCAATGCAGGCAAATTATTTATTGCTTTAAGTAAACCATTCATGTTATCATTATTTCTTATGAATGGACACGTGTTAATTAATGGATTTTTTTTTTCTGAGTGAGATCAACAGTGCAGCTGAGAAATTGTAACAGGAAGGTTTCCAGACCTCCTGTGCTGCAGGGTATATTAAGCCTACCAGGAAGTTTGTTTATATTTTTCTCTTCATTCTTCTTAAACAATCTAAATATAAAACCAATTCACACCCTTTAAGGAAAAAAAGTTGTCTGATGTATCTGCTGATCCTTTGTAAATACTGAGAGTGATTCATGTGATTTCTGGTAGTTATGAGGGATTAGCTCATTCCTGCTTTATGGATAGCTTTTCTCCTCCCATGGGGACTTTTCTGAGTTGTCCCCCTGCAGACCCAGTCTAAGCCAGTGCCAGCAGCCTTTCCTTCAACCCAGTAGAGTCAGGCTTGCTGATGACAGTGCCATCCCAAAGTTATGTCAGTAACTACGAGATCGTTAAGTCATGTCAGTAATAATGAGATCATTTCGTCTCCACAGCAAATTATCATAAAACAAACTCACACTTTCATAAAGGATTTCGAGGCTGCCTGTTACCTCACAAGGTCTCCCAGTGAGGACTATGTGACTCTCATTGCTCTCCAATGCTGCTTAGACATCCTTTTCATCACAAAGATCGATCCTGTTCTCAGCTTTGCGTTTCTCTGGTTCCATTCATTCTTATCTTTCATTCACCTTAACTCTGGACATAATTTAGGAAGTTTAAAATTGGGTTAATTTCCTAAAGGAGATACAGGCTGGAGCAGTGTTTCTCAAAGTGGTTCCAGAGGTTGTCCTGGCACCATGTTGAGAAAAACAATAGCGCAGAGAGGTCTGTGTGCACTTTGCTCAACTTACCCAGTTGCTGTCTAACTTGCACGCCACATACGTAACTGTAACTTTACATAGATACAGCATACTGTCAAGCAGAAAACTAGCAGGGGTGCAGGTGACTGCAGACTGTTATGGCTCCTCCTCCCACTGGTGTACCTGTGGACAGCACTGAGCCAAGATGCAGAACTATTGCCACAAGAAGGTGCCCACACTGAGAGACAAGATGTTAGACAGACTCCCTGGTAGGGAAATAGATGGGGAGAGGGGGTGCCATGGCTAGATGGTGAATTCTCAAGCTTCTTTCTCACCCTCCTGACGTGGGGCATAAGCCTGACATCTTAAAATAGAGGCTTTTGTAAATTTTTTGTCTCCCACCAGAAGCCTCTCTCTGCTGATGGCCTGGCTCAACAAATTAAAGACCTGCTCGGGACGGGTTACACAGCAGCTCTGGGTCTGGGCCAATCATTCTAGCTTTCTTCAAGCGGATCAACCCTAAATGAGGGAGGAAGACTTCAGGAACAATTAAGGCTGGTTTTCTGCTCTTTGTATGAGCAGAAAAAAAATAAGACATCATAAATCTTCATTCATGCTATATGAAGAATGGCATCTAATAATAATTCATAGGGATTCTGTAGTCAACAGGAAACATTGTCTATGCCTAGACATTCACATCTCAGCCAATCTCAGAGTCCTTCCCGTCTAGTGGGATTAGCAATATAAGTTACCTGCTTGTTCCGCAGTTTAAATTCTTCACATGCCGATTGCATCCTACTCTCTCATCCCCTCCCGAACCCCCTTCCTTTTTCATCCCCTCTCCCTCCCTCTCTTAGTCCTCCCCTAACATCTGACCTCAGCCTATCATGTCTCATCTGTACTACCTGTAGCCTCTTCCTCTGCAGCCTGGCAAGGCCACCCTGCCAGGGGAAAGTTATCAAAGTTTGGTGAGCAGAGTGCATGCCCGAAGTAGTCCCTACTCTCCACACTGTGTGACCCACAAGGAGACTGTGCTATTACATCTGAGCAGAGGGTCGAGAGCCACATCATACATGGTCCTTGGCTGATGTTTCAGTCTCTGTGTTGTCGGGTAGTTATCCTGTATTATGTGGCTAATACCCACTTATGAGTGAGGTACATACCATGAGTATCTTTCTGCATCTGGGTTACCTCACTCATGAAGATCTTTTCTAGTTCCATCCATTTGCCTGCAAATATCAAGATTTCCTTGTTTTTAATAGCTGAATAGTATCCCACTGTTTAAATGCACCACAGTTTCTTTATCCACTCGTCGACAGAGGAGGATCTGGGCTGTTTCCAGATTCTGGCTATTACAAAGAAGGCTGCTGTGAACATTGTTGAGCAAATGTCCTTGTTGTATGGTGGAGCATCTTTTGGGTATATTCCCAGGAGTGGAATGGCTGAGTCTTGGGGTAGAATTATTCCAAATTTCCTGAGAAAGTACCAGATTGATTTCCAAAGTGGTTGTACACGTTTGCACTCCCACCAACAATAGAATAGTGTTCCTCTTTCTCTGAATCCTTGCCTGCATGTGCTGTCACCTGAGTTTTTTTATCTTAGCCATTTGGATAGGTGTAAGATGGAATCTCAGAGTCATTTTGATTTGCATTTCCCTGATAACTAGGGATACTGAACATTTCTTTAAGTGTTTCTCAGCCATTCGCTATTCCTCTGTTGAGAATTCTCTGTTTAGTTCTGTACCCCAATTTTTGTTTGTTTGGGTTTTTGTTGTTGTTTTGTTTGTTTTTGTTGTTTGGGTTTTTTGTTTTGTTTTGTTTTTTAGTTGTTGTTTGGTTGGTTGTTTTGTTTTTTCAAGACAGGTTTCTCTATGTAACCTTGGCTGTCTGGACTCGCTTTGTAGATCAGGCTGGCCACAACCTCACAGAAATCTGCGTGCCTCTGCCTCCCGAGTGCACCACCATGCCCGGCTGTACCCCATTTTTAAATTGGATTATTTGGCTTGGTGGTGTTTAATTTCTTGAGTTCTTTATATATTTTGGATATTAGCCCTTTGTCAGATGCAGGATTGGGGAAGCTCTTTTCCCAGTCTGTAGGCTGTCCTTTTGTTCTGTAGGCAGTGTTCTTTACCTTACAGAAGCCTTTCAGTTTCATAAGGTCCCATTTATTAATGGTTGATCTTAGGGCCTGAACTGTTGCTGTTCTGTTCTGTTTTTGTTGTTGTTGTTTTGTTTTTGTTTTCTTACTCTTCACTTTTTTTTCTCGAATTTTAAGATAATATGTTTGAGCCTCCTCTGCCTTTTCCACTGCCTGGTTTCACGTTAACTCTACTTTGCAATTGGTGCAAAAATGTTCCATTTCCAGTCTGAAGAAAGGTTTGTGTATCGGTGTACTTGGGTATGTAGCTATAATGTGTTTTTATTTACCTGCCAACCACATGACAGATAAATACTTCAGAAGCCAGAAATGTTAACCACTCAGGGTTGTCTTCTCAATGGAAGAAATGTATACCTGTTTTCCACCCAGAAGACTGGGAGTGGATGTTGTTAAAACCTAGTGATCTTTGCTATCCATAGGGCCAGGCCTCCCCCAAATCTCCCATGATGTTTATATCCCAGACTCTCCTTCCCTAGGCCTTTATCTTTAGCTTTCTTTCTCCATCCATATAACCCATCTTTAGGGGAGATGTCACATGTACTTTTTCACCTGATGGCCTCTATGTTATCTCTGTCAAAGAGCACACTGGATCCTAGGCCCTTAAGCTATAGAATCCATCATTATGCTTTGGGAAAATGTAAGAATTTGAGGCAGAAGCCATCACTCTGGTGATCTGGTCAGGGTAGTTATCACTTCTGCTCACATTAAGGTATTAAAGAAAAGAAGTTGAGATTCAAAGTACAGCCTCATGTGTTCAGTAGTGTTTGGTTAATTCAATTGTTTAGTTTCCAGGCCTCTGATTTCCCTGTTCTATTTCCATACTGAATTCTAGCCTAATTCCATTATGTTCAGAGACATAGCATGTGCACTTTCAGTTCTTTTAAAAACTGAGGTCTGTGCCTTAAGAGGAAGCCCATGCATGACACTGCGTGGATGGCTAAGGACAGGAAACTGGATGGCCTAGGGACCTAGCATAGAACCAAACATGACTGAAATAATAATGACGATGGAGGTGGTGGTGGTGATAATGATAATGAGGAGGAGGAAGTGGAGGAGGAGGAGTATAGATTCCTAATGATATTCTGCTATAATAATAGATCGGTGCCTAGCCCGATCATCAGAGAAGCTTCCTCTGGTAGCTGGTAGGAGGACAGGAAGGGACCCACTGCCAAACATTAGGTGGGGCTTGGGGAACCCTGAAAAATATGGGGAGGAAGGATTTTAGGAACCAGAGAGGATAAGGACATCATGAGAATATGGCCCATAGCATCAACTAAGCAGAGGTCATAACAGCTCACAGAAACTGAAACAGCCATCACGGGAGCCCACATGGGTCTGTGTTAGGGCCTCTGTATAGATGCTGTGTTTGTTTAGCTTGAGGTTTTCATTGGACTCCTAGCAATGGGAGTGTGGGTGTCACTTTTGCCTACTCTCAGAACAGTTTTCTTCTTACTGGGTTGCCTTGCCCAGCCTTGATTTGAGGGTTTGTGACTAGATTTATTGCATTTCATCATGCTATGAGGTTGATAACCCTGAAAGGCTGTTCTTTTCTGAAGAGTAATGGAGGAACAGTGGATCATTGAAGAGGGGAATTGGGGTGGGGCTGGGAGGAGTAAAGGGACGGGAGAATGCAATCAGGATATATAAAAAAGAAAATTTATTTTCTAGGACACAATACTGTTCGTCTGGGCATGTTTCATGCACATTTAAAAAGCACATATATTCTGCTACTGTCAGGTAGAATGTTCTATCAGCGTCAATGAAATCCTGTGCGTCATTCTGTATCATTGAAAACAGCCAATTTCAAGGAGACAAGTTTGACTTAATGGTCTTCTGGTAGCCTAACTATTAAAGCAACATTTACTTCTATAGCCAGTGCTCATAAGGCTCATATTGAAGAGAGAAAATAGAATATAAAAAACTTAATTACCAATTGTTGAAACATCCTCCCACTTGTAAGGGGGAGGGGCTGACCTCCCTTACAACACTTACTTTAGAAAGAGAATTACTGTCTTCAATGGGACCATACTCTGCCATTGTGAGATTTTGCCTAGACTCACCTTCTGCCACTAGGAAACAGGTCCAGGCATATTTGAGAGTAGCAGATGGGCAGTTATAATGCACGCTTCCTAAATGTGCCACCCAGAATCTAAATTCTCTTTCACTCATGTATTTCCTCATCATCCCATCAGAGGAGCTCAGATGACTGAGACATTCATATCTCCTCAAATGACTTTCATTAGAAATATATCTCGTTCATAGGGCATTGCTGCAGATGCTGGAATCTCAGTCATGTTTGCTGATGGTTAATAATTGACACTGATGCTTTTTTTACACTTCTCTGTTAATATACTTTGAAATGCATATCTAAGGATGCTTTGTAAACTGGCCTTCCAGATTTTCTGGAAAAATTAAAATGAAAATATCTTAGTAGGACTGAATGCTGCTCTATTGTGTAAAAATACCTTTCAGTTGGGATGAATCTCTGTAAACAAGAAACATTTTTATTGGAGAGCACGAACTGTTCCCCACAAGGGAGTCCTTGGTTCTTAGCTTGTAGCGTTGATGTTTCAGAAAGTTTAGGAGTTGGGGTTCTCTTGGAGGAAGCAAGTGGGGGAAGGTCCTTGGGGCTATCTTTTCCTGGCCCCTTCCTGTCTAGAATAAGATGGAGACTCTCCTCTGCCACACAGTTGGGCTGATATGATATTCCTCCCAAGTATGTGGTGCATATGACCCTGAGCCTGCCAGCAAAACAAATAATTCCTTCCATAAGTTCTGTCAAGTATTTTCATTGAAGCAATGCAATGCAAAATTAATGAATACAATTTTATTACTGATAAACTAACTTTAAATGAAAAGAAAGAATAAATATAGGAGAGTATATCTATGTACACAAGCATGACTGAAAACCGCCGGCCTATAACATGTTCTAGAACATCTTAGAATCATCCGGTATATACTTTCAGTGCATCAATGGCTATGGTTTAGATAATTTTAAATGCAAATGTTGTAGCTGTTAAGTTTAATGGATGAAAACAGTAGTTTTTACTTTCTTTCAGGCACTTTTCAAATAATCATGCTTTCAAAATGGTTGTCCCCACTGCTCTGTGAGCATGCAGTTTGCATCAAAATACATCATAATCCCTCTGCTGCTAGTGTCTAAGAATTTGAGTGTAGCATAAAAATTGTAGGTTAGATAAAAAAAAAAAAAAACATGCTGAAATGTGTACCCTGTGCCTGCATGAAGGAGGCCTGTGCAGGGTTCTGCCATGACAGACCTTGCCGGCTAACAAGCCGTGCCAGAGACACTGAGAGTGCCACATATGGTATGACCTCACCCTCAGAGCTGCCCTTCAAGCTGCTGATATCATGTCTCCTTTTCCAATCAACAGGTAAAGAAACTGAATCATGGACCAAGTCCCTGGCTCAAGGTCAGAGTTGGTGAACAGCAGACGCTGAATTTGTTCCTGGCAGGCTACTCTGTACGTCATGCCCAAAACTCTGTTCATAGCCTGCTAGTTCCCTCACTCACCATTCATGTGTCTACTGAGCCTCGTTGCCCTGTTGTGGAAGGGCACTTTCCCTGTGTACAGATAGTACACTCCCATCACCACAAAATGAGCATCAGTTCTTCGGCACTCATTCTCACAATAAAACACTCCACTCTGCAGCAAGCAGACTAGGCTATTAGGCAGCAGCAACCACAAACGTGCCACCATTTCACTGGCCAATGGTTATCTGAGGCACAGTCCTAGGGCCCCACTCCTACACCATTCCTGTACTCAGTTGCCGTGGTGCTGGGGCCTCTATGCCTCTAGGGGACAAGAGTGCCCTTGGCTACAAATCGCATACTAGTTAGTGTCTAGTTGGCAATTATAACCCAGCTAGACAGACACACACTTAGTGGTTTGTGTTTCCTGTGCCAAGATGCTCATGAACTTAGTCTTTTTTTTCTTTTATGGAATGATTTATTCGTTTAAGACAATTAAAATATTTAATCTAATGTCTGCTATAGAATTGTTCATAAAGTGTATAGGAAGGTGTGAGACATGCATTCCTTAAGTGTCTTCAGTATTAGCAGTTTTACAGAGAGCCCCTTCCTGGCAAGACTCTGAGAATGATTTCACCTTCCTGAGATGCCTTTCTGGGTGTTTCCTGGCTGCTGCAGGCTGGTCCCGGCAGTGATAGATAGCAGACCACTTTTGTTTTCCAGATTTTTCCTTCTTGATGGTGGCAATGAGTTTTGATTGTGAACTCAATAAAACAAACTGAAAGGAGAAGTGCAGGACAAAATTTCCAAAGATAGAAAGCAGAAGAGGCAGCCTGGGGAGTCTCACTCAAGCTTCAAAGAGCCTGATGCAGGGACGGGAATCTCTTGAGCTGGTCTGAAGCCTGTAAGTGCAGGTCCTTGGAAGCCTTGAAGAGACAGTTCCCAAAACTCTTCAATGATTATGACTTAACAATCTGTACAACACAGACTAACTCAAATCAGATGAGATGGCAAAAACCATTAAATTTATTACAACGCCTGTCATTTTGTTCTCCAAATAGAGGCCATGACGTAACTTGGTGTCTGTTTACCCGGTAGTCCAAAACTACCGTCCGTGCAGGGAAGAGCCTCACAGATGAGACGGGGAATGAGAAATCGAAAAATAAGGACAGCTGAGGGGCAGGCCACACACAGGCTGAATACTAGTTACCAAAGGTTTTAGTAAATACCTGTTACCAAAGGTTCCAAAACCATACGAGTAGAAAGCAGATCAAGCATTTGGATGTAACAATTCCACACACTAAAAGCTAAAGTTCATCCCAGAAGAGAACTTAAACACCACCCCCCCAAAGAGGCAGGTGACTTAAACTATTGATTTAAAGAAAATTTAGCTGCTTTGTTGTGGAAGCCTGTGTAAGAAAGCTGTGAAATTACTGTGGACGTGGATAGGACAAAGTACAGGATGTGGCCGTCTAGATAGACAAGATGAATTTCTAGAAAGAGCTGAATAAACCATGATGAGTGCATGCACTTGAAGTTAAGGATATGAATGTTCTAGTATGTCTGCATTATCTTTGCAGCATAGATAAGGCAAACGATAGTGTTGGCCCCTTTCACATGGCCAAAGATGATAAGACATAGCACCAGGTGCATTCTCATGTTGTACTTGTATTTGCTTAGGCTAACTGTAAACATCACCTCATATTTTGCTTGTTTTTTTGTTGGGTTTTGTTGTTGTTGTTGTTGTTTGTTTGTTCTTTGTTTTTTCACTACTCTTGAGCTCAAATGCCTGAAATCCCCTGGTTATCCTATGCAGATCTTTTGGGATATTTTCAATGGAGACTTACCCTCTCTGGCTGGGGTGAGCCAACACTTCACTGATATTCTTGTCAAAACCACACAAGCAAACAGATAGACAGACAAACCAATACAAAAACAAAAACAAAACCGTCCATGGATCCCTGAGATAGCTCAGAGGAAAAGACACTTGAAGCCTCCTGATCTGAATTCTAAGTTGGGTCTTGGGTATCTACATGGTGGAAGGAAAGAACCGACTCTCACAAGTTGTCTTCTAACCTCCAGACAATTCTTCACCACTGTATCATGCGCGCACATGCACACACACACACACACACACACACACACACACACACACACACACCCTACACATACCCACAAAAGCTCACACCATAAATCAACATATGTAATAAAAATATAAAAAAAAATTACAAAAGCCGGTTCCACGTTTTTAGAGAATTCCTTAGCAGTTTTAAAAATACTTTGACCCACATATACATTGACCGTACTTCTTTTCCTGATATTTTGTGAGCACCTCTGGCTATAAAATGTGGCATATTTGCAGAATAGATTTCTTATGGAGTTGGCCATTTCATTTGGTTATTACAGTTGTTGGGGACCAATACTGACATTGTTTTGCTGCTGGAATAGACCTTTGGCTACATGCGAGGCAAGCTTTGGGGCACTGATTTGCAATGGTCTTGGGTTTTGAGAGAGGGTCTCTTCCTTCTGTGGTCTTCTTCCTTCCACCTCCTGTATGCTGGGATTTCCTTCAGGCACCACCATACCTGGCTTAAAGCACATTTTTCACTGATGTGTGGAAAAATCCACCTGTTTTTAACAGTGCTTAATTCTGTGCCTGTCTTGCTTTTTGTGTCTATAGCTCCTTTTTATTTATTTATTTATTTTTTTTTTCAGTTCATTGGGCATTATTCTAGAGTATGAGTGAGGCAAGGAGCAAAGTTTGCTTATTTTAAGAAGCAATACAACATCTTCCTGTGTGGGCTGAGCCACTGGGTAGATTTCATTCACTTGCCCTTTATGCTCCATGGGAGACCATCAGTAGAGTCAGACTCCTTCCTTTTGATGTGGCTGCAGACTTAGGTGATACGTCAGCCTAATCCAGAGAGAATGGAGGAGAGCCTGCAGTCAAGAGGTAGAGGACAGGAGTGCTGGAGCTGGGGTCTCTATGTGGTACTTGGTGCTATCAGGAAGATGGAGAAGGACCTGGCTTTAACACTTCAAAATAAAGGGAAGGAGAGATGGCTCAGTGGTTAATGATGCTTGCTGCTCTTCCACAGAACCAGAGTTCGATTCCAATTATTCATGACTGGTATCTCTCAGACCTCTGTAAATCCATCTCTGTGGGAGGCAACACATCCATTTGGCCTTGCAGGCACCTGTACACATATGCATGTGTGCACACATACACATACACACACACACACACACACAAATTAAACAAAAGAATTCAAAATAAGCTAGTCACTGTTGTATATACCTGTAATTCTAGCACTCATGAGGCAAAGTCACGAGTGTCATAAGTTTAAGACCTGTCCCTAAATAAATAAACATATACCACTATATAATGACCCTCTCCTAGGCCCCATCTATGCTATAGGCTGCATTATTTTTATTTTTATTTTTAAAAAGAACCACTGAATCTGGGTGGTGGTGGTGCATGCCTTCAATCCCAGCACTGGGGAGGCATAGGCAGGTGGATCTCTGTGAGTTCAAGGCCAGCCTGGTCTACAGAGCAAGTTCCAGGACAGCTAGAAGTATCACAGAGAGAAACTCTGTCTGGAAGAAAAACAACAGCAGCAACAACTAAAAAGAACCAATGATCTTTTGAGCAATAAGACTTTTGGAGGATATCGTGTTCTTCCCGAAAGACCCATGTACTGAAGTTTCTAGAAACTTTAGAAAGCCCCACTTACAGGATTTGTCACTGTAAACAGTCCTTTAGCACTGTGCTTTGTCCTGGATGCCGATCCCTCTCTGGTTCCTGCCTGCTGTGGTGAGCACCTCCTGTCTCAGGCACTTGTTACCATGAACTTCTGCTGTACCATGGATCCAGAATCAATAGCCAACAAATCTCGTTTGAATTCTCTGAAGTCAAGAACTAAAACAAATAATTCACCAATTGAGATGGTTTGCTCTGGCATTTGGTTAGAGCAATAGAAAGCTGATTAATGCTGCTTATAATTAACCTTTTTGAGTTTCAGCAACCTTATATGAAAAAGCACACAGAAAAATTTTATTCAGGTTGAAAATATGGTAAATGTGGACCATAAGTTGGTTAGAAAAAAGATAGATAGATAGATAGATAGATAGATAGATAGATAGATAGATAGACAGACAGAGTAAGCCAAAATAATTTGGAACCAAAATCCTTAAAATACTCATAGGGACAATACCAAGAGACTTATGGACTCATAAATTTGTTAACACTTCATTTGGGGGGGAGCATAACTAGAAACAAAGTTATAGATACTTATAAGAAGATGAACCATAAAAACTGGTCTCAATAAAATAGAAATGGCCACCAGGAAAACATTCAAACATATGTGGCTTTTACACAGAGACAAAAGGAAAGCAGAATCTAGTCCTGGGAACTGAAGTTCTCTTAGGAAAATAAAGTCAAAATAACAATAAAAGAAGTTTAAAACATATTCAGTATATTTTATGCAGAAGAGCAAAATAAAAATAGAGGTGAGAAAACTATGCTAGATGCTATGAATGGGAAGAAAATGAGGATAGGGTCTAAACATAAAATACACACACACATATATCTGTATGTGCAGATAGAGAGACTTTTTTTTAAACAGGGTCTCATACTGCCCAAGTTGGCCTTGAACTAGTACAGATAGCTGAGGATGACCTTGAAGTTATGATACTTTTGCTTCCATTTTCCAGTATGTGGAGTCCAGGTGTGCACCACCCCAATGGCTTATGCACTGCCTGGGATTAAAATCAGGGTTTGTGCATGTTAGTCAAGCACTCTACCAACTGAGCTACATCCCCAGCCCCAGAAAAAAAATGAAGGTAAACGTATCACATAAAAAAATTTAATGGTAAATATGTGAAAATATAAAATAATTATAAACATAAACCCACCTAACCATAAAGTATAAAATAATTTGTCAGAACTGTGAGTTGAAATGTGTAAATTATTTTCATGAAATTTAATGTATCTTTTTCTACAAATTTATCTTTTTTGTTGGTGTTGTGTGTAAGAAGTTTCATTTTTTTCCCACACAAAGGTTGTTTTTCTTCTTTCTTCTAAAAGTTTTGTTTTTCATTTCACATTTTGTAGAACAATACATTTTATATACATTTGTATGTGTTTCAGATAACTTCTGTGGCTACAATATACTCAAGGCTGAGGGAAGCTGGGGATTAAAAAAACTACATATAAAAAGTTGTTTCTTACAAAAAGAACAATTCGAAGAATCAACAAAACCAGGAGCTGGTTCTTTGAGAAAATCAACAAGATAGACAAACCATTAGCCAAACTAACTAAAAGGCAGAGAGACACCATGTAAAACAACAAAATCAGAAATGAAAAGGGAGACATAATAACAGACACTGAAGAAATACAAAGAATCATAAGATCCTACCTTAAAGGTATATATGCCACAAAATTTGAAAACCTAAGGAAAATGGACAATTTTTTTGATCGATTCCACTTGCCAAAATTGAATCAAGATCAGATAAACAAATTAAATAGTCTTATTAATTCTATAGAAATAGAAGCAATCACTGATAGTCTCAAACCAAAAAAAGCTCAGGGCCACATGGTTTCAACACAGAATTTTACCAGACCTTCAAAGAAGAGCTAATACCAACACTCTTCAAGCTACTCCAAAAGATAGAAATGAATGGAACTTTACCAAATTCATTCTATGAAGCCACAGTCACGTTGATACCTAAACCCCACAAAGACTAGAGAGAGAGAGAGAGAGAGAGAGAGAGAGAGAGAGAGAGAGAGAGAGAGAATTTCAGATCAATTTCTCTTATGAACATTGATGCAAAAATACTCAATAAAATACTTGTAAAGTGATTACAAGAACATATCAAAGACATCATTCACCATGACCAGGTAGGCTTCATTCCAGGAATGCAGGGTTTAATGTATGGAAATCCATCAATGTAATCCACCATATAAACAAACTGAAAGAAAAGAAACCACGTGATCATCTCCTTAGATGCAGAAAAAGCATTTGACAAAATCCAACACCCATTCATGTTTAAAGTTTTGGAGAGATTGGGAATACAAGGCACATACCTAAACATAATAAAGGCTATATACAGCAAGCCAATAGCCAACATCAAATTAAGTGGATAGATATTCAAGGAAATTCCTCTAAAATCAGGAACAAGGCAAGGCTGCCCACTCTCTCCATATCTCTTCAATATAATTCTTGAAGTTCTAGCCAGAGCAGTAAGACATCAAAAGGAGATCCAAATGGGAAAGGAAGAAGTCAAATTATCCCTATTTGCAGATGATACGATAGTGTACATAAGTGACCCCCAAAATTCCACCAGAGAACTCCTATAGCTGATAAACACCTTCAGCGAATTGGCTGGATACAAAATTAACTCAAAAAAGTCAGTAGCCTTCCTATATACAAATGACAAACATGCAGAGGAAAAAATTAGGAAAACCACACCCTTCACAATAGCCACAAGCAATATAAAATATCTAGGAGTAACTTCAACCAAGCAAGTGGAGAACTTGTTTGAAAAATAAAAACTTTAAATCTCTGAGGAAAGAGATTGAACATGACATCAGAAGATGGAGGGATCTCCCTTGTTCATGGATTAGGAGAATTAACATAGTGAAATGGCCATCTTACCAAAAGCAATTTACAGATTCAATGCAATCCCTATCAAAATACCTACACAATTTTTTGAAGACATTGAAAGATGAATTCTCAACTTCATATGGAAAAACAAAAAACCCAGAAAATCTAAAACAATTCTATACAATAAAAGATCCTCCGGAGGAATCTCCATATGTGATCTTAAGCTGTACTATAGAGCAATAGTAATTAAAACAGCATAGTACTGGCACAGTAATAGGCTGGTTGATCAATCAAATCAAAGACCCTGAAATGAATCTATACACATATAGTTACTTGATTTTTGACAAAGAAGCCAAATCTATTCAATGGAAAAAAGATAGCATCTTCAACAAATGGTGCTGGTCTAACTGGATGTCTACATGTAGAAAAATGCAATTAGACCCATATTTGTCACCATGCACAAAACTCAAGTCCAAGTGCATTAAAGACCTCAACATAAAACCAGAGACACTAAATCGGTTAGAAGAAAAAGTAGGGAAGAGCATGGAACACATTGGCACAGGAGACAACTTCCTGAACAGAATACCAACAGTCCAGGCCTTAAGGCCAACAATGAATAAATGGGACCTCGTAAGGCTAAGAAGCTTCTATAAGGCAGGAGATACTGTCAACAGAACAATGTTACAGCCTACAGACTGGGAAAAGATCTTTACCAACCCTACATCTGACAAAGGTTCAATATCCAAAATATATAAAGAACTCAAAAAATTAAACATCACAAAACCAAATAACCCAGTTGAGAAATTGGGCTCATAACTAAACAAAATTCTCAACAGAGGAATATGGATTGGCTGAAAAACACTTAAAGAAATTCTCAACGTCTTTAGTCATCAGAGAAATGCAAATCAAAACAACTCAGAGATTCCATCTTACACCCATCAGAATGGCTAAGATGAAAAATTCAAGCAACACCACATGCTGGCAAGAATGTGGAGAATGAGGAACATTCTTTCATTGCTGGTGGGAATGCAAACTTGTACAACCACTTTGGAAATCTATCTGGTGCTATCTCAGAAAACTGGGAATAGGGTTTCTTCAAGACCCAGATATTCCACTCCTTGGAATACACCAAGAAAATGCTTCACCACACAAGGACATATGCTCAACCATGTTCATAGCAGCTTTAGTCATAATAGCCACAACCTGGAAACAGCCTAAATGTCCCTCAGTTGAAGAATGGATAAAGAAACTGTGGTACATTTACACTACGGAATACTACTCAGCTATTAAAAACAAGGAATTCCTGAAATTTGTAGACAAATGGATGGAACTAGAAATGATCATAATGAGTGAGTTAACCCAGAAGCAGATAGGCGCACATGGTATATATACTCACTTATAATTGGGCACTAGCTCAAACAGCATCCCCACAAAAGACTGATATAGATGTGAGGACATCTTACTGAGACTCTAGGTAAGAGAAATATAGGCGATGGGGAAATAGAAGGACCCAGAGGGTCCTATAAACCTACATGAAGAACATATTGACAGGTGGATCGGGGTCCAGGGAGGTCTGCTCAAACTGTTGCACTAACCAAGGACAAGTAGTAAACATCGAACCCAAACTCTGATCTTGCCAATGGACCAGACATTCTTCACAGTTATGTGGAGAGTGGGGACTGA
This sequence comes from Acomys russatus, assembly GCF_903995435.1. NCBI lineage: Eukaryota > Metazoa > Chordata > Mammalia > Rodentia > Muridae > Acomys > Acomys russatus. Next base: position 26,119,626 of record NC_067138.1, read on the forward strand.
CCCTGACATGAACTCTGGTGCCCCATATTTGTCACCTACCCTTGGTGAGGAGGCCTGGTGGCACTCAAGGAAAGAATAAGCAGGCTACCAAGATAAGACTTGATAGCCTATGACCATATAGTGGAGGAGGAGGTCCCCCTCCATCTTAGACCTAGAGGAGGGGAATAGGGTGAAAGCGGGCAAGAGGATGGAAAAGGAGGATACAAATGATGGCATAACAATTGAGTTGTAATCTGAATAAATTAATAGAAATGTTTAAAATACTCTTTCTTTTGGAGTCTGTTTTTAAAGCATTTCTGTAAACTAAGTACTCTGTTCCTTACTAGATGTGTCATTCTAGAGAGCAGGTTTTACAAAAGTCACTGGAATTTTCTTAAGAAAACAAGTCTTGAGATTTTTCAAGAAGACTTTGAGGCATATTGGTGATGAAGTTTGATGACAGGCACTGATACTGATGGGCTACCAATATGCTTGGTCGAGGTAGAGTCCTGGAATCCTACAGAAACAGGAAGTAGATGGGTACAGATCCTGGTCAGATGAAGCTTCTGTGTGGCCTGCAGTGCATGTCCCAAGCTTCTGCTGGTAATGTGTAAGTGGTTTGCCTTGTTTGCCCTTGTCCAGAATATTCCTTAAAGCAAAAGGTGTATTCCTGTCAAATACAAAGGCTGGTCTGAAACTCAAGTTTCTTGAGTATTCATTGGCTTTGAAAGCGTAGACTTCATTTGAACAGCTCAGACTGCCATGAGAGGCCCATGAAGAAGACATTGTCATTCTCCACGTCTGATGAGACATGTTCTTTCCAAAATATAGTTGTGTTCCTAATCAGGAAAATCACTGTTGATTCCATAACACCCACCTTGGTTTGGTATTACAGTGAATTTTGTATGTATTCGTGTGTACCTGTGTACATAGCTGGCATACATCTGTGTGAACATGCAGATGGAGGCCAGAGATCCATCACATATTTTCATCATCTGCTTTCTATTTCATTTTTAAACAGGTCTCTCACTGAAGCTAGGGCTCACCAATTCAGCTAATTGCGCTAGCAAGTAAGCTTCAGGGATGCTACAGCTTCTGTGTCCTGTGTCCATGACTGAGATTACAGATATGTACTACTGTGCCTGGCTTTTTACATGGGTGTTGGGATCTGACCTCAGATCTTTGTTTTTTGTTTTTTTGTTTTTGTTTTTGTTTTTTTGTTTTTTGAACTCAGATCTTTGTATGTGGCAAACACTGTACCCACTGAACCATATCCCCAGCCCCCTTCTTTGAAGTGTTGTCTGCTTGTTAGTACTAACAGTGAGGTCTGTGTAGCCTGGGTTGGTTTTAAACATGGCCATTTACCTGTTTCGGCCACCACAGTGCTGGGGTCACTAGATGCTGCCATGACTGGCTTAAAGTAATCTTGAAAATGTGACCTTCCATCTTTCACTTGTAAGCATTTGGGACTCAGTCAAAATAAAGGTTTTACATTTCTCAGCACATGAGGACATTAAAGTCACTTTAATGTAAGGCATTATTTAATGGAAACTTTCTGACCATCTGTTACTGTCAGCTTCTATACTTATAAAATAGGAACAACATTTCTACTGAGTAGGCATGTCAAAAGTACTCCAAATGTCAAGATATGTGTAAATAACCTGGGCCATTCACAGTTCCATGTGAATTTATTATATGAAGAAATCTATGAGGAGCTGGGCACAGTGGCACACACCGGCAATCCCAGTGGCATGGGAGACAAAGGCAGGCAGATCTCTGTGAGTTTGAGGCCAGCCTGGTCTACAAAGTGAGTCCAGGACAGCCAGGGCTACACAAGGAAACTCTGTCTCAAAACAAAACAAAACAAACAAAAAAACAAAGAAACAAACAAACAAACAAAAAATCCAACATCCCTCCCCCCAAAATCAAACCAAACCCAAAAACCAAAACTACGAAGAACCAACACAGGAAGTCAGACAATCCCTCCAGCCCAAAAAGAATAAGAAAAGCTTTTGGAAAAATATCTTGTAAACTAGAGAAACAATCCAAGGAGAAGTGGCTTCTAGAAGAATAAGCAGTCCATCCAAGACCAAAGATTGTTAGAGGCACAGTATAGGCTATTCATCATCTTAAGACCCTGAACAATTGAGATGAGCAGCAAACAGGAAAGTGGGCAAAGAAGGGCCCTAGAAAAGAGAACTTGTTATAATAAGGTTGCCACGAGAAAAATACTACTGAATTCTTTATCCCTGTTGGAAAGCAGATTTATCAAAAAGTTGTCAAATTCCTCTTGGTTACTCCCCAGAACTTGATGGAAAAATGGTGCCACTGAAGGCGCCACATACTTTATCACAGAACATGGAGAAAATAAAGCTGGCACTGACCTGGAGCTTCAACCATCCTGGCTAGCTTTCATGACATGGGAAGGTATTATGCACAAACACTGCTGGAGGAGAAAGTACTTACTGATCCTACTCAGTTTTGAAATGTGACCTACAAAAATGAGTGTCCTGTCAAGATAGACTTGCTGATGGCATGGGGTATATGAAAAGTAACCACTAGAAACCTAAAAGAAGAACATCATGATGGGCGGATTGGGGCCCAGGGGGGGTCTGCTCAAACTATTGCACTAACCAAGGACAATACAATAGTAAACATCAAACCCCTACTCTGCTCTACCCAATGGACAGGACATTCTCCATAGTTATGTGGAGAGTGGGGACTGACTTAAACAAGAACTCTGGTGCTCCATATTTGACCATGTCCTCTGAGTGGGGAGGCCTGTTGCCACTCAAAGAAAGAATAAGCAGGCTACCAAGATGAGACTTGATAGCCTATGACCATATAGTGGGGAAGAAGGTCCCCCTCCGTCATAGACCTAGGGGAGGGGAATAGGGTGAAAGTGGGAGGGAGGGAGGAATGGGAGGATACAAGTGATGGGATAACAATTGAGTTGTAATCTGAATAAATTAATAAAATCTTTAAAAAGAAAAAGAAAAGTAACCAAACACTTTTTGATTGGATTTAAGGCCCACTCCATAAGATGGAATCTGGTATTGGTATTTATGCCAAGAACCTGTGGCTAGATAGGTCATATGCGTTAGGGGAGAACCTATGTGAATTTTTCTTCTAAATTCACATAGGATTATAACAACTTCTAATGGCAACTCTATGCCCATAAATTAGTACATCTCTCAGCCTTCCACAGAGAAACTTTAGCTTATAGTAAATGCAATTAACAGAGACAAAGACTTATTTTGAAAAAAAAGAAAGGAACTTTAGAGTGTTCAGTCTTAAATGAGACATCTATACCACAGTCCTTCCCACAAGGCCAAGGGATCATTGGAGAAGAGGGAGTCAGGAAGATTGTAAGAGCCAAGAGTGGTGGATGACTACGAGCAAATAGCATTTAATGGACACAACAGGGCCACTGGCACATGTGAATTCACCATTACTGTGAGAGCACACACAAGATTTACATAAGATCAAGCCAGACAAAATCCCAACATGGATAGGGAATGTAGGCATGAAATTCCCCCCAGCTGAAGAGCTATAGATATTAATAGCTTTTTAGTGAAATAAGTTTTCTCTAAGAATGTGACTCCTCAGAGTCTGACCACCTTTTAGGGCAGGCCCCACACTGGAGAGTATTTGGACAGCACCAAATGGACTCCTTAAGTTTTTCATTTGTTTGTGACTGGGTCTTTTTACAGAGCCCTCTCTGTCCTGGAACTCACTATGTAGATCTGCCTGCCTCTGCCTTCTGAGTGCTGGCAATAAAGGTGGGCACCACTATACTCAGATGATTCCATACGTTTTTAAAAATAAAGTGACAGGAAGTTGAGTTAGTATGGAAGTGGGAGTAGATCTTGGGGAAGAAAGGAACTTGGCCAAACTACATTTTTTATGAAAAAAATCAAAGAATTAATAACACCATCTTAAAGGAGAAAAGTTATCCCCTGGAAAACAAGAAATAATAGCAAAGGATAGATGGCTGTGGCAACCAGCTGTAAAAGCCACCTAATCTTGTGCATGCTTTCTCAGGACTTCTCAGACAGGTACATTTTAGCCTGAATTTGAACACTTGGGGCCAGATGTCTTAAAGGTTCTGTAAACTTTGTGAGATGGAAACCAGCTGAAGGTGGTGAGGCGCTGGAGAAAGTTCTCAGGGATGTTATCTGCCCCTTTCATGTCTCACTCTGCTTCTTGGTCACCTAATGTGAGCAACCTCACACTCTTGCCTTCATGATCTGAGTTCCTTCTGCCGTGAAGACAGGAGCCAAGAGTTCTTTCTTATGTTGCTTGTGTAGGGCATTCTGTTATAGCAGTGCAAGGTTAACAGACCCTACCTCTTGATGTTCTGGCCTAAGAACTGTAACTGGCTTATGATGTGAGAACCGTCTCAATGGACAATGGGTGTGACTTTTGAGGCTGTGAGGGGTTTGTATGTTTCTAGTCAGCACTGGTATGTTGGCAAACCAGGATCTAGAACTGGAAGATGATCTGCCATCCCCAACCCATGTAAGACTGGAGTGATGATCAAGCCCACAGTGCCTTTCTGAGCATTCTTATTTAGGACACTGTTACTTCTAGAACATCTCACTGTATTTTCAAATGTGAACACTGCCTTCATCCCTCTGGGGGAGGTTCAGAAGATGAAATGAGCATTGCCAAGCTCCACGGGATGCTGCATTCATTACCTTGGCTGTGGCTAAGTGAGAATGCTCAGGAGAATGTAGTACTTCTGTGAAATAGCTATTAAGCAGATGAAGGCAGATGGGAAGTATAGCTTTCTGTTAGAAAATGCAACCTGCTTGGAAGACAGTATGAAGAAGCCATGCTCAAACAGGTTGCATATAGAGATAAACATGTAATCTGTGGTAAGAGAAAAGGCTGAGAATGTAGACAGTTTATGCATGCGAGACAAGCTATACATTTTCTGAAGAGTTATGGTTAAGCATATAAGCATTTGTGCTCATCTTCTGGGCTAGTTAAGGTCATAGTCACTGGTAGAACAGAATTCCAGAGAGATTACAACTGACACCAACAACATGAGCTCTCCAGCTCTACTGGAATTGGATGATGACATTTCTAAAGCAGTTAAGGAGAATTACAACATCATTTTGGAATCAAATTGTCAGAAGCTTTTTTAGGTGCCACAAAACCAGAGTTCTGAAATAAACCCTAACATTTGCAGAAACAAAAACTGTTAAGAGCTATGGAACCCTCCGGAAACTCCTAAAATGGTCAACATGAAAGTTAAGTGTAATTTCAAGGAATAACAGCACATGGACCTAAGTGTAAGATGCACAGAAAGGTTCAGCAGTGTTTCCATGGGGTGCAACCTCTGCAGATAGCAAGGCAGCCCCAAAGGCACTCTGATAGGACACATGCATGCTACTGCTTTGATCTGAAGATATATGAAGGGTGGAACCTGAGTCTATCTTAAGGGTTGCTACTTTTAACACTGGAAATGGCTATTGCTGGTAAGCTTTAAGGTAGGAACGAAAGAAACTGGTATTGCTTACCCTAAATGGCTGCCAAGTCTTGAGACAACCAAGAAGTATGTAAACCAAATAGCTTACAACTGACTGGCCTCTTTACCACTATGTTAAGAACTGCTGGAAAGAATTTCCATCTCACCCATAAAGATTATAAACTATACTACTTTGAAATTTTGGCTAAAGACAATGTACCAAGCGTATGACAAACACAAGAACTACTGATATGCAGAAATAAGTCTTGCTCCCTTGTTTTTAAATAATTATGATAGGTAAATTTATGAAAACTAAGCATTACCAGCTTTGGTTGGCTTTAGTCCACATGTACCCACATGATTCTGCTTGATTGTATGGTGCTGAGGACCAAACACAAGGACTCACTGTGGGCAAGCAGTCCAGTGAAAATGTATACCCTGCCTGCATTTTTTTTAAAGCCCATGGTTATCTGTCTATCTAAATCTTAAAGGATAACAGCTACTTTAGACTCACTTTTTAAAAGGAAATATTAATTTACAACTTTCTCCTCTGCATGTCACCTCTGCTTGTTAACTCTGTGGTGGTTCTGATTTTGACCCAAAGAATGTGGTAGAAGCCTCTGACCTTTGTTGTCCCTCTTTGTAGAGTGTTGCTGATGCTCTTGGTAAGCATCAGTCTTGAAGGGTGATGCTTTCATGCGGTATTCCTAAATCTCATCTATAAGGACATTCCATACAGACTATCCAGCCGCAGCCATCACACATCTACAGCCAAATGAATAAATGGTTTTATCTTAGGCCCCAAAGTGTTAAAATCATGACACAACAAACATTTAATACAGAAGTTCCAACAGAAAGATCTGGATAAAACAAAAACCCAAGCTGGGAGGGGTGGTACATACCTATAATCCTAGCACTTGAGAAGGAGTTCAAGGCCACCCTGGTCTACAAAGCCCAGGATAGTCAGGGTTACAGAGAAACTCTCTCCAAAAAAAACAAAGAACCCAAAGCCAGAACATACTGCTATAACAGACTATTAGTAAAGATCAAAAAGGTAGAGAAAATGCTGTTGTCTAAAAACAGCAAAACAACTGGCCATACTAGTGTTACTATCATGCTTGCTAAGGCTGCCAGGACATGTTCAAGGCATGTTAATAGGCTTATTTCAGCTGTTTTGGTGAAGCAAGAAAACAGAGGAAAGAAACACTAAAATGTTCGGTCTGTGAGAGTAACTTAAAGTAAAGGATTACTTAGACTAAGGAGTTGTGCTCAGCAAGTTCAAGATTTTGAGAGTGGATGTTATGTGATCATGATCAACATAGACTGTGAGGTCCTCTGTTAAGATGTCACTGTTAAGTCAGTACTCTGAGCTAGACAACGTGACACCTACAATTGTTTCCTCATACCATACTATCACTCCAAGAGGTGTGAGTTTGATTTGGCTACCATGTTAATGACAAAAGGCAAAGCTTTTCCAACATAAGGCCATGGAAGCCCACTTTCGCATCTATTTAAATACTGATGTTTTAGAAGAACCACCAGGAAACAAGTGGAACTATACTGGCAGGTAATATGACAGCCTTAACAGCCCCACCTCTCACACAGTCAAACAGTTAACTTTCACAATATAAGAGCAACAAATAAAACTTAATTCACTGTGACCAAACAGTGGCATTAGATAGCACTGAAACACCTAGGAATGGATCCAAGCGAGATCTTGCATACCAAAACTGTAAAACACTGACAAGATGAAACCAACCTCCTCTGTGGCTGAACACACACAGTACCACGGGATCTGCAACGCTCCCCCAGTGAATGATATATTTAATGTGATCCCTATTAAAATCCCACTTTAAAAATGTAACAAAAATGTTTTGAAAAAAACATCAGCTCGACACAAGCTAGAATTATCGGGAAGAGGAACTTCAATTGAGAAAAATCTCCATTAGTTTGTCCTTAGGAAAGGCTGTAGAGCATTCCCTTGAATGATTCCTGTGGGAGTGCACTGAGCACGCTATTGAGTAGTAGCATTCCACTGTAGCCTCTGCTTCAGCTCCTGCCTGCCTTTCTTCAGTTATGGAGTGTGACCTAAGAGGTGAAAGGTGAAATAAACTGCTTTCTCCGCACATTACTTTAGGTCATGGTGTTTTATTACAACAAAGAAAGAAATTGTTACCAAGTGTGTGGGCTATTGCTGTGACGGAACTGAGCATATTTTTGTTAGGACTGTAGAAGGACCTTTGCAATTCTGGGCTGGGAAAGCCGCTGAGTAGTTTACAACCAGTGGGTAGTTGTGAGAGCTCAGAAGGTAAGAATGGTAGGAGTGCAGATGATGGGGTCAAAGCTTAAGTTTCAGAGGAAACTATGACTCGGTGGTGTCTGGGCAGCCGGGGCTGAAGAATCAGCTGTGATTAAGAAGAAGCCAGCATCATGGAGGCAAAAAATCTTCTGGAAAGTGTTTCCTCAGGGTCAACACCCAGAAGCTGTGGGCCAGAGGGGCCAATGTTATCATCATTAGTTTAACGTGGTAATGAACAAGACAATTCAGATGTGAACTCTCAGCTGGCTAGCTATCTGCCACGAGCAAGCCACCTCTGCTCCATCATCACCATGGACTACTCTTTTGAAACTATAAGCCAAATAACAACCTTTCTTCTATTAGTTGCCTTTCTTGTTATCACAACCAACAAAAAGGTCACTGTAGTTCACAATCTGATTTTAATATCAGGAACAAGTAAAGCTCAGACTCTTGGAACACTTGCAACATGAAATCCTAAGTTAAAGAAGCATGGAAACAGAATAAAGGGGACATAGAAACTCAAGTTAGTGAGAAAGAGGCATAAAACAGAATGAACAGGACACAGAAACCCACATTAGGCAGCCATGACAGCCTATGCCTTTAATCCCAGCACTTGGGAAGCAGGGACAGGTGAATCTCTGTGAGTCTGAGGCCAGCCTGGTCTAACAGAGTGAGTTCCAGGACAGCCCGGGATACAGAGAAACCCTGTCTCAAAAAATAAAAACAAAGTACATATGTTTGGCTGGGCCCAGTTGCACTAACAGCACTTAGGGAGGCAGAGGAAGGAGGATCTCTGTAAGTTTGAGACCAGCCTGGACCACAAAGCAAGTCCAAGTCAGCTAAAGCCACACAGAGAATGCCTGTCCTGAGAAAAAACAACAAAAAATTAGTGTGATGTGACAAACTAAGAAAAATTAGGTGGTACAGTCTATTAAAAAAAAAAACTTTTATACCTTATTCACTTTTTCAAAACAATACAATATTAGTTATTTGAGTTCTGCACACCACTTTTAGCTATTTTTCTCAGAGACAGGGTCTTATAGCCCATGTTGGCTTTAAACTTTGGGTCCTCTTCAGATGTTTGTGAAGTGCTGGATTTACAGGCACGAGCCAGGCATATACAGTGCTTTTATTATATCAAATTACCAGCATTGCAATAAACATATATAACACATGCATCCTTAAAAGGTTTACAGTAAACACTTTTTTCTCCCATGGGCTCTTCAGATGGGGTCTTTTCCTGTTGCTCAAGCACACCTATCTCAGGCTCCTGAGATACTGGAACCATATGTGGCCCCTATAAAGCTACATTTCTGTTCACCTCAGGACTATACTGTACAAAGAGATCTTTATAATAGCTAACACTTATCAAGTACTGAACACATTCCTAAGATTGCTTAAATCATTAATATTTATAATTTGCATTGAAAGTGCAAAATATACTAAATAGGTTCCATTACCCTGTTTTAAATACCAAACAAATGTGTCAGTTTATGGAAGTCTAAAAGTTGTATCTGAGACTGGAAGCTAGGCATTCTAGCTGCAAACCTCACATAATGCTTTTCATTATGTAAAACTAAGAACTCAATAAATTTAAGCTTTTGGAAATGATTTTTCTTCTAAGAATCATTTTAGTTCTCATTTGCTATTGAAAAGTATTAGTGAACATTGGTGAGATGAATATGGAAGTACAAAAACAATCAACAAGTGGTTAAGAGTGTTCGTTGCTCTTGCAGAGGACCTGGGTTCAGTTCCCAGAACCCATATAGAAGCTCACAACTGTCTGTAACAGCCTCTACTGACATACATGCAGGCAAAACACACCAATGCACAAAAATGATATTAGATCAATTACCTTAAGGAAAGAGATTTAGTGTCAGAAAACATAAGTATTTCCACAGCATAGTAATCAAATATTAAGTCTGAAGAGCACCAATTAAGTAAATGGCCTGCATTAGCAGACTCAGACACAAACACAACTTTAAAAAAATACAGAGTCATTTGTTACATTTTTAGTCTGTGCATAAAGATGTCATTGAAGGATTAAATAGAAACATATGAAATCATTTGTTCATTTATTCATTAATATGTTGTCAAATTCGGTATTCTATACACTATGATGTTTATTCCATTTTCATTCTATTAGATTACATATTTATAAAAATATCCAACTTATTTTATGAAGAAATTAAATATTTCTGAAAAAGAATCATTTTATTACTGCTCTTTAACAACTCTGAAGAAACTCTTTCAGGTCACCCAGCTACTTCAACGCTTGTTGCTCAGTGCCAGCGTCTAAAGCTCCAGTTCACACTGTTCTGTTCCACAGAACATCACTTCACCCTGTTACATAGGATACAAACATTTTTTGTAATAAACATGTTTCTCTTTGATACAGAATAATTTTCACCCTTCCCAGCAATCACGCAAATATATTAAAAATGTAACCTTCAAAAGGCGCACACATTTACACTTTCAATTCTTTATTGTCTTAAAATTGTACAGGTCCTTTACAATACGGAATTTTGTAATTTAAATGACCTCTGAATGTTAATGTACAATGAATATCTTTTTCTGAAGCTCAACCATGAAATACGAGTTCATCAATATGATTATTTGACTCAGTCCTAAGATGCTGAGAAGTCTGAGTCCCGCACTTGAAAACATGAGTGGTGCAGACTCCTCTTCTCTGGAAAGCCCAGATGATCTGTGTGAAAAGTGCTTTTGAAGATTGCTCATTATTTATGGCTGATCTTAAAGTCAGTCAAATTACACTGCTTTTTTTTTTTTTTGAAACATTAAAGGGTATTTAAAAAAAAAACGAATAATGAATTTATTTTAGCAGTCTTCTGAGGCAAACTCAAAATTACGATTATCTGCATGCAATAACACTCTTCGTTAAATAGTTTGGAAGATTTATACATTTTATAAAGAACGTGTTAAAGAGTGCAAGGACTCTTGAGTTCACAAGAGGACAAATGCTGGTAACAACACTGATATCTATTCAGCTAATGTTTATTAACAGGCAATTAATGAGGCTAGTCACAAGCCACAGTGCAGGCTCTGCCCTTGGAGAACATCTAGTTTGGTCCGCATTTCTAGTTATTTGGGTGGAAACAAAACAAAACCATTTCAATTCAGCCAAGAATTTTAATAAATTTATTATTCCTAAGATGTAGCCACTTAAAAGGTAAGTGCAGTCCACAAGTGAAGTATATTGTCATGATGACTTCTGTAAAAAAGGATGATCAGTCGTTTTTGGAGTGATTTATGAGCACTAGAGGACAAATCGGAAAATGGTATCAGCTGTGGAGATTTCTTCTGTAGCTATACTTTCTTATTCCATGACACAGCTTTCACTCTGTAAAACTTTGTCCCCAAAGGAACTTTAAATCTGTTTTGTGCCTAAGAAGGAAAGAAAAAAGGGAATCACTGAATGGCCAAACCAAATTATACAACTGTTCTTCTACCGTACTGCTTAGTGCTAGAGTATTGGGAGGGCTGTGAAGTAGAGTCGTTATTCTCTATCAAAGTACAAAAGAGATGCTTTTGACCAAGTGAGAAAATACTGGGTAACTAACACTGATGTGCACACACTTGTGCATGGAGGTGGGGGTAGAAGAGCACTGTAGCACCCTGTTATACAGTCTGAATAATATACATGTCAGTTGTCCTGCAACTCACTATGCAGACTAGACTGGCTTCAAATTTGTAGCATTCCTCCTGCCCCTGCCTCAGAAAGGGTGGAATAAACAGGTGCATCAATTTATAGCTCATGATGGCTCAACTATTGATCCTTTTGTCTCTGCCTTGGCTTCTCAAGTACTTTGATTACAGGTATACTACCAATCCTGGCTTGTCAGTTTTATTTTAAGCCTCCAAATAAAGATTTGAAAGCATCTTTCATCAATGGGGTAGCATATGAAAAATGAATACAAACCAACTACATACAGAGTTCACTGCTGCTAGTAGTTATGGAGTGTGCTTTCAACATGAGTTATACCAGCTGTTCCCCTTTGTAGGTGAATGGACCATTGGCACTCTACCTCTTCTATCTGAAGGTAATAGCAATATTTATATGATTTCTGGCTTAAACTCAATTTAACAAAAAACAAGCTATAAGTGAGCACAAATCTGAAAATACTGGAACCACTTTCATACCATAAAATTCCCAGTTCTACTATTACAGGGCATAGTTCTTACCTTTTTGGCTTGACAGTATTCCTTTTCCATTACTTTCCCAAGGACCCAGGGTCTTCTAGATGCACCTGAAGCTAATGAATAAATTGCTCATTTATTTTTCAAAGTTCATTCATGAAAAAAAGAACCTCAGAATCAAAACAGTAATGGAGTTCTCATAAAAATGTGTAAAGATTTGTAAAAACACTGAACTCACTGAAAAAAATGTATTTAAAAAAAAGTGTGCTTTTAAAAGTATTCATTACTCAAGTAACACTAGTAATCTAAGTAGCAGTCATGAACCAATAACTAATTCGACACTGCCACCTACTGAAGGAACTATGATGATCCACTTCTAGGGTCTATGTAAATGAAGAAGACTTCTGGGTGAGTGGCAGTCCTTCAGTGTGGGTTGGAACCTGCACAATTGGGGCTCAGTAATCAATCAATAATGGTAAAAGCAAATTAAGTCTACATACAAGTGGACTTTCTGTGCACAGAGACCAAGAACAATGGAGAGTACAGGAACACTAGTGAGAGAGGCAAGCACTTTCTTTTAAAATTCATTATAATAGTTGCACCCATTTTCAGATTTACATGTTTAGAAATACATATAGGAAATAATGCACATAAGACAAAATGCTAACAGTTGAATCTGGGGTAAATATGTGGATTTTCTATGCCCTTATACATCTTTTTTTGCTTTGTTTTTTAAGATTTATTATTTATACAGTATTCTGCCCTCACATGTGCCTGCAGGCCAGAAGAGGGCACCAGATCTCAATATGGCTGGTTGTGAGACACCATGTGGTTGCTGGGAATTGGACTCAGGACCTTAGGAAGAGTAGACAGTGCTCTTAACCTCTGAGCCATCTCTCCAGCCCACATCTTTATATAGTTTTTACGGAATTATTTTCATCTAAAAATGTAAGGAGCTGGGATACAACTTGGACACAGACACAAGATTTGATCCCCAGACTGTGAAAAACAAAACCTCTACAAGCAAATATAACATTTAAACAAGAACAAGGCCAGAAGGAAAAGAAATGCGGGCAGGTATTGTGCTTCATGCCTGTAAACCCAGCACTGGAGAAAGTACAGAGAGATGGATCCAGGAGCTCAAAACCAAACTCAGATTCAGGGCAGTTTGGTATCAGTCTGGAATATATGAGACTTTGTGTCAAAAAGCCAAAAAATAAACAGTAAGAAAAATGTTACCTGCTTCATAAATTTCAACATGAAAATAAATTAAGTTGTATCCTTCTCACTGTTCATGGTTATGTAAGTACTGCCCCACAGATATTCTCCATAGCTCATTCACCACACGCCAGGAGTAGTCAAGTGACACTGCCCTCGCCCAGGAACAAGGATTTGTTTACAGTTCATTCCAAATAAGCACATATGGATAAACTGATTTGTCTTTTCCTTTCTTTGTTTTTAAAATGGGGTTCTCTGTGTAACCCTGGCTGTACTGGAACACATTCTGGCCTAGAACTCAGAGATCTGCCTATATCTGCTGAGACCAAGTACTAGAATCAAAGGCATGGTTCACCATGCTTATCTTGGTAAAATGATTTTCTAAGCAGTTCTATTTAGTCTAAGAATTCCAGAATAGCCATTCTTTTCTCTTTCAACTCTTTAATGATCTAACATAAAATGGGCATTGTTACTCAGTATGTTTAACAAAGCCCATTGTTTCTGCAAAACAAAGCCCCACAAAACAATAATGATGAGGAACCAATGAACAAAATGAAAAACAAGGTAGAAAAAAATCATAAAGAGTATAGGAAAGATACAAACTACTTATTTGACAAATACTGGTACTATCTCTGAGTAAATAAGCATATACTAATTGTCAACAGAATGAACATGAGAATTCTGACGGTGGTATTGCAATTACTAGGTTACATGATGTTTGAATGGACTCTGGTCAGCGGATCCACTGCTGAACAGTATAATCAAATTCACAATTATCAATTATGTCCATTAAAATTATGTAGCTAGTGTAGATTTCATAAAGAAACTTTAAGCAGATTTCCCTCCTAATGACTTAATTTGTTTTATAATACAGAACAGGAGGGACTAAGTGTCCTCCATTCAAGATCAGTACTTTAGAACAGTATTTGGCACTTACCTCCCTCACCTGGTTTGAGATCCAGAGCAGGAAGAGACTCTGAGTGCAGAAAATATAAAGTAGGACTAACAGTAAACAACACATAATTGTCATGCCGCTCATCTAGGATGATGAGAACCAAATCTCCCACCTGAAAACTAAGGAGAGGTAGGTTATTGTCCTAGAGAGAGTCCATCACATGTAATACAAACGTCAGAGTATCGAGCTAGCTCTGAATCTGTGGGTTCTAAACGCTGGACTCGACCAATGATTCAGGCAGAACTGTTGGGGGAAGAAAGCCTGTCTCTGCACTGAGATGTTCACAGAAGTTTCCCTTGTCAAGATGCATGCCTACTGAGGTGGCATGCTGGTCCCTGCAAGTCTCTTTCATTTAATTGTACAAATGTATAAGGCATACTATACTGCCAGCAACTTTTAGAGGTCAAAAATTTCCTTAATAAAATTTACATTATCTAATTAAAGGGGGAAAACTGCTTGCATGGGGTAGAAAACAATACCTGGTTACAGAATAATTTTTTCCCCTAATCTTTCATTTCACACCAAGAAACATTCCTGACATTTGAATTCTTAAATGTGACACTTCATTTCAAAAGAAAAAGCAACTGAACTTAGTCTATGTACTTAATGAGGCCTCAGAAAGCCTCAGTGTTGATCTTATGGATCAGATGAAGAAACAGTTACAATTGCCTACATGCACACTTAACCTACTGTCTATGTCTCAAACCTGCTCAAACAGAACAGGTTCTGAAGATGAGCCCAGATTTTAGTTACTGGAGTAATTTTATGTACTCCGTTCTCCAGCTGACAAAGTCAGCTATGAAGCGTTTTTAATGACAGTGTATTGTTATGTGGCATAAGCTGACCTTGACTTGCAATGATTTCCTGCCTTCACTTAATCAGCTCGGGGACTGCAGGAAGATGCTACAAGCATAGTCTAGGAGAGTTTTAAATAACACTACTATGATGGGGTAAGCATCGTTCTGACTGAACACCAAAAGCTAGTATATGAAAAGGAGGTAAAGGGTCTGCCTGCGGCATGTATGTTAAGCTCCTCTCTAATTTTCCAAAGACCAATGATTTGATGCAAGCTGGTTAAGCACAGAGAACCATCATGTCAATTCATCACCTACAGAAGATAAAACTGAGATGCTAGGGCCAGAACAGGTATCTGAGAACCATTAAAAAGAAAGAAAGAAAGGGAAAAAAAAAAAAAAAAACCCAAACAAATAAAAATATAAACAAAATACTTCAAACCAAATAATAACAAAAATAAGGGTCTTCATAAATATTTAATCCAGCAGCTGAGTGCTGTCATTCACCCCTTTCATCGTAACATTTGAGGCAGCTGAGATAGATGGTAAGACTCTTGTCTTAAGAAAACCAAGTAAAGACCAGGTAGCTTAGTTTTACATTGAAGCTTAGTTGTTTAGGAGTTAAGATATTTTTAGGGCTAGATAGGTGTTCTAAGTTGATAATGACAAGATGTGAAGGAGACTGATTTACATTCAGAAATTTTGATGCACCAAGATAGGAAAGGTGTCTTTTTTAAGGCTGTCAAGTACAAATAGCTAAAACACTAAGAATGTAACATCTATATAATTCCTGATTGTGTCAAGGTTCTCCTTGTCATAGGTAATCTATTGTCTACATGTGTAATAATATAAATGTATATGTACAAAAATAAAATAATTTTTAAAAAAAGAAAGAAAGAAAATCAAGTAAGAACCGGGTGTGGTGGTGCACGCCTTTAATCTCAGCACTTGAGAGGCAGAGGCAAGCAGATCTCTGTGAGTTCGAGGCCAGCCTGGTCTACAAAGTGAGTTCTAGGACAGCCAGGGCTACACAGAGAAACCCTGTCTTGAAAAAACAAAACAAAACAAAACAAACAAAAATCAAGTAAGTATGTGTATAAAAGTCATTAACTCATGCTCTCAATAGCCAGAGTTCCTGAACTGCTCCTGTCAAACAACCCAGGGGAGATACACTTACTTCTTTCTGTTTCATCTAGTAAAGCTACAATGCTAAACTTCCAATGGATGAAAATTTCTAAATATTCTCTGAATTTACTGCACATAAAATAAATATAAAACAGAGGAAAGCACAGCAACCTAAAGTCAAGATCTTTTACTATGAAATGAGGGCTAAGAAGATAAGAATGTCTTCAAAATGAACAGCAGCTGAATGTTAGCCAGCGTCAAGAAAAGCTTCAAGGGTTCAGAGTACAGTTCCGAAGGCACCTTGCTTTCCAGTGAGCTTTAATGCTACCATTATGCACAAGACATTCGGTTCAATGAGCATAGATCTAATGATCACCGTGAATGCATGTAACACATTTTCATTTGCTTCAAAAACCACAAAATAAAAATGAAATACTTACTCTCTAATGGCTATTTTTTCAGAATGCCTTGAAGATACTGAGGACAAGCTCTGAGACATCTAGGAAAAATAAATAAATAAATCCATTCATGTACGAGCTATGAGCTACACACACCAAAAAGGTCTGCTGTTCCACACAATTCAATCTATGTTCAAGCTGAAAAGTCCACTCTTAAATACATTACTAATTATTTCATCCACTCTGTTCCAAACACTATCTGAGTAGAATGCCTAACAGCTTTCAGCGATTTGACAGAATTAACAAGAAAAATGACACATATTCTACCAGTGAAGTTAAAACTATTTAGCCATTTTTAACATATGATCAACTTTATTCAAGTGTTTTAAAAGCTCACTCTGTAAGAAAGGGTCTACGTTTGGAGAAGACAGTTTTGTGAAGACAGTAAATGTGTGGGGAAACACACTTGCCTGGACACCAGGTCTAGCGCATATGCTAGCTCTCTGGGTCATGTGGGAACATGTCTACTCCTCTGGTTACTACTATTCTAGGCACTAGAACAAAGCAGTTTAAAAATGTTTCTTGAACTCAACTGCCTTATATGAAAGAAAACCAACAAAATATTAGTAAAAATCTCAGCCACAATAGGGCTTATATTCCCTTTGGGACACTACATAAAATTAGCCACTCCCCTTTAACGCCTTGTACTATCTGTCAGTATAGAACACCTAATCTGTGTTGTCTGTGTGAAGGCCAAAGAGGTTGGAAATGGTGGCATACACCTAGCTGGAATCACCACATTTTGGAGGTAGAACTATGCATTCCATGTCAACTACAGAGAGATTCTGTCTCGAAACCCAGCAAAAGAAAACAAAAGGGGGCGCTCCACTGCTACTTATATTTAATTATTTGTTGATTTGTATGTTTGTTTTTGAGACAGGGTCACTCCAGGTTGTCCTGGAACTCCCTATGTAAACCACACTGGCCCTGACTCCTGATTGCTGGGATTAATGGCTCACTGTTACCATATTATTAAAATAATCATTAGCAGGAGCCAGTGGAAAGGCTCACTCGGCAAAAGTGCTTGTCACATAAGCCCTGATGACCTAAGTTCGCTCCTTGGAACCATGGTGAAGGAGAGAAGCAACTTTTACCTCCTGTGATATGTGGGCATTTTTTTTTTTTTTAAACCATTGAACATAAACCTGAAACTATTTGTCTCCTTTAAAATACGCAATTATCAGAAAATAATGGTTTTAGGTGCCAGGCATACAATCTGATTCAGAGGGAAGTTAAATAATTGCTGCATTAAAACATGACTGCCTCTAGAGTGGGCTGCTGCAGGAATTTAAAAGTCACAGGGCAGCTGGGCATAGCGGTGCACTCCTGTAATCCCAGCACTCTGGGAGGCAGAGGCAGGTAAGTTCTAGGCAAGCGTGGTCTATAAAGTGGTCCAGGACAGTGATCGCTACACAGAGAAAACCTGTCTGGTGGGGGTGGGGGAAGGTTAGGGCACAGCTATTATCTTCACTTACAGTAATATTCAGAGTATATGTCAGTGTTCAATAGGTTACAAAGAACTCCTAACTCACTAAATTAAACATGCAAAGACTATAGGCATAAATATGGAATCCAAAGAAATAACAGATTTCTTTAATAATAAATACTATATTCATTTTGTTTTTGTTTTTGTTTTTGTTTTTTTTCATTTTGGTTTTTTAAAAATGTCATAGTAAGGTAGTCAGCCTACTTGGTTAAATTCTCATGAGGATACACTTATTTTTAAGTCAAGAATAGGATAGGGGCTAGAGAGATGGCTCAGTGGTTAAGAGCACTTGCTGTTCTTGCAGAGGATTTGAGTTCAGTCCAGCATGCACATGATGGGTCACGAGGCACTCACAAGGTGCACATACATATTTTCAGGTAAAGCATTCATACACATAAAACAAAAGTCTAGAAAAGGGGGTGGGGTGGCTCTATAATCAATCAATGCACCTGACCCCAATCCTTTGAGAACGACTGATGATCAATGTGTAAAATGGCTGAAGAAATACTAGTGTAACTAAATCGCACACACTCTGGGCTAGCAAGATGACAGAGCAGGTTAAAGGCATGTGCTACTAAGCCTAAGGACCTGGGTTCGATCCCCAAACCCAAGAAGCGGCAAGAAACTTATTTTTGAAAGTTGTCGTCCAATTTCCTTACTCACACCATGGTGGCACACATGCTCCCTTCTCAGCTTAAATACGTAGGTGGCGCACGCCTTTAATCCCAGCACTCAGGAGGCAGAAGCAGGCGGATCGCTGTGAGTTCGAGGCCAGCCTGGTCTACAAAGTGAGTCCAGGATGGCCAAGGCTACACAGAGAAACCCTGTCTCGAAAAACCAAAAATAAATAAATAAATAAATAAATAAAATAAAAAAATAAAAAATTAGAAAAACACATATCCTTCAGGTACATGATGTCTATACCAAACTACTAAATACTTTTTAAAAAGAGACATAGCCAGAAACCTCTTACCAGTCTTTGATTTAACCGCTTGTTTTCTTCCTCTTTCAACTGCAATGTCTATAGGTAAAAGAGAGACCCGTGGTTTATCCGTGAATGATCAGCAAGGCTCTCATCTAACTGAGTTCGTGTGCGGAGAGTCTGTTCTCACTCTTCTGACCACTTTAATGAGAACAGGAACACTGCACTCACTCTCCTAAGATGGGCCTCCTTACCTTTTCAAAGTTTGTCATTAGCTGTGTTATTTATAAACACACAATATCTACATTTATCTCCCAAAATCTGCTAGTTTAGAAGTTGAACCTCCATTTACAATATATTGCTACATATTGTGTGATTCTAATGAGCTTAGTCACAAAACAAAAGATGGCTAATCCATTTGAGTAAAATTGGGCAGTCTGGCTTTGGATTATTGTCACATACCTAAACTTGTAAAGAGTAAAGACACTGGTAAGAAAAATCTTCATGATCCAAAGAATGAAAAAACTAGCCATTGACAGTTCATTCTGTTTTCAATGTACTTCTGACTCATAAATTGTCAAATGTTTATGTTTTTATTCTTGGCATGTTTATATGGTCTATGTGTGTTTCTGTGGGTGCATGTATACAATCTGTATACAACTAGAAGGAAGCTCCTTACTGCCAACTTTGTCTTGCTCACTTCAATTAATATTTATTAAAAACTTAATGACTTCAAACTTCATTACTTTTTCTTATATTCTTGCTCATCTCAAAAAAAAACTTCACTCCTGTTGAAAGTCTTAATGATATTACACCACTGACTTCTGAGCTGTTATTAAGTAAAGGCATTATTTTATGTGCTTAATTTATAAAATGCATCATTTCTGCCTTCTACAGATGTCAGTCGCAGGTGAAGTTAGACAGAGAGACCTGCCCCTACAGCTATTCAACCACTAGGAGCACAAATGACTAGACTTCTCAAACACCAACAATTAAAGCTAATAATAAAAGGCCTTAATTCATCAATGCCCACCCAAATGCAATGTTTTCAAAGTAAAAAGCATGTAAATGTTTTCCCAGAGTCACCCATCATATTACACAGGTACTTCACAGACAGTCTGCTCACCCGTTCTAGGAGCATGATCCTCTGCTTCTCTTCAGACAGCGTATTTTCTCTAAAAGTGAGAGAGTGGTTGTTCTTAAAAGTTCAAGCGCTTTCATAAAATGTACACTCTGAACTGCACATCATCAACAAGGGTTTTCAGAACTTTATCTGGGTGTAGTGGTGCATGCCTTTAATCCCAGCACTTGGGAAGCTGAGGCAGGCATACATCTGTGAGCTTCAAGGCCAGGCTGGTCTACATAGACTACATAGAAAAACTCAATCTCAATAAAACAAAACCTCAGAGGCTTAAATATTAATTCAGACAACTTTAGTAGGGTAATTACTTATAAGCTGGTACTACATTTCACAAAGTAACCCATACACTTCCTAAAATTATAAACAAAACTTCATCTTCAAAATTCATACTTTCTCAGCTGTTAAACACTCTTTCCCTATCTAAATTCACCTTGAAGGAAATGTATATGAAGTTATATAGCTTTCTCAGAATATTACATTGATTATACCTGGCTTTAGATCTTTGTTTACTCCAAAATGGTCCAATTTCTACTTGTATATCTGCATTATACATAAGTATTAACTTAGGAATATCAATATCTACACATATAGCCAGGCAGTTGTGGCACACCAGCACTCAGGAGACAGAGGCAGGCAGATCTATGTGAGTTTGAGACTAGCCTGGTCTATACAGCAAGTTCCAGGATAGCAAGGGCTACACAGAGAAACCTTGTTTTGAAAAGCAAAAGACAACTAAAACAAAATAGTCTATACATCTAAATAAAGATGTTAAAATTTCCAATTGTAGAAACATCTTTTTGTTAATAACAAAAGTTGGAAAAACTAATCGTTAAATTTTATTTATTTTTGCTGTACATGTGTTTGTATGGAACTTTGTATATGTGTGAAAATCAAAGGCCAATGATCAGAAGTTTTCACTGAGACTTCTTACTACCTTTTTTGAGTATTCTCACTGACACTAAAGCTCGTTAATTCTGCTAGAATAGCTGGCCAATGAACTGAGGATCTGCCTACTTCTCTGCCCCACCACCATCTCGTTAGGGCATTAGATGCATGCTCAATGTGCCTGGCCTTACACTGAGCTTTCTATATTGTTTTGCTTTAACTGTCTCTCCTGTACATAGAAGATAGCTGGATTTATTTCTGCATTAATTTCTATTATTTATAATTTCTAATAGCAATTCCTGTAGCATGTTCATAAACTGTCTTTTAAAACTACGCTTTTATATGGGCTAAGAACAATTCGTGAATCTTCTAATTTAATGGGATAGCACTACAGCCTTTTTTTTGTTGTTGTTGTAATTTTGATATGGCCACAGCTAAATTGTTCAGGCTGGCTTTGAACTCACTCCGTAGCCCAAGCAGAGCTTTAACTTGTGATTCTCCAACCTTGGCATCCTGCAAAGCCGAGCTTACAGCTTATGCCCAGTGTAGCGCTGACGAATCTAAAGGCCTCTGATGAATTCAATAAAAAGAAAGACCTGCTTACTGGACAGACATCATGCTTGTCTCCATTGCTGAGTCCACTCTTCCTTCATCTGCTGTCTCCACGGCTGACCTCTCTGTCTCACCCGGGAGCTCTGGTGCACAAGCTCCATAAAGCTCTGGGGCTGCAACCATAGGTGCTGAGGGAATAAAACTGCTAGTGCGCAGTTTACTCACTTCTTCTTCAAGTTTTTTCTTCTCTTCAAGCAAACGAGCTCGATCTTCAGAAAGTGACTCTATCAAATCTAAGACCCCAAGTTCAAAAAAGCATCAGTTACTGAAAACACTTCACAAATATTTTAAAATATTAGTATAAGTCAAACTAACCTTTATCCCGCTCTTGTTGCTGCATTGTACTTTTTAGCTTATCACTAAGATCATTTATTATGTTTTCTTTCCTCATTTTCTCTCTTGTTAAGACTGTGTTAAAATTGGTCTGAAACAACAATAATAGTCAGTCATCTGCATACACTAATCAGCCAATGCCATGAATACACTGCAAGTACCCTTTTTCTGCGGTACATTTATGGAGTCACGTGACAGTGAAATACTATGTATTTATTTGTATTCCAGTAAAGGTTCTATTTTCTTGGTTCAAAATTAGGATCCTGAAAACAAATTTTAGTTTCTCATTGTTCTGTATTGTCAGAAGAAAAGCATCAGCAAATGCTTGAGATTTTAGAGAAAGAAGTAAAATAATTACTAACAATTTACAGAGTGCTGTTGTATACATGACTTTTTCACCGGGTAATTTTCCTTCCTCTAAAATCTCTTTTTTTTTAGCTAGCTCTTAATTACCATACTAGAATGTGATTCTCTTTCTCTCTCTCTTATCTGAACATTTGTAATAGCCACTGGACCTCTATAGTGACTAGTAGACTTACTACTCCCTAGGTTTCATCCATTTTCACTGCAGGATGTTCACATATCCAATTGCATAGAGGGACCTCATACGAGAACTGATAATTTTAACTACAGTTTCATTTACAAAGGAGATGAAAATTTTAAAACATTTTATTTATAGAATTTCATTA
Source organism: Acomys russatus (assembly GCF_903995435.1). NCBI lineage: Eukaryota > Metazoa > Chordata > Mammalia > Rodentia > Muridae > Acomys > Acomys russatus. Next base: position 26,142,156 of record NC_067138.1, read on the forward strand.
AATATATTAATTCATCAAAACATAACAAATATATACATGAGAAAATTATCTAACCTGATTCTTTCATCTGCTTAGCATTTTCCCAAAACCTTTTTAGAAACCCATGAATGGCAATTGAGCGATTTAACAAGAAAATTATTTGGTGGTTTCAGACAGAAATCTAACAGTAAAGAACAAACTAAAACATAGTTTCAGGCTAGTAAGCAAACTGGAAGTACTCTTAAAAGGGAACATTAACAGTGTAGCTCAGTGCTTTTTTTTTTTTTTTTTTTTTTTTGCTTACATATAGAAAGTTAGTATGTATAAAGGGAAATTAACCATTGTTTATTTTCATGAATTTGCGATTTCTGTATCATGATTTATAATAAGCAAACTTAGAATAAGCAAAAAGGAGTAAGAAGAACCAGCTGGCATTTTACTTCACACTACGTTTTAAACAAAGTTTTAATGTTGGATTACTTGAATAATTTAAAACTAATAGTTAATTTGGATAGTTGTTGCTTTTACAAGTTTGAATTCAGTTACTTCACCTTCTAATTCATTATGTGAATCTGAAATTGAGTATGTTTTTGTAAAAGAACACAGTGAAAAAATTGCAGAGAAAGAGTCCCAATTATATGTGAAATGAGTTGTGCCAAAGAAGCTATAAGCATAGACTCCACATTTCCGTGAGTTGTAAGTCTTAAAAAAATGTTTCCTATTAATGTGACAGATTATTTTTAAACGTTCTTCTTAAATAAATAAATGCTTTTATCATGAGAAGATCAGACAAACATTAAGGTCAAGTAAAGGGAACACAAACAGCATACAAGAACCTTCAGCTGCACAGAGAACTAGCTTGGCTAGCTTTTTTCTAATTTTCTCAGATCTCAAGCACACCTGCTGCTCAGCAATCAAAGATGTTCGGACATTTTGCATTTCTTCATTCTTTCTTTTTTCTTGTTCTTCAAGTTGTTCCAGAAACTTAGCTTTTTCTTCCTGAAGTTTTTCTTGAAGTTCAGCAACTAAGCTTGAAGAATCTTCTCTGGCTGATTCAAAGGCAGGACTTAAAAATTGAAAACACTTTTTAAGAAACAATTACAGATATAATTACAATATCATACCTATCCAATAAACTATCAAATATCATAGGTAATTCACCTCCCAGAAACCTAAGATACATACTTCTGTACGAACCTTGTCCTTCTAACTGAAAAGTAAACTAGGAAGTCTGTGGTGTCTGAAATAACATGGCATAATCAGGGCTTCCTTCCGCACAAATGAAACCAATGTACTTCTAGGGGACTGCGCACGACTCAGCCTTTCTATCCCTATACACCAAAGAGGAAACACATGTCTGGTAACTTCTTAGAAAGTAAAGTTTTACCTTTCATAAAATAGATTTTGGCTTATTGTGATGCCCAATGAATAAATACATGAAGCTAAAACAGAATTCTCCATACAAAGAAAATCTAGGTATTCCTGAACTGATTCATTTTAGTCAAAACTTGCTAATCTTTTAGCAAGGCAGCAGATGAGAATGGCCAAGTGAAGCAAAATCTCAGGTGAGACTACACATTGGTTATTAATTTTAAACCTTAATTTGCTTTCAACCTTTAAAACATCCCTAAAATACCTCCTTCAAAAGTGATGGTTCATGTCTATAATCCCAGTTCAATTTTTCTGCAAGCTTTCTTACACAAGCCAGCCTCGGCTTTACAAAGTATCAAGTAAGCCTGCGCTACATGGCAAGACTCTGTCTCACCCCTCTCTAGTTAAGTAGTGTTCGGACATGCTACAAAAAAATAGAGGCTAGAGAACCAACTTTCAGCATGCATTTGCTTGATTTTAAAAGACAATGGAATGTTTTTGGAATAGGTGTATTTATAAACAGGATTTTTAGATTAAAAAGTTTGTTCACACTTTAAAGAGTTTTCTATTATAATTATGGTGTCAGAGAACAATTAATTCTATAGCAACTAAAACTATACAGAAAAATCACTGGGAACCTTTTATTCATACATCCAAATTTACAAATAAAACTAACTTAAATTTGAACGAACACTCAGGCAAATCTTCCTCATAAGCACTTTTTGATACAGTCTAATTTATGGCTAAGTGCAGAAAGGCTGGAATTTTCTATTTCATATACATAACTAATTAAAAGGTGAAGGACTTATTTTGTTTCTCCTTTGGGTTGAAAGAAATGAACTGTGCAAGTTAAAGCTTTACCAAAGTGAGTGTGCAGTTAGCAGAGCTGTATGCTGGATGTGTGGATGAGAAAATAATATAAAAAGGACTCAGGGCTGCAGTATTGGATAAAACCAGGCATAGGCAGGGCTCAGAGGTAATCCTAATCACCTAATGCAGTTCCCGAAGAATTATTCCAACAGCTAGAGGATAAATGGCAATAATTTAGAATATAGAAGGTCAAAGATAGAGCAGATAACCAAGCAGTACATTGTATGGAATGTGCTGAAGTGGGGGCACAACTGCCAATGACCAGGCATACATTCAAATTTTACTATAAACAAAATGCTTTCTGAATGATGACATGATAATGGAGCAGAATGCATAACAGGTAAGCCTGCAGGAGAGGAGGTTTGGATTACTAAAAATAAAGCAATATAGTTCAAATTGTGTGCCTGGGGTTGTATATGTACAAGAGCAAATACCTGTCATTTCTAAGTGTTCTTCATCTTTGGATTGCCATGTGGACTGCTTCAGGATAAATGCTGGGCTGAGATGACACAGGTAGAAGAACTGATTCTAGTCAAGCAAGCATGTACCGCTATTATATTTGCTCTCTGTGAAAAGAGCCTAGAGCCTAAGATCTCTCAACCCAAAAGGATTACTCTGAGCAATTAGCACAATGGCCCAGAGGGTGGGGGTGGCTTAAGACAAAGAGACCAGGGGAGACTCATATCTTCTACTGAAGTACAAGACCTGGGCCAGCAATCAACTCTGCATCCTTCTTTAGACATCTGGGAGGGTACAGTACACCTAGTAGTCTCCTGAACCCACTGTGGATCACCAAGGAGACATTACATGTTGAGACCAGGTGCCATGTGTAGGCTCAATTTTTTTATCCAATATATTTTATTAACAATTTATTAAACGAACATATGTCACTTATACTCGAATAACCAAAACAATAGGAAAAGTGGATTAAGAAACACAACAACAAAACCATCAGGATATCAGTTCTGAAGAGCAATTCTCCTGACGTAATCAGCGGGATTTCTTCTGCTGAAACCTGGAGTAACCAAAACCCAGAACCTCAGTAGGAGCTGGATGGAGCCCTGAAGCCTTCCCTCGAACGGTTCTCTCTAGGGGCATCTCAAAGTGGAGCGATGAACAGCCAAAACTATCCGAAGTCTCCAAAAAGCCCCGCCTCCAGTTTTCAGCTCATTTATATATCTCCTCCCAGAGTTTGTTCATAGGATCTTTCCAGTTGAAAACAATCAAGCTCCCAAACCAGGTGGTTGGTCTTCTAATGGATTAACCTCACCTGTTCTCTCACAAGACCATTCCAATCCCACACTTGGGAAACTAAAAAACAGGTTTATCTCTCCTTCAGCCATGGGGTTGGAGAGTTCTTACAGAGGACCCAGGTTTGATTCCCAGCACCCACCATAGCAGTTTACAATCACCTCTAACTCCATCTTCTGAACTCTGTAGGCACCAGGCACATGTGTGGTGCACTTAGATGCAGGCAACCAAAACAGTCATACACACAAATTAAATCTTAAAGAATTGTTAAAACAAAACAAGCAAACAAACAAACAAAAACAAAAAAACAAACCTGGCCACTGGGTTGGAGGTCAGTTAGGAGTACCTGCAGCTGTTGTAGAAGCAGTGAGTTCAGTTCCTAAGACCCATATGGCTTCACAAAACTCTAGGTAACTCCAGTTCCAGGGGATGCAAAACTCTCTTTTGGCATGTACAGAGACACAGAGATACATATGTGGTACACAGTCGGGCAGTGGCGGCACACGCCACTTGGGAGGCAGAGGCAGATGGATCTCTAGGAATTGGAGGCCAGCCTGGTCTACAAAGTGAGTTCAGGACAGTCAGAGCTACAGAGAGAGACCCTGTTTTGAAAAACAAAAACAAAAGGTGGTACATGCATGCAGGCAGGATACCAAAACACATAAAAATAAAGATCTTTTAAAAAAGAGACTGATAATGATAAGACTATGGGCTAGTAAGTCCCTCACCTGAGCTAGCTACCCTCCAATTTGTAGCTAAATACACATAAAGCAACTTGGCAAAATTCCTATTTGTTTCCTCACTAATGGAACAAGAACTACTGTGCTCAAAAATATCAAGTAAAATCTAGTAGTCTTATCTATGTTCTAGAGCTAGAAGGCAAAAGGAAATGAGCAATGAGTTATGAAAAATTCCATCAAGGGCTAACTCAAATGCAACTGTTATTTCAAGCCAGCAAGACTCCTACTAACTGGCAGGAAGCCCAGCCTCCCCACATAAACTCCTATTAGTATAGAAACAGGAACCTAAACCTTCTGTTATGGTAAAAGTGTTAACCTAATGGTCTCTATTCTAATTGTTCAACTTTTGCAAAAGCAGTCACTGGCAACAAAGGCATGAATTTGCATGGCTGTACTGTAATAAAGCTATATTACAAGACCCCTCACCTGCAGGATCAACATCTCCAGGCATACAATGGATTCCTGGCACTATAGATACTATGTTTCTATACACAAAAAAACCAAGGTAAAGTTTAATATACAAATTAGGCAAAGAAAATAATTTTGTAATAAAATGTAAATGTGCTCTAAAGATATTCTATCATAATATACTCACCCTACAAGTCAGCACAGATGGGAATATGTACCTGGTGAGATGAAATGAGGTAAATGAAATGGCCACTATGTCAGAAAGCAAAGGTTCTTCACCTCCATTAGAAGAGGGATCATGGGCCATAATGCTTCTAGAACTAAGGACAAGATGAGGAAGTTTGGGGGTGGAGTATGTGATTTGTGAGACAATGTACATGTTATTTATGAAGACAAATGGTGGACAGATTCCCAGATTCCATCCTGTCAATCCATGACATAAATGATATACTAATTTTGAGATTATACTAATCCTCCAGTCTTTTGATAGAACCCAGTTAGCAGAAATCAAATGTTTGACTTCAAATCTTTATTAGAAGCTAGGCTTACTGCACAGGTGTCTTAGTGGTTTACTAGCAATGACAAAAGGCATGCCCTACACATAAAAAAAATTTTTTTTTTTTTTGTACTTAGAAGAACTATGCGATTTTTGCCACTCCCCCAAAAAATCTAGTTGGCAGAGACGCTGGTCTTCTTCATTTTCTGGGCATCATGCTGGTCTAACACATTTAAAGGCAAAGACTGGCTAAACCTAGTAATTAGGAAGTAGCAACTACTTAGGCAAGACATGCAGGACAAAAAGGCCATGAGCATGTGTAGTGTTAGTCAGTCCTCTCTCTAAAGGGGCAAAATATTGCCAAGCAAGCCTCTGAATTTTGAGGGTAATTCATTCTGCTTGAGTATGTTGTTTTGAGCCATTTACCAAAAACTTATAAAGGCTGCCTATCTGTGCAGGGTCCAAAGCAAAACCCACTGTTTTAGTGGGTCTAGATTAGCATGCAAGCTGCTTTCCCTTAGGCCACATACCCTAGTAGATACCTGATATACGGATGGTGCATAGAAATTTGTTCAGTAGTAAAGGATAATCACAATTAAGACCCTAGAGATTGTGGGCCAATATTTTCCTTTTGCAAAGATATCAAACTCTCTGCTTGATGCTTGGACAGACTAATAACCTTACAGTGGTCTCCTAAGTTACTATGAGAGACCATGGCTGCTTATCATAGTTATGTCTACATTAGTTACCTTTCTGTTGCTGTGATAAACAACAGTAAGGCAACTTAAAAGACTATTTTAGCTTATGGTTTGAAAGGACAAGAGTTTTTGATGATGGGAGAGGAACTATGGCACAAGCAGCAGCCATGGTTGCTGGAGATAAACTTGAGCTCACACCTTCATGGTGCAGAATGAACTGAAAATGGCACGTGGCCTTTAATCTCAAAACCAGCTCACAGTGAGTGATACATGTTCTCCAGCAAGGCTGCAGCACATAAACCTCCCTAAACAGTGCCACAAACTGGGGAGAAAGTGTTGAAGTGCCTAGGATTGTGCGGTTCATTTCTCAACCACTGTGCTGTCTTAACTCAGAATTATGAATGCAACACTCTTAACCAAGCATATAGGAGACACAGGTTTCTCCAACTTTGCTTTTTCAGTACCTATAACTGGCACTCAAAATGAGGAAATTATGCAAGCCTAGCTCCTAATGATTCTGCATAAATGCTGACATCCTTCAAAAGCACAGAGCACACAGCAGAAGAATGGGAGGGAAGGGTCCAGTTGTAAAATCACACAGAACATTTAGCTTACCTAAAAGGAGAAAAGTGAAGGAGGATGGATCTATAATGATTCATGGAGGCTGGATAAAGAATTTTCCATGCCGGGCATGGCAGTGCACACCTTTAATCCCAGCACTTGGGAGGCAGAGGCAGGTGGATATCTATGAGTTCTAGGCCAGCCTGGGCTGTTACACAGAGAAACCCTATCTCAAAAGCGCTATTCCTACCCGCCCCCCAAATTTTCCAGACAGTGGACTTAGAGGGGAGCTAGATTAATTTGGTGACAAAGCTATTCATAGTGGTGTAGGACTGTAATGCTAGCACACAGGAAACTAAGGCAAGATTTTGAGCTCAAGGATAGATGGGACTACATAATGAAGCCCTATATTCCTTTTACCTACACTGAAAAAACAAAGCTGTAAAAGCAGGGGCTAGAGATACAGTTCAGTATTACAACCATTTGCCTGCCATGTTCTAGGCTCTGGTTCAATTCTCAGTACTGAAGGGGTAAGGCCTGGCATGGATTTACCTCTGAAAATCGGAATAAAATGTGAATGGCTTTATGTACTCTGAAGATAAATGTTCCAAAGCAAGGAACCTCTTAAGAATTACATTTCAGTAATTCAGTAGATACCCACCCAGTCAGATGACTGGGTGAGAATCAATTATCATGAAAAGAACACTCATCTGTCTCCATAGGGTCAGCTGAACTTTTTATACTAAACCCTACTTAAGCCCAAACTATTGTTCCTCTACTTAAGAAAAAATAAAAATAAAAATGCTGTATTGTAATAAAGATTCCAGACAAAGATGTGTAGCCATAGCCTCCTGTCTATATAAGCCTATATAAAAGCTTTGCCTCCTATGTCAATTCCTAAAGCAGTTAGTCTGATAAGATTCCACTCCTTGGAATATACCCAGAAGATGCTCCAGCACACAACAAGAAAATTTGCTCAACCATGTTCATAGCAGCCTTATTCATAATAGCCAGAACATGGAAACAGCCTAAGTGTCCCTCAGTAGAAGAGTGGATAAAGAAACTGTGGTACATTTACACTATGGAATACTACTCAGCTATTAAAAACAAGGAATTCCCGAAATTTGTGGATAAATGGATTGAGCTAGAAATGATCATAATGAGTGAGTTAACCCTGAAGCAGAAAGAATCAAATGGTATATACTCACTTATATCTGCATACTAGCCCAAGGGGCATGTCCCACAAAAGCCTTCACTTACCAGGAAACTGGGACAGAGGGGAAGGCATCCTATTGGGACTCTAAATGAGAGACGCATGGGAGAACAGCAAAATAAAAGGATCCAGAGGGTCCTAGAAATCTACAAGTAGAGCAATATGATAGGCAGATTTGGGCCCAGGGGTCCCGCTCAAACTAAGGCACCAGCCAAGGACAATACAGGAGGTAAACTTTAAACCCCTTCCCAGATCTAGCCAATGGTCAGAATATTCTCCACAGTTGAGTGGAGAGTGTGATACGACTTTCTCACATACTCTGGTGCCTCACATTTGACCATGTCCCCTGGAGGGGGAGACCTGGTGGCACTCAGAGGAAGGACAGCAAGTAGCCAAGAAGAGACTTGATACCCTATGAGAATATATAGGGGGACGTAATCCCCCTCAGGAACAGTCATAGGGGAGGGGAATAATGGGAAAATGGGGGGGGAGGAATGGGAGGATACAAGGGATGGGATAAACATTGAGATGTAACAAGAATAAATTAATAAAAAAAAAATAAAATAAAAAAAAAAAAAAAAAAAAAAAAAAAAAAAAAAAAAGACTGTAGTCCAAACTACTGATGACTCATAGAAGAGTGCCATTTTGCAAGGATGAAGTAAAGTCCAAATATAATAGTGCACTGAGCCAGAGACCAGTTTGTGACAATTATAATAATTATTGTTGCAAAGAAAAGCAGCATAATTTTGGTCTATACTCGTTTAGAGAAATGATTACTTTTACAGAAAGCACTTCTTGAGGGTAAGTGAAAAGGCTCAGTAGGTAAAATGCTGATCAAAGTTGGAATCCCCAAAACTAAAGCCAACTGTGGTAACACACCACTAAGCCAAGAATGCCTATTGGCAAGATGGGAGATGAAAAAAGAATCCTTGGAGGCTTGATGGATGGCTAGTTACAGTGAATGGTAGCGACAAAAGAGGCACTGTCTCAATCAAGGTGGAAATCAAGGCTGTCCTTTGATCTCCACACACGCGTGGCATAATGCACATATGACCTCCTCCCCCAAGCATTTCTTCAACTTTGCTATTACTTGGCCACTGAAAGGCCCCCATTATACTGAACCCAATAAGTTAAAATGTAGTCTGCTGTATCACTGATTTAATTTCATACTGTCTTATAGGACAAGGATAGAAAACACTATTAATACAACATATATTCTAGGTTGTCTCTAAGTAATTTCATGCAATGGAAGGGACAAAAAGAAAACTACCAACTAAAAATGGAGGTACAGCTATGTGGTGGAGTACTTGCCTAGCACGTACAAGGTTCTGGGCTTACATATACATACACACATTTTTAAAAGGTTAAATTGGATTTAAAGCCTTATAGCAACTGTATTATAGAAACAAATAGCAGTCTCTTTACAAAGGTTGGAGTAGGTAGTAAAGTTGCAAGGGTAATTACAGAAATAAAGGCTAGTAATTATATTGTTTCACATTAAGGCATTTCATTTTGGTGGGTTTTATAACCCCTTTTTCTACTCCGATAGTTTATGAAATAAGATAATGGTAGTTACCCTGAAATTTCCCCCCAGTTTATAACCTACAGAATTTCAGTGATTGTGACAGAACAAAAGTAAAAGGAACACATGCCCAATCAAAAATGGATAGAATAACATCAATTTGAGTCTTGCCTTTAAAAAGAGAGGGGTTAAGGAAATCTCAGGATTATGTGGGACAGAAGTTGCATCACGTGAAACAAACATGAGATCAACTAAAGTGCTTTTATTTAGACATTCAATTCCGGTAAAGAAACATACACATCTGACTACTAAGTTTAAAACAGGGTACAATGCTAGACTGCTCCCCCACAACACTACTACCACCTCTTTTGTAATCTCATACAAAAAAACTTCAAGACAGAGACTTCGTATTTCCAAATCCCTTGAAGAGCTTCAAGGATACCATATAAAAGAACAGCTGCAAGGTTTGGAAGACAGAGGAGAGGCCCAGTGCTATTCTCCAGAAGCAGTAGTGGCCAGTTGTCTCACTGTAACTTCCTGGCATGTAACTGAGAGCTACTCATTTTAGGTTGCAGATTAAGCCAACATTTGATGCCTTTAGGAGATTCTTGAGTACTGTGGCAGCTTCCCAGTGAGCCATGGAGAAATCAATTTTGATGAGGGCTTCAGAGAATATCTTCTTGATATTTCACTTAGAGCTTGACAAGGTCTCACTAAACATTAGTCTCTTTTAGACTCCAACCTTGACTCCAAAGCTCGTCAAGCCTGCACTGCCCAGCTGCAGCATGAAGTTTGGTCAGTCAGCTTGGAGAACACTCCTCACTCCTGTAATCTGATCTCTCCCAATATTGGATCAAATTCTTCATATGCTACCCTTGGTTTCTTATCACTCTAGCTTGTTATCAGCAAGAATCTTGGAAGGTCAATTTGGCTAAAATTTCCTTTCATTTGATTGTTTCTCTTTATAAGGCTCCATCTACTGATCGTGACACTGTTACTTAAAATACACTTGAACTAGCCCATGCTGTACTAAGAGCTAAACTCGGTTCTACAGTGACTGTTTACGCTGGTTCCTTAATGAGCTTTTCCACAGTAATTAGACTGTTTTGTCTCCATAGTTCTATAACCATTTCCAAGAGACGTATTCTTCCTCTATTAAACCCTCACACCTCCCAAGAACACCCAAAGAGTTATTTAAAAGTGGCATGGATTAAACAAACACAGAGATACACACACACACACACAAAATATTCACTTTGATAACTAACAACAGCATTAAATGATACATTAATCATACTCTACAAACTGTTTACTAGGCAAAACCCCATCAAAAAGTTTAAAATGAAAATACTAAACCCATCTGTGATAATTAAAAAATAACAGAAAATGATTTTTAAAAAAATTTTAAAATATCTTTCCAAACAGAAAAAAATTGAGTGAAATTGTAGTTATCCAGAAAGCAACAGTGAGGAACATTTTGCATATTCACATCTGATTTAGGCATGGCTAAATCACAGGTGGAAGAAACATAAGCTCTAATACAAATATAGGAAGAGAACGAAAGTAATTTTAACTGAAAAATTTAGTAAAGGCCTCAAATCAAAAAATTTTTGAATTACATATTTCAAAAAAGCATTTTTCTGAAAATTCTAAATGTTGACGTATTTCGTGGCTTGTTTTCTTTTCAAGACAAGGTCTGGCCTAGAACTAGCTCACTCTGAGACCAGGTTTGGGCCCATAGCACTCCTCCTGCCTCAGTCTCCCAAGTTCTTAAGATTACAGGCACAAGCTATCACACCAACTCTAACTATAGTAAAGTTATGTGGTATTATTTTCATGCTTATGATAAATGGTGCTCTCTAAAAGTAATTGTTTTGTGAAAATATCCCAGTTACCCTATTTAATTACAGTAAATAAATCAAGGTACTTTGATTAACACATACATTTGACTCATCACTATTTAAATTACGTTCTAAGCTTAATACTTACCTTTTGGCTATTTGATTCTCAAGATGCTTAACTTTTTCTAATAACTCTTTCTCAACAAGTTCTCTCTCCAACTTAAATTCACTTAGCGCAGTTTGGACAGCTTTGTCTTTTTCACAATTAAGCTTGTGAATTAACAGTTCCTTGTCTTGTTCATGGGTCATGACCAATTTCTCTTTGTCTTTCTCAAGGTTCTGTATAAGAGCCTCATACTTCTCTTCTTGCTGGGTCATTTTTTCATCTTTTTGTTTTTCAAGAGCGCTGAGTTCTGAGTTTAATTTACTCTGCAGTTCAACTATTTGTTCTTTCAGTTTTTTTTCTATTTCAAATGCTTGGTGATGCAAAGATGTTACATTGTCTATTTCAGCCTTAAGTGTATTAGATTCTTCTTCATGTCTACTAATTAACTCTGAAATGCACTGATCTTTTTCAATTGTCATTAAAGCTCTTAACTCCGACAAGCCCACCTGGTAATTCTCATTATTATCATGAATCTTTTGGTTTAGTTTACTTATTTCTGTTCTCAAATTTTCTGTTTCTTGTTCAAGGAGAGACTTCAAAGTTTCCTTCTGCTGTGTTCTGCTCTCTTCCAACAAGGTCTTTATCTCATCCGTTTCTGCTTCCTTTAATGCAAGTTCAACCTCTAATTTACACCTCATGTCTGACAAGTCAGAAACCTTGAGTTTCAATTCCTGCAACTGTTGTTCTTTTTCCTGGACAGTTGAGGCATGAGATTCTAGCATCTTGTCGATTCTTTGTTGATTTTCCTTTTTTAATTTCTCCAAAGACACTTTGTGGTCTGTCATAACTTTCTCAAACTCCTCCGTGTGCCTGATATGCAGTGTGTCCTCTAATTCTTTTAGGTGGCTTTGTTCTAAGCACTGAAATTCAACTCTCAATGACTCTATTTTCTCATCATTTTCAACATGCAGCTTTTTCAGGTCTTCTAACACCATCTCTCGTGACTGCTTCAGTTCTTTAATTTCACAATTTTTAGTATGCATTATATTTTCCATCTCTAACAACTTCTGATCCTTTTCATGCTGCATGAAGACAACAGCATCTTTTTCGTCTTTAATCAAAGCAAATTCGTTGTCCTTATTTTGTAATGCCTCTTCAAGGGATACTAAATCTCCTTTTAATTTTTTAATTTTATTTACATTTTCTTCACTGTCTTTTACTAGAGCATCCAGTTTATATTCATACTCACTTTTTACAGATTGGAGTTCTTTCTGATGTTTTTCCTTTAGTGTTATTTCTAGAGAACATTTTACTTTCTCAATAATATTTCTTATTTCTAAAGCTATACATTTTAAAGAATTTGATAAGTCACACTGTTCTTTTTGTACAAATGTTCTGAAGTGGCACAAGTCTTCCTTGATGGTTTGTATACTGATGTGAGAATCTTGGACAGCAACTCTGTATTTCTCCAGCTGGACATGCAGAGCGGCACAATCTCCAAAGCCCTCTTTTCCACGTGCACTCGTGTCCTGCATGCGCCTACTATCTATTGCATTGATAACTGATGAATAAAGTGATTCCACCATCATTTCCGGACTTTGTGGATCACTTATAGGGGTCGGAGATGACAAATTTTCTTCTATCACAAACTCATTCACAGCAGACATAAAATCAGACTCAGGACTTTCTGCTAATGAATCTAAGTCTATTGAAGCTTGGTGAATAGTTTGTTCTGTGTTTGGGTGGGAGATGGTTTCAAAATCAAATGTATGAGCATCAATGCTATCTGGAGATAACTCTTCTAAGGGACATACTGCCGGGCATAAGGTCTCCTGAACAGTTAGTGGAGGAGGAGTTTTTGGTGAGGTAGTAGTTGTAATGCCTGTTGTACTTTCTATCCTTGGAGAAGCAGCCGACTGTGGGGAAGCCTGACTTGTGGAAACCTGGAACACAAAGTGAAACTTCTAAAGATCTGTAACAATGCAAACATCTGAAACTTATAAAACTATTTAAAATAACTCATTTGCCTTTTGTTCATTCAGTAGATCTGTAATGGTCTGTGACATTTCATCCAAACTTTGTGCTGCTTTTACCAAATTATGTATAGTAAGTACATGCTGGTGTAGAGGTTCAAAGTCACAAAGCAAGGGAACCCTGAAAAAGAATGCAAACGAGTTTTTAGTTTCTTATAAAACAAATTATTTCACTCTCTTAAAAACAATACAACAGCATGACCAGCCCTTCCTAAGTAAAGACAGACAAACTGAAAGAAGCTTTTACAGTCCTTTTCTTAGGAGATTCTCTAAGAAAACAAACCACAACTCTGACTGTTTTAAGATCAACTCAAGTCAAAAATACCTGAGGAACGGCTGCACTTCTGAAGGACAAAATGATTGAAGAAACTGTAAATCTTTTAATGATATATCTGGAAGTTCACAGTCAAATTTTCGAGGCTTCTGAGTCTATAAATGTAGATATAAAAGATGAATTTATGTATGGCTTCTTGCTACAATTAAGTACAACATAAGAGACTTTAAAAAAACATGTCAACTGGTATGATCACAATTTCGAAAAAAATAATAGAAGTAAATCAGAGACCATGCAAGAGAGACGTGCACACCAGCTCTGTGAACCTTTAATATCTGACACTGAACTGCTTGGAGGAAACTAACACTTGTTCTTTCTCTTTTGTCCTTAGCACCATTTTATAGAAACTCTACTGTCCCATCAACACTAAATGGTGACTGTGCATATATTATACCCAAATTTTCCCTTGGTTTACAGAATGATCAAAAAAGGTCTCTCTATAGCAAACTTTGTTTCTGTACCTTCGATTCCTTTCTTTCGTCTTCTCAGTTTAAAAAATACTTTGGGTCAACTTAAACTCTAAATAAAAAGTTTGGCTTTTAAAGTCCTACTGGTTGTTTTTTATAATACTAGCAAGTTAAAGAATAACTCTGATTATCTTAATCACTAGTCAATAAGATTTAAATTTCAGGATATAAATCTTCATAAAACAGGTTCATGGTATGTAGTTTCCAAATATGCTATATATACGCATTCTTAAATACTGCTGTGTGTTTGAAATTGAAATTTTAATATGGATGAGGGACACATAGTATTAAAATATATGAAATGATGCTGTGTGAGGTGGTGCACTCCTGTAAACTCAGCACTCTGGGAGGCAAGCAAACAAACAAAAATATATATCTAATAATATTTTCATGTTTAATTTTAGTTAAGATTTATTGAAGACCTAAGTTACTCTGACTCATTCAACAATGAAGTGGATGAAAAGCATGAAAAGAAAACAGACAAAAGAAAGGTTACTGCCGGTGTGGTGGTGCGCACTTTTAATCCCAGCATGCAAGAGGCAGAGGCAGGCAGGTCACTGTGAGTTCGAGGCCAGCATCGTCTACAAAGTGAATCTAGGACAGCCAGGGCTATTACACAAAGAAAGCCTGTCTTTAAAAACAAAAAACAAACAAACAAAAAAAAAACCCAAAAAACAAACAAAAAACAACAACAAAGAAAGCCTCCCTTAAAACAACTAACAGCTCTCTAATCAAACTTAAGACCTGCTCAACAGAAAGGCAATGTCTGGTACTAGAAACCTAGCTAACTACTCATTGCTCATAGAACAGCAAATTTACTAAGCCAGCATAGTCCCTAATAACAATCTATAAACATTTTTCCTTATAGCCACAGATAAGTGAACATATCTTTACCTCACATCAAGGAAAATACATCTCAAAAGTTAATAACAAATATTAACACATAGTAGAATGTACATTAGATAACCTTTAAAGCCAAAACCATTTTATGCTGATTTACCTATATCACAACTTATTCTGTTTCTGATAAATGATTCTCATCCTGAAAAAGAGGTTTTATAATATAGAAATTTAGTCATGGTTAAAAAATAAATACATACACAAAATGAGGGAGGCCAGGAGTCCAGTCCCTTAAATAGACGATTTCTTAAAAAGGACTTCCCTGTATAAAGAAATCAGAAATATGGTTATTTTACAAATTATTTAAAGGCCAAAAAATTTGAGAAGAAAACGGGTAAATAAATTAACTTACTAAATAATTTCCCAAAGGATTCCCTTTTTGTCTTTTCAGCTTCATACAATTGTTTTCCATCTTTGACTAAAGCACCAGCCCACTTAGAAGAAGAAAGTTTATGTTAATAACAAAAGCAATTATTAATGTTCATATACAATTCAACAAATGGAATTGCTTACCTCTCTGTAGTGTTTAATGAACATTTTTCTCCTTACAACCTCGACAACAGCCAGGCAATACATCTGAGGAACAGTACTAAGAGCCTCAACAATTCTGACTCTTTCTAATAGCTCTATTACTAGGCGGAGCAGTGCTTGCAGTTTTTCTCCATCTTGATCAGCATGAAGCATAACAAAACAACACCACCTACAGAATAAGATTGAATGTTTTTCAACAGCCAACATTTGCTAAGTCATCTTGTAGGTAAGCTATGAAGATCAAAACTCTATAAAGTCTAGTCCCAGGGTTAGTCAATATGTATTTCAAAGTAATCTTAAGAGGAAATTAGTCTTATTACTAGGAAGATAAAAATATGAAGTCTAAGGAGCCTAACTAAGTATGATACAATCTCTTACTTCAGTCTGACATGTAGATTGTTTGCTAGCTCTTGTTTGGCAGTGGTACACTTCTGTTTAATATCCAACAGTTTTCTGTGGTTTTGCAACATAATCATTAGCTGATTTGCATGACTCAGGCACAGATCAGGCAACACAGATGCATCCTTCAAGTTTTCAGCTCTCATCTGATTAGCTAAAAATCCCTTAGAGAAAAAAAAGTAAGAATACTTAATTTTGTTAAATAAATGACATAAGCACTCAATTGAAAGAAAAACAGAGAATGGACCACTTTCCATTTGGATCCCTAAAATCAGTTTCTCACAAGAACAGGGAAACAATAGAAAATGGCCATTGCAAGGACTGAAAACCAACTTATAATAACCTGTACCTTGAAAGGTACAGATTAACATAACTAACCCAAACACAAGCCAAAAGCAAATTCTTTAAAATTTTTTTCTGATTAAAAATAAGCACATGAAACATCAACATCATAAGCAATAAAAATATAACAACCAACAAAAGCGCGCCAAAAGCAAATGCAGGACATCCTGGGCTACAAAGGAAAATTCTAGTCCATGAAATACAGAAGGTAGGGGGAGAGGAAGGAGGGAAAGAGAGACATGGGTATGGTAGCACAAAATGAAATTTGGCTACCTGGCTCTGGAGGGATGGAAAACAAATGGTCATAAATATAAAGGATTAATTAATTTTTAAAGATTTCTCGCTTTTCTTTTATTTATTGTCCTATGTTTTTGAGGGAGAATACAAGGTACTTATTAATACAACTTCTTTTATCATATTATTTTATTTTAACACATTACAAATAATCACTTTTCGGCTGGGCATGATGGCACACACCTTCAATCCCAGCACTCGGGGGTGGGGTGGGGGGTGGGGCAGAGGCAGGCAGATGGCTGTGAGTTCAAGGCCAGCATGGTCTACAAGGTGAGTCCAGGACAGCCAAGATAACATTGAGAAACACTGTCGGGGGGGGGGGGGTAATTTTTCACACCATGCGTGGTGGCCCACACTTTTAATCCCAGCAGTGAGGTGGCAAGTGAGTCTGAGTTCAAAGCTTGCCTGGTCTACAAAGTGAGCCCAGGATAGACAGGACTACAAGAGAAATCCTGTCTCAAAAAACTAAGTACAAACATACATATATATATACATACATACACACTCACTTTCACTCCAGCTACAGAAAGTGCTTTCATGGTTTGTGCTTCAGTTTTCATCCATAGTACCTGAACTCACTTGATCAAACTCAACCATTTAAAGCATGCCTTGGGTACGTGTGCTAATAGTTACCTGTAATTACAGCACTGAGAAGAAGGCAGGAGCCTGGGTAACAAAATGAGACCCTGTTCTCAAATGGGAATAACAAGATAAAGCATGTCTTTTTTTACTATTATGAGGTATGCTGTTATAAATCTGAATTGTCCCCCCACAAGCTCACGTTTTGAGTGCTTGTCCCTCCTTTGGTGCTGTTCTAAGACATGGAACCTTTGGTGGGTAAAGCTTGGCTGCAGGGATAAATCCCTGGGTATGGGCTTGAGATCTCTAGCCAAGAGCAGCCTTTTCCACTTTTTGCTTCTGGATTCTATTTTCTTTCTAACCTGCCAAGAGGTAAGTTGTACTTCTGTTACTCCAGAATTGTGCTTCTCTCCCTCCTGAATCTGCTCCTGTTGTCCTAACTTTCCCATCATTGCAGACTGCATCCTTCTGAACCCATCAAAATAAACCTCTTCTCCCCTAAGTTAACTTTTGTTGGGCTGGAGAGATGGCTCAAAGGCTAAGAGTGCAGCTTGTTCTCCCAGAGATCCTCCTGAGTTCAATTCGCAGTAACCACATGGTGGCTCGCAACCATCTATAATGTGATCTGATGGCCTTTTCTGGCATCCAGGTGTACATGCAGACAGAACACTGTGTACATAAATAAATAAATCTTAAAAAGAAAAAGTTAACTGTTAGCTACAGAGTCATAGTAGCAGGTGAACCTAATGAACACACATGGACATAATGCATTGCCAACAGCCAGGGAAAAGGGGAATAAATGGCGCACACCAAATAGATATTACACTTAACACATACACAAACAGCCAAACACAATACCTGAGCAAGCTCTTTCTGTTCATTTACCAGGCGGCCACAGCTAGCAATCATCTGGTCCAGAGCATATAGCCGATCTTCAAGCCCTTTAATAGCTTTCATATTCTGATTATCAAGTTTGGCAATAGTTTGATGGCATTCTAACATAAATGGTTGAATAATCTTTGGGTCAAGCTAAATGAGAAGGAAATACGAATGAATTCTTCTGGAGATAATTTTAACTATATTTTACAGTAATTGGATACAGAGTGAAAAACAAGAGTGATAGAAAAGTGACAGAAAAACACTGCACAGGAAATCAAGTTATACTTCCAAAGGAAGGTTAACAGCACTAATCTCATTCTTAAAAACTGATGCTAAACAATGCATCAATCAAGTGTGTAACTTCAGAAATCACAAATCGCAATCAATGCTACAATTCTCAATATACCAAAGAAAATGTCATTTCCAAGGACATCAAGGTCATATGCAGCCAGTGACAAACCCATTCTTTGGTACTCTTTATCAATTCACTTCTCTCTAAGTATCTCCCATAGCCAACACGTTGGCATATGCTTGTAGTTCAGAACTTAGGAAGCAAGGCAGGAAGACCAAAGGGGTCAGGTCAGCATGGGCAACTAAGCAAGACCCCATCTTTAAAAAGGACCGGTGTTTCTTCCCAAGCGAGACAAGAAATGGCTTGATTAATATATTTTCTTAATCTTTAATCCTTCTGGTTTTCTGACTTTAATTCTACAGTGTCTTTGGTTTGTTTGTTTTAGCGTTTTTGGTTTTTGTTCTTCTGTTTTTCAAGACAGGGTTTCTCTGGGTAGCCTTGGCTGTCCTGAACTTGCTTTGTAGACCAGGCTGGCCTTGAACTCAAGAGATCCTCCTGCCTCTGCCTCTCTGAGTTGTGGGATTTACAGGCGTGTGCTACCACTGTCCAGACTGTGTTTGATGTTGACTGTTTCCTAGCAAAAACTGGTCAGATTTCATTAAAGGCTCCTGGAACTGTTGCATAGCATACTACCTTTGCCATTCTCCTCATCCTCAGGTTCTGTTGGCCCCTTCACAGATAGAAATCTGTGAACCTCAGACTCTGATTACTCTGTGTGGTTTTAGCATTAGGCATAATATATTTGTTTGTTTGTTTGTTTTGAGGCAGGATCTCCCTCAGGGACTCACAGTGTCGGGATTATAGGTGGGAGCCACTGCCAATAGCTTGAATGAACATTTTGTTATTTTATCATTATTGCAGAGACTGAGCCTGGGGCCTTGGTAGGCAAGTGTTCTACCTCTGAGCCAAAAGCTCAACTTTTAAAGAAGAAAAACTAGCACAGCTTTTCAATGGGATTCTGAACACCTGCAGATATCAACCAAGTTATTTTTTTCAACTTCATTTATTTTGTATGTGTGCAAGCACATGCAAATGCACAAGTGTGTGCATGAATGTGAGCTATCAAAAACTATGACATACATGTGGAGGTCAAAGGTCACCTTGTGAGGTCAATTCCCTCCTGCTGCCATCTTGGACCCAGATATCATATTCAAGCTATCCCACCAAGCCATCTCACTGACAGGTCTTTTTGACTACTGTTCTGACCTATAAAGAAGACATGTGACTAGTTCCTTTAAATGGGGTTATAGAGAAGGTAAAACAGAAAGATATGGTCAGAAAGAGAAAAACAATGGATTAATCTTGAATTATTTTTAATATTTTGTCCAGGTTTCCATCACTAGCATTTAGAGCTACATTAATTTTGACTCATGAGCTCTCTTTGACATCTGCATGGTCTACATGCAACAGCTGCATTAGAGAAGTTTTAAAACCAACTCTAATGTCTATTTGTAACTATACAACTCCAAACAAACTGCCCTCCATACAATACACAAATAGCTGGATGTAACAGCATACACCTTGATCCTTAGCATTTGAGAAACAGAAGAATTTCAAGGCCAGCCAGGGCTACATAATGAAATGCTGTCTTGGATGGGTAGATAGATGATAGACAGACAGACAGATAAAATAATAGGTTGCTTGAAAGAGATACTAAGGGTCAATAAACTCTGGGAAGTTTAAACTGAGTTAAGTATACTTGTCACCCAAGAATTAATCACAAGTATAAATCCTCTTCATTTGTGAAACAGAAGTTTACAAAAATGAATCAACAAGAGAATCAAAGATAGAATATTAAACATAAGATAAAACTGAGTTGCAAAGCTAGATGAGGTGGGACACGCCTATAATCCCAGCACGTGAGGAGGCAGAGGCTGGTGGATCTCTGAATTTTAGTTCAGCCTGGTCTACAAAGTGAATCCAGGAGAACCAAGGCTACACAGCAACACAGAGAAACCCTGTCTTAAAAAACCAAAAGCAACCAAACAACAAAAACCAAACTGGGTTGCAAAAATAACTATGGAAATCATCATCTATTAGCCCATATAAATATAAAACTAGAGATTCAAATTGCTATGAAATGCAGGAGTAATCTGCAAGTGTCAGGGCTGGGTGGGATTTAGTAAATTTAACCACTAAATTAAACAAACAAACAAAATTTATGTCCAAACTCATTTCCAGATATAGTTACTGGAATTTCACAAAAGAAATGGGATTAATCGATAAAACTAAGAGCATTAAATAGAATCCTTAAAAAAAATAAAAGCATCAACCAGGCATGGTGGCGAATGTCTGTAATCCAGCCCTTGAGAGATAGAGGCGGGTGTATCATTGTGAGTTTGAGGCCAGCCTGGTCTACACACTGGACAGCTAAGGCTACACAGAGAAACTCTGTCTTGAAAAACAAAAACTTAAACTAATTAAATAAATAATAGTATCAAATCTAAGCACCTTTTTATTTGTTACACTGCTGGCAAACAAAATCGCTGCTATGAGATAAACAGTACTCACTAAATGAGAGATGTAAAGAATAAAATGTCTCGTGTTGCATCTGGTAGCAAAGCCTGTAGTCCCAGCTACTCAAAAGGTTGAGGCAAGAGGACTGCAAAAAGACTAAACTGGATTATACAGTGAGTTCCAAGTCAGCCTGGGAAAATTATTGAGACTTTGCCTATACAAGTCAGGGGATACAACAGTGATAACAGTGCTTCCCTAGCAAGCATCCGGATTTATGTAAAATTGTTCAATTCTAGCACAGTTCTAGTTATCAATATGACACTGATTATTGGGACCGCTATTATATGGTCAATCATCCAGTCACAAAAGGAAATTTCAGATACTAAAATATTAATCCTAAATCACATACATTCGTCTAGCTTATGTTCTTTTGTTTTGTTTTGTGTGTTTCTTTGGTCTTTTGTTTTTGTTTTATATTGTTTTCTGAAACAGGATTTCTCTGTGTAGCCTTGGCTGTCCTGGATGCACTTCGTAGACCAGGCTAGTCTTGAACTCAGACTAAGTCCATCTGCCTCTGCCTCCAGAGTGCTGGGACCACAAGTGTGCACCACCACACCTGGCTGCTTTCATTCATTTTTCATAATAATCTTTGCTGAGGCAAATCCGTTAATTGAATTAAATACCTACCTATCGGATACTATCAAGTACAAAGATGATGAACATATTAGGAAGCTAAGATCTCAGAGGTTCTCATTTTACTTATTTATTACTTTACTTATTTATTAACTTAAATGAGGTAGCTACATGCTGTTCCAGGCAATCTAGACTTTGGAATCTGAATGAATTGAGGACTACATTTTGTGTACCTTTAAGCAAAGCCCAACTATTCTAGCCTTTGTATTCTCACAACTGACTCTTCAAAACATTAGTATTTTGTGTGACTAAAACAACTTCCTTCCAGTTGTAAATGTTTTGCATCAACTTACAGAGCAGATGTGAAGAGACATTTATCCCAAGTTTACTTCTTGAATTAACTGTAACTGAAAGCACAATGTATTACAGACGAGTTTTCCAGGAGATGGAATAGTTATACTTTCTCGTGTGGGGAGGTGCTCACTGGGAAAAGACATCTTTCTGGATGATGGAAATGTTCAATACTATATTTTGGTTGGTAGTGATTTATCCTTGAATACTCAAAACCTATTTATGTAAACCCTTCTAACCTCTCTAAATATTTGTATGCACAAATAATCTAATTTATAATCAACTCAAAAGCATGATTACACCACCCTCCCAAGTTCCAACACAAGGCAGGCTGTTTCAACTGTAACTTAATCAACCCCAACACACACACACACACACACACACACACACACACAACTTACCCTGCTCATAGAATCAAAGCACTTCCTGACCAAAGACTCCACATCATTAGGTCTATCTTGGACATTTATCCAGTCTAATAAAGAAACATTAAAAAAGGGCAGATCACTGTCTTTAGCATCTACTGAAGCTTCCTCTTGCTGGACAGTACTTTGACAGGATTCCCTAAGTTCTTTGCCACGTTCAGCATCGGTGAGTTCTGGAGCTACATGCTCCACTGACTTGTGAAATGAGGTTAACAAGGATGTGTTAGTTGTTCTAGGCATATCAGGAGAGAGCACCAGTTCAGTGGATCTTTTCATGTCAGTTTTCTCTGAGCCTTCATGTTCATTTAAAGAATTCAGTCTTCCCAAACATTCCCTGTAACTATGTCTGGTTAGGCACTCCAACAGTGGAATCTTGGCCATTACTGAAACCGCAGTTCCTAAACTTAAAATACAAAACATGAGTCAGTAAAACGAGTGTACTCTAATATCATCCAATGAAATCACACTGTACTTCAAAACACCAGCCTTACCAACTGCTCCATGTATTACTCACATATAAGCTCATTTATTAGCCAGCTAAAAGTACAGCTTAGTAGAGGTGACCATTAACAGTAAAATATCAATTGATACATAAATTAGTTAGATTATACTAAATAAGTACGCATTAAATCAAACACTTCTCAAATAAAACCTCTTATTAAAAATAAAAAATATTAAAGTTTATGAAGAGTGACCATAGCAGTTGCTCATAGTCTAAAACTGCCTTTAACACAATCAAATATATTTTACGTATTGAAAGCATAGAATAAGACTGACAGTTTTGGCCTTAGGAAAGCTCTTATACTCACCATATAAGGGGAATGGACTGAAAGAGATAAGCAGTTAAAGGATACTGGGGAAAACACTAAATCTTTCATATTTAATAAAACTGTATATAAAAAGATTTAGGTCCTTAAAGAAAGCTGGTGTGCTTAAGAGGACTCCCTCCAAAACAGGTACTTGGAAAGGTTATTGTAATAAACATTTTGCCATAATCCCAGCACTTGGATCCTGCCAAGAGAGGCAGGGAGATTTCTGTGAGTTCGAGGCCACCCTGTTCTACAAAGTGAGTCCAGGACAGCCAAGGCTACACAGAGAAACCCTGTCTTGAAGAAAACAACAACAAAAACAAACAAACAAAAAATGATCCTTTTGATACTGATTATTTATTTTCTTTTCTACCAATATTTCTTCCAAATTCAACTAAGACCAAAACTTGTCTTGTCTTAACAGTCAATCTATAATACTGAGAAAACTGAAAGAAGGAATCATGTGGGCTGAGATTCAGCTTGTGCCCTGAGATGCAACTTAAGAGTAAAAATGCTTGTCTAACGCAGGAAAGGACTTGGGTTAGTCCCCATCATCACTTAAAGAAAAACAAACCCAAAAACCTGAATACAAAATCTGTAGAGTATATATACTAGCAAATATTCACAATTGCTATTCTAATGTTGAGTTATTACTCACTTGCATAGTAAGTACAGATTATAGTCCTTTCCTTCCAAAACTCAATGGTACTTATGTAAAGAACTTATACTAGGATGGGGAAATTTTACAAGAAAGAAATTTTTCCATGTCTTCTGGCCTTTTCATTTATATGAGATGTAAGTAAGTTCCAGTCTTCCCCCCTCTGCCCCCCCGCCCCCGACCTCTAATATATACTTTCTCTTAAAAAAACCAGGAAAAGATTCTTTAATGATTACTCCAAGCCTTTTACACTTTAAGTAACTCAAAAAGAAAAAAAGGGGGGGAGGGGAGTGGAGTCAAGATACAACAAAAAGCACAATTTAGAGCCAGGCATGGCATCGAATGCCTTCAATCCCAGCACTTGGGAGGCAGAAGCAGGTGGATTTCTGTGAATTAGAGATTACCATGATCTACATAGTGTAATCTATGTAGTGAGTTCAAGAACAGTCAGTGCTACATAGAAAGATCCAGTATCAAAAAAGGAAAAAAATAGCAAAAACAAAAACCCCACAGCTTAAGTAAAGCATGATTCTAAAAATGGGCCAGTGAGATGACTGAGTAGGTAACAGGAACAGTCTGGATCCCACAGTGGGAGGAGAAAAGCAACACCCAAACTTTGTCCTACATGAGAACCATGAAACATCCATGCCTGTACTTATATACAAAATAGTAGTAGTAGTAATAATAATAATGCTAACGAGGCTCTCAGAATAATCATTATTTAAATAAAGATATGGTGTTTAAGGAATAAGTATCTACTGACAAAACAAACAAAACAAAATACCGTTAAAGACATTTTAAACATCCACTTAATGATAAACATACTGAGTGAGTTTTAACTTGATGTCTTCTATGGATTGCAGATAATCTGAATAAATACTTTCAAACTTGAAAAGAAGTTTTTGGTATGAATTTGAGCAGTCCTCCAGATTGGCCATGATTGCAGCCCAGCCTTGGTGCTGAAGATGTTCATCATGGACAAGGCCTTCACAGAAAGAGCAAAGCTTCTTGGCAACTTCATACATTTCCTGTTTGAAATGGAAAAGTATCTAAGGGAGCAGCATCTGTGTATACATATATACATATAAACATTCTCAAAAAACATTTTTGCAAAACATAAACGACTGAAAATCCATTCATTATCAAAATCTCCACTAGCCAGCACAGTGGCGCATACCTGTAATCCCACAGCTAAGGGAGGCAGAAGCAGGAGAATTTTGTAAGTTCAAGGCCAGCCTGATCTATAAAGTAGCAAAGGCTACACAAAAAAACTGTCTTGAAATAACGACCCTCAAAAAATCTAGACTAATAAAACACATCTTGAAATTTTAATGGGAGTCCTCAAAATATATCATTTTTTTATGTGTGTGTGGAGGGGTGTACGTGTGAAAAGAGTATGAGTGAGTGAGTGTGTGTGTGTGTGTGTGTGTGTGTGTGTTTTACACGTGAAAGAGTGAGCATTGAAGCCTGAAAAGGGTGTTCTATCACTGTCCTCTTTATCCTTCTGACACAAAGTCTGAGCCTGCAGCTGGGCGCGTCCAGCAAGCACTAGTGATACTTCTGTCTACTGACTCCCGATCACTGGCATTAACACACACTATTATTCCCAGCTTTTTGTATAGTTACTGGAGACTCAACTCTTCATGCTTGACCAGCAAGTGTTCTTACCAAATGACCCACTCTGCAGCCCTAGGAGTCAAATGGTTTTTAAGAACAGATGATTAGAATTCAGTTATAAAGAAAGAAGTATTAAGTGCAAACTGATTTTAAAAAAAAATGTAAGAGATTTTGGAGTAAGAGCCAGTTCCTGTTACAAAAATTCTGTACCTGCAGAAAATAAATAACACCATTCTGTCTTAACCACTAAAACAAACAAAAAGGAAAAAAGTGAAGATTTTCAGAAGCTCAGACCACTTACTTATGAAGGTACAAAGAGAACATGGACATGAACTACGAAAAATTCCAAAGGATGGAAAATAACAAAGCGGCAAAGAACAGAAAACATAAAATAGATATACTTAGCAACAAATACTCTAGAGGAAAAAAGAAGAGGGCTACATGCCTAAAGACTCATAAAATAATACAAAAAAGGAATCAGATTTTACTGTGCACCAGCATAATGGTGCATACTTGTAATGCTAGCACTGGAGTGGCAGGAGTGTGAGAAACCCAGGCAGACAGACATACATTGGTGTGTGTCAGGGTGAGAGAAAGAGAGAGCAAGCATTTAATATTATAAAACAAACATAGCAGTGTATACTACATGTATACATTAAAATGTCAGTGGAGGAGTGTGCCAGAAGACCGACCCTCCCCCCAAAAAATGTACAATACAGGTTTACAAGCGCTCTTGGTTGTCTATCAGTATTTGTGGTAGGGCCTTAGGACCCTCCTGCTGAAGACAGCACACACATGCATCACAGGAAATGAGGAAAAGCTGGTACTGATCAGGAAGCGTCTTCCCTGCTGACTAGCTCTCATAGTTGATGTTTAAGCAGCTGGTATTGGGGATTGGGGGTCAATCAACATTCTCCCCCAGCGGCAATCTCTGTGAACTGCAATGGCTAAGAATGAGGATCTTATAAGATATGCAAAATATTTCTGGGGTGATCACCCACTTCCTGATTTAAGGCTAGGTTCACAGGAGGACACACATGCATGCCAGGTATTATAAATCTGGTGGATAATCCCTGGTGGGAAGCTCACAGAACCTAGAGGTGAACTTATTAATATTGTGCAAAATGCATAAGGTATGTATCAGTCATCAACAGGCTCAGGGATCACCCATGACATCTGCTCACCCTTAGCTGAGTCAATTTATATGTATAATGAAAACTAGAAATGATAGAATACAAAGAATATTCAGAAAATAGCCAGGTGGTGGTGCATGCCTTTAATCCCAGCACTTGGTCTATACAGAGTTCCGGGACAGCCAGGGCTAAACAGAGAAACCCTGTCTCATGAAATGTGCGCACGCGCAGCAGCAACAACAACTATTTAGAAAATAACGAAAGCCATAGGGCAAAAGAAATTTACCTCAGTGCTACAAGAAAACAGCTGACCAATTTCCTTTAAGAAAGGTAAGTTACCTAAGCAGCTGAGGTATTTAAAATTATCTCTTTAAAAACTTTAAAAGCAGTGGGCGTGGTGACGCACGCCTTTAATCCCAAGCACTAGGCAGAGTCAGGCTGATTGTTTTGAGTTCAAGGCTAGCCTGGTCTACAAAGTGAGTCCTGGACAACCACAGCCATACAGGGAAACCCTATATCAAACGAACAAAACTTTAAAAGCAATTAAAATTTTTCCTCCTAGTGCTGCCGGGGAATGAGCCCCTTCCTTATCCTTTCTGCGTTCCGGCTGGCTCAGCAAGCAGGCATGGTCTCCACATGCAGAACGACGCCGGCGAGTTCGTGGACCTGTACATGCCGCGGAAATGCTCTGCAAGCAACCGCATCATTGGTGCCAAGGACCATGCGTCCATCCAGATGAATGTGGCCGAGGTTGACAGGGTTACAGGCCGGTTTAATGGCCAGTTTAAAACCTATGCTATCTTAGGGGGCCATTTGCAGGATGGGTGACTGAGATGATTCCACTCTCCGTCAGGCTAAAGCTGATGGAATTGTCTCCAAGAACTTTTGATCAGAAGAGATTGGGAATATTTGTCGTAAATGAGAAAGTTTTTTAAAAAAAATTTTTTTCCTCCTACCTAAAGTACACAAGGCTCTAAAAAACAAGGCAGTTTCCAAACAGCCTATAAAAAAATAAGAGTAGTAATGACTGGTGTTTTCATTCATTTGGATCTCAATTCCAGCGTTCCTTGCTCTCTCTCATTTCAACTACTTTTTAATATTTTTTAAATTACAATAAAGAAATTACATCAGCTCACACTCAATATAATCCATCCATCCTTCTTTTTCTTTCTTTTTGTTGTTTGTTAGAGACAGGGTTTCTCTCTTCGTAGCCATGGGTCTACTGGACCTCGCTCTGTATACCAGGCTGGCCTTGGACTCACCGAAATCCGCTAGTCTCTTACCTTCAAAGTAAATGGATTAAAAGCACGTGCTACCTCCGCCACCACCATGAAGTTCACAATATGATCCTTAAAGCATGGCTATAATCCTACTTTTTTTTTTTTTTTGTATACTTGTTTTTCATGCTTTTGTTGATTTACATTTTATTACTGATCCCCCTACTCAGCTAAAAATATATTAAATATTTTGTATTATATTTTCTTAGGAGACCATGAAGGTTTATGCAAGAAGATGATGCCACCTGACCTCAGCCTGACTCAAGAACTACCAAGTCTTTTATCATGATGGTGACAACAGCAACAAAAAGGACTCAGCAATCCTGGGTTAAGTCACTTCGTACTACCAGCCAATGAAAAAACCAGAATGCTTGTGCACAAGAAGAAAAACATCTGGAAAGTCCATGACTAATAATATATGGACAGATATCAAAAGGTTAGCCCACTCTAAGAAAGTCAAATAAAAGCCTGCTGCTCACTATTAGACTGAACAGCAGCTTCCTCAGCATCCTCTCCCTTCTGCTTCCAGTACACCAGTATGCCACTTTGACTGTAATGCACAAATTGTTCTCACCTGCTTCCCTGCTACAAGAACCTTCTGTCCAATATTATACAGCACATCAAACAGTTTACTAGCCAACTCAAAATAGTTGCTCTTTTAAACAGAATATAAACTGTGTTACTTAACAAGGTCTAAGAAATATTTTCTTATCTAAAGTAAACACAACAGCTTCACAGTTTGGAGTCGATGGCACTACAGTCAAGTATAAGAGAAAACCATGCATGATGCATCCCTGTAATTCTAGGACTGGGAAGGCTAAACAGGAAGATTCAAAGATTGAGGATATTAGGAGTTACACAGAAACATCCTACCTAAGAACAAGAAGAATTATAAGAAAGCAGGAAACCCCAGTAATTAGCCACAATATATGGGAATTGTAAGTAATGGTTAAGTTGTATAGCCTGGAAGGAATTTTGGTACCTACTCTGAGAACTAGAAGTGAGTAAGGAAAAAGAATTGCTGCTGAAATCATCTGGGTTCTATTGTCTATTTTAACACGGGTATCTATTTGACTAAAGAATGTTCAAAAGTAATTATCGGAATATCTCCATCTGGGGGAGATGCTGTCCAAGTATTTTTGTTATTGGTTTTTGTTTGTTTTTTTCAGACAGGGTTTCTCTGTAGTAGCCTTCGCTATCCTGGACTAGCTTTGTAGATCGGGCTCACCTCCGTCTGCTGGGATTAAAGGCATGTGCCACCATGTCCAGTTAGACCAATCTATGTTTAAAACAACCTTCTCACACTATCTAGTAATTCAGAAGACTAAGATTTTAAAAACTTGATATGTCAACCATAAGATGAATAAATATTTTTAAATTTAATTATGTATTTGTGTGTACACCAGGTAAGTACAGGTCCCTGTGGAAGTTAGAGGTATCAGATGCCCCACAGCTGGGTTTCAGGCACCCGAAATGGGTCCTGGGGTCCAAACTCAGCTCCTCTTGAAAAACAATGCATGCTCCTAAACATCTAACTACCTAACTTTAGCCTCAACCCTCAACCGTACACTTAAGTAGAAGCCTGTCGTTAAGAAGAGGCCTGTGAGACAGCTATCAGGTAAAGGTGCTCACCCAAGTAGCTGGGTTAATCCAAGGAACTATATGATGGAGATAACCTACTGCCATGAGATGTTCTTTGACCTCTATGATTTTCACATGTGTGCATGTGCACACAGGTGCACACATGATAAAATACAACATAAAAATAATAAAATACCTGTAAGAAGAGAAGAAAGTTGAGTGTTTTTCATGTACCTATGTGACTTTGACTTCCTTGCTAGCTAGACTTGAATGCTTCTTAGAAGCAATTAGTTAAAAGAATTGTTTATATCATACCACTGCAAGTTGTGTCCTTGAAGCAACAGTGTGAAAAACTGCAGGCATCATAAGAGACTCTTCGACTTTTATTTCCATGTCATTTTCTGTTGAAAAGGTAGTTTTAGGAATAGCAGGTGCACGGTCACATAAGATCATTTCTTTATTAAAAAGAAAAATCGGATTTGTGTCCTGTATCAAAAGATGTGAAAATGATAGAAATATAAATGTTGTAAATCATGAAGTTGCATACCGCCCTTAATACAAATACAGAGTTCTTGCCCCCCGTATGCTAAGGAGGCAGAATATGCAGTGCAGGAACTTTGACACCTACCGTCCCAGCACTGTAAGTACACACTCTTCGATCTGCAGCCATGCATTCTCCGCCGTTGACCACTAACACCTGGTGCTGAATAGCAATCTTGTATTTGCTCTGAATGGCATGCTTAAGGTCAGCCACACTTAAAAAAACAAAATCCAGTTATTTACATATGTCTCGTGCCTTTATAAAAGCAGTTCATGAAACAACACACATACCAGAAATAGGACTGCTGAATTTCTTTGTGATCTTAAGTTTCCTATTTTTCAAATTACATAGTACAATCAACTGGCTGACTGTGAAACAGATGCCTATTCTGTCACATCTAAAAGTGAGCCAATAAAATACAAGCAGTACAGTCAATTACTTTCCTGATTTTTGCCTAATAGCAAAAGGTATAAAAAAAACATACATGTATGTTTAAGCTCGCATCTAATTTGGTAGACTGCCTCAGAACCTAGGATTTGTATTAAGACTTTCAAAATATGTTATAGAAAGTATATTAAATCTAAACCATGTGGGGAAAGTCTTCCTCTCCTGCCTTAAAAACAAAACAAAAAACAAGGGCTAGAGAGATGGCTCAGCAGTTAAGAGCACTGACTGCTTTTCCAGAGGTCCTGAGTTCAATTCCCAGCAACCATATGGTGTCTCACAACCATCTATAATGTGATCTGATGGCCTCTTCCATCCTGCAGATGTACATCCAGGCAGAGCACTGTATATATAATAATAAATAAGTAAATCTTTAAAAAAACAAAACAAAACAAAAAAACAAAAACAAAAACAATTCCTAGCCACATTTGTAATCCCAGAAGGAACCTGGCAGGTAAAACTGCATCAAAATTACCAAAAACAAAGTGATGCATTTTGCTGCCATGAAATTACCTTTTTTTAAAAAAATTGTGAATAATATAGTCGCGCAAAAATCACAAACAACAATTCAGAATTTAATTTTAGCATCTCAGAATGATAAGTTATATGTGATGAGTAGCGAAATGATACTTAAGATTTGGGGTTTGCGCCGGGCGGTGGTGGCGCATGCCTTTAATCCAACACTCAGAGGCAGAGGCAGGTGGATCACTGTGAGTGTGAGGCCAGCCTGGTCTACAAAGTAAGTCCAGGACAGCCATGTCTACACAGAGAAACCCCGTCTTGAAACACGAAAAAAAGAAAAAAGAAAAGAAAAAAAAAAAGATTTGGGGTTTGCTATTTGGCTGTTTGTTTGTATTGAGACAGACCATCTCTGGGACTCACATATCCACCAAGGTGAGTGTTGGGAAAAAAAGTGTGGTCACCATTCCCAGCTGGCTATTTTTTTCATTCATTATGGATTATTTTTAAAAATAGATTTATTGGGGCTGGAGAGATGGCTCAGCAGTTAAGAGTACAGTCTGTTCTTTCAGAGGCCCTGAAGTTCAATCCCTGGCGACCACATGGTGGCTCACAGACATCTATAATGTGATCTGATGCCCTCTTTGGGCAGAGTTCTCATACATAAAATAATAAATAAACCTTAAAAACACTCATTTATTGGTTTTCATTAGTTTTATATGTATTGTGCACAACATATGTGCCAGGTACCTGCAGAGTCAGAAGAGGGCCCTAGATCCCTTGGAGCTTGAGATACGGATAGTTGTGAGCTGCTATATGGGTGCTGGGACTCAAACTCTGTTCTCTTCAAGACCAACAAGTGCTCAGCCAACTCTCTAGCCCCAAGTTGTTTTAGAAGTAGAGTTTTTAATGCTTGTGTGTGCATGCATGTGTGTGGGTACATATGTGCATGCACAGAAGGTTATATGAAAGTTTCCTGCAGGAAGTGTTATCCTTGGGAATGTAATTTACCACCTTGAAGACAGCATCTCTCGTTGTCTTAATTTCATCAAATTAGGCTGGACTGTCTAACCAGTTAGTTCCAGGGATCTTGCCAAACTTCAGTTACAAGAGCACACCATGACAACTGTCATTCCTGTGTGGGCTCTGGGCATTAAACTTAGGTTGTGTTTGCAAGGAAAGTGTTCTTACTGACTATGCCATTCCTACGACAGTGGAATGTTTTCTTAAAATAAGGTAATTTTTTTTATTAAGTCAAAATGCAAAACCAGAGGAAAAGTGAAATACAACTCACGTTTGCACAGTTAGCTCAGTGTCAAATGTCAGCGTGGTTCCAGTGTTAACCAGAAACACATATAACTTCATGATGATCTTTCTGAAATCTGTGAGCTGTACCTCACTCTCTGATGCAGTTCCTAAGCAGAAAAACAAAGGAAATAATTCAGGAATGAGTTCAAATACCTTCATCCCTGTGACAGAACAGTGTTACTATACAACAAAAATAAAGTGTGTGTTGATCTTAAAATAACTGAATTTGACAATGCAGCCAGCTCATGTTTTGTTTTATTTTAAATGAGACCAGTGAAAAGCCTAACGGTTCCATACTGGACAGTTAGCTTATTTACAGAAGATCGAGGACCACCACTAGAAAAATGTGCATAATTTTTCTTGTTTTCTACATTTTAAATTAAAGAGGGGTCTGGAGTTGAAGTTCAACAGAATAATTGATCTGCATGTGAAAGGCTCTAGGGTGGGGGTGGGGTGGGGGTTACATATTATAATCCTAGCACTGAGCAGGCTGAGGCAGGAAGATCGCTTAGAGTCCAAAGCCAGTCTGGGCTACATATTAATCCAGGCCAGCCTACGAAGCAGTGATTTTGACCCCAAAACAAATAAAAACCTAATCCCCAAGGGCACTGCTCCTCCTCCTCCTTCCTATTATTTGAGGAAGTCAACAAAAAATACAATTAGCTGTTATTAGGCTGGGAAGGTAAAAGCACTTGCTGCTCAAGCAGGGGGATGAATTCAGATCCAAACCAGCCATATAAACAGCAGGGCAGGCCATGGGAAAGCGGGAAACCCAAATACTGTGAAATGAAGAAACAGGAAGTTCACTGGGTTTGCAGAATGACAGCCTAGCCCCAGGTTTAGGGACAGTTCTTATCTCAAGGGAACGGGTAAAAGAGTATGTAATAGAGCAAGGCAACTAACATTCTCCTCTGGCCCCCATGCCTGGATACAGGACCACACATGCACACCATACAGTGTGTGTGCACACACCCAAAAACAGAACGGCCATTATTTTCAAGTCAAAGAAATTTATCCCGCCCTTAATAACTTCTACTTGCTTACTGCTTAATCTGTATTCAACCTCCATAATGAACTAGACTCCCAGACTGGAACCATTTTTCAGTCTCTCCTTTCCCACCCCTAAAAGCCAGCAGCCAGGAGCTGGACAGGTGGATCAGTAGTTATAAAACCTACGTTCAATTCCAGTGCGTACATGTGACTCACAACTAACTGGTTTAATTCCAGAAGATTGAATACTCTCTGCTGACTCCTGAAAACACCGGGGACAGATATATATGCAAACACTTAGACACAGAAAATAAAAATAAACACATCCTTAATAGCAAAAACAAAAGATGACCCTTTACAACTAACTATAAACTAGGGATCTCAAAATAAGAATATTTAAAGCTGCTCTGCCATTAACTTGTTCAGTTCAAAAAGTCATTTATGAAAATTTTATAATAAAATATGGAGACTGGACTTTAAGAGTTTCGTTATTTTGCCGGGCGGTGGTGGTGCATGCCTTTAATCCCAGCACTTGGGAGGCAGACGCAGGTGGATGGCTATGAGTTCGAGGCCAGCCTGGTCCAAAGCAAGTCCTGAAAAGCCAAGGCTACACAAAGAAACTCTGTCTACAAATTTTTTTCATTATTTTAATTTCTTAACAAGTAGGAGGTAGAAATCCTATAGACAAATGAAAGTGATAAAACTAACCTCTCAGACTAGGTACCCTTATTTCCTTCCCTTCTAAGTCATTTAAAAAAAAAAAAAAAAGCCAAATAAAGGTTTTGAAACTGTGCTATCAGTGAATCAAAAACACAGATATGAAGGTTAAGTATGACTTACCAACAGGTACTATGAAGATCACTACTACTTTTCTTAAAAGAGTACAAGTGTCTTATATGTGCTTGCTTGATGTTGGCAACTGAGTGGCATTACTGGTGAAACTCAGAAAACTGGAAAAAAAAAATTTAAAAGTCACTATAGAGAAATAATCTGGTGTCAAAACAATATAAAGTTAATTGTTCTGTCTTTTAAAAACTGTCATCTATAAGCCAGGCGATGATGTGCATGCCTTTAATCCCAGCACTCAGAAGGCAGAGGCAGGTGGATTTTGAGTTCGAGGCCAGCCTGGTCTACAGAGAGAAAGCCTGTCTCGAAAAACCAACCAAGCAACCAAATAAAACCAAAACCAAAAAAACTCATCACCTATAGTAATGGTTCTCTATTATTCTCTTAGTTTTATATAGTGCTATGTATACTACAGTACTCTATTATAATTCTCTACACAGTACCTTTTCCGGTCTGCATATTTACTGAGCTGACAATACGATGCAGACTTACAATGTTCCTAAAGACAAAATTATGATGCTCCTATAATGCATTAAAGACAACTGACACCAAATGAACTTCCACAACTGATTTTTATGCAGCCATCTTTCACATCTCAAAATGTAATGACCAGACATGTATAGTGACTAGAAGAGGGAGGACCAGGAGTTGCTCAAGATCATCTTGGGCTACACTAAAGACAGAGTTAGAGTAACAACGGTAAAATAAAGACAAGCCCAGGCTGCAGGGTCAGGCATAACATTTTTAAGTCTTTTAAGATGACTTTTCACTTGTGTGTGTGTATGTATGTGTATGTACTTGTGCACACGCATGCAGGGACCTACCACAGTCCAAGGCACTAGATCTCACTGGAGCTATAGCTGCAGGAAGGCAGCTGTGAGCCGCACAGAATAGGTGCTGGGAAAACCAACCGCGCCAGAGTACTACATACTCCTGATGGGTGATCATCTCTCTGTGCAGTCTCATTACTTTAGAAACTTAAACATATTATTTAACCATTTCAGCACCTAGAGTTGGCTAAATGGCTTGAGTTACATAAGGTCACATGCTGCCAAGCCTGAAGGTAGATGGTGTTAAATACTCCCTCAAATTGTCCTGTGACCTCCCACACATGAACCGTGGCAATGCACATACCCATATACGCAAAATAAATAAGAGTAAGAAATTTTTTTAAGTGCCCTATAGCTCAATGAATTGAATTTTGACAACTACATGATTCCAAACAGACATTTTCCCCAGCTGATCATCCTACAAAATACAAGCCCTAGATATAATAATATATTTGTTGCTTCAAATAAACATATTTATAGTAATTTCTTACTCAGCAGAAGTAATTAATGCAGTACAACCATGTCACAGGCATGTTATGAGAATAGGAAAGAAAAAAATTAATGTAAAAGCAGTGTGAGGCAAATAATAACACAGGTCTCCAGTGTCTGGGTGGGAGTGTCAGGACTCCCTGTGTAGAACAGAATATGGACAAGTCCTGTGGCTGCAGATATTGTGCTGCTGACTACCAACTCTCAAACCCAGCCCAAGTTTTGAATCATCTATAAAAGTCCTTTTGAAGCTCAACATGTCCAAGTATCTCATAATACACATATCTTCAATCACTTCATTAGTTATGCTTTATATTCATAGACATTACAATATTGTTGTTGTTGTTTTACCTCTATTGAAAAGGGAGCTTTCTTTTCTTTTTGTTTGTTTGTTTTGTTTGTTTTGTTTTGAGACAGGGTTTCTCTGTTTAACCTTGGCTGTCTTGGAACTCACTCTGTAGACCAGGCTGGCCTGGAACTCAGAGATACACCTGCCTCTGCCTCCCAAGTGCTGTGATTAAAGGCATGAGCCACCACGCCTGGCATAAAAGGGAGCTTTTCAAAGCAAAGATTTGAACTTGGCTCAGCCCAGCATAAACATGTTACTACATATCCAACTATTGCAGACAGAGCAAAGCTACAAAGGCTGAACCAGTCTTAGAATACTTTGGACTTGTAACAGTTGGGCCTGGGAAAGACTTTGGGGATGTTTGGAGTTGGATTAACGCATTCTGCATTATGATACAGCCATGAGCACATGGGGCCAGAGAGTAGAATGTGGTAGCATCTAAATAAGCAATGGCCCGCAGGTTCACATATCTGAACAATTGGCCCCTGATTGGTAGTATTATTTGGGGAGGTTACAGAGCTTTTAGTAGGTGGAGACATGCTAGAGGAACTCCATCACTGCAAGAGAACTTTAAGAATTTATAAGTCTGCTCCACTTCCAGGTTGCTCTTGCAAATATCATCTCAGCTCCTTGCTCTTGCATGCCTCACCACCATAATAGACTCTTAGCCCTCTGGAACTATAAGCCAAAATAAACGCTTTCATCTATGCAGGCCTTTAATCCCAGCACTCAGGGATGCAGAGGCAGGCAGATCTTGATGAGTTCAAGGCCAGTCTGGTCTACAAAATCCAGCACAGCCAAGACTACACAGAGAAAGCCTGTCTTGAAAATACAAACAAGATTCTGTAGCATCAAGAAGTCCAACATGCGGGGTGTGGCGGCGCACGCCTTTAATCCCAACACTTGGGAGGATCACTGTGAGTTTGAGGCCAGCCTGGTCTACAAAAGTGAGTCCAGGATAGCCAAGACTGTTACATAGAGAAACCATGTCTCGAAAAACCTTAAAAAATAAAAATAAAAAAGAAGCCCACCGTGGGCTGGAGAGATGGCTCAGAGGTTAAGAGCACTGACTGCTCTTCCAGAGGTCCTGAGTTCAATTCCCAGCAAGCACATGGTGGCTCACAACCATCTATGAGACGCCCTCTTCTGGTGGACAAGCACATATGCAGGCAGAACTTTGTATACATAATAGTTTTAAAAAATAAATTAAAAAAAAAAAGTCCATCATGGATCTTAGGACCACTTCCCCTTCGTTTAACCATTTTTCATAGTGTCACAAACGCTTCATAGTCAACAGTAAAATACTAATACCTAACAAAGTATTCCTCTTTGAGACTATACTGTATGTTTACTTATTAGCACTCAGGATTTCATCTCTCAGCATATACTCACTTGTTGTATTTAGGATTACTTCAAAATACTAATTTCTTAAGTAAAACTGCTATATCAAAACACTCAATTTTTGTTGGTTGGTTTGATGTTGACAAATAGCATATTATGCAGCTCAAACAAGCCCTAAACTTGGCTCAAACTCCAAGTGCTAGGATTACAGGGACATACTACTATTCCTGACTCCAAACACTAAGTATTTCACAGCTACTAGATTATGTTGCTTTTACCAATCCATACCCCTCAGGCAGTATGTCCCATTTACAACATTACCATAGCTTGCCAATAATAATTTACTTCTTTATATTTACATGTCATCTTTGAGTGCCAAAAATGTTTTAACTTATTCACAGATTCCCTACTGTGGTGGTCTCAATAGGTATGACCCCATAGACTCATGTGTTTAAATGCTTGGCCCACAGGTAATGGCACTATTGGGAGATATGGCCTTGTTGGAGGGGGTGTGGTCTTATGGGAGAAAGTGTGCCACTGTGCAGGGTAGGTATTGAGGTTTCCTACACACCCAGAGTGGCAGACAGTCTCCTTCTGCT
This sequence comes from Acomys russatus, assembly GCF_903995435.1. Classification (NCBI taxonomy): domain Eukaryota; kingdom Metazoa; phylum Chordata; class Mammalia; order Rodentia; family Muridae; genus Acomys; species Acomys russatus. Next base: position 26,179,459 of record NC_067138.1, read on the forward strand.
ACCTGCTGATTAAGATGTAGAACTCTTGGCTACCCCAGCAACATTATCTGCCTGCAAGCTGCCATGCTTCCTGCCATAATAGACTAACCCTCTGAACTGTAAGCCAGCCCCAATTAAATGTTTTCCTTTATAAGATTTGCCTTTGTCATGGTGTCTCTTCGCAGCAATAAAACATCTCCTAAACATATCAGGCACTGTATTAAATAGAGAGCAACAATGCAATGACCAAGACACACATGGCATCTAAACTACTATAAGCTTCAATTACTAGAAAAGAAAAAAACATAAACTCCACTGTATAGGGCCATCTTAATTAAAGATTAGGCAAGGCTACAGAAACACACACACTTCATAATTTGTACAAATAGGTGTCAGGCATTTGTTATTTAGCTCAATCCAAAAAGCCTCCAAAGATATATTGAGAAGCAACCCCTGACCTACTCAGAGCCCAAACTTTCATCCATTGTTTGTTTTTGTTGTTGTTTAAGATAGGGTTTCTCTGTAGACTTGCCTAGCCTTGAACTCACAGAGATCCACCGGCCTCTGCCGCCCAAGTACTGGGATTAAAGCACCTGGCTTCATCTATTATTTTATAGATGTAAGATTGTCGGCTTTGAGGAGGCTGATTGGGGATGGCTACTGTGAACTACAAGCTTGGCAGCTTTTCTAAGAAGCTCCCTCTTGAATCTGCACCTCATTCTCTACATGCTAATTAACTGCAGCTAACAAAGTCCTGCCCAAGAACAACATAGAAACCAAGCCCCATAATAAGGCTCCACCCGTATTTGTGGTCTAAAATCGTCAGTGGGTGTATTTTTGCCACAAATGCTTTATTTATCCACACATTCACGAATATGGTACATAAGGTTAGCAATCACTGCTCTCACCAAGAGACTGTTAAGATCATTGTGCTAAATAGCTTTATATACATTGCCTCATTTATCACTAACATGTAAGACAGTGTTATTGTTGTTTCTATTTGCAAATGAATATTCAGAAGTTACTGGCCTTAAGAGTTAAAAATAAGCAAATAAAAATTCCAGGTCTAAGAAAGTTGGCACTCACATACTCGCAATTCCAACACTGCAAGATCCTATGTTCAATATCTAGTACTATTTTAAATTTTTCTTTCAGAGGAAGGAAAACATGTTAACACATAAAAGCAAGGCAGCAAAAACAGCTTTACACACCCACTGTAGTGAAGAACCAACCTCATTAGAAAAGAGGTCTGATCGCTGGCCTCACCATCTATCAAATGATTGGGATTTCACACTTACTGGGCTTCAAATAACCAATGTTTTCTAAAGGAACTGATGACCTTCTGACACCAGGAAGAACTACAGACTGAAGATGACAGCCAGAGAGAATCTCAGTCTGGATCCTTTCCAGATTCTCTAATCACTGCTTACCCTCCGTTGTTTGTTTTGTTTTTGATGTTGTTTTGTTTTGTTTTGGGGCAGGCAAGAAAGAATCTCAGGGCAGCAAGTAAATCTCAGCAGCTGCTTAGAAGAGGAAGGAAAAGAAAAAAGCCATGCCATTTAAGGTAAGGGAGGGTGGAGGCCATAACAAGAGTTGGAAGCTCTGGAAAAGTTAACTCCAAACTGCTAGGGAAAGCATGATTAAAACAGAAAGAAGAAAAGAAAAAGTATGGTTTTCTGAGTGATTCAGAAAAGTGGGCAGGCGGAACTTCTGAAGCTGCAGCGCCACAGCTCTGTAGGCAACAGCTTGGTTTTAATCTGCATCCTTTATTATAGCAAAAGTTGCGATTAGGTATAGTGTTTTCCTACGTGGTGGTGTTTATCAGGAGTTGGGAGTTTTGTCTATTGACCTAAAGCAAGGAAGGGCCTGAGAATAACCATGCTTTCGGTCAGTCTCCAGGGTAAAAGAAGTATTCAGAACATTTTCTAACTCTAGAGTTGGGTAAACTCGCTGACCACTCAAATTGTGGTTTCTAAAAGGGCTATTAAAGTGGCTGAATTTAAAAGTCTAAATCATGAACACCAAAGAACCTCCTTATGGAGATGGCTTCAAATGTAGCAAAGAGGACACTGGGCAAAATGTCCTCGTTTCTACCACAGACAGAATTCTGCCTTAAAAAGGGCAAGCTTGGATGCAGGCAGATGCCAAACTCTGCCAAGACAGGGTAAGCAAGTAGTTCCTGCCTCACAAATATGTCTGTCAGATATACTAGGCCAGAAAGCTGAAGAAGAGGCTCCAACATAATAGAGAGTTTTGGGAGACTATTCAAGTAGAAAACTCTCTCATCTTCTCACTTGGAAAGCTATTAACCTGCACTCTCGGCATATTCAGATAATCAAGTTTATTCCTTCTCAGGTTTCTGAAGGAGTTGAAGACCAGGTAGCTTAGTTTTACAATGAAGCTTAGTTGTTTAGGGGTTAAGATGTTTTTAGGTCTAGATAGATGTTTTAAGTTGATAATGACAAGATACGATGGAGATTGATTTACAGTCTGAATTTTAGATGCACCAGGATGGGAAAGATGTTTTCTGCAAGGCTGTCAAATAGCCAAAACACTAAGAATGTAACATTTATATAATTCCTGATTGTGTCATGGCTTTTCTTGCTATGGGCAGTTTATTGTATATGTTTAGTAGTGTAAATGTGTATGTAAAAAATATAATTAAAAAAAAAAAAGTAATTGGAAAAAATTCTTCATTTTCTTCTTTGAAATATCACGCCTGTGAAACCTCTTAAAGACCCCCCCCAAAAGTCTAAATCACATGTCCCAATCACATTTGCTTAGAACATCTTAATGTGCCATGGGCCAAGAAAAACGATTGAGGCCATCCCATAAAGGCAAAGAAACCATTATAATGGCTTTCATTAGTACAGTTTAATCATCAAAAAAATTAATATTACAAGAAACTGAATAACCTCAAAGCCATAAAAAGCCATGTGTCTATAATAATACCTTTAAAAACAAAACCTGGTGCACCCCTCCATCCCCAACTAGTGAGGTAGATAACGAGGGTAAAAAGCACCTGCCACTGAGCTTAGCAACCTGAGGTCAACCCCTAGGACTCAAGTTGTGGAGAGAACTGACTCCACCAAGCTGTCCTCTGACTCCCACAGACATATGCTGTGTGTCCTCTGATCATACACAAAACAAATAAATGTAATTTTAAAATTAAAATAAATACAACGCCTCACTGAATGCATTTAAGAACTCATTATAAAAATTGGAGGAAGAAAAATTAAGCTCTTACCTTTCTTACATGAAATGCACTGCAAGATAACCCACTAGCTGATAACACACAGAAGACTTACACTGAAGAACACCAACAATGGTGCAGAGGAAATACAAGGATAGTCATTTTGCAATGAAGTAGCTGAGCTACACAGCAAAAGACCGTTTTTTTGTTTGTTGTTTTGTTTTGTTTTTCAAGACTAGGTTTCTCTGTGTTGCCTTGGCTGCCCTAGACTCACTTTGTAGACCAGGCTGGCCTTGAACTCACAGCCATCCATCTGCCTCGGCCTCCGAGTGCTGGGATTAAAGGCATGCACCTCCACGCCTAGCTTAAAAATATTTTATCATTAATAATAAACCTGGGGCGTCTCATTCTTTTCTGTAAATACTGAGGAAACATAAGATAGTTTTTAGTAGGCCTAACAATGCTGTTAAAGAACACAAGCAAAGCTAGGTGTGATCACGCTCACCTATAATCTCAGCACTAGCACTAGGAAGACCGAAGCAGGACTGTTGTAAATTCCAGGTCAGCCTAGGACAGGAATCTTGGTTTCTTGCCAACCCCCAATAAATAATAAATCATTGATGGGTAGAGAAAATATTGAGAAGGTAGATGTTTATAGAGAGAAAACTGCAAAAATGACAAATATCTCTTAAGAGTTGAGTTAGCAACAGAGTACGTTTCTGTTGAAACTGCTTTTGATGTTTATAATTCATGCTTATGGTGCTTATAATTGTTTTTTTATTTTGAGACAGGGTCCAACCTTGATTTTGTGACCTCTCCCTGTCCCCTAACCTGAGGAATGCTAGGATTACAGACATGTATCACTATGCCTGTTACCTCCCTGGTTATAATATGCCCTCAGGAGGCAAAGAAGCAACTGACTGATCTTTCAAATCCCTCTACCACTATTTCTACTATTTCTAACAGCAAAGTATTCTGACTTCCATCTATCATGTCAAAAGAAGTGCCAAAAAAGAAAAGGAAGGCAAATACTTAGCTAAAGCAAGATGAGAACGGACGGAAGTACTGAGGTGCAGTGTGGGTATATTAGGCATAGTCTTCTATGGCCGGGTTTTGTTTCATTTCTGGAAAAAGTAAAAAATAAAAGCCTGCAACATAAAAGCAAAGCTTACAAAAAGTTCTTAAGTTCCTGCTCCTATCTACAGGACAAAAATGATATAGGTAGAAGTTTCCATCAATAAATTACCCTTTTGTCTGTTTACTTGTTTTTTGATAGGGCCAAAGGAATGATTTATCTAAAAAAGCAAACCCGTGTTCTAAAAGCCTGCTGAAAAGAACTGGGTCTGCCATGATACTTACACAAACTCGCACAGTGTCTGTATATTAGGCACATATATTAAATATGTACTCCAAACACCCTGACGACCTCACCCACCCACCCTCGTTTTCATGATGGACAAAAACTAATTCTTTCCCACATTTATTGGCCACCTTTACTCGTGTGATATATGAACATTCTAAAAGCCTCCAAACAGCTTGGTGGTACATACTCTTAATCCCAACAGAGTCAGGTGGGTTTCTATGTGAGTTTGAGGACAGCCTGGTCTACAAAGTGAGTTCCAGGCTTAGCTAGGGCTACACAGCAATACATAGTAAACACATTTCAGTTCTTTAAGACTGAATTTATAGCCAGGTGTGTCCTGCACACCTTTAATCCCAGCAGATTGCTGTGAGTTCGAGGCCAGCCTGGTCTGCAAAGCATGTCTAGGACAGCCAAAACTACACAGAGAAACCCTGTCTCAAACAAAACAAACAAACAAACAAAAAGCTCAAGGAGAATCAACACGTTCTCAAATTATATGTGGACTGAGCATGCATCAGTTCTCAGAACACCATTTGTAGCCAATCCATGGACATAAGCAGAAATACAAATAATATCTAGTAATGCTTAATACAAAGGGATTATGAACTCCTTGTATCTAAGCCAGAGTATAAGCAATAAATATAATTTACTAAAAACAAAGGATAAACTGGACCAGGTCGTACATGCCTGTAATCCCTGCACTCAGGGAGGCAGAGGCAGGTGGAACTCTGTAAGTTCTACAAAGCGAGGCCAGGACAGCCAACGCTACACAGAGAAACCCTGTCTCAAACAAAACAAACTAAAAAACAAAAAACATTTGGTAATAATTGAAATAATAATCTCACCTTCCTATAAGCATATTATATATAAATCACACTTCCACTGTGCATCTGTGCATCAATACCTAAGCAATGTAAGAGGTATTTAAGACTTTCTTGTTTTCCGGTAGTATACAGCTTTCTAGTTTTAATTTTTTTTTTTTAAATCAGACACAAAGAATGAAAGGTTTATTTTGACTGATGGGTGCCTACCTACAAGGTAAAGTATGTATATCCTCAAGCAAGCTGTAGGGAAGCAGACAAAACTGGAACTACCTGATTGAAGGATGTACCATCTTTGGCTTTTAAAAAATGTGGGGGAGGCAAGCTCAGTGTCAGTAACCCTGAGGGGCTTACTTGGGAGCATAAGCACTCTGTCACTGACAGATCAAGATTGCTTCTGTCACAGACATTCTCTTCCATCACAGAGCCTCTTTCTAGGGCTGCCGTTTCCACAGACCACTTCTGGTGTTGGGCAACTTCTTTAATAGCCAATATATTCCCATACATGTACATTAAATAAGAAACTGTGCCGGGTGTGGTGGCGCACGCTTTTAATCCCAGCACTCAGGAAGCAGAGGCAGGTGGATCACTGTTGAGTTCGAGGCCAGCCTGGTCTACAAAGCAAGTTCAAGATAGCCAAGGCTACAAAGAGAAACCCTGTCTCGAAAAACCAAAACATCAAGTATCACTAGAGGTGGTTCAGCAGTTTATAGTGTGCTGGCTGCTCTTTAGAGGACCTACATTTGATTCCCAGCATCCACATTGAGGCTCTTAACAATCTGAAACCCCAGTTCTAGGAGATTAGATGTACGCACTCTCTCTCTGTCTCTCTCTCTTCCTGCCTCCAATGGCACTAGACAGGTGCACAGACAAAGTCTCGGCTTATTAGCAAGCTAGCCAGTTTTTCCAAATGTCTTTTTGCAAAAGACAAGAGGTACACAAATCACTCATCCAATGTTCTAAAAACTGCTATACAGTCAGACTATGCATAAAAATCAAGGTTCTTATGTAGTCACTCAATAAATAAAAAAAAAATTTCTTATTTGTAGCACCAACTTCCATATTCTTTTGTTTGTTTATTTTGAGACAGGATTTTGATTTGTTTTGCTTTTGTCTTTCGAGACAGAGTCTCTGTGTTAGTCTTGGCTGTCCTGGACTCGCTTTGTAGAACATGTTAACCTTGAACTCACAGCTATGCACCTGCCTCTGCCTCCCATGTGCTGGGATTAAAAGTGTGCACCATCACACCAGGCTGCATATTATCTTTTAAAACCTTATCTAAGAAAGTGACTATGGCTGGAAGCACCTTTAATCCCAGCAGCTGGAAGGCAATGCAGGTCAATCTTTGTGATGTCAGAGGCCACACAGAGAAACATTGCCTTGAAAAAACAAAAATATGAAATAAGTAAATAAAATGACTAAATACCAAGCATCTAGGACAACCTGGGCTATAACACAGAGAAACCCCATCTGGAAAAACAACAACAACAATCACAAAAATAAAGAGTAGCAGACAAGAATCTACAACACAAAGTCCACACAAAGCTGTTGCCTGCCTTTACTCCCGGCACTCGGGAGGCTGGTTGCTTTGAGCTGGAGGCCAGCCTGATCCACAAAGCTAGTCCAGGACATCCAGGGCTACAGAGAAAACCTGTCTCAGGAAAACCACAAAGAAGGCATGATTAAAACAACATCAACTCTCTGCCTCCTGCTTGTGGACAAGTACATAAGTTCGATGCCATACTTGCTTACCTGCTCCAAGCTCTCTTTACAGCCATGGGCTCACCATCTCAAACTGTGAGCCACGATAAAGTTTTTCTTCTATTAACATATATACAATCAAGTCCAAGTAAAAACTGAGTTTATCTTCACTGAGCACATGACCAAAACTTAAGTTTACACAACTAACTACTAAACAATTCTAATTCTAGGCTGGCAAGATGGCTCAGAAGGTAAAGGTACCTGTAGTCTCCTATATTAAGCGGCTCAGCACTTGACCCGGACCCACATGGCAAGAGAACTATCCTCTGACCTTAACAGACTGCACTCCAACACATACAAACACATCGAACAAACCAAAAATGAGCAGTCCCAATGGTATAAGTTGATAAGAGCGCTACCTTTCTCCATGTAACCCTGGCTGTCCTGGGCTTGCTTTGTAGACCAGGCTGGCCTTGAACTCAATGATTCTCCTGCCTCCGCCTCCCAAGTGCTGGGATTAAAGGTATGGGCCACCACCGCTCCGTTCCTCTCCCTTTCCTCTCCCCTTTTGTCAGAAAAGAGTCTTTTGTAGTCCCATGGCCTGAAACTTCCTAGATAGCAGGCTGACTTCAAACTCCTTATCTTTCTGTCCCCGTGGTCCAAACTGCTCAACATATCTGGCTCTGCCTGTAGATTTCTGACAGGAATATAAATTATTGGAACTCTTAAGGAGACAACCTGCAATGTATATTAAAAACGCACAAACTGCCTGGCAGCGGACACACACCTGTAATACCATCACTCAGGAGGTAGAGGCAGGAGGATCTCTGTGAGTTCCAGGCCAGCCTGGTCTACAAAGTGAATCCAGGATAGCCAAGGCTATACAGAGAGACACTGTCTTGGGGGGGGGGGGGGGGGGAAGGCGGGGAATGTCTGTTTTTAGACAATATCATGCTGGGCTCACATCTTTAATCCTAAGCAGAGGCAGGCAGATCTCTGTGAGTCCACGACAGGCAGGGCTAAACAGAGAAACCCTGTCTTGAAAATCCATAGAAAAGAGCTAAGTAACTCAGAGTAGCTGGGCACTTAGGAGGCAGAAGCAGGTGAATCACTGTGAGTTCGAGGCCACCCTGGTCTATAAAGCAAGTCCAGGACAGCCAAGGCTATACTGAGACTCTGTCTCGAAAAACCAAATCAACAAAACAAGTAACTCAGACTAACCTCAAACTCAATTCCCACTCCCCTGACTCCCCCTCCTAAGGCATGCACTTAATACCACCACACCTGAGGGTGGGGGCTGACTCCCCCTCCTAAGGCATGCACTTAATACCACCACACCTGAGGGTGGGGGCTGACTCCCCCTCCTAAGGCATGCACTTAATACCACCACACCTGAGGGTGGGGGCGGGGGTTGGGAAGCTGCTTGTTTGTTTTGAGACAGGGTCTCTATGTAGCCCTAGCTGTCCCGAAACTTGGTGTGTAGAACATATGTATCTCTGTTCTACCTTCACTGTCCTAAATGGTCACTCTTATTAATTCCTCTAATTGTCAGGTTCAGGGGACAGAGAAAAGGTGACTCAGAAAGCCTATATTCAAGCCCTACCCTACTATGTGAACTTGACTGGCTTCATTTACCAATTTTCTTTCATTTGATAAGAAAATAAGAAAACATCTATTTTCCAAGATGGTTCTAAAGCTGGGCATGGTGGTATGCCCTATAATCCCACCACTCAGGGAGGCTGAGGCAATCAGATCTCTGAGTTTGCGACCAGCCTGGTCTACAAAGTCCAGGACAGCCAAGGTTACACAGAGAAACCTTGTCTCAAGAGAGGAAAAAACAAAACAACAACAACAAAAATACACTAAGTTCTTTTTAAAAAAAAAAAGATTTATTTATTTATTATTTACACAGTATTCTGCCTGCATGTGAGCTAGCAGACCAGAAGAGGACACCAGATCTTACTATAGATGGTTATGAGCCACCAGGTGGTTGCTGGAAATTGAACTCAGGTCCTCTGGAAAAACAGACAGTGCTCTTAACCCCTGAGCCATCTCTCCAGCCCCACCAAGTTAGTTCAAAGGAGTTAAAGAATAATCTCTGTGTATGTGGTAAAATTATACAAACTCTTTCCGCATGTGTATGAAAACAACATCAGTTAATGTTAGTACCAAATTCAGACCTGTCCCCAACTCAAAAATAGTACTGGCTTGTGCAAAATATTTCCAACTACAAATCTTACTGTTAAACGTGTCTGAAGAGGAATTGTAAACCAGAAGCATGGCTACTATGGCCTTTAATCCCAGGAGACAGCATCAAGCAGATCTCTTGACTTCAAGGCCAGCCTGGTGTAGAGAAAATTTCAGGGGGCAAAAAAGCTGAAGTCCGGGTGTGGTGGTACACACCTTTAATCCTAGCACTACGGAGACAGAGAGCCATGCAGGTCTCTGAATTCTGTCCTGCAGTTTGGTTGAGAGTAAACTGAGAGGCAGTGGATGGAACTCAGAGACAGTTTTAACCTTTTACCGGAGAGCTTCAGAGAGAGATTGTAAAGAGAACAAGCTAGACAAGGGTGACGACACAACGAACCAGAGAATGAGAAACACCTGGAAGATTAGAGCAGTTAGTTTGAGGCCAAGCAGAGCAAATTCAGTGAGAAACTGAGAGAGCCAAATTGAATCAGTCACCTTGGAAAGAAGTTTCTGAGCCAGAAGAGCTAAGTTGAACCAGGCAGCCAGAGTTCAGAAAGAACTTGAAACAGTGAGCTTATTCAGCATTAAGTCTCAGAGGCTAAAAACATTCTATGCCTACTAGATAATACTGTATGGAGCTAGAAGCTTCCAGGACTAGGCCTAGGTAAGCAGATGGAGGTAGTAAGCCTCAGAGACAATTAAACCAGAGAAATAAAAATTACTTTTACACATTTCTAAATTTTTTTTTCCTGGTTAAGGAATAGCTCTACTGCTCACCGGTAAGGTATGGTAGGGAATGTCAAGACTCCTAGCACTTAGACACAGGAGAAAGCCTGGACCTCACACTGTGCCTGACTCCAAAAGGGCTTGGTGGTATAAAGAGCTTGCCCAGTATGGGTTTACTTCCCAGGACAGGGTGGAAGCCAGTGTGGTAATGAATATCTCAGTAATCACAACACTTGGGCAGTTGGAGGCAGGATGATCATAACTTCAAGGCTATGCTCACCTACACAGTGAGTTAAGACCAGGCTGAGCTCTGTAAGACCCTATCTAAAACAAACAAACAAAAAAATAAATAAAACTACACATAAACTGCTGAGCTACATGCCCATACCCAGCCAAAAGGTTCTATTTTTAATTTGATGCTTCTCCTGTAAATCTTTCCCCTGGCTTTATTGTTTGCAAAACTATTACTCCCCTGGTTTCCAAACTCATTTCCATCTAAACTCTGTCCATCTTTTCCTTTAGAATGTAACTCCTAATCTTCCATGGCATAACCTTTAGAGTCTGCAAATTCTTTTAGCTTTCTATTTCACTCCACAACTTCAATTCCAGGGTATCTAATGCCACATAAAATAATCTAAAATAATAAAAATTCTAAAAAGATGATCTCATTATACTTATACGGAATATATGGGTGATATGCTTGATTTCCATATAAATAAAATAACCAGAAATCATCTCAGAAAAAAAAATGTTTTTCTTTGTCAGATGTGGCGGTACACATCTGCATACCTTTTAATCACAGCACTGAGAAGGCAAAAGTAGTAAAATTCCAGGGTTGGAGGCCAGCCTGGTTCCTATAGCAAGTTCCAGGCCAGCCAGAACTACTCTGTGAGTACCTGTTACAAGGTTAATTTATTTTAATCCCAGCACTAGGTAAGCAGAGGCAGGCGGATTTCTGTGACTTCGTGGCCAGCCTGGTCTACAAAGTGAGTCCAAGACACCATGGCTACACGGAGAAGCTCTTTCTCAAAAAAAAAGAAGAAAGAAAGAAAGAAAATCTAAAAACCAGCCAGGCATGGTGGCGCACGCCTTTAATCCCAGCACTTGGGAGGCAGAGGCAACAGGAGGATCACTCAGTAAGAGGCCAGGCTGGTCTACAAAGTGAGTCCAGGACAGCCAAGTATACACAGAGAAATCCACGGGGGGGGGGGGGGGGCGGGGGAGAAAAAGAAGAAGGAGGAGGAGGAGGAAAGAAAGAACAAAAAAATCAAGATTAATTTATTAACTGTCTAGTCAACTTTTCAACTGTGGTAATTCAAAATTTCTACTTGAAAATAACCACAGTGGTGATAAGGCCCATCAGTCTAGCCTTACCATCAACTTTCTAAAATACTAAAACCTCAGAATTACTTTCTTACATGGAGGAATTCAAGTGAAAAACCCAAATTAGAAACTTCCATTTCCAAAACTAAATATTCATTAGAATCCCAATATTGGGGGGCTAGGGAAGCTAAATAAACCAAGAATGGTACTAGGTGCTAGGAATATAAATACTTTCAAATTGCTTTCAAGTTTAATAGAGCACGAGAAAGCAAACTAAAGGCTTCAGGGAGAAAAGCACTTTGAAATAATTTTGTCACATTTCTAATTCTGCAAAATGCAATCCTTAGCAATTCTACCACTTTTGTCATCACTGGTTGCTGCATCAATGAAAATAACATCCACCACAAAGGCCATATAGACCAAGAACTGGGTGTCAGCCTCTGCAAATTGGAGGCACCCCATAACACCACTATTTATCTGCCAAGGGAGAAAAGAAAAAGAGTAGGACACACATCTTCACCACATACTACAAAAGAAAGCCTTTTTCATAAAGGTTCACAGTCTAAGTGTGGTACCTTCTCTGACACCAGCCAAGCACGCTCATATAAGCGTCAAATGGAGATAACAAGAAAAACGTGATCAAAACCAGAACAGAAGTACTTTTAAAACATAAAAACAGAATTCAGGAGTATATCCTTGCAATTTATTCCTTGAACATACAGAAGGTACATACATATATATAATAAATTGGTTTTATAAAGATGAAGAATCCTAGACCAACCCGGGATACATAGTTAAGAATGTCTGTGTCTTGCCCAGTGAGGTGGCGCATGCGTTTAATCCCAGCATGGGCAGGTGGATCACTTTGAGTTCAAGGCCAGCCTGGTTGACAAAGTGAGCCCAGGAGAGCCTATGCTAACACAGAGAGACTCTGTCTTGAAACCGACCCCCTCCCCCCAAAAAAGTGTCTGTGTCTTGTCTCTCTCTCTCTCCTCTCTATATCATATACAATAAATAAATAAATAAATAAAATGAACTTGAGTGCAGATACTTAAAGAGAAAGATGGTGTTGGATCCCCTAGAGCTAGAGTTACTAGTGGTTGTGAGCAATCTAATGTGGGTGCTAGGACTAAATTGGGGTCCTCTGGAAAAACAAGTGTTGATTATTTCCTGCCACAAACTTTTAAAGATTACATTCACTTATTTTATGAGTGCATTTGCCATAGTCCACGTGAAAGTCATAGAAGTAATGATACTCAGTTCTTCCCACCAGATATGCTAGTGTGTACTTTGCCTGGACTGTATAATACAGAAATCATTTCCTATCAAGACATTCAACATATTATTCATTCTGGTGTCCTAATTCATCCAAACTATATAAAATCTATGACTTTAGGAAAAAATTCTAGCTGCATATTTTACTTTAAGATGTATATCAAGTATAGAAGAAAGCAAATTATCTATATAATATTGAATTAGCTTTTACTCCATTAAACCAAGACTATAAACATAGAGCACTACCAAATAAAAGCATGCTCAAATGGCATTTGCAATCAAAGTGACCAAAGGCCATGGAAAAACCAGTATTGTACTGAATTACAGTATTCATACATATTCTGTGGGGAAATACTGATCAATTTTTTGTATGGACAGTGAAGGAAAAACTGATGTGTACAGTCTCAAATTAGTAACAAGATGAACATAATCACTGTTACTTTCATGTTTTCATAATTATAATCCAGTAATATTCGAAACAGCAAAATCATACATGAATATGTAAATGTAACTTTTATTAATTGTCACCTTGGAGGATTCCTGCCTCTGTCTGCTAACCCAGGCCTAGTCCTGGAAGCTTCTGGCCTCTATACAATCTAATCTAGGCCTAGAATGTTTCCAGCCTCTGAGACTTACTGCTAAATAAGCTCACCTTTTCTAGCTCTTTCTGAACTCTTGCTGGCTGGTTGAACTCAGCTGTTTTGGCTCAAGTTCCTCACCAAGCTGAGTGATTCAAACTGGCTTCTCTCAGCTTCTGACTTAATTACTCAGCTTGGCCTCATACTAGCTTTGGCAGTGTTCTAATATTCTAGGTCCTTCTCATTCTCTGGCTGGTTCTCTCTTCAGTCTCCCTTTTCTGTGCTGTTCCCATGAGAGTTGGGTGCATCTTTTTTGTTTGTTTTTCAAGACAGGGTTTCTCTGTGTAGTCCTGGCTGTCCTGGACTTACTTTGTAGACCAGGCTGGCCTCGAACTCAGAGACCCACCTGCCTCTGCCTCCCAAGTGCTGGGATTAGAGACTTGTGCCACCATATCCAGTACAAGCAAAAGTTGGGCATATTTTATACTAACAAATCTTTCTCTGATTTGCCACTTTGTCTGCCTCTCAATTAGACATCACTTTTGTTTTCCAAGACAGGGTTTCTCTGTGTTAGCCTTGGCTGTCCTGGACTTATTTTGTAGACCACGCTGACCTTGAACTCACAGTGATCCACCTGCCTCTGCTTCCTGAGTGCCCGAGTGCTGAGATTAAAGGCATGCGCCACCACGCCCAGCCAGCCTTAGATATCACTTTCAAACATGGGTGCTTCCTTCCACAAACTATCTTTACTTTAATTGTTTGGGATTAAAGGTGTGTAGCAACATGCCTGGACCTAAGCTTTTCTTTACCTAAAGATTGCTCTATACCAGGCTGGCCTTTTTAACACAGAGATCTGCTGACTTCTGTGGCACCACTGCCCAACACTGTCTGCATTCCAGCTGGATCACACAGACCTAGACAGTCTTTGGATATGATGTCTTGTCAGAACAGCCATATTCTGAATTAAAATTCCTCTACAGGTGCAAAAAAAAAAAAAGTGTCAATTTTATAATCTTCAGGGCACTTATTAAAACACCAGAGAAAGCTGAAACTACACATAAGAGGCTGCTCATGAGCATTCAAGTTCTGCATACACTTGTAGAAACTCACTAGAATCTTAATTTTACAGAAGAGTGTGAAAGGAAAAATAATGCTCTTAGGATCCTGGACAATAAGCAAAGTAGACTTCCTAGGTCTACAATGCAGAAAGAATATTAGAGAAATGTGCTAAGTAATGTACATATATATGTTTGTTTTTCGAGACAGGGTTTCTCTGTGTAGCCTTGGCCGTCCTGGACTTGACCTCACAGCAATCCGCCTGCCTCTGCCTCCCGAGTGCAGTAACCTTTTTCAAGGAATGCCTTCAATCAAAGTCTTTTTCATAATTTCCATTTTTTCTCCCCCTCAGGTCTCCAAAAAGGTCCTCTGATCAAGTTGCCATACTTCCTGAGTGTTTGCTCAACTCAGTAAGAGACACCTTATCTGAAGTTTCAAACGTACCCTCCAATACATAAAGACACACACTTCGCAACCTTTCTTCCTTGCCTAAACACCCATTATGTTCTTGTTTTTTCTTTTGAAAGATCAACTTGAGTTTGTTTGCTGCTGAATATTTACCAAAACTTATAATTAATGAATATTTACCAAAACTCATCAAAACTGAGATGTGTTAGGTATAACAGCTCCAGCAAAAAGAAACCGAGAGCTGTAGGCCAACCTAGGCTTACACAAAGCTTGCTTACTAAGACAGTAATAGAAACATTTTTTTCCTCAGGCCTAAAAGTGGCTCAGGGACATAGCACTTTGCAGAACACTTTGGAAACTCTGGGTTTTTATTCCTAGCAGTACAAATAAGGCAAGAAACAAACAAACAATGAAGGTTGGTTCTCATACCTTTTGACCTTTGGCTTTTATGGGTTTAAGTGTAAAGTAGATCTGCTATGCATTCTAACCCTGATGTTTGTCATAATGAGCCAAAAACAAAACATAAAAAACAAAAACCCTTCTCTTTAGGCAGAGTGCTTCACTGTCTTCTCTAATTTCCAGCAACAACATAGAAAGAATCAGGCCCATAATACCTCCCAATTCAATTCAAAACAAATTAAGTTACTTTTAAAATGTGACCTAAGTCCACTAACCAATTACATTAATAGATTTATCAGTGCAAACACTACAGTATGTGCCCCTACACCCATGGCTTAACTATCTATATACCATCTTTATTGCTTTTCTTTTTAAGACCACGTTTCCCAAAACCACCTTAACGCACTATGTAACTTAAATAGCCTAAAGCTATCCTCCTGTCTCAGCTTCCAGGAATGCTGAGATAAATATAGCAACTAGATTCTAACCCTAAATTCTAGTCAAAGTTTAAAACACAGATGCAAACGCCCCCCCCAAGACAAAATTTTAAACGGAAACCGAACATTCATGCCATATTTTTGTAATAACACTAAATAGCAGCATTATAGGCAAACTAATGATGTTTGATTAAGCACATATGCCAGTCCATTTTAGGCTGCTTCTAAACTGCTAGTTTTGAAAACCGTCAAATAAGTCTGATCAGCCTAAAATCCGTAACAGAAAATGGTTAATCAAAATGGGCAATTTTTAACGCTTATAACAAACAGACTTGACAACATCCCCACCCAACTGAACATCTTGCAGGGACTTTATCAATAAGTGAGTGCACAAGTGTTCGGTGGCACCAAGCCTATATCAATCAGTTCATGAAACGATCACACTTTAAAGACTCATGACGGAAAGGACAGGATTACGAAACCATATAAACAGTCACCATAGCACATCCACAACTCTACAGAGAACCCATAGACACTACGTTCGTAAGCTGTCATTTTTACCAACTTTTGGAACCCGTATACTCCCCCACCTCAAAACCATCTGTGGGGCAGGAGGAGGCTGAGTCATCCCGAGGAGTAACTTTACACCGAAGCTCGCACTCTGGGGTCGGGACAAAGACACCACCTCTAGGTTCCACCCCTCTGTACACTCTGTTCGGCCTGGGGCCCAAATCCTCTCGGGTTTCCCGAGCCCGACGCACCACTGCGCCGAGACCTGGCGGCGGAGGCCGCGCTTCAGGCCTCCTGTGGGCACCTGCGCCCCGCCGCTCCCGCGAGCCTGTCAGCGGCCGGCAAGCCTCGCCGTCCCCCGTAGGGCTGGCGTGGCGACCCCGCGAGCTGGTGCTGACCGACGCTCTCGCGATCCCGTCAGGTGTGTTTTACCGGCCGGCGCCGAGCCCGCCGCCAGACCGGGGGGGCAGGAGCGGCACTTACCCGGCAGCGCCTCCTCCGCCCGCGGCAGCAGCAACACAGCCCGCGGCCCTCCGCACCATCTTCTGCCGCCGCCCTGGCCTCGGCGGCGGCTACCAACCGCCCCTGCGGCGCCGCCAACCGACACAGCCGTCGGCGCCCGGCCGCCGAGCGCCCGGCGCGGCCCGGAGGTCCGGAGGGGATGCGAGTGGAACGCAGCCGCCGCTCAGGCCCCTCGGCTCCGCGCCGGTACCCGAGTCCCCGGGCAGAGGCACTGGGACCCTAGGGCAGCCGGAGCTTGGCAGGGCTGGGTCACGGCTGCCGTGAGGTTTGTTATTGTCGACTCGGCCCTTCCGCCGCAGAGCACGCCGGGAAAGAGCCAGCCGGGGGAGGGGCACTCTGGGAGGCGCGGCCAGGCTTCTGCGCACATCCGGAAGTCACTTGGCTGCCTGAACGGGGCGCGGTTCGCCGGGGCGAGCCTAGTGCCTGGCCGGCGGGTTGTGTGTCCTTCCCTGACCCGGGAAGGTATTCTGGTGCTTGCCTTGGACCGCCCCAAGGTGAGCTTGACCTTCGGGCCCGCGGCAGGTCGACCCGGCGAAACCTGGAGCAGTCCCAACCAGGGAACCCGAGGTTGAAGAGTGAGCTCCAACACAGCCGCCGCCGGGACCTGGTCAGCCGACTGTCATCTGGGCCACTCATACCCCAACCGCCAGGGTGGCAAGCAACTTGGAAAGTATGCCTGGATCTTTGCAGGGGTGGGGCGGCACAGAGTCAGACCAGGTAAGTAAAGAGCACGTCCAGCGGAGAAGAACCGAAGCAAAGTGCACTGGCCTGTAAGCACCACAACCATACAGTGTACTGAAGTCGGTACTGGGTCAACAGCATCAAGATTAGAGAAGAGAGAGAATGTCAGCTGGAGAGAATATTGCACTTGTGTATTGCTGCTCAGGCAAGGACTTGAAGCTACAAAACTTTAGTATTAAAATCTGATGAGCAGATGTTACATGCAGACTAATTACGTGGCATAAACACTTGTTAAATTGCTGTTTCCAGGAATGCCTGGTACAGGTAAAAGTTTAGGACTGCCGTCTCTAAGTCAACAATGAGTGGTTCCCCACAAAATGAAACAGAAGGGATAGAAAACGGAATGAGCTCCACAGTCCTTTAGATATTGTGGTGGAGACTGGAAAACACTGACTGGTAAACATCAGCTGCATGTCAAAGTTGTTTGGAGAGGAGCCTGTCGTTTACATCAGTTTGTTTTTAACTTTGCATTTCTGCCATATCCCTGGGAAATCTTGTCTTTATGATTTTTGACATGTTGTTATACATGTTGAATTTTTTTTTTTTTTTTGAGACATGGTTTCTCTGTGTAGCCAAGGCTGTCCTGGACTCATTTTATAGACCAGGCTGGCTTCAAACTCACAGTGATCCCCCCTGCCTCAGCTTCCCAAGTGCTGAGATTAAAGGCGTGTGCTACCACGCCCAACTACACGTTGAGTATTTTTAAAGTGGAATTTTAGTTTATTACCCATCAAAATAAAGCAAAAGCAGGGGTAAGAAAGCACTAAATTGTTATGCACCAGGGAAAGTAGTTGAATTGGCAAAACTAAAGAAAAGAAAAAAAAAAAAAAATACGAGCACATCAAATTAACACATGTAAGCTATGTGATATGAAAAAGCCTAGGTAGAAACTATGAAAAACAGGGCTGGGCAGGTGGTAGTGGCACACATCTTTAATCCCAACACTCAGAGACAGAGGCCTTGGTTTACAGGGTGAGTTCCA
Organism: Acomys russatus; assembly: GCF_903995435.1. NCBI lineage: Eukaryota > Metazoa > Chordata > Mammalia > Rodentia > Muridae > Acomys > Acomys russatus. The sequence goes on from NC_067138.1 coordinate 26,197,663, forward strand.
GGGCTGCACAGAGAAACCTTGTCTCAAAACACCCAAAAGAAAAGAACAAAAAAGAAAAACAGGGCTGGAGAGAAGGCCCAGAGGATAAGGTCATCTGCTGACCACCAAAGCTGACAACCTCAGTTTCCTCCCGGGACCCACAATGTGGGAGGAGAGACCGCCTCCTTGAGCAAGTTCATATACACTAAAGAGCACACCAGAGTGTGTGTTTCCCCACAGTTAATCAGTGCCACTCATCTGCATAGATACAGTCCACTTGCAAATGTTAAAGCACCACATCTCCTCACGACCACCTACTAAAAAAATAATAATGATACACTTCTCCCTGACTTACTACAAATGTCTGATTGCTACTTTATACTTTCTCCAATGTAAATGTTTAGTGTTTACATGCATTTCAATTTACTGAAACTGAGGTGAAATATGTTATATGAATTTCTGTTAAATATACTTCTGAGTACATAGGACATGAATATTATTAGTCATGCATATCCTAAAGTCTTCCATCACAAGCCATTTTCCCTCTTCCTCTTGGACACTATTCTCTATAACAAAAGGAACAAACTCTCCAGCAACACCATTGGAAGCATCTTAATCCGCTCTCATTTTTGGCTTCTGAGCTTTCTCAATGAAACCGAAACAGATTTACAAGGGCCTTAAAATTATGTTTTATGGGCAGTACTGAAACTATCCTTAACTTTACCAATGAATGGCCATCCTTTGTCCTCCCTTCTCATTGGGACTCCTTCCTGCTGCTTCTAAATCACTGTCCATTTACTTGATTCCTTTGCCAATTCTCAAGTAATTAGAATATACTGTGGATGGTGAGGCAAAGACTGCATGTGAGATGAGAAGGCTACTTATTTTTTTGGCTCTCATTAACTTTTAAAAATTTAATATCCATAAATGTTTCAGTGAATTTTGGTGGGTTTTTTGGGTTTTGGGTTTTTTGGTTTGGTTTTTGGTTTTTGGATTTTTCAAGACAAGGTCTCAGTATAGCCTTGGCTGCCCTGGAGTCCTTTTGTAGACCAGGCTGGCCTTGAACTCACATCGATCCGCCTGCCTCTGCCTCCCAAGTGCTAGGATTAAACATGTGTGCCACCACACCCAGCTCTAGTGAATTTTCAGTAAAGGCACCTTCTACCAAGAAGAAAACTGACTAGTCTCTTCTGTGCACGCATGCATGCACACAATAAATAAATAAATGTAATTTTTAAAGTGACTTTCTTCAGAAGTGTGGAGGGATTATGCAAAGTATTGGTAAACACCTGGTTACTTCAAATCATTCAAATTGTTAAATCTGGTTTGTTTTTTTTTTTCAGCTTTAACTTTAGTGTCTCTAGGCTCTACCTGACACATCTGTAACTCTGTATCTTTTAAGTGTTGACATGCTGATTGTAAGCACCTGTTCAAATAGTAACTCTGTCCCCTGCATAATGATATATGTTCAGTCCTAACATATGTTGGCAGCACCTCACAACTTGCTCAACCCCTCTGTCTCTGAGGGCTGGCCTTGATCTAGCCTTCACTATTTTTCTATCAAAAACTGTCCAATTTTATCTCTCCCCTTCCTAAGAATTTTCAGTGATTTTGTTTTGTGTATGGTGGATATAAGCTGAACTTTGGTTGGTTGGTTTTACAAGATGGAGTTTCTCTGTGTAGCCTTGGCTGTCCTGGACTCTCTTTGTAGACCAGGGTCCTGGAACTCACAGAGATCTGCCTGCCTCTGCCTCCCTGAGTGCTGGGATTACAGGCGCAAGTCACCATGTCCAGCTCAATTTGAACATTTTACCATAGCACAACAAATCTTCTCTGGATTGGGATTATGTACCAACTCATCTCACACTATACTTGATTAAATATTCCCTTTCTATAAATCTCTAAAGAGGAGGAATTTTTAAATTTATAAGATTCTGGAGAGGTTGGCACAATCGTAATAAGGTATTTATAGGATACAATAAATTTTGCAATTTATTTTTATTTTTATTTTTGTTATTCGAGACAGGGTTTCTCTGTGTTATTTTGGCTGTCCTGAACTCACTTTGTAGACCAGGCTGGCCTCAAACTCACAGTGATCCACCTGCCTCTGCCTCCCTAGTGCTGGGATTAAAGGCGTGCGCTACCACCTCCCAGTATTCAATCAACTTTTATCAGGCACTCTTGAAAATGCTATGGCGCACGCCTTTTATCCCAGCACTTGGGAGGCAGAGGCAGGTGTATCGCTGTGAGTTTGAGGCCAGCCTGGTCTACAAAGTGAGTCTAGGACCTTCAAGGCTATACAGAGAAACCCTGTCTCCAAAAACCAAAAAGAAAAAAAGAAATATAAAACCTTCAAGTGTGCAAGATTATGTAAACGTGTGATCCAGCATTTAGAATTTAGTATTTCAAAGTTCCAGGAGAATCTGGGCTATGTAGTAATATCCTCTGTTTAAAAAACCAGAACCGGAAGGCTGGCGGTGGTGGCACACACCTTTAACGCTGGCACTTGGGAGGCAGAGGCAGAGGCAGGCGAGTGAGTTCAAGACCAGCCTGATCTACAGAGCATGTCCAGGACAAACAAGGCTACACAGAGAAACTCTTTCTAAAAAAAAAAAAAAAAAAAAAAAAAAACCAAAAAAACAAAAACAAAAACAAACCCCTGCTGGTCAGTGGCTCTGCAGGCCTTTAATCCCAGCATATAGGAAGCAATTGGATCTCTGAGTTTGAAGCCAGCCTGAGCCTGGTCTACTGAGTTCCAAGAGAAACCCTGTCTTGAAAAAACAAAAAGCAAACCTCAGGGCTTGCACAGGATCTGGCTCTCAGCACTATACCCTCTTCCAGCCTCCGCCAGCCACAGTGCATTCATGTAGGCAAACACTCGTTCACATAAAATAAAAATATAAATGTTTTTAAAGGGTTGGCAAAATGACTCAGTGGGTCAAGATTGATCCCTAGGTGCCACATGGTGGAAGGAGATCTGACACCCACAGGTCTTCTAACTCACAAACACACAACACACATACACATACTAAATAAATGTAGTGAAAATACACACACCTCAGTGAGATAGTTTCAGAATCTATTATAAAAACTAAGAAAAAGAAATTAAGCTTTTACTTTTACATGAAATAGGCTTCAGGATAACTCAGTATTTAATGACACACAACAGTTAAATTGGTAAAGCACCAACAGTGATACAGATAAGATCGGGGACCCGAGTTTGATGGCTGAGACCACGTGATGGAAATAACTAATTCTGATTTCCACACATGCACTTGAAATGTGTGGAAACAAAATAAACGTAAACTTTGGTTTTGGGGACAGGGTTTCTCTGTGTAGTCTCTGCTTTCCTGGAACTCACAGAGATCAGGCCACCTCTGCCTTCTGAGTGCTGGGATTAAGGGTGTGAGCCACCACTGCTTAGCTGTAAATGTTGGGTTTTTGTTTTAACAGGGTTTTTCTGTAGCCTTGGCTGTTCTGGACTCACTTTGTAGAGTAGGCTGCCCTCAAACTCCAAGAGTGCTGGGATTATAGGTGTGTGCCACCTCATCCTGCTGCACTATAAATGTAACTTTTAAATTAAGTGGGGAGAAAAAAGGACTGTTGGACTAATTCAGCAGGTCAGGGCACTCTGCCAAGCCTGATAACCTGAAGATGGTGAGCTCTAGAATCCACATAGCATAAAGTGAGAGCTGACCCCCAACCTTGTCATTTGATTTCTACATACACAGTGTAGGATGTCCATGCCCACAGAGTAAACTAAATAAAGGTACCAGAAAACCAAACATCAATACAAAATTTTCAAAACTAAATGTTGAGAGAACATTTTAGCATAGAATCCATCAAAAGAGTAATTGACGAATGATATGTGGTCAGTTGGCTTTGAAAGAAAGATAAGAAAGGTACTTACTAAACATCGGTAACCACCCTTGCTAAGGAAGCTCTGTGTTATTTTACCACCACTGAGTGGTGTTTAAGACAACCCTCTAGCCTGAGCGCACACCTTTGATCCCAGCACTCAGGAGGCAGAGGCAGGTGGGTCTCTGAGTTCAAGGCCAGTCTGGTTTACAGAGCATGTTGAGGACATCCAAGGCTACACAGAGAAACTGTCTTGAAAACACCAGAAAACAAAAGAAAAAAAAAAAAAAAAAAAGCCCCTCTGCTTTAACTCTTCATGTGTCTACTACACTAAGGAAAACAAAATGGTGTAGTGACTGAGAGCTCTGGAGTTGGATGGGAATGGTTACCCCTGGGTGTGGCCAACAAGCAACGCCTTGTCTAAAGTTATTGACCTGTCATGAAGAGGCAGACATAGTGGCCCAGGCATGTGAATCCCAGCACTTAGGGGCTAAAGCAGTAGGAACTTCAGATACACTCCTGACTGGGATAGGTCTCAAAAATAGCAAAGAGGAATCTTCCTGCTTGCATGATGAGTGTGTGGCCACCCATCCCACCAGGATAGCATCCATGAGAGACGCTCTGGAGGTTGAAGACAAGATCTCGTTGCATTTCTCTGCTTCGCCTATTAAGTAGATCTTGCTACACAGTTCTGTCATGTAACTTAGGGTCCTTAAGTGTGCTCTGGGCCCCCACACCATTTAACTTCAGTAACAGGCCCCTTCCTTCTAGTAATAGTCATTAGTGTTTCCAGATAGTGTTAGAGAGCCCCTCAGATTCAAAACTGACAGACTGAAAACCACTGGCCTAACTTCTTTTTTTTTTTTTTTCAGTCTTTGTTTTTGGTGCTGAGCGGTGTTGCCAGCTTTATCATCTCCTATTAAATGGTTTACACTTCTTTATTTTTTAACTTTTTGTTGTTTGTTTTTCTGTGACAGGGTTTCTCTGTGTAGCCCTGGCTGTCCTGGAGCTTACTGTGTAGAACAGACTGCCCTTGAACTCAGAGATCCACGTGCATGTAGGACTGCAGGTGTGTGTCATCACACCCAGCCTCATTTTACTCTCTTGATAAGTTTATCTGAAGTCTTGGCCTAGTTGCTACACACACACACACACACACACACACACACACACACACACACACACACACACACACACACACACACACGGACTCAGCTTTCCATGCATGGTGGGATAGAGAGTTGTAAATTGAGTTAGGCACTTTAAATCATAGAGTTTAACAGCATATTCAAAATAATGATAGCAAACCATGACTGTAAAATAGACAAGCCACAAACTGAGGAAGGTCAGTTTTATTCTCTGTGTAGATGCCCCTCAGAACTGCAGCATTGTCCTAAACATCTTGTGACTACCTCAGCCTAGCTTCAAAATATATACTTACATAACAAAAAACTAATGATCCGTTACATCCCTTTCACTTTTTGCACTTTGTCTAAATGTACTGCGAAAACTTCAAATTGTGTGGTATTAATCAAAACCAATAAAATATTGCTAATTCAGGTTAGTTTTGTATCATAAGTATGAAAAGCTGCTGGCCATGGAGCTACACGCCTGTAATCGGAGCACTCAGGAGGAAGAGACAGGAGGATCTCTCTGAGTTCGTGGCCAGCAAGTATGAAAAATAATTGTCAAACTGGCTATTATGGTGTGGGACTCTGCTGTTAAAGTGAAAATCTGACATTCCCCCATAGCCTCTGATCAATGATAGATTCCCTTTCTCAGCTGGGTTCCCTCTCTGCCTGCTCTGGGGAATGCCAGATCCCTTAAAGAGATAGCTCTCAGGGAAACCAGGGGCCCAAACTTTTCCTGATAAGAACCCTGTTCAGTATTCACCTGGGGATTCCTGGAAAATTCTACCCTGCATCTTGGCTTTCAACCAACGACCTTTAATCATACCTGAAGTTCTCCCCCTCTATAGGATAATGAAGTACTGTTTCCTCCTCTTACAATGGGGCTGTGTTGTCACATGTAAATGAAGTATCTCTGGCTCCCCTAACCCCAGAGAATCAAACACATTCACCCTCAAAATACCTCTCTCTGCCCAAAGTTTATAACCGCCTGTTGCACACAAAATAAATAGGCTAGCATCATGTATTTCACCATGTCTGGCTGAGACTTGTCATTTATTCTGAGGAAGGGTGGGTTCCCCTTCTCCCCAAAGAATTCATTGCTGGGCCCCCAGAGCTTGACTGCTGGCTGGGCCACCATGTGCTGCTAGGCCACTGCCAGCTTACATGAAAGCATCTTCCTAGCGCTGCTCCGCCCACATCAGGGCCCATCTGCAGGAGCAAGCAACTGACTGACAAAACCTCACTTCAGTGTCTGCTTCTCTTGGTTTTGGAGCTAAGATGGAGCCACAGTTACTGACTACTCAAGAAGCAGCCACCAACATGCACCCTGGGCCGGCCTTCATTGCCACCTGGCTTGGGATTCAGAGCCCTGAGCTCCTTTGACTCTACACAGAATGACATTGTTGCACATACCTGTGATTTCAGAACTCATTGTGGGAACAGGATGATCAGAAGTTAAGGTACATAGGGAGTTCAAGACCAGCTTAGGCTAAAAATTCTGTCTCAAAATATAATTTTCTTAGGGATGTAGCTAATGTTTGAGGGCATGCTAACTTTGCTGAAGAACTCATGTTCCAGGCCGGGCGTGGTGGCACACACCTTTAATCCCAGCACTCAGGAGGCAGAGGCAGGTGGATCGCTGTAAATTGGAGGCCAACCTAGTCTACAAAGCTAGTCCAGGACAGCCAAGGCTACATAGAGAAACTCTGTCTTGGAAACAAAACAAAACAAACAAACAAACAAACAAACAAAAAACTCATGTTCCATTCCCCATTGGAAAAGAATAGCAAAACCCACTAGGTGTGGTGGGAAATCCTATAATTATAGGACCTGGAAAGCTAAAGCAGGAAGCAAGTTTCAGGCTAGCCTAGGTCACGTAGTAAGACCGTGTAGGTAGGTTGTTTGTTTGTTTGTTTGAGACAGGGTTTCTGTGTAGCCTTGGCTGTCCTGGGCTCTTCTGTAGCAGGCTGGTCTCAAACTCACATTGATCCACCTGCATCTGCTTCCCGAGTGCTGGGGATTAAAGGCGTGGACCACCACACCCAGTAAGATCCTGTGTTTTATGATGATGGTGGTGGTGATTATGATGATGATGAACATTAATACTTAACAATAGAGGAAGAAAGTGCTAAAAATGGCCCATACTGGGCACACCCAGCATGCCTTCAGAGAAAGAGAAAACAAAAAGAGCATTTTAAAATGAAAGTGAGTAGTTGAGAAGTGGATAAGAACTTGTGAATTTAAGATAAGAAAGACAGAAATGAGAGGCTGAGATCACAAGGGGATATGGCTAACTTGCAAAATTAACAGATTGTGTTTATCATGCCTTGCTTTATTTCCTTGGTATGTATTTAGGCAGTGGGCTAAGGTTTGTAAATGATCCATTTTTTCCATGTATTTGAAATGTGAATTTCCAATTAATAATGATAAGGAAGTGAGTCTAGGTCAGCCAAGGCTACACAGAGAAACTCTTGTCTCGAAAAACCAAACTGATGATGATGATGACGACGATGATGACGATGATGATGATAGGGGTGTGCTGACGGTGAAACCTGGTGTCTCCCACACAAGAGAGAAGTAGGGTATTCTGAGCTACACCATCAGCTCTTAGGACTTAGTGCTTCATGTGTTGACACACAAGCCAAACTAGAAACAAACAAAAGCTTTGCTCTGTAAAACTGTAGCTTCTTTAAATCTACAGCTAAGGAAATATGAAATGTATTGATTTTAGTGGAGGTTGGGGTAGGGACCACTTTGCCTCAGGAATTCTAACACATGGCGTGTTCTGTTGTCCTAGCCTCAAAGCACATCATGACACAAATATTAAATAATGCCAGTGTACAGTTGTAAGGTTCTTAAATGAAGCTGCCTCTTTGTCATGGTATGTGGACTTGAACTTGAGCTCTACAAAAGTGGTGTGTCACTTTCGCAGAGCAACCTAAGCAGACAAATTAACTCCCTGTAAATACAGCTGGGCATGCTGGTCCTGAAGGAGGGTGGACTATTTCTTCTATTCAGAAGATGACTCACAGGACACTGTTTACATTAGAGTAGAAAAACCAGTCTTGGTGTAGTTTCTTTGACTAACTAGTGACTTTTTTTTTTAAATTATGAATTGAAAGAGTGACCAAAGGTGGTGGAACATGGCTTTAATCCTAGCACTGAAGAGGCAGAGGCAGGCAGATCTGTGTGAGTTTGAGGCCATCTTGGTCTACAGAGCGAATTCTAAGATAGCCAAGGCTACATAGAGAGACCCTGTCTCAACAACAAACAACCAAAAATGACCAGACTACTAAGAACATTAAAGGAAGCTGGGCGTGGTGGTACACGCCTTTAATCCTAGCACTTAGGAGGCAGAGGCAGGCAGATTGATGGGACTTCAAGGGCAGCCTGGTCTATAAAGCAAGTCTAGGATAGCCAAGGCTACACAGAGAAACCCTGTCTTGAAAAACCAAAAAAAAAAAAAAAAAAAAAAAAAAAAAAGGTTATACAGGACTTGGAAATGTGGCTCAGTGGTATAGCATTTGCCTAACAAATATGAGGACCTAGGTTCAAGCTACTATTGCAAATGAAAACAAAAGGGCTATTCCTTGGCAACTTGTTCATCTTCGTCATGAAACACCAGCCACAGACAGTTGAGCTTGCTGGAGAATACCAGCTGTGTCTATGACTATTTCCCTTAGGCATTGCAGTTCCTAAGGATATCAACCACAGTCTGCCAAGAGGCCACACAGGACACTCAGTGTGCCTTGCATTCAGTGTCTTGCTGATTCATGGTTATTCCACTCAACAAGTACCTGCCATGGATCAGACACTCTAACAGGTATTTTTGTGTAATTATAGCCACGCTGTGCATGCTGTTCCTCCTCTCCTCATAGTATACTGGAGCCTGCCTTGTTCACCTCCTATAACAAGTCCTGACAGAGCTCTTGAAACATGCTGTAGAGAATAACATTAACTGCCCATCAGAAGGTATATGGATAAAGTGTAGAACATTCATACAACTGAACGTCAGTCTGTAATAAATAAAAGACACAAACAAGAGCCACATGCATGAGTAATGGATATGTAGAAAGCACGTTTAAGTGAAAAATTAGAAAATTTAGTAAGATGATATATTAGGAAGAATGAAAAATCAGGCACTATTTTTTTCTTTTGAGAGCATGCAAATTCTGCAACCTTAAGCAAGAAGATTTTGGCAATTGGTTACAATATTATAATTAAAAGTAGCAATTCTAACTTATCCTATACAAGTATTTGCATGCACAGAAAATAACATGAACAAGTTAATACGGTATTGTTTAGGGACAAAAGACTGTCCATCACTAGTAAAGAGACTCATTAAATTGTGGTACATAAGTCCTCTGCCTCCAGGACAAAAACTAAGGAGTCTATACAATGTATATAATTAGCCCTAAGGCACTTCTAGAAAACAGAAGTGCTTTAAACTTTGCTTATTTCCAGGAAGTTTCTATAGGCACCTGGGGTAAATTTGTGAAAAGGAAACTTTTCACTTTGCCATGGAAATGTTTGAGTCCATCAGAAACTTTTAGTAAGTTATCACGAAAGACCTCCCCTGGCTGGAGGGAAGGCATGAGGTGGGGCACAAGGTTGGGGACAGGAGCAATGTGGCCCCTCACAAAGCTTGACTCTCAGGATGAGCAGCAGCAGAGAAACTGCAGGTTTCATGCTTCCTTCCCTAAGTAGCCTTAGGTTGCTGTGCTCCTGACTTAGATGCAGTAAAAATGCAGAGCCCAAGAGCTGAAGCTAGCCCTGGACCCTACCCACATCTCTTAGCAGATTAATTATCTAAAATAAACAAAACAAACCCTAACTTTGCAGGGCAAGGTGGTGTACACCTTTAATCCCAGCAGTCAGGAGGCAGAGACCAGCTTGGTCTGGTCTACAAATCGAGTCCAGGACTGCCAGAGCTTGTTACACAGAGAAATCCTGTCTCATAAAGCTAAAAGGACCTAACTTTCTGACTGCCTTAGTCTCTCCACCTCTAAAATGTGATTGTGCTATAAACAATAATGCTTATACAGAGTTGAATGGAGCCCCTGGCTTGTTTAACGTGGCCCATTACTAGTTAGATAGATACCTTTTGCTCTTCCAAAAGCCTTTACTGCTTCTGGAACTCTTTACTTTCTTCCCCCAAACTGTCAATCCACCCACGATCATTCTGTTTTGTTTGGGGTGTGTGTGTGTGTGTGTGTGTTAGGGGTGGGGCTGTGTAGTCTACCAACTGCATGCCTCTCTTTGCTGTCTGAACCTTCACAGAAGTACAAACTATTTGTATGTTCATCCTATGCTGCTTATCATTTTTTTGTTTCCAGTTTGGTTTTGTGGGTTTGTTTTATTTTTAAAGATTTATTTTTATTTTATGTGTATGAATGTTTTCCTTGAATATGTGTATTTTTAAAATTTATTTATTATGTATACAATGTTCTGCCTGCATGTACACCTGCATGGTTGTGAGCCACCATGTGGTTGCTGAGAATTGAACTCAGGACCTTTGGAAGAGCAGGCAGGGCTCTCTCCAGCCCTGAATACGTGTATTGTATACCATGTGCCCATTGGATCCCCTGGAACTGGTAAGTATACCTGGGTCCTCTGCAAGAGCAACCAGTGCTTTTACTAGTGAGCCATTTCTCTAGCCTATTTTGTTTGTTTATTTTTCTGAGTCAGGGTTTGTCTATATAGCTCCATTGGGCCTTCTAATCCATGATCTCTCTGCCACAGCCTTTTAAGTAACAGAATTAAAGGTGTTAGCCAGGGCCAGGCGGTGGTAGTGCATGACTTTAATCCCAGAACTTGGGAGGCAGAGGCACGCACATCCCTGAGTTTGAGGCCAGCCTGGTCTACGGAGTGAGCTCCAGTACAGCCAGGCCTACACAAGGAAACCCTGTCTTGAAAAACTTAAAAAAAAAAAAAAAAAGATGTTAGTCAGAATGTCCAGCTTCTAGTCTGCCTTTATCTGAACTGGCACTGCCTGAGGCATCTGTCTCTTCAAAGATACCTCTACCAGGTCACGACACAAAGCAATAAAACATTTTCTAAATACAATGATTTTAGGCCGGGGCAATAGTGCCAGTGGATAGATAGCACATACCCATAACTTAGTGTTTGAGAGACAGTCAGCAGTATCACAAGTATGAGGGCAGTGTGGCCTACCTGGTCTCAGAAAAGCAAACTGAGTCCTTTTGTATAAGTTATATTTCATAAGGTCATTTATCTGACTCGGTCTTAATACACTGTCTTATTGGGAGTAGAAATCAAATACCACCAATGGAATTTAGATTCTGTGCATGAAAATAGAACAAAACTGTATTAGGATGTGGCAAACAAGCCTCTGGGCAAAATGTCCTCATTTCTGCCACAGACAGAATTCTGCCCCAAAAAGGGCAAGCTTCGATACAAGTATGCAGGCAAAGTCGACAGTAAAATTCTACCAATACAGGGTAAGCAAATCCTCAGTAGTTCCTGCCTCACAAATATCTCTGTCAGATATATTGGGCCAGAAGGCTGAAGATGATGCTCCAGCGTTATAGAGTGTGTTGGGTGATGTTCAGGTAGCAAACTCTCTTTGTCATTTTTTTTTTTTTTTTTTTCACTTTGGAAGCTGCTAACCTGCACTTCCTATTTACTCAGGTAATTAATTGTATTCCTTCTCAAGTCTCTGATGGAGTTGAAGACCAGATAGTTTAGTTTTACAATTAAGCTTAGTTGTTTAGGGATTAAGATATTTTTAGGTCTAGATAGATGTTTTAAGTTGATAATGATAAATATTGATTTACATTCAGAATTTTAGACTCTCCAAGATAGGAAAGCTATTTTCTTCAAGGCTGTCAAATACAAATAGCCAAAATACTATGAATGTAATATTTATATAATTCCTGATTGTTTTGTGGTTCTTCTTGCTGTATGTAGCTTATTGCATATATGTGTAATAATATAAATGTCTATGTAAAAAAAGAAAAATAATAATAAAAATTACTTTAAAAAAAGAACTGTATTAGGTATATTCTATTCTTATTGTTACACAATTATAATGCAGTTTGTGAAAAAATGAATTTTTTTTCTTTCTTCCTTTCTGCCACTTTTCCCCTTTGCCTTTCTGCCTCATCTCACCGTGTCCTATGAAAGATTTAAGTAAAAAATGTTCTTATAGCCAGGCATGGTGGCACACTCCTGTAATACCAGGATTTGAGAGGCAGAGGCAGTCGAATGAATCACTGTGAGCTCTAGGCCAGCCTGGTCTACAAAGCAAGTCCAAGACAGCAAAGATAACACAGAGAAACCCTGTCTCAAAAAATTAAAAAAAAAAAGTTCTTATACCTAGGGTTATACCTCCTCACATAGCCTGAGCTACCAGTGATTTCTTAAATATGGAATCTTCTCTATCATTCATTTAATATATTGCTATATTCCACATTAAATGAATTCCTATAATTTTATTTCTTTATTTGGTCTTTCAAAACAGAGTTTCTCTGTGTGGCCTTGGCTGTTCTGGACTCGCTGTGTTGATCCAGTTGGCCTCAAACTCACAACAATCTGCCTGCCTTTTCCTCCCTGAGTGCTGGGATTACAGGCATGTGTGCCCAGCTCTATAATTTTATTTATTTATTTATTTATTTATTTATTTACTTTGGTTTTTCGAGACATGTTTTCTCTGTATGGCCTTGGCTGTCCTGTAGTCACTTTGTAGACCAGGCTGGCCTTGAACTCACAGCGATCTGCCTGCCTCTGCCTCCTGAGTGCTGGGATTAAAGGCGTGTGCCACCACCGCCTTGCCTTATAATTTTATTTTTATGTGAATTGTTAAGTAAAAAGTTGAAGTTTGACAAAAATGAATTTGAGTAGTATTTGCCCACTCCTGCCAGAAGCTGTCCCAAAGCTGGCGTTGGATGCTGAAGCTGTAACTGAGCGGTAGAGTGCATGCATACCATGGCATAGGCTACGGATTTGATTCCCAGCATCTAGCCTCCCAGCTGCCCCCAAAGGGTCAGACTGCAGATATGGAGCCTGGAAAGTGTGGCACAGTTGATGGAGAGCTTGCCTAGCATTCGTGAAGGCCTGGGTTTAATCCCTCACACCACGTAAGTCTGGTATGTTAGCTCATGTCTTTAATCCCAGCACTTTTAGGAAGTTGAAACAGGAGGATCTCTGAGTTCTAAGGCCAGGCTGGTCTAAATAAGTTCTATGCCAGCCAGGACTGTGCAGTGAGACCGTGTATCAAAAAGATAAAAGATCATAGAGATATGGACAGACTTGGTGCTCTGTGCTTTGAGACAAGAGGATCAGAAGTTCAAAGTCAGCCTTGGGTACTAAGCCAGACTCTTGATTTCAGGGGCGGTGCGGAGGGGAAGAGTATATTTTTCTTTGTAACACTAGAGGTCACTGTAAGCTAGAAATTTCCAACACTCTTAAAAGTGTTCAGCTGATGTTATTGACTAGATTTATCTGAATACCTACTTATTCATGAGACTATTTCTAGCCCTCTTTCATTATTACATTTAAATATTTTTAAATTGCCTGATTCCTTTTTGTTTTTTCTGAGACAGGGTTTCTCTGTGTAGCCCTGGCTGGCCTGGACACACTTTGTAGTCCAGACTGGCCTCGAACTCGCAGAGATCAGCCTGCCTCTGACTCCTGAGTGCTGGGATTAAAGGCCGGTGCCACCACACCCGGCTGCCTGATTTTAATTCAACTAAAAATAAAACTTAAGATTGTAAAAAGGGTTGCTTCAAAGTAGTTTTCCTTGAAGTGTCTTCAGAGTCCCTTTTCTAACAAAAATTTAATATAATTTTATAGTTCTATAGATGAAGCCAGACTTGGAATTAGAAGACATGAATTGTTAAATTCATTGAATGTGCTTCTTCACTCCTGACCCAGCTCATATTTCTGAACTATAATTCTAAAATCATGATTTTTCCCAATCTACCTATATCACCCTACACACTAAGTAAATGTTTTTTGTTGTTGTTGTTTTTTGTTTTTGTTTTTGTTTTTGTTTTTTTTTTGGTTTTTTGAGACAGGGTTTCTCTGTGTAGCCTTGGCCATCCTGGACACACTAAGTAAATGTTTTTAAAAGACTCGATGATCTGGAGAATGCCTCTTAGGTTGTTCTTGCCAAAGACTAGAGTCTGGTTCTCAGCATCCACAGTAGACAAACCACAACTGCCTGTAACTCCAGCTCTGGCGGAATCCAGTCTTTCTGGCTATTGCATACACACACACATACCCTTGTTTAAAAAAAAATAAATCTTTGCCAGGCATGGTGATGCATGCCTTTAATCCCAGCACTCGGGAGGCAGAGGCAGGCAGATGGATCACTGTGAGTTCAAGGCCAGCCTGGTCTACAAAGCAAGTCCAGGACAACCAAGGCTACACAGAGAAACCCTGTCTTTCAAAACCAAGAACACAAAAACAAAAAAAGCATTTAAAAATATTCATATTGTGAGTTTTATGAGTTTGATAAGCAGATCCTCTTTCAGATCAACACTCTATAATGTACACAGGAACTACTGCAGAGCATAAGTAGAGGGGGACTGGGAAGGAAGCCTTGTGTTGCATCAGTTACACACCATGTTCTGCCTTGCGCTCATTAGATGTCCTGAACAAAATGTCTTAAACAAAAAAGAAAGGAGATGAGCATAGAACTTATGAAACAAAACACGGTTCTCATCTCAAAAGAAACACAATTTTTTTCTTTTGTTTTTTGTTTTTTGAAGACATGGTTTCCCTGTGTAGCCTTCCTGTGTAGCTGTCCTGGATTCACTTTGTAGACCAGGCTGTCCTCGAACTCACAGCGATCCACCTGCCTCTGCCTCCTGAGTGCTGGGATTAAAGGCGTGGGCCACTATGCCTGGCTCAGCCAATCAACTTAAAGAACAACTTTCCTGTACTTCTCTAATCTCTCATGTAACAACAAGGCTTGGAAATGGCTTAGAACACCACCCCCTTACAGTTTTTTCCTTTAAAAATATTATTTCCCTAACACTAGGGGCCGCCATCTTCCCTCCTCATGAGGGGGCTGATGGTCCAGGCTCTGAGTCTGACTAATAAAGGAGACCCTGTGTGATTTGTATTTGGTTGATTCCTAGTGGTCTTTGGGGGGTCTCACAACTTGGGCCAACAAGAGTAACTGAAAGCAAGCTTGGCATCTCTGCCGTCATTTTGTGTTTGTGTCACCCTCAGGCTCAAGCTTAACTTGCATAGGCATGTTAATCATTGGAGGAGTGTCTGTTTACATAGCCCGGCTTACTCCTTCAAGGCTGAAGGTATAGATGTCTCCTTTTCCTACACTTGCGTTCACCTTAGATTTCAGGAACAGCAAAACCTCAGGACAGACCACAGGAAGATAAGGGTAATTAACAGAGAATGTGAGGCCACTCCTTCTAGCTTAAGCAATCAACTTGTCAGAACAAGGTTGCTCAAGTCAGAACTTCTTTGGACCACTTTGCAGAGCCAGAGCTGAAATACATATCAAAGACGACACCATGACCAAGACTTCTAATATGTACATATGTCACCTTGTTTCCCAGGAACTATATTTATTACATTTTAGCCTAATTGTCATGTCAGAGCCCCAAAAAGAGGAAAATGAAGGTTGTTGGATCCTTTTATTTATTCCTTTCCTCAACAAGTTGATTAAACCTCTGTTTTTTATCTCTTTAATTGCAGGGTTGGTGCCGAGGCCAAGCTGAGCTTGTTGAGACTGGGCCCTTTGTCTTTCTAGTCTGATTAGACTTCTAAGCACTGCAGAGACTTGCAGGAGTATTACACAGGTGGGAAATCCAGGCCAGCCTAGCTGTGCAATGAGCCTCATTCTCAAATGCATGGAGAGGAATGCCTAGCACACATGTGGCCATTGGACTCAATCTCCAGCATCTTAAAAAAATACTGTTTAAAAAAAAGAATATTAACCTATGCATTGTGATTCACACATGTAATCTCAGCATGTGGGAAAACTACACAGAAGGATTGCCAAGCGTTTCAGATCAGCTGGGGTGTAATACAGTATGTTACATGTATATAGTATATATTAGAAACTTGTTACAATAGTAGATTCTATTTAATTCTGGGTTTGCCATATTTTAGCTGGGTAGCATTAGGAAAACTATTAAACCTCCTGTTTTATTTTGGAAAATGAAATATGACCAAAACAGCATACAGAATTCTCAAAGAGCTAATAAAAAATTTAAAAACTAAAAGTACAGAAAGAGAAAAGATGTACAAGAGCTGGGACCTGGTGGTGACACTTGCCAGAGTCAGGAGTTCAAGGCCATCCTTGCCTGCATTCCCAGCTGGAGGCCAGCACAGGCTACAGAAAGCCATCATAAAACCAAAAGAACAGTAGGTGTGTATGTTAGCTACCTTTTTTTGTTGCTGTGATAAAACAGCATGACCAAGGTAATTTACAGGGGGAAAAAAATGCTTATTTGAGATTCTGATTCTAGGTATCTAGGCGTCTATCATGACAGGTGAACATGGCAATGAGTAGCAGGCTTGGCAGAAATCAAACATGGAAGGGGACTAGACTATAAACATACAACGCCCAACCCAGCAACATAATTCCTCCAGCCAGGTTTTACCTTCCAAAAGTTCCACAGCCTCCCCAAACAGCAGCACTGAGTGGGAACCATGTGTTCAAATGCCAGATCCTAGGGAGGACATTTCTCACTTAAGCCACCAGTGTGCAGTATGGTCATCAGGGAGATATCATTTGAAACAATAGTCAAACTATTCCGCACCCAACTAAATATTAAAATGACTCCAAATATGAAATATTGGCACAGAGTAAAAGCAACTGTAACTCTGTGTTCCTCTGAAATTGAAAATGTTACAGCCACTGGGGATCAAATTTGACAACTAAAATTTTATGCTACTCAGCACTCTTGTGCTTGTATTTTGTCTAGAGAAATGGATTCATACATCCACACACAATGAAGCATGGTCCTCGAAGCTTTACACACTAGTGTCAAGATGAGGATCTAGCTCAAGTGGCAGAACATCTCCCCAATACATGCAAGGCCTTGGGTACATTCCTGGCACAACCAGGAAGAGTGTCCCTCAGGACCTGAGTGAGTCCATCGGGGCAGGCAGACTCCTGTAGCTCTGGGACTATCACTGGTCCAACCCACAGAATCTGGCAATGAAACATTGGCATCTGAAACACTGAAGAGTAAAAGAAACCAGACCACAAGGGCTCTGCTCCTTCTATACCCATCCCTACATGAAAGATTGTATACTATTTCATTCTGTTTCTGTGGCACTCTAGGAACAGAAAATTCATAACTGCAGAAGACACTGTGGTTTCTAGGGACAGGCAAGATATTGGCTTCAGTGGGACTTTGTTGAGTAAGGGCAAGATATGTAGGTTTTAGGGGTATAGAGAGATGAGGTCACAATCTGTAACCCAGCATGGGGTTACAGGCATACCTCTCCATAATGGGTTTTAAGTACTGTGACTTGAACCCAGGGTTGTCTTCTACACCATGCAATTAATCTCCTAGCTGAGCTCAGTTGTGCTTCAGCTCTGCCTTTTTCTTCCTTCCTTCCTTCCTTTCTTTCTTTCTTTCTTTTGTTTTTGTTTTCTGAGACAGGGTTTCTCTGTGTAGCCTTGGCTATCCTGGACTCCCTTTGTAGACCAGGTCGGCCTTGAACTCACAGTGATTCACCCGCCTCTGCCTCCCATGTGCTGAGATTAAAGATGTGTGCCACCTCGTCCAGCTTGGTAGCCTTTTATATGGTAATTTGGGTGGTAATTACATGGCTTCATATACTTGTTGAAACAATTTATACATTCAAAATTATATGTTTAACTTTAGCAAGAGACAGGTCTGGTAATGCTTGCATGTAAAACAGAATATCAGAGGTGGAGATTAGATACAACGAGTTCTAGGCCAGCCTGGATACAAGAGACTTAGTCTCTAAAAATGAAAGAAAAAAAAACTGTACCCAGCTTGGTGTATACAGCATTGGTGAGTTTGGGCTGGAGGTCTCCAAAATAAAGAACAGTCTGGGGGTATGTAATCAATGCCTTATCTCAGATAAACTAATGAACAAAAATTTTACTTTCTTTATTTCTCGTAAAGTGTATCTGACCAGATAAAACGTTTATAGAACTTCTAATGGAAACTATGAGACACAGAGAGAGCCAAGAAGGGACCTGAGATTACAGGAAGCTTGAAAACTAAGCTAGAAACTGCTTACTCTGATCCAATGTAATGGATAATTGGTGTGCTTGCCAGGAATGGAGTAGGATGTGCTTATATGTCCTCACCACTTGGCAGCGCTACACCATTGGCAGAAAGGGATAAGGGAAAGAGTCTATATCCATTCTTTTTTTGACCAGGTCCCCTTGATGGATAGGCCTGGTGGCACTTAGAGAAGGATAACAGGTCACCAAGAAGAGACTCGATCCCTATGAACATATACAGGGGGAGGAGGTCCCCCTCAGTCACAGACATAGGGGAGGGGAGTACGGGGAAGCAGGAGGGAGGGAGGAATGGGAGGATACAAGGGATGGGCTAACAATTGAGATGTAATATGAATAAATTAATAAAATATTTTTTTAAAAAGATAACCTTTAAAAAAAAAAAAGGAAAGAGTCTATGAAGTATCACAAGAATTGTAAGCAGAGCCAGGCGATGGTGGCGCATGCCTTTAATCCCAGTACTCAGGAGGTAGAGGCAAGTAGATCGCTGTGAGTTCAAGGCCAGCCTGGTCTACAAAGCAAGTCTAAGACAGCCAAAGCTATACAGAGAAACCCTATCTTGAAAAACAAATTTATTTTGAGACAGCATCTTACTCTATGACACCAGGCTGAATAGGAAGTCATTACATAACCCAGATAGGCTGCAAACTTAAGGCAGACCTCTTATTTTGACCCCGCTCTCCAAGTGCTGAGATTGCAAGTGCATATAATTATGAGTATCTTAATAACTGTTGTGTTTTGGTGATGTCTTTTTTTCTTTCGATACAAGGCGCAGTGCTCTGAATAGGAATGTCCCCCACAGACTCATGTATTTGAAAGCTTGATCATAGGAAGTGGCACTGTCAGGAGGTATGGCCATGTTAGAGGAAGTAGGTCTCTGGGGGCAGGCTTTGAAGTCTAAAAAGGTCATATCTGTTCAGAGTGTCTGAGTCTTCAGTTCTGCTACCTGTGAATCAAGACAGAGAACTCTCAGCTCCTTCTCCAGGACCATGCCTGCCTGCATGATGCCATGCTTCCAGCCATGATGATAATGAACTAAACCTCTGAAACTGTAAGTTAACGCTAATTAAAGGTTTTCCTTTATGAGTTGCCATGGTCCATGTCTCCTCAGCACTAAACCCTAACTAAGACCCAGGGTTTTGTGTAATTCAGGCTGGCCTTTAACTCACCTTGTAGCTCAGTATAACCTTGAACTCCAGATCCTGAGTCTCCTCCAACAAATAGTTGGGATTGTAGGCATGACAACTATGCTCAATGGCAACTGCTTTGTGACAAATTGGAGCCTAGAGAAGTCATGCCTTTAATCTCAATTCACAGGAACTAACAACAGACAGATAGATCTCTATGAGTTTTAGGCTAGCCTGGTCAGCATAATGGAGATCCAAGCTAGTCAGGGCTACATATCAAGACTTTGTCTCAGGAAAAAAAAAAAAAAAAAAAGTGTAGCAGCTAGCCTTCCTGTGATAACTCTCCATAGGACTCTGCTGTGTTGACTTTGCAAAAAATTTACAAATTAGACATTTGTTAATCCCATCAAGCAAAAATGAAGATCACCACTCAAATTAAGGGCAACTAAGCAAGCTTTATTTACCATGCATAGTATTTGACTCCTCAAAGTGGAATTTGAGAGAGCAGTGAGGGTGAACTTTCTGGGCTTCCTTTTATAGGGAAAAGGGGATTTTCAGAGGAATTTGGTAGCATAAGGACGTGGCAAGCAAATTACAAAAACAGACAGCAGACAAGATTATTTGACAGTTCATTTGGCATAACATCTCAAGATACCTCAAGATTCCTTGGCAAAATATCTTATCAGGGTTCAGGTTAAATTCAAAATGTGAGCCAAACTCCGTAGGGTGGGAAGCATGTCAAATTCCAGAAATAGGTGAAAACATGGTCAGTCTTCAGTTTTATAGTCAACAGAAACAAACTCTTTGTTACAAAATGGCCTCCAACTTTAAGATGGAGTCAGGCTGGTCTACCTATCATTTCTGCCTTCCTTTATGAGTCCCTTTCAAATCTTTGAAAGGGAACGATCATTTCTGTCTGTTGCATGGGCTAATAATGCCAGCAGAGTGTGGGAATTTCGTTACTTTTGATATGGCAGTAGACGAAATTTGTAATGCATCAGAAGGCACATTGCCTGACTCTGTGCAGCATCAGGAGTATTAGGGTGCCTGTAGCAGATGAGATGAGAGTGGTTAGGCAGGTGACTGTTGGAGGATGTCTTTTATTTATTTATTTATTTATTTATTTATTTATTTATTTTGGAGTCAGGTAGCGTTGGCTGTCCTAGACTCACTTTGTAGACCAGGCTGGCCTTGAACTCACAGCGATCCACCTGCCTCTGCCTCCCAAGTGCTGGGATTAAAGGCATGCGCCACCACGCTGGGCCCTGAAGGATATTTTTGTGCACACTGTATTCAAATGCTGATTTCTATACCATAGATCTGGTAGGAGTCCAGACTTTGGCATTGTCATCATTATGAAGCATCTTCTGTCTTAGTATGCTGTAAACATTGTTTTTCATCACCTTCTGATTGGTTAAGTAAAGAGCTGAACAGCCAATAGCTGTGCCTGAGATGATAAGGTGGGAGTTCTGAATCCAGAGAGATGGTCTCAGGTGGGGACCAGAAAAAGGAGGAGTCACTATCTGGACACAAATGAAGGAGGTACCAGGGCAAGCAATGGGCCATGTGGCTGGGAAGTAGGCCAGGCCACTATTGGCGAGTTAGAATAGCTATAGTGCCTGAAGCTTTTAATAAATATAAAGGTTTCCATGTCATTATTTAGAGCAAGGATGGGAACAGGAAAAAAACAAACAAACAAACAAAGAAAAACCTTTCTTTTACAGTCAACCTGTTGAATAGGGATTGGTACCAATTATTTCCTCCTTGAGAGTCTAAGAATTGGGTTTTAAGATCATTTCTTACTATAGCCATGGTTTCTCTAATTATTCCTGATTGGTTGGCATAGAAACACCAAGTTTCCCACAGGGCCATACACAGCCCTCCTTGTCTCATAAAGAGTAAGGTGGACCTCTGCTGTTTTATAATACTACTTCTGCCAAAGTATCTACTTGTTCTAATGTAGGGACTGAATTTTCCAAAAACGGATCCTGTTTAATTTGGAAACTTCGGGTCATGAACCCTTGATCATGTAGATCTAATGCTGATGTTAGCAGTGCTGCAGAAGCAACTATTCCTGTGCCCGCCAAAAGTAGAATTAAAATAGGAGCCACCACTTGGCTAATGCTATAGCTCGATGTATGTGATCTGCGTCCCCATCATAAATATAAATTTGAGGGATAATGTGAGTGAACATACATTTTTAAAAAGGGATGTGTCCCGGGGCTGGAGAGATGGCTCAGCGGTCAAGAGTACTGACTGTTCTTCCAGAGGTCATGTGTTCAATCCCCAGCAACCACATGGTGGCTTACAACCATCTATAATGAGATCTGATGCCCTCTTCTGGTTTGCAGATGTACGTGTAGGCAGAACACTGTATACATAATAAATAAATAAAAATCTTTAAAAAATAAAATAAAATAAGAGATGTGTCCCATGTAGCATGCGGGAGACTGATTACCAACACATACTTCCATCAGTCCAACCCTGCTAGATACCGGAAGGAGCAGGAACAAATAGCTGTTTGTTCTCTATGCCAACAACTGTAGGTTCCATACAATGGTCACAATTCACCAAATAAAGAGATGCCAAATGATCTGATACATTGAACATAATGCATAGTTCCTGTCCCTGTATATCACCTAGGACAATCTGGGCTAGGAGGAAGGACAGGTACCAGTAGTAGCTTGTGGTATTGCAGTAAAAGGCTATAAACCATCCCTACGTAGTAAGGGGTTTTGTGTCCAGACAAAGCCAACAATCCTGTTAGGTGAGGTGTAGTGGTGGGAGCCATGTTGCTTCTCCTGGGAAAGGTGCATGAATGTTCTGTGAGTGACCTCCTCGAGGCAAGGCCCTTGGAGCGTCTCTCCACCCGGCAAGGACCAGTGAGATTGGTATTTGGAATGACTTTGTCAAGCCTCAGGAGATGAGGCCATGATTCCTGCTTACTTATAAGTTAAGTAAAGCTGTGATTCTTTAGTAAAAGGTCTCAAAAATTGATAGGAATATATGAGGGAGAAGGAAAGGGCTCAGAAATGTCAGCTACTTCTTCTGAGGACCTAACCATGCTGATACACTGGAGTAAGGGAAAGTTCAATACCTACTAAGAGAAAACAGGGTTCAAAGAGATACAGCCTAAAGGTTAACAGTAAGAGTTCATTCTCAGGACAAGTGAGTTGATATTTTAGGGTTAGTTAGTAAGTAAGGTTTGTTATGCTCAAATTAAAATAAACACAAGTTGGATAGATTTATCTTTGTCTTAGACAAAGGCTTACATAGTAGGAAGAAATAGTATGAGTCAACGAAAAAGTGTTAGTCTCTGTTCTTTATGAAAAAGCTGTATAGTGAGCAGGACCATACTGTAAAACTAGACAGATAAAAACGGCATAAAGGCCAGGCATGGTGGCACACGCCTTTAGTCCCAGCACTTGGGAGGCAGAGGCAGGCGGATTGTTGTGAGTTCAAAGCCAGCCTGGTCTACAAAGGGAGTCCAGGACAGCCAGGGCTACACAGAGAAACCCTCTATTGGAAATAGTTTCTCTTAGCTCTTCTCAGGCTGAGTTAGGATTGGGTTTCTACTACAGGTCTATGCAGGCCTTTGACAATAGTCTTCTCTCTTCTTTGAATTCATACACCAAACAGATGACCTGTGAAGCACAAATCTGAGCTTTCTCTTTGGAGGCCCAGTGGCATAGTTGACCCAGAGTCCTTAAGAGTCCTTGAGTAGCCCTAAACTGTCCTCTTTGTCCTTGGCAGCCAATAAGCCAATAATAAATCATCCAAATACTGGAGGAAGATGACCTTTGGGTATTCATTGCAAAAACAGCTTGAGTCTGCTTAGGGGGCCTCATCAAAGATGATACGGGAATTCCAGAATCTTTGAAATAATTGGGTCCAAGTCAGTTGTTCCAATATTCCTACTTCAGGATCTGCCCATTAAAATGCAAAGGTGGGCTGATTTAAATTTGACAGAGGGCCGAGATGGTGAGCCTAGTACTTGGGAAGCAGAGGCAGGCAGATTGTTGTGAGTTTGAGGCCAGCGTGGTCTACAAAGCAAGTCTAGGACAGCCAAGGTTACATACAGAGAGAAACGCTGTCTCAAAAAACAAACAAACAAACAAAAACAAAACAAAGAAGGATAAAGAAAAATGTATCTCTTAAATCAAGTACAGTATCAACCTTATGCTCAAGGGGTCACGTTCTGACCAGACTGTAGGGATTGGAAACAGTTGGGTGAAAAAATTCTTTCTTTTTTTTCTGTTTTTTTTTTTTTTGTTTGTTTGTTTGTTTTGTTTTGTTTGAGACAGGGTTTCTCTGTTTTAGCCCTGGCTATACTGGAACTCACTCTGTAGACCAGGCTGGCCTCAAACTCAGAGATCCACCAGCCTCTGCCTCCAGAGTGCTGGAATTAAAGGTGCATGACACCACTGCCCAGTCTCTTTCTTTCTTTTTATAAATAGGCTTATTTTATTTTATGTATGTGAATGTATTGCCTGTTTGTGTGTATGTATGTGCACCACGTGTGTTTCTGATGCCCTTGAAGATCAGAAGAAACATAATATCCCCTGGAATCTTCAATAGATGGTTGTGAACTAACATTTGGGTGCTGGGAATTGAGCCTGGGTCCTCTGGAATGCAACCAGTGCTCCTAACCACTCAGCCATCTTTCTAGCACCAGATAAAATTTGTATCTTCTTGTTAACCCTCCTTAAATCTTGTACTGGTCTATAGTATTGAGTTCCTAGTTTTTCAACTGGCAATAAAGGAGTGTTCCATGCTTACTTGCATGGATTAAGTATGCCTGCCTTAAGGAGGTATCTGACATGAGTTCTTATCCCTTCCCTGGCCTATGAGCTAATAGGGTAGTGTTTAACTACACTGGCATAGCCCCAGAAGTCAGTTGTACAATTACCAGGGTCACATGTCTAGCTAGGCCAGGAGGAATATCTTCATCTCAGAAACCAGGAATATCTTTTATCAGTTTTTCCTTTAGCTCTCCCTCTGGGTCTTAGAAGTAGATATATTCCTTGCTGAAGGGGCAGGTGACTGTGGCTAAGTTCCCTATTTGTGGTTTAGGCATCTCCCCTGAACCTGAGAACAAGTTGCTTGGAACTTACTCAGGCGATCTCTCCCAAGCAATGGAAAGGGACATTCAGGAATAACAATGAACGAATGAGTCACAGTTCCCTTTCCCAGAGCAATACTCTATTTTGTAGTCCAATTATAGTTTTAAATTCCCTCTGTAACCCGCTGTACATCCATTGTTCTTTTTTCCAAGGTGTCTCCAGGGTTTCAGTAACACACACTATGATGCTCCTGTATGTACCAAACAGTTTGCAGTTTGGCCACTAATTGAGGTTACCATAGTCTTGCGGGGACCTAAACTGAAAAAGTCATGCCCTCCCCCCAATTCTTCCAGAGTCAGGACTGGCTTTGGCTGAGGAACTCTCTTCTGTGCTTGGGAAGGGTCTACCTGTTTCCACTGGGGGGCATTAACTTTTCTACTGCCCCAGTGCCTTGCAGTAAGCACACTGGTCCTTTTCTAGAGGCTTTTTCTTTTCCTTGTAGGTGACTTGTCCAGGGTTAAAAGTACCAGGAGCACGTAGTGCTGCCATCGCAGCCTGATGTATTTTCTTTATGGGAAATCTTTGCTGTCTATTGTCAAACACTTCCTGGGCTATTTCTAATAATTCTGACCTATTCTTTCCTGCAAACTCACCCATCTTTTATATTTTCTTTTCTTTTTAAAAATATTTTATTTAATTTTAATTTATGTGTGTTGGCGTGAGGGTGTCAGATCTTGGAGTTACAGACAGTTGTGAGCTGCCATGTGGGTGCTGAGAATTGAACCCGGGTCCTTCGGAAGAACAGGCAGTGCTTTTAACCACTGAGCCATGTCTCCAGCCCCCATCTTTTATATTTTCTTATGTATATCTAATGCTGACTGGGCTACAAAGGCCAGGTTAATTGTCTACACGTTTGCTGGGTCCTACAGATCTTTAAGTATGTGGCCCATGTGCTCCAGAGAGCGCTCCAGAGAACACTCCAGAAACACTGAAGGTGATTTGTCTGATACCTAATTTGACATCAGCTACTTCAGGTTTGCCTGCCTGAGGTCCTCCAGTAGAGCCTGGGTGACTTCCTGTCTCCTTCTGTCCATAGTTCCAATATGGTTTCCTTCTGAGTACAGCCTTGTTAGTGGCTGTCATTCTCAGGTCGTTGTCAAGAATGTCTAATTCTGGCAGTGCTCTGGCTGCTTTTGCTAGGATTCTCTTTCTTCCACAGGGAGAGAGTACAGAGAATTTGTTGGCAGTCATCCCCTGTGAGGAGATGGTTAAAGAAAACAAAATCAATCAGGGAAATCAGAGAACTCCGATCTGTGCTGAAAAGGGATTTTGATTTTTCCAGTTGTAAAGATTCATTAAAGTAAATGGAATATACAAGTATTGTCCTTCTGGGGCCTAGCAGGGAGGAAGGTCGGGGCCTAGAAGAGATGTTTCTGCTTTGGGCATAGAATCGGAAGCAGGAGCTGCATGTTGATTGGGGAGAAGACTGAATTTGGAGTTGCTTCTGCTTCAGGAGGAGGAGTGGAAAAAGAAGCCATGGGCCTCCTGGGGAGAAGACTGAAGCCGCCAGCTGGTGGTGTGTTGGGGGGGGCAAAGTCTGGATAGCCCTGCCAGTTATTAGGAGGGGGGAAGATGAAAAGTGGCTCTGGTGTAGGAGCAGGGACAGAAGGAGTAGTCTACTGGGATAATTGCTGCAGAGGCTGAGGAGTGGGAGAAGGCTGAGGAGAAGCCAGTGGGCTGGGGAGAGTTGGGGCATCAGAGGGTAAAGAGGACTGAGAGTCCTGGAGGACAGAATCTTTGGAGGAATGTGGTTCCCAGCCAGGGGGCTCTGGGGAGTCTTCTTTGCTATGATCAGGGCATAGCTACCTTGCCCATTCAGACCGTACAAACCTTCATCCATGGGGGCAGTTTGGATGTTGCTTCTGCCTAGGGTAGAATATACTATGTCTGGTCCAGGTGGCCAGGCATACCAAGGGTGGCACTGACCGCTGCCCAGGCCACTTAGGAGTCGAAGGTGCCTCCTGGGGGCCATTCGACTGGGAATGTAGGGCATTCCAGTTAACCAAAAGATTGGGTCCATGGTGATAGGATAATCATAATCCTGCTTAATTATAGGACAGTCAAGTTTGTCAAAGTTCCTTTAAAGACAGTTTAAAAGGTGTGCCAGGGGAGCTGGAGAGATGGCTCAGAGGTCAAGAGCACTGCCTGCTTTCCCCAAAGGTCCTGAGTTCAATTCTTAGCAACCACATGGTGGTTCACAACTGTCTAGAATGAGATCTGGTGCCCTCTTCTGGTGTGCAGGCATACAGGCAGGCAAAACTTAATAAATAAATCTTTTTTAAAAAGTGTGTGTGTGGGGGGGGGAAGCCGGGTGTTGTGGCTCATGCCTTAAATCCCAGTACTTGGAAGGCAGAGGCAGGTGGATCACTGTGAGTTCGAGGCCGGCCTGGTCTATAAAGTGAGTCTAGGACAGCCGAGGCTAACCAGAAACTCTGTCTTGAAAAATAAAAACAACAAACAAACAAACAAAGGAATAAAGGAGTGTCAGGCTTAGAAGTCATGTTAACTATTCTGTCCAGGCTTAGTTTTTCAAAACCTACTTTATTTAGATTTGTTTTTGTTTGTTTGTTTGGCTGTCCTGGACTTGACTTGTAGACCAGGTTGGCCTCAAACTCACAGAGCTCTATCTGCCTCTGGCTTCTGAGTATTGGGATTACAGGCATGCGCTACCACGTCCAGCCTTATTTAGGATTCTTAAACGCTTCTACCTCCCTTCTAACCCACTGACTAAAGGTAGGGGAAAAGAAAGTTAATAGGAAAAAGGGATTGTGGACTGGTTTGGAAGTAGTTTCTTAGGGGAATTCTACTCTTTGTTGTCAGGATACCAGCAGTCCAGTCCAATAGCAAACACCAAATAGCAATATGAATGAGTAGTAGCAGCAAGGCCCAGCAGAAACAGCAAGGCTCTGCTGAATTGGCATGAGTCAGCAGAAGTGGCCAGAATCAGCCAGAATACCTTAAGAAGTTCTCTGGCACATTTCTCTCTACAAAGTATAGACCAGCAAGGACCAACAAAGGCCAGGGAAGTACTGCATGACATAGCAATGCAAAAACATTGTCTCACTGTCTGTGAGGGTCTATCTACTTTCTAAGCATCACATGCCCTTTAACGTGTCTTGGGCTTTTTGTTGTTGTTGTTGTTTGGTTTTTCGAGACAAGGTTTCTCTGTGTATCCTTGGCTGTCCTGGACTCATTTTGTAGACCAGGCTAGCCTCGAACTTACAGTGATCCGCTTGCCTCTGCCTCCCCAGTGCTGGGATTAAAGGTGTGTGCCACCATGCCCAGCTTCATGTGTCTGTTTTAAGCAAAACATTATGTGTCTTCTCATAAGACAGCTTCCATCAAAACATCATGTGCCCTCTCATAAGACAGCTTCCAGAAAACATCAAATGACACAACTGAGTTTTTAAAGAAACCAGAAACTTGCACTTCACACCCCAAGCTCAGACTACAAAATACTGAAATCAAGGAAGCAGAAGAGATATAATAATAATAATAATAATAATAATAATAATAATAATAATAATAATAATAATAATAATACAGAGCAAGACACAGGGGACCAAGAACTAGGCATGTGCTTGTGATTGTGCTCACGCATGCGCGCGCACACACACACACACACACACACACACACACACACACACACACCAAAAAAAGATCCAGACCAAGTCAACCAACCAACCAACCCAAAAAATGAGATAGGCAGAGTAATGTCTTACTTGTGCTCTTGATGGGAGTTCATGCAACTTGTCAGGTCCTTCTCAGTCCCCAGACAGCAGGATCCCACCAGAACCAGTACCAGATGTTACCGAAGGAGACGCTTTACTATCACTTATGAATGAAGATATTTTCAGATGTTTGCTCATTTCTTTTTATCTCTGCCATTCATCTCAGTAGTCTGTGGGACCTACAGCATATCCTTGGCCTCAGAACTTCCTCAAGATGTGCACCCCAAAGGGAAGCAGCTCTTTAGGTCCCTGAGATTGGGTTGGAGTCTGATTTCACTGCAGTCTCCAAGAATGTTGATACCACTAAGCATGGATGAAGATTATTGCCCAAATTAAGGCCAATTGAACAAGCTTCATTTATTATGCATAAAACTGCCTCTCCATGCCAGGCGTGGTGGTACACGCCTTTAATTCCAGCATTTGGAGGCAGAGGCAGGCGATTCCTGTGAGTTCCAGGCTAGCCTAGTCTACAAAGTGAGTCCAGGATAGTCAAGGCTACACAGAGAAACCTTGTCTCAAAAAACAAACAAACAAGAAAGAAAGAAAGGAAGAAAGGAAGAAAGAAAAAAAGAAAGAAAGAAAGAAAGAAAGGAAGAAAGAAAGAAAGAAAGAAAGAAAGAAAGAAAGAAAGAAAGAAAGAAAGAAAGAAAGAAAGAAAGACTGCCTCTCCAAAGTAGGATTTGAGAGAGCAGTGAGGGTGAACTTTTTGGGCCTTCTTTTATAGAGAAAAGGTACAAACTGGGGATTTTCAGAGAAAGTTGGTAGCATAAGGATTGGGCAAGCAAATTACAGAAGCAGACAGCAGATAAGATTATTTGACAGGCCATGTTGGCATAACATATCAAGATACCTCAAGACTCCTTGACAGAACATCTTAATCTTATCAGGGCAGAGTTCAGGTTATGTTCAAAGTATAAATTAAACTCGGTAGGGTAAGGAACGTGTCAAATGTCAGAAATAGGCTAAAGCATGGCCAACTTGAGCTTCGCAGTAAACAAAAAGGAAACTTAATCTGACCTTGTAGCAAAATAGCTTCCAAACTTAAGATAGAATCAGGCTGGTTCAACAATTCTTAACTGACTTCCCAAACACACTGAAAGCCTGGGAACTCACATAGCCCTGAACATTCAAAGCAGCTAGTGGAATTGTTGAAAGCATGAATTCCCTTTGTCCGTTCTTGGTTGGGGTGTCTTATGTGGTAGAGTGTTGCCTCAATTTGGACCCACAGCACTCACAACCAACCAACCGATAAGCAAAACCAGTTTCTCTCTCTCCTATGTTCGAAAAGACTGTAACAATTTAAACACGTGCCCCCAAAGAAAAATGTAACTGGGTTTTTTGTTTTGTTTTGTTTTTTGAAACAGGGTTTCTCTGTGTAGCCTTGATTATCCTGAACTATCTTTGTAGACCAGGTTGGCCTGGAACTCACAGCAATCCACCTGGCTCTGCCTCCCGAGTGCTGGGATCAAAGGTGTGCGCCACCATGCCCGGCCCATATTCACTTCTTTATGCTGGCATAAAATAAGTTCTGGAGCCAGTGAGATGGTTCAGTGGGTAGACGTGCTTGCTTCACAAGCCAACACTTGCATTTGACCCCTGGAACTATGATAGAAGTTGAGAGGTGCTAGGTGGTGGTGTCACTTGCCTTTAATCTCAGCACTGGGGAGACACATGCAGGGGGATGTCTATGAGCTCAAGGCCAGGAGAAAACCAAGTCCTAAAAGTTACCCTCTGACTTTCACATGCCTGCCACAAATGCCCACAAATCACATATACACAAGTGTAAAAATAATAAATACTACTAAATTATGAAAAATATAATTTACTGTTTAAAATACATGGCAATTGGCAAACATATCTAGCAAAATAGTACAAGTAAAATTCTTATCATTTTCAGGAGGATACTAAGAAGAAGGAAGCCATCTGTGTTGTGTTAATTCTAAACTCTGGAACTTCTGAGATTCTTTTTTAGGGGTTTTCACATCCTCCTTCCCATCAGCTAACTTAAATTAAAAGAAGTCACTTCTGTCACTGGGGAAACTGGATCTGATGTTATTTCAGGAAAGTTAGGCACGGTGGTGCACACCTACAATC
Source organism: Acomys russatus (assembly GCF_903995435.1). Classification (NCBI taxonomy): domain Eukaryota; kingdom Metazoa; phylum Chordata; class Mammalia; order Rodentia; family Muridae; genus Acomys; species Acomys russatus. The sequence goes on from NC_067138.1 coordinate 26,227,927, forward strand.
CCAGCCCTGCAGAGGTGAACATAAGGGTAAGAGTTTAAGGTCAGTCTTGGTCATAAAGCTTAAATTCAGATCCAGAAGACTTATCCCAGGAGATTGCCACACCTTTGGCATTGTGTAAGGAATGCATCAGCTCCAGCAGTGGGATAAACCCAGATTATTTTATGGACCATGGAAGAAGCTCATGAGCTCCTCCTGACATTCCTGTACCTGTCAGTGGGGGAAACTTATCAAACAGTGTCCTTGTACTTTCTTTGCTTCTCCTCCTCCTCCTCCCTGCCCACCCCCACCCCAGGCTCTCCTGTAGCCCAGGCTGGCCTTGAACTTACTATGTAGCTGAGGATGATCCTTTTTTGTTTTGTTTTTGTTTGTTTGTTTTTAGTTATGCATCTTTATTTGACATTCAGTAGGTTAGTTCTCATCCTCATTGACTGGCTGTAGATTTTTTCTTTTTTCTCTTTTTTTTTTTTTTGGCTTTTGGAGACAGGGTTTCTCTGTGTAGCCTTGGCTGTCCTGGACTTGCTTTGTAGACCAGCCTGGCCTTGAACTCACAGCAATCCACCTGCCTCTGCCTCCTGAGTGCTGGGAGGTGTGCGCCACCACCGCCCAGCTGGCTGTAGATTTTTAAAATGTTTTAACAGGCACATAAGTTACCAATATGTAGAGTCTGTTTGCTGAATCCTCATCTTCATTACCATTTTCTGGAGATATGTACTTGGGTGCGATGTGGAACATTCTTTATCCCTTTGGCCCAGACAGCTTTATTGAGCTTGGTATCTATGCGCACATCTGGAGTTCCCATCTCCTTCATGGCAAATTTCTGAATTTCTTTGAGTACACGAGGAGCACACTTCTTGAGGTCCACTCCTGGGATGTGCATGTGAAGAGTGATGGTGTCTTCTCTGGTCACCACCTCATTGATGGCAGAATGGCCCCTCTTCTTCTTGCTACCCTTCTTTGCAGGAGCCATTCTGCCCGGCCCAAGTTGGGAAGGATGGGCTGGAGGGATTGTGGACAGGAAAGCCCTGGGGTGATCTTACACTGCCTACTACTCTTCCTCTATTTCTCAACCCCTGTGTGAAGCCAGGAGTTGTCCAACAAAAACAAGGCTTTTTTTTTTTTTTAGTTGAAAATATATTCTTCACTCATACAATACATTCTAACCACAGTTTCTTGTCCATCCTCTTGTGCTCCATTTTCCTTCAGAAAGGAGCAGGCCTCCAAGAGGCAATCAGACAAGGCAAAAACCCTCAGACCCAGGCTGAGCAAAGCTTCCAATAGGAGGGAATGAGCCCTCAGAACAGTCCTCAGAACAGACACACCAGATCCCACTGCTGGGGGTCTCACAAATGCACCAATCTAATAGCCATCACATAAACAGAGGACCTGCTGCAGACCCATGTGGGCAGCATGCTTGTCGCTTCTGTCTCTGTGAGTCCATATGAGTCCATGTGAGCCCTGCTTAGTTCAGTGGACCATGCTCTCCTGGCCCCTCTGACCCCTACAATCTCTTCTCCCCCTCTTTCATGGGGTTCCCTGAGCTCTGAGGGGATGAACCCAGAGAGGATGCCCAATTTAGATTTTCTCTCCTCATAATCTTTGGCTGTGGGTCTCGGTGCCTGCTCCCACTTACTGCCAGAGGAGGAAGCCTTTCTGATGACAGCTAGACAAGGCATTAATCTGTGAGTATAGAAGAATATCATTAGGAATCATTTCATTAAAAAAAAAAATTATTTCTTGGTCAGTTCTGTTTGGCTCTATCTTGGGTCTCTGGCCTTTCCAGTCTCCAGTTCCTGGCCACACAGGCAGTGTGTGACAGGGGCTCCCTCTGCTGGTATGGACCTCAAGTTAAACTAGACTCCACAACTTTTGTGTCACCAGCCCCAGCACAGCTCACAAGCAGGACAGATTGTAGGTCAAAGCTGGGTTTGTGTTCGGGGTTTCTCTTTCAGTAGCCTGCAGAGTACATTCCTGTAATAAAGAGACTAGAACATGGGGGTGAAGTTTCCATGCAGGTACCAGCTCAACCTCTCTACCTTCACTGTGGATTGAATGGGGACCTGCTGTCAGTCTAGTGTTGCTGTTAATTTAGTGGTATGGCCTGATAAGCATTTATTATTAGGCTTATAGTTATTATAGTGGTATTATTAATTTGCTTTCACAATCAATAAAGACACAGACACCTGATATGTTTTAGAATAGCCTTATCATGGCAGATATTAACTCCTAAGCTACCTTCCATTATATCCCAGCCTTCATCCCAGGCCATCTGCTTCTAGTTATTTTTATTTGGGCTACAGACTATCCATAATCCCAAAATACTTGCTGAGGTTGTACATCTGGACCATTTCTTTCCCTGTGGAACTTTAGAGTTCCTCCTCTGGGCCCACGTGGATCTTTCCTATCCCACAGCCATTCTCCTCCTTCCTCTGCCAGAAGCCGTTGGCTTCTCCCTCCCAAGATCATTCTCTCCCAAAGCCCCAGAACTTTGGTCACACCTACCCCATTCCTCCTGCCCAGATTTAGGCCCTTTAATCAGCCAATCAGGAAGAATTTCTTAGGCAAAGTTAAACAGCAATACTTGGGGAATGTGACAGAGTGCTCATAAACAGTAAGGATCTTGGGGCAAGCAATCAACAAACACAAAACACCAGGCCATACTCCAACAGTCTAGCATCAGCCTTGGTTTTATTGACTTCTACATGGACCATGTTACTTAATCCTTGGGACAACAAGGCAGGATGGTGAGGAAAGTGCTATAGTAACCAGGGCTGGTTAGGTGTCTGGGGATTTTTATTTATTTATTTATTTTTTGGTTATATATATATATATATATATATTTTATTTTATTAATTTATTCATATTACATCTCAATGGGTATCCCATCCCTTGTATCCTCCTGTTCCTCCCTCCCTCCCATTCTCCCCTTACTCCCCTCCCCTATGACTGTGACTGAGGGGGACTTCCTCCCCCTGTATATTCTCATAGGGTATCAAGTCTCTTCTTGGTAGCCTATTATCCTTCCTCTGAGTGCCACCAGGTCTCTGGTGCCCCATATTTGACCACATCCCCTGGGAATTTTTATTTTGTTTGCCCACAGGAGTAGCTAGTGATCTGGAAGCAGTTTGGAGAACTGAGGCTAGATTCTGGCAGCTCGAAATCCAGGGCACAGAATAAGAACAGATAAGCAGCAGCCCAAGACTCAAGTCAAAGATCTAGGAGGATGGTGTGCACTTGTAGTCCAAGAGGCAAAAAAATGAGGAGAAAAAAAAAAAACCCTGGATAGGAGTTGGTTTGCCATTATATGTTCTGTCCACAAGACAGGACTAACTTCAGACAGAATGGAAAAATTTGAGAGAGTTAAGCAATGGAAATTATTTGGTGCAAGGGAAAAAATATGGAGTCTAAAGAAGTAGGACTGAAAATATGGGCAACAGCAAAACACACACACACACACACACACACACACACACACACACACACCAAACAGCAAGTAAAAGGAAATATTTGAACAAACAAAAAAGACCTGCTGATGCATAAAAACTAGCTTACCACTCAGCACCATTCCCAGTGTTGGACAAGGAAAACACACCACAAGGATGTTTTTTAGATTTTCAAGACAGGGTTTCTCTGAGTAGGGTTGGCTGTCCTGGACTTGCTTTGTAGACCAGGCTGGCCTTGAACTCACAGAGATACACCTGCTTCTATCTCCCAAATGCTGGCATTAAAGGCATGTGCCACCACACCTGGCTTTACAAGACTGTTTCTAAAAACAAACAAACAAAAACAAAAACAAACAAACAAAAACAAAAACAAACAAACAAAAAAAAACCCCCCCAAAACCTAAAGACACATTAAAACCAAAAGATGTTGAATTCCACATCCAAAGTCAACACATCACTTAGTTTTCACCATATTAGTGGTTGCTTGTTTCCTAAGCTAATATAATATATATGAGTATTTATGTATATATTATATAGGTGTATTTATATGTAAATATACACATTTATTATGGTTTGAATCTGAAATGTCCCTCACTAGTTCATGTTTCAAATGTTTTCTCTCCAGCTGCTGCTGCTATTTTGTGAAGCCATGGGACCACTAGGAAATGAAACTTTGCTGGAAGAATTAATACCACTAGGGCAAGCCTTAGAAACCACCTCTGCTTCATGATCTACAGTAACATGAGAAGTGGGTACCACACACTCTCACTGCCATGAATCTGCCATGTTCTCTCTGCCACAAAGGACTGAAACCTTGTACAGTATTTCTGTGAGATATTTCAAGTGCAGCAACACAAAAGTGAACACTGCACTTGTTTCTTTGTTTTTTTTTTCCAACTCTGGGGGCTTAATCTTGACCTTATATGGTAGGTAAATATGTCTGAGCTACATCCCTAGCCTTTAATCTGTACATGTGTGTGTATTCTATCTCCTCCCAATATATACAATAGAACATGTATGTGTGTGTGTATGTGCATATATACATATATAGATATGTAGCTTACACTGGCCTTTAACTCCTACTGGTCCTCCTGTATCAGCATCGTGAATGCTAAGACTGTAGGTATATGCCATGGTGCCTGGCTTCTGTCATGTTGTTTCTGGTTTATGGAAACCATATACTTATTTTTTCCTACAATGTGATATATATATATATATATTTTTTTTTTTTTCTTTTCTGAGAGCTAATTTACTTATTGTTTCCCCTTTTACCATTTGGTAGGGATATTACTATTTTCTGTTGTTACCTTCTTAGCAGCAACTTAGTTCTGTCTTCAGTTTCCTTGGTCTTTTTACTAATTTGTAATTTTAGTGATCTCTTTTGACTTCCAACCCCCTTTTTGGCAATTATATGTATATCTTTTATGATTATATATACATATACATATATATATACACACACATACACACACACACACACACACTTTCATAGCACACATATATTTTTTCTGTAGTCTCTAACTTCTAACTCTCTCTCTCTTTCCCTAAGGCAGGCTACAGAACTATTTTTCTTCCCTGAAGAGTAGCACAGAAACTCCCACCTTCCTTTTACCTTCTGTCTTGGAGTTCTACAAAGAAATTCTGACTGACCTTGATTAATAGAGCATAAGGCTGTCATTTCAGAGGGGATCTTGGTCAAATCCAGGAGAAAAGTCTACTCAAAGATTCCAGGAGAAGCTTGGCCAGGCCTTGCTAGGACTCTGAGGCCATTAGCATTTCATCACAGTTTGTTCAGGATTTATGCTTGGATTCTGCCAGCCCAATGGGATCTCAGTAACGCCCAATGGCCTTTGGGGATTAGTTCAGAGACAGAGAGCTTCCTAGAGAATTGTGAGGCCCTGGTTCCCTGCCCAGCACCAGTAAAAAGAAATAATCAAGTGGACAAGCCTCTCAAATACTCAAAGGACAGGGACAGGAGAGAGCTGAGAGCGCGAGCTAGCTCAGTGGGACCTGCGGAACCCATCAGGCTCCGATGGTGTTCTATACTCACTGTCGCTCAGGTACAATAAAACCAGTGGGTGACAAAAACCAGATAAAAATTTATGAGAATGGGAAAGAGACACACAGCCAGGACGTTAACAAAGGTGTGAAGGAGATAAGAGAAGATCGAGGGTAAGAGTAACTAGGATTTATCATTTACATGTATGAAATTGTCAAAAAAAAAAAAAAAAAAAACCCCAAAGTTTATTAATTAAAAAAATCCTTAGTTATTCTTTAAAGAAAAAAAAAAAATAAAGGTTTCTCGGGGCGTGGGGGGGTGAGTCCTGGGGTGAAGGGGGGTGTGAGTCCCTGACCGGTGCCCCTTCTCTGTGGGCATCGTAATGTATCCCTTAGGCCTACAGAGCAAATAACTGACACAGGGAGACTGAAAAGAACTTTAAAGCTGCCAGCACTTCGCCGGGCAGAGTCTGAACTGATTCTAATCTACTCGTAAACTAAACAAACTACACTAAACCTTATAACATACATACATTCCGAGCACTTGCCACTGTGACCGCTGGGCCAGTCCTTGTCAAGCCCCCATCATCTTCCTCCAACCTTCAAAAAACCTCCTCCCCTCTCAGACCATCAAACTTTCTCCTCCTTTCCAGTAAGTTCCGCCATCCACTTCCTGTCCTTCTGCCCAGCTGATTGGCTAAACAGAGCTTTATTGACGGTTGATGCATTCACTCAGCATTCCTCCACAGCCAACTGAAAAGCTGTCAGTGGCCAAATCTAAAAAAAAAAAAAAAAAATTGAAAAAGTAAGTAGAGTAGTACTGACTCATAACCCAAAGCAGAGGCTAAATATTCTATCAGTGTGTACTGGTAGGAATGGTTGAGTGGCTTTGAAATGAAGACAGAAATCCTCCTGTTTCCACCCTTCTTAAGGGTTAGTTACAGGTGCGCGTGGGGTGCCTAGCTTGTTACGTGGACTGAACTCTGGTCATCATGCTTCCATAGCAAGTGTTCATTCACAGTCACTGGACTTCACCATCATCCTCCCTATTCATTTGTTGTTGTTATTTATTGGTTGTCCTTTAGTTTGTTGGTTGGCTGAGACAGGGTCATCTCTATTATACAGCCCTGGTTATCTTGCTAATCACTGAGTCGACCAGACTGGCCTCAGATTCACAGAGATCCACCTGCCTCTGCCTCCCAAGGGCTCAGATTAAACGTGTGTGTCACCGTGCTCAACCGTATTGGTTCATTTTTCACAAAGCCACAGCAAGAGGTTTGAGGCCTGCATGGTGAAATGTTAGGGTTAGAAGCTTTAAGTTGCTTCTTTGACCCCTAGCTTATGCATGTATGTCTGTCTATATATGGGTATGTGCACTTAGGATTCCCGAGTGCTAGAGTTATAGCTGCTTGTGAGCTGCTCAATGTGGGTGCTGGACACCAAACTCAGGGGTTCTTGAAGAGCAGGGAGCATTCTTAGTTTCTGAGCCATCTCGTCAGCCCTCTCTCCCAGGATCTTTTACTGGACATATTGCCTTGATCTAGTTGGTGGTGGTAGGGTTTTTTGTTGCTTCAGAGGTTCTTTAAGCTAACAAGGGCAACAAGACACACATGTACACAACATACTACGAGCATACATACATAAACATTCATATCCATGTGTAAGCATCTGTCTCTACAATGAACTAAAAACTGCATTTCTACTTCTATCTTCAAGAACGTGTGTTCCGGCATCTTCTTCGTGATTATGTGTAACACGTCCACTATAACAGTGAGATCCTGGCTCTGTGGCAGAACTGAATCTTTTACTAAATACAGCAATATTCTAACATTTTATGTGTCATATTCACATTGCATAAAGAAACTAGTGAGATTAGAAGCCATAAAAGCATCAAAGTCCTCTGTTCAGGGAATTCAAAGAAGCACTATCGAACAGGAGGATCAATGAAAAGTTCAAAATCTTGAAAATATCGGGTGTACCTCCTGATGAGAGAATGGCATTTGATCCAAAAGCTATGAATCAAGCAGGGTGCAGTGCTGGCTCCAGCCTTCAAAATGTTTCCTCCTGGGGATGGGGGAAGGGAACGGAGTGATGCAGGAGTAAGGCAGCAAGCTGGATGCCCGTCCCTGAGGTACAGGGATTCGTTTATTGTCTGTCTGTCATTTTCTTTTTTATTCTTGCAAGACAGCATCTCACAGTGTAGCCTAGGCTGGCTTAGAGCTTATGATTGACAGCATCTCACAGTGTAGCCTAGGCTGGCTTAGAGCTTATGATTGACAGCATCTCACAGTGTAGCCTAGGCTGGCTTAGAGCTTATGATTGTTCTCCTCAGTCTCTTGAGTGCTAGCATCATAGTCATGTGCCCCAGCTGGGTGTGGTCACGATGCCTTTGATCTCAGCACTTAGAGAGGCAGATCTTTGTAAGGTCAAGGCTAGCCCAGTCTACGTAGTGAGTTCCAAGCGAGCTACATAGCGAAAACCTGTCTCAGAAAACAATACAAAATAAAATCAAAAAGAAAGAAAAGCTCACAATGATCTCCATCTTTTTTCTTTGATTGTTTTCTGAGACAGGGTTTCTCTATATAACAGCTCTGGCTGTCCTGGACTCACTCTGCAGACCAGGCTGGCCTTATACTCACAGAGATCTGCCTGTCTTTGCCTCCTGAGTGCTGGGATTAAAGGCCCACAACCTACTCCACAACCATCTGGCGTAATCTCCATCTTAATGATGTTCTTGTCCACTATTATAACCCAATTCCATCTAGTATTTTCTTAACATTTATGATGTTTTCTTATTTTTAAGATTTATTTATTTATTATGAACACAGTGTATGTACAACTGCACACTGGAAGCAGGTACCAGATCTCATTATAGATGGTTGTGAGCTACCACGTGATTGCTAAGAATTGAACTCAGGACCTTTGGGAGAGCAGGCATTGCTCTTAACGTCTGAGCCATCCCTCTAGTCCCCATTTATGAGGTTTAAAAAAATGTCCTATTCTTTTTTGTTTTGTTTTGTTTTTTGGTCTTTTTTCAAGACAGGGTTTCTCTGGTTAGCCTTGGCTCTCCTGGACTCACTATGTAGACCAGACTGGCCTCAAATTCATAGTGATCTGCCTGCCTCTGCCTCCCGAGTGCACCATGCCCAGCCAAAATGCCATATTCTTGTATGGTCTGAGTTATACAGAGTTTTATTAAAAAGTAGTTAACTTTGCTTCATAAAGAGTGAACCATAGTATCTTCAGAACTAGGCTAGGGGAAAGGAAGTAGAATTTTGACAGCAGAGAAAATAGAGAATTCTATGCCTCTTGCTTCTACAGAGTGATGGGAACCTATGTCATGGCTGCATAGTAGAAAGGCCTTGTGTTATGAACAAGACTATATCTCATGAGCATGGAAGGATGCTAACAGTGGCCAGCGAGATGAATGACAGCTCTAAACAAAGACTGATTCCCACCCTCACCCACCTCTGCTCAAGTTTGGTAATTGTCTATTAGTTATTCTGTGCAGACATCGTGGCTTTGTACATGGTGGTTAAGGGGTTGTTGAGTTTTTACCAAGGAATTTCTGAATCTCTCTTGTTGCCGGCACTGTCACTTTTGCATCTGATCTCATAGTTTGGTTTGGTCTTTATGATAAGGCTGAAAGATCATGGGTGTTGAACTGCTAGAATCATGAAGGGGCGGCAGAAGAAATATACCTCCTTCAGTGGTAAATGTCCTCATTGTTCCTGTATTAAATCTTGAAGCATTTCTACCCGATTACATTCAGAAGAGAAGAGAGTCTGACTCTAAGACTAGGACAGAATGGATAGAGATATGCTATGAAGTCAGAGATATTGCACCTCTTCTTTAGTTTAGTCACCCACAAAATAGCTATAGAATCTAGTAAAGAAGAAGTGGCCTTCAAGTTTTTGTTAATTAATTTAAGCAACTCCTGTCTCAATCCACAGACCAAAGCTGTGATCAGAGCTAGAGGGCTGGGTGTGACACGTCTTCTTGCAGAGCACAGGGAGATGAAAACAGAAGGACCAAGAGTTCTGTCACTTTCAGCTATACATTGAGTTCAAGACCAACCTGGGATATCTGAGACCTTGACTCAACTTCTTCTCCCCTGTCCCCCAGCCCCCCCCCCCCCCCCCCCCCAAAAAGGGAAAAAGTAAAGAAACAAACAAGCAATCTGTAGGGAAGCTAATCATATATTGCTCAGCTGTATAACCTCCAAGATTACTTTTTTTTTAAAGTTAATTAACAGCAAGTGTACCTACCATGCCCGGCGGTGGTGCACACATTTAATCCCAGCACTTGGGAGGCAGAGACAGAGGCAGGTGGATCTCTGTGAGTTCGAGGCCAGCCTGGTCTACAAAGTGAGTGCAGGACAGCCAAGGCAATACAGAGAAACCCTGTCTTGAAAAATAAAAACAAACACAAACAAACAAACCAGCACTGGCTGCTCTTCCAAAGGTCCTGAGTTCAAATCCCAGCAGTCACATGTTGGCTCACAACCATCTGTAATGAGATCTGGTGCCCTCTTCTGGCCTATAGACACAAATGCAAGCAGAACACTGTATACATAATAAATACAAATACATCTTTTTTTTTAAATCGAGTGATCTGAAGATCTCTGTAAAATGAGAGACAGAAGAAATGGGAAAGTGAAGGCAGAGACTCCTGTCAGAAAGTGCTCTTGGCTCTGCAAGGCTGAGGGTAAGGCAGAGGGAAGGAGGACAGAGGAGCTCTGTAGTTTACAGAGAAAGGAAAGAATAAACTGCTGTCTAGGAGATTTGCACACCAGCTCGCAGAGGCTGAAGCAGGAGGATCTTGGGTTTGAGTCCATCCTGGGCTACATATGAAACCAGTCTAAAATAGAACGAAAGAGTTTAAACTGTATTGAAAGGCAGTGGTAATAAGCCTGCCATTTTCTGTTTGTTTGTTTGTTCCAGTAACAAAAAAATCATGTAGACAGGTATGACCAGAGCCCAGATCCACATTCAAAGGCACAGAGCATTATTTTGGTTTCTGTTTTCCAGACAGGCCTTTCTGTCTGCACAGTTCAGAGCTCCAGTGTCTTTCTCTGTCCCACAGTCTTACACCTGTGAGTAGCAACACACTCACAGAATCAGAGCGAGCTGAAACCCAGGGCTCCAGAGTAGTAGTAGCTATTGTTTATGAAGGAATTACACTGAAGCTAGGTATATATGGTGGTGCCCACCTGTAACCCCAGCACTGGAAAGGCAGAGAACTCTTATGAGTCTGAGGCTGACTTAGTCTACAAAAAAAAGTTTCAGGACTTCCAGAGTGACACAAAGAGATCTTGTCTCAGTAAAATAAGACTAAACAGGAAAAATGAAACCTCATTCCATAACCCCCCGCCCGCCCCAATGAGCCAGGCTTAGTGCCCTTTTCTTGTAATTACAGTACTCAGAAGGTAGAGGTGAACAGATGGGTTAAAGGCCATTCTCTGGTACATAGGGAGTTAGGGGCCCACCTGAGAAACGTAAAAGAGTCCCGGCGAGTCCTCTGATGCAGCATTTCATGCCAACGAGCCTTTCTTTTCTTTTTCTTTTTTTCTTTTCTCTTCTTCTTCTTCTTCTTCTTCTTCTTCTTCTTCTTCTTCTTCTTCTTCTTCTTCTTCTTCTTCTTCTTCTTCTTCTTCTTCTTCTTCTTCTCTAGTCTAGAATTCACTATGTGCCCAAGCTGACCTTAAGCTAATCTCCCAGCTTAGCCTTCTGAATTCTGGGTATATAGAAGCATCTCTCCACACCTCCACAGTTCATGCACTTTAGACATGAACATCTGACCTCTTTCCCTTTTCCTCTGCCTCTCAGCAACTTTTTATTATCCTATTTTTTTTTTAAATTGAGACTAAAAATGGAATTTGTTGTGAGCTTGTCCTTTGAAAACCGAGCATAGGCCAGCATGGTTCAGGGTGGGCCTTGAACTGTTACTGTCAGCAGAAAAGGCAGCTCAGTTGCCAGCCATGTAGCCTGAGGAGTCCCTGTAGAACCTCGGGTGGCCTCTGCCTTCATATCTTCCACAGAAAAGAATACAGAATGACTCTGAGTGGAGCAAAGTTAATGAGTTTATTGATTGAATAGAAAGATGTGGAGCTTTATTGATTTAAAAAAGAAAGTCACTAAAGAGAGTGGGGGAGGGGGGGAGTGAGAAAGAGAGATGCATTTGAAGACAGTCAGGTATGTTAGAAGAACAGACCTAGATATCTTAGAGGTAGCCATATATGTGATTTTAAAGCTATTAATTTACAAGTAAGTTTAGATATAAAGTATGTATTGACAAACTGTTTTGGCACATGCCTAATATATCTTTTTTTAATTCACAGAATTCTGTCCCTAAAGAGACCCTTTGGGGGTACCTTGTGCAGCTAGAAAAGAGCTATTAGAGACAGAACACACATCAAAAGGCGCCCTGGCCCGCGGAGGTTCGACTAACGCTCGGGAGGAGAATTTTCCTGTATGAGACAGAACACTAGACACGACGAAGGGGGCAAGTCTGCATTCTGATCAAACCCTGTTTATTGAAAAATTTCACTGAGTTCATATAGGCACAGAGGCATGGGTATTTGCGTAAGCAAGGGTTGCTATGGATACCTAACTCCAGCAGGTAGGTATCTATCTTTACAGCTGCTATAATTGCAGGAGAGAAATTCCAGGAAAGTTGTGAAGGATCTGGTTAGTCAGGAAAAAGCTCCCGGAACTGCTGCTCACAGGCAGCTGGCCTTTAATCTGATCTTATCAGTAGTCCCACTGGAAAAGGAGTAGCTCGGGGGTCTGGAATGACCAGCCCCCACAATAAACCACAACAGGTGTCTAACTGTCGACCTACGACAAGGTCAGCTAGTTTCTGGTGAATGGCAGACTTCTGGAGAAATAGGAACCTAGGCTCTGACAAGATGGTTGAACTTTGGCTATGTAGCCTGTCCCCGACAAAAAGGGTTCTCTCTCTCTCTCTCTCTCTCTCTCTCTCTCTCTCTCTCTCTCTCTCTCTCTCTCTCTCCTTTCCTCCCTTTCTTTTTTCTTTTTTTCTTTTTTCAAGACAGGGTTTCTCTGTATAGCCTTGGTTGTTCTGGGCTCTCTTTGTAGAGCAGGCTGGCCTTGAATTCACAGATATCCCCCTGCCTCTGCCTCCCTGAGTGCTGGGATTAGAGGTGTGGACTACACATAGGTTATGTGCCTGTTAGTAGGCACCATTCACTTCATTTTAAAAAGTCTCACCTGTGGTGTTTTCTGAAGGGGCAATACAGCTTTTCCTGGCCCGATCTGTGGAAAACTGATGGGAGTCAGCCAGCAACAGAGGTGAATTTGAACCAGAAGAATGAGGAGGTGTTTCTTTTCTTTTTTTAAAAAAAGATTTATTTATTTATTTATTATATATACAGTGCTCTGACTGCATGTACACCTGCATGCCAGAAGAGGGCACCAGATCACATAATAGATGGTTGTGAGACACCATGTGGTTGCTGGGAATTGAACTCAGGTCCTCTGGAAGAGCAGTCAGTGCTCTTAACCTCTGAGCCGTCTCTCCAGCATGAGGAGGTGTTTTTTTCCATTTCTCGTAGGCATAATATTCTTGTTGACTGTGTACAGTTAACCCTTGTTCATTCAGATGCTGATTTCTCTACCCTGCTATCTGGTTTCAATCTGGCTCATTCCTCCTGATGTTTCCTGGTCTTCTCGTGGCTCCACGGAGTTCTTGCTGCTCTTTCTCCTCCCCTCACTGGACCAGGATATCCCACCCTATTCTCTGTCTTGCTCAGCATTGGCTAGTTGGCTTTCATTGGCAATATGGGGAACAAATGGCGTTTGTTCACACAAACATGAGACAAGACATACAATAAACATCACAATGCACCGTCAGGATTGAAACCAGATACTGGGGTACAGAAATCAGCATTTGAATGCTGTACACAGTCCACAAAAAACCATTTTGCCTGCAATTTCTGTTAAAAATATTTTTTATTGATTTTGTATGTATGAATATTTTGCCTGTATGTACATATGTGCACCATGTACATGCCTCATCAGAAGGGGACATCAGGCCCCTATAGCTAAAGACTTGGTTATGAAGCACGCTGTGGGTTCTGGGAATGGCATCTGATCTTCTGGAAGGGCAAGAAGTGCATGAAAAAGCCCTAGTTTTTTTCTCTTTTGTTCCCTTTCTTTCCCAGATTGGTACCCTGCCTCAGGCTGAGGGGAGACATCAGCATCCCCTGGGAGCATAACTGAAAAGCAAGTTCTTAGGCCCCAGGACTCCCTTAATGGACCCCTCAAATGATTTCTTTTTTATTTTTATTTTCTGGTGTTCCAGAACAATCAATTTACTAATGTTTAAAAGACAAACACCAGAGCAGGCAAGCTATACATCTTATAGCTGCTTGGAGGATAGGCTGGCATGGAGTTTGGCCACAAGGCGGCAGACAACTGCAGGGTGAGAGGGAGAGGAGGACAGGACCTTTAGGGAGAGAGAGCAAGGAAGCTCCAAAGCCTGAGCTAGGGACTCTTAAAGTATACTTAGGCTCTGGCCAGCATCCAAAAGAAAAATACAGAAGAAAAGAAAAATGAAATAGGCCTGTTTGAAGAAAGGCCCCCCTCATCTACTTCTGAATGCATGTTTGTTTTCTTTGTGTCTATCACCTATAGAGTAACTCTCAATCACCTATAGATTAACTCTCATGTGGGGCACTGGGGGTGGGGATGACAGGGCATGGGGTGTGGAGGATGGGAGTAGAGTACAAACTACTGAGTTTCATCACCTTCATGCATTGAGTCATATTTTGCTCTCACTCCTCCTCCTCTCTTACTGCCCTACACACTATTCCTTCCCAGTCCAGCCAGTCCCCTTACTTAGCTCAGCTGGCTCCTACTTCTACTTATATGCTTTTTTACCTTCTATTTCCAGTTCCCCAAAGGTCTCTCCTTCTGCTCTCATGATCTGCTTTCTGTTGTTGTGACTTACAAACACACTTACTGTGTATGGCATATCTATTTTAAATCCAGAATCCACACACGAGAGAAGACGTGTGGTATGTATCTCTATGGTGTGTTCTCACACAGACCTTCTGGTATACATCAAAGAGTGAGATCATGCAGCGAGTGTACATTTAGCCTTTTGAGGAACATTCACACTGATTTCTTAGTAGCTCCACAAGTTTACATTTCCACTAACAGTGAAGAAGCTTTTCCTGCATTTATGTTTTGGGATACAGTATTTTTTTAATGTTTGTGTGTGTGTGTGTGTGTGTGTGTGTGTGTGTGTGTGTGTGTGTGTGTGTGTGCGAGAGAGAGAGAGAGAGAGAGAGAGAGAGAGAGAGAGAGAGAGAGAGAGAGAGAGAGAGAGAGAGGTTGCCAGACAAAATGGAAGGCTAGAGGCTGCTTTGTATGAGCTGGTAAAGGAGAGATTCAGAAGAAAACAAGGAGACAGACACTACGGGCTGAGGACGTGGTGCTGCCACAGCCTGATGATGCCCTGAGTGTGATGCCCTAGGACTTACATGGTGGAAAGAGAGAACCAATTTGTGAAAGTGTTCTCCAATCTCTCCTCTCTCTCTCTCTCTCTCTCTCTCTCTCTCTCTCTCTCTCTCTCTCTCTCTCTCTCTCTCTTACACACACACACACACAATTAATTAATTAGTTTATAAATTAAAATAAATAAATAATTGTAAGGAAAGAAAAGGGGGAAAAAGCAAGCAAGCGATGGACTTTAATGCCAGCATTTGGCTCTGTGAGAAATGGGACTCTCTACGCATGTGTGACAACCCAAGCTCATTTCCTGTAACACAGGTAAGGATCTAGATGTGGTGGTACACATCTGTAACCCCAGAATATCTAGGAAAGTTGAGAGGCAGAGGCAGGAGAATCCCTCAAAGCCCCTCCCCCCACTATAGTCTGGAGTACATGGAGTGGCAAGAGCAGAAGCAACAAGAGACACCTGTCCCAACAGGATGGGAAGTGAGAAACACTGCAGGAAGTTGTTCTCCAGCTTCACATGTGTGCGGAGGCATGTTCGTGCTCTCCCCATGCCCTGCACATGCTTGCACTTGAGCTCTCTCTCTCTCTCTCTCTCTCTCTCTCTCTCTCTCTCTCTGTCTCTGTCTCTCTCTCTCTCTCCCTCTGTCTCTCTTTGTTTTTACATATGACTTCGGACTCCTGGTGGTTTTGGCGTCCTTGAGATCTGGGCATAACAATCGCCAACCCAGTGCTTGTCTGCGGCTCAATATTGTAGCTCAACATTCCTCAAACTCACATTCCTTTTGTCTCAGTTTTCTCGAGTGCTGGGATTATAGATGCATTTCACAATTACCTGTTCCTCCTCTTCCTCCTCCTCTCCTCTTCCTCTCTCTCTCTTTCTGTTTGTTTGTTTGTTTTTTAAGATACAGTTTCCCTGTGTAACTCTGGCTATCCTGGAACTCACAGAAATCCTCCTGCCTCTGCCTCTTAAATGCTGGGATTAAAGTTATGCACTACCACAACAGACTATTTTTATTTTTATTTTTAAAGTATGTGTATATGTGCATGCAGATGCGCACATTTGTGCATGTGACTGCAGTGCCTGATGAGGCCAGGAGAGGGCATGGCATGGGATTCTCCAAAGCTGGAGGCACAGGTAGTTGTGAGCTGTTTGGTGTGGGTGCTGGGAATTTGGGTACTCTGTAAAAGTAGAAAATCTTCTTATCCACTGAGCCATTTCTCCACCCTCAGAATTCTTTTTATTACTATCACTATTATTATAAATCCCAGGCTCTGGTGGAGAAAGAAGAAAAACTACAAAATCAATGTGTGTGTTATGGTGAATTCATGGCTGGCTCAAGTCTAAGATGTTAAACTTTTCTAGTAAAGTGCTCTCCAGTAAGGAATAACAATTGTGGCACAATTCCTGCCACTGGAAAATTACCTGAGCATTAGTTCACAGTTCTCAACTGGAACTTTCAAGCCACAGAAGGACCTCCACAGCCAGATCACGCAGAAACCATTCTACCGCAGACACACCTCTACAGCTAAGCTTTTCTGTACCTTGGGGCGCATAACCATGTGTCTTGTCATGTTCTCCCGACTCTGGACACTGATGCCAAATCCATCTGTCCTCTTTTGCTTGTGACCCTTCATTGTTGGAGTTACTTTTTCCTTATCCAGAAGTTTTCCCACAAGCTGTTTGCATTGTAATTATTGACCCAGGCTGCACACAGGGAACTCAGACTTGTTTAGAAATATGATGTCCTTTGGTCACTGAGAGAACCAAGAAGATGGTATTATTTTCATTTTTAAGGGAAGTAGAGCTGTCCCTTTTCAAAGCCACTATGTGGATTTATCTTAATGTGATTACTTCAGACATCTTAGGCAGAAAGCACCGTGATTGCCCCAGAGCGATGGTGATCAGCACCACTTACCATAGTTTCCCAGCACACTAAATAAAAATAAAACCTTTACAGTGATATGACGTGGCTGCGTGGCTGTCAGCACCAAGGATACGACTGAAGGCTTTACTAGTACAGCTACGTGCTGCAGCTTGGATGTTTTTGGTTTTTTGTTTTGGGTTTTGTTGTGATTTTGTTTTTTGAGACCGGGTTGTTATGTAGCCCTGACTGTCCAGAAACTTTCTAAGCAGATCAGGCTGGTTTCAAACTCAGAGATCCACCTGCCTCTGCCTCTGCCTCCCCAGTGCTGAGACTAAAGGTGTGCAAAGACAGGTAGATTCACTGGGATTAAAGGTGTGTATGGCTTGGGGCGCCTTCTTCCCACTCCCCCATCCTAACTGAAGGCTTAATGATCTAACACAATGAATCTCAAACAAACTGAGAAACAATTGCCAAGCCAGAATACCCATAAGAACACCTGCCTGACCAACATGGTAAAAGAAGAAGGCTTAGTCTTAAAGGATGTCTTCAGACCTCTACACATGTAACATGGATATACTCATTTGGTAGAAAAATAGATAAATTAATAAATAAATTAATGTAAAAACATTTCAATAGATTATCCAAATTAATCAAATTTTGGTGTTTACTATTAAAACCAATTTATAAATAATTTTTTCTAAAAATTCTAGACATAGACATTCAATCCTAAACCGCATTTCTGACAATTAATCAAAAATAGCTCAACAAATCTGTATTTAGTGCTGAATAGCAGGCTCATGATTTCAAACAGAATTAGGATATGACCCCTGCACTAAAATATTATTTTTATGTAAATGATCTTATGTGGCAATTCTTTATTTTTAATGTGGCATTTTTTTGTTTGTTTGTTTGTTTGTTTGTTTTTGAGACAGGGTTTCTCTGTGTAGCCTTGGGTGTCCTGAACTCACTTTGTAGACCAGGCTGGTCTCAAACTCACAGTGATCTGCCTGCCTCTCCCACCCGCGTGCTGGGATTAAAGGCATGTGCCACTGTGTCCAGCTAATGTGGCAATTCTTAACCAGATTATTAAAATCCAACTGAGAATAAAGAAGAAGAAGAAGAAGAAGAAGAAGAAGAGAAGAAGAAGAAGAAGAAGAAGAAGAAGAAGAAGAAGAAGAAGAAGGAGAAGCGAGAAGAAGAGAAGAAGAAGAAGAAGAAGAAGAAGAAGAAGAAGAAGAAGAAGAAGAAGAAGAAGAAGAAGAAGGAGAAAGAGAAGGAGAAGGAGAAGGAGAAGGAGAAGGAAAGCAAGCCTATGCTGTGGTGAGGACACCTGCTGACATAATTTTCCTTGAAGCTACAAACAAATCTAAGACAAAACTTCCTTCCCCCAATGTTCCTTCTTGTGCCCTATAAAGGCCCATTCCCCCTATCCCCTGTGGCTGGACACACTCTCCAATTTCATGGAGAGACTACTAAACTTCATCTACCTCTATAGAGATCAGTCTCCTTTTATTTCCACATCTCCATCAATCCATACCTAACAGTAACCACTAAACATCTCTTCCTTCTGGCCAAATCATCGGCATCCTTTGGTCTTGCTAATGCCCAGGCCCTACTTCTGCCATAAGTTCCCGATATGTTATACTTGCAGCTGTATTCCTCCTCTGCCACCTTGAATCCCCCCACTGAGTCCCTCCACTCATGCTCTGTTCCCCCCACAAAATAGGTTCCAATAAGAATAAAGAGAGGAAGCACACATGCAAATATCATGTCATGAAGCAATTTCTTTCCTTTTAAATTTTATTTATTTATTTATTTATGGTTAAAAATATATTATCAGAAAAAAAAAGTATGGTGAAATGTAAAGATTTAAGGTAGAAACTGTCCACCAGGACACGATGGTGAGGACCATGTTTAACTAAGGTGGTGAGTTGAAAGGGAGAACCAAGTAAGTTCAAAGGAACCAAAGGTTCTGTTAGGGAATAAAAGAATAGGAAGGTTCTATTATTCTGCTTGCTATCTCTGGAATAGCAGCTTGTGACTCATTAGGACTATAGTGTCTCTGCTGAGGGATAGGGCTCTCTTCAGAGTCTGATTTCTGATTAAAAAAGTAGCTTTGACAGTCTAAAAGGAGACATAGCTTTATGAGAGATGCTTGTGGTCATTAAAAGATAGCATTTTAGCATTATGCAATTCTAGAAAGTTTCACTACTGACTTTAAAATATTACAAAAAGGATTTCACCTTCATTCTCATTATTCTATTCCATCCCTCCCTCCATCCAATTTGAGTCTTACCTCAGCCATATCTATTCATCTAGAATCAGTATGGCAACTGGGTGCAGTGGTACAGTTCTGTAACCGCAGAGGGCTGAGGCAGACCAATAAAGAATTTGAGCCCAACCATGACTATACACTGCTAACTATGAAAAATAAGATGTCAGGCAACAAATATGATATGGAGAAGTTTATTGTAGAAGCATGGGAGAGCAGGAAAGGGGGAGGGGTACCCCAAAGATAGAGATAGATAAATAGATAGATAGATAGATAGATAGATAGCTAGATAGATGGGAGAGATACAGAGACAGAGACAGAGACACAGAGAGAGACAGAGACAGAAAGAGAGAGCAAGAGAGAGGAAGAGAACAAGGGAAAGGAAGAGGAAGAGAAGGAGATGAGTTGGGTTTGCCTTTTTTACATTCTGGGCAGCTGGCACACCTAGTGGAGAGCAGGTGATGATGTCATAGGTTGCTAGGCAGCCTGGGGGTAAGTATGAGAACAAACACCTTGTCCAAAAGAAAGGAAGTGAAGTGGGAGTAAGATAAAGGAAGGAAGTAAAAGCCTTCACTTTTATTTGTGAGTATTTATAAGTGCCTGCATGGCATTATATGCAGGTGTCCTTGAAGGCCAGAGTATATTGGATCCCCTGGAACTGGACCAACAGACAGCTGTGAGCTGCCTGATTTGTGTTCTAGGAACCAAACCCAGGTCTTCTACAAAAGCAGCAAGTGCTTTTAACCGCTGAACTATTTCATTAGCTTCAAGAAGCGAATCTTGATGGTCCCTGGCTGTTGGCTTCTAGACTGTTCTGTTCCTTCTACTGATAGCTATTATGTGCCAGCAGAAACCTAGCCTTCTTGACACATACAGGTCCCACTGTGTCCTGTATGAGAAAGTAATAAATGTATCCGTGTGAAACACTGTTTCCTCAAGTGACCACTCCAATATTTACATTGTCTAAATGCAACACTTTAAGGCAAACTTTGCCCTTACCGATATTCATTTTATTTCTAAATTGAGATCAGGGTAATTGAAATGAGCGAGATTAGCTGGAGGGGCCCTTTATGGAGTCTGGAGGCACTTCTTTTCATTTGCCTCTAACTAGGTATGACACCTAAGGAAGCCAAATACTAGTGTCATCTGAAGACCTTGTTGTGAAAATCAGGAGCAGGGAGCCATCTGGCATGCAACATGCAAGGTGTCTGCTAGTTGAGAAAGTTATGGGGTTAAATATAATTTCAATGTGATGACTCTGAAATCAGGAACCAGGGAAGAAGGCTAGCCACTGACCAGCCTTTGAGCCTACCACTGTCAGTTTGTGAGAGCAGACACAAATTGCCCCAGGATGCTAGGGAAAGCCACAGCTTGGTCCAAATAATAAGAGGAGCTTTAAAAAAAATTATTATTATTATTATTATTATTATTATTATTATTATTATTATTATTACATTTATTCAGATTACATCTCAATTGTTATCCCTTCGCTTTTATCCTCCAGTTTCTTTCTCCCTCCCTCTTTCACCCTACTCCCCTCCCCTAGGTCTGTGACCGAAGGGGACCTCCTCCCTCACCATATGGTCACAGCCTATCAAGTCTCATAGAAGAGTAGCTTTAACCTCAGTGCTTCTACCCTACTCCTGAGTATCACTTCCCCCCCATTAACCTCACAGCTTCCTTCAGTCATTCCGTTTCTCCTCTGCCTTGGCTCTTGCACGTCCTGCTTCAGGAACGTAGGACATTACAGAACTCAGCGTTAGAATGAGAGTGGAAGGACGTGCAAAGCCAGGGAGGCATTCTTCAATTCCATCTCAGGACATGAAAAACACCAACAAAGAAGAAAACTCAGGAAACAAGAGCAAGGGGCTACTTCTAAGTCAGCCACCTAGTGCTTGCTGTTTGCATTCAGGTTATGCACACACAATGAGACTTTGCCTTAGTCTAGTAGATGAGTTGACCATTGCCCTCCCCTGCCCTCCCCCGCTTCTCCATCTCATCTTTCCCTCCATTTCCAATTTAGTTGACTAGGGGACCACACACATGCTTCATATACATGTGCTTTATATACTTTTAATTGATACACACATGTATATATATATATATGTATGTATGCATGCGTGTATTTATGTTTTTTCCCTCAGGTTGTACTTGAACTTACTGTGTAGACCAGGCAGGCCTGAAACCTTTGGTCGTGCCACAGCCTCCCAAGTAGCTGGGATTACAGGTCTACACCCTGCAGGCTGAGTTTCACAATACTTGTTAAGGGACTAGCTTTCTGTTTTACTAAAACGTTCCTTCAGTGTGTCCACATGATCTACTATTGGGAAGGAGGTACATGTAGTAAATATTTTGTAAAAGGCCAAGTTTGACACAGTATCTTCTGTTCTTTTGCCTCCTTTACAAAGGATACTGTCCTTCAGTCCCATAAGACAGGCATTCATTATGTTGTTTTTGTTTTCCTGTTTCAGGGACAGCATGAGGGATAAGCGGCAATCTAGCTAAGGATCTGTTGGATGGAGAAATAATTTATCCTCAGGTAGTTACCATCTTCTGGCCAATGTATTCCCTCCTCTGTGGAGTTTCAGTGTTTACCTTGGTGTGTACAGTGTCACAGTCCACCCATCACTAGATAGCCTCCACTGTGGAGGTCGATAATCTGTGGGACCTTCTGTAGTTGGCCTGAAAGCTCGGGATTAGTGGAATAACAGTTCCAGATTCTTGTTTAGTTTGCTTTTCTGATTTTAACATGCATCTCAGCTTCACAGTCATTTGATCTTGTACAAACTATGGAATGTTTTCACAGCCCGACTACCTTGAGGGCCTTCCTCCGCCATGCACAGAACATCTGTGCCAAACGCAGCATGCATTTGTTGTCTCTGCTGCTTCAGGGCTGGACCAGGGCCAAATGCCACAGCCATCCTTTCAATACATTGGCATATGGAGCAGCACTACAGGAGGAGTGATGGCCAGCTTCTCCTTCTGCCTCCGCTACAGATTCTCAACACTGAATGTTGCTGTTCATATTTTTTCTGTTTTGAGACAGGGTCTCTCTACAGGTTCAGGCTGGCCTTGAACTCATGGTCTTTCTGCTTCAGTCTCCCGAATGCTGGAATTAGAGGCAATATGACTTTATGGCTCTGCAGTTTTTCTGATTTCTCTTTCCATCCTTTCCTCTCCCCTCCCCTTCCTTCCCCTTCTATACCTTCCTTCATTTCATACCCTTTGGTCTCCTCTTTTCTTGTTCTTGTTCTTGTTCTTCTTGTTCTTGTTCTTCTTCTTGTTGTTGTTGTTCTTCTTGTTCTTCTTGTTCTTGTTCTTCTTCTTGTTCTTCTTCTTCTTGTTCTTCTTCTTCTTCTTCTTCTTCTTCTTCTTCTTCTTCTTCTTCTTCTGTATTTGAGACAGGGTTTCTCTATGTAGCCTTGGCTATCCTGGACTCCCTTTATAGACCAGGCTGGCCTCGAACTCACAGCAATCCACCTGCTTCTGCCTCCTGAGTGCTGGGATTAAAGGCGTGCACCACCACACCTGGCCCTCCTCTTGTTTTCTTAATAAAATTAATGTGTTTTTTCTTAAGAGACAGAAACTCACTAAGTATCCCTGTCTGGCCTGGAACTCCTTATGTAGACCAAGCTGGCCTCAAAATCACAGATTTGCATGCTTCTATTTTATGAATGGTGAGATTAATGGCACATGCCATGATGCTGGCAAAATGTTGTAGTATTAAACAATATTTTACTACTACTGAGGAAACTTCAGTACAGTCTGGCTTTTCATGAATATCATTCATGACAATGAAAGGGGATAACTGGGTAGAAGAAAAGGCAGGAAGATGAGTAGTGTACTGAACACGTGTAGATACCCAGGTTTCCATACATTCAATATTTGACATGAGAGACCACTCAGGTTAAAAGCATTGTTTGCTCTTCCACAGGTTTCAAGTTTGACTCCCAACCCCTACGTGATGAGTCATAACTATCTGTAACTGGAGGTCTTCTGGCTTCTGTGGGAATCAGGCATGCACATAGTACACAGGTCATAAGCTTCCATACAGACGAAACACTCATAAACATAAACAAACAAACAAACAAACAAAAATTTAAGTATAATTCTATTTTATAATTAAGGGAGTGTGCTGGGTAGTTTTATGTCAAATTGACACAAGCTAAAATTTAAGAGAATGTGCTATAGGCAAACCTATAGACTTTTTCTTAAGTTGTCACCAATGGGGGAGGGCTCAGCCAATTGTGGGTGGTGGACCTCTGGGCTGGTGGTCCTGCATTCTATAAGAAAGCAGGCTGAGCAAGCCATGTAGAGCTGTATTAAGTTAAGCCATGCTTCTGAAGGGCCCATCAGGCAGTTTATAACTGCTTGTGATTCCAGCTCTAGTTCCAGGAGATTTGATATCATCTGACCTCTGGGGAACACGCCACAACATCTCTCTGTCTCTGTCTCTCTCTATCACACACACACTAAAAGTACATCTTAAATAGTTTCTATTTATTTGACACTGTGTCTAGGATTTTCACCCATTATGAAATTGGACCTACAGAGGAATTCCAAACCGTTAGGAAGATGAAACTCAAAGAAATGACTTGCCTTGCTTCTAGAGTTTGAATTTGTGTCTATTTGACTTCAATCTGTAAGAGTCTCCATCCATTGCCTGACCTAGTGGGCTCTTCTGACAAAGGAACGTAGCTAATCATGCCTCTCTCATTTTAATTTGTGTGTGTGTGTGTGTGTGTGTGTGTGTGTGTGTGTGTGTGTGTGTCTATGTGAGCATATGCCACAGGTGTGGAGATGTCTGTGGAGCTTGGAAGAGGGCTTCATCTCCTCTGGAACTAGAGTAACAGGCACTTGTGAGCCGCCAGATATGAGTGATGGGAACTGAGCCACAGAGCCACTGTCACCCAAACGGACAGTGCTCTCAACCACTGCAGCATTTCTCCACCCTCTGTTGCTTTTAAGACAGTATCTTATTAGGTATCTTAGGTTGTCCTTGAACTTGAATATGAGTTCCTCATTCTTCAGCCTCTCAGCTGGTATAATTTCAGGTGTACATCACTAATTGTTTATCTAGGGTTTTCCTTCCTTCCTTCCTTCCTTCCTTCCTTCCTTCCTTTATGCATGCCTCCCCCACCTCCCTTCCTTTCTTTTTGAGATAAACTCTCACCATGTAGAAGAGTGACAGCTTAAGCATACTTGAAGGTGAACCTGACTTCCCTTGACCTGGCCCAACTGAAAGGTGAGGTTTTTGCCCTAGCCAGAAACTCTATTTTGACCAGAAGAATTTTGTCTTAACAAGCCTTCAGTGCTTATCTATCTATCTATCTATCTATCTATCTATCTATCTATCTATCTATCTTTGTTTTTATTTTTGTTTTTGAAGCAGGGTCTTTCAAAGTAGCCCTGGCTGTCCTGGAACTCACTGCATATATCAGACTTGCTTCGAACTAACAGAGACCCTCCTAAGTGCTCACAGAGAGTCTCCTAAGTGCTGTGATTAAAGGTGTGTGCCCCTACCCAGCTACCGCTACTTAACTACTTTCCTTTTTGAAAAAGTAACCTAAGAATCATTCTGAAACCTTGATCAGAGATCAGGACCTGCCATGTCTAGGTTTACACAAAATCTAGTCATCTGAGAGGAGGGATCTGCAACCGAGAAAAAGCCCCTGTAAGATTGGGCTGTCAGCAAGCCTGTAGAGCATTTTCTTAATTAAGAAAATGGACTGATAGTCCTGGATTCTATAAGAAAGCAGGCTAAGAAAACCATAAAGAGCAAGCCAGTAAGAAGCACCCATCCATGGATGGCCTCTGTATCAATTCTTTTTTCTTTTTATGTTATATGAGGTGTATTAAGTGAGCATGGGGGGAGAAGGAAAGGGGAAAGGGAGCCCCAAAGAGAGACAGAGACAGGAAGAGTAAGAAGAAGAGAGAGAGGTTAGAGAGCTATATCAGTTCTTGACTCCAGGTCCCTACTTTGCTTTAGGTTCTTTTTTTTTTTTTTGGTTTTTCAAGACAGGGTTTCTCTGTGTAGCCTTGACTGTCCTGGACTTGCTTTGTAGACCAGGCTGGCCTCGAAGTCACAGCGATCCGCCTGCCTCTGCCTCCCGAGTGCTGGGATTAAAGGCGTGCACCACCACGCCCAGCTTGCTTTAGGTTCTTGCCCTCACTGCTTTTAATGACAAACAGCGACATGGAAGTGTAAGAAATGCATGCAAGGCAGGCGGATCGCTGTGAGTTCGAGGCCAGCCTGGTCTACAGAGTGAGTCCAGGAAAACCAAGGCTAACACAGAGAGACCTTGTCTCAAAAAAAAAAAAAAAAAAAAAAAAATAAATAAAAAAGAAAGAAATGCAGGCAGGCAAAATATTTATACACATAAAATAAGTAAATGAATGTAAAAAAAGCAGAAAATATTTCCATTTTTGTATCTTTCTTACTTTTTTATTTTTTTTTATTTTTTTTTTTAACATACTGGCTTTCTCTGTTTTGTTTTGGAGACAGAGTATCTCTATTATGTAGCCCTGACTATCCTGGAACAAGCTATATAGACCAAGATGGCCTTGGATTCACAGAGATCTACGTGCCTCTGACTTGTCGGTGCTGGGATTCAAAACATGTAGTGCCATAACTGGCCTTGGTTTTTGTTCTTAATGAGATATAATAACATTAATAAATCTGTTATGAAAAATTTCTTCCAGGTGTGGGTAACATTAAGCAATGTTCATCTCTCCTCTTAAGGTCCCAGTAACAAACTAAAGGTAAGTTGCACCAAAGATCTTTATGGGGGGGATGGAAAATAAATAGTTTATTGGGTTTATTTGTAGAGTATTGTTAAGGGGTTACTGACAGAAGTATAGGTAACTTGAAAGTAACCACATTGGGAAATCTTTATCCAGTATTGATAATGGCTTTCCCATAGTTATAGGTGGAGCCCCCTCTCCGTATTCTTCCATAGTCTTTACACTCTAGCTCCTCCTTAAGCTCCAAAGGCCACATGAAATTAGGGCATAATTGCTCACAATTGGTTGGGAGGGGTGGCTGGCTACTCAGATGAGGGTGCTGACCTTGTTCATTCATTTCTTCTACAAAGGAGCATCATCAATGAACAAACAACAAGCCTGGCTGTGATGATCCTCTTTGAGCAGACACAGCTGGTATAATACCAGCTTTTAAAAAAAGAAAGAGAGAGAGAGAAAGAAAACCGGATCCAAACTATATGCATGGGACAATGAAATAAATTAATAAACTATGTGGCTTTGCAAGTGCCCAGATAATCCATACATAAAACACAGGACAGTCAAAAACAACTGTTAAATGCTTTATAGAGGCCAGAAAATGATCTCCAATAGCCTTGTTTTTGTTTTGCATGAATTCAAGTAGCAGATAGAGAGAAACGGCAGTACACAGCGAGTCCCCGAATTGAACTTTACAACGTCCAGCAGAACTCATCTAAGGAGGCACGTTAAAGTATGATGCCGAAGTTATTACTGCAAGATGATGATGATGCTTTTGGTTGAGTGGCAGAGAAACCCCTCTATTCTCTCCCGTATCTTAGTCAATGTTCTATTGCTGTGAAGAGACAGCATGACCACTCATAAAGCAACTCATAAAAGAAAACCTTTAATCGCGGCTTGCTTATGGATCAGAGGTCAGTCCATTATCAGCATGGGGGGAAGCATGGTGGCATGCAGGTGCTGGAGGAGGAGCCAAGAGCTCTAGATCTGGATCCACAGGCAGCTGGAAGAAGCCTGGCTTCAGCATTTGAAACTCTAAAGCCCAGCCACCCAGTGACACCCTTTCTCCATCAAGGCCACAGGTGCGCTAACAAGGCCACACCTCCTAATAGTGCCACTTCCAGATGATCAAACACTCATTAGCCTATGGAGGCCACTCTTAACTCAGACCACCACATACTGTCAGCAGTCTTTTCCTTGATTGTTATTATTATTTTTTTTTGTTTTTTTTATTATTAATTTATTCTTGTTACATCTCAATGTTTATCCCATCCCTTGTATCCTCCCATTCCTACCCCCCCCCCCATTTTCCCATTATTCCCCTCCCCTATGACTGTTCCTGAGGGGGATTACCTCCCCCTATATATTCTCATAGGGTATCAAGTCTCTTCTTGGCTACTTGCTGTCCTTCCTCTTAGTGCCACAAGGTCTCCCCCTCCAGGGGACATGGTCAAATGTGAGGCACCAGAGTACGTGAGAAAGTCATATCACACTCTCCACTCAACTGTGGAGAATATTCTGACCATTGGCTACATCTGGGAAGGGGTTTAAAGTTTACCTCCTGTATTGTCCTTGGCTGGTGCCTTAGTTTGAGCAGGACCCCTGGGCCCAAATCTGCCTATCATATTGTTCTACTTGTAGGTTTCTAGGACCCTCTGGATCCTTTTATTTTGCTGTTCTCCCATGCGTCTCTCATTTAGAGTCCCAATAGGATGCCTTCCCCTCTGTCCCAGTTTTCTGGTAAGTGAAGGCTTTTGTGGGACATGCCCCTTGGGCTAGTATGCAGATATAAGTGAGTATATACCATTTGATTCTTTCTGCTTCTGGGTTAACTCACTCATTATGATCATTTCTAGCTCAATCCATTTGCTCAACCGTGTTCACAGAAGCCTTATTCATAATAGCCAGAACATGGAAACAGCCTAAGTGTCCCTCAGTAGAAGAGTGGATAAAGAAACTGTGGTACATATACACTATGGAATACTACTCAGCTATTAAAAACAAGGAATTCCCGAAATTTGTGGATTGTTATTTTTTTATAACCTGTAATGCAGAGAATACAGAACTCAGAAAACTGTTGAGATGCCATCAGCTTTTTCCGGCCACTTTGCCTGTTTATGCCACTGAAGCTGGAAAGCCCTCTGCCAGTAGATGGCGCTGTTGCCCAGGAACTGAGAGCGTTACCTTAGCACCATTTTACCTCATTCAAGCAGGGATTGCAAGAGGTTGAAATATGATGGTTCTGTGCCCCTTTGTGTTGCCTGGAATTTAATTCTCTGAGAAGCCAACTCCTTAAAATAGATAATCCTGATTAAAAAAACACAATAGCCCCGTGTAACAATTTTACCCAGAAAATCAGTTGCTTGGGGCCATATGGTTTAAGGCAATGTACGACCTAAGCGCACTGAGTGATTGTTTTCCTCCCTTCTCCAAAAGCTCTCCCAGGTTCTCTGAAGAATCATGGTTGAGGGGCAGAAGAGAGAATCCGATTGGGGGGAGGAGAGAGAAAGAGAAAGAGAGGAATGGAGGGACGGACGGGGGGAAGGAGAGAGAGAGAGAGAGAGAGAGAGAGAGAGAGAGAGAGAGAGAGAGAGAGAGAGAGAGAGAGAGAGAGAGAGAGATATTTAGGAGGTCCCTTCTTCCAGATTGTTCATGTATCTTCAGTCCAAGTATATTGAAAGGAGTGGAGGAGTCTCTGGACAGCTAAAGACAAATTTCCTGTCTAGGGGAATCTCCCCCCCCCCCCCTCGGAGCTTGTTTGGCCTGATTGTTTCCTACTTTATCCTTAGTGCTCCATCCTCCACCTCTAAGACTTTTTTTACATCTAAATTGAGAGCACCTAGGAGGTTCAAAGCTTCACTCATTCACTCTCAAACAACCTCCAGAAACCCTGACCACCAAGAAACTTTGCTCTCCACGCGGTGTTGCTGGTTGTTGTGGTACTTTCCTGGGCTTTCCCTCCACTTTTCCAAGAAACGTTCTATCTTGGGGTCATGACCCATCCAGAGGAATGTAGTACATCTGAGAGCCAGGGTGCCACATAACATGACAGGGATGTGTTTGTCCCATGGGAGGGAGAGCACTTTCCCAGATTTGTTTGAAATGAACCCGCAGATTATTAAAAACAAAGAATGATCTCAGTTTTGCACAAAGGAACACAGGAACAAAGGAAGAATAGCTTGGCAAGGCAACCATTTTTTTTTTTTTTTTCAGTAAAGATGGGCCAGAACCCAAACTGGGCTAACCAGCACACTGGAGCCAAGATAGAGTCTATCTTTTATTATTGATGTAGGTGGTATGACCATGTCCCATTGATGGGAGCTTGGCTTCACAATCTGATACAACTGGCTCCTCAGCACAAAGAGGAAGAGGAGGTTTAGGAGAAATGAGTTCTTATCAGGCTCACTACCTTTGATAAAAACAACAACAACAAATAAAAACCAAGCTCCTTTGATAGGAAAAACAATAAAACAACAGTAAAAAACCAACCCCCCTTTCCCACTAGGATACACAAGTGTACCACCATGCTGGCGTCTTCCTGGTTTACAGAACTCCACATTTACTTTGAAAACTCAAAGTACCACAGCAAGAGTTACATCTTTTCAGGGACTTTTCAAAATTGGTAACCATTTATTTCCTCTGCTTCTGGCTGCACCATCTTCTTTGTTTTCAGCCATTTGGTGTAGGAGATCTAGGTTAGGGGAATGAAGGAAGCCAGACAATGGCATCCTTCAGAGGATCACAAATGCCCTTTAATGGAGAGTTTCCATGTCTTGGTGCAGTGATTGGGTGCTGGCCCAGATCATCCTGCCAGGTAGGTGATGAGTTTCTGCCTCTTTCACAGGGGTACCCATTATCTTCATGCTGCCTATGGCACCCTGCAGCATCCGCTGTCCCTCCAGGGCACTGTCTCAGTTAGGATGGCTCAGCACTGCTGGTACCCATTATCCAGGATCATTCCTTTCTGCTCAGCTGCAGAATTGTTATTTCTATTTCTAACTGGCAACAGCTTGTTACCTCTCTGATCTCCCCCACCCCCTCTCTCTCTCCCTCTCTCTCTCTCTCTCTCTCTTCTTTAAACAAAGGTCTTATGGCAGTCCTTTGCATAAAATGTTCAATATTTTCCACTGTAGTTAGAATAAATCCCAAACCTGTAATGGCCCCTGTGGCTTCCTGTGATCTGGCCCCGCCTCCAGCTCCACATCGTCCTTACTGCAGGGTGCAGGCACACTTTGCTTTTTCATAAACACTTCAGACTCATTTTCATTTGCTGTGACCTGGTTCCTTCTTTTCATGAAGGGCGCAGCTTGTATAGACTCTCTGAGGGGCCTTCCTATCTTTCAGCCTTCTGTAGCTTCCTCCCACCCACACAGCCTCATTTTTATAACATAACCCATTCTGGTTTTTTTTTTCCTAAAGGAAGATTCACAATAAAAACGCATGCTTAGATTGTTATTGTTAAATTTGTTTTCCTACTTTCCATTTAAACATAAATCCCATGAGTCACGGGCCACCTTTATCTGTTTTCCATCCCGTACTTCATGTGCAGCAAAGTGTGTATCAGTAAATACTAACTAGGCGAAGGCAATATATCAACACCCAAGTTTAATTAACTATCAGTGGGATTTCTGCTCCTGTGCTAGGCAGATAAAGGAAAGCTGTTACACAGAGAGCAGCATAGGGATGGGACTTAGGCCCTGGGCTCTTCCTGAAATGTCTCCAAATTATTGACGTAGACAAATAGAAGCAGAGACTTGTTTTCAATGTGCAATCATTTACTTACTACAGTTAATCTGATAAGCCACTCCTCCTGCTGCATTTGAAACTTTTCCCCCCCATGTTACAGCAACTGGGAATAAATAAAATACAAACATTTTTAGTTTGGCAAAGCCTTTAATTCTAGTACACAGGAGGTTGTGGCCTGAGAATTGAGAGTTCTAGGCCATTTTAGGCTAAATGATGAATGAAGCTGTCTTAGTGAGGGCTTCTATTGCGGTGAAGAGACAGCATGGCCACTGCAACTCTTTTTTTTTTTTTTTTTTTTTTTTTTTAAGTTGTAACTTGTTTTAATTAGCCTTTTAAAATATACATTTTATTAATTTATTCATATTACATCTCAATTGTTATCCCATCCCTTGTATCCACCCATTTCTCCCTCCCTCCCATTTTTCCTTTACTCCTTTCCCCTATGACTGTGACTGAGGGGGACCTCCTCCCCCTGTATATAATCATTGGGTATCAAGTCTCTTCTTGGTAGCCTGTAACTCTTACAAGGGAAAACATCTTGTTGGGGTTGGTTTATGGTTCAGAGTAATGTAGTCCATTACTGTCATGTCAGGAAACATGGTGGCACATAGGCAGAACTGAGAGTTCTACTTCTGGATCCACTGGCAGCAGGCAGAGAATTTGACTGAGCTTCTGAACCCTCAAAGCCCAACCCCTAGTGACACCCCTTCTCTAACAAAGCCACATCTGCTCCAACAAAGCCATACCTCCTACTAGTGCCACTCCACATGGGTCTATGAGGGGCATCCCGTTTGACTCAAACCACCATGTAGACAGCCTCAAACAATAATGATGGAAAACAAAAAAACAAATGAAAGTGACAATACAGGACGTGAAATTGGAATCAAATATACATGGAGTTAGAGAAGACACTTAGCCTGTACTTAAGTTTAGGAAAATAAATATTAGTTTTCTAACAAAATTACAGGACTCCAGGCCTTTTAGCTCTTACCTTCCAATCTGTCCTAATTTCTTTCTCTGTTGTCCTTTTGGTGTTTTCGGGGATGAATATCCATCTGTGAGCAACTGTCTTCTTGGATAATTTAGGGGACGGATTTATTTGGACACTGCCTAACTTTGGTTTCAGTGATAAAACCACCGACCAATAGCATCTTGGGGAGGAAAGGGTTTATTTGGCTTCTGCCTTCACATCACAGTCCATGGCTGAGGGAAGTCAGGGCAGGAACTCAGGGCAGGAACCTGGATGAACAAACTGAAGCAGAAGCCAGAGATGAAAGCTACTTACTTGTTGACTTGCTTTTGGCTTGCTTAGTTTGTTTTCTTATACAACCAGGGATCAGCTTCCCAGAGATTCAGCCACCTACAGTGAGGTGGGTCCTTCCATAGAAATCACCAACCAAGAAAAGGCCCCCCCAGGCATGCCCATGAACAATCTGATGGAGGTATTCTCTAAGTAGAGGCTCATTTCCCTGGTGTCTCTAGCTGGTGTTAACTAGACCAACCAGCAAATACACAGTGCAGCCTATATTTGGCCTGGGACTCACAACGATCCACCTGCCTCTCTGCCTTCCTGAGTGCTGGGATTAAAGGGGTGCCACACCACACCTGACTGCTGCAAACTAGATTTCTCAACACTATCTTTTTATAGGAGTTTTGTATCAGAACACTGACACACCCCTGCCACTATTATTAGGCATGTCCTGCCTCTAGGGTTGTGTTTGATAGTGTTATCTCAACTTGACACAAGCTAGAGTTCTTTGAAAAGAAGGAACATCAATTAAGGAATGCCTCCATAAGATCCAGTTGTAGGGCATTTTCTAAATTAGCAATTGATGGAGAGGGCTCAGACCATTGTGGGTGGGTCAGGCTGAGAAAGCCATGGGGGAACAAGCTAGGAATCATCACTTTCCATGACCTCTGCATCAACTCCTGCCTCTGCATTCCTGCTCTGTTTGAGTTCTTGTTCTGACTCCTTTTGATGACAGCCAACATGTAAGTGTAAAGCCAAATAAACCCTTACCTCTTCAACTTGCTTTTTGGTCATGGCGATTTGTCTCAGAAATAGAAACCTAAACTGAGACAAGTCCGGTACTAGGATAGCAGAGCATTGCTATGACAGGCCTGACCAAGCTGCTTATTGGAAGACAGAGCTGAGGCAATTTGAACTGTGGGGGACCAGCTCAAGAAGCATCAGAGGGGAAGAGTATTTGTAAGTGGCCTAGAGACAATTCTTGTGATTTTTTTTTTTTAGTAAATAATGTGGCTGACTTTGACTTTTGTCCTTGTACCAAAACAAACAAGCAAACAAACAAACAAACAAAAAAACCTGCTTGAACTTAAATTGAAGAGTTTTGGATTAGTAGCACTGGCACTAGTATTGACTGTGTTATATATTTATTTGTGATCACTCTTTATTTTTCCTTTTCATTAATTAATCACTTTACAGCCTGAGTGCAGCTCCTCTCTCCTCTCCTCCCAGTCCCACTCTTCCTCTCCCTCCATTCCTCTCTCTCCTTCTTCTTAGAGAAAGAGGGGCCCATCATGGTTAGCAACCCACCCTGGCACAAGTTGTAGCAGGGCTAAGCACATCTTATCCCAGACAAGGCAACCCAGCTATGGAAAAGGACTCTAAAGGCTGGCAACAGAGTCAGATTTAGCGACTCTCCCCCCCAATTGTTAGGGGACCCATATGAAGAACAAGCTGTATATCTGGGCCCCTGAGGATGGTGGTGCAGGGAGTGCTAGTCAGCCTCTAGAACTTGTAGGGGCCCAGCAGTTGACCCTAGGCAGCCTTGGGTTGTGATTGGCTTCCCTGGGAATCAAGGACATGGTTCCTGTCCTGGAGTGCTTGGTAACCCACCTCAAGCAGGGGAAGTGCTATGCCTGGGACCCCACAGGAGCCCATGGCCAATGAAGAAAGGAAGGGTAGGGGCTGAGATTTCCAGGTAGCTTACCTAGCCTTGGATGGAATATCACACACAGGGAGAGCCAGTTTTAGAGTGTAACAGCAGACAATTACCTCAGCTTAGAAACGCCGTCAGAAGGCAGGTGATGACAGGTTCAGATGGGAATGAATGGAGATTTAGAATGAAGTTTGGAACAGAAGGAAATTTTTGTAGGAAGTGTGTTAGATAGAATGAGTTTGGTAGAAAGGATTCCAGACTTAAGACAATTCTGGAAGAGCCTTACCAGGTATGGGGGCACCAACTTTATATTTAAAAATAAGATATAAGATAAAGAGAAAATAAGATGCCAGGTAGCAGGTATTAGACTCAGCTACTCTTTCTCCAGCACCATGTCTGTCTGCACGCCACCATCCTCCCTGCCATGATGATAATGGACTAAACCTCTGAAACTGTAAGCCAGCTCCAGTTAAGCGTTTTCCTTTATAAGAGTTGCTGTAGTTGAGGTCTCTTTTCACAGCAATAGAACACTGACTCAGACAAGGTTACATTCTGGAAGATTTAGTGGAGATGATGCAAATGGCTGTGCCAAAAGTACACTTTAAACAAAGTTCCTACCCAGGCATGGTGGTGCACACCTGTAATCCCAGCACTCATCTACAAAGTGAGTCCGGGTAGCCAAGGTTAGACAGAGAAACCTTGTCTTGAAAAACAAAACAAAACAAAACAAAAACCCCAAACTGTAAGTTGCTGATCGCAGGGCAGGAAGGACCAAGCGGCACGCACCCTCGCCAGGATACCAGGAGGCTACAACATCAGAGCTCCAGTTGGTACCCAGCTGTAAAATCTGAGATTCTAGTCTATGCTATTTGGACACCATTCGAAACGTAAGCCTATTCGCTGCCATGGCTTCTCACATTTGTAACATTTGTCTTTTTGTTTCTTGTGAAATCCTTTCCTGGTTAATCTTAAAACGTAATCATGTAGAATGCCTGCCCCACCAGAAGCAAAGAGGTATTTCAGACTCCTCATCTGAACCCCTTTGGCTGCTTGAAACTTAATAGGTCTATAGCACTCTTTTTTGGTTTTATTTGTTTGTTTGCTTGGTTTTAAGGCAGAATTCTGTGTAGCGATGGGTGGCTTCCAAACATTATGTAGTCAGGGATGACCTTGAACTTCTGACCCTCCTATTTCCATCTCCCAAGTGCTGGAATTAGAAGTGTGTATAAACACACTTGATTCTATAGCACCTTTGAGAACATGTTTTCTGTGGGTGAGAGACCACTGAAGTTTTCCCAGAGTATAGATGTAGCTTTTTTTTTTTTTTTCCTGGCTACAGCAACTGAAGCCCATTTACCTGTCCTGTATTTATTGGTGGTGTCTAAACTACTATCATTGCCTGGTGAACAGTGTGCATAGACAAGTTAATCCTGGAAAATTATTTTATAAAATGCACCGTCCAGTTATAGATGACCTACAAGGACTGGGATGGGGCTCAGTTGGTAGAACAGTTTGAGTAACACACTTGAAGCCCTAGATGTAAGCCTCAGCAGTGCACAAAACTGTCATAGTGGGATGCGCACCACACATACTTGGGAGGTGAAGGCACACAAGGGATTCAAATTTGCATTCAGCTGATGTCATAGAGAAATACCCCAATACAAGATAACCAAAAGAAAAAGAGGGACACTTAGGCTGTTTCCATGTTCTGGCTATTATGAATAAGGCTGCTATGAACATGGTTGAGCAAATTTTCTTGTTGTGTGCTGGAGCATCTTCTGGGTATATTCCAAGGAGTGGAATAGCTGGGTCTTGAGAAGCCCTATTCCCATTTTTCTGAGATAGCACCAGATAGATTTCCAAAGTGGCTGTACTAGTTTGCATTCCCACCAGCAATGAAGGAGTGTTCCTCTCTCCCCACATCCTCGCCAGCATGTGGTGTCGCTTGAATTTTTGATCTTAGCCATTCTGATGGGTGTAAGATGGAATCTCAGAGTTGTTTTGATTTGCATTTCCCTGATGACTAAGGAGGTTGAGCATTTCTTTAAGTGTTTCTCAGCCATTTGATATTCCTCTGTTGAGAATTCTCTGTTTAGTTCCAAGCCCCATTTCTCTATTGGGTTATTCGGTTTGGTGGTGTTTAATTTCTTGAGTTCTTTATATATTTTGGATATTAGAGCTTTGTCAGATGTAGGGTTGGTGAAGATTTTTTCCCAGTCTGTAGGCTGTCGCTTTGTTCTCTTGACAGTGTCTCCTCAGTAGAAGAGTGGATAAAGAAACTGTGGTACATATACACTATGGAATACTACTCAGCTATTAAAAACAAGGAATTCCCGAAATTTGTGGATAAATGGATTGAGCTAGAAATGATCATAATGAGTGAGTTAACCCAGAAGCAGAAAGAATCAAATGTATATACTCACTTATATCTGCATACTAGCCCAGGGACATGTCCCACGAAAGCCTTCACTTACCAGGAAACTGGGACAGAGGGGAGGGCATCCTATTGGGACTCTAAATGAGAGACGCATGGGAGAATAGCAAAATAAAAGGATACAGAGGGTCCTAGAAATCTACAAGTAGAACAATATGATAGGCAGATTTGGGCCCAGGGGTCCCGCTCAAACTAAGGCACCAGCCAAGGACAATACAGGAGGTAAACTTTAAAACCCCTTCCCAGATGTAGCCAATGGTCAGAATATTCTCCACAGTTGAGTGGAGAGTGTGATATGACTTTCTCATGTACTCTGGTGCCTCACATTTGACCATGTCCCCTGGAGGGGGAGACCTGGTGGCACTCAGAGGAAGGACAGCTGGTAGCCAAGAAAAGACTTGATACCCTATGAGAATATACAGGGGGAGGTAATCCCCCTCAGGAACAGTCATAGGGGAGGGGAATAATGGGAAAATGGGGGGGGGGGGGTGGAGAGGAATGGGAGGATACAAGGGATGGGATAAACATTGAGATGTAACAAGAATAAATTAATAAAAAAAAAAACTTGGAGGAAAAAGTCAAGCCAAAAAAAAAAAAAAAAAAAAAAAAAAGAAAAAGAGGGAAAACGCTAAAAAAGTGCTGGTTTTCGTCTGCCAATAAGTATTTATTTTTGGACTGTTATTTAAACATTTTTTTAAATTTTAGATTATTTATGGTGTTAGAGGACTGATTTCTTCTTTTGTTATGCATTGGTTTTCATGGTATTTTATGCAGAAAGTAAATGCCCAGAATCCATGCATCTTCACTTCATTATGTACCTTGTAAAGACAAGCAAGAACTTTTTTTTTTTTTTTTTTTTTTTTTTTGGTTTTTCGAGAAAGGGTTCTCTGTATAACCTTGGCTGTCCTGGACATGCTTTGTAGACCAGGCTGGCCTGGAACTCAGAGATCCACCTGCCTCTGCCTCCCAGTGCTGGGATTAAAGGCGTACGCCACCACGCCTGGTTTAAGTCCCTTTTTCTTTTTCTTTTCTTTCCTGAGACAAGGTTTCTCTGTGTAGCCTTGGCTGCCTTGGACACACTTTGTAGACCAGGCTGGCCTCGAACTCACTGTTGGGGTGAAAGGTATGCTCTACCACGCCCGGCTTTTTTTTTCTTATATTTTAAATTTTAATTAATTAATTTATTCAGATTACACCTCTACTGTCTTCCCCTCAGTTGTATCCTCCAGCTTACACCCTATTCCCCTCCCCTAGGTCTTTTTCCTGCAGAGCAAAGTAAACTATGTAAGGCTGCAGCCCTTGGCACACTCCCTGCATGTGACAGACCAATGGCATTCTGTTACTCTCCCAGTCAGCACATTTGCCAGTGAATAAGACATAAAGCTATCAGTGGAGTTGGGCTTGACCCGCAAAGATATTCGGAACTTTAGAAAACATGTATGAGAATAGATTATCCTCAAAGATTGCTCTGAATGACAATGGTGCTATTAAGTTAGAATAAAGTTATGGAGATGTAGACCTGGGAGTTCTGTTTTTAACCTCCTAATTTTATGCATGTAGAAATGGAAGGTGAGAGGGGCCAAAAGCCTACTAAAGTTCAGGCAGCTGTGGCAGCAAAGGCAAGCAGAAATACAGAGATGGGGATCTGTACTCAGCCTTTTCTGAAGGATGCTGCTTTTGGGCATTTCTCTTACTCCAACTGCTCTTACCTTTAGCTTAGGATATATCATTACATCTTTACTAAGTTCACTACTGATCACAAACTTGTCCAGCGTGAGGAATTTACATCCTTCTAGCCATACTTCCTCGAACACATAGCCAATTTGGGCCCAGCATGGTTGTGCATGCCTTTAATCCCAGCACTTAGGAGACAGGGGCAGGGGATCGCTGTGAGTGCTAGGCCAACATGGTCTACACAGAGAGTTCCACGACAGCCAGGGCTATTACACAGAGAAAGTCTGTCTTGAAAAACCAAAACCAAACCAAACTAAAACAAAACAAAGAAACAAAGCTGGGCAGTGGTGGCTTAGGCCTTTAATCCCAGCACTTGGGATGCAGAGGTGGGCGGATCTCTATGAGTTTGAGGCCAGCCTGGTCTACAGAGCAAGTTCCAGGACAGCCAGAGCTGTTACACAGAGAAACTCTGTATCAAAATACCAAAAGAATAAAAATATGAAACAATAAAAGCCTTTTTATAAGACGTTTGTGTGCTAGAGTGTGTGCCCATGATACATACATGTGTGGAAGTCAGTAAACCAGCTGCAGAAAATAGTTCTTTCCTTTTGCTAGGTGGCTCTTGGGGGTTGAATTCAGACTGTCAAGGTTGGCAGCAATGACTTTTCCACTGAATCGCCTCACCAATTCTCAAAGGGTTTCTTATAGCCTTTCTTCTTTTTCAATAAATGTGATTATAGGGAGGCTTCTGTGTGCCTTGTGTAGGATTACAACTTGATAAGACACAACAGTGGGTCACTAAGATTGCAATGGGGGTTTTTTGATGCAAAACACACAGCTCTTGTCTGAAAGTGAATAAGAGATAGCTTATTCTAGAGCCATTTTGAATAACTTAAGCCCAGAAACACAGATTTAGAACCCAAGTGTGGCTCTCAGAACCCATGTCCAGCAGCTCACCACTGCCTGTATCTCAAGATTTAGGGAGACTTGATGTCTCTGCTCTCCTCAGGCACCTGCACTCACATACACATTCTCACACAGATAAGAAAAAAAATGATAAATGTGAAAAAATACCATCTCTACTTAGACAATGGGGTCATTTTTTGAGTGGTCTTGGTGAAAGCTGACGACACCAAGATAAAATATCTGTTATATAGAGACAAAATTCCAACTGAGAAATTATGAAACAAAAGAATTTATGCCCAAGTACAAAAGGGCTTTCTTAAGGCTCAAATGAAAGACCTTCTTAAAATTTTTAGTCATGATTTTGTGTGTGTGCCAGGGGTCCAGCCCTGGAACCCACACAATACCACTGAGATACACTAAGATACAGTTACATTGGCGACTGGAGGATCTTTCTCTCATTTGGGGTCAATCAGAACTGGTGACTGATGTTTTTCTCTCATTTGGGGTCTGTTGGTGACTGGTCTCTTTCTCATCGTCTATATCTAGATTCAAAACCTTTTAAATTAGGAGACTTCAAGGGGAAACAAGTAACAATAGTTGATTAAAGGAAAGGGAAGACTGGAGGGAGACAGGCTCTTCCTTCTGTGGTTCTGCCACTGAAGAGGAAACCTTGCATTGACCACTATTTCCCCCCTGCAGTCAAGGCTGTGAGAAGGCTTCTAGCCACACAGGGGTGTGAATGAAGTCCTTTGATCTAGGGCCTCTTGGGGAGATCTCAGTGGGTTGAAATCTGCTTGCTCAGCTGAGGGGGCTGATGGTGGAGCTCCCCCCCTCCCCAGTCTGTTAATTTATTTGTGAATCTACAGGGGAATAAGAAATGAGATAGATAGAAAATAGAACACACACACACACACACACACACACACACACACACACACACACACACTCAAAAGAGAGAATGGATGAGGCAAATGGTCCCAACAAACTTTATTGCCCTGGTTACACTTTTATACCCTGAGCAAAGCTCTCTATGTCAGAGAAAGAATTATCTCATACTTAGAAGGATTTATCACAGAGACAGATAAAACCATCACAATGAGGGGAGTGGTTTAGTGATTACATGTTTTGATACTAAGCTAAACATTTCTATATCTAGTCTTATGTTCCAAGATACAAAATAGATTTAAAATGACAGTATTTCATGTCATAAACTGACAAAGCATACAGAATTACAATGAAATAGTTTGTATTTTTTGACATTAAGGTTTGTACTTAATTTCTTGGTAGTCCATTTTCTGGGCTCAAGGAAAGTTCAGACCAACTTGTATAATCTTGAGGTACATACCAGGAGTCCTGGTTCCATTTCTAGAGTGAAAGCTTGTCTGAAGCCACAAATCTGTCTCGAGCCTGTCTGCTAGTGAGGCATCTGGAGGTCCACAAAAGTATATATTTCAGCTATAAACTTTCTATCAGCTACTTAACTTTTTAACTTCTAAAATGGTTTGAATCAAAACAGGAGCTAATTCATCTGAACAGCAACACATCTTCATAAAGATCCTGTAGAAGTTTTGTTCAACCAGAGTGGGTAAATACTCAGAAAGTGAGGGTTCACACCATGCCAGATTTTTGATAGATACAGCAGCACAGAAAGAAAGGGTGTCAGAGGCTAGAAGCAATTCTGCGGCTTCTGGTACAGACCTCAAAAAATATCCGATTATCATCCAGAAAGCCACATGACTACTGAACCTTTTTTTTTTTTTCCTGACTGGCTTCTGACAACACATGAATATATTTGGCTCCTGATAGCTCCTGACGTGTGTGTGTGTGTGTGTGTGTGTGTGTGTGTGTGTGTGTGTGTGTGTGTGCGTGCACGCGTGAGTATTTGAGTCATGTGCCCAGGGAATACATAAGAGGCATCAGATTCCCTAGAGCTATAGTTACAGGCAATTGTGAGCCATCAGGTATGGCTCACCAGGTGATGGGAACAGAACTCTGTGCTATGCAAATAGTGTGTTCTTAACTGCATAGCATTCGCTATAACTATCATTGAAATCTCTTCATATCCTAACCCTCCCCCCATATCTTTGTGTTCATACATGCCCTTAATGAAGTTTAACTTTTTTTTTTTAATTACATGGAATTGGACCAGAAATTGTGACATGTCTTCTTATCCTTGCATTTGGGAAGCAGAGGCAGGTGTATCTATCTCTGTGAATTTGAGGCCATTCTACTCCACATAGGGAATTCTGGTCTAGTTAGGGCTAACTACATAGTGAGACTTTGTCTCACTTCCATCCCAATTGCATTTATTATTATTATTATGTGTATGTGTGTGTGTGTGTGTGTGTGTGTGTGTGTGTGTGTGTGTTCTGTGCATGTGTGTAGGTCAGAAGGCAATTTGCTAAAGTTGGTTTTCTTTTTATACTATATGAGTTCCAGGGATTACACTCAGATCATTAGGCTCTGTGGTAAGTACCTTACCTACTGAGCCATTGCACTGGCTCAAAATTGACATTCTTTAAATTTTTTTTATCCAGGCAAGATGATTTAGGCAGGTCGCCTGTCTAGTGTGGTAGTTGACTCTGACTATTCATTAAGCAGGCTCTAGAATCACCTTGGACACAAGTCTCTGATTGTGTCTGTGGATAATTTTATAGATTAGATTAACTGAGGTGGGAAAACCCACCTTAAACATACCATGGGCTGGGGTCATCAGACTGAACAGAAAGGAGACAGTGAGTTGAGCGTGAACAGTCATTGCTGTCTTCGTCCTGACTGCAGAAGGGCACGCCTTCTCGTCCATGAAGGACTATGAGCTCTGTCCAACCCTTCCTTCTTCAAGTGGCTTTTGTCAAAGCAACAAGACAGGTAACTAACACACCCAGCAATGGCACCTCCACTAGTAAAGTCTCTCTCTCTCTCTTTCTCTCTTTCTCTGTCTCTCTCTCCC
Organism: Acomys russatus; assembly: GCF_903995435.1. NCBI lineage: Eukaryota > Metazoa > Chordata > Mammalia > Rodentia > Muridae > Acomys > Acomys russatus. The sequence continues at coordinate 26,269,338 of NC_067138.1, forward strand.
TGTTTCTCTCTGTCTCTGTCTCTCTCTGTCTTTCTCTGTCTGTTTCTGTCTGTCTCTGTCTCTGTCTCTCTCTCTCTCTCACACACACACACACACACAACTAATAAATGCAATTGGGATGGAAGTGAGACAAGGTCTCACTATGTAGTTAGCCCTGTGTGAACCACAACGGCCTCAAACTCACAGAGATAGATACACCTGCCTCTGCTTCCCAAACACTAGGATAAGAAGACATGTCACCATTCCTGGACCAATTCCATGTAATTAAACTAAGAAACTTGTACCAAAGTATTTTACTAAAATTTTACCTAGTTTGTTATTTAAAGCATCCTTTTGTCTCAAGCTCCTTGATTGTGTCTGTAATGTGCTACATCATGGAGAATATCTCAGTTATTTAGGTTGGTATTGTTATGAAATAATTAAATGTACTTTTTTATTATATAAGTCATCAATTTATTTATTTAAAAACTTTATTATAGTGTGGGTACATGAATGTGCACTGGGGGGTGCATGTGTCACAGTGCCCATCTGGAGGTCAGAGGACAACTTTCCGGAGTTGGTTTTCTTTCTATCTGTGCATGGGTTCCAGGGATTGAGCTCATGTTGCCATCCTTACACAGCAAGCTCTTTGCTTTCCAATCCATGTGAACCTGACTTTGCTCTCTGTCCCCTGGTTGCACACTCACTCATCTGTGTATTCCTCTGTTTCATCTTTAGCATCCTAGTGCGTATGCACACATCCATCCATGAACTGAATTACAAAAACCACAAATGATTTGGATATGGGTCTTCTTGTCTTACTTGCTTTTTCCACGCAGTAGTCTATCTTAGAGATGTTAAAGATCTGTGCAAAAAAAATCTGTGCAAATAAATCTACCTATTTTTTTGTAGTAGCTAAATAGTATTGTATAATGTGTGCATTATAGCATGCTTAACTATTCCTATTGTACTAACTAAACACACAGACATAGCCAAATTCTTTACTTTTTCCAAAAATCAGAAAGTAAGAGTTATTAGTTTTATTTTATCGTGTTTAATCTGATTTTAACATATCTGATATTTATTTATTTACATTAAATTATGTTAAGTAACACTATTTATTCTTTGCAGTTATGAGGATTGAACCAAGAGCTTGCACATGCTAAACCAGTGTTCTATCATTGTGTTCACCATGAAGCCTTGGCTGTCTGAGCCTGGAACTCCCTACAGAGCTCAGGCAAGATTCCTCTGCCTCAGTTTCCTGAATGCTGAGATTACAGGTGTATGTCACTCTGCTTAAGTAAGACTACACTTTTAAAGAAAAATAAAGATAGGTAGATTTCTCTCTCTCTCTCTCTCTCTCTCTCTCTCTCTCTCTCTCTCTCTCTCTCTCTCTCTCTCTCTCTCATCTGTTTGATTTTGATGCAGGGTCCTATGTGTAGCCTTCGCTGTCCTGTAACTTGCTCTGTATACCAGGGTGGCCTCAAACTCAGAGATACACCTGCCTCTGACTCCAGATTGCTGGGATTAAAGCCGTGTGTCTCTTCTTCCAGCATTACTACACTCTATTAATTATTGAATACTTATAGAATTTTCGATTATTAGCTGTGATAGGTTAATCAGTTATTTATTTTTCTAAAAGATTTGAGTCATTCGTGCATTTATTTTCTAAATAAGCTAGAAACTACTTGTGAAAACAGGGGGGATAGAAGCTATTTTACATTTATAGATTAATTTGGGATTCTAACTTCTTAAAATAAAAAAAAAAAAGCTCCTACAATGACAATATCACATTTCTTTTGTTTTCAGGCTTCTCTTACAGATTTCTACAGATTCCTGTCTAGATTGTTACTCTAATATAGTAGGCAGAGAATTCTTTTTTGTTACACTACTTTATAATTTGTTGTTGCTACATGTTTATCTGTTAAGAACGAAGCTTGTATTGGCGAGCTTGTAAATGGAGTGAAAAGACAAGCTAATAATGTTAAATCTAGAATGAAAGAGCGATTAGCCAATAACTGTGTGAGCTATCCTGTAAATGGTGTTCAGGGGTCTGAAAAGGTCACACTGTTTATAATGACCCAGAGGGCTTGGGGTAGTCTCAGCCAGGCCTGATTCTTCAGGAGGGCGTGACTTACTAAGTAATGGGTTAAAGAAATGAGACTGAGTGCAGCCTATGCCCAAGACGATGATGGGCTTGTCTTGATAGGGAAGAAAGCTAAAACCCAACGAGAATAATGGAGAGAAAATGGGTTGGCCATATTCCAGCTCTGTAGAAGTGTGTGGGGATCATCTTGAGGTCAGATAGGTGTCAGTCAGACAGCAGAGCAGTAGAATTGTTTTACCATAGTGGATGCAGATGGACACCATGCTAGAAAGCTGTTTCAGTAACACCATCTTACAGAAGAAAGATTCTTAAGCAGAGGTCAGAGATAAGTGAGGGATTCCAAAGATCAAGAGGAAACTGAGTCTGAAGACAATGAATGTGGAGAAATGTATTTAAAATGCTGGCCTCTGACTTCTGATCCTCCTGCCTCAGCTTCCTAAGGTCTAAAACTGCAAGTACACATTGCCTTCCCAGATCTAAGGAACGTTACGCTTGTTGGGTTTTTACTGATGCTGTTAAAGGTTCCTCATTGTTTCTCTCATCTTGGTAGGAAGTGATTAAAGCAGTGAGAAATTTTAAATGGAATGGGTTCACAGGAAATATGAGTTTCTAAAAAGTGTAATTAGGTTTGACTCCAGCATCTCATAAAGGGTATTTTGGTGTTTAATAAAGGGTAAAGGCATTTAGGCCTTTAAACTTAAAGATCACACTCATGGGGAGAAAGAGGAAATATGAGCAAGCTTTCAAGAGACACTGCAAGGGAATGGTTTCAGCTTGGAAACATGGCAGATATTCAAGTTACAGAAAGCCACAAAACATGCATGCTGCCCATACATGCTTTATATTTGGGTTATATTTGAGGAAATAAAAAGTGCTGGCTGTTAATTGAAATCACAGGAACATTTGAGTTTCATAAAGCCATCTCATTGCCACACCACCACATTGAATATTTAGGAGAAAGCTTTTGTTTAAAAAAATGCTGTAGTTAAAATTCTTTTAAAGATATAGTCTTATTTTGACTTACGAGTATATGTGTGCATGCGTATATCTAGTGTGTGTGCAGGGGTCTGCAGAGGTCAGAAGAGGGTGTTTGATACTCGGGAGACAGAACTATAGAGAACTGCCTTTGGAGCAGCAAATGCTTTGAACTGCTGAGCCGTCTCTCTAGCACCATACTTAAGTTCTGGTAATCCAGAGTACATATCTTTCACACAATAAACCCTGTGAATGAAATCTAAGCTGCAGGCATAATACTAGAAGCAGATGAGAAGGCAGATGAGATACAATACCCATGTGATGTAGCGAGTGAGAGGAGTCAGGGTAACAAAGAGGAGGCTCCATTCCAAACGGAGTGGAAAAGCACTAGGGCTCACAAGGGGAGGGTGATGGGAGAGCTGTACAGTTCAGGGAAGCGGAGGGAGCTACCCCAGAAAGGAGCAAGCAGTATAGCTGCAGTTCTGTGGTACACTGTAGATGCTCCTTACACACACCTGCTCTTTTGCAGCTTCTAGACATTCAAATTCAGAGGCTCGTGCTCGTATGGCAAGCCATTTTATTTGCTGAGTCATCTCTCTAACTTGTATTTTAATTTTTCTTTTGAGACAAGGTCCTGCTATATATCCTTGGCTGGCCTAGAACTTGCTGTTCCATCATGTAGACAAGGAAGGCTTTGACCCCATAGAGATCAGCCTGTTTCTTCCTCCAAAGTGCTGGGAGCTAAGGAGCGTACTAGTACACTGAGCCATTTGTTCTTATTTGGAATATCTCCATGTAAAAGGAATACTGTCTATGTAGGCAGCCTTTGCAGAGTGTGTTTAATTGTACTACAACTCCTGAGAAAGGCTTCAGGCAAACACTGCAGTAAGAGTCCCCTCTTCTTTCTTATATCCCCACAATCTTCCCTCTTTCTGTCCAGTATGAATTTCCTCCATTGACAGGTTGATCCCTCAATATTAAGGCTTTAAGAACGAAAATCCGTTTTCTGGAATTGCTTTGTTGCTGAACATGAACACAGACCCTGACTATTAAGGGACCAAGAGTCTTGGCCTATCTGTGCTTACAGGTCAAAAAGTTCTTCACTGGGGATCTGGACGAGAGGGTGTTATCCCTTAAGACCTCAAAACCACATAATCACTAAAGCAACAAGAAGTTGTTAAGCTTGATCCCAAGACTATCATGAAAAATAGGGGGAGGAGGCTATTTATCTCAGGGTGTCTAAGAGCCATGATGTTTGTAAATTGTTAAAATGTAAGGCAGAATGTGGCATTGAGTTGGGGTGTATACATTCTTTCTGTTTGTTTGTTTGTTTTGCTTTGTTTTCGAGACAGAGTTTCTCTGTGTAGGCTTGGCTGTCCTGGACTTGCATTGTAGAGCAGGCTGGCCTTGAACTCACAGGGATCCACCTGTCTCTGCCTCCCAAGTGCTGGGATTAAAGGCGTGCGCCATCACCGCCAGGCTGGTGTATAAATTCTTACACAGGCTGCCATTATGCTGCTCTTGCATTAGCAAGGTCTTTTGCAATCAGTTGTAGTACAGCTGCCTTTGCTTTTGAGTTGAGGACCGAGATCTCTTGGGCTATAGAAAAACATACTGATAGTTAGACATTGATCCTATGCAAGCAGAAAGCAGAAAAGAACAATTTCAAGAGGGATCCAGGGGTGGAGTAGATTGAAGGGAAATTAAGTCAGGTAATTATTGAGCACATTATTGTTTTAAAGAGTGTCATGCCTACAGAATTCTGTTTAGTTTGGGTGGAGTAGGCCTCTACTCAGCCAGATGGTGTCAGCAAACATCAGAAGATCTTTATAGGTTTCATAGGGTAGTGTGAGGGAGCCTGAGTGGTCAATGTCTTCCAGTATGCACCTATGTGTTTGTACTAGGTTACAGGAAGGCGGAGGCTTGATTTCATATTCTAGGTTTCTACAGAGATAGAGCAAATAGGCCCTTATTTTGTTGTTGTTGTTGACTGTAGTACTTTTCCCCAGAGGCACAAGGCACTAGCACAGTTAATGTCTGTATTTTAAGCTGTCATGACTCATGAGGTTGCTTAATAATTTGTTTTTCAAATCTGCTTGGGGCATAGAATCTTGTTTCCCTGGTGGAGTTAGACATTTTTAGTGTGTGTCTTTTGTTTGTTTGTTTTTTCAAGACAGGGTTTCTCTCTATGGCCTGGCTGTCCTTGAACTTACTATATACACTAGGCTGATCTTGAGCTCAGAGACATCCACCTGCCTCAATCTCCTCAGTGCTGGGATTAAAGGCATGAGGCCCCTTCATACAGCTTCAGTGTCTCTTTGCTGTGTGGAGTATTCCCTTTCTGCTTCTGCATGTGATGGACTTGCACCAAGCTCTAGGAAAGAGGTACTAGAGCTATCTTTGTTGCCTCCAAGGCTGGCTGAAAGCAGCTGTAGTCTGGCTGGAACCTTTACCAACACTTTGCTTTTATGTCACATAGTGTATCTCCAAGTGTCATTCAAAGTCATCTTATCTCAGCAGAGTCTTGGGTAGTGTAGCTCTTTTGGAAGCAACAAAGTTGCTTCTGATATGGGAACATCAGTTCTTACAGGAAATCCTCCTGGACAAACAGTGTGCTCTTCTATCTGACATACAGATGGGCATAAACACAGCTATAGTATTTTCTAACTTATATGGAATGAAAAAGGAACAAGCTGAAAGAGTAAAGCTGAGTAGAGAAAGCAGCAGCCAAGCATAATTTCACCAGTAGTACTGATGATGGATCCCAGAAAAGCTACCGGAGAGATGTAGTCACAATGTAGCAAAAGGCACAGCCCACACTGCTACCCCCAGCCTGAGTGAGGAGTTCTCCTGCCCCCCAGAAACTTCCACTCAGATAAAGTTGAAGATGTCTTGGAGTCTAATAGTATTAATCCACGTACTGTCTAATTTTGTGTGAACTTGACAAGCTGGAATCATCAGAGAGAAGGGATCCTCAACTGAGAAAATAATTCTGTAAGAGCAGGCTGTAGGAGAAAGTCGTATCACGACTTTCTCACGTACTCTGGTGCCTCACATTTGACCATGTCCCCTGGAGGGGGAGACCTGGTGGCACTCAGAGGAAGGACAGCAAGTAGCCAAGAAGAGACTTGATACCCTATGAGAATATACAGGGGGACGTAATCCCCCTCAGGAACAGTCATAGGGGAGGGGAATAATGGGAAAATGGGGGGGGGGGAGGAATGGGAGGATACAAGGGATGGGATAAACATTGAGATGTAACAAGAATAAATTAATAAAAAAAAAAAGGAAAAAAATTTAATTAAAAAAAAAAAAAAAAAAAAAAAAGAGCAGGCTATAGGTAGGCCTGTTGGGAATTTTCTTAGGAATTGATGTGGGATGGGCCAGCCCACTGTGTGTGGTGTCACCCCTGGGCTCCTGGTCCTGGATGCTGTAAGAAAGGAGGCTGAATAAGCCATGGGAAGTAAGGCAGTAAGCAGCTTCTCTCCATGGCCTCTGTCAGCTCCTGCCTCTTGGTTCCTGCCCTGTTTGAGTTCCTGTCCTGACTTCCTTCATTGATGTGCAGTATTATGGAAACATAAGCCAAATAAATCCTTTCCTTCCTACTTTGTTTGGTCATGTTTTTTGTTTGCTTGTTTGTTTGTTTTCCTTTCTTTTTTAGAGATAGGCTTTCTCTGTGTAGCCCTGAGTGTCCTGGAACTCACAGAGACGCACCTACCTCTGCCTCTCTGACTGCTGGGATTACAGATGAGTGACACTGCATCTGGCTTGGTCATGGTGTTTTACCACAGCAATAGCAGCCCTAACAAGGAGAATCCATATGTACTTAACATATGGGTGGGGTGACTATATTTTGTGGTTTTCATTTACCTCTGTTTATTTAGACTGTTTTTTTGTTTTAAATATAGAGATATATAGAGGGAAACATATTTCCTTATAAAGAATATTATCATTTTTTGTTATAAATGTTCTATGAGTCTGAGGTTTCATATAGTTTGGCTCTGTGAATTTTAATGATATTTATCGACATCTTAAATTTGGTTGCTACAGGCTAATGTTAGGTTCCTAATGGTCAAAGAACAGTCAGAATACTCCACACCAAGTGTCAAGTCTTTTGGTCATAAACAGTATGTCAAAATGACAGCTTGCAGAAGTCACTTTTAATTGAATTCAAACTGTTTTTTTCAAGAGCATAATTAAAATAATTGGTTCAGCCTACACACACACACACACACACACACACACACACACACACACACACCTAGAATAATGCACCTTTGCCAATTGCAGTACTTTACATACAAAAAATGGCTCTTTGCCATGCTCAAACCTTTATTTAAGGGTTTGTTTCCTATACAATGGTCTGCCTCTTACATTATTAAGAATGTATTTTACTAGGCTACAAATTTGAAATTCTTTAAAAATCTTTTTCCTTTCCCCAGACAAGATCTCACTGTGTAACACTGGCTAGTCTGGATCTCCTTATGCAAGCCAGACAGACTGGCCTTGCATTTATGGAGATCCCATGGATCAAGAATGAAAATCACCATCTAAATTAAAGCCAGTTAAGCAAGCTCTATTTACTATGCATAGGGCTGACTCTAAAGCAGGACTTTAGAATATACTTTTAGTTAACTTTTCAGGCCTCCTTTATAGGGAAAGAGTGTAAACTCAGGATTTGTGCCATAAGGATTTTGCGAATGAGTTTTATAGAAGCGCATGGCAGATTTGATTATTTGACCAGGTCATCAGGAAAGAATTTCTCAAGGTTCCTTGACAGAATACCTTACTTACCAGGATGGAGTCCTTGCAAGTCAAGCTCTGTTCCAGAAACAGAACACTATCACAAACTTTCTTGACACACATCTTATCTTACTAGGGTAAAGTATGTGAGTCAAACTTGAATTTTGTAGCAAATAGAAACAACTTATACTGACCTTCTAACAAAATGGAATCAGACTGGTCCATCACTGCCTCCTTCTTCATTCCCCAGAGCTGGGATTAAAAGATACAGGGTTAAAAGTGCCACCATGCCTGGCTCTTTAAAACCTGATTTAGAAATAAGTCAGAAATTTGATGTAATATACTAGCTATGGATTGATCTCTTTCCTGTCTTCAAAGTCTAGCATGATGCCACTACAGGAGGGAGAGGATGTAACTCACAAGAACAAAGCTAGACAGATGCAGGGGAGAAAGATTAAAGAACATTAAAGAACATTAAGGACACACAAGAAAGGAAAGTCTCTTTTATTCTCTTTGATCTGATGTAAGCCCTCCTGAGACAAGAATCTTGATACAACTAACCAAAGTGTTGCAAAATAACTTGTAAGGAAAATTAATTTTCATTTCTCAGAAATATCTAAAATAAAAGCATTGAGGATTTTTTATTTGATTCCATTAATCAAGCAGCCTATTTCTATGCTGGTACCATGCTGTTTTTATTATTGTTGCTCTATAGTATAGCTTGAGATCCCAAATAGAGATTCCTTCAGAAGATTTTTTTTATTGTACAGGATTGTTTCAGCTATTATGTTTTTTGTTTGTTTTTTTTTTCGTATGAAGTTGAGAATTGATCTTTCAATGTCTGTAAAGAATTGTGTAGAAATTTTGATGGTAATTGCATTGAATCTGTAAATTGCTTTTGGTAAGATGGCCATTTTTACTATGTTGATTGTCCTGATCCATGAGCATGGAAGATCTTTCCATCTTCTGGTATCTTCTTCAATTTCTTCCTTTATAGACTTAACTTTTTTTTTTCATACAAGTTTTTCACTTTCTTGGTTAGAGTTGTACCAAGATACTTTATTTTATTTGTTGCTATTGTGAAAGGTATAGTTTCCCTAATTTCTTTCTCAGCCCATTTATCATTTGTATACAGGAGGGCTACTGATATTTTGAGTTGATTTTTGTATCCAGCGACTTTGCTGAATGTGTCCAGAATCTGGAAACAATCTAGATGTCCCTTAACTGAAGAAATGCTAAAGAAACTATGGTACATTCACACAATGGAATATTATTTAGCTATTAAAAACAAGGAAATCTTGAAATTTGCAGGCAAATGGATGGAACTAGAGACAATCATCCTGAGTGAGGTAAGCCAGACCCAGAAAGACATGCATGGTATATACTTACTTATAAGTGGATATTAGCCCAACATAGATCTTCTTTTGAGGGATTCTACCTAGCAAGGGATTGGGACAAATACTGAGACTCAAAGCCAGACTCTTGGTTAAGAGCTGTATGGAAGAGATGGGGGATGGAAAAATGGCATGTGTGTGTGTGTGTGTGTGTGTGTGTGTGTGTGTGTGTGTGTGTGTGCGCGCGTGTGTGAGAAACTCCACAAGGAGACTCTCAAGGCTGGTGGATCTGAACCCAGGGAGGCCGGCATAAACTGATAACCAAGGACATTGCAAGCAGAGAACCTAGACCCCTGTTCAGATTTACTCAATGGGCAGCTCATTCTCCACATGGAGAAGGGGGAGGGGAGAGCAGGAGACTGCCTCTGGCATGAACTCTGGTGCCAGCAATTTGATCACTGCCCCTTGACGGAAAGACCCTGTGGGAGCACAGAGGAAGGGGATGGAGGTTATCCAGATGAGACCTGACAGGCTGTGTTCAGGCAGTGGGGGAGCAGGACAGTTAGGCAACACACTCACACACATGAAAAGAAAAAAAAAAAACCACAAATCTTCAAAAGGAGGTAGGGCATGGGCTGGAGGAACAACTCAGCAGTCAAAGTCAAGAGGGTTTAATGCTCTTACAGGGGACCTGAGCTTGGTTCCTAGCACCACGTGGCCGCCCGCAGCCACCTGAAATGCTAGTTCTAGGGGATCTTTTGCTCTCTTCTGGCTTCTGAAGGCACCCAGCATGCGTATGCTACATACACACACATGAAAATGAAACACTCATACATATAAAATAAACAAAAATTACTATTTATGAAAAAAGAAAAAGGAAAGGAAACGATGAACGGATTAATGCCTTTCTGTGTCATTCCGGTTGTCCAGTCATTGTGACAGAACACCTTGAAGAAAGGAATTACTTGTTTGGTTCGTGGTTTCAGACATTCCAGTCTGTGATCCTTTGCTCTGATGATTGTGGCTGTGGTCCTTTGCTCCGATGATTGTGGCCACGATAAGCTTAGTGGAGCATCACGGCTGCGTGAACAAGCCGTGGAGGAGGTTGTTGACTTCGAGGTAGCAGGAAAGAAGGAGTGAGACAGAAAGGCTGTAACAGGATAGAGCCACTTAGGCCATGCCCCCAGTGACCCACCCTCAGGTAGGCTCCCATCTTAAACTTTCTAGAAAGTCCCCAAATAGCTATCAAGCTGGGGAGGAAGCCTTCAAAAGATGAACCTTTTTGTTTATTTTTCTTTATTTTCAAGACAGGATTTCTCTGTGTAGCCTTGACTTTCCTGGTCTCGCTTTGTAGACCAGGCTGGCCTCGAACTCACAGCAACCTGCCTGCCTGCCTCTGCCTCCCAAGTGCTGGGATTAAAGGCATGCACCACCACCATCGATGAACCTTTTAGTGAGCTACTTCCTCTTCAAACTGTATCATTTTCTTTTACATGCTAAGGACCTACCTCATTGTTAGTGTGCTCACAGTTCCCTACTATGGCAACAATTTGACCTTTCACGGGCACCTTTGGCAAATCACCCACTGTACCAGCACCATGTCTCTGCAGCACAGTGCCAAAAGCAGGCATGGCGGCCTCTTCTCCCTTTCCTTCAGCAGAACACCAGTGAAAACTTCCTTTGGCTTTAGTCATACAATTCTGCCAGGGACAAGTACGGGAACATCCTAACAAAACTGCAGAGTTAGGCCTAGAGTTAACTTTTCAAAAGATAATTCAGGCGAAGAAAGCCAAGTAAGTATACTTACTACATAGACAATTTTCTTTTTAAAATACACATTAAAAAATGTAAGCTTTAATTTTGTGATTCTTGAAAATAGTATGTGTGTGGATCTTGAACCATTTAGGTTATTTTTTGTGTTGTCAAATTTTCAGTGGAAGAGGCTGCACTTCTGACAATAGCCAAAAGGTTGGGAAGTACAAAAAAAGCATGGCTGATTTTGTAACAGAGACCCCATGAGTTACATAGTTAAATGCATCTCAGCTAGCAAAGCCAGACTGAGCTGGGCAATTACACTAGAAAGGGTCAGGGCTGCCAGCTTTCCATGCTTTAATTACCCAGAGAAGACATAACTTTCCCTTAGGTCTAGTTTTTGAGTTGTCATATTATCTCTCTTCAGTACAATGGCAAAGAACCGTGTGTACGTTGATGCCAGCTTTCTTTGGCATCTGCCACTGTGTCCCCCTGCTGCCTGTAGGACATTGTTTCAAGGACAAGAAAACAGTGACTCCTTGGGTCCTGGTCACTGATAACTGAGTTTGGCAACCGGAGAGCCTTCACCTGCCTTTAGACTTGAGGCTCTGATTATTGCTTTCTTGTGTTGTTATTATTTCTTGCTTATTGAGTTATCTGCAGAGAACTCTGAGTGTGTCCTAGATTGGATTTTAATGAGAAAAACAAAATCATAGGGAAGGGAGTGGGCCCACCCTCAGGGCTTTAGGGGAAACACTTGCTCTTCCCATCTGTTAGCTTCAGTGCCATGTACCTCACATCTCCGTCGTGTTTTACTCAAACAAGATTTAGGGAGGCTATGTTAATGGATGAACCTGTGTGAGTGAATTCTTCCAGAGCATTGATATGTCCAGTGTAGCTCCCAGCATTTAATGCTTGCTTCAGCAGTCTTTGTGGGTACACCATTTCAGCAGTGGGAGCTAGTAGGGAGACTTGAGTTAATCGTGTGAAAACGTATTCACAGCACAGTCTATGAGTTCATACCGTCTATTTCTGTCTCTCCTCCCTCCTTCCTTTCCTGCCTTTCCCCTCCTCTTCTCTCCTTTCTCCTTTCTCCACATCTCTATTTTCCTGTTCTCTGTTTCTTCCCCATCTGTGTTTTTTTTTTTTTTTGGTCCACCCTTCCTTCCTTCCTTCTTTTCTCCTCTTACCTTTCTTCTGCCCCATACCTGCCTCTGTTTCCTCTCTCTCCACCTATTTCCCTCTCCTTTTCCTTCCCTGCTGTTAAAACCTAGAGCACCCACTGCTTAGGCCACAGTCACCTACAGCTGTATCTCTCTCCTTCTAACTGATTTTGTATATAGGACTCAGGCTAACAGAGTTCACCCTATCAGGGGCTACTGGTAGCACACTCCATATGATGGATACACATTAATTTAAGGGACCCCCTCCTCCCCACTTATGGCGTACTCTCAGTTTATAAATTTCTTCCTATAAACGCCAAACCTCCTTCCCTCCCATTGTCATACAGAAATCAGAGACAGACTGAGCAACACTGGCTCTGAGCTTGTTCTGCGAACTCATCAATCACATCTAAACCTTTCCCCTCACTCGGCCACATGAGCCTGAACTTTCCTCAGAGCCCCTACCATGCTGCTGTCTGTGTGTCTGTCTATGGTGCTGATTACTCGTATAATGAAACCTCTAACCCAAGAGGACAGTCTGCCTCAGTGTCTTCCTTGAACTCCTAACCTGAAACCTTTCACCCCCCTTCCTTCTCCTATTTCCTTCTTCTTTCATTCTTTCTTTTTTGTGTTTAGGGTGTTTTTGAGCCAGGTCATGCTTTGTAGCACATGCTGCTGCCCTGGAGCTTTTGTTCCTCATGACTGCTGAGGGCTGGGTGCTCTCCCATGCCTTTTTCATCTCAAGTTTGTTTTAGGTGCTGTATTTCTATCTTCATTCTCCCATTCCTTCCTCGTGTCCTAGAGTATAGAGTCCTTGTGTTGAATGCACTTCATGGTCCCTAGTCTAAGGCCATGTCCAACCTGCTGGAGCTGCTCTCTTCCACAGCACTCAGTCGCCCTAACAAATTTTCTCTTTTGTTGGAGATTGTATGTTCTATGCACACACTGTTCTATACCTTTCTAATTTTTCCTGGAAACAATGAGAAAGCTGGGTGTGGTAGTGCATGCATGCAAGGGAAAGGCAATAGGATCAAGAGTCTGAGTCCATGCTTGGCTACACGGTGAGCTTCAGCCTGGGTTACAAGGGACCTTGTCTAAAACCCTGAGTCAATCAATTAATCAAGCAAACGAGAAGTGAGGTTTGCTGGTTCTTGTTTTTAATCCCAGTACTCAGGAAGCTGAGTTTAGAGGAACATCATAAATCCAAGGCCAGCTTGAGCTAGAAAGTGAGATCTTGCTTCAAGAAACAAAACATAAATGATGATGATGAAGAAGAGGAAGAAGAAGAGGAAGAAGAAGAAGAAGAAGAAGAAGAAGAAGAAGAAGAAGAAGAAGAAGAAGAAGAAGGAGAAGAAGAAGGAGAAGAAGAAGAAGAAGAAGAAGAAGAAGAAAAGCAACAACAACAACAGTAGCAGCAGCAGCAATAGTAGGAGCAGGAGCAGCAGCAGCAAGAAAAAACAAGAGGCAGGTCTTCCGTGGGAGGAACTCTCATGCTGCTGAAAAAAAAAAAACATTACTGAAAAGATGGGGTATTGGTGCATATTTAGCCCAAAAGTCTGAGGGAGGAAAATTGAAAAGGTCCAGATCCACATGGGCAACTGCAATACCTAACTCAAAAAAAATTTTTTTTTGTTTTGTTTTTAGAGACAGGGTTTCTCTGTGTAGCCTTGGCCATCCTGGACTTACTTTGTAGACCAGGCTGGCCTCGAACTTACCGCGATCCGCCTGCCTCTGCCTCCCGAGTGCTGGGATTAAAGGCATGCGCCACCATTAACCTATACAAGATTAAGCAAGTCAAAATGCCAGTATGGACTGGACAGGGACTCACAAGGTCCCACCCTATATCAGGAACTATCGACAGTTGATGGTTCCTGGGGGAAGAAGGAGTAACTTTTCTTTGTGGGTATTGTTCACTAATAGGTTACTGATGTCCAGTGGATGGCCTCAGACCCATGTGATAGGCACAGCAATGACTGGACTCAGTGAGTCATTTATGAAAATGAAGAGGACATGAATTTGGGATGGGGATACATTGAGTGAGGTGCTCTGAGGGAGTGGAGGAGGGGAGTAGGGTGGATCTAATCAAAATACCTTATAGAGATTTATGAATTTCTCAGAGGAAAAAAAGTAAAAAATCTTATGTAAAAATTGGAATAAAATACACACTAAAGAAGGCAAGAGCACCTAATACAGTAGTAGAGAACTCGCCTCTAAACTGGGCTCAATCCTCGTCACAGAAATCCAGAACCCTTCAGAGCACCAGGCTTGCAAATGCTCACTTGCTATTGGAAATGCCAGTTTTGTTCATGTATCTGTGTAGTGAGAGATGATCATAGGTCTCATGAGAGAGCATTAGCACTCTGCTCTTCAAAGTAGCTTACATGCTTTTTGGCAGAATATCTTGATCTGGGATCAGAGAGAACCATGGATGTAGTTTCCTAGCAACGTGCTTTCAATTATAATGAGGTTAAGTAACTTTGCCCAGAATCTACACTGTATCAAGAACTGACACCTGGCCAGGATTAACCAAAATCCATTAACTTGGAAAGCCCTGTAAGTTAGGCTTGTCTTCTTAGGTGTAAACAAGTATGCTTTAAAATCTAAATGATAGTGAGGTTTAGAGCCTTGGCTGTATTTGAAATCCTCTCTGGTAAATTGTGTGGGCTTTTTTCCCTCGCATCATGTTCCATCTGCTTGTGTTAACTCCCTCTGCACACATATTTACTGAATGATGAGTCTTGTGCTAAATATCTCTGACTTGTCCTAGCATAGTGGGGGAGTGCCTATGAGGCCCTGGGTTCTATCTCCGGCACCACAGAACAGACAAGCAAACAATCAATCACTTACAAAACCAAGCACAGAAAGATGCCTAAAGCTTAGTTATGACAAGGACAGCAGGAAGGCAAGAGGACAGGCAGAATGGGAGTGTTCTTGCAGACAGTCTTGATCACACTGTCTGCATGGAAGAGAAAGGTTCTCCCTTCTCTCCAAGCAGCTGCCTATAAGAGAATAAGAGGCCTAAAAGATTTTTTAAAAAATTGTTTAAACCCCGATATAGACAGACCCAGAGAGTAAGTGGAGAGTGCATTTCCTCCTGAGCTAACATGTTCCCTAACAGACCACCTGGACGGCATCAGTGCCATGTATGACCTCAGAACCACAATTGGCCTCTATGCATATTTGGGGGTCACAAAGTTCTTTGAAGAAACAGATGTAAAAGGTAGGAAAAGTAGACTTGAAAAAGTAATGAGATAAGTTAAGCTCACAGTTGCAAGAAGGAAGCCCCACCAGAGATAGAGATAGCATTACCTGATAGCAACTGACCCACCCCACCAGAGATGAGATTACTAAGAAAACAGAGCAAAGTGGTCAACAAAGAGAAGAAAGTTAAGCCATGGGTGGTCTTGGCGCCTTTTTCTGTAGCCTGTTACCTTTTGGACATTAGACGCCCTTATGTTACTCAAGCAATAGATGATCACCAAACTAGGAGTCTCCCCTGCTTAGGGGGCATTGGGAGGAAAGGGAGTTATAAAAGGTCACCAAATCAAAGCCCAGCGGTCCTTTCTTGATATTATTGATTTGGTGTCGGTTGTGATCCAGCTCAAGCTGAAACATTAAAGATTCCTCTTGTGTTTCCAGTGGTTTTGAGTCTTTCTGGTTCTTTTTGAGGGATCTCAAGATCTGGCGCAACATCTGGCACAACATCAGCCTGAGGTGTTTCCGTGTGTCTAAGGAGAGTGGCTTCCAGCTTGACTTTTTCTCTGCCAACCCCAGTAGCAGTTCCCTGTGTGAGAATGAAGAGAGGACAATACAACACCATTTGAGACATGAAATTAGGGCCATCACTTGATATTTATTTATTTATTTATTTATTTATTTTTTATTAATTTATTCTTGTTACATCTCAATGGTTATCCCATCCCTTGCATCCTCCCATTCCTCCCCCCCCCATTTTCCCATTATTCCCCTCCCCTATGACTGTTCCTGAGGGGGATTACGTCCTCCTGTATATTCTCATAGGGTATCAAGTCTCTTCTTGGCTACTTGCTGTCCTTCCTCTGAGTGCCACCAGGTCTCCCCCTCCAGGGGACATGGTCAAATGTGAGGCACCAGAGTACGTGAGAAAGTCATATCACACTCTCCACTCAACTGTGGAGAATATTCTGACCATTGGCTAGATCTGGGAAGGGGTTTAAAGTTTACCTCCTGCATTGTCCTTGGCTGGTGCCTTAGTTTGAGCGGGACCCCTGGGATAATTTTTTAATGTCACCAGTTAAGGAATAATGTTGACCTTTTTTTAGTATTGCAGGGGATAGAAGTCATATTATGGAAAACCATGAGACCAGTCACTAAACCACATGCCTAGATGACATCCTTTTTTCTCCTCTTCCTTCTTTTCTTCTTCTGCTTGAAGCACAATCTCACTATAAAAACCTGCCCGGCATAGAATTTTCTATGTATACCAGGGTGGCCTGCCTGGAACCCACCTGTCTCTGCCTCCTGAGTGCTGAAATTAGAGACACCTGACACCACAGCCAGCTTGACTACTTAACAATTGGAAAACTTAGAGAAACTGAAATAATATAGATGTAATGTGTGTGTGTGTGTTTTTTAAATTCTTCCTTGCTGAATATATCAGTTTGGGCTCAAATTTTGTTTTCTTGCCTTGTTCTCTTACATGCTGGGATTACAGATTTGTACCAACATGTTTAGCTCCCAAAGATAAGAGTAGTTTATTTTAATAAGCAGCATGATGTATTGCGTATAAATTATATACAACATAAAAATACATAAAATTTTTTTCTGTATTTCAAAAAGTCTACTTTTCTCCAGTACTAGGGGATGGAAGCCTGGGCCTTATGCTAACTGCCTTCTTGCATCCCATGCTTCTACTTATTATCTTTGAGACATGAAAAATGATGTACAAAACAAGTTTCTTTTTAATTAACTGAATTTATTTATATACTGTGTGTCTGTGTATGGGCAATTGAAGCCAGAAGACAACTTATAGAAGTCTGAGCTGCCCTTCCACCGTGTGGGACCCAGAGACCAAATTAAAATTCAGGTCTTCATGCTTGGTGGTGAGTGGCTTTACCTATTGAACCACTTAGCCAGCCTCCATTTTTTAAATCAGGGTGGCATGTAGCTCAGACTGGCTTCAAACTGAACACGTAGTGAAGAACGTGCTTTATTTCCAGATTGTCTTTCCCCATCTTTCAAGTTTTGGGATTACAGGAGTAAATTAACCATCCATTATTGCATATTTCTTAGGATAAATTCAACCCCTGACACACAAATGCACAGTCTCTAAATGTAGGCTCTCATACACAGTTTCTTGAATTTTGATGAGGCTTCTATAAGTTAGCTTAGATGCATATGTTTGTAGTCTAAAACATTAAATTCATGAACATATTATGTTCTTCATTTACTTTGGATCAATTTAAATATTCTATAAACTGGGGACATAGTGCAGTGGTAGAATGCTTACTTATAAACAAGATCTTTGAATTATTCCCAATAACACCAAATATAAGGTAAAGTCACATATAACTTATGATTACACAGATATATAATGATCTCCATAGTTTGAAAATATTTTGTTCAATTTATTTTTAATTACATAACTTAAAAGTGTTTCTCTGTTTTTGTTTTTTGTTTGTTTGTTTGTTTGTTTGTTTGTTTGTTTTTTAGACAGGGTTTCTCTGTGTAGCCTTGACTGTCCTGGACTCACTTTTGTAGCCCAGGCTGGGCTTGAACAGAGAACAATCCACCTGCCTCTGCCTCCCAAGTGCTGGGATTAAAGGCATGCATCACCACCACCTGGCCTAATTTAAAAGTTTTAATGATAATTAAAATTTTAGTTTTAAGTTGCTTTGCCAATATGCAATAATAAACAAGTACTATAAAATTTATATAAGGATGAGGAGCTGTCTCAGTGGATAATGGCACCAACATCAGGACCTATATTTGAATCCCAGCATCATATAAAAGCCTGGTGTGGTGGCACACATCTGTAAAACCAAAGCTGGGTTTAGAGACAGGCAGACCCCAGCAGCTAGATGGCTAGTCATCTACCCAGAATGGAAAGCTTTAGGTTCAATGAGAGATTGTTTTAAAAAATAAGGTGGTGATTTTTTTCCAGGGAAGCAGTGGCCACACCTCTCTGGACCCCAGAAAAATTCCCACCAGCCAATGCATAGTCATCACACTTCTCTAAGAACCAGAGAGGGCAACAGAAACCAAGGAACAAAACACCCACTGAACAAAGACAAGATCAGCACCTAGAATTACAATCTTCCCAATGATAGGTGTCTAGACACCAGCTTAAAAGCACAGACATGAACAGATGAGACAATATGTCTCTACTAGAGCTCAGCAAACCAACCAGAGCAGGCCCTGTGTATTCTATCATAGCTGAAGCACAAGAAAAAGAGCTTAAAACTGCCATTTTGAGTATGATAGAGGACCTTGAAGAGAAAACAAATAAGACCCTTAAAGAAATCTATGAAAACACAAACAGTGGAAAAAATGAATAAGATCATTCAAGACCTAAAAGTGGAAATAGAAACAATAATGAAAAGCCAAATAGAGGAAAATCTGGGGGGAAAAAAGGTTTAGGAACTGAAACAGGAAACTCAGAGGAAAGACTCACTAGCAGAATACAGGAGATGGAAAAGAGAATATGAGGCATGTAAGACATGATAGATGAAATAGATTCATTGGTCAATAAAGGTTAAATCTAAAAAACAAAAACAAACAACAACAAAAAACCTCTTGGCTCAAAACATCCAGGAAATCTGAGACACCGTGAGAATAACAAATCCAAGAATAATAGGGAAAGAGGAAGTAGAAGAAACCCACAACAGAGGTCCAGAAAATACTTTGAACAAAACCATAGAAGAAAATCTTCCCACCATAATGAAGGAAATGTCTATAAAGGTACAAGAAGCATACATAAGAGTAAATAGATTAAACCAGAGTAGCAAGTCCCTTAGGGACATAATAATCAATACTAAATGTACAGAACAAAGAAAGGATATTAAAAGCTGCAAGAAAGAAGACCAAGTAGCATACAAAGGCAGATCTGCTAGAATTATCACTGACTTCTCAGTAGAGACTCTATAATTTTGTTTGTTTGTTTTTTGAGACAGAATTTCTTTGTGTGGCCTTGGGTCTTGGCTATCCTGGACTCACTGTGTAGACTGGGCTGTCCTCAAACTCACAGTGATCCCCCTGCCTCTGCCTCTAAGGTGCTGGGATTAAAGGCATGAGCCACCATGCCTAGTTTAATGGAGACTCTAAAAGCCAGAATGGCCTGGAAAGATGTTCTTCAGACTCTAAGAGACCACAAATGCCATGCCAGATTACTATACCCAGTGGAGTAGTCACAATAGATGAAGAAAATATGACATTGCATGATAATACCAAATTTAAGCAATATATAACCACAAATTCAGCCCTATGTAAGGAGGTAGGAGGTAAACACCAATCCAAAGAGGTTAGTTAACTACATCAAAAAATAAAACAAAAATATACATAGAATGAATAATCTCAGACTAGCAAAATCCAAAGAAGACAAATACACACACACACACACACACACACACACACACACACACACACACACACACACGCGCACGCACATGCACACAAATATGCTCAACAAAAACAACAATATCATCATCATCAACAACAACACAACAGGAATCAACACTCATTGGTCATTGATAACCCTAACACCAATGGTCTAAATTCCCTAATAAAAAGACAGACCAACAGATTGGATGGAACAACAGGACCTATCCTTTAGCTACATCTAAGAAACCACCTTAAAGGTAGGTTGTGGCTGTGGTGGTGGCAGCAGCAGCAGTATACACCTTTAATCTCAGTACTGGGGAGGCACAGGCAGGCAGATATCTGTGAGTTCAAGGCTAGCCTGGTCTACAAAGTGAGTCCAGGACAGCCAGGGCTATTACACAGAGAAACCTTGCCTTGAATAAGAAAGAAAGAAAGAAAGAAAGAAAGAAAGAAAGAAAGAAAGAAAGAAAGACACTTTAACATAAAAAATAGACATGACCTTATGGTAAAGTGTTAGAAAATAATATTCCAAGCAAATAGACCTTTTAATGTAGCCATTTCTATACCTGACAAAATAGACTTCAAATCAGAAGAGATAGAGAAAGACACTACATACACATCAAAGGGAAAATTCGCCAAGAGGACACTTCAATTCTTACCATTTATGCCCCAAACACAAGGCCCTGCAAGTTTGTAAAGAAACACTACTACTGCTTAAATCACATATTGACTCTCACACACTAATAGTGAGGGACTTCAGTACCTCACTCTTGCCATAGATACGTCATCTAGGCAAAAATTAAACAATGAAATGCTGGAACTAATTGATGGTATGAACCAAATGGGACATTTTACCCAAAGGCAGAATATACCTTCTTCTCTGTACCTTATTGAACTTTCTCTAAAATTGACCATATATTTGTACACAAAGCATGTTTCAACAGATACATGACAATGAAACAACACTCTGCATCCTATATGACCATCATGGATTAAAGCTGGATACCATCAACAACAGAAAGCTTACAAACTCATGGAAACTAAACAATTCTCTATTAAATAAAAAAATGGGTCAAGGCAGAAATTAAGAAAGAAGATACTTTCTAGAATTGAGTGAAAATGAATACATAGCATATTCAAACTTAACGGGACACAATGAAGATTGTTCTAAGAGGTGAGTTCATAGCAGATTTCATGCTATTCACTCAATGGGACACCAGAAAGCTCTAGAACAAAAGAAAACCACACCCAAGAGGAGTAGACAGCAAGAAATAAGTAAATTCAAGACTGAAATCAATAAAATTAAAAAAAATATATAAAGAATCAATGATTCTTTCTTTGAGGAAAAATCAATAAGATTGACAAGCCCATATTCAATTTAAATAAAAGTCATAGACTTTTAAAACAACAAAATCAGGAAGAAAAGAGGGGGGCATCACAATAGACACTGAAGAAATATGCAGAATCATCAGGACATACTTTATTTATTTACTCTTTTTTTTGGAGACAGGGTTTCTTTGTGTATCCTTGGCTATTCTGGACTCACTTTGTAGACCAGGCTGGCTTCAAACTCAAAGCGATTCACCTGCCTCTGCCTCCTGAGTACTGGTATTAAAGGCATGCGTCACCACGCCCAGCAGGGCATACTTTAAAAACCTGTCTTCTCTTGGCATGGTGGCATACACCTGTAATCCCAGCACACAGGGAGGCAGAGTCAGGCAGATAGCTGAGTTGGAGGCCTGCCTGGTCTCCAATATGAATCCAGGACAGCCAAGGTTACATAGAGAAAACCTATCTCAAAAAGCAAAGAACAAAAACCAAACCAAACCAAACCCAACAACCAAACAAACCAAACAAAACCCAAAGAAATACCAAAACTCAAGCAAACAAACAAAAACCAAAAAGCCTGCCCGCTACCACATTGAAAACAATTTTATAAAAATATGGATACTTTTTTAAAAAGTGCCAATTCCTAAAGTTAAGTCAGACCAGATAAGCAATTTAAATAGACTTATAACTCCAGTGAAATAGAAGCAGTCCTTAAAAGTCTCCCACCAATACTTTTCAAATTATTTCACAAAGTAGAAAAACAGAAGGAACACTACCCAATTTTTTTATGAGGTTACAGTTACCCTCAAACCCAAACCACATAAAAACTTAACAAAGGAAGAGAATTACAAATTAATATCCCTTATGAAAATAGATGTGAACATTCTCAATAAAATACTTGTAAACCAAATACAAGAACACATCAATAACATCATCTACCATAATAAAGTATGCATCATTCCAGAGATACAGGCATGTTTCAATATATGTAAATTGATAAATGTAATTCACCATATAAACAAACTGAAAGACCAAAACCACATGATCAACTTATTAGATGCAGAAAAAATTTTTGACAAAATCCAACATCCCTTCATGCAAAGGTCCTGGAGTGATTAGGCATGCAAGAGACCTATCTAATTATAATAAAGGCAATTTACATCAAGCCGATAGTTGATATCACATTAAATAAAGAGAAACTCAAAGTAATTCCACTAAAACAGGAACAAGGTAAGGTTGTTTACTCTTTCCATATTTATTTAATATAGTACTTGAAATCTTAGAGCAATAAACCCACTGAAGGATATCAAAGGGATACAAATTGGAAAGAAAGAAGTCAAAATATCATTAATTTCAGATGATATAGTAGTATACATAAGTGGCCCTAAAATTCCACTGGGAAACTGCTATAGCTGATAAATACTTTCAATAAAGTAGCTGGATCAAAATTAACTCACAGAAGTCAGTAGCCCTCTCGTATACAAATGACAAACTGACTGTGAAAGAACTTAGAGAAACAATTCCTTTCACAGTAGCCTCAAAAATAAAATGTCTTGGCATAATACTAACCAAGCAAGTGAAAGACTTCTATAATAAAAATTTAAGACACAAAAGAAGGAATTTGAAGAAGATATCAGAAGATGGAAAGTTCTTCCTTGCTCATAGTTTGGTAGGATTAATATAGTAAAAATGCCCATTCTACCAAAAGCAATCTACAGACTCTATGTAATCGCCATCAAAATTCTGTAATAATTCTGTACAGATCTCAAAAGGACAATTTTCAACTTCACATGGAAACACAAAAACCAAAGATAGATTAAGCCATTCTGAATACTAAAATAACATCTGGAGGTATCACCATCTCAGATTTCAAGTTGTACTATAAAGCTATAATATTAAAATCAACATCATGGAAATAAACAATCAAATAAACCAGACATGTCAACTTATGGACACAAATAGAAGACACAGGAATAATTCCACACACAGACACCTGCTTTTTTGAACAAGAGGCAGAAACACACTGGAAAAAGTAAGCACACGTCAGTAAATGGTGTTGGCCAAACCAGATGTCAGCATATAGAAGAATCCAAATAGATCCATATCTATGACCCAGCACAAAACTCAAGTCCAAGTGGACAAAAACCTCAACATAAAACCAGCTACACCAAACCTGATAGAAGAGAAAGTGGGGAATAGCTTTAACTCATTGACACAATAAAAGACTTTCTGAATAGAACACCATTAACAGAGGCACTAAGATCAAGAATTATTAACTGGGACCTCGTGAAAGAAAAGTTTCTGCACAGCAAAGGGCACAGTCATTCAGACAAAGCAGTATACAGAGTGGGAAAAGTTTTGTTTTTTTTTAAAACCAACTATACATCCAATAGAGGGCTAATATTGAAAATTTATAGAGAACTCAAGAAACTAGTTATTTGTTTTTGTTTTTCAAGACAAGGTTTCTCTGTATAGCCTTGGCTGTCCTAGACTAACATTGTAGATTAGGCTGGCTTCAAACTCACAGAGCTCCATTTGCCTCTGCCTCCCAGAGAAGAAACTAGATATTAAGAAAAAAAATCTAATTAAATAAAATGGGGTACATGTCTAAACAGAGAATTATTAATAGAGAAAACAAAAGGCTTTGAAACACTTAAAAATGTTCAGCATCCTTAACCATCAGTGAAATGCAAATCAAAACTACTTTGAGATTTCATTTTACAGCTGTCAAAATGGCCAAGATGAACAAAACAAGTGACAGCTCATGATGGTGAGAACGTGGAATAAGAGGAACACTCATCCACTGGTGGTACAAACGTCAACTTGTACAGCCACTATGGAAACCTGTTCCTTAGAAAGATGGGTATTAGCTTGAAGAGTATTGGTATTAGCTCCTTTTTTTTTGTATAGATTTTTAAAAAATTTTATTAATTTATTCATATTACATCTCAATTGTTAGCCCTTCCCCTGTTTCCTCCCATTCTTCCCTCCCTCCCATTTCTCTCCTTCTCCCCTCCCCTATGTCTGTGACTGAGGGAGACCTCCTCCCCCTATATATGCTCTTAGAATATCAAGTCTCTTCTTGGTAACTTGCTATCCTTCCTCTGAGTGCCACCAGGTCTCCCCATCCAGGGGACATGGTCAGAAAAGGGGCACCAGGGTTCGTGTGAGAGTCAGACCTCACTCTCCACTCAACGGTGGAGAATATCATGTTCGTCGGCTAGGTCTTGGTAGGGGTTCGAAGTTTACTGCCTATATTCTCCTTGGCTGGTGCCTTAGTTTGAGGAGGACCCCAGGATCCCGATCTGCCTGTCACAAAGTTCTTCTTGTAGGTTTCCAGGACCCTGTGGGTCCTACTATTTCCCCATTCTTCCATGCTACTCTTGCCTAAAGTCTCAATCGGATGTCCTCTCCTCTGACTCACTTTCTTGGTAAGTAAAGATTTTCATGGTACGTATCCCTTGGACTAGTGTTTTGATATAAGTGAGTATATACCGTTTGTCTCTTTTTGCTTCTGGGTGAACTCACTCATTATGATAATTTCTAGATCAATCCATTTGTCCACAAATTTCGGGAATTCCTCGTTTTTGATAGCTGAGTAGTAGTATTCCATCGTGTAAATATACCACAGTTTCTTAGTCCATTCTTCTACTGAGGGACACTTAGGCTGTTTCCATGTTCTGGCTATTATGTATAAAGTAGCTATGAACATGGTTGAGCATATGTCCCTGTTATGTGGTAGGGCATTTTATGGGTATATTCCAAGGAGTGGGATGGCTGGGTCTTGAGGAAGCCCTATTCCCATTTTTCTGAGAAAGTACCAGATAGCTTTCCAAAGTGATTGTACTAGTTTGCATTCCCACCAGCCATGAAGGAGTGTTCCTCTCTCTCCACATCCTCACCAACATGTGTTGTCATTGGAGTTTTTGATCTTAGCCATTCTGATGGGTGTAAGATGGAATCTCAGTGTCATTTTGATTTGCATTTCTCTGATGACTAACGAGGACGAGAATTTCTTTAAGTGTTTCTCGGCCATTTGATATTCCTCTGTTGAGAATTCTCTGTTACGTTCCAAGCCCCATTTCACAATTGGGTTGTTTGGTTTTGTGGTGTTTAATTTCTTGAGTTCTTTATATATTTTGGACATTAAACCTTTGTCAGATGAAGGGTTGGTGAAGATCTTTTCCCATTCTGTAGGCTGTTGCTTTGTTCTCTTGACAGTGTCTCCTGCCTTACAGAAGCTTCTCAGCCTCATGAGGTCCCATTTATTATTTGTTGACATTAAGGCCTGGGCTGTTGGTGTACTGTTCAGGAAGTTGTTTCCTGTGCCTATGTGTCCCAGGCTCTTCCCCACTTTTTTCTCTAACTGAATTAATGTCTCTGGTTTTAAGTTGAGGTCTTTAATCCACTTGGACTTGAGTTTTGTGCATGGTGACAAATGAGGGTCTAATTGCATTTTTCTACATGTAGACATCCAGTTAGCTCTTCTTTGAAGGTCTGGTAGAATTCTGCACTGAAACTCCGGTGCCCCATATTTCACCATGTCCCCTCAGTCAGGAGGCCCAGTGGCACTCTGGGGAAGGATAGCAGGCTACCAAAAAGAGACTTTACACCCTATGAGCATATACAGGGGGAGGAGGTCCCACTCAGTCACAGTCATAGGGGAGGGGAGTAAGGGGAAAATGGGAGGGAGGGAGGAATGGGAGGATAGAAGGGATGGGATAACAATTGAGATGTAATATGAATGGATTAATAAATAAATTAATTAAAAAAAAGAAAGATGGATATTGACTTACCTCAGGATGATGTTGGGATAATCTGATGTATTTTGATGCTAATTACTGCTTGCTGTCTGACCCATGTTTTGCTTAATAAAAAGCCATCTCACTTGGCCAGGGCAGGAGATAGGTGGGGCCAAGGGAGAGAGAAGAATTCTGAGAAGAAGAAAGAAAGGAGAAACCTGAAGTGAAGAGAGGAAGGCCCCCATGGGCTAACTGAAGGAGAAGCATATGGGCGGTATGGATGGAGAATCTGGCCCAGATGAAGAACATGAACAAGTATAAGGGATTATAGATGGGAGGTAGCTTGATAAAAGTTATTAAAAAACAGATTTCCTGGGTTTGAGACAGGGATCCCATGCCTGAGGCCCCACTATGGAAAGTAGTTTAAAGGATTGATATCTGTCCTGCCCCAGGTTAACTAAGGCTATTTTAAAATATAACAAGTGTCTGTGCCTTAATTGATTGCTAGCTGGGCCTACTGATAATATATGCAATTTTAAAAACAATAGGAATGAG
This sequence comes from Acomys russatus, assembly GCF_903995435.1. NCBI lineage: Eukaryota > Metazoa > Chordata > Mammalia > Rodentia > Muridae > Acomys > Acomys russatus. Next base: position 26,295,595 of record NC_067138.1, read on the forward strand.
TATTGATATCTCACTTTTGGGTATATACCCAAAGGACATTTTATTCTGCTATAAAGACATTTGCTCAACCATGTTCATTATTGCTCTATTCATAGTAGCCAGAAATCAGAGTCAACCTAGATGTTCCTCAACAGAAGAATGGGTAAAAAAAAAAAAAAAAAAAAAAAAAAAAAATGTGTACATTTACACAATGGAGCATTACTCAGCCATTAAAAAAAAAAAAAAAAAAAAAAAGACATCATGAATTTGCAGCAAATGGATGGAACTAGGAAATGTCATCCTGAGTGAGGTATCTGAGACCCATTCAGATAATTATGGTATGTATTCTCTTATATGTGGATATTAGCTGTTAAAAACCAATAATGTCCAAGCTACAATCTATAGAACCACAGAGGATAGGAATACAGTAAAGGACTAGAGGGAACAGATGGATTTCATTAGGAAAAGGGAAATATAATAGATAATTAATTGTGGACAGGGGAGATGAAACAGGAGGACCAATTTGGGAGAGAGAAGGGAAGGAGTATTGAGGCAGGGAATATGGCAAGAGACAATTAAAATTAAGGGGCATTTGAGGGATAGTATGGAAACAATGCACTAGAAGCTCCCTAAAACATACAGGAAGAAGGCAATCTAAATAGAATCACACAATAAAGGGGGTGGAGGGAGTCACAGTCTCAATTGGACATCTCTTGTCACCAAAGGAAGTGTCCAATACTAAGATTGGGTTACATTTAATTGAGTGGTTGCCCAAAGGATTCCCATGGGAATCTTCAAACCACCCAGGCTGCTGCCAAGACAATGGGTTTCTGTCCACAAGCTGACGGCAAGGTCCCATAGCTGAAAACACTTACACACCTCTTTGAACATGGCGAAGTTGAATGGTGCCTACATCAGGTTTCACCTCTGTGCCCCTGTGTCTTTGGAAAGAAATGTACTCTGCATGCTACCAAAAGAGAAATGAGAACACAAACCCAGCCACAAACCCTTTGATCTACAATGGTGTAATGCCTGCAAGGTATGATAGGGCAATGGTGACACAAAGCTTGTGTGAGTAACAAACCAATGACTTATTGTATTTAAGGCTCACTGCACAAAAAGGAAGCCACACGCAATGCTACTTGGTTGACCAAGAACCAGAAAGTAGATAGTTCAGGGACCTAGGGGGAAAAAAAAAACAAATAATATTGTCTGAAAAAAAGTAGTGGCAAAATGACTCCTGATGATATTCTGCTATACTCATAGATCAGTGCTGTGTGCAGACATCCTGAGAGAAGCTTCCTCCTGTAGGAGACGGGAACAATTATGAAGACCTACACAGAGACTGAGAGACCTGGGAACACTCAGCGCTAATAAACAGGATGTCTTCATCAAATCCCTCTCTACAGAGCTTAGGTTATCCCACAGAAGAGGAGGTGGAAAGAGTGTGGGAGCTAGAGGGAATGGAGGACACCAAGAAAAAAAAAAAAGGCCTCTAAATCAATATGAGCAAGACTGTAACAACATACACAGGTCTTGTGTGGGTATGCACCAAGTCCTTTGTGTATCTACAATAGCTTCCAGTTTAGTGTGTTTATGAGATTCCTGCGTGTGCAAATGAGTGGGTCTCTGACTCTCGTCTCTTTTTCTTAGGTTGCTTTCCTACTGTTGGTTTGCTTTGTCCCATTTCAGTATGATAATTTCTTTTATCATATTATATTTTATTTTCTTACATTTTAACATTGTCTCCTAGAGGCCTCTTCTTTTCTAACGAGAGATCCTGATGGAAGGAGAGGTGAGGGAGGGGACTGGGGGGAATAAAGGGAGGGGAAACTATAATCAGGGTATATTATGTGAGAAAAGAATTGATTTTCAATAAGAAGGAAAAATATAAAAAAATATTAAGATGAAGCACGACACAGGAAGACACCCACTGCCCATGTTTGGCCTCCACACATGCTCACACAGGTGAGTGTGCCCATGTATGCACATGTACATACAGGTGAGTGTTATTACATACACATGAACACTCAGGTGAGTGTATCAATATATACACATCCACACACTCCTATCTCATATAAACAGATATAATAAATTATATTTCTGTTATATATTATGTATTAAATATTATGTAATACAATGTTACATTATATTACACAACATAAATTTTATATACAACACTTGCTAAGTGCATGCATTGCACTTATTTACTTGCTTTCTAATTTAAATTATGTGCATTAATTTAAATGCACATAGTAAGTGTATTTAAATTACAGTATATTACAGAAGTAATTTACTTTGCTAATTTCTTTCATTAATTATAGAAGTTTCTGTAAAATTCTTGCAGATTTCTTATCCAGGTAATCATGAGACCAGTAAATAATATAATAATGGTATTTACATTCTTTTTCATTTTATCTCATGGCAAGTAGATAATAGTTCTTTCATTTTATAAAATTTTATTTTATATTCTTACCAGTGTTTTGTCATTTTGTAAAAATATTTAAGTGTTTAAGATAAAAATACTTAGAATTTATTTTTGTACAGTTTGGAAATGAGGACCCAGACTTTACCTTTTTCTGAGTTAAGCATCTCACTTTGTCACTTTGATCACCACACCGTACTGATTATGCTTTTCATTTATCTTAGCCGCTCCATTGCCTTGTTAGTTCTTACAAAGCTTACTGTTACTGAGACTTCCAGTGTGGCTTCAGCAGTTTAGTCTTTACAGTTTTCTGGACAGCTGATCCGGCCCAGCAGGAAGCATGCAAGCTTGCTGACTGAGGCTTGAGCCCGAAAACCCACAGTGTGAGAAGAGAAACAGCTCCTGAAAGTTGGAGTAATCTCTTAGGAGGTTTTAAAAAATTAACCCGAAGTTAGGAGTGAAACCAACGCCTGGCTGGAGCAGCAGCTGTGGAGATCTCTGGCTGGTATCAAGTGCACCTGTCCACAAGCATGGGGAATTATTTTTGCAAACCTCTTCGAGGGTCTTTTTGGCAAAAAAGAAATGTGCATTCTCATGGTGGGCCTGGATGCCGCAGGGAAGGCAACAATTCTATACAAACTGAAGCTGGGGCAAATTGTGACCACCATCCCCACCCTCAGTTTCAACGTGGAGACTGTTGAACACAAGAACATCAGCTTCACCATGTCGGATGTGGGCGGCCAGGACAAGAACTGGCCGCTGTGCCACCACTGCTTCCAGAACACGCAAGGCTTGATCTTCGTAGCGGACAGCAATGAGAGAGCCGGCAACCGAGGCCCATGAAGAGCTCTTGAGGATGCTCGCTGAAGATGAGCTCCTGGATGCTGTTCTCTTGGTGTCTGCCAACAAGCCGGAGCTCCCCAATGCAGTGAAAGCAGCCGAAGCTGGGGCTGCACTCTCTACGCCACAGGAACTGGTACTTTCAAGCCACTTGTGTCACCAGCGGGGATGGGCTTTATGAAGGACTAGACTAGCTGTCCAATCAGGTCCTGAACCAGACCTCTCTGTCCCCCTTACTTTCTTTTTCCGCCCTCTGCTTTCCTCTCCCGTGGCAAACGTGCGACTCTGTGGTCCTGAGTGCCAGATGCTGTCTTCATGGGTTGGTCACAGTGTGCATCACACCATGCTGTACATATGCTGACACAGCCTATAGCTAGTTTTTTTTTTTAATGTAAATAGTTTTTGTTTCCACTGAGGCAGTTTCTGGTAGTCCTATGCAATATTACTTAGTACTTTTTTTTTTTTTTAACTGTAAAAAGAGAATAAACTTGCTGACAGTACTGGTGTAGGGGCATCTGGCCTCAGGTAGCCATTAGGCTGTAGATGTGTCGGGATCAATTTAGCAGCTGGTTTTTATACCAAAACTCAGTGCATTTAAAAAAAAATAGTTAAAAATTCAGGACAAGAACACTTGAACACATAGAACGGAGCTTGTGCCTACTCTGTCAGATCACCTGTTTCCCTGTGGGAATAGGAGAGAAGGTGAGAAACAAACCACCATCTGCTATGTGGTCACAGTGGTCACCTGCATTCCATAGCATTGTGTTTGTACTTGTGCTCACATGGTCACCTAGGCGTGGGCTGGGCGCCATTGTGGGATGCAGGGCCCGGCTTGTACTTGGTGTGTGGCCGGGCCAGATGGCAGCCTGCATACCCAGCTTACTCTTGGGTCCACTTGGACACGCTGGCAGGAGGCCTGGGTCTCATCAGCAAGAGTACGTGCAAGCTGGGAGGGTCGGTCCACTACATCCTGGACCATCCCCATCTCCATGAGTAAAGAAGCTTGCAAGGGTTTGATTGGCCACTGAAAGATGACCTCTCCTTTTTTTTTTTTTTTTTTTTTTTTGTATTTTGAAAAACACTGAAGAAGCTGGAGCTGTTAACTTTATTTTGGGGGAAATCCCAGAACTTTATTTGGTGTTGTGGAACCTCTTATTGCTTTCACTACACAATCAGTAACCAACTTTTTGTATACTTGTTTTCAGTTTTCATTTTGACACACACTGTAACTATAGCTATTAGAATAAAGTTGCTTAACTATTTAAAAAAAACTAACTGAAAAACTATGTGTAGTAATCCCGTCACTTGGAGGGTAGAGGCAGGAGAATCACAAATTCAAGGTCATCTTTGGCTAAGTAATGAGCTTCTGGCAAGCCTGTGCTGTAGGAGCCTCTGTCTTAACATTTCTAAGGCTCTGAGTTCAATTCTCACAAAATACAGGTGTGTGCCTGTAATCTCACGATTTGGGGTAAAGGCAGGAGGAACGGAAGTTTAACGTCATCCTGACCTACACAGTGAATTAGACACTAGGCTGAACTGTGTGAGACCCTGTTTCAAAAACAAACAAGCAAAAAGCAATTGTTGGAAATTTAACCCAATGCACCTATTTGTCTTTGATGCTTTTGATTTTATCGTTATTAAATCACTCATCATGGAAAACTTTTAACTTTTCAGGTTAACAATGGAGCAGGATGATTCTGTTATCTGTTATGTGTTATCTGTTACTTACTTTGTGTATGCTGAAATGGAATTCTGGGTTCTGCACATGCTATGCGAGTACCACCAGCTCCACCCTAACCAAGCAGAGAGTCCCGATTCTGTCCATAAGGATATATAGCCAATTAGCAGAGTATTGGCATCTAACAGTTTGCATATGAGGTGTGTACTTTCAGGGCTTTGATTGGCTTCTTTAAAATAAGCTGCAGCCACATAGCTTCTTGACAGCAATGGAATTAGAAGTCTCATTCAAAAGTTAAGTGATGGGATTGCAGCGATGACTCAGGAGTTAGGAGCATGTACAACTTAGCAGAGGACTTGAGTTTGGTTTCCAGCACCCATGTCAAATGGCTCACAATTTCCTCTAACTCCAGTTCCAGGGGATTTGATGCCCTCTTCTGATCACAGCTGATATGATCTGATAGGATACAGGAAATACTTTCAGCTCTGTTGCATTTAAGAAACAAGGCCTATTGGCACTCAGAGGAAGAATAACAGGTCATCAAGAAGAGACTTGATACCCTATGAGCATATACAGGGGGAGGAGGTCCCCTTCAATTGTAAGGCTCTCTCTCTCAGCCAGCCTGGGAAGGTGACCCAGGCAAGCTTGGGAAAATGACCCAAAAAGAATTGAAGGCCAGCTCAGCTTCAGTTTCTGAGATCAAAGTGGCCAACTGAGATAAACAATTTCAACTAAGATAAATAATTTTCGAAAAAGGTACCATCTGCAAATTCTGGAAACTCCCCAACACCCCTCCCTGCCAAGAATAGCCCCCAAGACCAATGACCCTGGCAATAGCCAATAACATTTAGACAAACACCCTTAGCGACCACCAGGGCCAATCCTAACATAGGGTATGTAGCCCCTCCTAACTTTTGCGGTTTTAACCTTTAAAAAGTCTGTGACAGTGACTCAGGGTGCGCCTCCTCCCGAGTGAGTGCTGAGGCCCCCTGATGCGCATCAGCAATAAACCTTGTGCTTTTGCATCAACACTGTGGTCCTCGAGTGGTCTCTCGCGACGACCCCCTATTACCCGAGTGGACTCTAGGGTCCAACACAGTCACAGAGATAGGGGAGGGGAGTAGGGGGAAAGCTGGAGGGAGGGAGGAATGGGAGGATACAAGGGATGGGCTAACAATTGAGATGTAATATGAATAAATTAATAAAATATTAAAATAAACAAATAGAAAATTTTTAAAAAGAAAAATAAAGAAAGAAAGAAACAAGGGCAGCCAGAGTAGTGGTACTCACTTTTAATCCCAGCACTTGGAAGGGAGATGTAGGCAGATCTCTGTGAATTTGAGGCCAGCATGATCTAGATAGTGAAAGCCTGTCTATGTATAAAAAAAAAATGGGCAGAAATTAATGAAATGAAAATGAAGGGACATAGAATTACTCAAATCAAAGTTAATTATTTTTAAAGGCTGACAAGCTCATAGCCAACAAGCAAAAATAGAAATCCCAAGTTGATAAAATCAGAGGTAAAGAATATTCCTTAAGCCATCCATAAGATAGAGAGGGGTGGAATATGAAGATACCTCCTAGGAAGCCGGTACTACTCTGGTATCCAATAAGGAGATAACAACAATCAGAAAACTACAGAACAATTTCTATAAGAACTTAGATGCAAACGTTGTCAATAAAATTCTCACAAACCAAACTGGAGAACACATGAAAGCCATTACCATTGCCAATTTGGTTTCACCAAAAGTACACAAAGATGATTCAACGTATGTGAGGAAGTAAAACACACGGCCTTGGACTGGGTGGTAGCGGTGGTGGTAGGGGTCTTTTTGTGATGATTAGGATGGCCTTCAATTAAAACATTCTCCTCCTAAGACTCCTGACTATTGGTATTGCAGGCCTGCAAATGCATGCCCATTTCTTCCTATGTCCCCTTACTCATTTCCTGGGATTCAACCCCGAGGCTCACACATGAGCTAAGCAGGTACTCTACTGAGCTAGAGCCTCAGCCCTGACTCCTACTGTTTGGGATCAGTTTATAGGGTTCAATCAGATGTATTACATGGATATAGTCATCATATTGAAAGGTATTCAAAATGATCAAACAAATGTGAACGCCTCATGTGGTGTGCTTTACGACCCTGGGAATAGGAAACGGGACACGGGACTCCCTTCTTGCTGTGGCCCAGGCTGGTGAAGACACTGTGCCCAGCTGTGCATTAGTGCTGATGAGACAGAGACACACATCAGCACTGATAGGCAGCAGGCGCTCCAGGGTTTTAGATGCCCTGCGGTCACCTTTCTTAGAGGGCTTTACAAGATCAGACACTGCTGCCCTGAGCACCAGGACTAAATTCTCAGAAATATTCATTTCAGATTTAGAGGTACAGAACCAATATGATTTAGCCCTTGATAAACCCTTGTTAGAAATAAAAGAAACTCTTTTCTATCCATTTTACTAACCAGGAAAGGTGTGAAAATTATTCAAAATGCCAATTCTTATGCCTCAGCACTTTGTATACATTTATGCTCCTCAGGTATTAAACTTGGGGTGACTGTCTGATGCACAATTAGCAAGGTTCAAATGTTTATATAAAATAATAACCCACAAGGAGTACTGATACTGATATCAATAGTAATAATGGATATGATTTTCTATGGGGTTGCATACTTGGGGTACAAGAAGTGATTTCTAAAGAAAATTTAAAGCAAAATTTGTCATGTACCTGAAGTGGATTTTTGCTTAATAGGATTTTAATGTTCAAAAACAACATAATATAATAAAGCTCATATGATTATTATTGTACTTATTTCATTTTTGGTAATAAAGCGAATTAAAGAAATCTTTTACTTGATCACATTGAATAAAGATCTATGCATGGGAAAGAGTGAAAGGGTGAATGAGCAGTGTGACACAGTGTGGGGCTAGAGTGACAAAGCGCTCAAATGTGTGTCTGTGTGAAAACAAATGTGTCTGCATAATATGTGCATAGGGGTAAGTACATGTGCACACACTGAATACCTCCCCTGATTGGCTCCTCTTATTGAATTTCCTATTTGGATCGTTCTTTATATTATATTGTGGGGGTCCCTGCAGTTGTCATGGCTGGCAGTGAGATGATCCTAGAAGAGGCAAGAAGGAAAACTCAGTGTAGTTGGGTCAGGTCACACTTCAGGAGTCTTGATACCAGTTGATGTATTGCCAGGGTATTTAAACACAGTACAATTTGGAAAAAAGTTTCCAGGCCACTCCCTCCCCCTAGGAATATTCCACTAGGTATACAATAAAGCTTATAGTTCAACTACTTAGAAACTGCTTTGCGAAGCACATGTGACCATGATGGTGGGTTCTATAGGCGAAAGGTATAGAATCTAATGTGGCTTCTGTTCAAGATAGTATAGAAGTCAACAGGCTCTAAAGTGTGTATGACATCTTCCCCTAAGGATGGGTTCTGTTAACTAAGAGCTAAAGGTAATGATATAGAGGAAGGTAGTTTTTGAAATAAACATCCTGGGGTCATTGTGTTCTGTCTGGCTCTACAGAAAACAAACATCACCAGGATGTTAACAACATCGACTCCCAGATTTCTAGCTGGAAAGCAGGTACTTCTTCCTTTGAGGAGACAGCTACAGATGGATGGGCCCTGGTTTCTCTATCGACCTGTGTGCACAAGGACCTTTCTGCTCCCGAGACTACGTGTGTGTGTGTGTGTGTGTGTGTGTGTGTGTGTATGTGTGTGTGTGTGTGTGTGTATGTGTGTGTGTGCAAATGCATGATGTGTATGTGGGGATGTGTAAAGGTCAAAGACCTGGAGTCTGGTTGAGCAAGAAGAGAGTTGGTTCTCTCCCTTCACCAGGTTCCAAGGACTGAACTTGGGTTTCCAGGCTTGTGGGAGCAAGCACTATATTTCCTGAGCCATCTTCATGGCCCTGGACAGTTATTAATATATTACAATAACAAAGTGCTATTGCACAAGTAGAAAACATTATTCTTGCCCTTATAAATGGATAAATTAATATAGAAAAATATGAACTATGTGAACTCCCAGCATTAGTCAGGGCTCTCTAAAGGGACTGAGCTGATAGAAGGGGTTTGTTAGAGTAGCTTCCAGCTTGCAGGCAATGGTCAGAGAGCTCCAACAATGAATGTATCCTGACGAAAAGGCCAAGAATCCTTCCTTCTTTAGTCCAACAGAATGGATGTCTCACTAGTCTCAATTAGGTCCTGGAGTCCCATAGAATTTCTAGAGAGTTGCTACTCTTAAGTTTCTATTGATGTGAAGAGACAGCGTTACCACAGCAACTGTTACAAACAAAACATTTATTTGGGGCTTACAACTCAGAGGTTGAGTCCATTATTCATGGCAGGAAACATAGTGGCACACGGGCGGATATATTGTTGGAGAGGTAGCTGGGAGTTCTATATCCGGAAACTCAGGCAGAAGGCAGAGAGAGACACTGGGCCTGGCTTGAGCATTTGAAGCCTCAGAGCCCATACTAAGGACATACTTCCTCCAACAATGCCACACCTACCTCAACGAGGCAACTACCTATGACCTATGGGGAGGGGGTGCACATTTTCATTCAAACCACTACAAACAGGATCTTGAAGATATAGATTCTAATACTAGCCAAGGAATGTCTTAGCAACAGAACAGGTGAACTTGCCAGTGAGAGTGAGGGCAAGCAGGCAAAAAGCAAAAACTTATAGACCTGGAAGGGTGTTCCACTAGGAGACCAATGGAGCCAACAAATCTGGCCTAGGGGTTGGGGGTGCTGTAGAGTCTGATGCACCAACCAAGGACCATGCATGGGGAGGACCTAGACCCTCTGCTCAGATGTAGTCGATAGGCAGCACAGTCTCCTTGTGGGTCCCATAAGATGGGGAGTAGGGACTACCTCTGTCATGGCCTCTCGTGTCCACACTTTCACTTCCCTCTGACAGGGATGCCTTGCCAAGCCACAGAGGAAAAGGATACAGGCAGTTGAGATGAGACTTGACAGGCTGAGGTCAGATGGTAGGGGAGGAGGGCTCCCCCTTTCTGAGGACTAGAGGTGGGAGTGAGGAGAGATGAGGGAGGGAGAATGGGACCAGGAGGCGATGAGGGAGGGGGCTACAACAGGGATGAGAAGTGCAAAAATTTAAAAAAGAGTCAAAGCTTTCTTCTTCCATGTCTTTTTATGTGGACAGCCACCAGAAGAGGTGGCCTAGATTTAAGGGGGGATCTTTTCATCTTAAATGATCTAATCAAGAAAATTCTTCATGGGCATGCTCAAGTGCTTCAGTTTTAAGTGATTATGGATATAGTCATGTTATCAACCAAGATTAACTATCACTCTTTCTTTAGCTCAATGAAAGAAAAAAGACTAATTTGTCTTGATGAAGACTTGGCTACTTATATCAGCCATCAATCAAGAAAATATCCTACAGACTTTCCAACAGGAGGCTCCTATGGATTCATTTTCTTAATTAAATTCTCTTCTTATCATATCAGTCTAGCTATGTCAAGTTGACATAAAACTGAATATTATAATTGAATTAAAATATTAATCTTTATAGTATAGGTTTTTGGTACTGCGCCAAATCTCTGTCTTGCGCTATCAGGTCAGTGTGTTTCCTAATCCCAGCCTGATTGTATTATTCTAGATGCAAGCTCATACTTTATGGCTGAATTCAATCTTTCTGGAGCTGTGAGCCTCTCCTGTTTTGCTTTAGGTGGAAGCTCCCAGTCTTGCCCAGTACTTGATTTTGCTCCAGTTTTTACAGGCTTGTCCTGGACTTAGACTCTTTCTTGTGTTAGTCTCTGCAGTGCTGTCTGTACTGCAGCCCGAGAATGAAAACATTAGGAGACAGGTGTACTAGTTTCTTTGGAGGAGTTAATGAGGTGGACTATTCCCATCCAAAGGGTGGTGGTGGAGTGGGGTGGGGGCCGGGCAGCTTGATCTTAGTATTGGGAGTGAAGCTAATGTCCCTGGGCAGAGTCCTGGTTCCTCGGGGAAATGCAAGCTCTGGCTTTTCCCCAGATTGAATCAGGACCCTCAGATGATCTGGGATAAACCTCCCTTGCCATAGTCAAGTGACTGTGGATGACAATCACATCTGTAGAGCACCAAGATGAGGGTGGAATAACAGAGCCACGGCTCGGCCATGCTGATTTATAAAAGCTATCTGTTCCAGTCCTCGTGAATTTTGGTGAGGTCATGTCCATGTGGGATTCTCTGAAAGTGACATCAGTCATAAAAATTCAATATGAATGTGTTGGTGAGGGTGTTTGTTTGTTTGTTGTTTTTTTTCACCTTGACACAAGCTGAAGTCACCTGGGAAGAGGAAATCTCAATTGATAAAAAGCTGAGGAAACTTTCAACACATTGTCTGGTAGACAATCCTGTGGGGGCGTTTTCTTGATTACTTATTGATCTGGGGAAAAGCAGGTTGCTGTGGGCAGTGCCACCCTGAACATGTGCTCCTGGCTTGTATAAGGACCAAACTGAATGAGTCATGAAGAGCAAGCCACTGAGCGGCCCTTCTCTATGATGAGAGCATCTCTGCCTCAGTTCCTGCCTCCAGGTTCCTAACTTGAGTTCTTGGCTTGGCTTCCCCTGATGATGAGCCAAATAAGCTCCCTGCATTGCCTTTGGTTGTGGCATTTTGTCAGCAACAGACACTAAAGTAATATTATGAATAAACCTTTAAAGAAGTTTTTACAAAGCAGGGTTGGTACTCCATACCAACTTGCCTTAAGCCTCATGAAGAGCCTGACATATGGCGTTCGTTTGTAACCGTGAGAGGAACAACAATATTATTTTTTGTAACTTCACATAAACTTCTTAAAAATGTAGACCACATTTAGTCTAGGCTAGTTTCAAAGTTATTAGATAGGCAGTTATGAGTTACCCCTGGACCAGAGAACACGGTGGAGAAAGAAGAAGGGACATAAGAGCTTTGGGTTCCTTCCCCATCCTCTTTTGCTCCATATCAAATTTCAAACTGTGTCCTGGTACCCTCTGTTGCTCTCTGCCTCTGTCCCTAGAGCCTGATGGATTCCAGGAAACCCCAGACCTCGCGGAGCATGCCTCTGTGTCCAGCGCTGCAGCTGCAAGAGGACAGGGTGCAGCAGCTCTATGCCAGCCCTGCTCAAAGCTCAGCAGACCCTCTCTTCCTACCCCTTCTGCCTTCCCTATCCTTTCTACCCTCTCTTCCCCTCTCCTCTACCTTTACCCCTCTCTTGTCTTTCTATCCCCACGAGTTCTGCCAGCTGGGCGTTCAGTGTCCTTCTATATGCTCTGCTTCTAGGCGCTCTCCCCTCCACAGCATGGAATGTGTGGCTATTACTGTCAAGACCCTGCCTTGCACATCCCATGCTTCTCCCTGCACTCAGTACAATGCCTTCTGAAACAGGCACTCAACAAATGCTCATGCAATGAACCTGAAAAGGAGCTGGCCTGGGTGACTGGCACTTCTGAAGCCTGAGAAGTGGCCGGGATAGAAGACTGCAATTTCAATTTACAAATGCTCTTTTGTGGGAAATGAATAAGAAGTTTAAAACTATAAATACTCTTCCTGGATAATTAAACAGAACAAAAGACAATAATAGTTAGCACAAAATGCAATCACGTTTTAATAGATTCTGGAAATTAAACAGGCTTTCTGACAATAGATCTTAAAACATTCCCATTGCCCACATTAGAAAATCATAATTCTGGGTGCCTTGGAATGGCCCAGCGCTTTGAATTATACTGAAGTTATTACCATAAAGCCTGAAAATAGTTTCCTTGGTATTAAAAAAATCAAACATAGCTCCTCTTAAACACAAGATGTCGGATGTTGCATTGGTTTAATCCCACTTATCAAGCTTGTAAATTATCCTGGCAGTAGAGACACAGACTCTTGTGGTACAAGAAAATTTGTCTATTTCATACAGTAAGTTACTTCATTGACACTGGTTCCCTTGCACTCAAAGTCCAAATGGGATGGACATCCCACATAGGCATCTGCATATGGAATAAAAGAGGAGCCAAACTAGGGGAAACCTCCAAAGAGGCTGAGCATGTGGCTCAGAAGGAGGCATTATCTACCCCTCAAGATTAGTCATGGCAAACAACCCAGAGAACTGACTCTGGTACAGTTGAGACTTTAAAATTTTTTTGTTGTTGTTGGTGGGGTTGGAACCCAGGGCCTTGAATATGCTAAACAAATGTGCTGTATCACTTAGCTCCACCCAGGCCAGAGCCTTGTGTTTTTGACAGATCTTGAGAGCCTGCAGGGATGGCTAATATCCCTGGAGGATAGCCTTTGCCAATATGTCAGAGAATTCATATTCAAAGTAACAAGAATGCCATTATTAGCTTAGACATCTAAACATATATATTATTATTATGATCAGATTGAAGGCAGTACTACAAATAGAAAGTTGATGATTATAAAAACTAATATACCAACAATACAAAGAATAGAGTGTAAAGAACAATAGAAACTTTAACTTGATTTTTTTTTTAATCAATGGGATTTTTGTCCTGTTTTGAGATAAGACTTTGTGTAGCACAAGCTGCTTTAAAACTTACTAAGTAGTTGAAAGTCACTGTGAACTCCTGTTCTTTCTCATGCCTCCAATTTGCAAGATCGGGGATTATAAGTATGTGCCATAACACCCAGCTTCAATACTGATGTTGATTACCAGTGCCTCAAAATGAGTCAAATGAAACTGTCTGTTAGACACAACACTTATGACCTTTGAAACACATCTCTTTGATGATGTTTTAGTCAGCTCTGTCATTGTGACAAAATACCCAAGGCAATATAAGGAAGACTGGTGTGCCTTGGCTCACAGTTTCAGAGATTTTCACACTATGGTTACTTGGCCAGGTTGCTTTGGGTTGGGATAGCATAATACCTTATGGAAGGAATGCATGGTGGAGTAAGTCATGTTCAACAGGTGGCATCTAAGAACTACATAAAGAAATAGGGAAGTGACAGCATCACAATAGCCCATTCAAGAGCCTTTCCAAAGAACCTGACTTTTTCCATTTGTGTCCATGCCCTAAAGTGTCTTCCACCTCTCCAAAGTGCTGCAGGCTGGGACCTTTGCCTTCAACAAGAGAGCCTTGGTGATATTCACGATCTACACTATAACATATGCTACTCATGATTTTTCTTTAGGGAGGTGATGCTTACACTGTAAAAGTATCTGTCTTGATTGTTAATGAGACTTATTTATTGGACTTTTGTTAGGAGCACAAAGGTCCTTATGCTCACAGATAGCACTAGTAAGACAAGGATTATCAAACATTCAGACTTGTCATTTCAAAGAAAAAGATATAGAGAGTATGGGAGAAGCGAGTGAAATAGGTGGGTATTTAGGGGTGATATGTAAACATAGTGCTGTGAAAACTTCCTGAGATCTATGAGGTTGACCCCAGCAAGTACTCCTAGTAATGGAGAATATGGAGTTTGAACCAACCATCTTCTGTAACCAGGCTAGACTCCCAAATGGTGAGGCTGCGATACCAACCCATACACAACATCTGTGAACTACACCCTGCTCTGTCTGCAAGATATGCTGGGGCAATGGTGGCTCAGAGCTTGAGGGAGTGGTCAACCAATGACTGGTCTAACCTGAGCCCCACACCATGAGAGGGAACCCATGCCCGATACTACCTAAATGTCCAGGATCTCGAAGCTGGATGGCTCACAGACCTAGGCTAGGCTAGAATCAAACACACTGACAAAAAAAAAAAAAAAGTAAAGAAAGAAAGAAAGAAATGATTCATAATGATATTCTGATATACTCATAGATTGGTGCCTAGCCCAGCTGCATTAGAAAGGCTTCATTCAGCAGTTGATGGGAAGAGATACAGAGACTCATAACCACACATTAGGCAGAGCTCAAAGAACTCTTCAGAGGAAGGGAGGAAGGATTGTAGGAGCCAGAACTGTTAAGGATACCAGGAAAACATGGCCCACAGAGTCAACTAAGCCGAGCTCATAAGGGCTCACAGAGACCGAAGCAGCAACCACAGAGCCTGCATGACTTTGTGCCAGGACTTCTGCATACAAGCTGTGGTTCTTTAGGTTGGGATTTTTGTTGAAGTCCAAACAATGGGAGTGGGAACTGTCTCAGACTCTTCCTTGCTTATGGGACCAATTTTCTAGTTCTAGGCTGCCTTGTCCAACCTTGATATGAGGGTATATGTCTAGTCTTATTGCAACTTTATATGTCAAGTTTGATTGGTACCACTGGAATGCATGCTCTTTTCTGGAGGAAAAAAAGGAGGAGAATACATTTGGGGAAGAGGAAAGGTGGGAGGAATGGAGGGAGGTGAGGCTGCAGTTGGGAGTATTATAGGAGAGAAGAATACATTTGAAAACAAGAGAAAGCTGTATAATCCATTTTCAAGCCAGGAGTGGCTAATCGTTAGGTAACTGCCAGGCGTGGTGGCGCATGCCTTTAATCTCAGCACTCAGGAGGCAGAGGCAGGAGGATCGCTATGAGTTCAAAGCCAGGCTGGCCAACAAAGTGAGTCTAGGACAGCCAAAGCTACGCAGAGAAACCTTGTCTCAAAAAAAAAAAAAAAAAACCAAAACAAAAAAAAAACCCAAAAAACCCCAAAACCAACAACAACAACAACAACAAAAAGTTAAATAACCCCTGTGCTATCTGCAAGGCCAGGCCATACCTGACTCCCTCAAGCTCCCACAACAAGGGCTAGAGGTGGTTAGTAGTCTAGGTGACCTCTACACTATCTGTGTGACCAAACCCACACCAAATTCTCCCCTAGATTCTCAAAATAACACATGTAGCCTATTTTAGGTCCTGGCTTTATGGAAGAAGTGGCATGTACTTTGATAAACTTTCTGATGTAATTATGCCTCCTTGTGCTCAGGGGATTATGTTACACCAGGAAAAATTTTCCCCAAGTTGTATTTAAATAAGCTGAAAATAAATTGCCTAAGGTCAGACTTTAGAAATTTAAACCAACACCAGATACTGAGTTGTGTTGAACAGGATTTCCTTTTGCCTCACCACTCTGCTGGCCCTGGTTTTGCAGAGATTCTCATAGACTCTTAATTTTTATTTATGTGCACGTGTGTGTGTGTGTGTGTGTGTGTGTGTGTGTGTGTGTGTGTGTTTAAGAGAGAGAGAAAGAGACAGAGTGAGACAGAGAGACAGTGAGACAGAGAGACAGAGAAAGAGAGAGAGACACACACACACAGAGAAAGACAGAGACAGACAGATAGAAACACATATACAAAGAGAGACATAGAGAGACAGAGAGACAGAGACAGAGACAGAGAAAGAATGTATAGAGGGCAGAAGACAACTTATGGGTGTCAGTTATCTCTTTCCACATGGATCCCAGGGATAGAACTCAGGTTATCAAGCTTAGCTGCCAGCACCTTTACCTGCTGCATCATCTTGCTGGCCCCTGTGGGACTCTCTGCCGCAGGTTGCAGATCATACTAGTGATGCACATTCAGAAGAGATTGAATTAATCCTTCCCATAAAGAGATGCAGTTCAGCAGGCAGCATTGGTCACAGTTCTGGGTATCTATTCTGGCACATTTGAGCTTAGAGGAGCATCTTAAAATATATACTGATGCGAGAGGGTCCAAGGACTGGATAAAGACGCTGAAACTCAACAAAGTATGAAATGAAGAGTAACCCAACTCTACTGTAGAAGGAGATATGCTACTACAGGGAACCGTGGCAGAAGCCACACAGCTGCTATGGCCCTCGGCTTAGCACTGAGAGTGGATATTATCAGAATCCAGAGCTTCAGACAGGGCTGCCCAGAAAACTAGGTGGCTGTACTGCTATGCCCAATGATGACTCTTCTGTGCACATGTCCTTCTTTTTCTCACTGCTGCTACTAATTTCTAACAGTGTAGTGTGACTATGGAAGCTGGGCCTCATATAGAACCTAGCTACAAAGGCCTTAGGAATTTAGGTTGGACTGGCATATGTAATTCAGAAGGACAGGCTAGGAAAGTGATCAGGACAGCTCAACCAGGCTTTATGCTCTGTCATGAGCAGACAGAATATACAAATTACTGTTATAGCAGGCAGCTTTAGAGAATGGTTGCTGAAGAAAGAACCACAGTGATATACACAGGCTATGGTGACTGAGTGTGCAGAAGTCAGCCCAATTGAACCACAACATGAGCCACAAATATGATTTCCCATCTTACAATAACCACACTAAAAGTTAATTTTCTTACATATTTAATCCAAAAGGCCTTATATATGATCAATTTTACATGAAACCAATAAAGATTTACTAAAATAATATATATTATACTATATAATATAGTATATATATAATAGTATATATAATGTATATATATATATTATACTAAGTTTAAATTCTGGTATGCATTTTCCTATTTAAACATCCCTCAGTTTGTACTAGTACATTTGAAGAGCTCCTTGGCCTCAGAGGTCTAGATCACCAGTCTGCAAGGCTGCTACATGTAAAAAGTGCTGGGGAATTTACAGTGGGAAGTAGTGAGCTGCACACAGAGTTTCTAGGGAAAATGTGACAGCACCTAGGTCTGAAATAATGTCAGAACTTATTTACTGCCACTGCTTATTCTTTGCTGATATTAAGGTCAGCTTTGTCAGGCTTCCCATGTAGATGGAAGACCAACAGTTCTTCAAGAAGGCCCCAGGGACCAGGCTAGGGCTGCCACGGCACTCAGACTTGTGGATGGAACAACTACTTGGTTCTTGGCTTATTGGTGTGAGGCGGCCATTGTTAGATTGTCCTGGGAGCATCAAGCAAGCCAAGCTAATGCCTCCTCTTCCAAGATATATTTGTTCTATTGGTTCTATTTTCCTAGAGTCCTGATGAAAGCAGAGCCTATGCTTCAAATGGGCTAAAGTTCATATTTCCCGTATCCATGTGTGAATAGTGTGAGTTTTCTACAGTCTTTTCAGCCTTTGGAGTTGTCATTATTATTTATTTTAGCCATTCTCTGTGGTGTTTAGTGACATTTATTGCAGCTTTAATTTGCATTTCTGTAATGGCTAAAGATATTGAACACATTTCCATGTGATTATTGCCATCTGCATGTTCCTCAGTAAAATGTATCTTTATGTCTTTCAACATTTTATAATTTGATTACTTCTTTATTTTTCCATTGCATTTTGAGAGTTATTTACTTATACATATTTTAGATGCTTGTACTTTTTTGCTATATGGTGTTATTAGAAATATTCTTAGGGCCTAAAACAAAAATGCCACCCCTCAGATTAAAATGTCACAGCAAGGTAAGTGTACTTCTAATGAGAAGAGTGCACAGCTTCTAGAAGCCAGGGAACAAACATACATGGCCAAGGTGGCATCCGTACTCCTAACTTGGGGTGAGGTTGACTATTGGCTGTTCCTCACTGGTGAGGTTCAATCTCACAATCTATACCAATCAGCTATTTTAAAAATAACGCCAAAAAAAGCCAGGCAGTGGTGGCACACGCAGTTAATCACAGCACTTGGGAGGCAAAGGCAGGCGGATTGTTGTGAGTTTGAGGTCAGCCTAGTCTACAACATGAGTCCAGGACAGCCAAGTCTACACACAGAAACCTTGTCTCGAAAAAAACAAACAAACAAACAAACAAACAAACAAAAAAAACAGCATCAAAAATGGGGGGTGAGAGGATGCAGCACAGGGGTGGAGGGATGGGTGTTTTGACAGTTCAATAATTTTAAGATAGTTACATCTGGTGGAACAAACATTCCTTCCTTTGACACAGGGATCAGAAGAAGAGGGAGAAATATGTAAGAGGGAATAGCCATACTGTTGTTTTATAGAAATACTAAGTCTCTTTACAAAGGGATGCCCATGAGTTGAGTAAACAATTCTGGAAATCCGTTTGTAGTAAGAATTTTGGTTTCTTTGGACTGAGGCCCTCTACACTGATTTAGCCAATGAGCAGCTTAGTCTTCATGTGGGTTTCCTAGTAAGAGGAGCAGCTGCTGTCTCTGACATGGACTCTGTTGCCTGCTTTTCGATCATGACCCCCTGGTGGAGCTGTCTTGCCAGGGCTCAGTGAAAGAAGATGTGCTCAGTCCTGATGTGACTTGATATGCTGGGGTGGGTTGTATGTGTGGGGTTCTCATTTTCTGAGGAGTAGGGGAGGCAGAGGAGGAAGGAAGGGTGGGATAGTGAGGAGAGGAAGGAGGGGCTACAATGAAGATATATAGTTAATAAAATAATAATAATAACAACAACAACAACCCCCAAACAAACCCAGTTATGTCATGTGATATATTTAAATCCCAGATGTGGGGTATGGAGCTGCTTCAGATTGTCTATGGCAGCCAACTATAATGTGTCTTGTGCTCTGACAGGGTTGAGATTTGTGCGAACTGCAGATAGTTTAACTCTGGAGAGGGTAAAAATGGGAGAGCCCAGAGGGGGCCTCCAGTGGCTGCTCCTCCCCATGCTGTTGGTCCCTGCTATTAGATTAAAGGTAGAGAGTTTGCTGACAACTCTGATGAAATGCAAAGAAAGAGCAGGGAGTACTTTTACAATCTACAGTCCCCAACCGGAAACTCAGCAAGAAAGGATAAGTCACCAGACACACAGGGCCTGTCAGAATTAAACCAAGAAGGTATTCGCAGCTCCACACAGGTGCACATCATCAGTAAGACTGAAGCAACAAGAAACCGTCTTCCAACAAGGAAAAGTCAGATGGGTTCACTGATTAACTCCACCAAATGCTAAAGAAGTCCTAACACTAAAACGTTCCTTAGTTTTTTGTTTTTATTTTTCATTGAAGTAGAAAGGAATGGACTACAGCTGTTTTGTTCATGGTTTCTTTTGCTGCAATGAAGCACCACCCAAAAATGAAGTTGGGAAGGAAAGAGTTTATTCAGCTTATGCTTCTACATTGCTGTTCATCATTGAAGGACATCAGGGCAGGAACTCAAGCAGGGCAGTATCCTTGAGGAAGGAGCTGATGCAGAGGCCATAGAGAAGTGCTGCTTATTGGCTTTCTTTGCATGCCTTGCTTAGCCTGCTTTCTTATAGAATTGAGGACCATCAGCCCATGCAGGGCACCACCCACAATGGGCTAGGCCTTCCCATACTGACCACTAATTGAGAAAATGCCTTACAGCTGGATGTCATGGAAGCATTTCCTCAACTGTGGCTCCATCCTCTCTGATGACTCTAGCTTATTTCAAGTTTATACACAAAACCAGGCAGCAAAACTGACCTATTGTCAACTTGATACACAAACACATCATTATTAAGCCACAACCAGTCCTTTTTCAGTCATCCCGAAGATCTCACATTAAAAACATAAATACATAAATCGAAGTCTTTACAAATTCAAACATATATCCAATCTCTCTAAAAATTCAAAATCTCTTTTAAAAGTTGAAGGTCGTCCAGCTGGGGGCACCTGAAAAATCACCATACCTAGGGGGCTTTTTGGTTGGTAGTTCAGTCTCTGCCTTTTGTTTGGCTGTGGGTTTCTGTATCTGTTTTCATCAGCTGCTGCATGAAGCCTCTCAGAAGACAGTTATGCTAGGCTCCTGTCTGAAGACATAGCAGAGTATCATTAATAGTGTCAAAGGTTGGCTCCTCCCATAGGGTGGGTCTCAAGTTGGGCGAGCCATTGGTTGGTCATTCCATCAATCTGTCCCTGTACTTCTTGTAGGCAGGAGACTTGAGGTTCTTGTCATACAGTTCTTTCACTTGCTTGGTTAGAGTTACAGCAAGATATTTTATACTATGGATATTATGAAGGGTATTGTTTCCCTAATTTCTTTCTCATCCCATTTAGCACTTACATAAGGGAGGGCTAGTGGTTTGTTTGTTTTGAGTTAATTGTTGAAGGTGTTTATCAGCTGTAGGCACTCTCTGGTAGATTTTTTTTGGGGGTCACTTATGTATACTATCATATCATCTGGGAATAGCAATACTTCGACTTCTTCCTTTCCAATTTGTATCCCCTTGATCTCCATTAGTTGTCTTACTGATCTAGCTAGAACTTCAAGTACTATATTGAGTAGATAAGTATAGAGGGAGCAGCCTTGTCTTGCCCTTGATTTTAGTGGAATTGCTTTATGTTTCTCTATATTTAATTGACATTAGCTATTTGGTTGCTGTATATTGCCTTTATTGTGCTTACATGTGACCTTATATTCCTAATCTCTGCAAAACTTTAATATGAAGGGGTGTTGTATTTTTGTCAAAGGCTGTTTCAGCATCTAATGAGATGTGGTTTTTTTCTTTCAGTTTGTTTAAATGCTGAATTACATTGATGGATTTTCATATATTGAATCATCCTTGCATCCCTGGGATGAAGCCTACTTGATTGTGGTGGGTGATGTTTTTGATGTGTTCTTGGGTTTGGTTTGCAAGTATGTTATTTGAGCATTTTTGCATCAGTTTTCATAAGGGAAATCAATATGAAATTATCTTTCTTTGTTGAGTCTGTGTGGTTTAGGTATCAGAGTGACTGTGGCCTCAGTGAATGAGTTTGGCAATGTTCCTTCTGTCTTTATTTTATGGAATAATTTGAGGAGTACTAGAATTAGTTCTTCTCTGAAAGTCTGGTAGAATTCTGTGCTAAAACTATCTGACCCTGGGCTTTTTTTTTTTTTTTTTTTTTTTTTTTTTTTTTAATGACTGCTTCTATTTCCCTAAGGCTTATAGGACTATTTAAATTGTTTACCTAATCTTGTTTTAGTGTTTGTAAATGGTATCTATCAAGAAAAATCATCTATTTCCTTTAGATTTTCCAGTTTTGTGGACTTCAGGCTTTTGAAGTAAGTCCTTATAATTCTTTGGATTTCCTTACTATCTAATGTCATGTCCCCCTTTTCATTTCTGACTTTAATATAGATACTGTTACTCTGCCTTTTATTTAGTTTGGCTAAAGGCTTGTCTCTCTAGTTGATTTTCTTAAAAAACCAGCTCTTGATTTTGTTAATTCTTTATATTGTTCTCTTTATTACTAATTTATTGATTCCAACCCTGAGTTTGGTTATTTCCTGTCATCTACTCCTCTTGAATTTGTTTGCTTCTTTTTGTTCTAGGTATGATATTAAGTTGATAGTATGAGATCTCTCCAATTTTTTTTTTTTTAATGAAAGAGCTTAGTGCTATGAACTTTCATCTTAGCACTGCTTTCATTATATCTCATAACTTTCAGTATGTTGCACCCTCATTTTTGTTGAATTCTAGAAAGTTTTAAATTTCTTTCTTTATTTTCTGTCTGATCTACTGATCATTGAGTAGAGAGTTGTTCAGTTTCCTTGAGTTTGGAGGATTTCTGTTGTTGAAGTCCAGCTTTAGTCCATGGTGCTTTTAAAGGACACAAGAACTTATTAAAACTTTCTTGTATATGTTGAGGCTTGCTTTGTGACTGATTAAGTTAAATGGTCAATTTTGGAGAAAGGTCTGTGAGGTGCTGAGAAGAATGTATATTCTTTTGTGATTGGATGAAATGTTCTGTAGGTATCTATTAGGTCTATTTGATTAATAATGTCAGTTAGTTTTATTATTTCTCTCTTTAGTTTCTGTCTGGATAACCTGTCCATTGGTGAGAGTGAGGTTGTAAAGTGTCTCACTATTAATGTGTGTGGTTTGGTTGTGATTTAAGCTTTAGTAATGTTTCTTTTCTGAATGTGGGTACCCTTGCATTTGGGACATAGAAGTTCAGAATTAAGACATCACCTTCGTGGATTTTTCCCTATCTCTTTTGATTAATTTTGATTGAATGTCTGTTTTTTTAGATATTAGAATGGCTACTCCAGCTTGCTTCTTGGATACATTTGCTTGTGAAATCTTTTTCTAGCCCTTTATTTTTAGGCAATTTCTACCTTTGTTTCTGAAGTGTGTTCCTTGTATGCAGCAGAATGATGGATTCTGTTTTCACATCTATTTTGTTTGCCTATATCTTTTTATTGGTGAATTGAGTCTATCAGTGAGTGTTGAGAGATATTAATGAACAATGATTGTTAATTCCTGTTATTTTGGTGGTAGTGGTGGTGGTAGTATGTGTGTGTGTGTTTGCACTTCCCTTCTTTTGATTTTACTGGTGTGGGGTTATTTATTTCCTGTGTTCTCTTGGGTGTGATTAACTTCCTTGGTTTGGATTTTTACTTCTAGTGTCTTCTGTAAGACTGGATTTATGGCT
Source organism: Acomys russatus (assembly GCF_903995435.1). Taxonomy (NCBI): domain Eukaryota; kingdom Metazoa; phylum Chordata; class Mammalia; order Rodentia; family Muridae; genus Acomys; species Acomys russatus. Next base: position 26,318,669 of record NC_067138.1, read on the forward strand.
AGATACTGTTTTAATTTGTTGTATTTTCATAGAATAGCTTGTTTTCTCCACCTATGGTAATTAAAAGCTTTTATTGATATAGTAGTCTTGGGCTGACATTTGTGGTCTCCTAGAGTCTTCAATATGTCTGCCCATGCCCCTCTGGCTTTTAGAGTCTCTGTTGAGAAGACTGGTATAATTCTGATAGGTATGCCTTTATATGTTACTTGGTTTTTATATTTTTTCTCGGATATGTATAGTTAGTGTTTTGTTTATTGTGTGGTGGGAGGATTTTCTTTTCTGGTCCAATTTATTTGGTGTTTTGTAAGCTTCTTGTATGTTTATAGGCATCTTTTTATTTAGCTTAGGGAAGTTTTCTTTTATAATTTTGTTGAAAATATTTTCTGGGCTTTGGATCTGGGAGTCTACATTCCTACACTCTGTTGTTTCATGGGGCCCCAGATTTCTTTAGTGTTTATGTCAGGAACTTTTTAGATTTAACATTTTCTTTTACTGATGTATCTATTCTATTTCTTCAATCTTGCCTTCTAATGCTTAGGTTATCTCTTTCATCTCTTGTATTTTGTTGGTGATTCTTGCATCTGAAGCTCCTTTTCTGTTCCCTAAGTTTTCTGTCTATGGGATTCCTTCAGTTCTTGGCTCTGTTTCTTAATAGTTAGACTTTATTATACAATCCAACTATCCTATACAAGAGGGGAAAAAGGCAACAAGAATAAACCATGTGCGATCTTCCTCCAAAAACTGTAGCCTTCTTGTCTCTCTGGGGCATGCAATGGCTGGTCTGGGTCAGGATCCTTCCCCCCATTGATGTTCGATTAGAAACACAATAGCCCAGCCGCATCCCCCTCCCCCACTCCACTTCCTGGATTCCAGACCCAGGATAGCTTCATCCAGTCTATCACAATGTATCCCTGGCATTTCCAAGGGGCAAAGCCCACTAAGACTGCTTTCACCTGGGACAAAGCTTACAATCCTTCCCACATTCAGTCTGTATTTTCTTTATTGCTTCTATTTCCATTTTCTGGATTTCAACATTATTTATTTAATTCCTTCACCTGTTTGATTGTATTTTCCTGTATTTCTTTAAGGTATTTATTAATTTCCTCTTTGAAGGCCCCTATCATCTTTATAAGATTGGATTTAAGGTCATTTCCTTATACTTTAGTTGTGTTTGGCTATCTAGGGCTTGTTGTAGGTGGTGCCATATTGCTCTGGCTCTTTTTGGGTGTGTTCTTTTTTTTTTTTTTTTTAAATTATGTATACAATGCTCTGCCTGCTTATACACCCACAGGCCAGAAGAGAGCATTAGATTACATTATAGATGGTTGTGAGCCACCATGTGGTTGCTAGGAATTGAACTCAGGACCTCTAGAGGAGCAGATAGTGCTCTTAACCCTGTCCTCTCAGGCCTCCTTGGGAAGGCAGGCAATAGAGCTCAAGGGCTATGGTGTAGCTCATCCTCCAAATTTATTGGCTCCAGCTAACCAGCATCAGTTGTTTTAGTAAAGTAAAAGTTTCACTTTAGTAGTCTGGTATGTTAATCACAGATGATTGTTCAGCCCCAACAAACCAGAACAACAGAATATTAAGTCAAAATACCAATAACCCTTATAGAGTCTTTAATCTTTCCTTTGAAATTTTATAAGCCAGGCCTCCATCTTCTGTACTGCTCACAACACTGTTCTCATACAAACTTCTACAGGACATCCCATTATGGTCTCAATACTCAGTGTCTTTTCTAGCCCAAAGTTCCACAATCCTCCCCTAACATGGTCATGTCTGTCACAGAACTAGGTCACTGCACTAGTAGCAACTTGTCTTAGTTAGGGTTACTATTGCTGTGATGGAACACCATGATCAAACGCAATGTGGGGAGTGTTCTGGCTACTTCATGCAAACATGACACAATTTTGAGTTATCTGAAAGGAAGAAACCGCAATCGAGAAAATGCCTTCATTAGACCTAACTGTAAGGCATTTTCTTTATTAGTGATTAATGGGAGACGTCCCATCCCATGGTGGATAGTGCCATCCCTTGGGTTCTATAAGGAGACAGGCTGAGCAAGCTATATATGTTTAACAAGCAAACAAGCAGCAGGCTTCCATGGCCTCTTCATTGGCTGTTGCCTACAGGTTCCTGCTCTATTTCCTGCCCCAGTTTCTTTCAGTGATGTACTTTGATGTGCAGTGATGTGGATTTGTAAACTTTGCCTCCCCAACTTCCTTTTGGTCATGGTGTTAAAAGGACCAGATAAACTCCATTTTGAGAAAGAAACTCTATTTTCTGTTAAACCTAGCCAAGGGCTGAACCCAGATTCCAGAAAAACCACAGAGTAGTCTAAACAGAAAAGTATTCCCTAGCAACACAATCAGCTCACCTTGAGAAAGTGCAAATATACTCTCTGCTGCTCAATTTGACCATCAGATGGTCTGGCACATAGCAACAACCAATTAGGAGAAGCCAGGCCAAAGTTCCTAATGCCCCCATGACTGCTTCAACCAATCTTTTCTATGGGCCAACTTGGCCCTACAACTATTACCCAACCATGAAACACTAAGGCTTGTAACTCCCTGTTTGCAGCTTTTCTGCCCAAATGTCATCCAATCATATACTGTAAAACTCATTTCTTTGTCTAAAACCTATAAAAATCCTTTTCACTTGAGACTCGAGGCCACTTCCCTGCATCTGCAGTGTCAGGGCATGGGAGGGGTGGCCTGGGTTTGATCCTGCAATAAAGACTTCCTTGCCATTGAATTTGGACTCGGCTCTTGGGTGGTCTGTTTGGGGAGTCTCTCAAAATTGGGGCATAAGAGTGTTTTGTCACAGTAATTGAAACCCTAACTAAGACAAGGAGAAAAAGGTTTATTTCACTCACAGTTTTTCATAGCAATTCATCATCAAAAGCAACGAGGACAGGAACTGACAAAAGGCAGGAACATGGAGGCAGGAGCTGATGCAGAGGCCATGGAGGCATGCTGCTTACTGGCTTGCTTCCCATGACTTGCTGAACCTGATTTTATATAGAACCTATAATTATCACCTACTTAGGGCTAGCCTTACCCACAATGGGCTGGACCCTCCCACATCAATTATTACTTAAGAAAATTCTCTACAGCCAAACTTATGGATATATATTTTTTCAATTGGGTCTCCTCTTTTGTTGACTCTAGCTTATGTCAAATAGTTATAAAACTAACCAGTGAATCATAAAAGTGGGAAATTTGCTGTTCTGATCACTTGTCTTTACTAATTCTCTTATTTTCTCTGCAGTTCTGCCTTTAAGCACATCCATCATGTTTTGATTACATTATTGTTTTCACTGATAAAATTTCCATTCAGTTTTAAAAATAGCATTACAAGAATAGGTGAAGGTTAGACATGCAGAAGAAGATAATTGAAAGAAAGCTAGGAGTGGTGTTTGGCCCACTGTTGGGGTGGTTGTTGGTGTGCAAACTCATCTTCTGATGTTGGGAGGAGTGTTATGAGATAGGAAGAGCCAGATTATAGTGCATCTTAAGTGATTTTTAAAAAATCTAAAACTGATTTGAAATATTGGAAAAGCATTGGGTAAATTGGTTTAGAGAAGAATTTAATATTTTTGTATGTCCTATGCACTTTGATAATCTAAGCTGATATTTGAACTTTCTAATAATATTTTAAGTATATAAAATTGGGGCTGAAGAAATGGCTCATTGGTAAAGAGTACTTGATATTCTTGTAGAGGATCTGGGTTTGGTTCCTAGCATCCACATTAAGCTCACAATCGATGTCTTCTTCTGGCCTTGCTAGGCGCTAGTATACATCCTGCCCTCAACACATAATTAAAACAAAAGTAAACATGTTAAAAATGTAAGATAAAATACAGAGAATTATATAAGAAACAAACTACAATGAAAGTCTCCAAAACATGTGGTTTGTGCTGTTAGCAAGTCCATAGCTGTTGATACTCACTGTACATCTGTAGCTGAACAAATACTATACCTAGGCTACAGATTCATGAAAAGCAAGTTTTGGCTTTTTCTCTCCATCTGCATTTATGACTCCAGGTCTTCTTATCTACAGTCAGTGGCAGTTTTTGTATGTCTTAGGTTAAAAATTATGTGGATAATTTGGTTTGACATGTCATGGCTCATTATTTGTAAGAATAACAAAGAGCTGGTCCAGATCAATATCTGCCACACAGACATTGCTAACAGCTATCCCAATGTCTTACAAATTGACACCTGAGAAGCCTAGAGAATGAAGAAAAGCCTGAGGCATCTTTCATCAGGATATAAGAGTCTCTGAGGTACAAATAAGATAAAATGCCATTCTATTTATTTTTTATTTTTATTAGCATTCTTTCTTTAAAATGTGAAAACATTAAATCTTAAGGTGAAAGGATGAAACTCACAAAACAGTATGAACACATACAATTTGTTTGTGCTGGAACTACATAAATTCACCAATGATGTCTGATAACTCCAAGTATGCCACTCACAGAGAGAATGGGTATATTTTGAACTCATGCTGAGCAAGTCAATTATTGAATGAATCACAGTAAGTCGCCTTACCTAGCTGTTGCCTGGACATAGGGGTTTAAATGAATGCTGGCCACCCTCTGGTGACTCACAATAGTTAAATATAAACAGAAGCAAGCAGATTTAGCTAATTTGATGTTGCATTTGATCCTAGAAAATGGGTTACTTTTTCAAGACATGGGTTCTCTGCCTCTACATACATAATTGTTAGAACTGTCTCCAAGGTAAAACAACCAGAGTTAGGTGATTAATATTTGAGGGTCACATAGATATTCATTTGCTGTTTATATAGCTCACAGGTTTTATGGTGAGTACCAGAATGGTTGAAGGCTTTACTATAGGGAATATTACACATATGTTTATAAATAAGCATTTTAACTGAGGAATGTTTGGTTTCTCAAGATTTACTTGTTTTCTCATTGCTAACCAGTGTTTATTGAACATTTGCTATCCCCAAGACACTGTCTTGATAGTATACATTAACTTGACTCTTCTGATTCTCTAGTAACATTAACTATCCTATCTCATAAAGAGTAGAACCAAGGCAACAAATGCTTCAGTGACTCTCTCCACACAGCTGGTAAGAGGGTGACTTGGAAGAACATCTAGATTTGAGTCTGTCCATCATTTGTTTTCTGTCTTCTCCTGACTCCCATTGTAGGGAGCAGATAGAATCCAGGGACCTCATGTATATGGGGCAAAGTGCTCCACCACTGAGTCACACTTCTATGCTTATTTATTTATTTATTTATTTATTTATTTATTTATTTATTTATGACAAGAGTAGATAAGAAACTGATAAATGTTCAAATTTTTTCTCTACATTTACTTCCAAAGAGCAATAAGATGGGAGTTAAAATTTATGGATATATAAATTCATTTATTTATTTTTAATTTGCTCACTTAAATTTCTTTTGTAGCTCCCTCCCTTGTCTCCTCCCAATCCCATCTTCCTTCCCTTAACCTCTTTCCCCCTTTCCCTTCTCTTAGTCCTCAGAAAGGGGGAGCCTCCTTCTCTAAGATCTGACCTCAGCCTATCAAGTCTTATCTGGACTGCATCCTCTTCCTCTGTGGCCAGGTAAGGCCACCCTGCTAGGAAGAGGTGGTCAAAGAATGAGCATCAGGGTCCATGTCAGAGGTAGATCCTACTCCCCATATTATGGGACCCACAAGGAGACTGGGACACAGAAATTTAAATTGTGAGTCCCTTGAGGCTTCTTTAACCTGCAAAAAGAATTATTTGATATGAAAACTGTAAAATATTTCAGTCATATTGACTAACCTTTATAGTTTCTGCCTTTGAAAAAAATTACAACTCCAATACTATTAAAATATACACTTATATTTTTTCCTTTTGAAAATAACCAATATTTATATTATCATTCTTTAAAATGTTCTCACAGTTTTTATTTTGGTTATAATTGGAGATAACTTTACTAAGACATTTGCATCTTAAATTGGTTTGATATGTATGTAAATGCAGTTTAATTAGGCATGGACCTTGTCTTAGTCAGCTTCCTATTGCTGTGAAGAGACACCTGATCATGGCACCTCTTAAGAAGGGAAGAATTTAACTAGGGGCATGCTTATAGTTTCAGAGCTTTAGCCCATTATCAGCATGCCTGGAAGCTTGGTGACATGCAGGCAGACATGGCACTGTAGCAGTAGCTGAGAGTTCTACATCTGGATTTGCAGGCAGCAGGAAGAGAGAGCCATTGTTTCTGGCTTGGGCATTTGCTACCTCAAAGTACATGCCCTGTGATACACTTTCTCCAACAAGGCCACACCCACTCCAGTAAGCCCTCACCTTCTAATCCTTCTCAAAAAGTGCCACTCCCTGATGACTAAGCATCCAAATACAGAAGCCTATGGGAGCCATTCTCATTCAAACCATGACAGGCAACCTTGACCCTACATGTTTCCCTTAGTGTTCTGCAGGCAAGATATACTTTCTCTATGGGTGTAGGATGGATGAGATGTGTGAAACTGTCTTGGACACTGCATCTGTTTTTATTTGCAGAGGTTAAGGATGCTTTTCATAAACTTTGAAATGGCAGTGAAAGCCAAGAAGTCAGGCCAGGTCTAGAAGGCGATCTCTTTCATTGATTTCTGCCCTGTATGAGATAAGAACCTTGCTTTACAAATTCAGATATGTTGTCTTTGGTAATTGATTTTCTATGCCAGCTTGTGTGGTAGAAAGGCTCTTCAGATCATACAAATCTGTTGCTTACTGGGGGAAAAAAAAACCCTCTTCATCCACAGGGGTATTTACAGTCAAGGCATTGTCCCTGCCCTCCCCAAAGCTTCTGTACTGCAATTTACTTCTGAGCTGCCCAACTTCCTTTATGTGGTTTCCCCTTTAGAACTCTTGACAATTGTCCTGGCTTCATTAATAAACACAGACTACATAAAACAGGCTCCATCTTTGCACATCCCCTTTCATGAGGTATCCACTCTGTGGTTCCAGCTGCTCTGCTCTCCTGCCCCCCAGCCTCTTAAGAACCTTGGGAATTTAGATGGATGCAGTTTTACCTGCTCACTGTGTTCTCCTTATCAAGGGATTATATTTGATTCTCAAGGTATGCATAGCTATTCAGAGATCAAGATGTGTAAATAAGATACATTAGAACTATCAAAAATAGCAAAGAAATGTCATAGGAGAGGGAACAGGACCACAACAGAACTAGCTATCTTTGTCCTTATATAGACTTAAGGGTTGTTTGACCAATTATAATGTGACTATAAAATGTCCCTTTTCAAATGCTTTGTATACTTAAGGGTTGGTTTCTAATCGGTGGCAGTGATGCTATTTGGGGAGGCTTTGGAAACTTTAGGAGGTGGGCCTACATGGAGAATATAGGTTTCTGGAAGTCTGCCATTGGGAACTGTATCTTGTCCCAGGCTCCTTTTTCTGTTTTTCTCTGTTTTCTGGATGCCATGATGTTAACTGTTCTTTCCTACCTGCCTTCACTACCATGATGCTGAAATTGTAGGCTAAATTACTTTTTATTCCCTTGCTTTGCTTATATAAGATACTTGGTCACAGCAATTCGAAAAGACTTAATACAGAACATTTATTTTAGAAGTGTACTTGTAGAATCTCATTACTTTGACTAAAACTTGATCACGTGGTCCTTAAGTCTGTAGAGTGGTCTTGTGGGAAGAATTTGGAGGAAGCCCATAATTCTGTAAATAGACTAAGAGGAGGACAGCCTTGGCTGTCCTAGACTTGCTTTGTAGACCACACTGGCCTTGAACTCACAGTGATCCACCTGCCTCTACCCTGCAAGTACTGGGATTAAAGGCATGTGCTACCATGCCCAGCAGAGGAGGATGTATCGATGAGTGCTTATAACACCTAGATGCTGATTGCAGTGTGCAGAGTGGGTCTCCAATTTCTCCCCTTTCCACTTTGGTAAAGGTGTTTGACACAAGATGACTTCAGATGCAGTGATAGGAAGTTGAAAATCTGGAATACTCCAAGACCATAATTCTGAGCCAAATGTGGATTTGCAAAATGAACCGTATAATCCCAGAGTATTAATAGAGGACCCCAAAGTAGTACTAAACACTTTCTAAAAGTTTTGGAACTTTACTGTGAAGGAGAAGCAGAAGATCAAGATAAACTCAAGTTGACAAGATTTTCATGAATGAGAAGATATAACAACAACTGGATTATATTCCAAGTGCAAATAGGCTATTCTGAAAAAAAAAAAAAACCACAAATTTTGTTCTCAAGTGTATCTTGTGCTTTCAACAAGATGCATGCACTTTAGGGATTTTTCTGAAACAACACTGGAAACTTTGAAGACTGTAAGAATAACAAACTCGAAGCTTGGGAAATTATATTTTAAATGGGAAGAATATGGAAAGCTTCAACAACCTTTATATCAGTTATATAAGTCTTGTCAGACTGATACTGCAGTATAGCTGTAAAAAGTTGTTCATTGATCAGAAACACAAGGTTTAGGAATTCAAGTATAAACAACACAGAAAATAGCAAAACACTTTACAGTAAGTCTACCATCCCTCAGCCACTGACCATGAAACCATCAGAGAATGTGGTATAAAGTATACTTGCGAAAAGATAATTTGAAAAGATCTACACACTTATCTTGAAAGCTTACAACTATTGATGAATCAGAGAGGCCAAGACAAAGAACTTGTTTACACTTTTGGTCTGAGAAAATATGCTAATGAAATCAGGAACAAATATATTTGACTCACAAGAGAGCAAGCTCTAGTTGTGACGGTTGTGTAAACGCCTATTAGAACAGCGACATGACTGAATTTGAAGAGACTCTAAAAATAAGCTATAGCGTCATTGTAGATGATCCATTCATATAAGTACACACTGAAGAGCTTTTGTAAAACAACAGAACAGAGGTGCTCATAAAATTAATTAAGTCTTGCACCAGAATACAAAGTTCTTATAGTTCCAAGGAGTTAGACATCCGTGTAGGCAACGTGAAAAGCTTCTGCTGCAGTGCATGTTGGATAAGTGTTCATGGCCAGAACGATCCAGCTGACAAACTCCTGGAATCGGATCATCAGAAGAGGGGTGGTGCATGATGTACTACTGCCCAAGACCAAGTCCCTGAACCAGGCAGTGGTCAGTAAAGTAGGTTAACGGAGAACAAGCTTTGCAGATACACTTAATGCAGTAGTGCCCAGGTATGATGCATGAAGACTGGAGGGACAAAACTACCATCTGTTGCTGAGTCCTGAAGATGTGACAGACATGCTTTTTTGATCAACTGGTTTGCATTTTGTTGTTGCATCCCATGAAAAAGAGGTCTAATCTCCAGATAAGCAAAACTCTATAATATATGCTGTATTGACATCATGCCCCAAACATGTGGCATCATGTTATTTTTTTGAACTTTTATTATTTTTATTTTTATGTGCATTGGTGTTTTGTCTGCATGTGTGTCTGTGTAAGGGTGTCAGATCATGTAGTTACAGACAGGTGAGAGCTGCCATGTGGGTGCTGGGATTTGAACCCAGGTCCTCTGGAAGAACAGTCAGTGCTTACAACACTAAGTTATCTATCCAGTCCCTGCATCATGATATTTTATCTTGGGAACATTGCCAGAGTGGTGATCTGTGTATGAATTTTAAATACACTGACATGTTGCTGTTTGGTATTTTTTTGTTTATTGTTTTTGTTTTTGTTTGATTTTTTTTTTTTTGAGACACAGTCTCGCTTTGTTTGTAGTGTTGGCTGGCCTACAATTGGCTATGCAAACCAGGCTGAACTCAAATCTTTAGAAATCTGCCTGGATTTGCCTCCCAAGGGCTAAGGTTAAAGGTGTGCACCGCCACACCCAGCTCGTTAGCTACATTTAGATGTGTTTTACCTGTAGAAATTCTCTCACAACTAACCTGCAGTAGTTTGATGTTCATATTCCTTTGAATACTTCTTTTTCATATATAAATGAAAATATTTCCTGCATTTTGCAAAGTATCAATTCTACAAAAAAAAAAAAAGTTTGGGTGTCTTCTTGGTCCTATAGTTAGTTAAGCCTAGATGGGCCCATAATTACAGTAGTAGTACACTGTTTTTCAGGTCTCATGGAGAAAAATAAACAATGAAGCTCAGAAATTGCTTCTGGGTGAGTTTTTATTGCATTTTGTGTTACTTTTTTGCTTTTACTACTTTAGACATTTCAGGCTATTTTATCTTCAGTTAAGATTTAAAAACCTGAGAGCGGCTAGTTAGCATTTTTATTTGTTTTTGAGACAGGATCTCACTATGTAGCTCTCATTAGCCTGGAACTCAGTGTATATACCAGCTTGGCTTCAAACTCACAGAGTGAATCTGCTACCTGTGAGCAAAAGAGGCCATGTGGGTTGTAAGTGAAGAGGGCATACAGGCAGGGCTGCCCGAGCCCATCTATGCTGATATCATGCAACCATATGCCTGGATGCCAGACAGAACTACAAGATTTAGTATTTGCCTTGCTGGGTTCTGGTCTTGTTTGGTCTGACCTTCTGCAGAATAGATCTTGTATGCTATTTTTCTGTTCTTCTTTGAAATAGGAATTTTAATCTGAACTTAGGCTCCTAAACAATGCTAGAAGTGTTGAGACTTTGCAGTCTCTTGGAGAAGGGCTACGTGTATTTTGTATTAGATGATCATCACATTTTTGGTGTAGGGTAGAATGTTCATGTTTGAACATGCCATCTCTGCAGCTAGGGCCTAACTAGGAAGGCTCTGAAGATTTAGGAGGTAGGTCCTAGGTGGAGGAAGTAGGTTGTTAACAGCATATTTTTGAAGCCCATATCTTTTATTTTATTTTATTAATTTATTCTTGTTATATCTCAATGTTTATCCCATCCCTTGTATCCTCCCATTCCTCCCTCCCTCCCCCATTTTCCCATTATTCCCCTCCCCTATGACTGTTCCTGAGGGGGATTACCTCCCCCTGTATATTCTCATAGGGTATCAAGTCTCTTCTTGGCTACCTGCTGTCCTTCCTCTGAGTGCCACCAGGTCTCCCCCTCCAGGGGACATGGTCAAATGTGAGGCACCAGAGTATGTGAGTAAGTCATATCACACTCTCCACTCAACTGTGGAGAATATTCTGACCATTGGCTAGATCTGGGAAGGGGTTTAAAGTTTACCTCCTGTATTGTCCTTGGCTGGTGCCTTAGTTTGAGCGGGACCCCTGGGCCCAAATCTGCCTATCATATTGTTCTACTTGTAGATTTCTAGGACCCTCTGTATCCTTTTATTTTGTTATTCTCCCATGCGTCTCTCATTTAGAGTCCCAATAGGATGCCCTCCCCTCTGTCCCAGTTTTCTGGTAAGTGAAGGCTTTCGTGGGACATGCCTCTTGAAGCCCATATCTTTCCATTGGTCCTTCTCTATCTGTCTCTCTGTTCCCTGGCTACTATAATGTAAGCTGTTTTACTCCACCAGACCTTCTCAACCATGGTGTACCTAAACCACAGACACCACAGACTAAACAAACCTTTACTCTCTTAAGTAGTTTCAATCAGGGTTTTGTTCCTAACAAACAAACAAAATACCCAAGCAAACAAACCAACAAGCAAAACAAAACTAAACCAAACCAAACTCAAACCCAAAACCAAACCAAACACCAATCCAAAAGCCACACATTACCCAGTGTGTTCATTCACCCATTTATATAACATATGGTTTTCAGAAAATATCATGGGAAGCTCAAGCCATCAAAAATATTGGGAATTTTTATGATAAACATCCTTTTACCTTATTTGTAAGTTGAATGTTAAAAGTTACATTTGCTACTTGCATTAGGAATCTTTTTCTTACCATAACTCTATACCAAAGACTAATTAACACTAAAGAAAGATCTATTTAGATTTGGAGGTTCAAGGGCATAGTGATGGCCAGTTCTCAATAATGTCAGCTCATTGTGATGGCAATGGTGAGAAAGAATATGGAAGTAAGAAACTACATCTCTATACAGGAGGCAAGAAAGATCTGAGTGGCATCAAGCTCAGGTTTATCATCATCATCTTTTCCATAAAACTAAAAATGGGCCACATGAAAACTATGTTTTCGACAGTTTGGACAAGTGTCCTTTGAAATGCAATGTTAAAGTCTTGTCCCAGTCTGTGCCACTACTGTGAGGTGTTTATATCTCAAGATTTGGGACCAAGTAGAATAATATTAGGGGGCTGCCCTTGAAGGAACATTGGTACTCTGGCTTCTTTCTTTCTTTCTTTCTTTCTTTCTTTCTTTCTTTCTTTCTTTCTTTCTTTCTTTTCTGGCATCCATGGGTGAGAAACCACACTTGCTATGCACTATCCACCATACTGCATTGCCTTTCAGGCCTAACAGTAACAGGGACAAGCAATCACATGTAGTAGTTTGAAGAAGAAATGAGCCCCCTTAGGCTCATGCATTTGAACATTTACTTGGTTCTCTGTTGGCATTGCTGTTTGGGGATGTGATGGACTTGTCACACTTCCAGTTTGCTCTTTCTACCATTTCTGTGCAATTGGGATGTGATCTCTCAGCTTCTTGTTTCTGCCAGCATGCCATGCCCACCATTAAGAACATCTAAGCTTTCAAGGAACTGTATGCCAAAATAAACTGTTCCTTAAGTAGCTTTTGGTTATGATGTTTTATCAAAGCAACATCAAAGTAACTAATGCTTATAGAATAAAGTGTATGAAATTATGAGCCTAAACAAACTTTTTCCTCCATTTAAATATGACATCTCAAACACTTAGTTACATTAAAGGAAAGGCAATTAAAAAAAAAAATCTAGTGACCTAAAGCCCTTCCACCAGAGCCCATCCCTTGAAGGTATCACAGCATCTTCCAAGGGCACCATGATGGAAATCAAACTTTTAACACAGAGACTCTTGGGGAGCCAACCACATCCAAGCAATAGTCTAATCCCATGAATCAAGATGTTTGATATATCTGCATGAAGAAAAATGATGAAGAATTTCTTTCTAGTTTAGGGAAAGAAAATTTATATAGTAATTACATATTAGTATATGTGTTTTCATTATACGTATTACACACACACACACACACACACACACACACACACACACACACACACTTTTTCCAGCTCCAACTAGAACTTGCAACAGAATTATTTAAGTGTGCATACTACTTTTGAACACAAGGACACCAGAGGGGAGGAAAGTTTAAGAAAGTTGCTTCCTTTTATAAGTCTCCAGAGCATTAGAACACCATGGAACTTTGTGAATTATCTTCTATCCCTTCTTCCACATCCAAACTCATCTCCCTCTGCTCTGTCTGTCTATGTCTGGCACACTAACTATCACGGCTGTATCTGGAGGCCAGTCATCTCTGAGTCAGGCAGCAGGACTTCTGGTGCCTCAGGAAAACTGCATGTGGGTGTTACCAAGCTGCAGAAATGAAAAAAGAACACAGAATGAAAAAAAAAAAAACCCGAAATAAATATTTTAGTGATCAATTTCCACTCAGCACAGTTTTATGAAAGACAGTCTTAAACTGTAGACTTAAGATAATAGATTGTCACCATCAGCAATGGAGATGTCAGGGAAGGAGAAGAGTGAAATATGTATGGAGAAAATTCAGTAGTTTGGTTCCACCTATTATATATGACATATAACATACAAATAAATGCCTTAAAAAAGAATCCATGATAGTTCTATTTTACCAATAAAGACTCAGGAGCCAGATGTTGTGGTGAAAAACCTGCTAGTTCAGAGAGTTATATAAAATACCCAGTTGACTTTATTACTTTGTAGTGGACAAAAAATACTTAGCTCTCTTATCAATGTTCTGTATATTTTGTGTTTTTATTATTATGTGTTGGGAAGATTTTCTTTTCTGGTCTATTCTATTAGGTGTTCTGTAGGTCTCCTGTATATTTATATGTATCTCTTTCTTTAAATTGGGGAAATTTTCTTCTATAATTTTGTTGAAGATATTTTCTGGGCCTTGGAGTCGGATCTCTTCTCTTTTCTCAATGCCTATTATTCTCAGGTTTTGACTTTTCATGGTGTCCTTGATTTCTTGGATATTTTGTGTCAGGAATTATTCAGATTTAGCATTTTCTTTGATGGTTGCTTTGAGTTCTACAATTGTCTCTTATAGTCCCGAAATTCATTCCTCCATTTCTTGGATTCTTTTAGAGAAGCTCACTTCTGTGTTGCTTACTTTCTTCTCTAAGGTCTCTTGTTCCCATTTTTCTTCTGTCTGTGCTTTTATCACTGTTTCCATTTTCATCTTCAGATCTTGAACTGTTTTATTGATTTCCTTCATCTGGTTGTTTGTATTTTCCTGAATTTTTTCCAGTCCTCTCTATAGGCCTCTTTCATATCTTTCACCTTTTTGGCTTCATCTTCCTGCATTTGATTATGGATTTTATTAGTTTCCTCCATTATCATCTTCATTACTAAGAATTTGAGGTCATTTTCTTGTATTTTGATTGTTTTTGAGTTCTCAGGGTTGCTTTCTTTGGGATAGCTGGGATCTGGGGATGCCGAGTTCTTTTGGTTTTTGTTGTTTGCATTCTTATACTGTCCTTTAGTCATCTTGCTATCTCTGATGTTGGGTAGTAGCTTCTGGTGTCCTTCACTGGTCGTTGAAAGTGAGTAGTTGTTGAGTGATTATAGGTCACGTGCCCTTGCCTGTGGGGATCAGGAAATTCTTTTCTGGAACTGGCAGGTGATCTGGTTTCTGCTCCAGGAGACTTTGCTCTATACCTTAAGCTCCTGACTGGGTCAGCAGAGGTAGGCTTCTGCCTGATTCCATTCACGCTACTGAGGGGATTCAGACCAGCTGTGTTGGGGGCCGCTGTTTAATTTTCTGTCCTGACCCCTTAGGGCAGTCTAGCCTCTCCCAAGCATGTAGGAGACCCTGCAGGGCCATGGGGACTGTGGCTTTATCTGCCCAATTGTCCAGGTCTGGACCACTGTGGCCCGCAGACAGGTTCCTGCCCAGACCAGTCTAGATAACAGACCAGTCTAGATTGCTCACCCTTGGTGGTTCAGTCCCACTGAGCTGTGGCTGCAATTCACACCTCCTTCCATACCCCCAGGGCAGTCCAGCTTCTCCCACGAGCATGGGGACTGTCCTGGCCATGCTTCAGCTGCCCAATTGTCCAAGCCTGGACTGCTGTGGTCCATAGACAGGTTCCTGCCTGGATCAGTCTAGATAGTGGACCAGTCTAGACTGTGCACCTTTGGCACTTCAGTCCCACTGAGCTGTGGCCACAATTCAGACCCCCTTCCGGACCCTCAAGGTAGTCCAGCTTCTCCCACAAGCATGAGAGTCCCTGCTGAGCCATGGGGACTGTCCTGGCCAGGTTCTATCAGCCCACTGAGGCCTGCTGTCTGGCTCCAGGTGGACCCATCCAGACCACGCATGCTATTGCTGGGCACTGTGGGCTTTGCTGTGGTCTCTGGGGCTCCCTGTGGGCTGGGGTGGGGCTGGTGGGGGTGTCCAAGGAAAGATTCACTTGTTTCCCTGAGACTTCCCCAGGTCAGGAGCTCCAGTGTTCCACTGTCACACACACTATGCCTAGGCTATAGAAGCTGGCTGCAATCCACAGGTGGATTCCATTCCAAAGTCTGGGGAGTGAGGACAGGCCCTCTGTGGGCTGTTGTTTGACCTGGGGCCAAGCTTGCCTGTGGTCTGTACTGTGTGAGACCCCATTCACCTAGTGTTCTTCAGCTCTTGCAGTCTGTGGCTCCCAATCTGGTCCCTGGTCTCCGTGCGGCAGATCAGATACAGTGTGTGATAGGCGCCGCCATCTTGGAACCACATTCATTCTCTTAAGACGTGTTTGTTCTTGTTGGATGTTGGAATGTAGCTATAGAACCCAATTCGGTGAAAGGATATGCTGAGTGTTGTCCTCAGTGTACCCTGAATCTGAATATGCCCTTCTGTCCTCCTTCCAGGCTTTTCCAGATATAATGTGTAGCATGTGTCAGGCAATTGTGTTTAAATTGTTCTGATAATGATCTGGGAAAGGGTTGCTCTGTTAATATTTAGTATCTGACTACTGGTGTTTACTTACATATTTTTCTGAACTCAAACAAGCTTCCTTGGATCATTGCTTCTTTGTTACATTACTGAAAGTGAAGTAATTTGTTTGCAACGTTAGACTGTAGTCCACCTCATCTTTAAGGTCTTTAAGTCCCAGACCTTGAACACAGAGGCGCATAGGTCAGGAAGACCAACAATGATGATCACAATTATTAGATACATTTTAACAATAACATTAACTACCAGTGGCCTCAGCTTTCCAATGAAAAGACACAGGCTGAGTGAGCAGATCAAGGAATAAAATCCGAGGCTTTTGGGGATCCAAGATGGCGGCGAGCAGTGTGGACCGCATTTGGAGGCTCCAGTGAACAATTCAGGGAATTGCACAGATTTTTGAGCCAGGAACACCGAGGTCCAAACATCACGGCAGCAGGAGTGCTCCACGGTTCGGAGGGACCAGGGTGCGGAGGACCTGCGTGCCCCTGCACACGGGAGGAGTGTGGTTTTTCTCTGATCGGAGCGGCAGCGGCAGAGGCAGCAGCACCAGCGGCACCAGCAGCGGCGGCTGAGGTTTGCAGCTCATAGCCTTCTGGTGGAGGCGATTGGTGTGG
This sequence comes from Acomys russatus, assembly GCF_903995435.1. Classification (NCBI taxonomy): domain Eukaryota; kingdom Metazoa; phylum Chordata; class Mammalia; order Rodentia; family Muridae; genus Acomys; species Acomys russatus. The sequence goes on from NC_067138.1 coordinate 26,335,291, forward strand.
TGGCTGGTGGGAATTGCTGCGGGAGAGGGGACTCGGGGCAGGATTTGGGTCGCGTGGAGCCTTTGGACCCAGACTGGACTCGGCGGACAGTTCGGCCCCAGAGTCCCGGGTATTGGCCCGGCCCAGCAAACAATTCTGCCTGAGGCACTAACTCAGCGTGGCCATAGCTCCCCTGCTGTGGCGCAGGCTTAGTTGAGCATGCTGCTCCACACTAGGCACCACCTCAGCTCAGCGGCAGCTCCCCTGCGGTGACACAGTCTGGGCAGATCATTTGGTTTCACCACAGGCGCTAACTCAGAGCAGCTGCAGTTCTCCTGCTGTTGCGCAGGCTTGGTGACATGCTCGGTTCCATCCTAGGCACCACCTATGCTCAGCGGCAGCTCCCCTGCAGTGACACAGTCCGGGCGGAGCACTTGTTCCACCACTGGCGCTAACTCAGAGCAGCCGCAGTTCTCCTGCTGTGGCGCAGGCTTGGTGACGTGCTCGGTTCTATCCTAGGCACCACCTCAGCTCAGCGGCAGCTCCCCTGTGGTGACACAGTCTGGGCGGAGCACTTGTTCCACCACTGGCGCTAACTCAGAGCAGCCGCAGTTCTCCTGCTGTGGCACAGGCTGGACAGAGCTCTCGGTTCCACCAGCTCTAAGACTCTGGTTGGACACAGTGTGCAGTTTGAATCCAGAATTCCTGGCTGAGATTGGTGGTTAGTTCGGGCCCTGAGTCAATAACTGACCACAGCACGCACTTTGGGCCAAAAGGCCCTAGTGGAGCTTGGTGCGTAGTCCCAGCCCAAAAATTCTGGCTGAACCCTGTGTGCATTTTGGGCCCAAAATCCCTAGCTGAGCTTGGCAGACGGTTCAGGCCCTGAGAATCTAGCTGAGTTCTGCCCGTGGTTCGGTCCCAGTGCTCCTGGCTGGACTTGGCAGGGAACACAGAAGGCTGTGGATACCTTGGCCTGACCCAACACTCATTCAGAGACCCAGAACAATTGCAGGATCCACAGCAGAGGGGGACTGAGGATCACTGGCTGTGAGAGACCAGAACAACAGGGCACACCTCCTAACATCCACACCAGTGAAGCTTTGAGCTCGCAGCCTAGGGAAATCATAAGAAAACAAGTGAATCTATCGTCAGACACCCTCCATTCAACTCTGGAAGCTACCCAACAAAAACAAAGACGGCAAGATGTCTAAAGGACAACGAAAAAGCATACGCAAAAAACCCCAAAACAACATGGCGTCTCCAGTTTCCAGCTATCCCAAAGAAAACCACCCAGAGAACTCAAATACAACGGAAATACAAGAAAATGACCTCAAATCCTTAGTAATGAGGATGATAACGGAGGAAACAAATAAAATTCGTAATCAAATGCAGGAAGACGCAGACAAACAGGTGAGAGACATAAAAGAAGCACATAGAGTGGAACTGGAAAAATTGCAGGAAAATGCAAACAACCAGATGAAAGAAATAAGTAAAACGGTTCAAGCTCTGAAGACCTATAAAGAGGCAATGGAAGAAACTCAGGAATATACCAAAAATCAGATGAAAGAAATCAAAAAATCAGTTCAAGATCTGAAAATGAAAATGGATTCAATGATAAACACACAGACAGAAGAAAAACGAGAACGTGAGACCTCAGAGAAGAAGGCGAGCAACACAGAGGTGAGCTTTTCTAACAGAATCCAAGAGATGGAAGAACGAATCTCAGGGCTAGAAGATACAATCACAGATATTGAATCAACCATTAAAGAAAATGCCAAATCTGGAAAACTCCTGACACAAAACATCCAAGAAATTAAGGACACCATGAAAAGAAGAAATCTGAGGATAATAGGCATTGAAGAAAGAGAAGACATCAGACTCCAGGGCCCAGAAACTATTCTCAACAAAATCATAGAAGAAAATTTCCCCAATCTAAAGAAAGAGATGCCTATAAACATACAAGAGGCCTACAGAACACCAAATAGAATTGACCAGAAAAGAAAAACTGCCCGCCACATAATAATCAAAACACAAAACATGCAGAACAAAGAAAAAATATTAAAAGCTGCAAGGGAAAAGGGCCAAATAACATTTAATGGTAAACCTATCAGAATTACACCTGACTTCTCAGCAGAGACCATAAAAGCCAGAAGGGCCTGGACAGAGATCCTGCAAACCCTAAGAGAACACAGATGCCAGGCCAGACTACTTTACCCAGCAAAATTATCAATAACCATTGATGGAGAAAACAAAATATTCCATGACAAAAACAAATTCAAACAGTACCTATCCACAAACCCAGCTTTACAGAAGGTACTAGAAGGAAAACTCCATCCCAAAGGGTCAAGCTACAACCAAAACTACCCAGGAAATAGATAACTATCCCATGGCAAAAACACAACGACACAAACGCTCGACTGGAAACAACATCAAAATTAAGACTCTTAACAGTCACTGGTCATTAATATCTCTCAACATCAATGGCCTCAATTCTCCAATAAAAAGACACAGACTAACCGAATGGGTACATAAACAAGACCCAACATTCTTCTGCATCCAAGAAACACATCTCACCCATAATGAAAGGCATTACCTCAGGGTAAAAGGTTGGAAAAAAATATTCCAAGCAAATGGTCACAAGAAGCAAGCAGGCGTAGCCATTTTAGTATCGAACAAAATAGACTTTCAACCAAAATTAATCAAAAGGGATGAGGAAGGACACTTCATACTCATCAAAGGTAAAGTCAACCAAGATGACATCACAATTCTGAACATCTATGCTCCCAATACAAGGGCACCCACATATGTAAAAGATCTCCTAAAAAAGCTTAAACCACACATCGATCCCCACACAATAATAGTGGGAGACTTCAACACCCCACTCTCACTGAAGGATAAGTCATTGAAACAGAAACTAAGCCGAGAAATAACATCATTAACCAATGCCATGGGTCAAATGGATCTAACAGATATCTATAGAACCTTTCACCCAAACAAGAAAGAATACACCTTCTTCTCTGCACCCCATGGAACCTTCTCCAAAATTGATCACATCGTAGGTCACAAAGCAAGCCTCAACAGATACAAGAGGATTGAAATAATACCTTGTATCCTATCAGATCACCATGCTCTTAGGCTGCAATTCAACAACAACAGAAATAACAAAAAGCCTACACGTTTGTGGAAACTAAACAACTCTCTGCTAAATGACACCTGGGTCAGGGAAGAAATAAAGAAAGAAATCAAGGAGTTTCTGAAATTCAATGAAAATGAAGAAACAACATACCCAAATTTGTGGGATACATTGAAAGCAGTGCTAAGAGGAAAATTCATAGCACTAAGTGCCTTTAAAAAGAAATTGGAAACATCGCACATAAGCATCTTAACAACACAACTGGAAGCCCTAGAAAAAAAAGAAGCAAAAACACCCAAGAGGAGTAGACGCCTGGAAATAATCAAACTCAGGGCTGAAATTAACAAATTAGAAACTAAGAAAACAGTCCAAAGAATCAACAAAACCAAAAGCTGGTTCTTTGAGAAAATCAACAAGATAGACAGACCATTAGCCAAACTAACTAAAAGGCAGAGAGACAGTATTGAAATCAACAAAATCAGAAATGAAAAGGGAGACATAACAACAGACACTGAAGAAATTCAAAGAATCATAAGATCCTACTTTGAAGGCATATACGCCACAAAATTTGAAAATCTAAGGGAAATGGACGATTTCTTGATCAAGTTCACTTGCCAAAGTTGAATGAAGAACAGATAAACAAGTTAAATAGTCCCATTTCCCCTACAGAAATAGAAGCAATCATCGATGGTCTCCCAACCAAAAAAAGCCCAGGGCCAGATGGTTTCAGTGCAGAATTCTACCAGACCTTTAAGGGCGAGCTAATACCGATACTCTTCAAGCTACTCCAAAAGATAGAAATGGATGGAAAATTACCAAATTCATTCTATGAGGCCATAGTCTCATTGATACCTAAACCTCACAAAGACTCAACAAAGAAAGAGAATTTCAGACCAATTTCTCTTATGAACATAGATGCAAAAATACTAAATAAAATACTTGCAAAACGAATACAGGAGCACATCAAAGATATCATTCATCATGACCAAGTAGGCTTCATTCCAGGCATGCAGGGATGGTTTAATATACGGAAATCCATCAATGTAATCCACCATATAAACAAACGGAAAATAAAAAACCACATGATCATCTTTTTGGATGCAGAGAAAGCATTTGATAAAATTCAACACCCATTCATGTTTAAAGTTTTAGAGAGATCGGGGATACAAGGCACTTTCCTCAACATAATAAAGGCTATATACAGCAAGCCAATAGCCAAAATCAAAGTAAATGGTGAGATACTCAAGGAAATTCCTCTCAAATCGGGAACAAGGCAAGGCTGCCCACTCTCTCCATATCTCTTCAATATAGTACTCGAAGTTCTAGCCAGAGCAATAAGACAACAAAAGGAGATCAAGGGTATCCAAATGGGAAAGGAGGAAGTCAAATTATCCCTCTTTGCAGATGATATGATAGTGTACATAAGTGACCCTCAAAACTCCACCAGAGAACTCCTAAAGCTGATAAACACCTTCAGCACATTGGCTGGATACAAATTAACTCAAAAAAGTCTGTAGCCTTCCTATACACAAATGACAAGCTTGCAGAGGAAGAAATTAGGAAAACCACACCCTTCACATTAGCCATAAGCAATATAAAATATCTAGGAGTTACCCTAACTAAGCAAGTGAAGGACTTGTATGAAAAAATTTCAAAACTCTGAAGAAAGAGATTGAAGATGACCTGAGAAGATGGCGTGATCTTCCTTGCTCATGGATCGGGAGAATTAACATAGTAAAAATAGCCATCCTACCAAAAGCAATCTATAGATTCAATGCAATCCCTATCAAAATAACTACACAATTTTTTAAAGACATTGAAAGTTCAATTCTGAACTTCATATGGAAAAACAAAAAACCCAGAATAGCTAAAACAATCTTGTACAATAAAAGATGCTCCAGAGGAATCTCATACCTGATCTCAAACTGTACTATAAAGCAATAGTACTTAAAACAGCATGGTACTGGCACAGCAACAGGCTGGTTGATCAGTGGAATCAAATCGAAGACCCAGATATGAATCCACACACATATGGTCACTTGATTTTTGACAAAGAAGCCAAATCCATTCAATGGAAAAAGGATAGCATCTTCAACAAATGGTGCTGGTCTAACTGGAGGTCTATGTGTAAAAAAAATGAAACTGGACCCATATTTGTCACCTTGCACAAAACTCAAATCCAAGTGGATTAAAGACCTCAACATAAAACCAGAGACACTAAGCCACTTAGAAGAAAAGTGGGAAAGAGCCTGGAACATATTGGACAGGAGACAACTTCCTGAACAGAACACCAACGGCCCAGGCCTTAATGTCAACCATTAATAAATGGACCTCATGAGGCTGAGAAGCTTCTGTAAGGCAGGAGACACTGTCAAGAGAACAAAGCGACAGCCTACAGACTGGGAAAAAATCTTCACCAACCCTACATCTGACAAAGGTCTAATATCCAAAATATATAAAGAACTCAAGAAATTAAAACACCACCAAACCAAATAACCCAATTGAGAAATGGGGCTTGGACTAAACAGAGAATTCTCAACAGAGGAGTATCAAATGGCTGAGAAACACTTAAAGAAATGCTCAACCTCCTTAGTCATCAGGGAAATGCAAATCAAACAACTCTGAGATTCCATCTTACACCCATCAGAATGGCTAAGATCAAAAATTCAAAGCGACACCACATGCTGGCAAGGATGTGGGGAGAGAGGAACACTCCTTCATTGCTGGTGGGAATGCAAACTAGTACAGCCACTTTGGGAATCTATCTGGTGCTATCTCAGAAAAATGGAATAGGGCTTCCTCAAGACCCAGCTATTCCACTCCTTGGAATATACCCAGAAGATTGCTCCAGCACACAACAAGAAAATTTGCTCAACCATGTTCATAGCAGCTTTATTCATAATAGCCAGAACATGGAAACAGCCTAAGTGTCCCTCAGTAGAAGAGTGGATAAAGAAACTGTGGTACATATACACTATGGAATACTACTCAGCTATTAAAACAAGGAATTCCCGGAATTTGTAGATAATGGATTGAGCTAGAAATGATCATAATGAGTGAGTTAACCCAGAAGCAGAAAGAATCAAATGGTATATACTCACTTATATCTGCATACTAGCCCAAGGGGCATGTCCCACGAAAGCCTTCACTTACCAGGAAACTGGGACAGAGGGGAAGGCATCCTATTGGGACTCTAAATGAGAGACGCATGGGAGAACAGCAAAATAAAAGGATCCAGAGGGTCCTAGAAATCTACAAGTAGAACAATATGATAGGCAGATTTGGGCCCAGGGGTCCCGCTCAAACTAAGGCACCAGCCAAGGACAATACAGGAGGTAAACTTTAAACCCCTTCCCAGATCTAGCCAATGGTCAGAATATTCTCCACAGTTGAGTGGAGAGTGTGATACGACTTTCTCACGTACTCTGGTGCCTCACATTTGACCATGTCCCCTGGAGGGGGAGACCTGGTGGCACTCAGAGGAAGGACAGCAAGTAGCCAAGAAGAGACTTGATACCCTATGAGAATATATAGGGGGACGTAATCCCCCTCAGGAACAGTCATAGGGGAGGGGAATAATGGGAAAATGGGGGGGGGGGAGGAATGGGAGGATACAAGGGATGGGATAAACATTGAGATGTAACAAGAATAAATTAATAAAAAAAAAGTGGGAAAAAAATAAAAAATAAAAATAAAAATTCAAAAAAAAAAGGAATAAAATCCATTCATTTATCTGTTGTCATCAAGAAACATAATTTAATTTTGAAGATAAGCACTGCCTTGGAGTAAAAGGATAAATAAAGCACTACAATCAAATGGGGCAGGAAGCAAGCAGGCATCTCTATGACAAAATGGACTTTGAACTAAAACTAATAAGAAGAGATAAAGAGGGACATGCCATTGTAATCAAGATAACAGTTAACCAAAAAGATATTACTATCCTAAACACACTAAATCTGGAACACTTAATTTTATAAAAAACAAAACAAACAGAAAAAACTGCTATGGGATTTAAAGACAAGATTAGCATAAATCTGTTAATAGTAGGTGCTTTCAGTTCCGTACTTTCTACAGTTGACAGGCCATCTGGCCAAAAACAAAACAAACAAAACAAACAAACAAACAAACAAACAAAAAACCAAACAAACTAACAACCAAAAACCCCCAGAGAAACATCAAAATATTTGGCATCATATAGCAAAAGGATGTAATAGATGCCTATATACCATTCCACCAAAACACCAAAGAATACACATTCTTCTTAGCACACATAGAAGCTTTTCTAAAATAGACCACTTCTTGGCATACCAAACAAATGTTTACAAGTTCAAAAAGATTAAAAGGGCTCCTTGTATCATATATGCCCAGAATATAGTAAAACAAAATTGACATCAAAGAAGTCTCTAGTAAATACACAAACCCATGAAGATTAAAAAACTTATTGAATTATGAGTATGACAAGAAAGAAATCAAGAAAGAAACAAAATATTTTCTGTAATTTAATGAAAATGAAAATACAATACAATAAAACTTCTGAGATGCACTGAAAGGAGTCTTATGCAGCAAATTTATAGCTATAAGTACCTACATTAAAAAAGTAAAAAGAACAAAAATAAATGACTTAATGGTCATTTTATTTTAAAATATTATTATTTAAAATTAAATTATGTAAAAAAATAAAAAATAAAAACCTATACTTCACTAAGCTGGAAAACCTAAAAGAAGTGGGTAAATTTCTAGATTCATCTAAACTCTGGAAATTAACCCAAAAGGAAGTCAACAACATAACCAGGCCCATAACAAATTAGGAGATTGAAGTAGTAATAAAATTCCTTTTAGGTCCGAAAAGCCCAGGGCCAGACAGATTCACACCAGAATTCTACCAGACTTTCAAAGAAAGCTACAATTAACCCTTTTTAAACTATTCAAAAAAAGAAAAAAGAAAAGAAAAGAAACAAATGAATCACTCTAAAATTTCTTCTCTCAAGCATGTATTATTTTAACACAAAAACCAGATAAAGACACTTAAAAAATGAAAAGAAGGAAGGAAGGAAGAAAGAAGAAAGGAAGAAAACTATATACCACTATTCCTGATGAACACAGTTTCAAAAATACTCAGTAAAGGGCTGGAGAGATGGCTCAGAGGTTAAGAGCCCAGGCTGCTCTTCCAGAGGTCCTGAGTTCAATTCCCAGTAACCATGTGGTGGCTGATAACCATCTATAATGAGATCTGATGTCCCCTTCTGGCTTCCAGGCATACACACAGGTAGAATACTGTACACACAATAAATACTTTTAAAAAATACTCAGTAAAATGCTTTCAAGCCGACCATGAGCATACAGCAGAAATATTATTCACTATGACCAAGTTGTCTTTATCCCTGAAATGAAGGGATGGTTCAACATACACGTGTCAATGAATGTAAATAAACCATGTAAATGGACTTGGCAAAACTCATGTGAGCATCTCCATAAATGCAGAAAAAGCCTTTGACAAAACTCTAACATAGCTTTCCTATAATAGCCTTAAAAAATGTAGGTCTAGAAGAAACACAGCTCAACATAATATATGAGAAACCTAAGGGAACATCATCGAAATGAAGAAAAGCTTGAAACAGCCCCAGCGAAGTCAGGAATTTGAAGGACTACCTGGAGCAATAAGGCAAGAGAAGGAAAAAAAAAGGAATACAAACAGGGAAAGAAGTCCAACCATCCCTATTTGTAGATGACATGATATGTTAGAGTTCCCACAAAGTGTACCAGAAAACTTCCCCAAATATAGACAAATTCAGGAATGTAGCAGGATACACAATCAACTTGTATGTATCAGTATATTTCTATACACAAACAGCAGACACACAGAGACAGAGATCAAAGAAAATAAAATAGACAGGAGTAAACCAAACTGAAAACCTATGAAAGAGGTAGAAAATATATCAGAAAGACAATCCATGCTCATGGATTGGTAGAACTAAGATGGTGAAAATGACTATTTTATCAAAAGATATTTAAAGATTCAATGTGATCTCAACCAAAATCCCCATCTCATTGATCACTGAAATAGAAAAAAAAAAACTTTCCTAAAATTGAGATGGAACCACAAAAGGTCCCCAACAGCCAAACAGTCCTGGACAAAAGAACAATGCTGGAAGGACTGCTATATATTCACATGTAGGAGAGGGGAAGTATGCTTATCTCATCTTATTGTCGAATCAGTCTGGGATGAGTCTGAAGCTTTACTCAAGACCCCAAACTCTGAAATTGCTAGACATATCACTTCCATGTGGAGGCATTTGGAAAGAGTTTGTGCTATGAACTTTGATAGTTCAAGAGATAGATCCAGAAACTGGCTTATAGAATAGCATGACATTCAAGTGTTTCTCTGAATCAAAGTACATGATACATTGAATTAAGAGATAGCCTATGGAATAGAAACTCTTTGCTAGCTATACACTAGATAGGAATTAATATCGAGGATCTAAGGAATGTAAGAAACATTAAGCACCAGAAGAAAACTATCCAACAATAAATGGATAAATGCTTTGAACACACAGTTATTAATACAAATATATATGAAAAACTTCAATGTTCCTAGTAAAAATAAGAGTAAAAATTAGAATAACGTTTAAATTCCATCCCTTCTTAGTCATAGTCAATCATGAAGAAACAGAAGTACTGGCAAGGATTTGCCAACAGAAGAACAATTTCATATTGTTATAATGTAAACTGCAGACACCAGTATGGAGGTTCCTAAAAAAAAAAAATCAGAGTTCCTATGAGACCCCGACATTCCACACCTGGGAATATACCCAAAGGACTCTCAGTCAGTACACTAAAGAGATGCTTGCACACCCATGTTTACTTCAGCATTATTCACAAGAGCCAACACACACACAGGCAAGTACACACACGCATGCACATGCGCGCGCGCACGCGCGCACACACACACACAAACACATACACACACTGTAGTTCTTTTTAGCTGAAAAGGAAATAATAAAAATATCCAATTTATAGGAATGTAAATAGACTGCTATAAGAGGTAAGTCAGATTGAGAAAGACAAATATCAGGTGTTCTCCCATTTGCACAATCTAGATTTTAAATGCCAATCTATAAGTGTACATCACAGGAGATCAAAAGACAGAGGGCGTATTTGGATGAAGAAAGGGAACAAATGGTGAGGGGTAGAAAAAGGGAAGTGGGCACTAGAAGGGAGTATATTAATAAAAACCACGGGAGGAAGTCCCCCTCAGGCACAGTCATAGGGGAGGGGAGTAAGGGGAAAATGGGAGGGAGGGAAGAATGGGAGGATACAAGGGATGAGATAACCATTGAGATGTAACAAGAATAAATTAATAAAAAAATAATAAAAATAAATAAATAAAAATAAATTAAAAAAATAAAAATAAAAATAAAAACCAATGACATGTATGCATGAAAATATCATAACTAAACACATTGTTTCACTTGGCAATTAACACATTAAAATATTTAACAGATAAATATAAATTTATGTAAAAATCTCACCATTTCCCTACAGTTTTACTTTCAAATTGGATGTTTCTTTCTGTGTTTTTCTGCCATCTATAGTAGAATAGCATTTAATAAATGCTACTGCAACCTGTTTTCTGGCTTCTTCCCTAGATTTACATATTAAGTACCCATCCTGCTTTTAAAGGCATCTCAGTCTTAACCAAGGTTACTCATTGCTTTGCCTGTTCTGGCTTCTGACTTCTGCACTGTTGCCTTTCATATCCGCGTAGAATCCAACTCTGGTGAGTATGATATTAGTCATGATAAAGTTGGTTATGGTCTGCTGCAAGTATTCTTAAGTGCTGGCAGTTTAATACAGTGAATATTTATTGCTCATAATATAAAACAGGCTATCGTTTTGTGAGCAGCTCTCAGGATTGTGTGTGTGTGTGTGTGTGTGTGTAGTATCTTTATTCCATTGTAAAGAGTTCCCCGTGATAATTATGACAGAAGATCAAAGAGCACAGAGAACTTTGTACCTCTTTCAGGATTCCAACCCAAGATGCCAAGAGAACTTCATTTTTAAATGAAATCATAGGACAAAGTTCTACTCACACGACTACATAAGTGTGAAGTGACCAGGAAATTTTGTTTATGCTCAAGAGAAAAGACATGCTGTCTGCCAGTGTTCCCTTGAGTGGTCCTTCTGCCTGACTCAGCTGTGACCTCCATGTTCATCTTTAGTGAGTGGATCCACTGAGCCTAATACTTTAAAATAGTTGTACATATAGCAATGGAAAAGAGTTTAAGTATCTTTCAGTAGGACTATGTTTGTGATTCTTTTAACAACTAAGTCTTCGTAAGAGATGTTTAAGTAAAGTTACCTGCTACATCAGCATCTTAATGTTTAAATCTAGGTTTTTCTTTTTTCCTTCTCTCTCCCTCCCATTCATCCTTCCCTCCATCTCTTCTTTTCTTCTTCTTCTTCTTCTTCTTCTTCTTCTTCTTCTTCTTCTTTCTTCTTCTTCTTCTTTTCTCTCTCTCTCTCTCTCTCTCTCTCTCTCCTCTCTCCTCTCCTCCTCCTCCCTCCTCTCTCGCCCTCTCTCTCTCTCTCTCTCTCTCTCTCTCTCTCTCTCTCTCTCTCTCTCTCTCTCTCTCTCCTTCTCTCCTTTTTGGGTTTTCTAGACAGGGTTTCTCTGTGTAGCCATGGCTGTCCTGGACTAGCTTTGCAGACCATGTTGGTGTCAAATTTAAATCTAGGTTTTCTGAAAACTTTGTCATGTGTACAGGTTTTAGTCATTATTTTATTATTTCATTTTATTATTGTGACTATTCAAACCAGAAAGTTTTGGAAGACACTATGTACTGTAGCCATTTTCCCAAATTATAAATTTGGTTATGAGAATTGGTGATCTGGTTGTATGAAATCATAGTTTTAGAACCACGTGCATTTTTGGACAGTGTTTTAGAATATCTGGTTGTTCTCATTTGTTACTGTAGTTCAGACTGGAGACAGTCAATCTGAGAGGAGGATGTTTATCTGGGCTCACCACATTTTGGGAGTTACAGCTGGTCAGATGACATCCTTGCCTCCAGACCTGCTGGAAGGCATCCTTTCACAGACAGTGTTGGTAGAAGAAATTGATTATTCTAGGCCTGGGAAAAAACAGTGGGAAAGGGGCTTGGGTCCTTCAGGCCACTTTGAAGCTCCCACCCAATGAGTTGCCTTCCTTTAAGTGGGCCTCTTGAAGTTTTCACCACCTTCCAGTAGTGAAAAATATGGCTAGGAATCTAGCATCTAAACACAAGGGCTGTTGGAAGATTTTGCCATCCAATTTATTTTTTATTATATATATATATATATATTTTTTATTAATTTATTCTTGTTACATCTCAATGGTTATCCCATCCCTTGTATCCTCCCATTCTTCCCTCCCTCCCATTTTCCCCTTACTCCCCCCCACCATGACTGTGCCTGAGGGGGACATCCTCCCCTTTTATATGTTCATAGGGTATCAAGTCTGTTCTTGGTAGCCTGCTATCCTTACTCTGAGTGCCACCAAGTCTCCCTCTGAGGCACCAGAGATGCTCCAGCACACAACAAGAAAATTTGCTCAACCATGTTCATAGCAGCCTATTCATAATAGCCAGATCATGGAAACAGCCTAAGTGTCCTTCAGTAGAAGAATGGATGAAGAAACTGTGGTACATTTACACTATGGAATACTACTCAGCTATTAAAAACAAGGAATTCCCGAAATTTGTGGACAAATGGATTGAGCTAGAAATGATCATAGTGAGTGAGTTAACCCAGAAGCAGAGAGAGTCAAATGGTATATACTCACTTATATCCACATACTAGCCCAAGGGGCATGTCCCATGAAAGTCTTCACTTACCAGGAAACTGGGACAGAGGGGAGGACATCCTATTGGGACTCTAGATGAGAGAAGCATGGGAGAATAGCAAAGTAGAAGGATCCAGAGGGTCCTAGAAACCTACAAGTAGAACATTATGATAGGCAGATTTGGGCCCAGGGGTCCCGCTCAAACTAAGGCATCAGCCAAGGACAATACTTGTCATCCAATTTAGACCATTGTTTTTATTTTACTTAATTTGGTAGGAAATATTTCATATGATTATTGCCACAGAAGGGAATATAAAACACTTTTAGTCCAACTTTATCCTTAGACCGTATACTAACTGAGGACAGGATAATATGGCTGGCATTCTGAAGACACTTCCCCAGGAAATAAAATTGGCCATCAATTTGCTACACAGCTAATAATCTGCAACATTTAAGGAGATATCTCTCACAAACAATATGAATATCGTATGACTTTGAGATACTAGCAATGGGGCTAGATTGCTTCTTTTTCTCTAAATCCTCTGACTTTATCAGTAGTTCTTGTATTCTTAAAATGTTAGAAACTTTCTTGGTAAGTAAAGATTTTCATGGTACGTATCCCTTGGACTAGTGTTTTGATATAAGTGAGTATATACCGTTTGTCTCTTTTTCCTTCTGGTTGAACTCACTCATTATGATAATTTCTAGAGCAATCCATTTGTCCACAAATTTCGGGAATTCCTTGTTTTTTGATAGCTGAGTAGTATTCCATAGTGTAAATGTACCACAGTTTCTTAGTCCATTCTTCTACTGAGGGACACTTAGGCTGTTTCCATGTTCTGGCTATTATGTATAAAGCAGCTATGAACATGGTTGAGCATATGTCCCTGTTGTGTGGTAGGGCATTTTATGGGTATATTCCAAGGAGTAGGCGAGAGTAGCATGGAAGAATGGGGAAATATTAGGGCCCACAGGGTCCTGGAAACCTACAAGAAGAACTTTATGACAGGCAGATCTGGGTCCTGGGGTCCTCCTCAAACTAAGGCACCAGCCAAGAAGAATATAGGCAGTAAGCTTTGAACCCCTACCAAGACCTAGCGACGAACATGATATTCTCCACCATTGAGTGGAGAGTGAGATCTGACTCTCACCACGAACTCTGGTGCCCCTTTTCTGACCACGTCCCCTGGATGGCGAGGCCTGGAGGCACTCAGAGGAAGGGTGGCAAGTTACCAAGAAGAGACTCGATATTCTAAGAGCATATATAGGGGGAGGAGGTGTCCCTCAATCACAGACATAGGGGAGGGGAGAAGGGGAGAAATGGGAGGGAGGGAAGAATGGGAGGAAACAGGGGAAGGGCTAACAATCGAGATGTAATATGAATAAATTAATAAAAAATGTAAAAAAAGTGTTAGAAATATACATTACAAAAAAAAAAAAAAAAAAAAACCAATTTAGTATAACTCAGAAACCATGTTGTGTCACTCAAAAGCCATTTTATGGGATGTGAAATAATATGATGCCTGCCCTTGCCATCAGGCTAGGCTGCTGAGGCAAGCTCCAGTTAGGCCACCTGGCAGTTCAGCTAGGAGCCTAGCCCAAGGCAGCCCTTGATATGCTGAAGAGCTAACCAAAGACTGTGTTAACATATCAGTGAACCAGTCACAATCTGTGAGCCCTAAGAGCACAAAGCTACTGCTTCGTGATACAAAACTTGGAATGTTGGCAAGAATCTCTAGGGTTGCACCCCAGTGTTCCTGACTGGCCCCTGAGGAGAGCTCAGTCTACTAGTAGACATCTATTTCCCTAGCCCTTTTCTTTGCCTCCATAATTCAGAAATCAAGATGAGGCCAATGTGGCAATGAAGTATTATGAAAATACCTTTCAATTCACAGAGACTGAGGTTTTTGCTGGACCTTACAGCCAAAGTTAGCAACACACCCTGAGAACATTTAAGACAAGACTCTGTGTTCTATTGCATTCTTACCCTGCTTGCCTATATGAGAACAATGTAACAAACAACCTTGGATCTCCCATGTAACCAACTTTTCAACCTAAACTAAAGCCCAGCTATAATTTAAAATTATGCATGCTTCCCTACCCCTGTCCAGAAGAGCACTGTATGTGTGTTTGTATATGTGCTGTGATAGTCATTTGTTGAAAGCAACAAGTGACCATGTGTTTCTTGGGCTTTTCCTTGGGCTCTTTTTCTTCTGTTTGTTTGTTTTTGTTTTATTATTGGTCTTTAGATGCTTGCTTTTTTTTCCTTCCAAATAAGAGAAAGAAAAGCTGTAGATTTGGATGGGAGGAGAAATGGGAAGGCTCTGGGAGGCATTAGGGGAAGGGAAACTGTAATCAGAATACATTATATGACAACTATTTTCAATAACATAAAATGGAAAAACAAAAAGAACAAAACAGGTTGAGCAAGTACTGCAAAGAGGGTTATGCACACCCCTATGTTGTCTGTAATGGGTTTGATTTAAAAATCACCTGCAAAATTTGAGCCTTTGTTTTTAGAATTGGACTATATGAAGCAGTGAATCAAGACGTTATTTCAAAGTTTTAAGATTCTTTTCTCTCTCTACCTGCTGAGCAACAACTTAATTAGATATATTAGTCATGCCTCTGACATAATGTATCAGATGCTAGCTATTAAACCAATCCGCATAAAAGGTCACCTTTTCCTGTCAATGTCCTCCACAGGACACATTCCTGGCATACATTTCAGAGTTATACTTTGAGAAGGCATCGCCATGACATGCTAAGATGCTTGTGAGGGAAATTAAGGTGAGACTTCTTCTTCTGTTTGTGCTCAAACTCAGGGCCTGCATATGCTGGGAAAATGCTCCGCCACTGAAGCACACACACAGCTCTCTTCTTTCTTCTTATTCATTCTCTCTGTCTCTCTGTCTCTCTGTGTCTGTGTCTGTCTCTGCCTGTCTGCCTGTCTGTCTGTCTGTCTCTCTCTCTCGTGTGTGTGTGTGTGTGTGTGTGTGTGTGTGTGTGTGTGTGTGTGTGTGTGTGTACTGTTTGTATATGTGCCTGCATATGAGTGTGGAGGCCAGATGTTGATGTCAGTGTCATCCACTATTATTCTCCATCTTATCTTAAAAAATTTTCAACCTTTATTTTTGTTTTATGTGTATGAGCATTTTGCCTGCATTTATATCTGTGCACCAAGTGCATACAGCATCAGCAGAGACAACTAGAAGGTGCTGGAGTCCCTGGGAATGGAGTTACAGACAGCTGTGAGTCATTGTGTAAGAGATGGGCGTCAAACCCAGGTCCTCTCAAAGAACAAACACTGCTCTGAATTGCTGAACCACCTCTCCAGCACTCCTCACCTTGATCTCTCTCAGTGAACTCAGAGGCTATCTCACTAGAAAGGTGTGGGATCTGTCTGCCTCCTTTTCCCAGTACCAGTTAAAAAATATGTGTGACCAGATCTACCTATAAGTGGGTTCTGGAAGTCCAAATCCTAGCTGCTATGCTCACCATGTAGGATTTACACATCAAGCCATTGCCATGCACCATTCAAATTTTATTCTTATTTATTTTTTTGTTTTGTTTTGTTTTCGAGACAGGGTTTCTCTGTGTAGCATTGGCTGTCCTGGACTCACATTGTAGACCAGGCTGGCCTTGAACTCACAGGGATCCATCTGCTTTTATTTTAAAATGATCTTTTTGAGAAAAGGTATGGAGGCCAGGATGGCTTTAAATCCCGAGTCATTCTGTCTTAGCCTTATGAGTACTGGAGTTAGCAGGAGAGCACTTTGGATGACATATATATGTCACGGATAAATACAATCTAATAAATAATTGTGGTGAAGATGAATAAAAAGAGACTTGCCTTCTCTCTCAAAAAATAAACTAAGTAGATTCCTTTTACGGGAATGAGGCTGTTAAGCATGGGATGAACCATCCGTTTACAGATGCAGATATTTTGTTTGTGTTTTAGCCATAGTTTGGGATTCTTCCTTTTATAATTTGATATACAAAATAAAGTAATTGTCTGAAAGTTTTAAATATGATTTTAATATAGGTTAGTATCTCTCTATTCATATTAAACAACTCCTTTTCTAAATCTTTGATTTATTATGTACATTATAAACATTAAAATTTTTGCTGATTTGTGTTAGAAATGGCTCAGTGGCCAAAGGCCTATGCTGCTAAGCTCAAAGACTGGAGTATAGTCTCTGGGACCTACATGTTGGATGGCGCAAACAGACTCATTCAAGTTGTTCTCTGATGCCTACAGGAGTACACACATACTAAACAAATGTGATTTATAAAGTGATTTTTTAAAAAAAATTAAAGCACAAAACCTCAGATGTGAAGTAGTGGAAGGAAGCTGTTTATTAAATTGGCATAGTACATCAATTATCAATTTGCCTTTAGGAAACATAGGTATTGAAGTAATAACTTCTCTATTGAATTATGAAGTCAAAATTTTAGAAGTGGCTACAACATCCAAGTAAACACATAAGGAGCTAGAGGTGATGAGGTGTATCTTGGAGCCTTCACAGTAGCCTACTGAAGTTCACAGCTATGCTGTGGGTAGACAGTTTCCTTGAGATGGAGTTCATCCACATTGGGAAGCGCCTTCATTTAGAACCATTTCAGTTAAATTCCCACAACAAGTGTATAAATTTGGATGAATGGGTAAAGTGGAACATAGTTAATATTTATAAACATATAATAGGAATATATTTATTATTACTGCAGATACCTGTATTGTGAGTATTTTTACAACTTGAGCATGGAAGAAAAGTTATTTAAATTTTAGATTCATATTTTTATTTAGTGTTTCTCTCTCTCTCTCTCTCTCTCTCTCTCTCTCTGTGTGTGTGTGTGTGTGTGTGTGTATGTTTGTGTGGCTGTTTTTGTGCCTGGAAGTACGTAGAGTTGTCAGACAACTTTTGGGGGTTGGTTTTACCATGTGAGCATAAGGAACTGAAATTGGGTCCTCATGGAAGCACCCTTTCCCTTATGAGAGATCTTGTCAGCCCCAGAAAGTGTATTTTTTAAAGAACTTATTTGATTCTTAATTTATTAATTTTTTTGATACAGGAATTTGCTGTGCAGCCCACCCAGCTTTTATTTTTCAGTATGTCAAGATCATTCTCCCATGTACAGCTATTGCAGGCATGGGTGGTTGCATCTGGTCCTAGTTTATTTTAAACAACAGCTATTTTGTTAAGTTAAATTTCTTCATGTAATAAAAGAAAGAAAAGTGTTTTTCCTTTCCTCTCTCAAATGCTTTTGGATATCGGAGCATATGAACAATTCTATGAAGTTTAGGCATGATAAATTCTCTTTAGTTAATTAACAAAATATATTAGAAAAATGTGGGCATGGTTGGACATTTTATTTTATCCCTTCTTTATAGTCTTATGTACACATTCAAATTGATATTCAGATAATAAGGAGAACCCGTACTGAGGTTCATCACTTTCTAATCACTGTTGGGAGACTTACCAGGAATTAAATTCATCATAAATTGAGAAGTAGCTCCAGGAGTTTTATCTCAAGACTTTTTACCATTACCACTTCAGACCTCTCAATATATGGGTTGATTAGAAGACTATATGTACCACTTTTCTAATTTGTGCTAGTGATGAGAAAATAGGCAAAAAATATCTTCAGAGATTACTGCTCAGCAAATCTTTTTGCAACTTTAATAATGCTGTTTCTTTAAAGTATAGGAGAGTTTCTGCTAGGTAAGTATTTTGCTTCATGGGTTAAATTCTCCCTTTAAGTTCAGTTTGCAACACAGAAGTCTGTAGACTTGAACGTGTACTAAAGATTTTGAAAGGATTTGAATGTGAGCTCAGTTACCAGGAGCCAGCCTGAGATGTATATTTAGCCAGCTGCTAAGTCTTTCTCATGGAGCGGCCTAACCATGCTGTCACATGATTCATAGTCTTTTTGCAAACTCTTCATTTTATAACATAGAATTAAGTAACTATGTCTTCTTTACCTATTTTTGAGGAGGGCCTTCAGTCATCTAGACTATGTACAAAAAATGAAAAAGTAAATGCCATGCATTTCAGAAAAGGAAGGGGCCCACCATCAGATGGAGAGAATTTTCTATTTATCTAATGTTTTGCCCACCTGTGTGCCTGTGCACCAGGAGAGGGCACCAGATCTTATAGATGGTTGAGCTACCATGTGGTTGCTGGGAAGTGAACTCATGACCATTGAAAGAACAGAGAGTGCTCTTAACCTCTGAGCCATCTCTCCAGCCCATATGGAGAGCATTTACAATGTCTCTCTGTGGGAGTCAGTCCATTGTCTCACAACAATGGCTTTCTGTGCTCAGTCAACATAAAAATTTCAATTTAGATACAGGAAATACAATTGCTTAGAAAAGGAGGCTCTACTACACTTTCCTATAGTCAAAAGCCATCATTTTACAATGCTACTTTTAAAATTAAAGTCTCTCTGGCTATGACTTTCCCCCTTTCTAATGAAAGCAGGAAGACTGCATCAAGGTTCAGTTTCCATCTCCAGTGCTTCCTGACTGGTGCCTTGTTGACTGAGGTAGACAGACACTAGTGCTACTCCCTATGTTACTCCTAAGGTGAAACTTACTCGCCGAACTAGGGTCTCCTGATATGGCCGGTAGGAATTAAAACTTGGCCAGGTTGGAGGGAGTCTCTACAAGACTGAGGATGAGGCAAGTTAATTATTTTTAAATTTTAAGACATGCAAGCCAAACATCTATAGAGGAATTTTAATCCAACAACATGGCTTCTCTGATAAGGAATCACATCCAAAGACTTTCTAGCTGGAATGCAGACACACTCTGGATTACAGTATGACCTGGCTGGAATAAGACATGCCCTCAGTACACACCTTTAATTCCGAACAATGAAGGTAAGGTTAGTTTATAGAAGGAAGCAGCCATGCTTGAAAGTAACATCTAATTGAGAAGCAGTCAAGTGATGAATCAGAGAGATATTTGACAAAGTGAATCGGAGATAAAACACATCCAACTCTCATACTCTCAAGAGAACAGGACAGGAATGAGAGGCTACTTAAGAGCAGTGCAAGGAGAGAGATGAGTTTTCTTCCAAGAGTTTCTTACTGGGATAGTTTTACAGAGGCAGGTTTCAGAGATAACAAGCTAGATACAGCAGAAGACAGAATGATCCAGGAGCCAGAAGATTAAAACATATTGCCAGAATTAGTTTGAGGCCAGGCAGAGCAATTCAGTCAGAAGTCAAGAGAAGCCAGTTTAAATCACTATCTTGGAGAGGAGTTTGGGCTAAAACAACTCAGTTGAACCAGCCAGTGAGAGTATAGAAAGAGCTAGAAAGGCTTGGGAATAGTTCTTATCCCCTCATCTGAGGAAATAAAAACAACTTTTATAACCATCAAAGAAGATATGGAGTAGAAAATCTTAAGGTCATTGTGCTTTTCTGTTAACAAAGTGAAGCACAGGAAGACCAGGCACATAAGCCTGCTATGTTTCAGCAGCAGCAGATACATTCAACAGAGACAACAGAGCAAGAAACAGCAATTCTGCAGGCTCGCCCTTCCCCCGAGATTTCACCAACTCTTTTCTTTCAGTCACTAGTTTATCTGAGTCATTGTTGGTAGAGACTCTGTTCTTCTCTCAATCTCTGTCACAATCCCCTTTCTTTTCTGTAGACAAAGCCTCTGCAGACGCTTTTGAACTCCTTCGTCCATTTTCCATAGGTTGGGGCAGTATTTCAAGTATCCACACTGGCTTCTCAAGACCATGAGGAAAAACACAAACATAACCTCAGCTCCAGTGAATCTCTCCAAAGAAGCATGACCTTGAATTATTTCAGAAGGGTCTAAAAATGACCATCCTTGCCCAAATTTTAAAAAATTAAAGCACATAAAATAGAAGATAAAAGATTGTGAGGAGTAGCCTCACCTTTCTTCCCCTCTCTTATTTTTAAATAACATTAATTTGTCCATTAGTTCTTTTCATAGCAAATTGACCCTGAAGTTTATATGGAATGCCTGTGACATGGGTTATAGCACACTGTAGGCAAAAATCCTGAAAAGGCATGACAGTATATGCATTATTGGTTTTTTATATTTTCACAGGGCCCTAAAACAGCAAAAGCTCTGAGTAAAAAGGTGATCATTCTAAATAGTTAAAGACTTCTGTTTTACTAAAGCACACACCAGTCACTCAGAAGTTATTTTAAGAAAACACAAAAATATTTATCTGCTGCAGATTTTAAAATACTTTAGTGGTCAAATCTATCTAATCTATCATCTAGGTATCTATCATCTGTCTGTCTGACTATTTTCATAATCCTCTACTTATCATTTATCTATCTTCATCATTATCTACTTATCATCTATCTATCTATCTATCATCTGTCTATCTATCTATCTATCTATCTATCTATCTATCTATCTATCTATCTATCTATCTATCATATACCCATTATCTATCCTACCTTATCTATCACCCACCTGCCTGTCTGTCTATCATCTATCATATCTCTAGTTTCTCTTTTAGAAAGTGCCTCAGCTATAACACTATTAACATACTTTTCATCCCTTCATGATTTAGTTATAAATCACAGTGATAGTTAGATTTAGTCAGTCTACCTATCTGTCTGTCTATCTACTTTTAGGAAGAAATCTGGTTTATTTAATTCAATGAAAAGAGAGTAAGGCCTAGGAGTAATAGAACATTCTCTCTCTCTCTCTCTCTCTCTCTCTCTCTCTCTCTCTCTCTCTCTCTCTCTCTGTGTGTGTGTGTGTGTGTGTGT
Organism: Acomys russatus; assembly: GCF_903995435.1. Taxonomy (NCBI): domain Eukaryota; kingdom Metazoa; phylum Chordata; class Mammalia; order Rodentia; family Muridae; genus Acomys; species Acomys russatus. Next base: position 26,356,991 of record NC_067138.1, read on the forward strand.
GTGTGTCTGAGAGCCTGAGCCTGAGCATGTGTGTAAGTGTGAGCATGTGTCTTAATGTGACTGTATGTAGGTATGATTGTTGTGTGTGAGTATGAAGTGTGTGTGTGAGAATATTCATAAATGTGCATGAACATGCACTCATAACATGAACTATGTGCATGTGTGTGTGAGTGTATGCATATGTGTATGTGTTTGCATGTTGGGGATGGGGAGTTGGTATTCCCCATCTTGGAGAAGTCCTTGTTTGCTTAAGGTAAGCCTTGGTGTGCAAGTCCCTAAGATGCGATGGCCATCACTATGCATGTTATTTCTTGTTATGGAATTCTGCTATACAAATGGGGAAGGTTTTTTTCCAGGTTGTCATTAATTCTGACTGGCTGCACCATTCTGCTATTCTGATGTTCTATTGTTAGGTAATTTGCAGTTTTCTCTTTTGGGGATCCTTTCTGGAGCAGACTTGCCTGCAGATCAATTACCTCTCTGGTTTCTTAGTCATGGCCTTCTCTCTCCTTCCCCTAGCAGAGCAACAACCCAATCTTTCATTCTTTAATTATTTTTGGACAATTGCACATATGTATACAATGTGTATGAATACACACTGTCATCTCTCTTATTCCCTCCCACTCCTGATGACTCCCTGTTTCTCAACTAGTCCTGTTCTTACTTTCATGTTTTTATTCAGGCCTATCCAGGCATCCACAGATGCTGTGTGTTTATGATTGCAATACCGTGTCATACTCAGAAGACAGGATTCAAGGCATTCCCTTCTACCATCCAGTTCTTAACAAACTTTCCATCCTCTGTTCAACAGTGTTTCCTGGGTCTTGGAGGGCTTAGTACAGATTGCTTTGAGGGCCACAAGGCAAGTTCTCCAAGAAAGCTTGTCCTCTCATGTCTCAAGGTAGCAGTCAACATGAGGAAAAAGCAGAGAGGCATTCTGGCTGTATCAGGGTGTTGAGACTTGAAACCTCTTATCTTCCAGCCTGTGCAATGCATCTCTGAGTATCTCACGTCCAGTGCCAAGCAGGGAAGATGAGTTCAAGCCTTCCAGAGCAGGGAGGTCTTATAAAACACAGTTTCCCTGACAGAAAACACCAAGCATCTCCAAGGCCACACAATGCAACTGCAAAGGCCCTGAATGAGGAGAAAAGGGAAGAGATGAAATTCTTGCTTTCCATATAGGTCACCAGTGTGTGTGAGATTTGACGGTCTGGAGAAAAAATATATTTTTTATCCCCAACTAAAAAAAAAAAAAAAGTGTATTTAGTTCACTGCAAAGAGTATATGTAGCTGGCATGACACTCACAGAAGAAATTCTTGCTTTTTTTTCTTACCATAAATGACATGCTTGCTAAGGTCACAAGGAGAAATAGGATCACTTAGACATCTCAAGTTTAAAATAAATGCTAATGTATTTGGATATAACTAAATTGAACACAGATTTTTGGATCATGTTTTTTATTTTAGTATTCTTTAGAGTATAATACAGTTTTCTTTTAATTTAGCACTGATGAGAAGTATAAAATCAACCTGAGTTTTGCATTTCTTTTATCTGTCTGCATACAAAACTTTTATCTTACATCTTTGAAATGATAATAAGAATCTGGGAGTGGGTAGTGTGCCAGAAAAGGTGAAGTAAAGAGCTATGGGTTTTTTTCTAATTTAATTAATTAATTAATTTTCTTTTATTGAAAATATTCTGATTGCAGTTTCCTCTTTCCCAATTTCTTCCAGTTCCTCACAACTTAATCTTCCATGGGGATTCACACCCTTTATGTTTCTCCGTAGAGGGAAAAACAGGCATCTAATGAATAGTAACAAAATATAATAAGATTAACAACAACAACAAAAAAACCCAAAAAACAAAAAACAAAAAGGACAAAACAGAAGAAAAAGTGCCAATGAAGGAAGATACATGACCAGATGTGATGGTGCACACCTTTAGTCCTAGCACCTGAGTTTAAGGCCAGCCTGGTTTACAGAGCATGTTCTAAGACATCAGGACAACACAGAGAAACCGTGTCTCAAAACAAAACAAAACAAAACAAACAACAAAAAAAGCAAACCAACAAAAAAACCCCAAACAATAATAATAAGTAAATAAAACAAAAAATAAGTTTAAAAATAGGCATTTCTTTGAGGCTAGAAAGGTTTTCAGTGGTTAGGGGCACTTGCAGAGGATGCAAGTTCAGTTCCCGGCATCCATGTTAGACTTGCAGCAGTCTATAACTGCCACTCCAAGGGATCCAATGCTGTTCTTGGGCACCAGGCCAAGTATGTATATGGTGTATATACATACATGCAGACAAATATTTGTACACAAAAGTAAAAATAAAGAATTAAAAAAATTTTTTTTATTAATTTATTCTTGTTACATCTCAATGTTTATCCCATCCCTTGTATCCTCCCATTCCTCCCCCCCCCCCATTTTCCCATTATTCCCCTCCCCTATGACTGTTCCTGGGGGGGATAACCTCCCCCTATATATTCTCATAGGGTATCAAGTCTCTTCTTGGCTACCTGCTGTCCTTCCTCTGAGTGCCACCAGGTCTCCCCCTCCAGGGGACATGGTCAAATGTGAGGCACCAGAGTACCACTCAACTGTGGAGAATATTCTGACCATTGGCTAGATCTGGGAAGGGGTTTAAAGTTTACCTCCTGTATTGTCCTTGGCTGGTGCCTTAGTTTGAGCAGGACCCCTGGGCCCAAATCTGCCTATCATATTGTTCTACTTGTAGATTTCTAGGACCCTCTGTATCCTTTTATTTTGCTATTCTCCCATGCGTCTCTCATTTAGAGTCCCAATAGGATGCCCTCCCCTCTGTCCCAGTTTTCTGGTAAGTGAAGGCTTTCATGGGACATGCCCCTTGGGCTAGTATGCAAATATAAGTGAGTATATACCATTTGATTCTTTCTGCTTCTGGGTTAACTCACTCATTATGATCATTTCTAGCTCAATCCATTTGTCCACAAATTTCGGGAATTCCTTGTTTTTAATAGCTGAGTAGTATTCCATAGTGTATATGTACCACAGTTAGCACACAACAAGAAAATTTGCTCAACCATGTTCATAGCAGCCTTATTCATAATAGCCAGAACATGGAAACAGCTAAGTGTTCCTCAGTAGAAGAGTGGATAAAGAATTTTTTAAAAGCACAAATATAATGTAGTTAGCACATGCAGGAATCCCATAAAAAGACAAAATCAGGAGCCATAATATATATGTAAAGGACTTATAAGGTTAAAAAAAAATGCATGGACACAACATCATGAGGCAAAGAACCTCCAAAGATGCCACTGAGTTTGTTTTCTATTGTCCATCTACTGCTGGGAGTGGGGCCTATCCTTAAAGGTGGTTTGTGTGCCCAGTGAGATTTTCTTAGAGAAAACTAATTTTTCATTTTCCAGTGGCTATTAATCGGGGATAGATCCTGGGTTAAGAATACAGCACATGTCCACTTTTCTACTCAGCTTTATGACTACATTTGGTGTAGATCCATGTAGGCCCTATGCACGCTGCCACAGTCTTCATGAGTTTGTGTTGGTCTGAGTTCTCCTGTGTTTAGAAGGCCTTGTTTCTTCAGTGTCTTCTGTACCGTCTGGCTGTTCTGCTCTTGCCACTACCTCTTCCACTAGAGTTCCCTATCCCTCAGGGAAGAGGTTTGATGGTGACATCCCATTTAGGCTGAGTCTTCCAGGGTCTCTCACTTTCTGCACATTGGCTGTTTCCACTTGCTAAAGTAGGAAGCTTCTCTGATGATGGCTGAACAAGGCTAGAATGGAATGTTGTTAGGAGTCATTTTATTGTTACATTCCTTTAGCAGAAAAATAGCACAAGGTGTTCCCCTGGTCTACCTAGTCTCAGGTTCTTGGTCACAAAAGCAGAGTTGAGTATGGGTTCCAACTCATGAAATTGGCCTTAACTCAAAACAGATATTGGTTGCTTATTCCCAGAGGTTTTGTGCCACTATTACACTAGCATATAATTTGCAGGCAAGTCATTCCTGTAGATCTCAGAGTTTATAACAGGGTTGATAATTAACTTTCTCTTTTGGTAGTATGTTGGCTACTTTCCATCACCACAAGTATTATTAGTATGTGTGAAGGCTCTAGAAAGGCACCAACTCAACTTCTCCATGCTCAGTGAGCTGTGTTGGTGCTGTCTTGAATGATATGACTTTATTATCAGTTTGTGGAGGGCAACTAATAGCCTTAGAAATAACCTATGATATTTAGGGGTCCCCTATGATACTTAGGGGTCCCCATGGAACTCTTCTTCCAACAACTCCATTAGAAAGAACCCATCCACGGAACTGGAAGATTCATTTAGTGATTAGAAATGTCCAGTTGGAGCTCCAACTCCTCTGTTCTTAGAAAATCCATTTAGATTACCTTCATGCTATGTATGTATATATTTTAGGAAGCTTCTTTTGTGCTAGATTTTCATATGGCACTTCAAATGGCCATTAGTTTTAGCTGTTCATCCCTATATTCCCCCCTCACACTTCTCTTCCTTCCCACTCCATGTTTGATACTTTAGTTCCAGGCTCACCTCCCTCATCCATCCACAATTATCTATTCCATTTTCCTTTCGTAGAGAGATCCATTACCCTCCCTAGTCCCTTAGTCTATACCTAATCTCTGTGTTTATCAATGACTTAACATCTAATAACCACATATAAGTGAGTACATCCCATATTTATATCTCTGGGTCCTGGATAATCCTTTCTCAGGCTTACTTTTTCTAGCTCCATTCATCTGAGAATTTTAATTTTTTTAAACTAGCTGAGAATATTCCAGCATGTAAATGTACCACATTTCCTTTACCCTTTTATCCATTAACAGATATTGAGGCTGTTTCCAATTTCTGACTATTATGAATAAAACAGCAATAAACAGTTGAGTGTCCTGTAGTAGCAGGAAACATTGTTTGGGTATATGCCCAAGAGTGGGAGATCCATTCACAGCTTTATGAGTAACTGTCAACTTGGTTTCCATAGTGTCCATAAATGTTTGCCTTCCCACCAGCAGTAGATGAGTTTTCCCTTTACTCCAAATGATCACCAGAATGACATGTTGTTTGTTTTTGTTTGTTTGTTTGGTTTGGTTTGGTTTTATCTTGACCATTCTGACTAGTGCAAGATGAATTTTCACTTGCATTTCCTTGTTTTTAAGTGCTTTTCAGCTACTTGAGTTTCCTCTTTTGAGAATTCTCTGTTTAGATCTGTACACCATTTTTAATTTAGTTATTTGTATTCTTGATATCTAGCTTTTTGAGTTTGCTATATATATTTGGATATTAGCCTTCTAAAAGATGAGTAGCTGGTAAAAATATTTTCTCCTTCTCTAGCCTGCCGCTTTATCTGAATAATGGTATCCTTTGCCCTCCAAAAGTTTTTCAATTTTATGAGGTCCAATTTATTAACTGTTGATCTTAGTGCCTATGTTAACAATGTTCTGTTCAGAAAGTCTTTTTTCTGTGCCAATGAGTTCAAAACTTTTCATCATTTTATTTTTCTGTCAGACTCAGTGTATCTGGCCTCTTTAATGTTTTAGATCTATTTGGAGTTGAGTTTTGTATAAGGTAATCAGTATTGATTTATTTGAATTCTTCTACATGTAGATATCAAATTTGACCAGCACCATTTGTTTATCCTTTTTTCCCAATGTGTATTGATCAACAGTTCTGGTTTTGTGCCAGTGCTATATTGGCTTTTTATTACTATAGCTTGGTAGCATGATTGAAGATTGAGCCTTGCTAATAGTCCTTTTATTATTCAGGATAGTATTAGATATCCTTGTTTTTGTTTTGTATTTTTATATGAAGCTGAAAATTGTCCACTCAAAATCTGTGAAGTTGAACATGGGAGATCTTTCTATCTTCTGGTATCTTTTTCAGTTTCTTTCTTCAGTGTCTTTTTTTTTTTTAATCACACAAGTCCTTCACTTGCTTGGTTAGAGTTACTCCAAGATAGTTTATATTATTTGAAGCTACTGTGAAAGTGAAAGGTATTGTTTCTCTCATGTCTTTCTCAGTCCATTTGACATTTGTACATAGGAGGGTCCCTGATTTTGGTACATTAATTTTTATCCTGCTACTTAGCTGAAAGTTTTTTTTTTTTAATCACCAGATGTAGGAGTTTCTTGGTGGAATATGTATATTATGATATCATATATATGAAGATACTTTGATTTTTTTCCCTTCCTATTTGTATCCCCTTGATCTTCTTCATTGTCTTATTGCTTTAGATAAGACTACAAGTACTATATTGACTAGGTACAGTAATAGTGGACCATCTTGTCTTTGGTTTGTGATTTTAGTGGAAATGTCTTGAGGTTCTCTCCATGTTGGTTATGGGCCAGCTGTAAACAGCTTTTATTATATATAGACGTGTCTCTTTTATCCATAATATCTCCAGGATTTTTATCATGAAGGAAGTTGGATTTGGTCAAAGATCTATTCTGTATCTAATAAAATGATCATGTGGTTTTTACCTTTTTGTCTGTTTATATGTTGGATTACATATGCTGAACTGCCGCAAAGTCTCTGGGATGAAATGTACTTGATCACTGTCAATGATCTTATTGATGTGCTCTTAGATTTGATTTACAAATATTTTATTAAGAAATTTTGCATCTATGTTTTAAAGGTATTGATCTGTAATTCTCTTTCTTTGTTGGGTCTTTATGTGGTTCAGATATCAGGGTAATTATGGCCTCATAAGAAGTATTGAGAAATGTTTCTTCTGTTTCTATTTTGCAGAATGATTTGAGGATTATTAGCATTAATTCTTTTTTTAAAAGATTGGTAGATTTCTGAGATAAAACTCTTTAGCCAGCATATTTTTTTGGTTGGGAGACTTTTACTGTCTGCTTCTACTTCACTAGGGGTTATAGGTCTGTTTATATTCCTTATCATCTTGATAATTTTGATAGCTGTTCTATAGCTATACATAAGTGCTATTTTATCCATTTCTTTTAGATTTTTCAATTTGGTAGAGGGTTTAAAAGCATGTCCTTATGATTCATTGGATTTCTTTGATATGTGTTGTTAGTCCCATTCATCTCTAAATTTGTTAATTTAGATTTTCTCTTATCAATTTTCTCAAAGAACAACCTCTTTGTTTCATTGATTGTGTGTGTTTGTGTTATTGTTTTCATGTCTGGATTTGATTATTTATTGCAATCTAATCCCTTTAGATATTTGTTCTCCTCTTTCTAGTGCTTTCTGATTGTTGTTATGTTACTAATATGAACTTGCTCTATATTTTTAATGTAGGTACGTAATGCTACGAACTTACCTCTTAGGAGCACTTTATTTTTTTCCCTTAAAAAATTTATTTAATTAATTTATTCAGATTACAACCCAATTGCTATCCCCTCACATGTATCCTCCCATTCTTCCCTCCCTCCCTCTTTCACTCTATTCCCCTCCTTTATGTCTGTGACAGAGGGGACCTCCTCCCCCACCATATGGTCACAGCCTATGGAATCTCATATTGGTAGCCTGTTTATCCTTTCTCTGAGTGCCACCATGCCTTCCCACTAAGGGGAAGTGGCTTCGGATCACTTTCATTGTGTCCTAAAAGTTTGGGATATTGTCTTTTCATTTTCATTAAATTTTAAAAGTTTTTAATTTCTTTCTTAACCTATTTTTTAAATTCAATATTGAGTTGTTTTGTTTCCATGAGTTTGTGGACTTTCTATTGCTATTGATATGAAGCTGTAATCTGTGGTAGTCAGGAAGGTCATTTCAATTATGAAAGGTGTTATTTCAATTTTATTGTATCTAGCGAGATTTGTCTTATGTCCAAGTGTATATCCAATTTGAGAGAAAATTCCGAGGTGATGCAAAGAATGCATACTCTTTTGGTTTGGAATGAAATACTCTGTAAATATCTGCAGATATGGCAACATTTAGCTCCAGTATTTCTCTGTTTAGTTTTTGCCTGGGTAGCCTATCCATTGATGAGAGTGGAGTGCTGAGGTCCCCGATTATCAGCATGTGATGGACAATATGTGATTAAACTAGTGTTTCTTTTATGAACTTGGGTGTCCTTGTGTTTGGTGTATAGATTTTAAGAATTGCCATATCCGTTGGTGGATTTTTCTCTTTGATAAGTATGTAGTATCTATCCTTCCCTCTCTTTTCTGATTCCTGTTGATTTGAAGTCTCTTTTATCAGATATTAAATGGCTACACCAGTTTGCATCTTAGGTCTGTTTGCTTAGAACATCTTTATCCACCCTTTTACTCTGAGGTGAATCCATTCCTGATACCAAGGTGTGTTTCTTGGGTACAGCAAATGGATGGATATTGTTTTCATAGCCTCTCTGTTAATCAGTATCTTTTTATTGGGGAATTGATGTCATTGGTGTTGAGAGATATCGGTGAGAGGTGTTTCAGTTGTTTAACCTCTTCACATCAAAGTTTTCCTTCTTGTTCCATCTGTGAGTGGATTTGCATGAGTCTGTGGGATTAGATTTGGAGAGGAGGGAGCCTGAACATTGCCTGCCTGCTTCCCTGGCTCATGTCAACAATCTAGTTTCTAAAGTAGAGAGGGCAGAAATAATAAATAATATTATGTAGTAAAAACAATCATGATAAAATGAAGCATAAAGCATATTGGATTAAATATTTTTTCCAGATGAACTATTTGATATTAGTGTTTCAACCTCTGCTTTTTTGACTAGCTTTTAAAATGTAAATTTAGTTCCTACTGTGTATATTTAACATGATGGCAACAATTTCCAGAAATGTACACCTAGTTCAGAGACTCGAACATGTAAAAAAGTTACTTAACACAGTGATACAGTTATGACATCAGAGAAATAATGTCGGGGAGGGTATCAGAACCAAACTTGGATACCGAAGTGCTGTGCCATCCAATATATTCTTCTGTTCATTTATGCGGCATCTAGCTCTCAGGAATGGCACGGAGCCTAAATCAGAAGAAATAATAGCAGTTTTCTAATTTTGCACACCCTTTTTTTCCTTTCTTCCAAACTGTGTTTATATACTGTCATTGTTCTTTTGCATAGTTTACTCTTGGGAAAAGCAGAGAATTAGTTTAGTGATCCAGGCAGATGAAGTAAAACATTTCATATGTGTTTTTCTTATATTTCCACCTAGAATTGTAGAAGAACTATCTCAATTTTGAGTTAGAATTATGTGTGTGTGTGTGTGTGTGTGTGTGTGTGTGTGTGTGTGTGTGAGAGAGAGAGAGAGAGAGAGAGAGAGAGAGAGAGAGGAAAAAGAAAAGGTAGATCTCAAAGAGTCTATTAATTTTTCTCAGTTAAATCTTGAGTGGCTGCACTTCATCAGGCTCTTGGAACTGCTGGAGAATAAAAGCCACAGAGAAGCTCTTGTCAGGGTCTTCTGTTCCTTCGTTGGGAACCCAGTGTCCTGCTGTGGTGTGTCTAGAACAAGCAGAGACTGATTTTCAAGGCCCACACCAACAGCCTCCCTTGCCCTTGGCTTCCTTGGCTTTTCTGGTGGGTACCAGCAGGAAGCCAGAGAGCAGGATTCAAATGGGGGTGGAGCAGATCCAATGCCTTGTCCTATCATGCAATGCTGACCATCATTTGATTATGCTTATTGGATGATGTTCACCCCTCCTGCTCTGAGGCTGGGTCTGTGGGCATTTCTCTCTTTTTCTCTCCCTTCCTCCCTCCCTTTCTTCCTCCCTCCTTTCTGGCTGTCTTTCCTTCTTTTAAAATTTGAGACAGGGTCTCATTATGTAGCTCAGGCTGTCCTGGAGCTCTCTGGGTAGACCAGAGTGGCCTCACAGAGATCCATCCACCTTCCTCTGCCTCCTGATGCAAGTGCTGGGATTAAAGATGTGGGCCACTATGCCTGGATTATGGTGCATTATTCTCTATCTCTTGTTATTTCTCTAAGTGTTATCTACTTTTACAGTTCTTTTAAAGATTCTTGGAGTAGCCAGTTTCAGTATACACCTGGATTGTCATGGGATGGGACACACTGTATAGTGTGTTTCAACAAAATCTCTGACGGATGATTAGTGTATAAATTGATTAAATTTGAAGTTTGAAGACCTTCCTTAATAACAAAGGATAAAAGAGTTGAATGATTACAACAGGGGAAATTCTAGTTCATTAGAATTTTATCTCATTACAAATGTATGTATTAGATTTTTTATTTTACTGAAATAAGCCTTGTCTACTTAAGCTTTGCTAGGAAGGTCATAGGGACGAATGTAGAATAAACTCTCACAATAGTCTGACATTTGTAACTACAACTGCCCTATACCAAAATATCACTCAGTGCATACTTACTAATGAACAAATGCTACAAAAGTAATAAAAAGTTATTTCTAATAGGCAAATTAATTTTCATTTTTTTTGAGACAGGGTTTCTCTGTGTAGCCTTGCCTGTCCTAGACTTGCTTTGTAGACCAGGCTGGCCTCGAACTCACAGTAATATGTCTCTGCCTCCCGAGTGCTGGGATTAAAGGCGTGTGCCACCATGCCCGGCATCATTAGAGATTTAAAAAATGATCACAATTTTTAAAACTGGGCTGTCTTCTGCTCAAAGATTCTGTTAACCTTGGCCTGAAAGTGAAAGAGCTTATTGCAACATAGCCCATAGTTCTCTGTAAAACCTTTCCTTATATTTATCACAAATGAAAGTAACACAATCTGGTTGCAAGAAGGTTAGTGTGGCTAATATGGTAGCCACCATTTTAGCAGCACCTAAAACTGGCGTTTCCAGCAGCATTTTCCAGGGACCTAGAAGTGTTTGTGTCTGGGACAGTGTTAGACAAGCTGGCTTATTTTATTGAATTCAATTTCAATGTACCATTCCATAATTTTTTAAACATAATTAATCCACTTTATTTTTCTTGTAAAAACCCTTATGTGGTAGCCACAGCTGGAGCCTGGGTCCTCTGAACAGACACTCTGGTGCGGATTTTTACAAGATGATCAGTGAATTCCTGATAAGGAGACTTGGTGAGCACAGTTTCTTTCCAGAGATCGGGTGTCAGGTAGCTATAGGTCTTGGAAATGGCATCAAAAGTGGCCTTGGCAAAGTTGCCCAGGGTGGCAGTACAGCCCCTGGCTGATGTGTAGCAGTCATTAATACCAGCCATCATCAGTAGCTTCTTGGGCATAGGAGCTGAGACAATGCCAGTGCCTCTGGGGCCAGGAATGAGATGCACCAAAACAGAGCCACAGCGGTCTGTGTCACCTTGCATGGAACAGTGTGTGGCTTGCCAATCTTGTTCCCCCAGCAGCCTTTCCGCATGGGGACGATGGAAAGCTTGGCCAAGATGATGGCCCCTTGGATGGCAGTGGCTACCTCCTTGGAGCACTTGACACCAAGACCAACGTGACCATTGTAGTCCCCAATAGCGACAAAAGCCTTGAACCTGGTCCACTGGCCAGCCCGTGTCTGCTTCTGCACTGGCATGATCTTGAGAACTTTATCCTTCAGGGATGCGCCCAGGAAAAAGTCAATAATCTCGCATTCCTTAATGGGCAGGAAAAACAGATAAATCTCTTCCAAGGACTTGATTTTCATATCTTTAACCAGGCAGCCCAGCTTGGTAACGGGGATCCACTCCTTGTCTTCGGCTTTTCCTCCACGAGCCCCGCGGCCTCGACCATGGCCACGGCCTCGGCCAGGACTGCAGCCCCTAAAACCGCTGCCGAATCTTCCGCGGAAGCCACCTCGCCCTCCTAATCCTGGGCCTCCGGGTCCTCTGGGCCCTCCCGCTGCACCGGCGTCACCTGCCATTTGGTGTTTTCCCGAGGAAGAAGAAGCTCATTCCATAATTTTTAATTTCAAAAGTATAATAGCCTTATGTAGACTATTAAAAGCCACTTTTGGTGTCACATATTGTTCCTTGGTGTTCTATGGAAATAACTCACGGAGAAGCAGCTCATGGGAGTAATTAGGTGGCATGGCCATGCTCTGGTCTCTGCCAGGCACTCCACGACCCATATCAAGTGACCTGCATCTCTACCTTGCTCGCTGCACTGTAAATCTGAGGATTCGCTATGTTTGGGATTGGTGAACCACTTCAGACAGCACTTGGCCTTTCACAAGCATTCAGTACATGTGAGTCATCTTTCCTAACAGGGTGTTCTCATGGGCACACACATGTCCAAGAACATCCCATTTTCTCCTAACCATAATGGGAGAATTATTCCATGGAGTCGATCACCAAGGGTTTCTTGGCTTTTTAAAAATTTTTTTTTATCATGAAGTGGTCTTTAGAAATAAAGAAGCCAAACAACTCGGACTCACTTTCCTAGGATGACCTCAGGAAGGAAGGTGCTATAGGCCTCCCCTTGCAGGCTGTTTCCCTACTCATGCCACTGAGAAATTCTTTGGCTTCCCAAGTTGTACTTGCATACTGCTAACTTGGTATGACCTGTAAGCACCAGTGTGTACTTACTGAGCCAGGGTTACCTGATTATGGTCAGAAGGAACATCATCTATCAGGGATGGGTCAGAGGGGTCACAGCAAGACAGAAGCTGAGACAAGTTTAGTGCTAGCAATCAGGCTTTTTAATCATAAACAGAATATAATTGTGGGTTCCAGTTGTAGTTTCCAGGATACCATGACATTTGCCAGCTACACAAGGTATACAAGATTAGTGCCTAGACTGAATGTTCTGCCAGGCCTCAGTATGCTTCACTGACTTCTAGGGAATGCAGAGACACACAGGTAACCAGAGTATTCCACTGCCTAAAGGGGTGTCTTAGTTTCTCAGGAACTGAAAGAGACACTGTGGCCCCAGGAGCCATGGACTCTAGCCTGAAAAACCTATAACATATACTTCATATAGCAGCTAGACCAGGCAAACTCCATGATTCCCTGCCGTGTCACAAGACAGGTGCCCAGTGCTCTACAGGTGGTAGCTAAGGTGCCCTGCCACAACCCCTCTCTCTCCCTTCTCTCTCTCTCTTCTTCCTTCTTTTCTTCCCTTCCCCAGCATGCTAAGCTGCTGCTCTGTCAGTGAGCTGCATCCTGACTTGGTCTGGTTTCCAGAATCTGTGCAATATTTTGAAGGACAAAGATCATGTAAGGAAAGCCCACTCTGTAGGCACAGCAGCAGACTTCTCAGATCACAGCACAAAGAGGAAATATTGTCTAGAAAAATAAAATCTGAGTATAAAATTGCCATGAAGATGCAGTGGTTATTATGCCATGCACAGCATCTCTTGGGTTCAGCACTGTATTCTAAGTTGTGAATCTACAGGAGTCATCAATAGTAACTGTTTTTCCAAAACAGAGGACAGATAAATGATAATAGCATCTAGTCTTTTATTAAAGTTTTGTGACCTTTAAGCTACAGAAACTTGGGCCATACATAAATTGCCAGCCAGACGAGCTGACTTTGATCCCAGAGTTAAGCCGTGAAAATGAACAATTTTACGGGCAACCACAAATGTGACTCGGCTGGTTAAGAAAGGTGATGGAGAAGCCATAATAACTAAATGCGCACACCTCTATGTGTGCACCCCACAAGCAGCATATAAACTGTGATTTAGGAGTGATCAGCTATAGCGTGGGCAGCCGATGCTTCTCTATTAACAGCCCTGGACCTGAAAATGAACAGGCCTTCTTTGGGTTGGAACAATGCTGAAATTCTTCAAATGACAAATCTTTCCCGTGACATCCTTTGATGTGTTTCGGGGTTTGTCCATTTATTAAATGCTGACTGAGTATCTATGATATGGCTGTCACTAAGAGTGGAAAAATGACACCTGTGTTCTCCTCTTGCACCCCTCAGGCAGAGGAGGCTAGGAAAGAGTGTTGCAGATGAGACCAACTTCTGGGAAGGAGTGTGAAGGGTCAACTGTGATTGATTGGCTAAAGTATTTGCATTCCTTTTTTTAGCCTGTGATGTAATTAAATTGATAGATTTTAATCAATGAGAAGCGTGGTTAGATTTCAGTTCGACAGTGAAAGTGATGAAAGTGGGAAAGGGATGGCAGGCAGATCAAGGCAGCTATTGCCTAGGCTAGATATGATGAGGGCCTGGGCACAACTGGCTTAGCAGGAATAAAAAGGACATGGACTCAAACGAGACTCAGAGAGGAGGTTGAACAGGTCTCTAGTCAGTAAACAAATATGTTCTGTGGATGCCAGTTGCCCTTGTACTGTTTTATGGACCCAGAAGAAAAGTACTCCTATGGACCTGCTATCTCACTGCAGGTATCCATATACATATGAGCAATACTAGATAGACTCAGCAAGTTGGATTTACATATACATATGCAAATATGAGAATTAACTAAACATTATATATATTTTAAAAGTAGTGAGAGAGCAGTGAGCAGGCTGCAATAATACAAGACTGAAGGCCTAAGTACCTCCAAAATGAGCCACTCATGCAAACCCATGTCCTAGGGCTGAAGAACCCAGAGTCTGATGATGTCATATGCAATTTGGTGCCATTTATAAAAAAATGTATAGAAAAATTGAGGGATGGGAAGAATGACGAGGAATGCTGACTGAGGGACACTGTGTATGCAAAGAAAGGTATCCCCTCCACACTCTTGAACAGGTATGTTTCATACTGCTGATGCTGTGTTCATCAGACTCTGAAGTATTCAGCCTTGTACACGGGCTTGCATGAGTGGCTCTTCTGGACTTCAGTCTGGTATTGTTTCAACCTGCTCACTGCTTTCTTACTACTTACTACTTCTTTTAAAAATATAATGTGGATGTGGATGCCTGCAGCCAGGTAGCAGGTCCAAAGGGTGCTTTGCTTCTGAATCCATAAAAATGTACAAGGATAACTGACGTAGACAGAATACATTTGTTTACCTGATTGCTGAGAATGTCCTGTGCAGAGGATGCTTCATTGAGTGTTTATACAAAACGTGATATTTGTTACTTCTCTTGTTCCAGTGGTAAAACACCCAGTAACAGCAATTTAAGAAAAGAGCACTTTCAGGGATATGTTCTGTTTTGGCAAGGATGGCATGGTGTTCTTGGTAGCAGGAACTGTCAACATGGCTTGGTCACATCTTAATGGAGCAGGATGAAGAGGGGAGTAGAAGCATGACTAGCCAATAATCCTCAGAGTCTGGACCCAGTGCTCCACCTAGGCTCTATATCCCAAACATGTCACAACTTTTCATAGCAGCACCACCAGCTGGGGACCAAGTATTCAAAGACACAAGAATGTGCATGTAATCGAGGGGTACACTTCAGACCCAAGTCCTCCAGATGGCATGGAGGACATCATGCTAAGATTGGTCACTCCTGAAACCAGATGCTCATGCTCCACTTGACTGGGTCCTGGACCCAAGAAACAAAGCTCTGCAAAGATGATGAAATGGTACATTATCTGTAATGACTGATATCTCTCTTCCTTCCACTCTCTCTGACTCCTCTTGCATTCTTCTCTTGATGGAGTGGAGGGCTACCTGAGTGGTAAGAATGGTGAATCACAGGCTAATTGCCCACAAAGGACTGGCATATTCAAATTCAGAAACTACATCTTGCAACAACCAAGTGAGTGAGCCTCAGAATTGACCCTGCCCTTGGTGATAGATGTTAGAAATGGACCCATCCTACACTTGAGGCCTAGATTGACACTTCTATTGTTGCTTTATGAGTTCCTGAAGCAGAAGGAGCCAGCAAAGCCACCATTGGCTTACTGATTTAAGCTACTCAATTCTTGGTGATGATTATTAATACATAATAGAAGTAAGCAATTCATTTAGACAAAATTATCTTCATTATATATGTCCACTTTGGAAGAGTTATCCACTTATCTCCTTGCCAAATTTTTCTGTCACCACTCTTCCAACATAGTCTTTTCTCATCTCTTAACTTTTGGCCAGCTTCTACCCATAAAAAAAATGAGAGTTCATTTATCCTACAAAACCTCATCTTTTTCCATTTTTTAAAATGTCACTTATAGGAAAAGATAAAGCCCCATCTTTTTAGGGATCCCTTCAAATCTCTACTCTTGTTTTTTATTTTGTCTTGAAATTTTTACCAAAAATTTCATCACAAATTTAACAAGCCCAAAGTACTTACTCACTTCTCTGTTCTACATAGTTACCTTCAGTTCTAGGCATAGAACTGAACTAAATTGTTCATTTAGAATTTTTCTGTCATTGATAAACAATTCCTCATGCCCCTAGTCCTTAGAATAGAACTTTTAAAAGTAACGCTGCATAAGAGGATGTACTCTGATCTCTTAGAGCAGGGCTGTATTTATTCTCATTTTCTCTGTCCCCCAGAGACTCATTTCAATGCCACACCCATAATGACACCTTCCATAATTTTCTCCAATTGCCAAGAACAATTCCTTCTCAGGAGCTTCCAAAAACTCTTCTGAGGATTGGTTTGCCTTTGTTACAGTGTTGTATTCCGAAGTACATTTTCTAAAGTGTTTTCTGAGGAACACCAATGCCTCAGAAGCATTGTTGTTAGGTTACAGAGGCTTAAAGAATTCTGCCTATTGTCATTCATCTCAGACTGTCCTGATTCACATGAACATATGGAAGACTCCCAAAGGATCTTTAATAGAGAAATCTACACACCCTAAGCTTACAATGTTTTCCTGTTTTACCATTTTTCATGTATTATCTGGTATCATGTTGCAGAACGCTTTTGTTCTGTATAATTTTCTGTACCCTAAGTGGCATGAGTATGGCAGTTTCCTAGTGATTATTGGATATGCTAAATGATCAGGTGCACATCAAATAACATCTTATTGATATTTCCTCTTGAGAAGCTCTGCCATACTATATCTGGATCACCATGAACCAAAGAAAATAAACTATTGAACTACCCTCAGAAGAGATTGAATGGGAAATTGGAATTGCTGGAGGCCCCAATTAGTGGGAGAAGTGAAGGAAATGAATAAACTACACCACAGGGTTGGCAATGGAACAATTACAAACATTTGAAAATATTATCTCTAGCTTGTGGAAAGCCAAAATAAGGATGATCAGAAACTCAGTATTCAAACTAAATGTGACAACATTTACTGTACTAAATAAGGCTCCCATGAATCACGACTTTCAGAGACACACTGCATATCTTGTGACAACTTCAATGATGCGACTGTTTCTATGATTTGGCTGGCTGCTGCAGTGCATGTAGGCACTATATGCTGAGAGCTGAAGTCTGTAGCTGCGTCAGTTGACATGCTGGTCATCTGTTCTCTAACATAGCTATTCTCCACTGGGGTTAGATTAATAGATGCAGTGACCATTTTGCTCTGTTCATTGCTTTCTGTGGCACATCTTTCAGGAGCATAGTGTGCAGAGAGTGGGAAGTACAGTCATCTGTTTAGTGTCATGAAAAGCAGTTCATTTGAAACGGTAATAACAAAGCAGCATTAAGTGGCTTGATTCCAAACACTCAACGCACATGAATAGTGCGACTTACTTCATTATGTGAAATGCCATACAAGAATATCTGAGCAAAAAAACCAAAGTGTGAATGCAATTTTGATCTGCCACTGTGGGGTGGACAGACTTGTCCACATGCATGGTATTTTAACTGTTCCTTCATTATATAATGTTTACAAACCGTGTGTTAAAACAATAACAAAACAAAAAAATGTAACAGCAAACAATACAAAAGAAATAAAACAACTGCCACAAGAAGGACCTTTTATCTGTTTTGGCCTCCAGTTTAAATTCTGAAGTACAAAATGATTGATTTGCTAGTAAAAACAATAGTTTACAACCTGAGACTAATTCTGCAGGAATATAAAAAACAGACACCAGTTTGCACAGATTGGAAAAGGTCATGTCCTTACACACGAACAAGTCTTTCATCCTGAAGCCCTTGGGTAGAGGTGCTAATGGGTTTAAACCTTGAAGAGAACATAAGAGATGCTTTGTTGCTCTTATGCCTTTCTAAGTGTCCTCCCAAGGCTTGGTCACCAATCTGATTCTTTGTGGGGGTGGGGGATGGGGGGGGGGGGGTGGGTGATAGAACCTTCAAGAGGTAGGGCTTACCTTAAGGACGCTAATTCACTGGAGGATGACCTTGGGGAGACACAGGGACTCTTGGTTCTTTCTCTCTCTCAAGTCCTAAGGAAAACACTTATCTTAGAGGTAGATGGTTGCTTATCAAACTTTTCCTTCCCTTTGGCTCATATAAAAATGGATTAAATTCAAATTCAAAGTGCAAAAACTACCACGATCATTTCATATTTGAATCTGACTTGGCACTGACATGGATATAATAAAACAGAAGGATTTGACTTTAAAAATTCTTAACTCATAAGCAAGAGCAAAATTTCAACCTTAGAATTTGTGCCTTGGTTTACAAATTGTAGTGTAGTAAAACTAGAGAGATTTGACAACATGACTCAGGGTATCTTCTTGTATCTAAATATAAATTCATAGTGGTGTAACAGCTCAGGAACTTAACTACACTCAGTTTTTTTTTTTTTTTTTTTGAAAGATCGTCCAAGTTTTAGAACGTTTTATTAGATGTTTATTTTTCAGATAAAGCTTAGGTTCACACAAATCACTGAGGGAGTCTCAGTGGGGGAAGGCATTTGCTGTCAAGCCTGGAACCCGTAAGATAGAAGGAGAGAATACACTTTTACAGTTTGTCTCCCGGCCTTCATACACTCCACAGTATGCATATGTATACATGTACGTGCTGGAATCTGACTGATTGGTGCCTTCTCCACGTGGTTTCTTTTATTAAACAGTAGTCCTTCCATGATGTTTGTGGCCCGATGGCTTTTCACAACTGACAAGAAGTATATCAGTGTGGCTATGCCAACAGCTTGTTATTCTGTCACCTATTAAGATAATCACACATAGTGTTGCTATAGCCACCCACCTACTAGTCTTCATTTGAACAGAAATTTTCAGCTACTTCGACTAGGTACCCAAGAGTACAGTAACATATTCATTTTAAGACTATGCCTAGAGTTGCTGCACATGCTGCAGGCGTATATAGGCATGCAAAACACTCATGTACATACAATAAAATCAAATAAATAATAAAAACTAGAGTATAGAAAGAGAGGGTTTGAAGTCTTCAGCTATAATACTGCATATGTTAACTTCTCTTTGTAATTTTACTTTTTGTGTGTCATATGTTTTCATTTTACCTGGTATATTCAGACTATTTTCATTTACAATTATTATTGATTTAGTTATATTAGTAGATATCATGCTTATAGCTGCTCTCCACATATTTTATTGGCTACTCCTTTGTTAATTTTCCCTACTGTTTCTTGACTTGATTTAATTATATCAAAGTTAAATTAAGATGAGATAAGCAATTTAAACAGACCTATAAACCCCTAGTGAAATAGAAGCAATCATTAGAAGTCTTCCAGCCAAAAAAAAAAAAAAAAAAAAAAAAAAAAAAAAAAAAAAAAGAAGAAGAAGAAAAAGAAAAACAAAACCAACTAAACAAAAAGCAAAGTCATATCGTTTTAGCATAGAATTCATCCAAAGTTTCAAAGATGCCTTAATGCCAGTACTCCTCAAATTATTCTGCAAAATGGAAGCAGAAGAATTGTTGCCCAATTCAACTTATGAGGCTACAGTCACAGTTACCATGATGTACAAACAGCACAAAGACTCAACACAAAAAGAAATGTGGACCAATTTCCCTCAGGAACATTGATACAAAAACACTCAATAAAATAATTGCAAACCACATTAAGAACACATCCAAAAGGTCATGTACCGTGATCGAGTAGGCTTCTTCATCCCAGAGATGCAGGGAAACTTCAACATGCATAAATCGATAAATGTAATCCACCATATAAACAAACTGAAAGACAAAACCACATGACATTTCATTAGTTATAGAAAAGGTCTTTAAAAAAATCTAACACTTTTTCATGGTAAAAATCCCCAAGAGATTAGAAATACAATGGAAAAACCTTATGTACATACATAAACATAATAAAAACAGTTTACAGCAGGACCACAGCTAACATTAACTTGAATGGAGAGAAACTCAAATTAATTCCACTAAATCAGGAACAAGACAAAGTTATCCATTCCCTTCATACCTATTTAATATAATACTTAGAGTCATAGCTAGAACAGTAAGCCAACTGAAGAGCAAAGGAGTACAATCTGGAAAAAAAGAAGTCAGTGATCTTTATTTGCAGATGGTATGATAGTATATCTAAATGGCCCTAAAAACTCAATCAGGGAACTCCTACAGCTGACAAATACTTTCAGCAAAGTAGCTGACTTCAAAGTTAACTCACAAAACTCCATACCCATCCAATATACAACTGACAAATGGACCAAGAAAGAAATCAAGGAAACAGCATCTTTCAAATAGTTTCAGGCACTATAAAATATCTTGGGATAATGCTAACAAAGCAAGTAAAATTCTTGTATGATAAAAATGCCAGGTAGTTGAAGAAAGAAATTGAAGAGTATATCAGGAGATAGAAAGATCTCCTGTGCTCACAAATCAGTAGGATTAACATAGTAAAAATGTTCATCCTACCAAAAGCAATCTACAGATTCAATGCAATCCCCATTGAATTTCCAACAGAATTCTTCACAGATCTTTTTAAAAATGTATTTATTTAATTAATTCATATTACATCTCAATTTTTGTCCCATCCCTTCTATCCTCCCATTCCTCCCTCTCTCCCACTTTCACCCCATTCTCCTCGCCTATGACTGTGACTGAGAGGGACCTCCTCCCCCTGTATATGATCATAGGGTATAAAGTCTCTTCTTGGTAGCCTGCTATTCTTCCCCTCAGTGCTGCCAGGCCTCCCCATCAAGGGGACGTGGTCAAATATGGGGCACCAGAGTTGATGTGAAAGTCAGTCCCCACTCTTCACTCATCTGTAGAGAATGACCTGTCCTTTGGCTACATCTGGGTATGGGTTCAATGTTTACTGCATGTATTGTCCTTGGTTGGTGCCATAGTTTGTCTTCACAGATCTTTAAAGGATAATTCTCAGCTTTATATGGAAACACAGAAAACCAGGAATGCTAAAACCCACATACCTATGGACACTTGATTTTTTATAAAGAAACCAAATCTATTCAATGGAAAAAGGATAGCATCTTCAACAAATGGTGTTAGTCTAACTGGATGTTTACATGTAGAAAAATGCAAGGAGACCCATATTTATCACCATGTACAAAACTCGAGTCCAATTATATTAAAGACCTCAACATAAAACCAGAGACACTATTAGAAGAAAAAGCAGGGAAGAGCCTGGGACTCATTGGCACAGGAGACAACTTCCTGAACAGAACTCCAATAGCCCAGGCCTTAAGGTCAACCATTAATAAATGGGACTTTATGAGGCTGAAAAATGTCTGTAAGGCAGAAGACACTGTCAACAGAACAAAGCGACAGCCTACAGACTGGGAAAAGATCTTCACCAACACTACATCTGACAAAGATCTAATATCCAAAATATATAAAGAACTCAAGAAATTAAACACCACCAAACCAAATAACCCAATTAAGAAATGGGGCTCAGAACTAAACAGAGAATTCTCAACAGAGGAATATTGAATGGCTGAGAAACACTTAAAGAAATGCTCAATGTCCTTAGCCATTAGAAAAATGCAAACAAAATGATCCTGAGATTCCATCTTACACCCATCAGAATGGCCAAGATAAAAAACTCAAGTGACAGCACATGCTGGAGAGAATGTGGAGAAAGAAGAACACTCCCTCATTGCTGGTGGGAGTGCAAACTTGTCCAACCACTTTGAAAACCAAATTGGTGCTTTCTCAGAATACTGGGAATAGGGCTACCCAACTATACCACTCCTTGGAATACACCCAGAAGGTGCTCCACCCCACAAGGACATATGCTCAACCATGTTCATAGCAGCCTTACTCATAATAGCCAGAACCTGGAAACAACCTAAATGTCCCTCAGTCGAAGAATGGATAAAGAAACTGTCGTACATTTACACTATGGAATACTATTCACCTATTAAAAACAAGAAAATGCTGAAATTGGTGGCAAATGGAGGGAACTAGAAATGATCATATTGAGTAAATTAACCCAGACTCAGAAAGAATCACATGGTATATACTCACTTATAATTGACACTAGCCCAACAGGGATGTTCTCTGAAAGTCTTCACTTACCACGAGATTAGGATAGGTGTGGGGACCTCCTATTGTGACTCTAAGTGAGATAAGTACAGGAGAATAGGGAAATAGAAGGATCCAGAGGGTCCTAGAAACCTACAAGAGGAACATCATGATGGTCAGATCTGGACCCAGGGGAGTCTGCCCAAGCAACAGCACCACCCAAAGACAATATATGCAGTAAATATTGAACCCCTACTCAGATCTAGGCAAGGGACAGGATATTATCCACAGTCATGTGGAGAGCAGGTACTAACTCTGACATGAACTCTGGTGCCCCATATTTGACCACTTCCCCTTGATGGGGAGGCCTGGTAGCACTCAGAGAAAGCATAGGAAGGCTATCAAGTTGAGACTTGATAGGCTGTGACCATATGGTGGGGGAGGAGGTCCCCTTCTGTTATAGACCTAGGGCATGGGAACAGGGTGAAAGAGGGAGGGAGGGAGGAATGGGAAGGGACAAGCAAGGGGATAAAAATTGAGATGTAATCAGAATAAATTAATAAAAAGGAAAAAATTAAAGAAAAATGAACACGCAACTGGTGATGACAGTGCAAAATTTTTACAGCCACTGTGGAAATCAGTGTGATGGGTCCTTAAGAAATGGGAATTGATCTACTTCATGATCTACATACAATGATCTTGGGCTTATGCCCAAAAGATGCTTCACTGTACCACAAAGACATTTTTTTTTCAATCATGTCAATTGCTGCTCTATTCATAATAGCAAAAAACTAAAAAACAACCTAGATGTACATTATGGATGAATAGATGAGGAAAAACGTGGTATATTTGCCCAGTGCGATATTAGTAACTCAGCTATTTAAAAAATGAAATCATGAAATATTCAGGTACATGTATGAAGGTAGAAAAAAAAATCATCCTGAATGAGCAAACCCAGAACCATAAAGATAAACATGGTATGCATTCGCTTATAATGTTAGCTGATAAGTCAATGATAACCATGCTACAATCAGCAGCACCACAGAGGATAGGAATAGAGGAAGGGACCAGGGAGAACAGATATAGCTCATCAGGGAAGGGAAACAGAATAGATAATTGTGGATGGATGGGGTTGGTGGAATGGGACGATCAAGAAGGGAAGGCGGGAGGTAGCGGGCTGTGGGAGGGAATACAGTGAGAGTAAAATTAAAAGTCTAAATTAGGCAGCTAAAATTGAAAGTTTGTACAGTAATACAATACAGTAGAAAAAAATTTAAATATATACATATATGAAGACCATCTAAATGAAAACATCAAATAATGGGAGGAGACAGAGTCCCAACTGACTCTCTTGTCGTGAAAGAAAATTTCCAGTACCAGAATTAGCTTAAATCCAATTGAGTTGTTGCCCAAGGAGGTCACATGGGAATCCCCAAACAGCTCAGGCTGTTTCCAAAACTGACAGCAAGGCCCCATTGCTGAAGGCAACACCCACACATCTCATTAAAAATGGAGATGTCCGGTGGCTGGAGAGATGGCTCAGCAGTTAAGGGCACTGGCTGCTCTTTCAGAGGTCCTGAGTTCAATTCCCAGCAACCACATGGTGGCTCACAACCATCTATAATGGTAATCTGATGCCGTTTTCTGACCTGTAGGTGTGCATACAGGCAGAGCACTGTATACATAATAATAAATAACTTTTAAAAAATGGAGATGTCAAGCAGGTACCTACATAAACCCTTCACTTCTACTTCTATTGTCTTTAGTGCAGGAAAGTACTCAAAATGCTACCAAAAGAGGAATGCAAAGGCCAAGCAAGCCACAAAACTTTTGATCTACAGTGGTGTAGTGTTTGCAAGACATGCTAGGGCGGTGGTGGCACAAAGCTTGTGGTAATGACCAACCCATAGCTGATTTACTATGGCTCACTCCCAGATATAGAACCCATATCTGACACTGCTTGGCTGAGTAAGAACCAGAGACTAAATAACCCAGAGACAGGGTAAAACCAAACAATACCTGTTTGAAAAACTGTTGATAAAGTGACTCCGAATAACACTCTGCTATAAATATAGAGCAGTGCCTTGCTCAGCCATCGTCAGATAAGGTTTCTCCTGCAGCAGATGTGAAAAATATAGACATCCACAGCCAGGCACTGGGGAGGGAGAGAGGAGGGGCAGGGAGGGAGGGAGGAAGCAGGGAGGAAGGGAGGGAGGCAGTGGTTAGAATGTAAGTCTAAGTGGGATGTCTCCTCCCCTCAGAGCTCAGGGAAACCCCCATAAGAGGAGTCTGAAAGAGCCCAAGAGCCAGAGGGGATGGAGAACAGCAAAAAGACAAGACCCTCTAAATCCAGATGAGCAAAGCTCATGTGAACCCACAACTGATGCAGTGTGCACAGAGCGTGCACAGGTCTGTAGCATGTCCTCAGCATGTATATTCTGGCTTCCAGCTTACTGTGTCTGTGAGATTCCTGGGTGTGCAAATGATTGGGTCTTTGATTTTCATCTCTCCTCTTGGGATCTTTTCCTTCTGTTGGTCTGTCCTGTCCAACTTTAATGTGACAGCTTTTGTTTTTATGTTACTATATTTATTTTGTTTTATATATGTATACATATCTATTTACTTTTCATTCTTTATGATTGTCACATTATGCACTCCAATCTCACTCATTTCTCTCTCTTCATACCTGCCCTCAGCCCTGCACCCCCCCCCAAGAAAATAAAAATAATGATAAAAAACCAAAACAACAACAGCAACAACAAAATCTCATTGTGGAAGGTGTGGTGTGTCACAGTGTGTCATACAGTATGTCCTTTTGTGCACACATCTTTACTTTCAAATATTTATTGCAATGAGTCGTTGGTTTGTTTTGAGGCCTCTGGCTTCGGCTACTGGAACTTCCGTGGGACTCCGCCGGGATGTTTTGTTGTTACCCTGTGTCACCTGCCGTTCTGGACCTTTAGGACCAGCCTGTTCATGTGCTTCAGTAGTTCGCAGATGGGGGGTAGCTTTTGGGACAGGCCAATTCAAAGCCCTGGATCTGAGCTTGAAGTTGTCCTGTACCCACACCACTGCTGTGAGCTCTCCAGCACTGCTCCACCCCCAACCCACCTCCAGCTCACCCAATGCCTCAGCCTATGGGCAATTAATTAGCTTTCTCTATTGGAGTGCCACTGGGAACATCAACAACTCCAGGGAGCAGCTGACCAGTGTAAAATAAGCTTCATAGTGTGTGTGTGTGTGTGTGTGTGTGTGTGTGTGTGTGTGTGTGTGTGTTGCTTTTATTTGATTACAGTTTAATGCTTTTCTGCTTGTTTTGGTGTTGTTGTTTTGTTTTATTGGGTCTAGGGGCTTTATTTGTTTGTTTGGTTTGGTTTAGTTTGTTTTGAGGGAGAACTTAAATGTGGGTAAGTAGAGACGGAGAGGCTCTGGAAGACTGGGGGTGGGGAGAGAAGAGTATGATCAAAACATATTTAAATTTAAAAATTCTTTAAAAAAATAAAACATATAATGAAAAGAAAAAGAAATAAAACATGGTATGGAAACTTCATCTCCAATTATTCTTTAAAAACAGAATATTAACACTTTCACTTTGTCATTCTTAGATTCAATTCCTGATGGGAAAGCTTTTCGTGATTCCAGATTAGCTGAATTAAACTTCAGGAAGACAGTAAAGAAGCTGTTTGGAGGCTATGCTGCTTTCTGTTAGATCAGAGGGTTTTACTAGGAGTGGAGTGGGCAGGGGTGACAGATTGACAGAGACTAGTCACTGTGGCTCTGTGCTCCCGCCACCTCAGGCTCTTGGGAGAACTGGAGCAGCCTCTGGGCAGACACCCGGAGGCAGACCAAGCTGGCAGACACTGCTACTGCAGCATTCTCCAGCAGGCAGTGGGATCCTGCCCCCGACCTACCACAGAAGACACAGATCTTTTCTGGGACCAAGGTAAGATAAAGATTGCTACTGGAAGTCTTACTATCTGGCGTGCACGGAAACACAGAAACCAGCCTCCTTGGAGTTCGGTGAGGTGACCTGAGTATGTCCTGGTGTTCTAAAACAGGGAGTGGGGGTGAGATTACGTTTTCCTAGGAGTCAATAGGCTTCTGCCTACCACTTTGATGTATTTCAATAGGCTGGAATCAGATTTCCACAGGTGGAAGGAAAAGCCTGAGACTCTGCAGCCACCTCCACGTCTGGACTCACGTCTCCATAAAGCTACACCTCGAGGAATCTAACCTGTGTTTTCAATTCTCATTCCAGCCACGGAGCCCGGGAAAGCAGTGGGCTGAGTAGCAGCGGGGAACGCCCCTCCTGTGCACAACTAGACAAAGGCTGGGAGATTCAGGCAAGTGCCCAGTTGCAGATTCCTGTCAACGTAGACTTACAGACCTCAAGCCCCGCGGGGCTCTTCAGGGGAATCCGGGGTTGTCGCCAGCTCTCCTGCCCTCGCCAAGATGCACAACTCATCTCTCTTCGAGCCTGGAGGGGGCAATGTGTCCTGCGGCAGCTCAGCTGCTGTCTGTCCCAACGGGTCAAGCCCGGAGCCACTGCCGCTGCCGCAACCACTGGCGATAGCAGTGCCCGTCGTCTACGCGGTGATATGCGTCGTGGGACTCGCTGGCAACTCCGCGGTACTATACGTCCTGCTTCGCGCGCCGCGCATGAAGACTGTCACCAACGTGTTCATCCTCAACCTGGCTATCGCAGACGAGCTCTTCACTCTCGTGCTGCCCATCAACATAGCGGACTTCTTGCTGAGGCGCTGGCCCTTTGGGGAGGTCATGTGCAAGCTCATCGTGGCCATCGACCAGTACAACACCTTCTCTAGCCTCTACTTCCTAGCAGTCATGAGCGCAGACCGCTACCTAGTGGTTCTGGCAACAGCAGAGTCGCGCAGGGTATCCGGGCGCACTTACCGTGCCGCTCGAGCTGTCAGTCTGGCGGTGTGGGCTCTGGTGACGCTGGTGGTGCTACCCTTTGCGGTATTCGCCCAGCTGGACGAGGAGCAGGGCAGGCGCCAGTGTGTGCTTGTCTTCCCGCAGCCCGAGGCGTTCTGGTGGCGCGCCAGCCGTCTATACACACTAGTGTTGGGCTTTGCCATCCCAGTGTCCACCATCTGTGCCCTCTATACTACGCTGCTTTGCCGACTGCGTGCTATCCAGCTAGACAGCCACGCTAAGGCCCTGGACCGTGCCAAGAAGCGCGTGACCTTGTTGGTGGCCGCGATCCTGGCTGTGTGCCTCCTCTGCTGGACGCCTTACCACCTGAGCACCATAGTGGCTCTCACCACCGACCTCCCGCAAACTCCGCTGGTCATCGGCATCTCTTACTTCATCACCAGTTTGAGCTATGCCAACAGTTGCCTGAACCCCTTTCTCTATGCCTTCCTGGATGACAGCTTCCGCAGGAGCCTCAGGCAGCTGGTGTCCTGCCGCACAGCCTGATGTCCTCGAGGCACCACTGCCTGCTGAGTTCAGGGGAACCCTTGGAGTGGGGGTTCCCAAGCAGCAGGAAGCCCCGACGCCTTGAGGCTCCTTTCTGGCATGCAGAATCGCAAGCCATACCCAGAACTGATCCCAAATTGAACTTAAAGACGAGTAGCTGGACAGTGTTGTCGAAACCTGAAGTTTTAACTCTCTCTTGATTTTTCAGTGAGTAGACTCGTAGGATGTCGCAGGCTCCACCCTCTGGCATATCAGCGCTCGCCAGTGTATTTTGTTTCTTTGCCTCCCAGGATGGCTTTTGATCATGCTGGTAAATAGCCTGCCCTGACACTTCCCACTTCTTAGGCGTGTTGTTAACGAGAGAGAGAGGGAGAGAGAGAGAGAGAGAGAGAGAGAGAGAGAGAGAGAGAGAGAGAGAGAGAGAGAGAGAGAGAGAGAGAGAGAGAGAGAGAGAGAGAGAGAGAGAAGATGTGTGTGTTGGGTGTGGTGGTAATCATCACTCAGTTTGTCCCACAACCTTTCTTCTTTCCAACTCCTGAGCTCACTCCAAAAAGACTATTACAGAAGCTCTATGAGCCAGGTATCCGGAGAAATCACCAGAGAGCGAGGTTCTAGCACCCTCTAGAGGAGCCAGGTATCCAGAGCGTTTCTGAGACCCACTTTTGCACTGGGATCGCACTAGCTCTTTATATCTTGGTCCTTTGTAGCGTCTGTAAAGTTCTCCAAAGCTTCCCTCCCTCCTCGTGGCCTTCACTGGCCTCTCACAGGACTTGGACCATTTCTTTGTTGTGTCGTGTACAGCTTTTCAGCACCAAGAACTCTGTAAATAATACGTATGTCTTAATCTCACAGGCTATTTACTTAGAGGACTACAAAATAAAAGATGCAACCTGTTCTATCCTTGGTTCCCCTTCCCCGGATATTCTTCTAGGACCTCCCTTCAGTGAAATCTCCTCATGGGAACGGTTGCACCCTTAGCTTTTTCTTGGTTGGACACTTGTCTGCGTTCTAATACAGGGAACTCCTAAGCTTTGTCCAATTCTAGAGGGAAGCCTCTGAGAGGCCAGGGAACATCTGTTTCTGATCTCCCATGGGGAACAACTGCCAACTACTTTTATCTCCACAGGTGGTGGAAGACAAGCTTGTAAAAGTCTGCAGCTCACACCTCAGGCAGGAGGTCAGGAGTGACCAGGCTCCTCAGCGAATGCACTGCTTTAAACCATGTGTTTAGGATGATCCCCAGGAAGGAATTATATGATTTTCGAGCCCTCTTCCCCTAAGAAAATTTGACTTTATGTAGCCAGAGTGTCGCCAGCAGATTTTGTTTAACTAGTTTGGCACTTAAGCCAGTTTCTCAGTAATTTACATTCGAAGTACCTTTCAAAAATATGTGGAAGGGAAATATGCTCTCTTGCAAGAGGAAGGCTAAGCCACTCTCTGATTTTTGTGCGTGAAAATTGGTTCCTTAGCTTTCAGGGTGGGGAAATTTAGATAATTTTCAGGTATTAGTTGAGAAAGTTAATCTAGAGACTGTGTCATTAGTTGCATTTGAAATAAAGTTTTCCATCAGGCATACATTTGAAGCATGACCTTCAGGGCCTCAGAACCGGGCCTCTGCTGTGCTCTTCACAAGTGTCTGCAATGTGTTTATAGTCTTCAAGTTTCTGGGAACCATTCTACCGATATTTCTTTAAAATTTAACTTTTGTATGAGCCCTCTGAAAAGTTTCAAAATTAGGTTTTTAAAAATTGAGTGGCTTGTAGGTTGTCCAGGGTGATGGATAAAGGATACAGTTTGGCCAGAGATGCCGCCAAGCACTGTCACCGTAATTGGAAAGTCGGTCTTCATAAAGGTAGCAACAACAGAGATCAGAGGGAGGTCCGGGTAGTTTTATGTCCATTATACCATCCTTACTAGAGATGGATTTGTGTCTGTCTTGTATGGGTCAGTATCTCGGGATGCTGCTGGAAAACATAGGAATGGATAGTATTGTGAGCCTCATGGCCAAGAACACACTGGCAGTCTAGTTTGCATGACAAGGACCTAGTATCAGTGTCATTCTGGCTTTCTAAGCCCCTAGTGACCATTGTATCACCTCCAGGCTGTCACCTTTTTGAGTATTTCGGAATTCAGACAGTATGTCTTTTGCCTAACCCTTTATGTCTTAAACAATACATAGAATAAAATAAGCCAACAAACCATGTGGGAGTAAAAATTATAATTCCATGTTAATTCTTGTATTTCTTTGTATAAGCTGTGTTGTTTGGCTTTACCACTTCTAATATCTAAAAGTGTAAATTTGGTTTTACTTAATTTAGTATAATTGTATAATGTGGGTTTTATGCTTTCTAAAGAAATGCAGGGATTTGCTAAGTGATTGCAAAAGGTCTCAGTTTAAAATAAAAGATGAACCATTCTGTGTGACAAGTCTGTTTTATGTTTTTTAATAAACCCACCAAAATAAAACAAAAACAAAACAAAAGCAACAGCAATGCCGCCTCTGCTCAAGAAACCAAACCAAACCAAAATGGGTTTGCATCACCAGAATAGAAAGCCAAAACAAGCATGGCTGAGAGGAGAAAGATTATGTGCCGCCGGTGAGAAGAGCTTGAGAAATGATGCAATGCCATAGTTTCACTAGAAAGGGGGAATTCGGGGATTTTATTTGGAAAGCTTGTACATATTCCTTTGAAAAAGCAGTTCAGGGACAAGCACATCTAAATATGCTCAGTTAGATGGATGCTACTGAGCATGTTCAGTTGAAGGTCAGAGTTAAAGGGGAAAAATGGTGAGCAGGAATACATCTGGGCACATTCAGCTTGCATAGTAAATATGTGGTGGACAATATTCCTGGCTGTGCTTAGCTTGCATTGTGTGTAGTGGGTGGTCAACTTCAAAGGTGGACTGCAGTACTGGGTCATAACTAAAGCACAAGAGATGCTCCCAGAAACCTTTCCATGTAGTTTTTACCTATGGCCAAAGACATAGAAATGTTGAAGGCGACTTAATGCAGGTGATTTAGTGCAAACTTTAATTGCTAAGTTTTGAAAATATTGCCTTTATGGAAGAGTCATACAATGACTAAGTGAAGAAAAAATATGATAAGAAATGAGAGCCGGGCGTAGTGGCACACGCCTTTAATTTCAGCACTCAGGAGGCAGAGGCAGGCGGATCTCTGTGAGTTTGAGGCCAGCCTGGTCTACAAAGTGAGTCTAGGACAGTCAAGGCTACACAGAGAGACCCTGTCTCAAAAAACAACAAAACAAAACAAAACAAAAAAATGAGGAAGGAAGTCTCCACATACAT
The DNA here is from genome assembly GCF_903995435.1 of Acomys russatus. Lineage (NCBI taxonomy): Eukaryota > Metazoa > Chordata > Mammalia > Rodentia > Muridae > Acomys > Acomys russatus. The sequence goes on from NC_067138.1 coordinate 26,387,763, forward strand.
CTTTTAATTTGATTCTTATGAAAAGGATGCAAAGCTTGGCCCAGGAGTCTTGAACTTACATTGGCCATAGAAAAGATAATAAGTGTTTACCATACAACTACAAACTGCTTTTCTTGAACAACCATGAGGAAGGTGAGAAGGAAAGAATTGTTACTAGCATTTGTATATGTTATTCCATTGTCAGTATAAATAAACATGGCCCAAATATGTACAAGTCAGGAAACTTTACTGAAATCCTTCCTTTCCCCAGCAACATGCCTTCATAATCTACCACAGACAGTGCTATGGATTGAAGGTCAAATATCGCCCATAGGCTCCTGGGTTTGAGCATTTAGTCATCAGTGGGTGGTGATATTTTGGAAGGTGTTGGCAACCTTTGAGATAGAAATTCTGGATGGCAGAAACAGATCACTGGGTGTTATAGTGTTATTCGTCCTGCTTCTGGTACTGTTCTCTGCTTCCTGCTTCCTATGATGTAAGAACCAGCTTATGCTCCAACCACCATGTCTTCCTGACCATGATGGACTAAGAGCTTTGAAACCATGAGTCAGAATAAAACCTTCCGTCTTTAAGTGGCACTAGTTAGGATTCCATGCAGTGACACATAAGTACCAAGTCATAGTCTCTTTTGGACAAGATAGATTAGGAAGAAGCCAGTCTTAAGAAGGGCCAAGAAGAATTCAATTATCCTCAAACAAATTCAAGGAGTGATTTTTTTTTTCTAATGTGCCAGGAAGAAGTGAGTCAGCAAGAAAGAATGTAAATCAAAAGAGTGCATGTAAAAAGAAAACCACAGTCAGTTTTATGTAAAATGCATTTAGATTATATAAATTTCAATGGTAATTTGCTATAGCAATATTAAATATTAAACTACAGAAAGCATTGATATATTTGAATTATTTTATGGACCTACTATTTCATTATGGAGGATGCTAACTGTAGTAGGCTACTGAACTATAGCTATGTCATCTTAGAAAGTATTTCTAAGAATGCCTAAAGTGCTAAAACTATCTTGGGTAAAACTGGTCTCTGTAACATCCCTAAATTCCCAAAGTAAACTGGTCTCTGGGCCAGTTCCTATACAGTGTGATCCTGAGCTAAAGGTTAACTCATAACCAAGTTAACTGCTCTTTCTCTGCTTCTGTAAAGAACACTTTCTGCATACACCACAATTGCATCACAATAGGACTTTTTGCTCCTAAAAACTCAAACCAATTAGAGGCTGCAGATGCTTCTTGATAATCTGCTTGGGACAGCCCCTATTCAGGCTTCTTAGGAGTTCTTCTCTTCTGGTACATTATGACAATAACAACAATAAGAAAATTCAATAATCAAACTTCAATGTTTGGGTGTTGTCTTGTGATGGGGCACTTACATAGGATCCATGAGAGCCGGGTTCTGGTCCCAAATGAAGAAGGAAAGAGAATATAATTAGTCCTAATTCCTTTGCCTTGCAAAGCATATGGAGTTGTTTACATACAAAAATAAAGGTGGGTTACCCAGAACAAGCCCCTTGGTCAGTTGCAAAGACACCTACATTGCAGCTTCCAGGCCCCATGCTTGTATAGCTATGCTCCAATACATGCACTGTAACAGGAGCTGGGCTGCTCTGTTTTCTCTGGAATACAGTTAGCAATGAATAATATTCTCCTTGGAATCCTGTTTATACCATATCTCATGAGGTTACCTGGCAACATCACATCAATTAGAAGGAGAATAGCAAAAGATGGGCGAAGAGATAAAAAGATATATCCCAGAAACTATCAGAATGGATTTTGGGTTTATGTGCACAATGCAAAACAGCCTTCCTCTTGGGACAGACACTGTCCTGCAGCAAGAGCTCATCACACTCCCCAGAGTGTTTCTGTATACATGACTGCACCCAGACCAGTGGGACACTGCCAAGGGATCATTTTGAGAAACTCAGATCTAACAAAGAAAGCGTGTCTAGGTCATCCTGTCTCCAATCAAAGAGTCCTGAAGAACAGACTCAATGACCACAGTGACTAGCCAGGAGGATGTGTGGTCCTCTGTATTCAGTTGTGTATGCTCAATAAGGTGGGAGAGATTTCCAGTGCTCCCAGGAATGAGGAGTTTATCATTCAGATGTGCTAGGTAACTGTAACAAAGTCCCACAGGCTTCATCTGTTTGAAAAAGTAGCTTACTCCAGGCAGCAAGGCTGTTGTCATAATTACGTTTTATATCTTGAATAGTTTTCTTTTTGTCCAAATATTACACATACATGAACTGAGCTTTTAGGACTGTTCTGGAAGGTTTCATGGAACCAGGCCCTCTTGTCTGGTCTTTCTAGACCTGAGTCTCTGTGAGAGCTACTTCAGTCATTCATTCTTGGATCAAGCTTATACTTCACTGTTAATTCATTTGCAACCACAATTAGGAGGATTTTGGTGTGCTATTGGCATTCCTGAATGCTTGTCTTCTTTCAGACTTTGAATTTATCTCCATTTTTGCTCTTGGTTCCCCGTGTCCATGAAAACTCTCAGGTAGAAGTCTTCCCGTTGTGGCTGTTTCATGGGGTTAGGTCTCAGAGGTTTCCTGGCTGCCTATTCCTTAGACAAACTTTCCTTCAGCTTCCTGGTTTGTGACCCCTGAGCTTCCCTCTCCAACTCCACAGAGTTTGGTTGATCCTTCTAGAGACATATTTCCTCTGATTGGCTAACTACTCCTGTTTATTGGCTCTAAAAAGCTGAGGGTGAGAGTCGTGCAGGAGTAAACCAGACTAATCTGCGGCATGGAGAGGTGGGCTGGGTACCATGAGTCCTGTGTGGATGTAAACAAGACCAAATTCCAGCATGAAGAAGTGATCTGGGGGCCAAGTTTCATCTTTAGCCAAAGAGGGTATCCCCTGAGAAGTTGACCACACTCCAGTGGAAGACCACACATCCAAGGATATTTAGGTAGCACAAAATGGCCTTGGGGTGGGGGGATGAGGGCACAAAGTTGAGTGGATAGGGAAGTAGAGATGGGTCTGTACAGTGTTGGAGAGGGAAGGTGAATATGATCAAAATACATTTTATAAAATTCTCCAAGAACTAATAAAAAAAAAAACTACTGGTATCCCTACTGTATCTCATTCTTTTTGTCCATTCAAAACACTTATTTCTTTTTTCTTTCTTTCTTTTTTACTATAGTAGGGTTTCAGAGAAAATAATAATGAAAATTATATGAACATCATCATTAAAAATGCATGTATAAATAAATATGCCCTTGTATGGCAGTGTGGATGCATATATAGCACATTTGCCAGAATCTAGGTGAGCCTGGATAAGGCTGGCTAACTCATAAAGGAACCTGCCACTTTGAAGATATTTGCTATATAAAATCCAAACCTCATAAAGTGTCTGGAAATGAGACAGCTTTTAGCAGTCTGAAATTCTGGATTTCTCTGACATCAACTGCTGCAGAGCCTAATAGATACTTCCCGGTGAGTGTCAAGAAAACATGGCTTACCTGCAACAGAGCCTAATCTCTGTATTGCCTCCTCAGCCAATCTCAGGCACAATAGACAAGATGCACCCACTGTCCACGTGTGCCAGGCTGTCCTTGACATGTGTTAAATAAGGTCTCTGGGTGGCACTTGACACCAGTACTTCTAGTGCTCAAAGCCTGAACTCCAGAATGAGACATGGAAGACAGTCATGCAGGTGACACACAATAATGTGAACAGGAAAATGAACCTGCTACTAGTTTCTAAAGACAGCACCCTCAAAGTTGCTGTTTGACTTCGTCCCATGTATAGTAGTATTGAAAGATGAGACCCCTTACAGGAGGCAGGGTAAATACCTATGTCAACTTCATTTTATAGCAATAGGCTAATATCTATTTTATATTACACACACTAGAATCTAAAGTGTGAAATGTGAAATAATACTGTTTGCTTGGGCATCAGGTAGCATCTTTTCTTGATTGTAGGACCTTTTAAAATCATGAGATTACTTTTCTTTCTTGGCATGCTTTGTAGATAAGTTTTTCTTCTTTTATTTCTATGTTGTATATAAACATTTATCCCAAATAAATAATTTGTTAGTATAGTTTATGCTCAGCAAACTGGTTTATTAATTCTGTTTGCTATTCTCAGTGAGGAAAGCCAAACTGCTGAAGACATCTATCGGAGCTGCCTATTTACTTTCTTTTGTTTAAGGTGTCTGTGGAAAGTGGAGTCCTGGCATCTTAAAGATGAATTACACAAAAATTTCAGGCTCTACATTTGCAGCAAAGCAAGATTTTAAAAAACCCAAATGAATAAAACAGAAACTAAACATAAAATCAGAAAGAAGAACCATAATGTGCTTATAAGAAAACCTCTACAATAACAGCACCCCTGGCTCCCACTTGCTGAATTTTTATCTTTCTCTGATTTTCTGAATTGTCATTTTATTGACATAATATTTTCTAAAGATTGAACATATAGCAGTGCTTTCCATTTCTTTATTGCCATACCTTCATTTTAAATATGCTGGTCTAACTAATTACTATAATGGGTATATTTGTGCATATATTTTATCTTTATCTTTTTCGGACCATTTTTTTTTTTTGTTATGCCTAGATGTGGATTTATTCCCTCACCTCACATCTAAGCTGCCAAACTGTTCCTTTTCCTCCTGTGGAGTGGAGGGCTTGTCTTTCCAACCAAACATCCAGTACATGATCTGGATATATGTCCTATTTTTTTTCTTGTCACCCTCTAAAGGCTTGCCATCTATCTGTTTGTTTGTTTGTTTTCACTGTCCCTCTTCTCATCTAACTCATGAATAGCCATCTTGTATTTCATAATGATTATGGCCATTCAAATATTCTAATATTATCTCAAACTACTAAAGAGAGAGACGCTACCTTCAACTGTTCTTTGTGGATAAAAAGCTGCTAAAATAAACAGAACTAGGAAAGTCACCATTTTCTTTAATTAAAACATAATTCCCTTTAGAATTATTGATTTAAGTAAGATTCATCAACGAATGTCAAAATAACTGGATAGGAGATGTGCTGGGAGCAAGAATATTGACATTGTGCCAGAGTGTCACCCCAAGTGAGGCTTACTGATTGAAAAAGTGAAAGATCTGTTTTCATAAAGGAGTGGTGTGACTGAGTTACTAATGACATAACATTATTCTCAAGTAAAGTGGTGCATGTTGAGTAATGCCCACCTAGCATATGTTCTTGCCCAAGTTGTTTAGTCCTCCTCATAAAACATGTGACTAACTTCAAATTAAGACAGAAAAACTAGGAAAAAGGAAATATGAAAACAATGTCATGAGAGACAAATCATCCAAATCTAGAATGTTGGTGATTCTGTAACCAGCTCTCAGGTTGGACCTAATATAAAGTAGGTGTTACATGAATACAACTCTAAAAGATCAAGGAAATCCTGTTGGTCAAAACAAAATTTAAAAAAAAAAATCACATTAAAGGCTGTGTGTGTCCCTTGACTGGGTCTTGATTAGGAATTCCTGCTGCAAAGGGCTCTCAAAGACAATGGGAAAATTTGGATATGAATTGGTCTTTAGAAATTGTTAGGATTTTTTCTTTTTCCTGTTTATAATAGTTTAAATATTTCACTTCCATAGTATTTCTAGCCAGTTTTAAGAGATATTTGTAAAATGTGTCATTCTATTGCAATAATCCTACATCCTAGCTCAAACACACCAAATCCTCCTAGATTTGATAGATAGATAGATAGATAGATAGATAGATAGATAGAAAGAAAGAAAGATTATATAGAAGAACTTTTTCATGGGGCTGGAGAAATGCTCAGTGGTTAACAGGACCCAGGCTTGTCCCTTATAAATATAACAGACTTGAAAAATTACATATGTGTAACAAGAATTATAATTCAAAAGTCTCTGACACGTAAACATTCTCATTTAAAATCCTTTCTTTCTCCACAAATCCAGTGAGCTCAATGGTCAAGTTTGTGGAAGATGATCTTTCTTAAAAATATTCCTGCATTGCCGCTGCTTTAGAAGCAGTAGGACCGTGGAGAATTGAGCAGACAAATGAGGCATACTAAAGGCTCATGCAATAGCCAACTTTATTCAGAGCCTCAGACAATTTATGTTGAGGGTTAAGAAAGGCCAGATGAGTAAAGTTCTCATGAATTCAAGCTGTGTACAATAACAAGGACAAGCCTCACTTGGCAAAAATATGTTTTTCCATAGAGGTCTACAAAGGATAGTTTATATATTTAATTGAATAAAGACAACAAGCAAGCAATAATGAGTAATCCGAAGTAAATTCACTCCTATACAGTACACCTGCCTGGAACATAAAAGCACATTACAAGAACAGTTCTGTGTTTTGAAGAATTGAGGTCAAAAGCCTCTTGTCTTTTTTTTTTTTTTTAGTGTATTCTCACACTCAGAATTCTCACACAACTCCATTCCTTGCCTATGTTCTGACCATTGTCATGTGCCAACAATCTGACAACATTTTCGTGTACAATATTCACTAATCTACTAACTGAGAACTTAGTTGACATCTCAAAAGACGTTGAAGACTAGGACTCATTTGTGAAGGGCATGCACAACTGAGTAAAACAAGATGCACATACCAGGTGTGTTAGTTACTTTTCTGTTGCATTATAAAATGCCAAGACCAAGGTAACCTTGAAGGAAGGGTTTATTTGGGCCTATGAATATAGAGAGTCTGAGTCTGCTCGACAGGGGATATGGCATCTGTGGTGGATGGAACAGCAAGCTGGGAGCTCACATCTTCAATTACAAAGCAAGGAAGCAGAGAGAGAAAACTGGGAGTTGTGTGAAGTTTTGGAATCTTAAAGCCATCCACCAATGACCTACTTCCTTTAACAAAGCCAGATCTCCTTGATCTGCCTGAAAAGTGGCAACAACTAGGGACCAAGTATTCAAATGTGTGAATGGGAGATGATCTCTTTTGAACCACCACACCTGACAATGAATCCTTCCTGACTTGTGAGCATGCTGGCATAGAGCTCTGTGCATGCCCAGATCCTCCCTTCTTCCAGATACACAAAGTCTTCTCATACTCAAGAGGAGTGTAGTTACCCCGTCCCCAATACAGTTACTAAAACATGCTTAAGATCAAAATACCCATGACCTCTCCAGAATTTTTTCCCTCATGTGTAAATCTGTATTTTTTTTCCCCAATAAAACCACTAGGCCAGACTGTAAATAGTGTTTACAGTTAAAATATGTACATTGAGATTTCTGTGACCTCAGGATCCTTTTGAACCTCTTTGGTCAATTTCTGTCCGATGCATCCATAGTCTCTTTCTTCTGTGTGGTTTGTACAATGCCTCCCAGAAGCCAAATTATGTCATTTACAAAAGAAATGCCTTTAGACTAAAAACAATTACACCCAAACATTTCTTTAAAATGTAGTCTTTGAAAGTTAGGTATAGAGTGCATTTTTTTGAGTAATTTAGCTTCTAAAGCCATGACAATCTCCATGCCCTCTCTCTCTGTCTCTCTGTCTCTGTCTCCCTCTGCCTCTGTCTCTGTCTCTCTCCATCTCTCTCTGTCTCTCTCTCTCTCTGTCTCTCTCTCTCTCTGTCTCTCTCTCTCTCTGTCTCTCTCTCTCTCTCTCTCTCTCTCTCTCTCTCACACACACACACACACACACACTATTGTTAAGACATGTAAGTGTGCTTTATTTTTGAGAGTTCTGCAGTCACGCCCTTGTGGGTACCACTGTTTCTTTCTTGATAAAGCTGAACTTTGTTTCATATTGACTCATCTTGAAATATGGCTTACATAGAAACCCTGGCTGCCCCTGTGAAGGCGACTCTGAGAAGGATTCCTCACACAACGCAGCTCGCTAATGGCTGTTTGTTTCTCCCACTGCTAGTGACACAGATACATATGCAAAGGCAAAGTGAATACACGAGAACATTTACAGCTGGAAGGAACACAGCCAGTCTTGGAACCTTCTGTTCATTTGAGACAGGTCTATGCTCAGGCCTGCCTTGAACTCACTGCCTATGTAAGTTGGGCTGCACTTAGACTTCAGAAAGCAACTTCAGGTAAAAGGAGACTACTGTGCAAAAGAACAGTGAGTGCTCAAAGCACTCAGGGATCAACTCTGAACCTTTGGTTAGATTTTGGGACTCCCATGGCAGGGATAGATAACTATTTTTCATGGTTAAGAGCTAGGTGGCATGTATCTAAAGCCCCTCTAAGAGTCTTGTAAGGCTTATACTAGTGTGGAGCCAGACAATACAGAAGTTAGAGTTACTGAAGCATTTGCATTAATGGATATATGCATAATGTTTTAAAAGCATAAAGCTAAAGTATCTTTGCTTTCAGTAATGGTAGCTGCAGTCTATGCTGTTTAGTGTCACTTTCTGCATGGCAACATTGGTGAAGAACTTCAGATGTCCATCTGGTACTTTGCTCGTTCCAAGCTTTGCAGCAGCCATAGTAATCTCTGTAGTATCAGAAAATGGTCCATACAACTATGGTCCATATTAACTACCTGGTGATGCTTTCCTGTTCCATAGAAGGGGAGATAAATTGAACATCATGTAGCCTGAGCCAGAGTGGAGCTCAACGAAGGTCAGTTAGAACCTTACTACAAATGCTGATGAGTCTGGCAGAGGCAACCACTGCATGAAGCGCTGCACCAACGGGAGGTGCCTTCCAAGGAAAGTGGCCTTCAATCTTTTGTTTTCTTAAAGCCATTCTTACTGAGTTATTTACCATTTCTTCTACTGTATAGTTCAAAAGTGATAACTAATATTAATAGTTGCATAATTAAAACATTTCAATCAAGATACAAGAAGCTTGCTTTACCCATAAAATGTCTTTCACATTCTCCACACCAGTCTTGCCTGTTAAACTATTCTACTTTGTCTACATTGAGATAATTTATTCGAGAGCAACATGGACTTAGGAGCCAGGGATTCCTTTGTTTTTGAGTTCCATCCTTGTAAGCAGAGGACAAGAGTATCTCTTGGTACCTGGTATAGATACTAGTTTCTGTATGCATATGGGGTTGCATGTAGTTCTTTGGGTTGTGTTTATTTTATGCAATACACTTGTATATTTATGTTTTATGCTTATTTTTATATCAACATATTATTTATGTTTACTCATAAACATGTACTTGCCTATTTCTATGTGTGCATTTTGGGAATGCATTGTTCCCAGGAGATGACAATGTGGATGCAGGTTCATGTGTGCATCTAGTTTTCTTTAGTTATGTATACTTTATATGTTTGTATTCATGTTGTTATACATTTGTGTACTTGCCTCATACCCATTTATTTTCATCTGTTGTTTGGCTTTGTTTGACTGGTTATTTTAAGATAAGGTCTTACTATATAGCTGAGGTCAAATTTAGAATTGGTGATCCTCCTGTCTCATGCACATGAGTGCTGATATTACAGGTGTGCATCACCATGCACAATATATGTGTGTGTGTGTGTGTGTGTATGTGTATGTGTGTGTGTGTGTTTATGTGGGTACCTATGGGTACCTGTTTATTTTTTCTCTTCTATCTTTCTAGGTGAAGCAGATATACTTGCATATTTATATGAATAAATTCACAAATAATATTTCTGTGTTGTAAAATTGAAAATTGTTCACATATTCCTCTCTATAAATATACGTGGGCTGGAGAGATGGCACATCCATTAAGGTCTAGCCTCACAACCAAAAATATAAATCCATGTAAACAGATATTATCAAACAGCAATAAGGACACAAGTCTTGTAGAGCCCTCAGTACAAGGTCCTCAGACAAGCTCAGCTTCGGCCCTCACCTGTGCTCCTATCCTGCATGTGGGAATTTCACACACTCCAAATTCCAGCTGGTCCAACAGGCTCAACTTTAGCTTCATCCATGCATCCTGGAAACAGGACCCGAGAGTATTGTCTTAGACTTTGTTCTTTCCCTTTGCCACTTGATTTGATGGCCAGAATGTATGTGTTGCCGGCTCTTCCTCTTTTTTAGTACTAATGAGACACAGGCCACAGTGCTGCAACAGGTGATTCCGATGCAGGTATTAATTTTTTCCTTTCTGTAGAACTAAGCTGTTAGATGTGCTTGGGGCAGGCTTATTTAGAAACATGTAGCCTCCTGTGTGCACATGAGATTGTGCGTGTCTCTGTAGGCTGTTTCCTGTGTTTATATGCAATGAGCGCATGCATTTACATACGTTTCTAGGGATTCAGTAATCAGCAAATATCACTTTCAACTTGCCAGGAGGAAGTTTTGTTTGGCTCACGGTCTTAAGGCTTCAGTCCATGGAGCTATGCCTCCAGAAAACAAGGTTGCACACTATGGAGGGAGCACAAGGTTAAACAAAACTGAACCTCATAGCTAGGAATCAAAAGACTGAAGAGGCTGGTGTCCCACTATCCTTTTTGAGGGACCCCCCCAAGGACCTAAAACCTTCACATTACATGGCAATTCTTTTTTTTTTTACATTTCCAATGAAAATAGCTTTACATTTTTTTTATTTTGTAGTTACAAGAGAACAAGCATATCTATTTTTATTTATTTATTTTTATTAATTTATTCTTGTTACATCTCAATGTTTATCCCATCCTTTGTATCCTCCCATTCTTCCCTCCCCCCCATTTTCCCATTATTCCCCTCCCCTATGACTGTTCCTGAGGGGGATTACCTCCCCCTGTATATGCTCATAGGGTATCAAGTCTCTTCTTGGCAACCTGCTGTCCTTACATGGCAATTCTTAGAATTTTCACATGAGTAGATTTACACTGAGGACCAACACATGAACTTTGAGAGATGCTCAGATCTCGAATGATGATAATATATGTACATTTGTTTATACTTGATCATGTGTTTTGTCTCCCATCTTTGTCAGTAGACAAGAAAAGCTCTTTAGTCTCTAGAATAAGGGCAATTGAGTGTTTTTATATGAAATCCTGAGATTCCTTGACTGATGCTAATTTAATACATATCTATCTCTGAAATTATGTATCTATATATCTAACATTTATAATATAAATTAGCTTATATTTTGTTAATGTACATGTTTATGCATTTTCTTTCACACAGTATGTTAAGGCCTCCTTAAATGACAGCTAGAACAACAACTAATTTATCTGACTGTATTTTTATATTTTATGTGCACATAATATGACTATGTGAATGCTACATGTTATGTGTAGATATTTATGCTATACATATGTGTATATGTAACATTGATATATAATATATAATGTAATAGATATCACTCTATATGTATTGATCTAATGGTGTTGATTTTGTTTCGGGACAGTCTTGCTAACTATCCTGGCAGTCTTGAACTGAAAACCCTCCTGTCTCAGTCTTGAGAGTCAGAATTATGCTAGTTATAATTGAGAAGGCCACAAACCACTTTGCCTAGCATGCAGAGCTGAAGAGACATCTCTGCATCCCACAGACTTGCTTCGTGATGCCCTTCACCTGGCCCAAGGCCTTGAGCACTCCACAGGTACAGTGAAGACGAGGAATAAGCACAGTAGTTAACCCCACTGGCTTGCCCCGCCCCCACAAACATGGGTGTAAGGATCACGGCACCCCCAAGTCTTCAGAAGAAACTAAGTAATCTTTTTACACATCACAGTAGAATTGATACATTCAAATGAATCAAGTAGGAGCATACACATGAAAAACACTTCACCAGCCAAGCGTAGATGTGAGAGTTTATTACTTGAAGTGCTACAGCATTGTGTATCTTAGTTAAGGTGTCTGTTGCTGTGAATACACTCCACGATCACAGCAACTCTCATAGAGACAAAAATTTAATTGAGGCTGGCTTACTGTTGTCATCATGGCAGAAAACATGGTGACATGCGGGAAGACAAGGTGCTGGAAAAGGAGCAGAGTTGTACCTCCAGATCTTCAGGCAACAAGGAGAGATAATGACACTGGGCCTAGCTTGAGCTGCTGAAACCTCAAATCCCACCCCCAATGACACACTTCTAACAAGGCCACACTTCCTAGTAGGGCCACTCCCTATGGGCATTCGGGGCCATTGTCATTCAAAACACCACATTGTGTAAAGGCCCTGCCATTCATAGAGTGAATGCTATGGAAGCACCAAGAAATTTGTAAATGTAAAAATTAAGTTAGAAAATACATTTCTTAATGACTGTGAAAATTATTTCCAATTCTTAACGATATGGGTGTTGTGAAACTATCATTACTACTTATTCAATAAGTAATAAAGATAAGTAAACAAATCAGAGACGATTATATTACTGGACTATCATTAAATTACCAGTCTCCTTTCCGCCTTTTGACTTTGTAAGTATTCATTGGCTCACTAGGTGGCGCCAAAAGCTCAGCCATGTAGCACTCAGGTCTTTTCCCACCCACCCCCCACCCCCGCAGCGTGCCTCTAGAGGATGTGGAAGGCTTCTGAGACAATCCCTACCACCATCCCACCCTCCCAAAAGTAACAGCCTAGACAGGAAGCTACCTGAGGAGAACTCTTAAAAATGTGATGGGGAATGCTAAAGTGTATCTTGCCACAACTGATGGCTTCTGGAGGGCGTCTGGGAGGGGAAGGACTCACTTTTATTTAAGGGGATGGCCACAGAGAGTTATATATATATAAATATATATATATAACAATTGGGTTTTTTAAAAGTTCTTATGTTTATTTTTACTCTCTTTTTTTTTTTTTTTTTTGGCCTGGGGGAGGTCACAAGGGAGAGAGTGGACATAGAAGGGCTGGGAAGTGAGTATGATTGGGGTGCATGATGTTAAAGTCCTAAAAATCAATAAAAAGGTTATTTTCTTTTTTTAAACGAAAATGTTCAGGGCTACACAGATTAGGAGAGGCTTGTCTAACACACGTATTGGCTCTGGGTATGATTTTTCAATGACAGACTCTATCATAGTATATATCTATTTGAATCACGGAATTAAAAGTGTTACCAACAGGGCCAGGGAGATGGCTCATCTAGGAAAAGTGCCTCCTGATTTGGATCGGCGGGACTCACATGGTGGGGAAAGAGAGCTGCCTTGTCCTCTGACTTTTACTGATGTGTGTACGTGAGTGTGACATGCAGAAAAGTGAATATGTAAAGGAATGAGAAAACTTGGAAACGTAATACCAACCTATAAAGTGATATGTAACAATCAGCTCAGGGAAATATGATAACAGATTCTATTTCTGAGCGTTGGCTATGGAGAGAGCTCAGGGGTTAAGAGCTTGTATTACTTTTTCAGAGGACCCAGTTTCCATTTCCCAGGACCCCTGTTGGGAAACTCACAAATGCCACTAAGGCAACCTCTGGCCTCCATGAATGAGTATGTGCACAAACTCATACGCAGGCACATAGTTTCAAAATGAAAGCCCTCAAAAAACAACTTCTTCTTATTTTTATGAGTTCTTTGGTACTTTAGAATATATTTAGATCCTATTTGTCCCCGCTCCCAACTCCTCTCAGATCCAGCCCCATTTCCCTACCCTTCCAACTTTGTGTTAAAAAAGAAAATCCATAAAGTCCAGTGCGTGCTGCCGATATATTTTTGGCTGTGTGGCCTTCCACGGAAGCATAGTTGACTTACCGGAGGTTGCACTCCAGAGAATACTGTTTCTCTCTCTCAGCTTCAACAGGTTGGGGTGGGACTTCATGCCCATCTTCCTTTTCCAGCTTGCGATTTTGTTTGGGTTGAACTTGCACAGGTCTTGTAAGTGTCACCACAGCTATTGTGAGTCTACATGTGGAACTGCCCTACTGCATCCAGGAAACACTGTTTCTTTACACTCATCCACCATTCCCAGCTCTTAGCATATTTCTGTCTCCTCTTCTGTAATGATCCTTGGGGCTTGGAAGGGATTAGGATACCAATATCCTATTTGGTGCTGATCATTAGTGCTCTAGTGTTCTCTGCTCTTAAGAGAGTTGTGGAGTCTCTGTGTTTACAATCTTTTACTTTAGATAGAAGCTTCTCTGATGAGGGCAGAGGGATGCATTAATCTGTGCTTATAATGATGTCATTAAGATTCAGTTTAACACTACACCCATTAGTATTATGCTCTCCCCTAGGAGCTATGATCCATATAGCCATGGATTCTTGGCCCACAATGGTGCTAGATGAGTTTCATTTTGTGGAATTTGACTTTAATCATAAAATATTCGGTTCCTTCCATGACGTCTATGCCACCGTTGCACTCGTGGGCAGGTCTTGCCAGGACAGTGGTTATTTTAAGTATTACAATGATCAACTTTTACTTTACAAATAAAAAGTATTTTTGTTACATTTTGAAATAATTTTCCTTTAAAGATCTAGTCACACATTCATATTTCAAATATTGTATGTATGTATGTATGTATGTATGTATGTGTGTCATCATATGTTTATGGAGGTCAGAGGAAAACTTGTAAGAGTTGTTTTTCTCCTTCTCTACCACGTGTGTTCCAATGATTGAATTTGGGTTGTCATGCTTGGCAGTAAGCACCTGTTTCTATTGAGCTATCTTACCAGGCTGTTCACATTACAATATTTTTATTGTTTAAAAATTTCATATATATAGTGCTTTGATAAAATCCACCATTTAATTTCTCCCTGCAAATTTCTCTCCTGCTCCCCTACTTTTCCCTATTGACTTCATGTGCTTTGTTTTTAAAGCCACTGAGTTCATCTAGTGTTACCTGTTTGGACATGGGTGTAGGACATGGGTGATCTCATCACACCCTTGAAGAAAAATGCTTCTCACTCTTCCAACAACTGTCACCTTCTCATAGCTCCTCAGCTAGGGTGGGGGCCTCATACAGAAAAGAAACTAGATCCACATGGGAAAGGCCACATACAGTGTATTAGCTTGATGGCACAGTTTGCTTTCTGGATTGAGTAAGTCCACCACAACTAACCTGAAATTTCAATCCACTACCAGATTAATGTTCATTCATATCCCTTAACTAAAACAATAAGTAGAAAATTCCAATTCTAAAATGTGAACATACTCATTGGTACTTTATTCACAATAGCTAGGAAACGACCATGCCAGTTCATTGTCTGAGCATTCTTGTACCATCTGTTTTTAAACTGATCTATGCTAGACTGTGAGTTCTTTGAAGACACTAACTATGTGTTATCAACCATGTGTTCTTGACATCAAGCACTGTGACTGTCAGACAGCTGACATTTCTATGAGTCAGTAGTAAGAAAGTTCCACAACAGACACTGGTTTGTTTTTCAATCCTATCGTTTACTTGAGTGAGTTTTGTAATCATGGATTAATAATAATACTTACTTATAGTAGATATTCTGGAAATTTTTGGCAAGTTTTAAATGTTTTAACAGGTGCAGTATACTTCTTTGAGCATAACTGAATATTATAAAGATTTTAGTTTTAATTTTTAATTATATGGATATGTGTGTGCTTGTGTTTGGGTATGTGCATGTGAGTGCATTACTCTTGGAGGCCAGAAGAAAGCATCAGATTCCCTGGTTGTTGGAGTTACAGGCAACTGTGAGCTGCCCACTGTTATGGGTGCTGGTTATTGAATTCAGGTTCTCTGGAAGAGCAGTATGTGTTCTTAACTGGTGAGTCATCTCCAGAGATCTTTAGGACATTCAATAAGCAAAATGGCTCCCCAGAGTGAACTTCAGTGGAATCATGCCTGGCTTGTCAGTGGTACCTTAAGAGTCAATGCTGCTCATGTCCCCCATGGGAAATTTTTAACAACAGAAAGATTTTTCAGTGTTCTCTAGTCAGAATGCTCATGCCCCACTCCTCAGTTAAGATGTTGAATATTGTTTTTGAAGTGATGCTGATGAAATGTGAGGTTCATATTCTAAATGTTTGGTCCCCAGCTGGTGGTGTTACTGTGGGAGGCTCTGGTGTGGGGCCTGGCTAAAGGAAGTAGGTCAGTGGAGACTGATGCTTTGGAACACCTTGTCATTGGGCCCCATCTAGTTCTCACTCTGTTTCCTGTCTATTTGAAAGTGAATAACAACCTCTGCCACATGCTCCTCTCACTATGATGCTCTTCCTAAATTCATGAGGTCCAAAAGCACTGTCTGTGGGCTGAAACAAATCCTTCCAACACTAAGTTATTCACATCAGGTATTTTGGTCACAGCTCGTAGCTATGCTTAAGTAACTGATACATGAAGGCCCTGGCTTTGTGAGTAAGATTTTAATCTCTTTCATAAAAGGCCTGTGGGAGCTTATTCTTTACCCTAGCCGAGTGAGGACATATGGAGAGTACTACTTATGGCTAAATAATTTCTCATGAGCTAGCAAATATTCTGACATGCTATTGGATTTCCCAGACTTCAGAGTGACAGACAGTAAGTTTCAATTGTGTATAAAGGATGAAGTCTGATGGTTTTTTTTTCACACTATCTCAAATGACTAAGATACTTGAGCCTTCTATGGTGTGGGCTCTTCTCCTACTTTGATGTATAAAATTAGAGGTATTATTAACTGCTGCTCTTAAATTTTTAGCAAAAATTGATGCACTGTTTCTGTAAGATCTTGACAGAAATATTATCTGAAATTTAGAAACTGGCAAAAGTGATTGTTGGTTGATCTTTCCTTGCAGTACTATCCTTCATGTTATAGTCCAGATAATCTGCCTCTATGGAAGCTCAGGTTAGCGTGTAGACTTTCTAAAAAATCTCACTGTTTATCTATTTAAGAGAGAGAGAGAGAGAGAGAGAGAGAGAGAGAGAGAGAGCATGTGTGTATGAGTGTGTGGTGTGTGTATGCAATTATAAATGCTAGAAGAGAGAGTTGGGCCACCTAGATCTGGAATTACAGGCAGCTGTGAGTGTCTCGGTAGGAGTGCTGGGATTGAACTTGAGCCTTCTGTAAGAGCAGCAGCAAGTAATCTTAATTGAGAAACAATTTTTTTCAGCTCCAACTTGTAGATTGTTTTCAGTGGACATAGCCATGATAGCTACCATTAGTCAGAGAACCCAAAGATAGTGGTGAAGGACCCCAATGAACTGAAATCAATTTTGTACTTATTACAACATTTTCTTGTTAAATATGTTATGCCAGCATAAATTCTTAAGTGTTTTTAACTTATCTTGTCTTATTGGTTCTTTCACTGAGTACTGTTAAATCTTTTTTGCAATATTAATCTTAAACATGCATGAGTGTAACAGGCTTCAATTAGTATAAAAGTCAACCTCAATGGGATCAAGTACCTACACATACAATCTGAACTTCTAAGCCTATTAGAAGAAAACAAGGGAGGTACCTTAAGACACTGGTATAGGGTAATGATTTTCTGAAAAGGACCTAAAAGTAAGAAAACAAAGCAAAAATTGATAAACAGGATGATGGCCCCCATAAATGCTTCTGTACAGCAAAGGAATCTACCAGTGGCATCAAGATATGACCTACAGAATGCAAGAAATATTTGCTAATTACTCATTTTTCCCCGACCCGCGGGTTCAGTTATTCGTGGAGCGGTGAGGAGGGTCGCGACATGTGAATAAAGAATAGATGAGAGAGAGACAGGGGCCCAAGGAAACATTGCTTGTCAAGGGCTGTTTATTGTAAGGGGGTATTCAAATTTAAAGTGAGCTTTGGGATGGCGGGGGGGGGGGTAGGAAGGAATGCAGTGGAAAAGTTACAAAATCTTCTGGCCAGGCCCAAGGGCAGCAGGTGTGGAATGGGGCGATTATCAGAAGTCGCGATACACCGAATGTTCTCTTTCTCAAGGTCAGGCTGGATCTTTTGTGGTTGCCAGGCAGAATAATTATCTCAAGTATGCAGACAGCTGTGGCTTTCAGCCAGCAGGACCTCTCAGCCACTGGGGCAGGTCAGGCAAGGTCCTATGGCTCCTGACACTCATTTGCCAGAGAAAGTAGTACTAAGAATATATAAGAAACTAAAAAAAAGTAACAACAACAAAAAGATATCCAGTTAATAATGGGCAAAAGACCTGGATAGACACTTTTCAGAATATGAACTACACATGATCATTAAATATATGAAACATATATAATATTACTATTAAGATACTTAGAGAAAAACAAATCAAAATTATACTGAGATATCATTTTACGTCACTTATAATGGCCATTATTAACAAGAAGACAAGCATGGATGAAAAATAAAACCAAGCAACTAACCAAACAACAATAACAAAAACCACGATGGAGGCGCCTAAAGGATGAAAGGTAGACCTACTTTGTGATCTATCTATTTCACTTCTAGGTGTGTGTGTGTGTGTGTGTGTGTGTGTGTGTGTGTGTGTGTGTGCGCGCGCGCATGCATGTTAGTGTAAAATCAGTACAACAAGGGGATATTAAAGACCAGCTGAGATATCAAGCTTTGCAGACTGAGAAACTACTGGATTCTTGGACATTATTCCATTCATAGACAGCTATTGTTGGGTTAGCTAGACTGTAAGTCATTCTATTAAATATCATTTTAAAATAGGTAGGTAGGTAGATAGATAGATATTTTTATAAGTTCTGTTACTCTAGAGAACCCTGACTAATACAGATAGATAGACTAGAGAGAATAGATTGGTGATAGATGATAGCTCACTAGCTGGCCAGCTAGATGATAGATAGATCAGGACATAAAAATATAAGGGAAAGTTCTTGGGAAGAAGCAATAAAAGCACATGTGTGCATGTGCATGTATTGTGCATATCAGTGAAATAAAGGGATACTTCCTGTCTGTTTCTATTTTTGTGCTAGTAATAATAATAGAGATAAAGAATCAGCCTTGGTGCCTATCAATCAACCAATAAATCGAAGTAGAAAATATGGCGAACATTTACAATGCAATGAAGTACTATTCAGCCAGACAGAATAAAATCCTGTTACACACACACACACACACACACACACACACACACACACACAGAACTTCAGGATATTCTGCTAAGTGGAATAGTATAAACACAGAAAAGAAGTACTGAATTGTTTTTAACATGTGGAAGTTTTTTAAAAAGTTGACTTGAGTATAAATCATAATCAGTAACTATTGAGAAGTTGTCATAGAAAAGGGGAGCTGGATTTGATCAAGGTCTGCTGTATTTATGTTTAGAAATGTAAAATTGACCCCCATTAACATACACAATTAACACGTTAGTAAAATAGTTAAAAACACAAGTGGCACCTTTAAAATCTAACAAGTCAGACTTGAGCAGGCCTGTGTAGAGAATGTCATTTTCCCCATTTGTATCTTCTACTTTATTTTCTTTGATGACTCCTTACCATCACAAGTTCAATGATAGAGTAAGGCAACTCCAATATTTGTTAGTATTCATGAACTCCTAATGGCATGTCCAAAATTAGCAACAAAGTTATAACATCCTTGTCATATCAGGAAGCAACATCTTTTTAATTTTTTTTCATTTGTTTGGTTAATTTTGTTTTGTCTTTGCATAAGAGAAATTGCACAGTTTGTTTTTTAGTGATAGAAAAAATAATAGTTTAAACCACTTAAGGAGGTTCTTACAGAAAGAGAAGTTGTAACATTCCTTTTAGTAATATTTTTATTGTCATATATTCATCATATAAGGTGATGAGTCTAATTATGGCCTTCATGCTAAGGTATATCATGCATTTGGACATGTTCAACCTCCATTAGCCTTTTCTGTCCTGACCCTGCTTCTTACTATTCTACTGCTTCTTCCCAAGTACTTTTCCTTCTACTTCCATGTTCTGACCAATGATCTGTCTGTCTGTCTGTCTGTCTGTCTGTCTGTCTATCTATCTATCTATCTATCATCTAGCTATTATCTGTAGTCTGTCTGGATTAGTCAGGGTTCTCTAGTGTAACAGAACTTATAGAATAAATCTATCTATGATCTTCTATCTATCTATCTATCTATCTATCTATCTATCTATCTATCTATCTTCAATCATCTATAGTCTATTTACCCATGTTAGAGTTCTCTAGAGTAGCAGAACTTATAGAATATCTATCTATCTATCTATCTATCTATCTATCTATCTATCTATCTATCTTTCTATCTATCCATCTATTCCATGTCTTAAGGGGATTTATTAGAAATACTTAGAGGCTGCAGTCTAGCTAATCCAACAATGGCTGGCTATGAATGAAATGTCCAGAAAGCTAGTAGTTTCTTAGTCTACAAAGCTGGATGTCTCAGCTGGTCTTCACTATATGCTGGAATTTCAAAGAAGTGGGCTCTAATACCAAAGAAGGTATGGATGTACTGGCAAGGCAAGAACAAGAAGACAAAGAGCTTCCTTCTCATATGTTCTTATATAAGCTTCCAGCACAAGGTGTGGCCCAGATTAGAGGTGAGGTTTCAGCTCAAATTATCTGAATTAAAGATGTGTCTTTTCTCAGTTCAAAAGATCCAGATTAAAGGTACATCTTCCTACCTCAAAGATCCAGATCACAAGTGATTCTTCTTATGTAAAATTAGTCCCTCATGGATATGCTCTTCACTTTGGAGTTTTAGTTACACCCAGATGTAGTCAAGTTGACAATCAAGAATAACAATAACACTACCCATCTGTATCATTAATCTATCTATTATCTAGATTCCACATATGAGAGAAAACATTAGTTAATGTATTGTTTGATTTAGTCGACAGTTCTAACAATGGTGTTTTTTTTACATCTTGTTTGTTTATTTGTTTTGCTTTGTTTTTCCCAAAGGGATTCTATTTATTATTGGACTGCATTCCAAGTATTTTAAGAACACATTTTTGGTTACAATTTTTCATGTATTAATACAGTGTGATATTTCTGGCTGTTGAAATAGTTCATCTTAGGGTAGCATTATCTCAAATACTTTTGTAAATGAAACAAAATATATGAAATGAACATACATTAAAATGATGTGATAGTTTTGCTAATCTTTGTTGTTGGTTGAAAAGACTGCACACAAAAATGTATAGCTGTGGATGGAACCTAACTTAGCTGACCTTGCTCATCAGAAGGGCCATCAACACATGCACGGTCCTTGTGCCAACTAGGAAAGGATGTTTATTCAAGGGGAAAGGGCAGAAATTGCCTCTCCTTTGCTTGGTTTTCTTAGAACTGAAAGTTTCTTTGGAGAGCTGGGCCTGGAAGAAATGATGAACTTGTGCTTTTGCAATTTGAGTGGAGAATAGAATAAAGCAAATCTTTCATTACAATAAAAGAATCTTATATTACAAGTGAAAGAAACTTAAGATTCTGTCCCTGGGTACAGGTTGAAGTTGTTTATTTGGCATCAGGTATCAGGAAGGCCAATGTATCCTTAACTTGTATTTCTAGGTTTCATTCTCCATGTTCATTGCTGTCCTGTCTTTCCCCTTCCCACAATTCCACTGAGCTCGATTCTGCACTAGCTAATGAAGACAATTCTATTGCATGGGCTAATGACTCCATTTGATTGCTTCTTTCTTTTCCATGTGATTGCAGATTTTTAAATTTTAATTGTATTAATTTATTCAGATTACAATCAGTTGTTATTCCATAACTTGTATCCTTCCACCCTCCTGCTTTCACCCTATTCCCCTTCCCTAGGTCTAAGACCGAGGGGGACCTCTTCCCCCACTATATGGTCATAGGCTATTAAGTCTCATCTTGGTAGCCTGCTTATTATTTCTTTGAGTGCCACAAGGCCTCCCCACCAAGGGGAGGTGGTCAAATATGGAGCATCAGAGTTCATGTCAAAGTCAGTCCTCACTCTCCATATAACTGTGGAGAATGTCCTGTCCATTAGGTAGACAATGGTGCTTTTTGGAAGCAGTTTCTGCAGTTGCCTTTATTTGATTTCAACTTTAAATTTTCTTCTCCAATATGTAAGACAGTAATCAATCTAAAGCCTGTATCAGTTTGTTGTTGGCAAAGGAAAAATTCATGTTTCAAAGAAACAGCTCTGGAAAGTCTCCACAAAGCAAGTTGAGAATCCAGAAGCTCTCATTTAAAAAACTCAATGACTAGGTGTGAAGAAATAAGAAGCCTGGATTTGCTGAGGCTCACAACATTCTTCAAAAAGTGGAAGATCTCTTGTGGGGCCTAAACATTTTATCATGTATCACATATAGACACTACTTTTAATTATATGCATATACTAACTCAACTATCAGAACACCCTGGCTTGGTAGGGGACAGGTATCATAGGAAATGTGGCAGGAAGAAAAGCAAATGCTCTTGTCATTATTAGAAATAATTCTTGGTGAAAAAATGTATGTATCATGTCTAACTCCATTCTTCAAATCTAAATTTCATAGTCAGTTTGGCATTTGCCATGATGACAGCTGGATATTTCCTTCCAAGTAATAGTGAGCATAAGTCTTCTCAAGGAGAAACAAGAATGTCAGGGACCAGCTGGGTGTGGTGGCATACACCTGTAATCCCAGCACTCCAGGAGGTAGAGGCAGAGGTAGCAGGATCTCTATGAGTTCCAGGCCAGCCTAGTTTACAGAGCGAGTACAGGACAGCCAAGGCTACACAGAGAAACCCTATATCGAAAAACCAACCCCCCCCCAAAGAATGTCAGAAACCTCTGTAACATGAACTACTCTGACTATGTGCTTTTGAAGAATGGACTACAGACACATACATGTTTATATCTTTGTTTCCAAGTGTATACAGTAGTTTATACTGTAGTACTCACATCTCCCAATGTCTCAAGCTGTGTTACATGTTGTATATTATTATTTTATTATAATTTTATTGTTTTCCAGTTGATAAAATGTATCTACAGACATATAAGTACATATTTATGATTGTAAGGGCACAAACATACTTTAAATAGCTAGGAAGACTCTACTATTCCCCTACCCTTACCCCTTTTCTTCTTTGCTTCTTCAAAGCAAAAATAACATTAGTTTTCTAGTGGTTTGTGCAGCATATGAACATTTCTGGCCAAAAGAAAATTACTGCAGAGGCATGAAAGCAGGCCACAGTCACCCCATGACACAAAGTTCTGAGTGGCAATCACAAGTAGTAATTTCAATGGCTTCTTAGACCACAAGGGCTTTTCAGCTGAAAAAGGGCAGCAGAAAAGCTCTGGACACTCAGATCATTCACCCAGCACAGAATAGCTCTTCTCTGTGCCTGAGGGAGATTAGAAGCCATATATATTGAACTATACCTAACTAGATAAAGCATTCAGTGAATCTGTTAAACAGACATTCAGATTCATATCAAATATCTAGGTTTGGCAATGTATGAATACACAGCCACAACAGCCATTGAGCTTTACAAAATTTTGCAGAGTCTAATGTGGGGTGTCCCTACAGTCTTTATGGCAGGAAAGAAAAATGATTAGGGTGAGGTAAGAATAAAACTCCTTATCACCTTTTGGTAACCCGTGTTGGGCCAAGACTTCTTGCAGTCTGACATCAACTCACACATTTTTGACATATTTAATTATAGTACAACTAAAAATTTTTTTCAGATAACAATTAACTCAGAAAACAAAGCTCAAGACATGTTTATATTGAAGCTCTTTATAAAGTGTATATGGCTTTGCCCATAAGAAGGGTCCTTGTTGATTTAGAAACAATGCTGAAGATAAGGTCTAGGGAGAATGATCCAGGTAAATATCATGTCTGGTGGCGAACCAGTCTGACTTCATTTTGATGATAGAAGTAATTTTAAAGTCAGAACAAGTTCATTTCCATTGGCTGAAAAATTCTAACTTGACTTTGCTTTAACCTGTTTCTAGAATTTGACATCCTCCCCACCCTATGGAGTTTGACAAACACCTTGAATGTACCCTGATAAGATAAGATGTTCTGCCAAATACTTAGAAATGCTCACCCAAGTTCCTACACAACCAAGATTCCTTTGGAAATCTGTCAACCCTTGAAACCACCCGGTCTTGCAGTTTTTTGGACTGTATAAAACCTATTTTCTCCTCTGTTTGATGCTATTTTTTTCAAACCCAACTTTAGGGAGATAGCGCTGCCTGACAGAAAATAAACTTGCATTATTTGACCAAAGAATTTCTTCTCATTTGGTTGGGTTAACATCCGGATCCAAGATAACAAAGAAGTCACTTAGGCTGCTGTAAAGTACAAATGACATCTCTTAAAAGGATGAGGTTTATGGCTTAAAATTAATACTCAAGGTTTTAGGAGGAAAGGATGTAGGATAAGTAAAACATAAGTTCTGAGAGATACAGGGTGAGCCTGGCTTGTCAGACAGAAAAGAATCACCAGGTTGTAAAGCTACAACAGTTGCAAGCATTCCAGGAGGAACAACTAAGCACCTCATTCCACTGAAGAGATAAGCTGTGTGTTTCCCTTCTCTGCTTTCTCTAATGCTTCTCTGTACATACAAGTTCTTTTATGCTCTGTACATTCTAATAGTGACATAGAGATAAAAATAGCTGAATATTTTTACCCTTAATTAACTCATTCATTCATTCATTCAGCAAATTCTTTTTGGGGAGGGCATGGTCTGAATTATATATTAACTATGTAGTGGTGTGTAAGGAGTGCACTGCCTCTGCCATCATGGACCATAGGTGGAGTTCATACCCACTGACTGAACATTTTCATCCTGTCTGCACTGTGCAGACCACTGGAGCTACAAACATAGGGGAAGTTTCCCGCTCCAGGGCCTGGTGTACGAAGGGCAGAGGTGAACACATCCAGCACCAGCTGATGAGCAAAGCATGAAGTACTGTGTGTATGTGTAAGAAGTACATCTACAGAAATAGTTTATCTACCAGTTGCCTCAAAACATTCTAGGCAACCAAAGGAAAACTACTTTGTGGTATGACTGGGTGTGTGCATGTGCACGTGTGTACACATGTATGGGGACCAGAACTGACTGTGGGTGGCTTCCTTAATCACTCTCCACTTCATTTACTGAAGCCCAATCTTCTGCTTAAACCAGCACTACCTGATTTGGTGAGTCTAGTTAACTGGTTTAACTCAGGGCTCCTGTCTCTGCCTTTGGACTCTTGGGATTACTGGTGGGCCACTGTGCCTGGATTTTAAATGGGTTTTGGGGAACCACAATCCAGTCTTTGCATTTAAACAGCAAGCATTTATCCACTGAGCCATCTCTCCGGTCCTGGCTAAAAAGATTTTTACCAATTCATTGCTGATAGACCATATCAACCACTCCATTTTGAGAAAAAGAGTTTGTCAGTGGGATCTTAGGGGTCTCTGCCCTAAGTAGACAGCTACAGAAAATTTAAAAAGGCAAATTATCATTTGTACACAATGAGGCACTGTGTTCTTTGATGTGAATTTGCACTTACAAACAAGAGTATGAGGCACAAACCATGATGCTACTTTGATGCTGTCCCTGTGAACCTAAGATTGGCTTTCCACTTCTGGACAGTCACAGTCACCACCAGCAGGACCTTAGCATTTGAATACCTCCTCTTCTTTTCCTCAATAGCAGTTCCTTCGAAGGAAATCATGTGAATAATATGGGGGCATAAACTGTTGATAATCCAACCTTCTATTATTTACCTCTTGACTAACTACCCAGAAATCAATTCTTATCTTCAGTTTCACATAAGAAATGCCTAGGACTGCTTCAGCTTTTGGGAAACAGGATCCTTAGCTATCATGTCTAAGTTTCATGCTAAAAACCTTAGTTCAGACTTATTTAGATTGGGCAGGTCCCTGCTCTCTTTCAGCCATCCTGAGTGCTAGGAATCCAAGCTCTCTGTCTCTGTTTCACTAAACGTTTTCTTCTCACAGTTCTCTGTCAACCATGGCCCGAGTCTCCACACTTTACTTGTTGTATATAATTCTTAGAGCTATCTCAGGTCATCAAGAATTAGCATTTTCAGGGTCCGATTAGAATACATGCTAATAAAAGAGCTTTTGTGTTTTGAGATGCTAAGGGACCTGTGTCATATTCAGTGTGATGGAGAATTACTTTCTAAAGTTTCCAGTTTTGTAAAATGAGGGCATGGGGACAAAATGATTTTAGCAACCAAGAGGCTTAATTTAAACAAGCAGATTTCTTAGTCTATCCAATTGCATTTTAGTCTCAGGTGAATGCATGGAAACTTATTATCAAGAAAATGGGTCTGTTTTTAAAAAGCTATTTTAAGAAATGCTACATATTATCTACAGCATTTATTCTGTTTAATAAAGATAATTTCTGATATGTCCTATGCTTAATTACAAAGGCTGGAGAATGGAGAGAAGAGATGGTCAAGGTTGATTGGCCAACAGCTCCTGACATTCCTGACTGTATCCTTAAACCATGGCTTCCATCCCATCATGATCCCTGAGATATCCCTACAACCTGCTTTAAATCTCATCCAATACAGAGCAGTGACTATTGCCATGAATGGCCTACTGCCACAACTCCTTCTGCATTGTGTTTTCATGCTCACCTTTTCTGTACACAATAAAGGTTCCTTCCTCTCCCACATTTATATTATCAAAAGATACCACAAAAATTTTTCCAGCTACTCCCTAGGCCTGCTTCTGGAAGCTGAGGAAACTCATTCCTGGGCATGGTTCCTTTCTGGATAACAATTGCTTGAAATGGTTGCATAGACCTTTCTATTGCCATGATAACTCAAGCCCTAGAGCGTTGTTAACACTGTCACTGAAAGTACATAAAAACTGAGTCACAGTTGATTTCTTAAAAATTTTGAAATTCACATAATTTAATTTAATCCATTTAAAAATGAGTACCTTAGTGACCTTCATTATATTTACAGAATTTTGCAATCACCAACTCTAAATTTCAGATTTTTTTTGTCACTTCAAATAAATCTGTCCTCACAAGCAACCACCCTCCAGGCTTCTTTTCTGGCAACCATTAACCTAGCTTATGTGTCTGGACTTGGCTCAATTTTGAATTCATATGAATGGAAACACAATGATGATCATCTGTGGATGCCTTTTATTACTTAGTTTTGAGGCTCATTCACATTATAGTGTCAGGAGGAAAACCTTTTCTCCTAACAATTCGGGAAGACTCCAGTGGGTACCAGGAAGTACTAGCCAATTCCAGAGATAACAGGATGGCTATAAGCCAGTATAAAAACAGAATCAACAAAACCAGAGCAATATGGGATCTCCAGAAGCCAGTTTCCCACCAGCAAGCAGCCCTGGATACCATACCATAACTGAAGCACACACACACAAATAACACTAAAGCTATGTTAATAAAGATGATAATGACCTTTAAAGAGGAAACCCTTAAAGAAATATAGGAAGAAACAATAAAAAAGATTGAAGCTTTAAAAGAGAAAATGAATAAACCACTTCACGAAATACAGGAAAATACACACAAACAGTGATGGAAACCAATAAAAATGGTTTAAGATCTGAAGATGGAAATGCAAACAATAAAGAAAGCACAAACTGAGGAAGCTCTGAAGAGGGAGTACTTAGGGAAGAAAACAGGAATGAGAGAGGTAAGTGTTGCCAACAGAATAGGAGAGATGGAAGAAAGAATGTCAGGTGTCGAAGAAGAAACTGATGCGTCCATCAAAGAAAATGATCAATCTACAAAATCCCTCACACAAAACATCCATTAAATCAATAAAATCATGAAAAGATGAAACCCAAGAATAATAGAAAAAGAAAAAAGAGAAGATGCCCAAATCCAAGGCCCAGAAATTATTTTCAACAAAAATCATAGAAGAAAATTCCCCCAATCTCAAGAAAGATATGCCTGTAACTAAACAGAACATCAAATAGACCAAATAGATTGCAACAGAAAAGAAAATTGTGCCAACACATAAAAATGAAAACACTAAATGTACAGAACAAAGATGCCACATAATAATCAAATACTAAATGTGCAGAACAAAGAAAAAATATCAAAAGCTGCAAGGGAAATAGGTCAAGTAATATATAATGGCAAACCTATAAGAATCACACCTGACTTCTCAGCAGAGAACATAAAAGACCTGGACAGATGTCTTACAAACCACATGAGACCATAGATTCCAATCCAGACTACTATACCCAGCAAAACTTTCAATCACTGTAGATGGAGAAAACAAGATATTCCATGACAGAACCAAATTTAAACAATTTCTATGCACATACCCAGCCCTACAGATGATAGTAGAAGGAAAACTCCCACCTGAGGAGGTTAACTACACCAAAAAAAACCTCACAGGATATAAATACCTTCACCACAGCAAAACCAAAAAAGGACAAGCGCACAAACACACTACCACAACCAATATCAAAATAAAAGGAACTAACAGTCATGGTTATTAATATCTTTCAACATCAATGGTCTCAACTCTCAAATAAAAAGACACAGAATAATAGACTGGATGAGTTAACAGGATCCATCATCCTGAAGCATACAAGAAACACAACTCTGCCACAGAGATAGACATTACCTGCGAGTAAAGGGCAGGAAAAAGTTTTTCCAAGCCAATGGGGCCAAGAAGGAAGCTGGCCATTATAATGGCTATAAGTAGCCATTATAATATTAATAAAATAGGCTTTCAACAAAAATTAATCAAAAGAGATGAGGAATGACACTTCATACTCATCAAGGAAAAATCCACCAAAATGACATCTCAATTCTGAACATCTATGCCCAAATGCAAAGGCACAGACATTTATAAAAGAACCATTGATAAAGTTTAAAACACACATCAATCCCCACACATTAATAGTGGGAGACTTCAACACCCTACTCTTTCCAACAAACCAGAAACTAAACAGAGAAATAATGACATAAACATATGTCATAAATCAAATGGATCTAGCAGACCTTCAGAACCCTTCACTCAAATACAAAAGAATATACATTCTTCTCAGCACCTCATGGAACCTCCTCTCAAACTGACCATATGTTTAGTCACAAAGCAAGCCTCAAACTTATACAAGAAGATTAAAATAATACCTGTATCTCACTAGACCACCATAGACTAAAGCTGTACCTCAAAAACAACAGAAATATCAAAAAAGTCTACACACACATGTCAACTGACCAACTCTCTAATCAATGACAACTGGGATAGGAAAGAAATAAAGAAAGAAAATAAAACATAAAGACTTCCTAAAATTCAATGAAAATGAAAGCACACCTATCCAAATTTATGGGACACAATGTAAACAGTGCTAAGAGGAAATTTCATGGCAATAAGTGCCTCCATAAAGAAATTGGAGAAATCTCATATGAGCAATGTAATGGCACGCCTGAAAGCCTTAGGAGGAAAAAAGAAGAAGCAGACACATTTGTGATGGGCAAGGATGGTTATCTATTACACCCAGAGAGGAGTAGGGAGCATAGGAGAGAACAATGGAAAACAAGACAAAACAACAACAATACCACCAAAACAAACAGCAAATTAGAGCAGAGTATAAGGAGTCATATGTATAAAAATGAGGTTGTCACAGAAGCCTTTTATGTGGCATTCTCAACTGCATGTCCGCCATCATTGATAAGCTGCAAAGAAGCTTCCTTGCCCTTTACAGTCAGTGGCGGCATGGACCATGGACTTCCACATGCTTCCTGGTGACAGCATGGTTAGGGACTACTCAAAAGATCTCTAGGGCCCATGCTGCCCCGGAGGCCATATTGCTATGGGTGACCCATGCTATAGTTGGGGAACATGCTGGTGTCACTCTAGTCTGTGTTACTGTCTGAAGTTCATGTGGCCTTTCTTATTTTGTGCACCCAGCCTTGCATAATCACTGCAGGCCCTCAGCTATGGCCTGGTGCCAGACACTTGAACCCAGGGCTGCAAGAAAGACACTATTCCAGCTCTCTTCCAGCCCGCTACAGGAGCAATGCATCCCATGGCCATCTTGGCAGTGGCCTATAATAACCTCTCCTCCCCACCCCCACTCCACGTTGGAGAGAGAAAGAGTCTAGACAGGAAGCCATTGAAGAGAACTCTCAAAATATTGTGATAATGATCCTGAAGTGTAGCTCTTCAAAGTGGATGGCTTCCAGCAGGGTCAGCGTGGGGTGGGGAATGGCTCAGTTTATAAAGGACTGGTCCCTGGGAGTTTGGCCATGATCCAGTGTATATGTGGGCAACACATACTGGACTTCATTTTTATTTTTTACTCTTTCTTTTCTTTTTTTTGGGGGGGCAGGGGAGATCATAAAGGTTGGGGGGGATGGACCTGGGAAGACTGGGAAGTAAATGTGATGGGGTACATTATGTGCAACTTCCAATTTATCAATAAAAAATTATGTTGGAAAAATTACCATTACTTCTTATGTTAAGTTCAAGTTAGTAGCAGGGCTGATGAGACAGCTCAGTAGGTAAAAGTGCTTACTGTTCAGCCTGACAGCCTGAGTTCAATTTCTGGGATACATATGAGAAAATGAGCACTGACACTTGCAAGCTCTTCTCTTATATTAACAAATATGCCACTATATTCCTATTCTCTCTCTCTCTCTCTCTCTCTCTCTCTCTCTCTCTCTCTCTCTCTCCTCTCACTCCTCTCTCTCTCTCTCTCTCTCTCTCTCTCTCTCTCTCTCTCTCAATAAATAGATAATAATACATAAAGCAGCCAGTTTACATTTATAGAAATCTAAAATGATTAAAGCATACTATTTTAAAAATAATTTATTTCTCCACAGGTCAGTTTAAGAATGTGCTGTTTCCTGAAAAGGTGTGGAAGGAGCAGGAAGCTAGTAATTAGCTTCCCTTCAGAACCAATGGCCTGGCCTTCCTTTCTGTAAATCTTCAGGTTACTTCAAGGTAGATCATGCATCTCAGACTCTCTCATTTCCCTCTATCTCCCAAGAAGTGCTAACTCTCTTCCCAATTATTCCTTCTCCTCTCATTTCTTTTTGTTGTTTGGGAAGGCACTGTGTTTAACCAGGGCTACACACAAGGTTATGTGTATAAAGTGATTGCTGGAAGAACGCAAATCACCAGTGGCTAAGACACTAAAGATAATGTCTCCCCCTACTCCAGAAGCTATCAGCATCCAATACCTTCCTGGGAATGACTTTTGTCTCTCTTTTATATATTACTGAACTTTGTGCATGGCCTGTAAATATAAACTTTCTTCCATTTCATTTCATAGACAGAAGAGTAAGTAGTCTGAGCTGAATGTTCATATTCATTCAACTCAGGTCAGCTCTAACAAAACTCAGATAAGAGGCTGGTAAAGCACTTCTTTTGAAGACAGGGCTTCGTAAAAGGAGCATCCTTCACATTTAGATTTTCAACATCTGGACTTCCACCACCACCCACTTCTATGAAGGCTTGGTAAGACAATCCTCCTCCTACATGTACACTGTGCATACATGGTAGTTCACTCGAAGTCAGCTTTGGAAGTGTGAGGGTCTTCTCGGAAAATGGTTCTGCTTGATACTTTTGTCACAGAAAGTCCTCAAAGTAGATGAAGGCTTCATGGTCTGAGTAGCTTTCCATGGAGCTTTTGATGGTGGGTCGTTACCATTAGTATTGTTATTGTCTAGATCATGTGCAAAACTATACACAATAATTTACCATGAGATACTGACTTTTTAGTTCGAGTGAGGATTTTCTACTTAATGTGGCAGAGTAACAACTACCAAGCTTTATTACCCAGTAGAGAACAGTACAATATGGCTTAATTGTATATTATAAATTGGAGTTTCATATGCATTTAAAAATTATTAACATTGAAATTCACATATTATATTAAGGAAGGAAACAAATTAGTAAAATAATATCAAAGATTTAAAACTTGCTAAGAATGACTTTCTGCGAAGAAATGTGAAGCCATGAAAATTTTATCCCTAGGTTTATATTACATAGGAGATACATCTCATTCTAAAATGTGACTCACACACTGTTCAGAATGCAAAACCCTTTGGCCTTTTACCTAATTAACTCAGTATCCTAAAGTTTCTATGAAATAAAAGCAGGCTACTCTGTGACACTACTTTTATTAAAACTGCAATTTTCTCATAAAAAAATATATCATTATATTTTCCAATATAAATTCTCAGTTGCTAAACATTGTGGTTTATGTTTAATAAAACAAGAAACTGAAAAAAAAAAAAAAAAAAAAAAAGAATGTGCTGTTTGTCTGGCAGTAGTGCTGAATGCCTTTAATCCCTGTAGTTGGGCAGCAGAGGCCAGCATGTCTCTGAGGTTGAGGCCTGCCTGGTCTATAAAGTGAGTTCCATGACAGCCAAAGACACAGAGAAACCATGTCTTAGGGGGGGAAAAATAAAAGACTGTACCCTTGGGTTGATGTTTCCTGTCTACCTAAGCCACTGTCTCTAATGTCTGAAGTGCCAGCACTTCTGAACCCTCAGGCAGATTTCCAGTTCTTATTTAACTGTCTTGAATCTCTTATCTCCTTGCATTGTTTTGAAGCCATTTTTAAAAATTTAATATTTTTCTACGTGCATTGGTATGAAGGTAGCAGAATCCCTGGAACTGGAGTTACAGACAGTTTTGAGCTGCCACGTGGGTGCTGGGAATTGAACCTAGGTCCTTTGAAAGAACAGACAGTGCTCCTAAGCACTGAGCCATCTCTCTAGACCTTGAAGCCATTTTTAATGACATATTGCCCTGTTAAAGGCATAATTTCCTCCCTGTCCTCAATTTCAAGTTCTCTCACTAATTTTCATGTTTTCTTTCAGTTTGGAGAATCTAGTCAGCAGATGCTGATCTTAAATTTATGGCTGTGCCATGCAAGTGACCGAGAATGGGGACAGTGTCTGCCCCTGCTTTAAACCAGCAGTCCTCATCCCCAAGTGGGCCCAGGTACTTCCTAGCCACCTCCTCACCATGGCTGATCACTCTCATTCTCCTTACGAGCATCTCCCTTCCATTCTTTCCTAAAACCACAAACATCTTCCCTTCTGCTATTGTTCTCAGCCAGTGTCCTTCATCTCCAGGCTATGGATAAAATGAGTCAGCTGAGGAATCTCTACTGGAACTTATGCAAGGTAAGCAGATTGGGTAGAAGAGAGAGGTAAGAAAGAATAAGAAGAGACGATACATACAACAAAAGCATCCTATGTGGAATTTATGCTGTAAAAATGGTCAACTTGAACAGCTTATATGTATTAGAAATTAAATAGGTCAATTTCAAAGAACTTATCTAATTAGAAAATGCAACATAATCTACAGATAAATTATGAAAACTTAATTTTAAAGAGCAGGCTCTGCCCATTGCCCTTCTGAGCTGCCATGCTTGCCTGATGCTACAATCAATGTGCAGCTGTTTGTTAAGCCTGTTTGTCCTCACAGACCTACTTCTGTGGCTTGAATTTGTGATGTCCTCCAGATGTGTGTGTGTGTGTGTGTGTGTGTGTGTGTGTGTGTGTGTGTGTGTGTGTGTTTGAACACTTGGTCCCTAGCTGGTTGCACGGTTGTAGAAGGTTGCAGAACCTTTAAAAGGTAGAGAAGTGGCTGAGTAGGGATATGTTTTGAGGTTGCGCCGCCTGTCCTTGCTTCTTATCTGCTCTCTTCTGCTGACTGCCTATGCACTGAGATTAAACACCTCAAACTTCTGCCTTCCTGGTCCTGCCGTCCCTGCCACGATGGATGCTATCCCTCATACTTCTGCCATCCTGGTCCTGCCGTCCCTGCCACAATGGATGCTATCCTTTCTTACACAGTGAGCCGGAACACCTTTCCTCTCTCCAGCTGCTTTTTGTCACAGCAACGGAAAATATCAATACACTGGATTGGAGATGTCATCTCTGTATATGCCATGTCTGTATCAATTTACCAACCCAGGCACTCTTACTAATTCACACTGTCATGTAGAAATGATGACTGTCTTTCCTCAATTTCCTCTGAGTTTTGTCATGAATAGGTGTGAGGTTTTTTTTTTTTTTAATTTTTTTTTTATCTGCTTTGCATCTACTGATTTCCTTAGTGGATAGGACTGCTTCTTCAATCATCTCCATCTTGGAAAGAAATAACTCTAACTCTCCAGCTGATCAAGTTTGGTAGATTCTAGTTTCCTCGAGTAGTCTATGTGTAATTTATTGGCAGAGCCTGCTGTCTCTCACTTCAAAGTCAACTCAGGCCTTGTCACATTCTCACCGTGAAAGCCCAACCCCAACGCTGTCTCTAGAATAATGCCTTGGTTTGTTTGCAGCTGAGTTTCACAATGCTAGCTCCTGAGTCTGGAAACTTGAGTCTGTGTCTCATAGTAAAATACACGAATCCCACTTCCTTTATTTATTTAGTATAATAAATATTAGGACCTGTAACATTTAAAATTTTCATAGACTGTTTATTTTCTTACTTTAGTTATATTGCAAGAAAAGCTGATTTAAAAAAAATCATCCTTAGAGTTCACTCTACCTTTCCAAAATTCTTCTGATTGTTCCAACTAATACTTTGTTTGTAACAATGCTACTTTTAACTGAAGAAGTTAGTTGAAAACAATGTAAAAGAAATTTACATGTTGGATGTGAGTTTTGATGGATCCAGTCAGTTTTGTGAAACTATTCTTCTGAATCCTGTTGCCCATTTGGGGAAGAAGGACCCGGGAATGTTCTGCAAGATCAATTGTTCCTGCTCCACACAGGGCAAGGC
Organism: Acomys russatus; assembly: GCF_903995435.1. Classification (NCBI taxonomy): domain Eukaryota; kingdom Metazoa; phylum Chordata; class Mammalia; order Rodentia; family Muridae; genus Acomys; species Acomys russatus. The sequence continues at coordinate 26,422,099 of NC_067138.1, forward strand.
ATGGAGCTCCCAAGCAGGCCCACCTGCATTCTGCTCTGCAAATTTCTTCCATTCTACCTCTGCAAGGCTCATTCAAGCATGGAAACTGTCAGCTCTTTGACTCTTTTTGTTTGTTTGTTTGTTTGTTTAGTTGTTGTTGTTTTGTTTTGTTTGGTTTCTCGAGTCAGGGTCTCTCTGTGTAGCCTTGGCTGTCCTGGACTCACTCTGTAGACCAGGCTGGCCTCGAACTCACAGTGATCCACCTGCTCTTGCCTCCCATGTGCTGGGATTAAAGGCATATGCCACCATGCCTGGCCCAGCTCTTTGACTCTTGAAGACAGTTCAAAGCACCAATGGCATTGCTGTGGGGCGAGGAATATTTATTTTCTTCAAGTAGAAATAATCCAGGTCATGAAGATTTCAGTGTGCTTACCTCACAGAGAACTGTTTTATTTTGTAATTTGTCATGTATCATATGCAGATATCTTGCTAAATATGTTGGTGCATGGCATGATTGCCTGCTGTTTGAGCATTTTCTTTCTTTTATGCTACTTCAATGAAGAAACCAAATTTTTCCTTGTTGAAGGTGATTCCAACTTGATACCCTATGAGCATATAAAGGGAGAGGAAGTCCCCCTCAGTCACAGTCATAGCGGAGGGGAGTAAGGGGAAAACAGGAAGGAGGGAGGAATGGGAGGATACAAGGGATGGGATAACCATTGAGATATAATAAGAATAAATTAATAAAATAAAATAAATTAAAAAAAGAAACTATAGAAAAGCCAGTTCAGTTCCCTTTAACTGCTCTGAATATAGCTTTAAAAGAAATTGTTGTAAAATATTTTTAAATTCTGTAAAGTCTATCATAAAACATCAATTTACACAACACATATTTGTAAGCAAATGATCTTCCATGGTTTCTAGCTTTTAAAATACACAAATGAAAATTATTTAAAAAATTCTTTGCATTCACTTTCTATCCTAAAGGCAGCCCCCCTTCCTCTAACCCCAACCCTCATTCTCCTTTCTCCTCAGAGAAGGGCCGTCCCCCATGGGTACCAAGCTGCCTTGGCAGACTACATCTCTGCAGGACTAGGCATGTCCTTTTCTACTGAGGCAAGACAAGGCAGCCCAGGTAGGGGCATGGGATCCAAAGGGAGAGGCATCAGAGTCAGAGACAGCCCCTGATTCAGTTGTTGGGGATGCATATGAAGACCAAGTTGTGCATTTGGTATATATGTACAGGGTCCTAGGACCAGTCCATGGATGTTCTTTCGTTGGTGGTTCAGTCTCTGTGAGCCCTCATAGGCCTGAGTTACTTGACTCTGTAGGTCTTCTTGTAGAGTTCTTGACCCCTTGGCTCCCTGAATCATTCCTCCACCTCTTTCATAGGTCTCCTGAACTCTGTCTAAGGTTTGCTTGTACATTTCTGCATCTGTTTCCACCAGCTACTTGTTGAAGCCTCTGAGTTATGCTAGGCTCTTGTCTGTAAGCAGAGCAGAGCAGCATTAATAGCATCAGGAGTTGGTTCTTTCCCATGGGATGAGTCTCAAGTAGGGCCAGTCTTTGACCATTCCCTCAAACTTTGCTCTGTCTTTGTCCATTATATCATGTAGGCAGAACAAATTTGGGGTTGAAGGCTTAATGTCCTTATATGGTTTGTGTCTTATCTCGCCACTGGAAGTCTTGCCTGGCTATAGGAGGTGCTCAGTCCAGGCTCCATATGCCCCATTGCTAGAAGTCTCAGCTACAGTAACCCTCATAGACTTCCAGGGGACTCCCCTATCCCAATTCTCTGATTTCCATTCTCTCACTGGCTCTCGCTACTCCTGAGTCCCACCCCTGCTTCCCTCCCCATCCCCTCTTCTACCCAGTTTCCCCCTCCATCCACCTGCAGTGCCTATTTCATTTCCCATTCTGAATGAGATACAAGCATCCTCCCTTGGGCTCTTCTTGTAATTTAGCTTCTTTGGGTCTGTGCGTTGTATCATGACAATTCTGTACTTTATGGCTACTATCCACATATGAGTGAGTACACAGCATGCATATCTCTTTGGGTCTGGGTTACCTCACTCAGGATGATAGTTTCTAGTTCCAGCCGTTTGCCTACAAATTTCAAGGTGTCCTTGTTTTTAATAGCTGAATAGTATCCCATTGTATAAATGTACCACATTTCTTTATGCATTCTTCAGTTGAGGCACATCTAGCTTGTTCCCAAACTGTCTTCTCTTGCTCATTCTGCCTTCCTCGTCATGGAATATACATAAATTTGGCATGAATACAAGAATGTTTCTAAATAATTATCTATCTATCTATCTATCTATCTATCTATCTATCTATCTATCTATCCATCCACTTATCAACCTACCTACCATTTTTCCTTTCTCTGTATTACTCAGTTTTATCATCACAGAACTAGACCTTTTTTTTTAATTAATTTATTCTTGTTACATCTCAATGTTTATCCCATCCCTTGTATCCTCCCATTCCTCCCCCCCCCATTTTCCCATTATTCCCCTCCCCAATGACTGTTCCTGAGGGGGATTACGTCCCCCTATATATTCTCATAGGGTATCAAACAGAACTAGACCTTTGAGAAAGCCAATATATAAGGAGAAATTACTGACTTTGGCTCCTGTTTCAGTCTAGTACCCTTGACTTCTATATTGCTGGGCCAGTGATAAGGAAAACATCAAAACTGCAGGATCATGTTGTAGAGCCTACTCATTTCACAGTGGCCAGGAGGCAGAGAGGGAGAATACATTCACTCTATGGTTTTCTTGCTTCCCTTTATTAATTTCTGTTTCTCATCTTATAGGATGGTACCACCCACATTCTTGATGGGTACCCCACCAGTTAATTCTCTCTGGAAGCACCCTCGCAGATACACTACTTATGAAGAAAAAGGGTTTTGTTTATCTCAGTTTTAGAGGCTGATAGTCACAGGTTACGTAGATTTATCTGTTCAGATTTCATTACATGTCTCTACAGATGTTTTCCAACATAGCACAGAGCAGAAAGGAAACAGCTCTTTGTGAAAGACAATGGCCAGATGGGTGACCTTGAATTGTAGCTACCAACACACAAGACCAGCTTTAAGCCCTTCCAATGACTGACTCTCCAATTTCTTATTTATCTCTTATAAGTCCCATCTCTTACTCTGTGTTTGTGTGTGTGTATGTGTGTATGTGTATGTCTGTGTGCGTACATGTGTGTATGTGTGTGTCTGTGTGCGTACATGTTTGTGTGTGCATACATTAGTGTGCATGTGTTTTGCTCACAATTTTTCTGCTTTTGCTCCTCAAGGGTGGAAGTATAAACATATTCCATCATACCTGGCTAGGGCTTTATCTCTTAAAGATTCCAGCACCTCTCAATATCACCGCAGTAACGATCAAGCTTGTAGCATATGAAGCCAGAAAACACATTCAAGCAATATAAGCTATAGAAAATGGGTCCAATAAGTTAAAATCTTTAACATGTGTAAAATAGTTAACCTTTTCTATGTAGTAATGCTAAAAATTTCACAACAATGTAAATAACGACCACATCTATCTCTGGCAAAACGTACCATACTCACTTCCTGTGGCTTTGCCACACGCCCTCTGCTGGCATTTGTGGAGATAACACTAAGCCTCAGAAGGGAAGGCAGGGAACTGACTGACTGAGTCTGTGAGCTCCACTTCCTTTCTCAGCTCTGCTCCAAAATTGAGCACTAGTATAGTCTGAATTCTGGACATCATTTCTGTCTCTACTTATAAGGACTAGTGAACTCCCAACTTGTAAATTCACCTTTGCTTGAGTGAATCTGAGCCTGAGCTTCCATCCTCTTTTGGGTGGAAGGTTCTCTCTTTTCCCTATGCAGAAGGAAATAGTGTGGTGTTCCCCAAACAGGTATCTCCAGCAGAGAGCCAAAATATTCTTTGTTAAAATTTTAGTGTTATTCTCTTTCTCTCTGTGTCTCTGTCTCAGTCTCTCTGTGTCTCTGTCTCTGTCTGTCTATCTGTCTCTGTCTCTGTCTGTGTCTGTCTCTCTTTCTCTCTCTCTCTCTGTCTGTCTCTCTTTCTCTCTCTCTGCATGACAGGTGCCCCATGGAGGCTAGAGGTGTCAGATCCCTTGGAGCTGGAGTTACATGTAGTTGTGCACTGCCTGATGTGCATGCTGGAGATTGAACTCGGGTCCTCTGGAAGAACAGTAGGTGGTCTAAATCACAGAGTCATCTCCCCAGACCCAAGGACTCAAATATTCTAATTCTTAGGAGCAACTGCATGTAAAGGGATGTCTTAGAACTTCAAATCTCATTGATGACATTATTTCCATGGGGGAAAAGCCTCTCAAATTTGAGAAAGTCAGGCAAAAAGAGCTTTTGCGTGTGAACTGCATGTGAGTTGGAAATATTTCTGTAGCTACAGATTCCATTATGTACGATCCCATTAAGAAGCTTGGTGTCCTTCTCCCTCCTTCTTCCTCCCTTTCCCCCTTCTCTCCTCTCTTCTTTATCCAGTGGTTCATTTCCACCACAAGACAGGCAGCATGAAAAGCCCTAAATTCACAATGTGTCACCTTGTCCTGATGCAAATGCTAACTCTTCTGTGTTGGCAGGAGCACAGGGTTGATGCTTCATAGCTGTTGGTTCCCAGAATGAGTTTTACCCAGCACCAAGGCTTAGTCTTCAGTTGCCAGAGTCCACTATTGAGTTTGAAGAGTAAAGACTTTAAGTATAGGATTGTCTGGTCCAACTTGACTATGACATACATTTTGGATTTAAGAACCTGTATGTGAGATGTTTGAAAGTGAGATTTGATTTTATAATAATAATGAGCAGACTGAGCTTAGTCACAGTTCCTGAATTTGTGTCTTTATGCAGAGGCTTACTCATGCAGAGCAGAAATAGGATATGAATAGTTCAACCCCTAGACCTAGAAAGTTAGTACTTAATTAGGCTAACAGAGTCTAACCAATGCTTGACTGCCAACATTGTGAAAAAGTTTGAATCTCCTGCTTGGTGAATAATTAGTCTCCCACAGCTTGTTACAAGGAAGTTAAGCTAAAGGTCACCTTGAAAGACAAATATTTCATAGCTTGTTGAATCTTGGCTTTGGTTGGCATAGAAATATATCATTAAAATGCCAAAGAGGAGATACTTTATTATTTTAGCTTTTTTTCTTATGTGGATTTTGGATTGATACTGTCTAAAACTAATACTGTAAGATCTTAGTATTTTTTTAAGTATAGGAAATAAGGGTCAGCATTTTTTACACACACACACACACACACACACACACACACACACACACCTAATTATGCTGAATCTTACCTTAAGAAATAAGGAGAAAATAGTTGGAAAAAAAGAGAAGTATGGTGGAAGTCACAGAATGAGTGGCAAAGAAGTATGTAGTCTCTGCCACCGAGGATCCCCTCTTGGGCGGGAACTTTCCAAAGTATGACCTTTGAGGAGGAGAGTAGCCAAAGTTATAAAGCTGCAGAATCACAATGAACCTCTCCTGGCTGTAACTGGCTTTTTCTGCTGACAATCTTGTAAACTGACAATCTACTACTTTATAAGCCAGCCACTAGGCAGACTAGAGATGGGTAATATTGTTCTGATCCTAAGTAAAAGAAAAAATTATATACTTAGTTAATTGTAAATTTTAAATTTGCTTTTTTTTGTTTTTCTTAGACACTGAGAAAACAAAGAATCTATCTTCCTTATTACAGAACACTATTTGCTTTAATTAAATAAAAATTATTTAGCATATTTTATGTGTCTTGTCATCAGATGAGAGAGAAGAGGAAAAGATAGTCTTGGCGATCAATGATGTAGACATTTGTGGAACAGCCACAACTCTTCCTAACAAGCTGAAGGTGAGAGGACCATAACAAAACCAAATATCAATTCTGATAAATAAGGGATTTGCTGAGAACGTCCACTAATGGTCTTGGTGTAAGATCAGAATACAATGGAGAATGACACCAGGCCATGCGGATGAAGAAGGATAAATGCACTGTGTATACAGGGGCGTGAGACCGGAGCAGACAGACAGAACTGCAGGAAGGATGGCACGTGGGTGTGTGGTTTTAAGCTGACTGGAAAGGTAAGCTACACCTGGATTTTGAATGTTGAAGAAATCAGAAATGAAAGTTCCAGAAAAGTTTGTTTTTGTTGTTGTTGTTAAAGTAGGGCATTGTCGTAACCACAATCTTTAGATTTACAAACTAATTTTGGAGTTAGTGTAGACATCAGAGGGGGGAGAGAGAGAGAGAGAGAGAGAGAGAGAGAGAGAGAGAGAGAGAGAGAGAGAGAGAGAGAGAGGGAGGCTGGAAGCTAAGGCTCTATAAAGAAGCCATTATGCCAACATGTAGATGAGGGAGGATCCAGGTTGTAAGGATGAGCACTGAAAAGATGCCTTACAGAGTGGCAGAACTCTCAGCATGGACTCTGAATAGCGTAGTTTCTGACTGTGCCCATGTAAGGATTTAAGGCAAGTCTCAAGTGACAAAGACTCCTTCCTTCATCTATGGAGAGTGGTGAAATCTGCCTTATATGAAGATTTGGCAATGTTTGATGAACATAACTTTTAAATTCTAAGTATTTGTGTCTGCTATGACATTGCTGTATTCTTATTGCTTTGAGGCTGTCTCATTGAATTCCTTACTTTTGAAATGTGTGCTGGGTGTTCATACAGTCTAATCACTTTTTGGTTTCTAGGAATATAGCAGCGTAAAAAACAAAGTGGGCGCCTATAACATGCTGGGGAGTAAAAGAAACATGGTAAAAAATAAAATGCAGAGTATTGATAAAATAATTTAAGGAGAAGTGGAAATACAGGATAACAAAAGAACATGCCAAAAGTTTAGATGAAGTGATCAGGACTCATAAGATTACTGCGATAAATGAAAGGAAGTGAAGGTAACAGGTAGACTGGGAAGAGGGAGCAGGAAGTGTGGAGGCAAGAGGGTGTGCAGAGTCTGTGAGGACCAGAAGCTGGTCATGGAGAGTTTCTGGAATGTGGTGAATATTTTGGCTTTTCCCATTCATGAAAAGGGAAAGAATTGAAGATTTCTAGAAGAATAAGTTAGGCCCCAACTAGATGCCTTTGATAGTAAGTTGGGAAGTTATGTAGGAGGCAAAGATAGGAAAATAGCCCAGTTTGGAAACTGCTGGAATCATCCAGGCACAGATATACTCAAAAGGGATAAAATGTGGGAAGTGTGCACATCCCTGATGTGTCTAACCACAGTATTGGTGGACAGACACTGGACAAAGTGTAAGAGAAAGAAAAGTCATAAACAATTTTCCAGCTAATGAAGTGGGGTTTTAATCGACTTAGAGAATAAGTGTGGAGTGAAGTGAGGTGGATGAGAATACCAGGAGTTCCATTTTGAGCACATCAGAGGACAGTAGTCAGCTCTGAGTGAACAGAGCTTTGTTTTTTCACTTGGCCTTGGTTGGTCTCTACATCCCTCTCCTGTCTTTACATCTTGAAATAAGACTCTACAGAAGTATCCATGGATGCATCTAGAAATAGAACTGGACTACTTTATAGCTTAGATTCCCCCACCAGAAGCACTATAATATCCTTAGGTCTCTTTCTTCCATCGCCTTTTTGCTTCCTATGAACGTACCAAGCTGTTGTAGTTTTAAAATATCTAGACTCATTGTTGATGCAATAATATGCATCAAGGAACAATTATAATATGAAATCAGCTCTTTTTTTTTTTTTTTTTTACCAAGAAGCAGCTGAGTTGAAACAATCAATTATATGATCAAGTTATTGTCTTAATATGGCTATTTGTACAGAAGTGGGTAGAACAGTTAATAAAGCTGTCATGTTTTTGTTTGGTTTAAGCAATTCACTGAAAGGAATTTTTCATGACAAAAGTTGTATATTTATTTTTTTCAAGACTCAGATATCACCAACATTTCCATTATAAAAAGTTTGAAATATTATAGTCAAAAGTTTTGATTAGAATAGTTAAATGATACATTAAATATATTTTTGCTAAAATACTTTTTCTGTTTCAAGACTGGAAGCTGAGATTTTAATGCCACATGAAAACAAACAAAAACTGAACATCCCCTGCCCCCTCTAAACCCTTTGAAATCAAATGGGAGAAAATATCGCATGCTTAGGTTGGGGAAACTTGGGTGAAGCCTTTGTCCTGTTTGAGACAAGTTCCCTTTGAGCTGATGTTGCAGGGTCTTTTGCTCTGAGGAAGAGACAACAGTGCCTGACTTAGGTTATGGTCAGGCCTAAGCTGCATATCTAGTGAGCTCACATATGGAAGATTTTAGCAAGCTAAGTCCAAACAGTGATAGATTACACAATTACTATCCAATGAGATTCATAGCAAGGTTAGTATAAAGGTCTCTCTGACTTAACTTGTGTTCTGAAAGGCACAATGCCTCATCTTACGCTAGAAGAGGCTGAGCAGAGAAGGACCCCTTCTGAGACCAAAAAGGTCGATTTATTGTGTCCAGCCCCCTTTTCTTCTATGACAAAAGTAGATTATTGATTCAAATTTATTTTACGTATGGAGTTAAATCAGACAGCAATTTCTTGTCAGGTCTGTCAGTGAGACAGGACCCTTTTTGCATGGCCTCCATTAAAACAATAACAAAGACAAAACAAACAAACAAAAACAAAACAAAACAAAAACCCAACACAAACAAAATTGGGCCATTTGGTTATGCAGGAATTTAGTATGAGTTCCTGTTTTAATTGGTTTGTGCTGCTATTCCAAAATACCAGAGACTGGGAAACTTATAAAGAACAAAAATGTATTTCTCACAGAATGAAGGTTGGAAGGTGCTGGCATTGGTATGGGTGAAGACTGCCCTCATGCTCATGGCGGAAAGAGCAGAAGTGCGAGAAGCCTTAGGCCTTCACTAGGGCTTAGACATTATGGCACCATGCTCCTTTCTTTCTTTGTGTTAATTTTTAATTTTTTAAATGTTATATTTCTTTTTTTTATGTATACATTTATAGTATTAAGCATAAATGAAATAAACTACATGCAGCAAGAGAATCACAAACCATCAGGAATTGTGTAAATGTAACATTCATAGTGTTTTGGCTATTTGTATTTGGCAACCTTGAGGAAAACATCTTTTTCCTATCTTGGTGCATCTAAAATTCTGAATGAAAAATCAAAATCTATCATATCTCATTCTATCAACTTAAAACATCTACTAGACCTAAGACCATCTTAACCCCTAGGCAACTAAGCTTAATTATAAGACTAAATTATCTGCCCTTCAACCCCATCAGAGACTTGAGAAGGAATAAAATTAATTACCTGAGTAAACCAGAAGTGCAGGCTAGCAGCTTCCAAAGTTAAAAAAAAAAAAAAAAAAAATGACAGAGACAGTTTGTTGCTACTGGGCACTGTCAAGTCTGATGCAGCATCAGTGTCCAGTTCTTCTGTTCTGAAAACATATAATTTCTCACAAGCACTATACAGTCCTAAAACTATAAATGTATTAGGTGTGCGGGATGCACAGAACAATTATTGTGGGGAGCCAAGACCATAGCCGGCAAGCATCTCAGACCTTGGCATAATACATCGAGTGGACCTGGGGCAGCTGCCTTGTGACCGCTTTCCCTCCTTGCCTCAGGGTACATTCCAGAAGGCTGCCTTGAGACCTCTTCCCCTCCCCCAAGGTACTCTCCAGCTGTTCTCTGTATTCCCGGAATTACAGAGGCCTCCAGAGGTCTAGTGAAACAAAGTCTATAGATAACATCTTGTGGTTCCAGATGCCTAACAATTCCACCCAGCCCCAGAACCATAGGGGCCCTTGCCCTGCCAAACTTTCTGACTTCCTGATATCTTGAGAAAACCACCCACCCGGATCACCCCATTCAGTCTCCTGCTTCAATGGTATATAATTGCCTGTGAAAAAATAAAATTTGGTCAGCTCGATCAGACTCCTTGACTTGCTGTCCGTTCTTCGTGTCTCTTGTCCTCTATTCTCTCCTTAGGGGTCCAAAGGTCCCAGTTGATTGTCTGGCGGGTCCAGACAAATTATAGCTGGTTCTCTGCTCATTGTACGAGCAGAAAAAAAGACGTCTGCAAATCTTCATTCATATCATATGAAGAATGACATCTAATAATAGGGCGCAGGGATTCTATGACCTACAAGAAGTCTTGCCTGTGCCTAGACATTCATGTCTCAGCCAGTCTCAGAGCTATTCCCACGTAGTGGGATTAGCAATATGTTACCTGCTTGTTCTGCAGTTTGAATTTTATTTTTTTTTACATCCTCTCCATATTTTACTATAATGAGACAAACTGGCTATCTCTTTTATCCAACCAGAGGGAAATCTACTTGGTCCTTCCTAATGCTCTACTCTCTAGGATCTTTAAGCCATCATTAATAACATAGCTCCAGAGGACCAGTGACTTCTGACTTCCTACAGGTAAATATAGACAGGCAAGAGCAAATTAGCATATAATGGGCATGTTCCTCAGCTTCCAATAAATGACACACATGCATTCAAAACATGGCTTTGTAACTTGATTTTCATAGATGGTACAAATCAAATGGTCCCCACTGAATAACCTGTCTCTCCAACATCTCTGTGGCCATAAACATAGCAACTCAACTCCCGTGAGTCTTCACCAGACAGGTCACTTGGTTGCTTCCTAGTATGCATACCTTGGTTTTCTCAGATATCTCCTTTGTAAATAATCTTTTGCTGGCCGGCAATCCATAGCCATTTATATATTCTTTTATCAATAAAACATGGGCCTGGACAAAAGAGGGTTTGACTTTCTTTCCACTACAAAACAACCTCCCTATTAGTTCTTGTTCATGTCTAGCACCTGAACATGCCCTAGACTGTGTTCAGTCTTCTCACATGAAGTAAGAAAGGATGGAGGTCCCTGTCCTTGGCAGGACTGTCACCTATCCTTTTGTTTTGGTAGCACTTGAATGACAGCCCTCAGGAAGTTCTTATGGTGGCAGGACACAGCTAGCTTTAACACACTGAGCAAGATACTCAAGACCAGAAAGTCAAGAGAATGGTACAAGCTATATATACTATTAAAGATCAAAATTCAAAGTCTTATTAACAGCTGTGTGAGCTTGTGAATCTCTCTCAGAGCCTCTCCCTTCATACCTACCCTCCATGTCACATTCACAGGGTATAGTGAACATACACTCTCAAGCCACAAGAATATTCTCCAAAGAAATCCTTTTACGTGTAAAATGAATTGAGATGTGCCCAAACAAAGAGGATTCTCTCTCTAATTAGGATGTACTCTGCTAACATTTCTACAGAGCTGGAGAGATTCCCCACTCCTAATTAATGGCCTTTGGGAAGACCTGCTGCAGAGGGCTCTGGATTGCACAAACAGATTCTATGGCTACCGTGTTGTTTTGTGACTCTCTGAAGGTCACCATGACTCAGGGTGTTTCAGTGCCTTCTCTCAGAGATCTTTGGTCTCCTCTGTGAACCAAGGGGGAAGAAATGCATCAATTGTAGCTTCTCGGTGATTCTAACACTATGCAAATGAGTTAGCAATACGGTCCACTCTAAATGTATCTAAGGGTAAGTACATCTTGAGGGATCATTTAAGAAGGTGTGCTTTGAATTTTTATTCATTCCTAACCGAGGGCAAATATGAGCCATGATCTAGATATGTCATAATCTTTTAGCTAGCATGTCAAGACTGAAGCTTTTACAAAGCACCCCTGAACAGCTCTATAGCTCAGCATTTGCTGAAAAGACCCCAGCATGATTACTGCCTCATCTTTGTACATGACAGATAAAGACAACAAACAACATGTTAAGGTGAAATTATAGCACCTTGAGTGGTTTCTTTTGTTTATCATAATCCAAAATGATTTCCAAATGTTATCTCAGGACACAGTCCCTAGTTACAGCAAGGTATCCTGGAAACTCTCCTGTCATCAGCCATGCAGTACCAGAAAATATTACCTATGAACATCCTACTTTGGCACAGAGATTATTTTGACCTGAAGGCAACTGAGAGATAGCAAACTGAAAAAGAGCTTTCTACTCTTCCAGGCCTGTATAGAGGAAGAATATACATTTCCTTGCATATATTCTCCAGTCTTTCCTACCATCAAGAGGAAAATGCCTTTAATCAGTTGAGATGACTCATTACTGGAGACATTTGGGACATTATTCTGCATAAACAACCCTTGCTGAAATGACCTTTATATTCCATTAGTTTCCCCATGTACCTTCTTACAACTTACTACCTCCGAGCCCAGGCCCCTTTTCTTTGCCTAACCAATTACATATAATTTATCCTCCTGTGTTAAAATGGAATATAAGTGCCTCTTTTTCACTTCTTTACTGTGAAGTGTCTGTATGCATGCAAAATATTTTTTCTTCTATTTATTTTTACTTTTCAAGTTGAATTTACAGGGTCCAGACATTTGTCTACACAAGGATTATTCCCTTTCCAGAAGCCAGAATTTTAGAAACACAGATTATCCCCATGATCAACCAAGAAATGAAACATCTATACCAACCAACTTGAAATAATAAGGCCAAATGAGAAACACAGAATTCTCTTAACTTCTAGCTCTCCTGCCAATTTAAAGTCATATATGACCTCTATATATCACACAGTATGTTCTGTTTCTGGTTAGCTACCACCAGCTTTTCCAGGCCAATGGGTTCTACTCGGAGCATGGCTGAAGCCATCTTTTATCCACTACAAAGCTTTCCCACTCCTCTCCCTGACCGAGTTTCTTCTAAAACTCAGGTGTGGATGGCTGAATCCTTGCTCCAGCAAGCTTAGGATATCATCTGCATTTTTAATCTCTCTATACATTTACTTATATCCTCCTTTAATGCAAGGATTTTGAGGACAGCATAGTGGTTTGCTTATCTGACTTTTTAAAACTATAAACTCCTAATCTCACAAAGTAAGAAGTATTATTTTGGAATAAGTACATTTGTGTACAAACAAGAAACTAATTGGTGTGCATAACAGGACAGGTAGCAAAATGTGTCTTGATAAAATGCTTTTGTTCCATAGAATACTTAATTTAAGAATATTCTATGATGAGACCTCATGGTAGAAGTTTCTTTGTGCAGTGGATGGGATTAAAGGAGACATGTATAACTGGTCCAAGTGCAAAGAGTAAGTCTGTGGTGTGCTCAGCCACAAATAGAATATCTGCATCAAACACCTTCATTTTCAAGTTCCAGATACCATCATGAAGGAGAGAGCAGGATCGTAGGATCCAGAAGCAAGGGAAGACTAGAGCTAAACATTATTTCCTGGACATGGCAGAACCTCTGCCCTCACAACAGCTGTGGTTGCCTGCACAAGACCTATATAAGATCAAGACAGCCAACATTCTGGCATGGAGGAGCATGGGGGATAAATGCGGAGCTACTAACAGTTGATGGATTCTGTCAGAGAAAGTGTAAAATTTCTTTAAGGGTGCAGCCCCTCATAGGTAAAGCAAGCTGCAGTTGATGGCCCACACCCAAGAATCCATGCGTAGCACAAATTGTACTCTGAGCTACTTTTAAAAAAGAAACAAGAAAGGACATGACATATGGAGGGGTTAGATGAGTGGTGCAGTTAGGGGAAGAGTGAGGAGCAAATATGATCACAAGGCATTGTAGGTATGTATCAAATTCTCAAAGAACTAACAAAATTCTATTAAAATGTTCTATAAACATAACATATTAATGTTTATAATTAATCTTATTAGTTCTTGAGAATTTCATACATGAACATTGTATTTATATCATTTCCACTTGACTTTCTCCTCTTTGTCAATCCTTCAATATCTTGACCACCACCTCTCAACTCAATAAGCTCCTCTTTATTATCATTTTTCTTATATATTTGTATAAATAAATTCCACCTGCTGTTCAGGGAGTTCTCTCCTTTGCCAATGAGTTCAAAGCTCTTTCCCACTTTCTCTCCTACTAGATTTAGTGTTTCTGGTTTTATGTAAAAATTCTTAATCCACTTAGACTTGAGTGTTGTGCAGGGTGATAAATATGGATCTATTTGCATTTTCTACATGTAGACATCAAGTCAGACCAGCGCCATTTACTGAAGATGCTATCTTTTTTTCCATTGTATGGTTTTGGCTTCTTTGTAAAAAACCAAGTGTCCACAGGTGTGTGCAGTTATTTCTGGGTCTTCAATTTGATTCCATTAATTCACCAGTCTGTTTCTATGCCTATACCATGTCAATTTTATTAGTGTTGCTCTTAGTACAGCTTGAAGTCAGGGATGGAGATACCTCCAGAAGATCTTTTATTGTACAAGGTTGCTTAGGTATTTGGGTTTGTTTTGTTTTGTTTTGTTTTTCCATATCAAGTTGAGAATTATTCTTTCAAGCTCTGTAAAGAATTGGCTTGGTATTTTGATGGGAATTGCATTGATCTGTAGAGTACTTTTGGTAACATGGCAGTTTTAACTATGTTAATCCTACCAATCCATAAACATGGCAGGCACTGATGGAGAGGACCGAGGCCTCCTACTCAGACATAGCCAGTAGGCAGCTCAGTCTCCATATATGTCCCTGATTAAGGAGAGTAGGGTTTGTTCCAGTCAGGGACTCTATTGTTTGCACTTTGATCATTTCCCCTTGGTGTGGTGCCTTACCGTGCCACAGAGAAAGAGGATGCAGGTAGTGCTGGTGAGCCTGAATAGGTTGGGGTCAGTCGGTAGGGGAGAAGGGTTCCTTGTCTCTGAGCACTAGGGAAGGGAAATGGGAGGGGGAGGAGGAAGGGGGGTTGGGATTGAGAGGAAATGACAGACAGGGCTACAATTTGGATGCAAAGCAAATACAATTTTAAAAATATTTTATTTAATCTTAACTTATGTGCAGTGGTGTGAGAGTGTCAGATCTTGGAATTACAGACAGTTGTGAGCTGCCATATGGTTGCTGGGAATTGAACCCTGGTCCTTTGGCAGGGAAGACAGTGATCTTAACTGCTGAGCTATCTCTCCAGCCCCCGCAAATAAATTAAAAATAAATAAATAAATGAAAAAACCCCACCTGCTGGTTCCATTTTAGCATTGTCCACGTGTTTATGTGTTTAGGGTTGACCATTTAGAATCGGAGAGCCTACAGGTGCCTTTATCCTGAGAGAAGAACTGATCCTCGTTTTCTCAGCAGACAGTAATTGCTTGTCTCTCATCATTCAAGGAAACAACCCTGTGAGACGACCCCATTGACTTTGGCCTGTCAACTGGTGTCGTCATGCACAGGTCACTTTTAGGAGACTATGTTATGAGTCTATGGGTACAGCCACCTGTCATATATAGAAGACACTGTCTCACACCAGATGTCCTAGTTCTCTGGATCTTACAATCTTTCTGCCCCTTCTGCCATGATTAAATTGCACAGGTTGTGTTGTAGATGTATCAGTTGGGATGGGCGTTCCATGGTCAGTTGTTCTCTTCATTTTGACCAATGGTGGCGTTCCCTGACGGCCTTTGTTCGCTGCAGAAAGAAGCTTCTTTGATAAAAGTTGTCTTAGTCAAAGTTCTATTTTTGTGGAGAGATGCAATAATGACCATGGCAACTCTTGCGAAGAAAAACATTTACCTGGGTCTGGTTTGCAATTCAGAAGTTTAGTCCATTTTTATCATGGTAGGAAGCATGGTGCCATGTAGGCAGACATGGGGCTGGAGAGTAGCTGAGAGTCCTATAACCAGGTTGATAGGCAGCGGGAAGAGAAGGACACGGGACCTGGTGTGAGCATTTGAAACCTCAAAGCCCAACCTCTAGTGATATACTTCCACCAACAAAGCCATACTTTTTCTAACAAGGCCAAAGCTCCTAATAGTGACACTTCCTATGAGCTGGATGGGGGCCATTTTTATTCAAATCACCATAAGGGACTACACTTATTTGTAAGTGTAGTGTCTAAACACTAAATTTGGGAATTTTACTGGCCTAGGAACTGGCAGTAGTGAGTTTTTCTAGCCATAGGTAGTTGGTTAGGCTTATAGTACCAGGCATGATAGCATATGGTAATAATCGGAGGCATGAATTCCCTCCTGTTGAATGGACCTTAAGTTCAACTAGATGGCTGTTGTTTAAGATATTTAATATTTAAATACACACTTAAAATGTATATGTTTACAAAGTTTAACATGTTTTTATATATGCTTACACCACAATTTGATTACCTGAGCTATTTAATATGCATGAGCATGTGTCTTTTGGTGAGATCTGTCAAAATATGTTCTCTTAGCAACTTTTAGGTACATGATGTATTAGCTGCAGTGACAAGGCTATGCAATAAATCTCCACAATTTATTCATGGTATCCAACTGAAACTTTGGAACATTTAGATTTTTATTCAGCCCACAGAAATAAAACTTTTTGTAACAGCATTAAGGTTACTGAGGTCAGAGTAGGTCTAAAATTAAATTGACTTTGCTTAAACTGGAAGATTTTCAGCTCAAAATTAACTGCCTTGCAAACGTTTTTTTGTTTTTTTTTTTTTAATTCAGTTTCAGAGACACTAGAAGTCTGTGCAACTGTGGTTCAAGGGGATTAGAGTATTTCTTCAAATGAAATTTGAAGTTGACTGTCTCATGCACATTGCACTGGTTTTCTTTGTTTGTTTGGTTGGTTTTTTTAGTGTTAATTCCAGTATTTATCACTCTTTCTACTTACAGTTTTATTCACTCCATATTTTATTTATTTTTCTTTGATCTGAGGAATTTAATGTCATCTAAATATTTTTAATTTTTTTACATATACATTTATATTACTACATACAATCACACACACATATATACACACATAGTGTATAATAAACTACATACAGCAGGAATAACCACAAAACAAGCAGGAATTATATAAATTTTTCATTCATAGTATTTTGACTTTTTAGCAACCTTGAAGAAAGCATCTTTCCTATCTTGGCACATCTAAAATTCTGATTGTAAATCAATATCTATCATATCTCATCTCTTATCAACTTAAAATATCTGGGAAGAATGGGAGGAAACAGGGGAAGGGCTAACAATCGAGATGTAATATGAATAAATTAATAAATTAATTAAAAAGTACCACTCTTCCCATTTTCTCAGGTAATTAATTTTATTCCTTCTCAATTCTCTGATGGGATTGAAGACCAGATAGGTTAGTTTTACAAGCTCAGTTGTTTAGGGGTTAAGATGTTTTTAGCTCTAGATAGATATTGCACTGGTTTTGTAAGCAAAAAGGTTTTAGTCATTCTGGCTAATTTCTTTCTGACCGTATTAAGCATATCATTAGGACCACACATTTTAAATTGCTTGACTCAGTTCATTACCTCTCAGATAGAGTCCATAAAGCCACAGGTTGTTCTGACCTGAAAGCCAGTTTTTCAGGAGGTCAAACAAGAAGACCCTGAGTTTTCAGGCCCCCTAAGACACAGAATTTTAATTTGGAACTTAAAATGGTGACACACACCTTTAGTCGCACTCAGAAGTAGGGGAGGCAGAGGCAGGTGGATCTCTGTGAGTTTGAGGCTGGCCTGGTCTACATAAGTGAGTCCAAGACAGCCACATTTATACAAAGAAACCCTATCTTAAAAAATAATTTGTCAAAAAATATTTGCTTAGGAAACAATAAAACACACAGAGTAGAATTTAGCTAAGGGGGAAATGTCCCCCAATTTCCTAAAGATAAGTAGTCTGACAACCCGGCCTGTTGGAGACAAAGTAAATTGATGATGCTAGGATGTAAATGTTTGCTCGCTAGGATTGACCAGCCACTAGGCTCATCCCCAGCTCAAGGGGGCAGCATGACGTCACAAATATCATTAGATCCTGGTCTCTCATTAAGTCCTCTGTGCCAAAAACAAACAAACAAACAAACAAACAAACAAACAAAAACCCAAACAAACAAACAACAAAAAAAACAAAAAACCCTCTCATAATTCTGCCGGGCGGGCAAGATGACCCTGAGTATCAACTATTCAGAAAAGAACAATGCTGGTATACTTAAAATAATTTGGACAAGATATAATATCTTTGCTCTGTAAATATCCTATCTACCTAAGCGGTTTCAGGGTATGGGCCAGGGACGTGAAAGAGATTTAAGGATGACAGACGATGTGAAATACATAAGCTAATCTTCTGTTCAATATGGACTCTTATTTGTCTCCTTCCTTCCTCTCTCAGTGTCAAGCGATTTCTATAAGATGGTGCATTACTTACATAGCTACATCATTAAACCTGTAGGGAACAGAAAAGGAAAACAAACAGAAGAACAAATAATGAAGGAAAAAGATGCAGTGTTAGAATAGGTTCTTTTAGAGGTATGTCTGTTGGACTTAAATCTTTGTTTTCTCTGCACATATTGCTGGGAGGCGGCCTGGATTCTATGTGTCTAGCAGTGTGGTCTGTACTTCAGCGCCTCCCCCCCCCCCTTTTCTTTTTTTTGCCTACAAGGACCACTAGCTTTGTAGTTTGTGGTCTAAGATCTTCTGCCATCCCCACCCTTCTCAGGTCACACATCCAGGAGTGCAGATAGGTGGCCCCAGCAGTCATCCCAGCCACAGTTTAGAGCGATTGAACTGCAAGGCCCCTTCAGTTAGTGATGTCTGCTTCCAGCCCTTAAGAGTAGGGCCATCTTTCCCTATTCCCGTTATCTCATGCTCCTCATCTCTGGCCATCGCAATTTTTGTTTGTCGGTGTCTGATCTTCCTATTATCCACAGATGGTTCTGAGGACTCTCACCCAGATGCAGTGGCAGGTGGAATTCAGGTTCCCTCCTGTAGCTCCTCCTTGTTTTCATATTTTTTCATCAAAAATTAAATTTTTTATTGTTGAACTTACAATTTTTTCTTTGAATTTACTATTTGTTTTCATATTCAAACATTTTAGTAATTAGTTCTGCATAATGATGACTTTTTCATTAAAAGTGACAGAATTCTACCTTAGAACTCCCAAACTCCAGATGTTGCTTTCAGAAATATATGTATTTTTTTTCATTTTCATTTCAGAAGATTTATTTTAAAATTAAAAATTATAGTTTGGCCATTATAGTCCAAGTAGCAGATTCAGGGGGAAAGACCTAACATTAGACAACGAGGTACGAAGTCATGATTTATGTTCCTTTGTGACAAAATTTAGATTAGCATCAATAAAAATTAGAGATTTAATGCTATGTATTCTGAATAAATCTGGAAGGAAATTCCAAATACAACACTTGGGTGACTTCTTTTAGCTTCCTGTTATCTTGATGTTGTTTATTGTTTATCATGACAGTGGGAACTAGGACACTTGTTAAGGAGATAGATAAGGGTGTACTTTTCTTAAAAGGATTGTGCAGAACAAATATTCTAAAAAAAAAAAAAAAACCAAACCCAAAAAACAAAACAACAAAACCCAACCCAGCAAAAATAGTGTCCACCTCTCAGATACCAACTCCTTTGACCTTTTCTTTTTTTCTTCATTTTTAAAATGTATTATAATTTATTTATAATACATCCTGATTATTATCCACTTGCTCCTATCTTCCCATTCCCACCCTCACTCCATTTTCCACCATATTTCTCTCCCCTAGACCTCTAACAGTGGGGGCCTTTTTCCCCACCGTCTGAGCATAGCCTATTAGGTCTCATCAGGATAGGCTGAATCTACTTCCTCTGTGTCCCCGCTGGGCCTTCCTACCAAGGGGATGTGATCAAATTAGGGGCACCAGAGTTCATGACACAGGTAGTCCCCACTCTTCCCACAACTGTGGAGAATGAGCTGTATATGAACAGGAGGTCTAGGTTCTCTGCACACATTGTCCTTGGTTAACGCAACAATTTGTGCAGACCACCTGGGTATCTACCAGCCTTGATGGTCTCCCTGTGCGGCTCCTGACCTCTGCAGGTCCTTCCATCCTCCCATTCTTCTAAATAACCCTTAGCCTTCCTCCCAGAGTCTAGCTGTAGTACCAGCATCTTTCCCAATCCCCTGCTCAGTAAAGTCTCTCAGAGGATGTCTATGTTGGGATAATATCCACTTGTAAGTGAGTATATACTATGCATGTATTCCTGGGTCTGAGTTACCTCACTCAGGATGATCTTTTCTAGTTCCATCCATTTGCCTGCAAATTTAAAGATTTCTTCGCTTTTAATACCTGAGTAGTATCCCATTGTGTAAATGTACCACAGTTTCTTTAGCCATTTTTTGGTTGAGGGGCATCTAGGTTGTTTTCAGATTCTGACTATTACAAATAAGGCTGCTATGAACATGGTTGAGCAAATGTCCTTGTTTATAGTGGAACATCTTTCAGGTATATGCCCAGGAGTAGTAAGATAGTACTATTCCAATTTTTCTGAGAAAGTGCCAGATTGATTTCTAATGTGGTTGTACAAGTTTGCACTACAACCAGCAATGAAGGAGTGTTCCCCTTTCTCCATATTCTTGTGAGCATGTGCTGTCACTTGAGGTTTTAATCTTAGCCATTCTGATAGGTGTATGATGGCATCTCAGAATCATTTCAATTTGCATTTCCCTAATGACTAAGGATGGTGAGCATTTCTTTTTTTTAATTTTCTTTTATTAGTTTATTCATATTACATCTCAATGGTTATCCCCTCCCTTGTATCCTCCCATTCCTCCCTCCCTCCCATTTTTCCCTTACTCCCCTCCCCTATGACTGTGACTGAGGGGGACTTCCTCCCCCTGTATATGGTAAGCATTTCTTTAAGTGTTTCTTGGCCATTACTTATTCCTCTGTTGAGAATTCTCTGTTTAATTTTCTTTTATAAATTGGATTATTTGGTTTGGTGTGTTCAATTTCTTGATTTTTAAAAAATATTTTGGATATTAGTCCTTTGTTGGATTTGGGTTGGTGAAGATGTTTTCCCAGTCTGGACGTTGTCGTTCGTTCGTTCATTCATTCATTCATTCGTTCATTCATTTCTTTGCTTCACAGAAGCTTTTCAGTTTCATGAGGTTCCATTTATTAATTGTTGGCCTTAGAGCCTGAGCTATTGGCATTCTGTTTAGGAAGTTTTCTCCTATGCCTGTGAGCTCAAGGCTATTCCCTACCTTTTCTTCTAACAGATGTAATGTGTCTGGTTTATGTTGAGGTAGTTAATCCTCTTGGACTTTAGTTTTGTGCAGGGTGATAAATATCTATCTATTTGCATTTTCTACATATAGACATCCAGTTAGATTAGCACCATTTGTTGATGTTATTTTTTTGTCCATTGTATGGTTTTGGCTTCTTTGTCAAAAATCAAGTGTCAACAGGTGTGTGAGTTTATTTCTGGGTCTTAGATTCTATTCCACTGATCAACCACCCTACTTCTATGTCAGTACCAAGCAGTTTTTTTTTTAAATTGCTGTTGCTCTATAGTACAGCCTAAGATCAGGGATGCAGATTCCTTCAGAAGATCTTTTATTGTACAGGATTGGTTTAGCTATTCTGGGTTTTCTGTTATTCCATATGAAGTTGAGAATTGATCTTTCTAGGTTTGTAAAGAATTACATAGGTATTTTGATAGAGATTGTATTGAATACGTAGATTGCTTTTTGTAAGATGATCATTTTTACTATGTTGATTATCCCAACATATGAGCATGGGGGATCTTTCCATCTTCTGATATCTTCTTCAATTTCTTTCTTCAGAATCTTGTAGTTTTTTTCATACTAGTCTTTCATTTGCTTGGTTAGAGTTATACCAAGATACTTTAATGTCATTCGTGGCTCTTATGCGGGTGTTGTTTCCCTAATTTCTTTTCAGCCCACTTGTCATTTATATACAGAAGGGCTACTGATTTTTTTTTTAGTTGATTTTATATCCAGCCACCTTGCTGAAGATGTTTGTTAGCTGTATGAGTTCCTTGGTACAATTCTTGGGTTCGCTTATGTATATTATCATACCATACTTGGATAGTAATACTTTGACTTCTTTCTTTCCAGTTAGTATCCCCTAGAGCTCCTTTAGTTGTGTTATTGCTCTTGCTAGTACTTCAAGTATTATATTGAAGAGATACGGACAGAGTGGATAGCCTTATCTTGTCTCTGATTTCAGTGGAATTGCTTTAACTTTCTGTCCATTTAGTTTATGTTGGCTATAGGCTTGCTGTATATTGCCTTTACTATATTTAGGTATGTTCCTTGTATTCTGATCTTTCCATAACTTTTAACGTGAATGGGTGTTGGATTTTGTCAAATGCTTTTTTAGTGTTGAAGGAGATGATCATGTGGAATTTTTCAGTTTGTTTATATGATGGGTTACATTAATGGATTTCTATATTTTGAACCACCTCTGCATGTCTGCAATGAAGCTTACTTGGTCATAGTGGATGATATTATTGATGTGTTCTTGGGTTTGGTTTGCGATTATTTTATTGAGTATTTTTGCACCAATGTTCATAATGGAAATTGGTCTGAATTTCTCTTTCCTTGTTGGGTCTTCATGTGGCTTAGGTACCGTTGTGGCTGTGCCTTCATAGAATGAGTTTGGTAAGAATTCTTTTGTTTCTGTTTTGTGGGGTAGTTTGAAAAGTATTAGTATTAGTCTTTGAAAGTCCAGTTGAATTCTATACTGAATCCATCTGGCCCTAGGCTCTTTTTTGTTGGGAGACTTTTGATGACTGCTTATATTTCCTTAGGGGATATAGGAGGGGACTCTGCAATCAGGATATATTGTATAAGAGAAGAATCTATTTTCCAAAGCAAGAAAAGCAAGTAAAGCAAACCAGAAGAACGTTGAGATGACCAGGTTTTCTCTAACAGTTGTTTTCTCCAGTTACAGGAGAGTCTTTTAATAGCTATCTAAATGGTCTCACTTTTATAGTTTAATTTCATTGTCAGAGCTGTTTGATTTAAATGAATTTGTTCAATGGGTATTTTCTATGGTAACTTTCTTTAATTTCGTATTTATTTTTATTTAGGTGTATGGGTGTTTTATACATCTGTACATTAAGGGTGCGCCTGGTGCCTTAGCAGGCCAGAAGAGCACAAATGCCCTGGAACTTGCTTTACAGATGGTTATGAGTCTCTGTATTGGTGCTAGAAATGGAACCTGGATTCTCTAGAAGAGCAGCCAGTTCTCTTAACTGTTGGATCACCTCTCCAGCCCCCAAACCATTCTTTAACTGGGAATGAACACAATAAAAAAGCTTCCAAAATCTCCAGAATAACTTCGGCCTTTTCAGCCTTGGCTGTCCTGGACTTGCTTTGTAGACCATGTTGGCCTCAAACTCATAACAATCTGCTTGCCTTTGCCTCCCCATGTGCTGGTTTTACAGGCATGTGCCACTGGGCCTGGCTATGCTGTCTTTCAACCTAACATGAGAGTTTGGGGATAAAACCTTCCTGAAGAGTGGAAAACAAGTTCTTCAATATATTGAGATACACCGAGTGGCTTATTCAAGCTTTCTGAGGAATAAACAGCTCCCCAAGCCTCCAAGCCAGGCTTGTGGCTGCCTCTGTAAGTAGCTTTTGTCCTCCCCTCCCGCCTTCCCCTCTTCTTTTTTTTACTCTTTCTTCTTTCTCCTTTCCTTGTGATGTCGGTGAAACTAAGGACCTTGAATATTCTGGCAAGTGCTTTACAACTGAGCTTATGCCACGTCTCCAGTGCTCTCACCATAGAAAATGCTGGCCCTCACAGTGGCTCTAAGTCAGTCATTATACTGAAATCCATTTACAGTTTTTCTAATCATGCATTAGAACAATGGTTTGTGACACAACCACCTATCTGGCACCCAGCACTTCCCACTTAAGGTTAGAGATTACTACTATGTGATGCTCTTCTCTTTCACCTTTGCAGACATTGCATTTTCACTTTGCTAAATTGCTCAGTTATTATTTATTTCCTTAATTGCACTTCTAATTATCTACTTTTCTTGACAAATTAAATTGTGTCTTAATAAGATTTACAAAGGTTAAGTTTCACATGAACTCATGCAGAACATGTGTTTCTTTGTAAAATGCTGGCTTTGTCAGGACTATGTAAAATGATGGCATTTCATTTTTTTTCAATAAACTGGAAAAACAAGCAAATTTTATAATCTTTATCTATCTCTTTATCATCTATCTATCTGTCTGTCTATCATCCTTCTATCATTCTATCATCCATCTGTCTGTCAGCTATCTATCTATCTATCTATCTAGTTTATTATCTGCCTATCAACTATCATCTATTATTCTGGTTTTTATCAACTTGAAGGAAACTAGTCACTCATATAGTTTTCTATTACCCACTGCATCAAATCGTCCTACTGGGAAAGGAGTGGCAACAGGAGCAAAGGTCTCATTGCATGGACAGTGAAGTAACAAAGAGTTAACAGGAAGTGGAGCTGGGCTGTAAAACAAGGCTTATGCTTAGTGATCCACTATATCTAGGCAGACTACACCTCTCAAAGGTTCCACAACTTCCCTGTCCCAGAGTTCTTTCTGTTGTAGTGCTAAAACAATCTGACCAAAAAGAACCTAGAAGAAGGATTTATGTATTTGGCCTATACTTACATCATGTGGGCGAAGTCAGAGCAGAAAACTAAGGAGAAACTGAAAGCAACATGCATAGAGGAATACTGTTTTCTGGTCCAGTCACTTTCTCACCAGCTCATGTTTAGGACCCCCTGACTAGGGATGATGGGATGGGACCTTCTGTGTTAATTAACGATCAAAATGATCCCCAGACATGCCCAAGTCAATCTAATGTAGACAATCCCTCAGTTAAGGCTTCTCCTGGCAGATGATTCTAGGCCACATTAAACTCACTACAGCACTTGCCAGGCAGCACCACCAGTGACCCAGGGTTTGAACACATGAGACTATGGGAGGCCTTTTGCATTCAAACCACAACAGATACTGACACTTCCTATATTACATAGGATAGCTAAATATATCAAAGAAGTGTGGGGTCTAAAATATCAATAATGCCAGTGTACTTTCCATCGCTCATCTCATCCTCCACCCGTACACCTGCTTTATCTTTGCCTTGTTGTATATTTCTATCTTACATACACTCTGTTACATTATATCCAGTTAAATATAGATAAACAAATAATAGTACATAAGCTAGACAAAAAGATGGAGAATGTATAGTTTTGTCAGAAAGTATAGACTGGACTCTTCCTAATCTTTGTTGTAGGCAATATACAGTGAAAGATATTAAAATTAGTGGTCAGAAATTTGCAGAGAAAGAATACTTTAATTGTCTCAAATTATCTTCCCTAAGGTATGTATTAATTAATAAGAGAAATACAATTCATGTCATTACTATCTTACAGCTTTATAAAAACAAATGACTATGAAACTGTGGTTTGATATACATCTATTTATTTTCAGTTTCTCTGGGACAAGAAGTACCCTCTGTACAGAATCTCATATAAATTTGCTGCTCAGGGTTATCATGTAAACTCAGGTAGTGTGTAAGCAGAACAATTTCCTCAGCTGTGGAATAGAGTTACCCCCACTCTACCCTGCCTTCAGTGGACCCTTATACTGGCTGTCATTTAAGGTCTTATCATGCCCTAGGCACCACGCCAGTTCTCTGCCATGGAAAGTGGAGGTGGTTCAATTTGCAGTTTGCTTCTTCAAGGCCAGCAGGGAAGTCTCTCTCTCTCACTTGCACCTGAGCTCCCTTCCTTTGCTTGCTGTTTACATTAGTTCAGACCAACATAGAAATGTCCTTTTTTTTGCTTGGCCTGAAATCAGCTGACCCTATTTAAACTACAAAATTTGTTTTTCAGTATAATACCAACATGGGAATGTTCTTTATCATTTCATTTTCACAGCTTTTTTTCCCCAAAGTCTCAAATTATTTCATAATGAACGGTTAAAAAAAAATCAATGCTCTTTCCCAGAAGGTGGATGAGTTCTAAGAGCTA
This sequence comes from Acomys russatus, assembly GCF_903995435.1. NCBI lineage: Eukaryota > Metazoa > Chordata > Mammalia > Rodentia > Muridae > Acomys > Acomys russatus. Next base: position 26,447,883 of record NC_067138.1, read on the forward strand.
ATGATTGGGAGCTAAATGTTCCCGCTGTGGTCTTATGTGCTTGGGGAAGAGAAGAATTCATCATCTTTCCTTTTCAGACAGTAAACCTGTTGAGGCAGGCAGAGGCAGGCATAGAAACAATCTGTCACATAACTGGGTATTAATAAACAATTCACCCCAAAAAGAGGAGGGAGAAAAGGTGTTATCACACACTGAAAGCACAAAATATGCGGAGGATTGTGCGTGCCTTTGGTTTCTGGGGCGAGATGCCTGTTTAAATGAACCTAGGTGGAAAGCTCAAAATTTAAACAGAGGCAATTCTAAAGCTCAAAGGCAAGGCTGGTCTCCTTTGTGTGGCACCAGATCAGCAGGACCGGTCCTGCGCGTGGAGAAAGGTAGGAGAATGTTGGAACTGTACAGGGAGGAGTAAGAGCCGGAGAGCACCCTACAGACCAGGGTGCTGAGCTGAACGTAAATAGTAACCATGAAGGATAAGGGTAGTTGTCGGAGGATGCAGCAAGCTGAAGTTTGATTCAGGCAACCATTGTGCAGAAGGACCATAGCAGCAGGCTGGGCAGGGCACAGACACTTCCCCATCTCCGTTCTGTTCTGAGGGCAGAGAAGTTGGCTGGTGATGTCTCTTTATTTGTGACATGATCTGGAATCCAGGCATCGCAGAATTAGGCAGACATAGGAAGTCCTGTCAAGTACCAGGTGGCTGACTTGGACATAGTGCCTGAAAAGTAGCCAAGGATTGGGTCGGGTTGTGGCAGATTTGTAAGCGGAGGCAGAAACAGGAATGGGCTGAACATACAAAGAGGATTCATAGGCAGATTCCATCTTCATGACCCAGACCCTATAATGCCTGAAAATAGTAGGAAAGGTCTGTGCCTATTGGGATACTGCTGATAGGAGGATGGGGTGAGGATTCCTGTGCCAGCCATAGTGTGCTCTGAACGGAGCATGAGCAGCAAATATATCAGCTCTCTCTCTCCTTATAGGATCCACAGCCATGGAATGAACCAAGCTCGACCTGAAATATTTGAAAACAAATATATCAATACATAACTTTCACAGATTTGTTTTTTCTTATTTATCTCTAGACAATACAGTAGAAGAACATTTTAAACATTTATATGAATAAGTGTTTTAAGTAGTCTAGGAACAATGTAAGATATACAAGAAGTTTTTTTCTCAATGGTTGGTTGTAGGTCCAACTACAAAAGAGACATGAATAGTTACAGATGTTAGTGTTCCTGAAAAGGCACTGAAATCTCCTCCACAGATGACCCTGAAGGGCAGCTGTACTGACAAGGCATGTCCAGGATGGGCAAGGCCTCACCCAGGTCTCCGAGCCAGTCCTGTGCATCAAATCATTCTTCACTTTATTTTGATATATTTTGAGTTCTATAGGTGCAAATGTATGAAACAATTGAATATTGTTAATCATTTGTGGATTAAATGTTTAACGCACTGGTCTTGATCAGTGCTCAGAAAAATGTTAACAGTTTCTCTTCTTGGTTTGTACTATTCATTCACTCTTCTCCACGGTAGCACAAATCCAGAGAGGTGATTACTGGAGCAGCACGCCTCTCTAAAACCTAGACACTAAAACACACTTCGGCTTTCAGTAGAGCGCTCTTAGCTGTTCGCACTAGAGGAAGCAGGAAAGAATGATATTTGCAGATGTGTCATGGGGAAAAAGTAGTCAGGAGGGAACAGAACGGTGCGCATTCTTCTCGCTGGCAGTGGAACTCCTGCATAGATTTTTAATAAGCACTGTTCTTCTTAATCTCATTTCACAAATTTATTTTAGAAGCTCACTGCATTTATAAGAGCATAATTTTTTTTAACACATTGAAACTATTTGCCTAAAAGCTATGTTTTAGTCAGGGAATATCAGTATAATATACAGTATTCACATAATTATATTACATAACAGAAACAATAATAAATTGTTAGAAAACTTTTCTTTCCATATAGAAGCAAAATATTCTTTTCTTTTGGTATTTTTTGTTATAACACAAGAGAAACATTTTCTGTTTCATATGTAACCCTGTTTCTTGTTTTTACATTTCTAATTACTGTAGTCCCTTCTACACTTGTATATAGGATTTATCTTAATAGATTCACAATAGATATTTGAAATACCACATAGTACTGAATCTTAGCAACAAGCTCTGTAATGTAATGAGTCAGAGACAATCTGATAATTAAAATGGATATCACATGACCAATGATAGTTGAGTCTATACAGTGTGAATACTCCATACAAAGGATTTTTCATATCTTGATGGGATACAATAAGAAAGTAGGCTTTCATTAAACCGCTCAGGATGATGCATGACCTCCATCAAATGAAATATTTACTTTTGAATTTTTTTCTTTCTTAGTATTTTGGGTAACTGAAACCATGTGGTAAGGAAATTTACTGTATTTTAACACCCTATTTCACAAGGAAGTAGGAAATGTCTTCCTAAATGCACGATGATGATCTATAGTTATTAGACAATTTTCTTTCTCTCTCCACCCTCCCTCCCTCTGTTCCTCTATCCCTCTATTCCTCCCTTGCTGGTTTTCTTTTCTTTTTCTTTTTCTTTTGCAACAGGGCCTCACTCTCTAGCCCAGGTTGGCCTCAGACTTGAAAGTGCTATTATAGATGTGTACTACCATGCCTAGTTTCTAATTTCCTAAAATCTGCAATCTATACTCTTAATTTTTTCTTTCTTTCCTCCCTTCATCCAACCAGTCCTTCCTCTTTATAACTCTCCTTTCCTATATTTTTTTTCCTTCTGTCTTAGAGTTCCTATTGCTGTAAAAAGACATGATCACGGCAACTCATAAAATAAAACATTTAATTGCTGCTGGCTTACAGTTTCAGAGATTTGGTCCATTATCATCAGAGAAGAAACATTGTGACATGCAGGCAGACACGGTGCTGGAGAAGAAGCTGAGAGTTCCACATCCAGGTCAGCAGGAAGAGACAGCCACTCTACGCCCAGCTTGAGCATCTAAGATCTCAAAACCCACCCCCACAGTAACACACTTCCTCCAACAAGGACACACCTGCTCCAACAAGGCCACACCTCCAATAGTGCCACTCCCTGTGAGCCAAGCATTCAAACACAAGAGCCAATGGGGGTCATTCCTATTCAAACCACCACACCTTCCTTCCTTCCCCACTTCTTTTTTCCTTGTTTGGTTTTTGAGGGAAGACATCATGAATCTAAGTTGACCTCAAACTCACTGTACAGCTGATGCTACTTTTTCCTCCACGTCCAAAGAGCAGAGAGCACAGGTATGCACCATGATGCCTTGCTTACATTTGCCCATAAATAGTTATATGCTTTACATGACATACAAGTCACTACTTTAATGTCTTCTATGACTCAATATTCTTAGTATATGCATGCTTGTATATCTAGTGCCACAGTAAGTCTTAGAACACTATAATGACTCCCTAGATGATCCCTCACACTCTAGATACCAGTCCAGATTCCTCTGTCTCTTCTAGCCTGGGACAATCATTAATATACATCTGCCTCAATAGATTTTCTCACTCCAAGTATTGCATCTATATGAGGGTACACACTCCTAGGTCTTTGTGACTAAGATTTTTAAAATTTTTTTTTTTTAATCCAGGGCATTGTTTCTGAAACTTACTCTAGTTTGGCACATATTACTTCATTTCTTTTTACTGCTCAGTAAGATCTTTGTTTAAGGACACTTGGATTAGTTGAACTTTGGTGCAATTATGCATACATCTGCTAACATTACCACTTGGGTAAGTTTTCATGTGTGGGTACAAATTTTAATTTCCTTTGGCTATATACTTAGAAGTTGAGTTGATGGGCCAAATGCTCACATGGTAACACTGTTCAGTCTCTTAAGGAGCCACCAGAGTGTTCCTAAGTGGTTTCACCATTTGACATTTCGGTTTCTCCAAAAGTGCTCCAACACTGCTTTTCCCACCAGGATCCTTTTTACAGCTACCAGATGCTCTCTTACTCTGGTTTTGATCTCCATCTTTCTAACAATTTGTGAGGTTGGTTGTCTTTTCCTGTCATTGGAGAAATGTCTTCTCAGATCACTGATTTTTTCATCTTTTTTTTGTTATTGAACAAGTGTCTATATACTCTACAGGGCCCTTATAAAAACATACATTTCATAAAATTTTCCTCCTATCTTACAGATTTCCCCCTGACACCTATCTTTCCTTCTCCTTCTTTTTCTTTGTTCTTTCTGTTTTCCCCCTGCTTCTTCCTTGTATTGGATACTAAACAACAGCTTTTATATGTTTACTTATATGAAGGAAGAATAAAGTTTTTGGTAGTGTTAAATTAATTCATCTTTACTTTTGTTTCTTGAAAAAAGTTAAAACATGTTCTTAGCCTATGGCAACTGACATTTTTATTATACTTTTTTCATTATTTCTTAGCTTTAGCCTTTAAACTTAAGTTGCATTGTTTACTTAAATCTTATTCTCTATGGAAAAAAAACCCTACAAACTGATAAATTTGCTGCTGCTGTAGGTCACTTTTCCCTCCAAAATTTCAAGACTGTCAAAAAGAATAGTGCCTGCAGACCACCAAGGGAAGGAGGAGGAATAATTGTGACCACTAAGTAAGCAAATAGCACCAGGGACCAGAAGTGTATTGGGGAATCTAGAGGCTAACATTTGCTGAGCTTGGACACTCAGGGAAGTGGGAAAACCAGCACCGCTCAGCTGCAGGTGTGATGCTGGGAGAGTAGTTAGCATGTCAGGGACAATCCTCAATGCACAGAGATGGGCAGCAAATTCATTCTGTCCTTTAGAGAAGTCTGCCTTTGCCTCCAACAAAGCCCCAGTTCCATGGTAGTTCAGCCTTATGAGAAATTCTGCACAAGAAAATAAGCTCATAGTATCTATTGGGTAAATTTTTCATATAATAAAGAGGTGATTTAATATTTTTTAAAATCCACACTTCTTATTTCCTATCTGAATTAAAGTTATTGTTTTAGTAAGTGAATCTGTTTATGATTAAAACGTACATATAAAAAGCATTTAAAAATATTTTGAAAGTCAAACAACCAAGAAGAAATGAATTAGAAAAGTAGACTGACCCACAGGACCAGGTCAGGTGTGGCCAGAGATAGTCCAAGAAAAGGCTCCATCTTAGCCAGTGTTCTATTGCTGTGCAGAGACAGCATGGCCAAACTCTTACAACTGAGGGCTTGCTTACGGTTTCAGAGTCTTTGTCCATTATCAGCATGGCACATGCAGGCAGATGCAGTGCTGGAGAAGTAGCTGAGAGTTCTATATCCTGGTCTGCAGGAGGCAGGGAGAGAGCAAGAACTAGGCTTGGCAATGGCTTTCAAACCTCAAAACCCACCTCCAGTGACTAAGCATTGAGATATATGAATCTATGGGGGTAATTCTTATTCAAACCACCATGGTCTCCAAAGAAGTGTCAGTTCAAAAGGAACTCAGGATTGAGTAAAGCTACATGTTACCAATACTGGTCAAGGACAGAGGAAATGCAGCTTGTATCCTTTCCAAAGGGCACAATTTTAGAAGCTTTGCCTCGCTAGCCAGCAGCTATACCTCTGGACCACTTGCAAAGTAGCTTGAACCCTGAATGCATCTTGTGCCTGAGCCAGTATAAGGTCCATCACTCTAGAACGCTCTTTAGCAGAGTGGGGACTATACTTCCTGTTTGAGTAGAAAAGAACAGTATTGCCCATTAGACAAATCCACAACTAGAAAATTCTTCCCCATCAAGAAAGAACTCAAGTGGAAAAGAAAGAGAAAGCATACTGACTTGATGGGTTGATCTGCTTGTCCATGGAGACAATTATGTATCTAAGGCTTAGTTAATTAGTGCATAATTATAAATAACCTGCAACAAAATTAACTGCTCTCAGTATGTTACTCTAAAAGGTATCTATTACTGGTGTGTGTGTGTGTGTGTGTGTGTGTGTGTGTGTGTATAAATATTTTATCATATGCTTTCATAAAATACCTCAATTTAAAATAATAACTATTTTGAAAATTTTCTTTCCAGAGGATAATCAGTTTAGTTCATGATGGTGTTTTTTTTTTTTAAAGGAAATGGTCTTATATATTTTTCCACAAAAATAAAGTATCTGCTAAAGAAATTTTTCTAAAAGTTAAGAATCTTCCATTTTCCTGAAAAATTATCTCCTGAGATTGGCAGGCACTTTTGAAATCACAGTGACACAGCCAGGAAAAACCTGCTGCTCCTGTTCAAGTTACTTTTCAAGTTCAGAAATAAAATGCTGTAATTCTTGCACCTTTCCATTGTAATGCAACACAGACAAGATATAGAAAGAATTGCTTGCGGTCCCTGTCAGACTAAGAAATTATTGCTGCCTTCACTGGATGTGAAAATATTCATTCAGATCTCCTTTTTTTAGTTTAACCTCAAAAAGAGAAGTTCATTCGAACATTGAAATGGCTCTGCCATAGAACTTCATCTACATTTGTGTGGGAGTCTGATGGGAACTTACTAAGAAGACAAAAGTTTCTGTTCTTACCCAGAGCTGTGCTGGCATAAGGGGAAGGTAGATTCCAAAATATTAGCAGTAACGTTGTACGTTAACATTTGGTTAAATAGCTTTTGTTTCTCTTTCTATATGCCTACAGAGCTTTGCATGTTAAATTTGAAATTAGAGAACAGTAATATGTGAGCTTGGGGGGACACACTGGATTTACCAAGTGCTTCTGCTAAAAATGTTTCCATCAGAAATACTTCTAAACATCTCCCCTCAGATCTGCTGTCTTGGAATCTGTTAATCAGGGCATCTGTTTTCTCAACCATCTCATCCTAAGATGCTTCTGGCAGGGAAAACAGTTTCTTTACATTACAGAAAAAAGAAGACTTGGCTTGAATTAAGCCATACACAGTGTGCTGACTTGTTTCATGTAAACTTGACACAAGCTAGAGTCGTTTGGAAGGTGGGAACCTCAGTTGAGAAAGTGCCTCCACCTGATGGGCAAGCCCATGGGACACTTTCTTCGTGACTGATGTGGAAGGACCCATCTCACAGTGGGAAGTGCCACCATGGGGTTGTATGAAAAAACAAACAAATCAGACTGAGCAAGCTAGGAGAAGAATCCAAGGGGCACTTGGAATTATAATTTATGTATGTAACTTCTGGGAAATGGTTCTCAAATATCAGTGCAAAACTTTTAATCCTTTCACAGGTATTTAATGCATATTTGGAGACTAATTAGATGATTTTGCTCAATGTAGACCCTGGGATGGTAGGCTGGAATCTGTAAGTAATGGACAGTAAGTGTGTGTGTGTGTGTGTGTGTGTGTGTGTGTGTGTGTGTGTGTGTATGTGTTTGTGTTGTATGAATTTATGTGTATGCAAACAAGAAACCAAGGGGCCAAAAAAGAATGTAAGGTGTCCTGATAAGTCACTATTTTTCTTTCTTCTGTGATATAGGATCTGTCCCTGAACCTAAAGCTATTCTGCCTAATAAGCTAATTTAGAGCTAATGTTCTAATGATCCTCTTACCCTCAACCCCCAGAACATTGGATATAGGTGCTCTGGGCAATGGTCTGCTTTTTATATGTATTCTGGAACCTAAACACAGGTCCTATTTATGGCAAACACTCTTGCTCACTAAGCCATCTCACTCTGGATATTTCTTCATATTGACTCTCTCTGTAACATAAGAACACGGTCAATGAATGAAGTTGTATGAAGAGCTTTCTGAGGTTTTGTGAGAAAACTCAACATAAATAAGACAAGTGTCTTATAATCTTTGTTTCTTAATAACATGGATTGTTCTTGCAATGGGCTTTTGTTTCCCTCAAAGGTATAATATGTATAAAAAACATTTTGTCATTCTGTAAAAACAGATACTTGATGATGTTTTTTCTGTTTTGTTTTGTTTCTGAAACTATCTCCTTATATAGCTTGAGTTGGCTTGGACCTTAATATGTATTCTATATCAAATTCATAACCTGCTTCAGCCTGTACTAGGGTTACAGAAACATACCAACATGCCTGGATCTGGAGGTTTTGTATTGACCTACCCTATGGCCAGTGAGGTTAAGTCTATAGGATCAAAAGAGATATTTCAAACATATGAGTGGAGACCAACCAGAGGACTTCAGGCTTCTGATCTCAAATGTAGTATAAATAAATCATTTCTCATTTTTATTATTAAAAAAAGCAAAACATGAAGTGATATTTATAGTTAGCTTAAGAAAATACAATAATGTGATGGAATACATCTGGTGTTACATCTTATCATCTTTGATCATGCGAATACTCTTTGTATTGTCTTTCCCACGGAGATAATGTGGACATGTCATCACCTTTGCTTCATGTCCATGACCTTTTCTAGCTCCCTCCATTTTCCTGAAATTTCATGATTTTCCTGTTTTTAATAGCTGAGTAGTATTCCATTGTGCAAATGTACCACATTTTCTTTATCTATTCTTCAGTTGAGGGACATCTAAATTGTTTACAGTTTCTGGCTATTACAAATAAAGCTACTATGAACATAGTTGGGCAAGAGTCCTTCTGGTATGGTGGCGCATCTTTTGGGTTTATGCCCAGGAGTGGTATAGCTGAGTCTTGAGGTATAACTGTTCTTAATTTTCTGAGAAACATTCAGATTGATTTCTACAGTGGTTGTACAAGTTTTCACTCTAACCAGCAACATTTCTTCATTTCCTCACCAGCATGTGCTCTCACTTGAGATTTTGATCTTAGCCATTATGAATGGTGTAAGATGAAAACTCAGAGTTGTTTTGGTGACTAAGAATGTTGACCATTTCTTTAAGTGCTTCTTGGACATTAGAGATTTCTCATTGAGAATTCTCCGTTTAGCTCTGCACTCCATTTTAAAATTAGGTTATTTGGTTGGTTTGTGTTTAATTTCTTGAATTCTTTACATGTTTTGGAGACTAGCCTTCTATCAGATGTAGGATTGATGAAGATATTTTCCTATTGTGAAGGTTGCTGTTTGTCCAATTGACAGTGTCCTTTGTTCTTCAGAAGCTTTTCAGTTTCATAAGGTGCCACTTATTAATTGTTGTTCTTAGAGTCTGAGCTGTTGGTCTTCTGATCAGGAAGTTGTCTCTTGTGTCAAAAGTTCAAGACTATTCTCCACTTTCTCCTCTAATAGATTTAGTGTTTCTTGTTTTATGCTCAAGTCTTTGAACTACTTGGACTTGAGTTTTGTGCAAAGTGTTAATATGGATCTATTTGCATTCTTCTACATGCAAACATCCAGTTAGACCAGCACCATTTGTTGAAGATGCTTCCTTTTTTCCATTGTATAATTTTGTCTTCTTTTTCCTTGAAAATTACGTGTCTTCAAGCATGTGTGTTTATTTCTGGGTCTTTGATTTGAATCCGTTGATCAATTGGTCCATTTTAAGCCAATACCATGCAGTTTTTATTACCATTGCTCTGTTGTATAGCTTGAAATCAGGGATGGTGATACCTTCAGAATTTCTATTGTTATATAAAATTGTTTTATCTTGTCTGTGTTTTTTTTTTTTTTTTTTTTAAGTGAAATTGGGAATTGTTCATTCAAGGTCTGTAAGGAATTGTGTTGGAATTTTGATGGGAATTGCATTGGACCTGTAGATTGCTTTTGGTAGGATGGCCATTTTTACCATGTTAATCCTACCAATCCATGAGCATTGATGGATTTTCATATGTTAAACTATTCCTGCATCCATGGGATGAAACTTAATTCATCATGGTGGATTATGCTTTAGATGTGTTATTGGATTCGGTTTGTGAGTATTTTATTGGGTATTTTTGCATCAGTATTCATAAGGGAAATTGGACTAAAATTCTTTGTCTTTATTGGATCTTTGTGTAGTTTAGGTATCAGAGTAAGTTATTGATTTCAGCTCTGAGTTTGATTATTTCCTGCCACCTACTCCTCTCGGTTGTGTTTGCTTCTTTTCATTCTAGAGCTTTCAGTTGTGCTTTTAAGTTGCTAGTATGAAATCTTTCCAATTTCTTTATGAAGGCACTTAGTAGTATGAACTTTCCTCTTAGCACTGCTTTCATTGTGTCCCATAAATTTGGGTATGCTGTGCCTTCATTCTTATTGAATCCTAGAAAGTTTTTAATTTCTTTCTTTATTTCCTTCCTGACCCAGAGGTCATAAGTAGAGAGTTGTTTAGCTTCCATGAGTTAGTAGGCATTTGTTTTCCTGTTGTTATTAAAGTCCAGCTTTAATCCATGGTGGTCTGATAAGATGCAAGGGGTTATTTCAATCTTTTTATATCTGTTGAGGCTTGCTTTGTGACCAAGTATATGGTCAGTTTTGGAGAAGTTTCTGGGAGGTGCTGAGAAGAAGGTATATTCTTTTGTGTTTGAGTGGAAAATTCTGTAGTTATCTGCTAGGCCTATTTGCTTTATAATGTTGGTTAGTTTCATTATTTCTCTGTTATTTTCTGTCTCAATGACCTGTCCATTGGACAGAAAGGGGTGGTGACATTTCCTACTATGACTGTGTGGGGTTTGATGTGTGATTTATGGTTTAGTAATGTTTCTTTTATGAATGTGTGTTACGTTGCCTTTGGGGCATATATGTTCAAAGTTAAGATTTCTTCTTGTTAGATTTTCCCTTTGATGAGCATGAATTGTCCTTCTCCACCTCTTTTGATTAATTTTGGCTGACAGTCTGTTTTATTAGATATTAGAATGGCTATTCCAATTTGATTCCTGGGTCTGTTCACTCAGAAAACCTTTGTCCAGCCTTTTACTCTGATGTAATGTCTATCTTTGTTGCTGAGGTGTGTTTCTTGTATGTGACAGAATTAGGGGTCCTGTTTTCACATGCATTCTGTTAGCATGTGTCTTTTTTTGGGGGCACTGAGTCCAATGATGCTGAGAATTATTAATGTCCAATGATTGTTAGTTCCTGTTATTTTGATGGTGGTGGTGTTCATGTGTGTGTGTTTCCCTTCTTTTGTTTTTTCTGGTGTGGAATTACTATTTCCTCAGTTTTCTTGGGATGGATAAAGATAATTAAGTCATGCAAGTCAGTTCTCAGTGACTTCATTTATTATCAAATTCTTTAATGTGCTCAGAACCACATTCACAGGTATGCTAAATATAAATGTAACTCATTTAACAACAAGTTTTAATTTACCTCCTTATGTGCTTTCAAGGTTAAACCTAAAGCAAGTAACTAAAAAGGGAGGACACTGATGCCTCTGCAGCTCTGCTTCTGCCTGCTTGCTCAGCTCTCCTGCTGCCTGCAGCAGCTTGTTTTACACTCCTGTGGCTACTCCCTCTATCATTAGGTAAGCACTAGCCTCTGATCCATGCTGTGAAAATGCTATCCCCTATCCAGCCTGGTGTGGATGCTCTCCAAATCTAAGCTCCTCCTCCATTTTTTAAAGTAGTTTTTTAAATTTAAGTAATTTATTCAGATTACATCTCAATTGTTATACCCTCACTCTTACTTCCCCTTCCCCCTCCCTCCCTCTTTTACCCTATTCCCCTCCCCTAGGTCTGTGACAGAAGGGAACCTCCTCCTCCACCATATGATCACAGCCTATCAGGTCTCATCCTGATAGCTTGATTACCCTTCCTCTGAGTGCCACCAGGCTTCCCCACCAAGGGGAAGTGGTCAAATAGGGGGAACCAGAGTTCATGTCAGAGGCAGTCCCCACTCTCTACACAACTGTGGAGAAGGTGCTGTCCATTGGCAAGATATGAATAGTGGTTCTAGGTTTACTGCATGTATTGTCCTTGATTGAAACAGTAGTTTCAGCAGAATCCCATGGGTCCAGATCTGCCAGCCATAATGGTCTTGTAGGTTTCTAAGACCCTATGGATCCTTCTATTTCCTTATTCTTCCTTACCTCTCTTACCTGGAGTCCCAATAGGAAGACCCAGCATCTATCCCCATCTCCTGCTAACTGAGGACTTTCAGGGGACATCTCTGTTGGGCGAGTGTCCAATTATAAGTGAGTATATACTATGTATATCTTTCTGGATTATTTCACTCAAGATGATCATTTCTAGTTCCATCCATTTGCCTGTAAATTTTAGGATTTCCTTGTTTTTAATATCTGAGTAGTATTCCATACTGTAAATATACCATGGTTTCTTTATCCATTCTTCAACTGAGGGACATCTAGGTTGTTTACAGAGTCTGTCTATTACGAATAAGGCTGCTATGAACATGGTTGCACATGCTGGTGAGGATGTGGAGAAAGGAGAACAATCCTTCATTTCTTGTGGGAGTGCAAACTTGTACAACCACTTTGGAAATCAATATGGAGATTTCTCAGAAAACTGGGAATAGGGCTACCTCAAGACCCAGCTACTCCACTTCTGGGAATATAAACAAAACATGCTTCACCACACAACAAGGACATATGCTCAACCATGTTCAGAGCTCCTCCTCTTTTTTAATCCTGCCTGTTCTAGGTACAAAAAAAAAAAAAAATGTTTAGGCCGGCTCTTCCTTGCCACTAAGCAGGCCCAGCCTTGCACAAATGGCTTGGGTATTATGTGTTAAATTTGATAGTAAAGTTGGGAGGCAGAAGCAGGCAGATCTCTGTGAGTTCAAGGCCAGCCTAGTCTACAAAGTGAGTCCAGGACAGCCAGGGCTATTATACAGAGAAATCCTATCTTGAAAAATAAAAGCACAAACAAACGAAATTGATAGTAAATTTTACTTAGAGATTCTGTGGACCTGGCTTGCTACTCCTTTGATCACTGCACCTGCTCTCTGTACCCACGGCTCCAGGTCTCAGCTCTCACTTTACCCCACACCCACGCATGGTCTTGGTGGTTGTGATGATGACCTTCATGGATGCAGCAGCTCTGGCTGAAGGCGGCAGCTAAAAACCACCAGTCACTGGCTGCTCACAACAGGTAACTGACTGCCGTGTTGATTTTGGCATATAAGGGGTGCAGCTATGGTCTTGTCACCATTTTGACTGAGGGCAATCACATGAATAGCTGTGATTTGGGAAAATCGTGGCTATGCCTGCCACATTTTTTGAGGGCTCACAACCCTTCTCAAATACTTGCTGAATTCCAAATGAAACTTCTATTTTTTAAGATTCAGCTAAAAGATAAGATTATATATATATGTATATACACATATATATACATACATACATACATATGTACATATATACATGCATATATACATGCATATATACATACATACATACATACATACATATATACATACATATATATATATAATTCAACTCTGGTTCAAATGTTTTTATGTAATGTTTTATTTCAAATTTGTAAAGGTCTATTCAAATCCACAAGCTAACTTAAAATGTATGTCTAGCTGCCTATGTATTCACTAACTAGTGCTTGGGTAAATGCTATTTCACCTTTCACCAGCTACTTTGGAATCACCTGCAGGCTTCCTAGCCAGTGGTGTGATATAATAAATTCAAATGTAATTTTAAAATTGTTCTACAATGTTCTCCTGTATTGTTAGCTGTGGAAACTGTGATGCAGTAATTCTAGAGATGTTCATTTGATTCCAATGTTACAACTTGATTGTCATGCTCTGCCTTTGTTCTCAAAAGCTTAAAAACCACTGCCTTAGAAATATGTTTAGTCTTGTGCTCTGAATATGCTAAAGTTATTAATCTATTAACATACCTTTAGACTTTTATAAGCTATAGACTTTTTAAATCATTAGGAAATTAAATTAATCATTATATTATTAAATCATATAGGAAACTGTTCTACTCCCTTTTTATGGACTGTGTTTATGTTTGTTAAGACTCCAACTTAACAGAGATGAAGTATAAAGTCCTGGTATTTAATGATTAAGATCTTATAAAGCATCAAATTCTTTAACATGTTCAAAAAGGTATTTTTAGTCATGCTAAAAACCATTGTGACATATTTTTAAGTCAAACATAGAATAAGATCATAAAGTTCTGCTTTATATTTGAAAGGTATAATTTAGAGCAGACAGCTAAAGACAGACAAAGGTTGCCTAACTCAATTATCCTAGCTGAAGCTTGTCAGAGACCTGCTAAATATGCCATTTAACATGTATAAATTTATTATGAAGACTAGATTTCCAAACTCTACCAGTAGTCCTCCAAGGTCTCAGAAGGTTTGGGCACAACAGCAGATGATTTCAACGCTGGGTTGTGATATGCTAACCACAGGGCAAGACTCTCCCCCATGTTTTGCCCTCTGCTAGGGCTCAGCATCAACTGTGCACAAGCTGGACATCTGGAGAGTTACTGCCTGATGTTGCTGAAAATGAGATGAGGTCAGTCTCTCCATATTCTCCTTCCACAGAAAAAAAACCAGAGATCTTCTGCACCTGATGACCAGATTGCCTGTCTATGTTGCCTCAGCAGCCTGGGACAACTGTCTAAGTACTGGGATATGACTACTAGTAATTTCTGTCATTTTGATTGATACATAGGCTCATTAGATAACAGTTTATTCTTCTTAGGTCTTTGATCACATTGATGGCTATGCTATTGGTAGCTTGATAGCTAGAGAGCAGGCAATTAGCTCCTTAGTCCAAAGTAATCCACCAGGTTAGTTCACTAGTCAATTCATAAACAGTTAAAACTACTAGATACTAGGTTTCTTATTTTAAAAGTTAAATAGGGTTGCCTTATTCACAGACCTAACATTAAAGATAAACAGGATTCAGATATATTCTCAGTCTTCTTTATGTTTAGGAGCTCAGGCCTTAAGTCTCATTCCTAGAGATGTTACTGTCAGATTTATATACAGTCTACCTTGTTACCAGACTTAAAGGACAGGTCTCAGATACAACATTTAGCTAAAGGACAGTGACTGCTCATAGCAATTTTGTCTGTGTCTCATGGCAAATTATTAGATAAATATACAAAACTTTAAATTAAAAACTAAAACTTCTAAGAACGTGTTTTAAGGTTGGTCAATGCAAGTTATGAAGGTTGGCGGGACTAAAGGATGTTTAAGGTATCCAAAATCGATAAAAAGTGCTTCAGATTCCCTCCTGTTCCTATAGTATTGTTGTCCTAATTGCTAGAGCTCTGATTTATTAATATAAATCTGGTAAAAAAAAACTTTCCAAAATATGATCCACTGTCATAGTTTCAAATTCAAGATTTTAAATTTCCTTTGGTTTGTCTTTTAAATATAGACTTAAAATGTTTCCTATTGTGCTTGAATCTTGTACATCCAGTCCTTCTGGAAAGAGGGAAGACGCCCTTCTTTCATGATGTTTACTGATGCTGAAAATTAAGGTCAAGAACTGTGTGTGGTGGTGCAGGCCTTTAATCCCAGCACTTGGGAGGCAGAGACAGGCAGATTGATGTAAGTTAAAGGCCAGCCTGGTCTACAAAGTGAGTCTAGGATAGCCAAAGCTACACAGAGAAACCTTGTCTTGAAAAACAAAAAACGAAAAACAAACAAAAACAAAACAATTAAATAAGCTTTTACCCTTCTGTTTTACAGGAGGTTTTTGTCCTCCCCATGTTACCATTTCACAGATATTAGAAAGATTAATGAGGCTTCTGCCTTTTCTAAACTCACTTCGATAAATATTCATGTTTTTAAAAAATATATTTTATTGATTTATTCATATTACATCTCAATTGTTATCCCATCCCAAGCCTCTGCTATATATGCTATAACACAAAGGTATATGCTTACTGCCCTTTTCTATGTGTATGAAATGTATATTTTACTGCAAATTGCAAACAACAATGATGCTAACATGTCTGAAATTTACCTCCTTTTGTAAACTTAAAAGGACTCGTGTAAGCTACAGGAAATCCACCTCTCAGGTCAAATGGAATCCATATAAGTACTGCTGCTCAACAGCCTAAGTTTCCCACCTATCACTTATCTCAGAGGGTGGGAGCTCCTCCCCTTTCCCTTGCTTTCGGACTCCTCTAACTACTCGGATCACTACGTTCTTGCACCCAACACTAGCCGCTGATTGCGGAGTCTTCCCTTCTGGTTGTCATAAACGCTTCCTTTCGTTCTTGCCAACCTACATCCAAATCCTTCATCTGGGACCTTCTCCCTTGGGTGAGATCTTCCTCCACCAGCACGGTTTCACCCCTCTCTCCCCTCTCATCCATGTTTGAAATCCTAGCACTAGGTGACTTTGCCTGCTCAGCTCCTGTTCTTTGTTAATGACTAGCACTGACGAGCTGCTGGAACAGATTGCACCAATGGCGTCGGGTCAAACCTTGTTCTGGAGGACGCCTCGATGGGTCACTGACTTCTACTCTCCCCATGCAGGGACAGTCTATTTGCTGTCCCTTCCAGGGTCCCCTCTGGGATGCCTTCCAGAGAATTTCAAATCCCTATGCCTGTGTTAAGGGCAGCTAAGCATACATACCTCTGCAACCAAACTTGGCCACAATATCCCTTAATGACAGGTCAAAGATCCAAAACAAACCTTTCAATTATTGCCAGCAACAGGTAAATAGAAGGAAGTTCCACATGTTTAAGCTTTTCTCTTCTTCAGTCCAAAACTTCTGTCTTTGCTTGTTCTCCCAAAAGTTTCAAATATATATCAGAAGGGAATGTTCTCCCTAACCTGCTAACTTAGTCTCCTGCCCACATACATGTTCCAATATCCTGTCAGATTTTCTGCGTCCAAGACAGCACCAAAGCAGCTACCCACAAGTGTTCCAGTCTAACCTCACAGATCACATCAGGTGGATCTACACTGTCCCTCCTAGCCACAGATGTTTTCAGACCCTGAACAGCAAATACAACAGCCTGTTCTTCCTGGATTTGGCCAACATTTCAGGCTTTTGACTCCCTGTTGCCACTCCAGTGTCAGCAGGAATCAGCTAAATACAATTTATTTCTTCAGTCCTTATCCATTTATATCAACAAATGGCTACAGTGGTGTGCTTCAAACCTGGGACAAACAGATTCTCCCAGCACTCCTCCGTCCCTCTCTGCTGTAGGACATGGCTGGCATACCCTGCCCTCTACCCTGAACTTTGCAGTGCAGGGGCTTTTCCTTGCCCTTCACCATATAATCCAGACCATTTGCTGCTCTTGATTCCTGCCACCCCCCTGCCCAGCATGGCAGCCAATAGCTGCTCCCAATGGGCCTACATTTATATACTTTAACTTACCTTGCATGAAAAGCAAACCAATTTCCTCACTTTTTTAATTATAGGAAAAGGGAGGAATGTTAGAATATAAGAAGTTTCACAAATCTGCCTCCAGGTTGCTTAGCAACCTCTGACATCATCACCTGCTGCCACCACCAGGGGACCAAGATAAACTGGACAAACCTGCCCTCCCTCCCTCCTTCTCTCTCTCTCTCTCTCTCTCTCTCTCTCTCTCTCTCTCTCTCTCTCTCTCTCTATCTCTATCTCTATCTCTATCTCCTTCTCCCTTTCTCTCTCTCTTCCTCTTTCTCTAACTTTTGCTGTCTGTCTCTGTTCTCCTGGGGCACCCCTCCCTCCCCAACTTTTTTCTCTCCTCATACCCCCACACTTCTAAAATAAATCTCTCTATATTCATACCTGTTGTGCACCATCTCATTTTTAATGATAACATCAGGTATATGTATAATTGATAAAGAGGTCTTCAAACTCTTCAGAGATATGCTGAATGGGGCATTTAAAATGCTTGATGAAAACGTTTCCCATAATAAACAGAAATCTCAGCTCCTAGTGGTGACCCTAAGACGTTCAAGGAAAATTATGGGGCATCAATGAGTCCACCTGGATTGTGGTAACACTAACCACTGGGAAAAGAACTGCTCTATGCCTCACCTACCACCAGGGATCTGGTGGACACTGTTCGGGTGACTGCTGTATTCTGTCTTACAAAGGAGGGCAGTTTTTCTAAGTTCATTCTCTTCTGCAGAAAAATTTCTCAGAGCTACTTAATCTGGCAGCAAAATGCCTGTGCTGTTCTGTGCAGCATTTGAAGATGTAATGTTATCCTATGTGACAACTGAAGACCTGCCCCCACCCCCCGCGCCCGTCCTTCTAACTAAGCTATAAAGACCACAAGAGCCTAGGTAACTACCCAGGCAATGGTAAGTCTCTGTCATTTTAATTGATACATGGGCCATTGGGATTATACTTCCTGTTGTAATTTTTCCTTCTCAGATCTCTGATGGTACTGATAGTTAACTGTGGCTTTTATGTTAACATCAGCAAACAAACCACCTCCTCCCCCAAGGCTGCGGCTGTGTGGTCAATTCATTTCACCTGTAAAATCTGCCCCTCTTCCCTTTTCTAGAGCTATTAGGTTTTCCATTTGAGAAAGGCAGACATAGACACACGTTATCTTGCTGGCAGACTTCACACTGAAAGACAAACTCATAAAACAGGTTTCAGTATAACTCTTTTAAAAAATCTCCTTTATTTAAAGAAACTTGCTTTGCAGTGATTGCTCTCAGTAATCAATCACCTGTACTTCATGGCAAATGACTGGATAAATAGAAAATGTCTAAGAAAATAATTTAAGGTATGCGGCAATTGAAAACCGTATGTTGTAAAGATCTAAGAAAATGATTTGCGGTATATGAAAAAATTTTAAAAAGTTTCAGATTTCTTTACTTCTTACTATAGTATTGTTATATTGGGAGTCCCAAATTCTGATAAGCTATCAATCAAGCCCTGGTAAAGCACTGACTCTTACTATCATAGCCAACACCCTCAAAGTATTAAGTTTCCTTTGGTAGCTTTCTAAGTATAGACTTAAAAGTGCTTCTTAATTGTGATTTAAAAAAAAATCTCTGCCCAGTCTATATATTTAGCCCTTTGGTAAAAGTATTAATTTGAGCCAGAATCTGAGCCCACTGCTTTTTCTACAATGTACAGTTCAGTACAGATTACAAATAGTGGGAATGTTAGTATCCTTAAACTTTTATCTTTTTATAAACTAAAAAATGCTTATATGCTTCTGCGTGTCACGGCATGTATTCACATCTCACAGGACAAAAGTACTCCTGTCAACCAACAGCCTACTTTTCCCCACCTGTATATATCCTGAGGGCAGGATCTCATTCTTTCTTAGTCTTGGAACTTCTCCCCTCTCCAAACTACTAGGAGCCATGGGTTTGGTAATTTCAAGTGTACATCCAAGATAAAAATAATTTCCTCTACATTCCTTAATTTTTATTTCTGTCTTGAGTCTATATATATCCCAGAAGATTGCCAATCAACTGAAGACTGTAAATGTCTTCACAACTTCCTTCAATGCACTAGGCCCAGGTGGTCCTTTGGAACCTGCATCTCAGACTGTTCCAAAGCAGCTGGCACTAGGTGTCCTACAGAACCTGGCAAGTTAGGGCGGTAGATATCTTATGGCCTGTACTCCTCTTTCCTTCCCAACTTTGACAAACATTTCAGCCTTTTTGGATCTCCCCAAAACAACACCATAATTTTAGCAGAAAGAAGCTTTAGAAGAAATTAAGTCCTCCCTTATCATTAACAAAAATTCTGCCATGTAAGGCCCCAAAGAAATCCAGGACAGGTCTCACTCAGTGCCTGTGGGTCCTCCCAGCACTGCCCTTACCTTAAATTTCTCCAACCCAGAGCCTGGGCTTCTTTTCCCTCCTGCAGCTTCTGATCCCTATATAACTCAGCCATTTTGACTATGTGCTCTCCTGGTTCCCATGTGTTGTAGACTTCTTGACCTATTGTTCCTTTCTTGTTCTGTTTGCCCTCTTTCTCTTGCTCTCCCCTTCTCTCTCTCCTCCCATGGCCAGGCTAAGTTCACTTGCCATGTTCAGTCTGGACCCTCCCAGATGCCTCAGGCTGTTATTTCCTTCATATCTACAACAAAACATTCTCCTCAACCATAACTAGGAGTGGCCATGTTCCCATTTTCATTCATTGTGTGCATGGCCATTCAACATTCTTTCTTAGAATAATGAGTAAGAAAGTAGAACTGTGGGTTTTCACCTGTGCCATAAAGAAGAGTTCTTTCTAAATAGTCCTCTGTGAACATTAGGAACAGTAGTGAGTATCTAGCTAGCTGGCTTATTTATGTAGTTCTAATACATTTTCATTGCCTTAGTTAGTATTGTCAATACAAGCTGCTAGAAAAAATATTACTTGGAGAAAAGGCTTATTTCTAAGTCAGTGTAACTTTTAACTATTGTTTTGCTGTTTTGGTAAAGACTGTACGTGATGTTCTTATGTCTGGTAATTCCACTTAGGAACCTGGTCTCTTAAAGCTATTCTCATTTCATTTGATAAATGTGGATTAGAGCACAGCTTCATGAAGCGAGTACTGGAATGACAAACATGACATCAATTTTGACTCTGAACTCTGATTCCAACCAGCTTTGTGCTATGGGGTAAATTGTCTGCACCCTATGGACCAGTGTTTCTTTGAGGAGGAACACTGGCATCCTATTCAGTGCCATAAAGGTC
Source organism: Acomys russatus (assembly GCF_903995435.1). Classification (NCBI taxonomy): domain Eukaryota; kingdom Metazoa; phylum Chordata; class Mammalia; order Rodentia; family Muridae; genus Acomys; species Acomys russatus. Next base: position 26,468,232 of record NC_067138.1, read on the forward strand.
CACATCTTGCAGATCATGTATTTCTTTCCCTGTGGCCCTGATTACAGAATCTGTCTTGGAACTACGTTCTAAATTATTGTGATGTGGGTGGGGAGTTCTTACATTTTGTCAGTGTGAGTGCTAACTAAACTGCTCTCTGGACATGGACCTTGCCTCTTCTTTGTACTTCATCACCAATAAAGTCTAGTCAAGTGCAGTGTACACAGGAGTTGCCCATAAATCTTTATTGACTAAATAGGTTTGGAGACTTTCAACCATTAAAGGCTACATACGATTAGTATCAAAGGAGAACATGATTGTAGAACTGACTTCTAAAACTATTGATGGGGCAGCCTAGCTTGTATGAGGCCTGTATCACTGCAAAATTGGGTTGCAATTTTCAAGTGCTCTGTGACTTCTCCAACATTCTTGCGCAGCTCTCATGCACAATAATATACTTTCTTACGGTCATGAGAATCTCATTCCAATTTTATACTCTCATCCTATTTTGATCTTGCATTAATTCGAACTAGAGGAAAACGTTGTTGCAAAAAGATGACTTTTAAAAAGTCAAGTGAATGGCACAGCAGAAACAGACTTGTCAGCTTTGGCTTTGGGAAAGGTGACAAAGGCTCAGGCAAGGAGACACGGATGAGGAGGAAGGCGGCTGGGCATCTTGGGACTCTTTCTTTATGTACTAACACCAGTGATGACAAGGCACAGTGAGAGAGGGGTAAAGCAGGCACACGTGCAAGGGCTCTAATGTTTGCGAAATAAAAATTACCCAAAGTCTTGTTTCTAAATGCCTGAGCGAAGTCAGAACTTCAATATCCTAGCAGTGTTTTGGAAGTGCTGTAAATTATCATAGCGTCGGTGTCCTAGTGTACTAGGTGGAAAGTAAAATATGTTCTCTGTTCCCATATTATCTGCCAGATTATGCTTTGCCATATTGCAATAAATTTTTATGACCATAGATGTAAGTGCAGTCATTCCCCAATACTGCCATTGCTCTTTTCAAATGTCATTGGTAATCTTTTTCTCCGTGCTTCTCAATTTGTTTCACTTCATTAAACTGTGATGCCCATCCCTGTCCATATAAGACTTACAGCCATTGAGTGTATTTCCTTCCATCAGACTAACACTTTTATAGTAATGAGTTTTAGGTTACTTGTTTTGAGGGGAAGTGCCTGAGATAAAAGCCAGAGCCTGGAAAATGGTAGGAAACCACCTTATTGATGTAACAAAACCTTAAAATTGGTGAAGGAACCCAGTCAGATGTGCCTCTTTTCACAGGCCTCTTGCTCATGATGGATGGGGGTACATAGGTTTTTATCAGGTTCAGGGTCTCAACTGCAACCTGCAGCAGGCAAGTTCTGACACTAAGGAATTGTGAAGACAGGTTCTGTTAGTCTCTTGACTTCTCACAATGCAGCAAATAGCTCAGCGATCCACCTGCCTCTGCCTCCTGAGTGCTGGGATTAAAGGTGTGCACCACCACGCCTGGCTGGCTTGCACTATTTTTAAAAACATAGTACATAAATAAGTCATTTTTGAAAGAATGTACAGAATATAGTGGCAACCATTTAGAAAGATTGAAGGTGTAATTACATGAATCTCTGTAAATGTAAAATAACAATTTAAGAACACACAAGGAAAGACTACAGATACAAAAGCTGTTGTGCTTAAAAAAAAGAGTCAGGGTTGGATTTAAGGTGGTACGTAATTGCTATCTATCATGATATAGTTTTGTTTGTCTATAAAACTAGCACTAACAAAATTAACAAAACATGTTAGACTTGTGTCCAAGTACCAAATCACTGAGGAGTGTCATTTTAACTTATTCTCCTGAACAAGTTCCTTATCTTTTTATAGTTGTTCTGAGCATTAGTAAGTATTAGCTTAGTAAATTCTTCGTATGACAGACTCAGATCTGTTTCTACTTTGTATTTCAAAAGAAATAATGAGGTTGGGACATCCAAGTAGGAGCTGAGTGAAATCCTTTCCCTCTAGGATAGAAAAACTCCAGAGGACTTTGAAAGATAAATTTATTATTTGGACCTCAGGAGGAGAAGGTTGAACATGTTAGGGGAGAGGCCAAAGAAGAAATATGTAACATGCTAAGGTTTCCCGCATCTAACAGCTTAAATATAGTGTGTGAATTCCAGTGGAAGCTAATGTCTTAAATGGTTTTCCCATAGAAGTAAAGATTTACAATTTGTTAGATGTTCACTGAAAAATATTGTTTTGAATAGTACTGAGAATAGTTTATCTTCTCCTTTTAGCACATCAGCATTTAATAAGCAAGAATTTATTAATCTTAATGAATTATTGAATAGTATATTTACATGCATTATTCATATCTTCTTTGCATCTTATTTGTTGTAAAACTGATATTTATGCAAGCACTGAAACACGTTTTCTCTTAGTCCAACTTGCTGTCTTAAAAAACCAGAACCTAGGGATGACACAGCCCACAGTGGGGTAGCCCTTTCCATTTTAAACAATAATTAAGAAAACACCTCACAAACAGCTCTACAGGTCAATTTGATGAAGGAAATTCCTTAATTAATGTTCCCAGGTGAGTCTATTTTGTATCAAGTTGACAAAAAACTATTTGCTTTTCTTTGTTGTAAGTAGTGTGAAAAACGAAGACAATACAGCTTCTTCAAAATGGCCACTGGTGTTGTTCTTAGTTTCCCACTGGAAGCTGATGGTAAGGCTCTTGTTGATAACAGCATACACTTTGGCCACCAGATATGGAGAAGCCAAGTTTGTACTGACCAGCATGCTTTCTCCCTGATGTTTAGCTTTCAGAGTAACAGAGGGGTCACCCAGCTGTGAACTCTGTGAGCTACAACAAGTCTGGCATGGTAAGAAATACACATGGCTGTATATTGGTATGAGTGGTTATGGGGATAATCCACTGCTTTCTGACTGGATTTAAGGCCTGCTCCAAAGAAGGAAACATACACCTGGTACTGTAAATCTGGCCAAGAACAGGCCTCAAGCATGGACCTACTATGATTATTTTGCTAGACAGATACAGTATCAAACTGCTCTCTAAATTTGCATCCTTGTGTCCACAGATTTCTATATCTTTCAGGCCTCACCAGATGAGTTTCCTTTTTCAGTGGGTGGCACTTAGGACACAAATTGGCAATTGATGCTCAGAAAATAAGTGTCTGTGGCATGCTTATTTTCAAGTGAGACATAGACAAGCCCATCCACCAAAGGCTCACAGATAATTTGAAAGAAAGGTAAAATTGCAAGAGCCAGAGGTTGAGAGGATCTGAGTGAAACTGTCTTCTAAACACGAGCTCACAGCAGTGGTTGCCTGCATAAGACCTGCACAAGATCAAGCCAGTCTACATGCCACTTGGAGTTGGGATGGGCTCTTGAGCGTCTATAACTAACCAAAGAGCTTTTGATGGCTGATAGTTTCTGGAAGAGAAAGAGTAAGTTTATTTTTGTTTTTTGTTTTTAAGAGTGTTGCCCCCTTGGCACATCAACCAAACTTCAGTGGATGGTCCTATAACTATGGAGTCCATAGGCAGCACAAATTGTCCTGGATAGGTTATTTAACAAAAGAAACAAACAGGACAACATGTAAGTAGAGTGTTTGAGGAGGTGAAGAGTTGATCTAAGAGTTGAGAATGTGATAAAAGTACATTATACAAAATTCACAAGGAAATAATTTTAAAATACTTTTTTAAGGATCAGGAAAAGGCCATGCAGTGGTGGTGAGGACTTTGTGAGTCTTGAAAAGCCAGAAGAGAGCGAGCAAGCGAGACACACACACACACACACACACACACACACACACACACACACACACAGAGAGAGAGAGAGAGAGAGAGAGAGAGAGAGAGAGAGAGAGAGAGAGAAGGAGAGAGAGAGAACAGGAAAAGGCTTTAAAGGAAAGGAACAGGCTTTGATGGGTGTCGTAGAACACAGATAATATGAGAATGAAATGGAGAACATTAGGATTTGAAAGTTACCAAAAGAAATGAGGATCAAGGAGATGAAGGAGAGCAGGCATGGGAAAATCAAAAGTAGGTAGGTTTGAAAGTGCCGTAAATAAATAACTGGCTACTTTGTATGCTAATTAAACAAAACAGCATTTAAAAATAGAGGAACAAAAAAAAAATAGAGGAACAAATAAGAGAGAAAGGGTGGGGTAGCCACAGACATAATTCAATAGTGAAGTGTTTGCCTAGATTTTCTTGGGTGTGTAGCTCCCAGTACTGTCCAAACAGCAACACAAAACAAAAATAAAAATAAAATACATACAAAAAATAATATTTAAAAATCCAAATTGAGAATTTATAGACTTGAAACCTATGCAAGCCTTACTTCTTCAACCACTAAATCATATATAAACTAGCTTGTACCCAAATATTGATAATAATTTCTACCCTTACCCTAACATTAACCCTAGTCACAATCCTATAAGATGGCATTTATAGTTGGTTTATTCATTTATTTTGGTCCTGGAAATCAAATACAGGGCCACAGACATGCAAATCAAAGGTCTATCACTGAGTGTATCCCAGCTCCAAGTATTCGTTAGTGTATTTCCTCATGATATTCTTCACCATGAAGAAAGATTTTTTCCCCCCAGAAAACCTCTTACAGTGTTTATTTCATACTTTAGTTGATCAAAGGAACTCTAAAGTAGCATGACTCAGCCATGATATGTAATGACTATGCAATTTTTGTTATTACTATAAATTGCTGTGATCAAGCTGTGGCCAAGAGTACGTTCATAGTGAGAGTCTTAACATTTGGTACAAAGGGAAGGCATCTGGAAGAAGCTAGGTCTTTTGGTGATGCTCCAAGTGAGTTTTCTTTTAGTGAGTTCCTCTTCTTGTCCCATCGCTTCTAGAACCATGATATAGTTGTAAAAATGCCATTGTGGCTGTAGTTCCCAATTCCGGTGGGATTCAGAAAGCAGAATGACTACCCTACAGCAAATGAGATCATATGAGGTGAGTAGAGCCCTAGCACGTTGCTATATTACAGCCAGGGCCAGCAGCTGCCCACTCTGCAGATGAATCAGTCTGAAGGAATGTGCCTGTTGTCCAGGGTACCCACTTCCCTCCTAAGAGGAATTGGCAGTATAGTAATGACAGTCTTGGATATTTACCTAAGGACCAACATATGAAGCCCTTTCAAGAATATTTTAAGACTTTGGTTGTGAGTCCAACCTGTAATGCCTGAGCCATTTCTCCAGTCCTCCGGTGTATTTTACAGGCATGGTTTTACATGAAATTGCCCTTCCCTTGGTACTCAGCTCTCAGTACCTCTTGATGGTTGATAACTGTGAGTCACTTAGCTGTTCGCCCTGATGAGATGTGTTGTCCAGCTCGCGAGTGCACTTCCCTTTTGCTGGGTGCCCCCAGCTAAGTGAAGTCAAGTAGCTTTCCAAACACTTGGCCCAAAATATAGCATTTCACTCAGCATTTCATGCAACAGGAATAACCCTTCCTCAACTTTGTATTTATCCCAATAAAAGTATGTCTGTTATTCTCTCTTAAATCATATTAAGTTGTTCATACCCTGCCTTTCTTTTGGGCTATTAATTCCTCAAGGGTATTGTGTGATTATACAATATTCTGAAAGTATCTGTTACATTCTAGGAGACTGGAACTTTTTCTGCTCCTCCTAGCCAGAGTTAATAATGCACCCTGAGGTCACTTTAAGACTTAAGATGGCTAGCCTACTATGTATTCAAACATTTTGTTTAATCTGTCTTTAAGAGGCAATCTTTAAGATTGTAACAACAAACTGTATTTGTGTTATATTTCCCATGTAATCAACATTTACAACCTCAACTAATACATAGGGGTGATCTTTTGTGTAGAGACCACAGAGGCCCTTGTGCTCACAGAAAGGCACTAGGAAACACAAGAATGTTAAACATGCAGTGTTGTCTCTTAAACAAAAGAAATGTATAATGTGTTCTGCTGTAGGAAGGCTGGGTTAATAGCCTGTGCTGTCTGAATGGCCAGGCAAACCTAGAATCACCAGGCACTTATCTTTATGCCAGTTAATCCATAGTACTACTCTCGCCCAGATCCTAATCATGAGCTGTTTACCTTGAAGCCTGCCTTCTCAGTTCATCTATCGACTGTATCTTTATGGAAAATGTCACTTGTACTTATAATAATTTCAATGTAGTCACATCTTAAGCTCTGTTGTACACTCAGGATTGAGTGAATTATCACTAGGAACCTTTTTTCTAAATTGTGTGATACCCAAATATTCCTAAAATAAACTGCCCAATGTAAGTCTCAAAATCTGAACTAACATCACCTACTGAGCCAGTCTTCCTTCTTGCCTCATATGGATCAACACTCTACTGGCGGTGACATTTGCAGAGACACCAACACCTGGTGTCCAACATGGGACTAGACCCTCTGAGAAGGTAAGAAATTGTATCTTTAAATAGATGCAGCGGGTAGAGGCTCTGTCCTCTCACTGAAGGCTCATAACTGAGAGAGTAAAATAAGCATAGGTTCTCCTCAGTCATCGGAGACGAAACACTTTATACTATTATTGAGATGTTTTGTTAAGATCCAGAGGAACAAAATATTCAGAGCTACAGCTCTACAACTTTGTACAAGTAGCTGTAAAATTTATTTACTTTTGTTTCCCAACAAGGCACCATAAATATTGACAATTGGAAATACATAGGTACTAATGTTATATATATACACACACACACACACACATATATGTGTGTACATATATATGTAATATATTTATATATGGATGTATATATGCATATATATATATATATATATATATATATATATATATATATATATATATATATATATATGCATCCATCCACAGGATGGGAGATCAAATCTCTGTCAATTGTATTACAAGCTAGAGTACAGTAATGTTGGTAGCCAATCTAGGACGGTTGGGAACTTGACCACCTGTAAGATCCGATCTGAATTTGGGGCCCTCAGGCAAGCCATCAGCATTTCTACCCCCATTCCCTGAGCTTGGAACTGTGTCTGACCACACCTGAGTTCCAAGGAGTAGTGTGGTAAGGACACCACTGCCAGAACCCACCTCTCCCCCGACACTACAGTGGGAATAACACAGTAAAAATACTGGTTTCACTACATGTGTCTACACACAGGCATTTTGAAATGTGGCAATGAGAGAAGGTTGGTGTTATTCCACTTCTCAGAAGCTTCCATCCCTTAAATCTCTCCATCTGTGTCCTCAGCACTGCATTGTCCTTGGACACTGCCTCTGTGGGCAATGACTATCACAAGGAATTCTTCTGCAGGCAAAAACTGTCCACTGTGATGAAACTATAGTCTTTTGCTAAAGGTAATAACCTCATGCCAGCTGTGTTCCAGCATAGCCCCAGGTAGGCTCCTGTGGAGTTAAGTGCCTCTGGCTCTGTAGAGGGTCCCTGCCTCCATCCTCCAACTCAGAAGCTTTCTTTAAAAATGAGATTGAACCCCAGAGGGATGTAGGCAGCTACCAAGATGAGATTTGATAGCCTGTGACCATAAAGTGGGGAGGAGATCCCCTCGATCATGGACCTAGGGGAGGGGAATAGGGTGGGGGTGGGAAGGAGGGAGGAACGGATGGATACAAGTAATGGGAGAACAATTGAGTTGTAATTGGAATAAATTAATTAATAAAAAACCAACAATAAAAAAATGAGGTTGAGATCCTGTAGTTTAAGGAAACACTGCTGCAAATACTTTTTTCTCCCTCTATCCAACTCTTGTGAATCTCTTTAGAGATTCTCAAAGATAAAATAAAATAAAAAAGAAAAAAGAAAAAAAAGAAAAAAAAATACAAAAGTTTAAGGCCAAATCTCTCTAATGCCACTGTTTTTGTTTCTCACTCATGTCCTACCTGTTTTTTCCCCCTGCTACTTCAATAAAAAACTCTGTTTTCTCAAATGTCCTCTGTTCTTTATCTTTCATTTGACAGAAAACCCAGAGTAAGAGTTGGGAAGAACAAAACTGTATTTAATTGGCAAGAGTACCTGTTATTTTCTCATCACGGCAGCATATGACAAGCTGTCTGGTTTCAGAGCTAGTGAATTGTAATGATGCATTTGCCTGCAGTTTATTCTTCTCAGACTGGGAGTCAGGAAACAAATGTTAAATACCTTCCAAGGCATCAATTCTAAGTGATTGAAGACAGTATTTACATAAAGCAGGCACAAACATTTTACAAAGCACCACTCCTCTTCCTCCTCTTCCCTCCCCATCTCTCCCTGTTGCCTGACATGTACTCTCCATCTCCCCTCCCCTTTCTTCTTTTCTTCTTTTTTGTTATAGGCATGAGTTTCTTGTCCATCCCATAAGCCTAAAATGGAGTACTTTTGGCCATTGGGGCCTTTTTGCCCTTTTATCACACCCCCCCCCACCTTGGCCTCATCCCCACTCCCGTGTGGTCTGTGGTTGTTTATATTGCATCAATCATGATCCACACTGCCGGGATTCTCAGAGCTGCTGGCCCATAATGGCCACCTGGAAATGGTTTTCTGATATCATCAAACGACTCACCCACAGCCTTTGGGTGAGCCAACTCTGCACCAAGAGGGAAGGTCACGCAATTAAATGTGAGTAATCTTTCTTCTGTGCTGTCTTTCTAATCAGGGCTGTTACCAGAAGTCCACAGTGCTCACCATGGACTAGGTATTCTTTTATGAATTAAGACAAGTAAGACAGTTCCTCAGGTAACCTCCCTACTAAAGTGATTCTAATTTGAAACAGATTTACATTAAAACCAACAATAATTGCACATTAATAAATCAAAAGCTTTCTGAAAAGGGCTTTAATTATTCAGGAGTTAGTAGCAAGAGCTGATAACTAGGATTAGGAGACAGTCAAAGAAATAACCAAGCAACCTAAATAGCCTACTGATAGGAGAAACAAAATCTTTACAAGTTATACATTTTATGGGGAGTTTATATCTAGAAACTATCAAGAACTCAAAAAATTAAGCACCTCAACCCTTACAATTATTAACTGGGCAAATAAATCCTAATTTTTAAAAGATGAACAAATGGCTGATAAATACATGAATAAAAATATTCAATAATTCTTTTTATTTTTGGTTTCTCAAAACACGGTCTCTCTGTGTAGCCCTGGCTATCATGGACTCACTTTGTAGGCCAAGCTAGCCTCGAACTCACAGAGATCCACTTGCCTCTGCCTCCCAGAGTGCTGAGATTACAGGCATGCACCAAAGCACTCAATTATTCAACAGTCTTAATCATCGGTGAAAGCAAATCAAAACTACTTTCTTTTAATGATTCCTTCTAGCATGTTCAGTTTTACCCCTTACATTGATTTTATCCACTTTGAGTTGATTTTTTTACATGGGATGAGAGATAGAGATTTAGTTTATTTTTCTACTTGTGGATATCTAGTTTTCTGGTTTTAATTAAATGAAATGATATGCAAATATTTGTTACATTATAGTTGGCAAATAAAAGGTAATTTTTATTTTCATGAGTTTATATTTTATGGGGTATTTTCATGTTTCTGTTCAACTATACTTTGGATTAAATCTTCCTTTCTCACCACTTCCTTTGTCAGGAGGAACACAAAGGTGTTCTGACAGGGAAGCAAACTGTGAAGAGACTGGATCAAGACTTCGGGGAGTCTGCTGATACGCGGTTCATTGCTAGCATATTTAAAACAGTAAAATTTGAGGGGAAAAGTTACCTACTATAATACAATCCCTGGTGCACATAAAAAAGAGTAAATTCATTGAAACTTGATTCAGGGTACATGCCATTTATTCCAAGAAGATGGGTTTTAGAGATAGGCTACCCGTACTAGCTTAAGGCCCTCTAAAGAAGGCTCTGGAACAGTCTTTACTACTACTACTATTACTACATCATCAATCATCATCATCATCATCATCATCATATTATTATTATTATTATTATTATTATTATTATTATTATTATTATTATTATAGCAAACTTTAATATTGGGGATATGTATAGCTTTTGTACCACTTAAGCTGAATTTTTAAAATCTTTTTAAAATTATAATTTACTTATATTACATCCTGATTGTTGGCCACACAGATTGGGAAAGGCTTCTACTACAGAAGTTTTGCTCCTGCCCTAGGGGTACATTTTTCAGGGCAAGTGTAACAGATCTGCTCCGTCAGGAGCGGGTTTCCCCTGCAAAAGCTCTGCTCTGGTGAAAGTGTTACAGCTCTGCTCTAAGAGGTTTCCTGGAAGTCAGGAGCGAAGGAAAACCGTAAAGTCACACTGCACAACAAACCTCACACAAGAGATTTATCAGAAGAGAAAAACTCAGGAGAGCAGCTGCCTCTGCTCTGGTAAGAAGCAACAGAGAACCGGACAGAACAC